>NC_141395.1:32857972-34268584 GCF_034619465.1 Leptosomus discolor | reverse complement strand
GAGTGATTTATCAGTGTAGCTAGCTGAATTAATTTAACCTCCTCATTTCTGAGAGAAACTTGAAGACATCTGAAGTTCAGAACTTACCCCAAGCCCTCCCAGAAACAGTAACATAGTTCAGTGGGGAAGTGGAGCAGCATGTGTAGGAGGGTAAGGATTGCATTTACCCCTCTCATTCTGAACTACCCTGAGGCTATCATTTCCATACAAACAACCCTTTCCTCCTCATTAAAGAAAAAAAACAACCATGGCTTGGTGTGCCACCATCAAGTGATGGCCTTAAACATGTGCGGTACCTTTGAACATGTATACAAGCCTAATGAAATCATTTAATCAACAGGATTGCAAACAGGCTTAAAAGTTTGTATGCTTTGCCTGATTAGGACTAAGGGAATGGGCCCTTGAGGAAACCAGATGGAGATATGATTAGTTTTATTAAGTGTTGATCCAGCTGCTGTATTTATATTCCTCTTATTTATATCAACAATATTTGTCCAAGCATCTGAATACAAAATTGGAACCTTCATTTGCTGTAGGCACCGTTGCTACCTAAGTTTGATTAAGATGGAAGTAAAAATTCAATCATAATAATGAAGCAGCACTAGCTGGCTGGACCAGACGATGTCTTCTGTTTGTTGGAGAATTAAATAGCATTTGTTATCAGTAGTGTCACTGCAGAAATCTGTATAATCAGCGCACAAAGTACAAAAAACAAAAGTATTTTCTTTTTCTATTACAAAGTACCAGAGATACTGACCTTGTAATACAGAGGACTACAACACAGATGATAGCAATCTGGATGGTTCCAATCACAGCTGCTATTAAGACATACTGAAATCGTACTGGACCTGGAACCACATATAAAACGCTGTAGTCCTTTTTTTCACAGTGTTGTCCAGTATATCCGGCATCGCATCTGAAACAAAAAATACTTTTTCCAGTTATACCTACTGCTTTCAAAGAATGCTGGAAAAAAAAATCAGTGGCCTAAGCATAAGCATATGTGTTTTCTTCGCAGGACAGGCCCCCTAGAGAGAATGCTGGTGCCTCCTCAACCTCATAGAGGGAAGACTTCATGTCCTCAGTGTTACCAAGGTCTGCGAGAATGAACGACACTGCAATAGTGCCAGGAGGTGCCCAGGGGACTGGGACTTACCCAGCATCAAGTGGAACTACTTGCACGTTGTGAAGAGAATCCATTTAGTTCCTTGCACAACATATTTTAGATTTCTCCCTTTCTTTGGGGAGGTGGGGGAGGGTGAAAAGCCATCTAGTTGTGGCTCCTTATGCAGATTACCCCTAAGGAGGTGATAAGCAATCATCCAAGATCCATATGAAATGTGATTAGATGTTCCTGCAAGTAGACACTTCATTTACATTTTGTCTGGTTGCTATAAAAAAACCCTCTGTTGATGCTGCAACCATCCACCCCAATGCTGCCTGCTGTGCTGCCCACCACTTCCCATCCTGCAGCCTGACGTCTCCCCTCTGTGATTTTGGGGAGCAAACAGTGTTTTTCTCATTTTAGCTCTTGCCCCGTTTTCCCTAAAAAGCCCAAGCAAGAAGACGCAAAAATCCAGGTCAATGGCAGCAGCCAGATCGCTTGGGCTTGTCTCAGAAGTGTTAGTGGTGCACTAACCCTGATGGGTTCAGCCTTGAGCTTCCACCCTTTTCCTCTCCTGCATTCCCACAGCAGCCAGCAGCTTGAGGAAAGGACATTTTCCAGCTGAATGGAGAACTTAGAACGCAGCACTTGCAAAGAGCAAAACATGCCCTGGCTGTTTGTGGGTGCTGGGAGAAGCTGGCTTGAGGATCTGCCCTGGGGGGTAAGTCTGGACTGTATCTTTGCTATCCTAGTCCAATGTCCCAGGAAAACAGTGCTTCATGTGTAGTAGTCCCTTTCTTTGCCACCAGGCCACTGGTTGGACTTCATAAGTAATATCCACACCTCTGCAGGGAGGCATTTGCTGCAGAAACATGTGCTTTCACTATCACTCCTCCTCCCTGCTCTAACCTCCTCCAAAGCCACCTCCTGCGTGAAGGAGCCACCTTTGCCCCAGCTCGCTGCCCGATGAGCATCACTCCTGCCACAGCAGGGACATATCCCTGGTGACACTCCTCTCCTTCAGACCGAGGAGGCTACCTAGTGGCTGCCCGAGCACTTTGCAAAGTGATTTTTAAAATATAACTAAATATAACTGAAGGTTACTGAATGTTTTTACCATCAATTAACATTGTGTGTTACTCAATAAACTTTTGCCACATAAAACGGGGAATTTGTTGAATAATTTAAGTCTAATGGTTTTTGTAGCAAAAAAGGCCATGATTACTATTATTTCCCATAGTTTATCTAGACTGTTTTTGTAAGTCAGTATTTTCACACGTGTAGCCTTTCCTCCTTGGTAGAAGGGTTACCTGCAAGATGGTTCCAGCATGTTAGTGGAGTGCTCACACTTGCCATGCATGCAGAAGCCGTTGTAATGCTCTGGACAAGGGATGTAGATCCCTCTTGCGCTTTCTTCCAGTTTATTTGCATTCTCTGTGAACACAGGTGAAGGGAACATTAACCTGACAATGCAGGATAAGGTGAAATGATGGAAAGAACTTAACATATAAAAGAAAGGAAAATCAGAAGAACAAGATGTGAAAGATGTTGTTTATGGGAAGCAAGAGCAAGGGTTTGCACCTTGAAACAGGTAGGCTGATGTAGATGCAAAGCTTTGCAAGGTTTTCTGTCATTCTTTTGTAAATCTAATTCCTGTCAAGTTACAGCAAATGAGACACCAGAAAATATAATTCGACTATTCAAAACCTGATTACAGAATACCACATGAAAAATGCCCCATCATTTCTGTTATTCTCTGTGGACTGTCTCCTCACACCCAGGCAAGGCTAGGAGGAATACCCTGGACATTTGCATGTAATATACCATTACAATATATTTGGTCATTCAATACAACATATTCAGAAAGATAATTTTGTGGCTGAAGTAGGGGAGCAGGAGTCCAGAGCTGAAGTTTATCATCAGTGCTGCATGCCCCTGAGCCCGCTGGCCTCCTCCCCATCCCACAGCATGGGCACCTCTAAACTAGTTTGACTTTCTGTGCCTACTTCTGCAGCTGTTAAACTGTCCTGAGACTGCAAATCCGGGAAAACACTTCCCTCCATGTAGCCAGGAAAATGTAGGCTTCACTTAGTCTTGAAACAGCTACATGCTCAACATTTACATCATGGGCTGAAATACAGAGTGTTACTTCCCATAAACTCACATGCCACCGAGGTGTTAATTAACGTGGGTAATTTTGGTAAACTCTTCCATTTAAGCACTACTTATAACTTCTCAAATTGTAAACACTCTTTCTCTGTGATAGCATCATCTAGTCACAATTCATTAAAAACAGAAGGAAAAAATATGATAGATGTCTGAGGAAATGTAGTTTGCACACAAGTAAGTTGAAGCATTTGTTTCTTCCAAAGGAAGTCCCCGAGTGTTATGAAACAATTGCAATTTGTGTTCTGCCTCCAAGCCAGTCATGCCGGCAGTAGGTATGCTTAGATATTATCCCACCTTTGGGAAAAGTGTGTGCAGCAGATCCAAGATTCAGATTTTCATAATGAATTTCTTTCCTGTCGCTGCTGCCCAAGGAGAGTTTTAAGAGTCTCTAACAACTTGCACTAATAAAGTTGGTTATATTGTCCTTATGTTAAAACAGGCAAGGACAAGCTCCCAGCAAACGAGAATGACAGGGCAACATCTACATCCCTGTAGAGACCAGTACTTGTTCATTGTTAGGACTTTCAGAACCTCTGTACTATGGACAATTATTGCATATTTCTAAATGCACATACGTTGAACACAAACCTGTCTGCCTCTCCTAGTTCCCTATTTACATTAGGGTATCTGTGCCAAGCTGCCATGAAGGCTGTCAATGACAACACAGCGCAGAAGCGGGTGCTGCATCACAGTGCAGTGATGATTCCTGGGCTTGGGGCTGACAGCCATCTCTGAAATGGCACGGGCTGACAGGAGGTGTTATAGGCATGGCATAACCTCCTTTGAGAGCTTGGCCAGAAATTTCTGCTACTGCAAAGATGTGGGAGCAGAAGGTCTATTTGGTCTGTCACTAAACATTTCTCGCTACCTATCACCCCCTAGGTGAGACATTGGCTACCAACATGTGAAATACATACATAGAGAGTCATCATCTCAACAGGACTTCATGTATGTTCCTTTTTTCTACTTGGAAATCTTCCTAGAACAGAAAAAAGTGTGACGTGTGTCAACTATCAATGGACTTGCCCAGTGCACACACGTAGATCCCAATGTGCTTGGGACTTGTTGGACTCCATACCCATGTAGCGATCATCTATACACCATGCCTGATGGTTTCTGGGTGTGCTGGATAACTGCTATGGTCCACATTAAAATACATTTCTGTCCAAGAAACTGCACTAAGAAATAAGGGATCCTCATTAATATGCATTTTTTTAATTGTGAAAAATATTGCACATTTCCTTCAAACCTTCCATTATCAAGAGGAAGTTTGCTTCCTTTCTGAAGAACAGGAGACTCTCTGTGCCTGTGTGTGTCTGTGTGTGTATCTCTGATCCTTCCTTCTCAGGTACCAAGATACTGCTGCGATGTCCGTGCACCACCGCCAACCAGTGTGATAATCCCTCCTCTCTCAGATGAGTGTTGCTAAAATGCTAAGGATACCATTTGGTTTCTTTTTTTTTAAAGGCACACTTCAAGGTGGTGAGGGAAATTGTTACTTTCAGGACAGACTAATCTGCTAGGACTTGAAAGGGGGACCAGGACCTCTCCCAGACTTGCAGATGCTCTTGCTGTGTGTAGGCTGTAGGGCTGGTAAAAAGAGGAACAATTTTTCCTCCTCCTGTCATCATGTGGGTAGAAACCGTGTTTTCTTTAAAAACGTCTCTAGCATACTTTAAAGTAAATCTAGGATCCTGAAGAACTTGTAATTACACCTCTAAGTGTTATGTTACGATGGAAATTGCGTTACTGAATCAAAAATGAGATGGCCTAAACTTTGCTAGCAGTTCATAGGATGAACAATTCAAATGGGAAATACTTGTCATCTGGCTTGGAAGAAACCACAAAACTTAGACACAAATTGTAGTCTCTTATTTTGACTGATGACTCCTCTAAAAGAGTTAGGGATTGAACATAAAAGCAGAAAGAAGGAAAAATGTGTATTTAGTTTGATCTGCCATTTTGGTCATTCAAGAGACAGACCACGATGAAGGCAGCATTTACTTCAGACAAAGAAGCTCCCCTCCTCTTCCAGCACATTTTGAATTCACCCAAAATAATTCCCCTGCCTCAAAACAGGTTCTTTTTTCTTATTACACAAAACATCTTTTCAGATTCAAAGTAAAGACCCAAACACCAAGATATGTTTTAAAAGTTCCTTCATTTTAAAACTGACTGCTATCATTCCTGAAGGATCTGAGCACTTTTCAGTAATCCAGCCATCGATGAGATACTGTGATGAATGCATCACAATGTTTACATCACTATGAAACAAGAACTATATAAATAATTTCTAAAAAGAAAGGATATGAATAAAAAAAAGTTTAAATTATGAATCAAATAAGAACTGTACAAAGTTCAAAAAAGTAAAAAATAAATGAAATAAATTAAGACTTCCCTCCTTATTTTGGATTATTTATAAATTCAGTACTGGAGGCAATCCACACCGACCAGATTATAGCATCACTGAACTCAAGAGCCCCTCTACCACACCAACCTTATGCCTATATAGAGCAAAGCTTAAATACAAAGTTACCCACTTTTTCCCAAGCACAGCAGATCATTATTCATAAAGTAATGACACAACCAAATTCAAAGTTAGTCAAATTTCAGTAACGTTAAATTCAGCAGCTTCTCTTTAAATATTACACTTGCTGCATTGTTATTGGCAACTATGCGTGAAAGTTTTATTTGCACCAAAACGACAGGTTTGTACCTTTTTGTGATGGCTTGAATTTGAGACAGAAGCTGTAAAGCCTTAAGATAAAAATTGGATTGGGTCAGTCTCTTCTATCTCTGGACAAATGTAATTCTTGCCACGTTTCTCAGAATGCTCCTCCTTCTTATTTTAAAAAGATCAACTGTATTCAGAAATCTTTTTCTTGAAGCATTTTTCTGATGGAAAATGCCACTTTGATGAAGCCAACATCTTTTGAATTTCTGCAACACTTTTTGCATCTTTAGCCTAACATGACATTTCATATTGTTCACATCTTTTGTTAGTGCCAGAACATGACATGATAGCCTATCATATAAGATACACTAGTCAAAACAGATTATTTTTAAATGCACTGAGACCAGATGCTACTTTGCGTAGACTGAAACAGCTTATCATCTTGCTTCCTAGAAGAGTCTCCCAGTGGAACACTTGCTCTCCAACCTTTCTGTGGATGGCAGGGAGATGCCAAGACAATGAGCTCTTTAGCTGGGGTAAATTGGTTCTTGGAAAGTTATCCAGTGTGACTGACCACCCACTCAGAGATCTTGTTGTTCCTAATGGATTATCTTCTGGAATGTTAAATAACTTATTTAAAGCTATCTTGTCTAAATTCTTTAGTATCTACAGTTGTTCCTGTCCTCCGTTAAGAAAGACAGGAAGAATTACTTCAAATATATTTTGTATTCTTTTTATTTTAATTTCTGGTTTAGCTATGTGCTGTTCCTTCAGTTGTTGGAAGCTGAGTGTGCACCGTTAGGATTCTCAGGCAAGTATTTCAGTGAAGGCTGAAATTCAAAAGCCGAAAGAATCTGCCCGGTTGCAGGACCCAACTCTGCAAGCAATTAAAACAATGCAGCCAGATTCTTCTCTGGGCAGCCCTCAGCAGTCCCCAGGTCCCATCTGAGCTAGCGTGGAGCTTCTGTTACACAACTGAGCATGTGGAGTAGCGCTGCTGACAAACAGATAAATCCATTAGTGCCCTTGATGAGGATTATATGAAGTACTGCCTGGAGTGCCCAGAAAATTCTTTCCAGACACCAGTTCCTGCAATCCACTTTGGAGAAATTAGACAAAAAATGTAGGCAAAAATAGGATTCTTATGTCCAAAAATTGACTGTCAGGCACTTAACAATCAGTTCTGCAGGGCTGATAATTCTGCCATTCTTTATGTTCAAATTAGTGAGACTTTCTAGGTGATTTCAGGCAAGCAAAGTAGAGGGCCAGAGCCTGTAAATTCTCAAGTTAGCATTTTCACTGTTGTACAGCGTGAAATGTTGGAGCTTATGGAAATAATAACTGATAGGTTATGCCCATATAAGAAAATACTGGGTCGTGTACAGTGTTAATACCTAGTATACAGTCATCACTGGACCAAAGGAAGTCCTGAAAATACATATATATACATAAATTTCATCAAATAAGGGATGCGATGGTGAATGATGTGCAGTAGAAGCTATTTTGACACCTATCTCATTGCAAACAGCGGTTAAGGAGAATTGACTTACCTAATAATTTAATCTTTTAATACTGCTGAGGTCAGTCAAATTTGCAGCCAAAAGCTCCCGCTGATATTGAGGTAGTGACTCTTTACACATCACATTATCAGAGGATTTATGAAGGAGGAAAGGGATTCTTGTGTCAAATGTATGTCCTTAACCTTCTCAGCCCCTTTTGGAGGTGTGTCCCCCCTACTCCTTTTACCTCCTTGGCAGCTCTCCCAAAGATATGCTACAGAGCATAACATTGGGAACTGAACTTAACAAAGCTCTTCTGCTCTGCATGATAGACACTTGGTGCACAATTCTCACCTGAAATCAAAATAAAGGTCCAGGGAGTATCAATCTGTGGAGCAAAGGCAGAGTGTGCCCTCAGTTTTGTAGAAGAGCTTCAGTGATTGACTAGGGGTGGGAATCTGAATACTGTGGATGACCCTGGGGACAATTTACATTACTCATCTGCAGTCTTCAGAGAGTCAGCAACTGCTGTCTTTTTGGGTAAAAGAGAGCTTCATCAGCCCAGGAACATTTGGAAGAATGGTTCAAAGGTCCCTTTGCAAAGTCAAGAGGAATGGGGTGGTAATGGCGTTGATCCCTCTGAAAGTGCAGAAATGCTTTAGCAGGTTTTCTCTTACTTTCCCTCCTCTCCAATAGCATCTAACAGGAATTCAAGTCCCACAGCAACTTATGAGGGTGAAGTCCTTAAGCAGGCTTTCTACTTACTTGTAATGAAGAACCATGATGATAAATCCCAGGTCAGACCCAGCTCTGATGAGAGAAAAGAGATTTCTCCCAAGTCTTTGCTCAACAGCTCCAGACACCCTGCCCTTGACAAAGCTGCCAGCAGCCACACTGCTGTCCACCAACACAGCATCCCTCACCATTAACAGCTGCTCAGACCTGACCTATTAATTATCTTGACACAGTATGTTTCCTTCTTTTAAAACCTTTAAAACCTTGCTCTTGATCCTACGCATATAGAGTGTCTCTTTACAATGAAGAAAATGCGTGCAAGCAACTTGCCTGAAAGTCACTGTTTGGGTAGGCGTCATGAAAATTCAGAAGGAAGTGCTTGCTGCTGCTCAAGAGGGAGCTCACCAGCCCACTTTCCCTGAGAGCTAGTGGAAAGTGAGACACCAAATGTCAGATGAAAACGTCTGGCACCACTATGGTGCAGCCCTAAATTCATCCTGCAGGCACTCCAAGTACGAACTTCAGGCTAGTCTTTCTACATAAACTGCACAAAAAATACCCTCCCCATATTAGCTACTTCAGCAAGGGGGAAAAAAAGAAATGGAACTTTGTGAATTAAATTACATTCACTTCTCTTCTCAGGCACAAAATAGCCTTGCTCAACACAGTAATTTATTAATTTTAAATGTCCCTATGCAAATGAGTTCCCTGGAATAAGATAATATCCACTTTCCTTTTTAAAAATAATCTAGTGCTTTTTATGTTTGAGATGATGACAAGATGTCCTAGTGCACTCGGAAAAAAAAAAAATTGTGCTCTGTCTTTTGCAGCAATGTATCATAATTATTCAGCCTGCTGCTATAATTAATAATAGAAACCAATGAATTAAGACGCTAATAATCCCCAGATGTTCAAATGGAGAGAAAAATACTTTCATCTTGTCAGCGTATATATGTGGGCTATGCTATATATGTTAAAGCTATCTCTAAACTTTTGAAATTGAGTAGCACTTTTATTTACCACATCTGTGAAGATGTCTTCCTTCTTTAAAAAGATTGCTTGAAATTAGGCAACTTGTTAATCATTTTCCTGCACATAACAAGACCATTTGTTTACTCAAAACTAAACAAACCTTTTTTTTTTTTAACCTCACTTGTTTTTTCAGTGGCCATAGTCCACTTATATTCACTGGCTAGGCAGAGATGCCTTACCCTAGAGACTGCATAGACCCCTAGCAGCCAAGGCTCCTATGCACACGAGTAGGTGCTACCAAACAGCTACTGTGATACAAAATGCAATACAACCCAAAATAGCATAGCAATACAAGTACACGCTAGCAACCACTGCTCACAGATCTGAACAGGAACACTCAACAATATTAGCCAAGCTGAAAGAGAAAAGGAAATGGGCTAAGAGAAAAGCCCATATTGCTTCAAACCAGCATTTTTTCAGTGTTCAAGTGCTCATTTTAGACACAACTCCTCCCTGGGGGTGACCATTTAATTCAGGGAGGTAAAACAGGCTGTTGTCCCACTTTGTCTGACCTCCTCTGCTTCCTCACCACCTCATTTCATCCAGTTACCCCTGTCGAGGCCATCAGTAAAGCAGTGGTCACCGCTGTTTAAAGCGGATCCTGCACAAGAGCCTCCACACTTGATTTGAAGACATCAAGAGATGATGTACTGACCTCTTCCTTCAGGAGCTTCATGGAGCGGTTGGTTGCTGCATGTGAATGGCACCTGCCTGCTTCCCAGTCCAGTAGACTGGAAAGGTCTTCAGCTCCCCATGTTGTCTCTGTGTTAGCTGTCACCAAGTCATCTCTCAATACTTTTGTGGATAAATTACACAGACGGAGCTCTTTAAGACTGCCGCTGTGGGGGCCGCTCTTGAGGCCTGCAATCATTGCTAAGGATGTGATTTAATGATGTGGGGCTGTATTGTGGATTTATCAAAGCCCTGGTAAAAGGGCCCTTACAGTTTGTGCTTCCTTCTTTTGTACCAGGATTGAATAAATCTGCGTTAACTCCATTCCTAGAATAGATTAAAACCCTCTTTGTGCTAACTCAGCTAGTCTTTGTTTTTGGCATGCCGCTCATATTCCCTTCACTCAGATCCCCCTGTCTAAGAGAGATGCCGCCGGCCCCGTGGGAGCAGCTTTCTCCCCCTCCAGAAACCAGCCATGTAAAGGAATAATGTTGTAGTTTTTCTCCTTGTGTATGATCTCCTTAGACAGCTCATGACAGAGCCCTTAGAGAATGAGTTAACCTTATTATTATTGTAATTCTGTGTTGAAAAAAGTTGGTGTCAGTTTAGAGATTTGTGAGGTTCCCTCCAATTAGGCTGCGTGCCTGAAGGCAGAAGGGTGAATGCTGTATCGATCACACACAGCATGGCACGAGCGGAGCAGGTGTCACCCCTCTGTGAGAAATTCCTCCCAATGGCTGGGCCGATGGCTCACTTTCCCTCCCATCCAACTCTCCTTGAACTACTCATTAGTTCCAATGCTGGAGGGGGTCAAAAATGGACAGTGGGAACCGGACCAAGGACCTCTCTATGTCCTCCCCTCTGAAGAAGTATGCCTGAGTGTTGCAATTTATTCTTTAATACCAGATTAAACAGAGATGGAAATACCGTCCCAGTATGTGGATGTTAGCAGTAGATGATGCTTCTGTATATGACCAAATTGTGTTTCCTTCAGAGCAAGCATGGATCTACACAAGGAGGCAGAGGGTGGCTAGGAGGGATGCTGATGTGGGAAGCATCTCTATGTTCAGCGCTATCTTCTGGGGCACAGGAGCCAGACCATCGTCCCTACTGCACAGCTCCACGCAGCACGTACAAACACACTCTTTTCCCTAGCAGCAAAAACAAACAGCAGCTATTCACAACCATTCCGGTCTAACATGCAGTGCCACAGCAATATTAGTTAACTTAGTTAAGTGGTGATTAAGGAACAAAACTCCCCGAACTTGACAGAGTGGTGCCCTGCTGTTTCTGCTTTGTATGCTACTGTGCAATTTCTATATCAAAGCAGCCTTGCTAGTGCAGCACTTGGAGAGCCGCTTACTTCTATGTAGATGTGACCATATGACATTTCCAAATGCCATACATTTGCATATGAAGGTTCCACTTTTTTCCCCCCTTCGAGTAAACAGAGTCTGCTGCGACTCCAAAGCAGTGCTTTCACTCAGTTGGAGCTTTCTGAGAACCACCCTCCTTAAGAAGCTTAAAAAGCCCTGAAACAGCTTATTCTCATAACTTGGCAACCTTAGCTATCAAGAGTGTCTACGGGCAGGTCTTTTGATTTATAGCTGCACCTTTGATACCAAACCGAGCGCAGAGAGCAAAAGTGCAAGACCTAAAGATTTCCTGTGAAAAGGCTACAGATAATCTGCAATACAAATCAATATTTGCAAATAGGTCTTAAACATATGATGGAAGCTTGTGATGATCCTAAAAAAGGCTGTGGGTCACATTCAATATAGCTATGAAGATAGTATTGATTTTTGTCACTGATCTTTCACTTGAAAACAAGAGCAGGAGCTTGTTGCAAGAGCTGCTAGGGAGCTCTGAAACTGCAAACCTAACGCAACACCACAACCTCATGTAACGCCAGAAAGCCAAGTGGACATTATATATTCAGCTTTCTTGTCAAAGAAAGACAAGGCTGAAGCAGATGGTATGTGGGCAAAGTTTCAACTTGAATACATTGCCTTCTAAAAACCAACAGTGCTAGGAAAACAGCCCGATTTTGTGGTACGAGGCAGATGAACATGTTACCTGCACATTAAAGAGCCGCCTGATGCAGGGTCTCGAGGTATGTGCTATGGAGGAGCTGGAAGAGCTTCCTGTTGGCAACGTGTGTATGGAAAAACAAGAATCTCAACACCTCTCATGTACCACCTAGCGCGAGTACTATGAATCATGTATAATACACATATCTGAGCCCTGTCCTTGTACACATTTGTGCTGGGATGCCCAGCCGAGGGTGTGCGCTGAAGGAAGAGCATCTTTCAGCGTCATCAGGCAGTGTGGGAGTGCTGGTGGCATGCAGAGCGGATGGCAGAGTCACCAGACATCAGCCGTCTTCCTCACTCATAGCTCAGCCCTGTTCCATGGCTGCGAGCACACCTCCTCCACATCCCTGCTACCCTGTGGGTGGGCAAACGTGGAGGTGAGGACAAGCCACTCCCTTGAGCCCCTGCTCCGCCTTCTGTTGGGGGACAATGAGAGGTGCTTCCTAACTGTGACAACAGGCAAAACAATCCCCAGGAGTCACCATCACTGTGGTCTTAGCTTGTGGAGTTTGACCCATCTGCCACTGTGTTTCTAAAGGACTTCATCCTCCTCCCCTGCCAACTGGTAGATAGCATTAAATATGACAAATGGGATGAGGTGCCAGAAAGCTGATAAATACTTTTGATATGGCCCTAAAAATAGTGAGGGGATATTTGTACTGTTCTGACACTTTTCAAAGAGTAGATGGATATGCATGACCTAAGTTTTAAGACGAGTGTCAAGAATATGGATGTGTGGAGGAAGCAAGATCGTTTTGTTGGCACTGCCCCAGGGGACAGTTGCATGACTAACGATTTCTCCTGTCTCCCAGCTGCAGGTGAGCAGGGAGTGGGCTCAGGAAGGGCTGTGCCTTAGGTGTCCATCCAGAAAAGAAGAATTGGTTTGCCAGTGCAGCTCTGCCCACCTAGGACGTGACTTTTCTGCCATGGGGATTGAGAAATGGGTTGCAAGTACTCTCAGTGGGACTCCGCATGGCTGGCTGGCAACATGGTTCACACTACAGCAGGCTGCGACTGCTGTATGGCTCCGAAGGGCTGTACGGGAATTAAACTGTCTAAGGACAGCTTTCAGAAACACAACGGGATAAAATAAACATATGTTCTGATGTAAGAAAATGCTAGATTGGGTAAGAATTATAAACAACAATTTTGGTGCAGATTTGTTCTGGAGGACTAGTAAACCAGGGTGTTACACTGCCCTAAGTTATGGTCTTGCAATTGCCACCAGGCTAACCCATGCTCCATGCATGATTGAGTCCAGCGTGTTTCTGAGAGTACATCTGTAAATTTAACTTAGCATTTCCAACCCATCTCTAGAAATGTGGAACTCAAGTATAGTTCTTTCATGTCCCCTCCAATCCCTACAATAATGGTCCAAAGGTCTCCAATTCACACATGCAATACCAGTATCATGAAGTTATTCCCTCTTTGGCACATATGCAAGTGACTGGCAGGAATTTAAATATTGATGAAACTAGTGGCTCTTGCAGTTTTTAAGGACTATATTGATAAAAATGGCTTTTAAGCAGTTTGACTGTAGATTAACAAAGCATGTTTCCATGTTTGCACAGAGATGCACTTATCATCTGTATCTACCTGATCACATCCAAAGGAACACATGCATCTTACGTAACACGAAGCTGCAACTTCCATCAATCCTTGCCCTGTCTCTTCAGCTATGTGAGTGGCTTTTACTGGCAGAAAGATTGGGCAGGCGATCAATGAAACAAAACAGGAGCTTTGTTTTGAGAAACTGCTGCAAATAAAAGTGCACCCTAATCTAATTACCAGGCTGTCCCCTAACTTCCAATAGGAACTCCAGGTCTGGATAGATTGTTTTCTGCAGAGATCAATGGATGGCAAAAAGCAGTATTTGAAAAGGTCTCTGACTTATATTTAGGCCTGCCTGCAGGACGTAATAAGAATTTACATTTTGCTTGCACACTTCAGAAAAACTCAAAAAATTGCAACTGAAAGCAAGTATGAACGACAAAAGGCAAGGAGATGGAAAGGCTACCCAGGTATGTGACAGCATGGACAAGTAGGTCAGAAATGTCATTTTGGCCACAAGGCGTTTCCTTCAGTCTTTATGATAACCTGAAGGCTTTACAGCCCTGGTTTTGCACTAATTTTATATTCAGTTTTGATTGCTAAAAGCAGTCTTTTTTTTTTTTCCTCCCCTTTTTTTTGAGGGGGGGCACATGTTGGTAAGGTGCTGCCAAGCTGGAGTGTGATACCCATTTGGCTCCTTTCCCTCCTTTCTTTTTTTCCAAGATAGCATCTGTGCTTGTAAAAACATGCTGCCTGACAGAATTCATCTAGGAAACTGAAGAGCTGCAGAATTTTGGGGAAGTGTGTGTAAGAAAATAGGAGACAGAAATAAAAATATGTAACTCCTATATGTGTATTTTTGAACACTTCCTGAATCACGTGCCTGGCAAATCCTTTGTGCATATCTTGGTTATTTTAGTTGCCAGAACATGACCCTGAATGGCCTGTGACTACTCAGACATATGTCTGTTGTTGGCTAAAAGCATGGTTTCAGCCATGCTTTTTGCTGCTTTTCTTCGGGCTATTCAGAAAAGTAAATACATTTTATTGGCATATTGCAAAACTGTGATCACTCCTCTGTACAAAGCAAAGCACTACACTTGCTCAGCTTGCCTCTATTTTTATTCACCTGTCTCCCCTGAGTCCTGCGTTGTAAAACTGTGGTGGTAATGGGTCCACACAGTCTACAACTTTGCTTTTGATATGTGCCCAGTTCTATTGTTAAAGTCTTTTGTGGCTGCTCAGAGGATCAGTTTTCAGCAGACTATACATTAGAAATTCCTACTCAGTAATCAGGAGTTCAACACGTTTCCTTTCCCATGCCTGAAGCTGAAACAATATCCCTTACTATTCCCAATTTTAAGTGCAGGAGAAAATGGCAAAATAATATAAAACTTCACGGCAGCAAAACCTGCTATATTCTTTTACCTAATTTACCAAAGATACGCTTTGTTCCCCATCTGTCATGAAACTGCAACGGCAGAACAAAGCCAAACCTTTGCATGTTCTTGGTTTTGCAACAAAAGGGTCCAAATCAGTGTACAGATTTAGGCTTTTTGTCTATTACTCAAATGCCAAAGGCCTATCAGGCAGTAACTGATCTCTGATATGCAGAAAGGAGACCACTCAACACTGCAGAACATACTTTGTGCTTATCAGTAGCCTCAGGAGCTGAAAGAGACTCCTCCAGGGCACACATCGCTCTGAAGACACTGTTACAGAGCCATCACCTCTCCTTGTCTGATGACTGCAAACTTCCAGAAGAACAATGTCCTTGAAGTAACTTCTCCATGGACTCAGCTCAGACTCTGCCTGCTGAAATAAGCCAACTGCAGATGGGCTCTGCTTGCCTTGTGATGTCCATCTCCCATCAAACTTTTCTCTTCAGACCCCATGGCTCCCCTCGCACCTCTATATGTCGATGCATTTTGGCATAACAGGACACAATATGAGTGCAGAGCTTGCCCTGCTATTTCTTTCCATAGACAGCAGAATAGCTTCTCTACACCAGAGAGGTCCTGAGGTTCATCACTGGTCACAGAGCCCATTTTGAAGCACAGACAGAAAAGTCCATTAAGAACACCTTTTTTATAAATGAATACTTGCATTTACTATTTTTATACGCCCACACCCATTATTATTGTCTTGCAGAAGTGCCACGGAAGTGAGCTGTAGAGATGGCATTTGTGTAAATAAAGGGTTTGGTATTTTATCTCAGCGCTCACTTCTAGAACTAATATTCAAAGTGGGTTAAGCTGCATGGAAAAGAAAGGGCAACTTTGGGAAATGGAAAATTTACAAAGAGTAAAAATGGATGAAAAACCTGTATAGAGAAATCACAAAGCCTCAAAGCCAAACTCAACAGTCATTCTCCCACTAGCTTCAGTGGGGCCAGAATTTTACTTACTGCCTCTTTAAATCTTATTCACTCTTATAACAGTATTTTAAACCAAACAGCTGACATCCTTCTGCCCAGCCAAGGCCCTTTAAATCACTGAAATGCAGGATGGAAAAAAATCCGCAGTGCCAGATGTGTCTAAAACCAGTCACAGTTCTTGTTGAGGCAATCTGCAGAGGAAAATGTTTAGCATATATCATGATTGACAAACCACTAATAGTTTTATCAGTTTTGATACTATAGACTAATAACAAGCCCTTCCATGGCTACTTCATTTGCAAAGCACAGAGACAGGCTGGACTTCAGCTACTTGACTTTAGAACAGTGTTTTTTATTTAATCCTTTCCCATTCTAGCTAGATTGAAGTACACTTCCATTATTAAATGAAACTGTAAATACCCTGGGGAGGGGGTGTTTTTGATGTACACCTGACACAGCTTTAAACCATAGACAAAATAAAAGAGGGAGATTAAAACCATAGGGAGGGTTTTAATTTTTTTTCCTCCTGAAAAATATTTTGCCATTATGTAATGCTGTCTAAAAAGGCTAAGGCTGATGATAGCGGCAGTAGGTAAACAAGTGCATTTTGATTCAGTGCTGATAACATTCTGAAATGCACTGCCATTGCTTCTGTAACAGCACATTTCGTTTACAGCTGTTGTATTTCCAGAAAGAGAGTTCCACACTAACTTAACACTCATAGGTACACGGTAAAATGACAGCCCAAGTGTGTAAAAAGCCACCTTGCTAAGCAGGTAAATGCTGCTTTTCAAACCCGAGTTATTAAGAGCGCTTCTGCTTGCTTGGTGGTACAGATGTGCAGCTCAAACTGCCAAGGCTGGGTTCCTCCTGAATGCAGAGAAATGCTTGTATGGACAGAAGTACAGGAGAAGGTATAGCTGATACTCAAAATGCTGTGTCTCCCACAGCTTTTCCTACTTCCTAGAAACCATTTTCATTTTTCTTAAGTAATAAACTTCTGTCACTAGTGCTTTCAGTGCCTCATACACTAAACGCTAAGAAATACAAAAAGAATAGTTATGTTGCATTGCTCAATCAGTGCAAGATGCAGGTTTTAGCAGATGTATTCAATGAAAAGAAGTGGAACCATCACCAAAGGGAAACTGATATGGCAAGATACCTGTCTGCCTTTACTCAAATCTATTAAACAAGGCAAAAATTTCTACTTGTCTCCATGTAGTCTAATTACGAAGGTCTATTAAAAATAACTACACCAGCTCCTTCCTTTCTTCCCCAACCATATTTCTTTTCATTCTACCAAATGCATTTACGCTTCTTGAGTCTAGGTGAAAGCCTTTGTTATCTTAAAACTCAGGTTACCATTTCACATGTCTAAATGATCAAATTACCTTGTGTTTGTACTGTAATTTGACATGACGATACTCCTTCTAGAAAAGATGATGCTTCAGTCAGTTCTAAGTAGCAACTTTCCTTACTGTACAACTTATTACAACTGTCATATGCTTTCATCTCATGGTATTTTGATATCTAACATTCATAAAGAATGCCAAAACAAAATTCTGAAGAAATTCAGTTCTATGAATATTTCAAAATATTTTTTTTTACATTTCAGACTAGATCAAACACAAATATTTAAATGTTGATGTTTCCTTAAAATGGATATTCTAGCATCTCATTGTAACTAACTATATCCTTGGGAAGGCTCTGTAATTCCTAACAGCAGATTTACAGAAACTAGGCCTAAAATAGAGTTACAAGGCATAAAAATACACTGTGGTACTACTCCTTAATATCCATTGACTAATTGAAACTAGTGTCGTGGATGGCAAACAAAGCTCCTGTGTACCACCTTGAACAAATCCTTCAAGGATGACTCTTGAGCTAATCAAAGTGCCTGGAGCCCAGAGGAAGGGTGGAACCAAGGGCGAGCGAAATCCCTCCCCAAATCCAGACAACAGGATTAATTTTACCAGCTTCTTCCTTGGGCAAGATTGACAGTCTTGTCTCAAATATTTTTTACTTTCCTTTCTTGTAGAGGAGGCAGGGGGGTTGAGAAGGGAAAGAAGATCAAGAGGGAAATGCCTTCACCAAGATGTCAAAAGGCCAAAGACAGTTAGTACCCACCATCTTCCTGGCATGTGGATGAACTGCTGGGAGTTACAGACCGATATCTAAACCAGCACCACAGCTGACACAGGGTGAAACCCAGCCGTCGTGGCAGAGTATCAGAAGAGTCACATGTGCCACCACCCTGTATCACAGTAAGTCTCAAGACTGTACCTACGCACTTTTGTTGGCCCTACAGAAGAACCAGGCTGCATGGTTTTTCTAGACCCCAAAGCGAGAAGACGCTAAGCTTCCCTGTGACTTCTGATGTGAAGTTGGTTTGGGGCTGTCTGCAGTAAATTTAAATACAAATCCGTGAGAGCAACTTCATGGCCAGACTCTTCCTGCACTGTTAGATGGAGTTGATACAGAGCCCTGTTATTATTTAATGCTGGAATAACTCAAAGGAGGGGCCCGCAAGTGGGTGGTATCTCATTTAAGAAGTGGCAACAAAACAATATTAACCAGGTGCCACAATGTGATTTAGTTGGATATAAAATGACCTTTTTTTTTGGTAATTGTAAATCCTTTCACAACAGCAGAGCCTGCACGCTCTGCGGGGCCAAATACTATGGTGCATATTCCATATGCTCGAGGCAACTGAACAGTAGTTGTAGATCATGTTGTTGGGTCTTCATTTCCATAAACCTCTGAAAACAAAGGTCAGGAAAAACAAAGTCTGGGAGTGGCTTTAACTAGAGCATAACAACTAGCATGACTGTAAACCATGAAAGTACTTTTCCGAGGGTCCCTTCCTGCATTTCTTCTGAGTATCCCTTGTCATTAGAGGTCCTATACAGAAAGAAGGTGTCTGGTTAAAGACAACTTGAGAAAACAGGCACAATTCAAGTTGTGTTGAGTTTTAAGGATCACACTTTTATGTGTAAGCAGGAAAGTGTCTTTTTTTTCTGCAACCTCTACCTTCCTTTGAGCTTATTAATTCTTCTGATCAAAACACAGATACTGAACAGAGGACAAAAAGATCAGCAGGTACTGAAAGCCTCAAATTTGCTTAGGAAGATGGGTTTCTATACTTCAAATAAGACAAAATGTATGTAAATGACACATGATGTGTTTACGAACTGGGACACAGACGGAAGAATCTGTAGAAATGCCTATATGAACTCGGGTCTGCTCCTCTCTTGCACATACAATTTCTGGTTCTATAATCTTTAACAGAACAAAATGTTACAGAAGAGTGTTTACATGACAGTATAAGGGAAAAAAACAACCAGCAAGGTACAGTCTTGGAGAAGCAGAAGATCTGGGAGCCAGTATTTGGAGCAAGCTTTAAAAATTTTGCACGGTTCTGATGGAAACCCCGGATGGAAAAAATACACTTGCATTACAAACTTCACCCTCACCCCAAATCTTGGTGAAGCTTTATACCTGTATTCATTTCCAGGACTTAAATACTTCAGGGATGCCGACAACAGTAAAATAGCTTGGTCTGATTTTGTATTTTTTAGGCTGCCTATGCCAATATTGGTGTCACAAGTTGGTACTTGCTTTTCCTGCTTATTTCTTACAAATCAAATTCTTTGCCTGGACATACTGAATTTTCAGGCTACCGAGCTTCTATGCAAACCAAATAGCTTGCTTTATAATGTTCACTCACCACATTACTGAATTTGTTTATTATAGGAAGAAAGCACAAATGAATTCTGCAACTTTTGATTCACATTCATTAGCGACTAAATTAAGGGCTAAGCTTTAAAGGCACAAATGGAAATGCTCTTTTTCCTTGAGCTACATCAGTCTAGGTAAAGAGATGTCTAGCAGTTCACCTGAGACCTAATTTGAGTTTTAATGCTAACAATTACAGGTTCCATGAGCATGACACTGGGAAATCGTAAGTAATGAAAAGGCACGATTTGTCTCATTACAAAACCACAAAAAAACAAAAATCCAGAAAAACAAGGCACATTTAACCAAGCTTAGCATATGTGATTCAAAGTTAAAGGAGAACTCTCATAAAAAGTGAGGTATCCTCTTGAGGCTGGCAGATTAAATGAGCAATATTTCTCTCTCCCTATTGCTTGTTTTTAAAATCTCCATAAGCCTGTTTTGAATTTGCATGCTCCTCAGGAAAAGACTGTTAGGAGTAATTGCTGTTAAATCACACGGTGCAGCGCTCCTGAGTGCTGCAGCTTCCTTCCTGGCATAGGACTTGTTTGTGAGGCTATTATGTGACTCTACAACAGTGTGTCTGTCTTTTATTCCAGAAAAATATGTAGATTCAGTAACATGGAGCCAAGCAGGATCTAAAGATAAATTTCAGACTGTTCTATAGAAGAAAAACTCGGGGTAGCCTATGCTGCAGCGCCCACCACTAGACAATTGCATTAATCCCTTTTTTTTTTAATATTTTAGAAATAAAGCTTCCAGTCCTCCTGACAACACAGAAAAATGCTGGGGTGGGACATTCTGCACTCCACCTTTTGAAAACCAGGAGTTAAGTTACAAATCCAAGCAGTTGCAAATTTTCATTTAAAAAAGCACGTAGGACAAGCGAAGGTTTGGGGGCCAAGTGAGCATTTGGGACTGCTGGCTACTCAGACTTTAGCCGAGAAGTAGTTAACAGTAAGATTTGTTAGCCTACCAGCTGGCCTCTATCTCTACTTTTTACATTTTCTTCTGGATATCAACAACAATGGAGGAGTTGTGGGGCAGTGGAAGGGCTGGAGACCACCGTGCTATCAGAATATGGTGATCTCGCTTTTGCCTTTGAAAATCACTCAGAAGAATTCCATAAGAGTAATAGTTCTCTTATCTGTGTTTTATAATACTCCATAAATTAAACTAAGCTACACACAGTTACTATTCCTGAGTAAACACTATACTACTTTCTGTGATGGTAAATTTGAGCTTGAATTTGGAAGCTTCCAGGTTTGACACAATTAGCTGAGACATTTCCTCTGGTTTACTTTTTGAAAGGAGTGCCTGGATTAGGTAGGCAAAAGAAGACCAAAATGCCTTCTCCACCTGACTGTTACAAAATTATTTTGTAAGTGGAGACCAGCTCTGTTCTGACATCATCTTGAGTTTATGTGCCCCATCCTTCAGCTGTTCGTAGATATCTACATTTCTGAATTATCAGACATCTTAAAGGACATCCAAGCAAGTGGGACATAATATGGTCCTGGAAAGAGATGTCCTCACTGCTTTCCTCAAGTCATAGGCCAAAACCCCCTGAATTGTATGGCCTGAAATATAATCTCTACTGTTTTTTTCTTTGTTTTGTAGAGCTCACCTGCCACCTTTTATGGACTTACACTATGCACAAAACTCACGTACATTTCAATAAATCCTCACACTTGTAAATGCAACTAACAATTGCAGCAACATTTAAAATGTTCACATTTTAAAAGAAATTTATCAATTGTATTATTCTTGCACTCCTAAACACCAAGAGTGTGCATGCGTATGTGTGTGAGTGTAGGCAGAGGCTGCAGCTAGATAGCATTCATGCTGCCACACAGCTGTCCAAATATTAAAATAAGTTTTTTTTTGATTTTTAAATGATTTGATGGAAAAGCAGGGATGCAATTTCTCCAGTGTTTTTACAGAGCTGCAGATCAGAAGTGTTTTTTTCTCTAGTTGTGATGGATGCATGGTGCTCAGCTCTATGTCTAACTTGCTAATTCCATTAAGAAGAAAGGAAAGCCTGGTTCACAAAGGCAGAGAAAAACTGCATGATAGTTTATATCCCATAGCTAAGCTCTGGGGCTTTATTATTCTTTACCAGTTTAGGAAATGGCTGACATGGTAGTAGACACAAAATTTCATTTAAAGGGACAATGTCAAGTGGTTTACATTCAAAACTTAACCTACTTTGAAAATGTTATAATCTGGAGAAGGAATCTAGTCTGAAGTTCTCATATTTTATTCCTGGGGGGGGGAAAAGTCACTCTCTATAGAAATCCAGTGCTGCTGGTTTTATTCCTGGCTGCTCTCCAGGCCTATTACAGACAATGAAGACAACTGTGACTGAATTCAGCGGGCTCTGTATTAAGCCTGTGAAGAAAGGATGCATCACACCCCAGTTCTTCTCACATGTACTGGGTCAGTGCACCGTTGCCAGTTCCTCACATTTTCTTTGATAGGCACAGCTTGTGCTCTGTTTCCAAGGGATTAGAAATTAATGATGCAGACTGGTGGGTTTTGGTGAAGTTTCAAGATACTTTTCTTTTTTCAAACATAAATATGATGTGGTATCTATTTTGGAGTCCAAGACTCTTGGACTTTTGAAGAGACCTTGTGAAGAACCCAAGGATCTTCTCTGTCCCTGGAGTAGGAAATCTGCGGTGGCTCCTGTGGCCTTCATCCCACAGCCCTGGCCCAGCCAAGGGAAGACGATGTCTTGACACAGATGGATTTTGCCCTTTTTGGTGGAGCATTCAGTTTGCTTGGGCAACACAGACATCTGCTGGATTACTTGCCCAAGCACTTCCAGTAGTGCCAGAAAGGCCCTAGTGCCAGAAAGCGGTCTGAAAAAGATCCAAGGCTGTCATGTAGATTTGAAATCCTATGGGAAACCAGGGGGGAGAGCAGGAAACTGAGCAGCCGTGAGCAAACGCACAGCATTTTGTGCTAGTTAGCGTTTCCCAGGCACAGCCACAGCATTAGCAAGAGCAGTCACAGCGCTGCCCGCAAGAGAGACCCCAGACTAGCCAAGACTGCAGAAGGCACCACCAGAGGTTGCTGTCAAGGGAAAATTTACTGCTGTAGAGGAATCCAAAAATATGGCTCAAACTGACCATTTGCAGACATGCATTTTTCGCCAAGGAGACTATTTGGGATGAAAATGCTTTCTTCCCCTTTCCATCAGCTTTGCTGCACTGCTGGCATTCAGCTGCTGAGACTTGATCTAATCAATGCTCGTATAGGGAGGTTTGCCTGGCCTGGAAGATGATATTATTGAATAGGTCTATCAAATTTGTCAGTGTCTTCGCTGACAATTTTCATGAATATATAATATTGAAATATGGCTTATCCACACTGACTTATTCTTTATAGTGCTCAAAATGGCTTGAAAAAAGTCTTTGTAATTTGATAATGAGAAAGGATAAAATCAGTTAGAGGCATAATTGCTAATATCCAGATCTTAAGAAGGGAATATAAATATTGAAGAATAAAGATAAATAGGCAAATGAATAAACAAGATGAAAACTCCTTGATTGCCTAGACTCTGAATGCAAAAATGCCACCGAAATACCCAACTTCTTCATGCATATAATGGGGAAAGTCACAAAAACATCAATCACAGGACTTTCAGCTCAGACACCACATTCCAAAACATACATTACACTTAAAATGTTTAAAAATGCTTTAATGGAACTTGCAAGATAAAGTGTATTTCTATTGGATTTGAGCGAAAAATCCCATGCATTCATTTATTGACTAAAACCAAATCTTATTTCACAAACTCGATCAATGTCAACAATCTGCCATTTGTTGAAAAGAATGAAAATCCCTCCAAGTCTGATAAATACTTCGGAGTTTCAGAAAAATGAGAGGCCAGAGTTGCACAAACACACACGTGTACAGACGCTGTGCTGACGGGTATTGCACACACAGCCATGGAAAGCGTGGACTGGTGAACCTGGAGAAGCAGACATCGTCAGAGAAGGGCCACCTATGGCTCACTCTCCCAATGTTTGCTTTGCTGCTTTTTGAGCATCTCTGACATTAGTCAGGCATTTCCAATACTACAGTAAATCTTGTCCATGTAAGGTAAGAGCCCTTAAAAACCCAAGGCGATACAAACTTAATGCAAAGATTTACGCTCCAAAGGAATGAGTACTCTCAGTTTTGCAAACTGAAAGATTTGTGTGTTATTTGCAAGTATCAACGGGCTTGAAAGAACAAGAGGGAGCAAAGACACTGATTGAACAGACGGTTTGAATAGTTCAATTTGAAAAAAATAATCTGGCTGTTGGGACTCGTGGTTGTTGGCAGAGCTGCTGCCTTCCTGGGACCCCATGTTGAGCGTGCGGGGGTGTTTATGGAAAAAACCGCTCCACTCAGCTACCACAATCTCTGCAAAGAGCATTTGGCACTACTGCATTAGCATAATATCAATTATGGCCACTGCTATTTTCTCCCCTGGGAAAGTCAGACCATAGGAGTCAATGTTTTTAAAAGTGTGTAGTGCTCACGGTCTTGGTGATTTTCAGTGCCATTAAATGGTAGAGAACAAAGGTATTCTCTGGAAAAGCACAGGCTTGGGGAAATTGCTTCAAAGGCATGACAGCTGAGGAACTGCTGCTTTTTCACACAAAGCTCCCCATGGTCAGGGCAGTATTTCCCTTCTGAGGAGATATGAAGGTGGGAAAAAAATAGCACGTATCACATTCCTGTAACAGCCATCATCAAATATTTCAGGAGTAGAAAGAACATGAGGACAACACGGAGCTTCCTGCTGGGCAGGTGCTGAAGCCTGAATGTTCACTGAGCCTCAGTTTTATATCGCTGTCTTACTTTTCACCAACTATTTCTGAAAGGCTGAAGTTGTTACAGCTTTTTGATACAGTGGTCCCTTTCCCCTAGGGTCTCCCAGCAGGGTTATGCCACAAACATCTGGGGACACTGGAGGCACGTGGATTGCCCTGCATGAACTTGAACTTCCACCCTACATGCTGTTACCATACGTAAAAATGAAAAATTTAAGCAAGAATAGTGAGGTGCAGAAAAAGAAGACATCAGCTGGTGCAGGCGACTGTGGTTCAGGCTAAATCAATGGATGGTACCTGATTAGACCCATCCAGAGGACACAGTCGCTGCCCTCAAGAAATCCATTGGGGCCCGAGCTGTACCAGAAGCCTCGAGGAGCTGCTTGCTAAGGTGCAATGATGGTACCTTTCTGTGCCAAAGAGGTACCTACTGGACCTCACTGCTGATTCACACGTCTCCATCTCTCCCATGGCTTCAGGGGAGTGAGACGCCCTGTCTCCTCTCCACAGGCCCCTGTCACCTCTCACTAGACCGTCTGTTCCCACACTCCTTCTGACCTCTCAGCACTTGAAGACCATCTCCACTACAGACCTGCTCCTCTGTGCTGTAGCTCTGCCCTCCTCCCTGCCCAGTAATCCAGGTTCCTCCTGTGTTCCGTACTCAACTCCCAACCCCTGACAACATTTTGCTGCAATCAATTTTCTTCTACCCACCAACTCTCCTCTCAGGCGTAGGCTGAAATAACATCTCTCTTCTAAGCAAGAGAGATGTTCTCTTCCTCCTGCCCACTTGAGCTGAAGGTGCCTTCTGTGCACCTCTTCCTCTGTGACCCATGACTTGGCTTTCTCTTGTCATCATCGCGTGATCTCCTCCTCCTCTCTAATCCTCAACCTGCCTTTCCTCCCTTCTTGTTACAACTCAGTTGCTCCATGCTTAAGTGTGCTGTCTCCTCTCTAGGTGATGTGGGTCACTGCCATCCTAGAGCTAAACCACCAGACAGTGCAGAGTAGGACAGGTTGCACAACATTTAAAAAGGGGCTGCAAGCCTTCATCTTGACTTGGGGATGCCAGTGCTCTCCTCAGTTCTCCAGCAACGAAAATAAAGCATTTAACACAACAATATTACTTGCCCTTATTTCTAACTTAAAATAAATCATTTTGGCCTGCTTGGCCGTATGTCCTGCCCACCACAGGATACAACCCCAGCCCTTCCAGCCTTTTAAGAAAACTGACTGCTGCCTCCCAGAAAAAAGCTGACAGTAATCAAGGGTTTGGGGGAAAGACAGTGAAGACTTTTCTCTCTTTGCATGACTCTTCACCCATGGAAGGGCTTCTTGGCAGTAGGAAATACCTAGACCATGGCTCATCTTTGATCTTTTGGAAACTAATCCTAGCATTTACTTTCCATAGAAATTTCCACCCTCTGCTTCGTGCTGCAGCCACCCCCAACACCTAGCACTCCTCTGCTCACTGAGACATAATTTATTCATAGCTCTATGTTTTAATCATCATGCACCATTTTTAAGTAGGAACAGAACAATCATTTCTAATGGCCAGGTACCCTATTAACGCAGGGACGTCATGCACAAAGGGCCCTCACAAGAGATGACCAGCTGAATTAACTACTGTCAGAGGACTCTCCCAGTAAGAAATGTTAAGACCTGTGAAACCACCAGCTGTATTTCCCCTAAGCCATGCAGCAAGCTGCTCAAGTAAATCCAGCGATCTGCACCTACTCTCTCTAAATACTGTCAAAACGCGAAAATATCACAAACTTAAGCAATGAATCCATCACCTGACCCATTTTCACAATACCTTCCCAAAGGCTTGACTCCTCAGTGCAAGCTGTGAATATTTGCATGCATGTGTGCACACATACACATTCAATTTCTAAATCAATCCTCCAAGGCAAAGGGTGTAAAAAATGCCTCCCAAACCTCACTAGCATTCACATGTTTTTAATTTCAAATGGCACATAAGGCTATTCAGCCATTATATTTTATTGTTGCTTCTAAAGAACTTAAAACCATTTATCACTTAAAAAATTAATTTTAAGAACCTTGTTAACTTCATAGCTAAACACCAACAGGTAATATTATCTATTATGGCAACGTTTCATGATATCACAGCTGTGCTACACTGTGGATTTTTACTTTCTTAAACCTGTATATCATGATGAAACTATGCATAATCTAGTGCACTGATTCAATAATTTTCAATAATGTCTGCTAATTCTGGCAAATAGTTTACAATTTTTATTTCCACTGTCAGAACACGTGTTTTATGGCCAGAATATCTGTACATTGATAAAAATGGAAGACCATTTATTAAGAAGAAAGGGAGTTTCTAGCAAAAGAAAGAGTAATGTGAAGAAAGAGTTTTCTTAAAGTAAATCAAGAAAACCATACTAGAAGATGAGGACACCTCATCTTAGCAAATGAACGAGAAAAGTGATTTAAACAGTTCTGTGAATTCTTCCAGAATAGGAACCTTACCTGCATAATCTGTTCTTGCATAATGCCCATCTTCTGATTTCGTAGTTGTCGTAGTATTATCTGTGTGAAAAGAAATGTGTTGAATTGCTTGGGGAGCCTGTACTTAATGCAGACTATACTCCAGCTGCCAGTGCCCAGGGAAACGTAGCTTCGCTTGCATGCACAGCATTGCTGCTGGCTGCAAGGCTCCCCTGGGTCTGCCAGGTGAAACAGCAGGATCTGGCTTTTTGGAATGAAACACAAAACATCTTATATTAAGAAAACACAATTTTTTCTAGCAATATGTGATAACAGATTGCAGCTGGGATAAATATATCAGTATGAAGCAGGAATTGTCATTTCTGCTCTATTTGAAGTAATTGGGAGGTTTTAATATGTACCCTGAAATGAACTGCCATGTAGGTGGTTAACTTTAAAGAGATAGGAATAAACTAGAATGTGTTTAATACACCTGTATAGTACAGCCTTGTAAGTAGATGTGCTGAGGATTTATAGGTCAGAAGCTAAGGGGAAAAAAGCTATTAAGTCTGAGCCTCAGTAGGCACTTTATTTATGGGAGCTATTTAAAGACAAATTTTCTTCATTTTTACTTTAGAACAAAACAGAGTTTTTAAAGTCAAGGGTTACAGGTGATGTAGCAGCCCATGAGCTGGGCACAGAGAAGCATGGCATTCCTGGAGAAACTTAGAGAGTCTTGAGCTGCTATTGGCAAAATTTCCCTCCTCCCTTTGGCATCTTGTGGGGCCAATGTAGGTCACATGAGAAACAAGCACCAGCACTGTGTTTGGGAGCACGTCTTTGGCCTCCTGAGATTGCTTCATGCTGCTCCACTTAAGGGAGCAACAAAGGATCCATCCTGGGTGACAGGAGGTTTTCTGCTGTTCTGCTCTGACACATACCTGGAGCGCAGAGCTCTGGGCAAGCTGCTCTGGGCAAAATACAGGTGCCTGGTTTTGAAAGCAGTGCAGGGCTGGACAGTTCCCTGCTACTGTTAGCAGGGTGTGGGAAGGGTTACGCACGCCACTCCTCATGCCTCGCTTGGCATCTGGACAGTGGAGGGCTCTGCTCCCTGCTGCAGCCTCCACTCTACAATATAAATTGCAAGAGTCTAATGGAAATGTAAGAAGTCCCAAATAAGAAGCCAGTCCCAGTTCTCTTTTTTTCCCCGAACAAAAATTGAAAATATTCTTTGAAATGAGTTTTGTTATGAGAGTTACCTTGACATCGACCCAAAGACATGACTTCAATTTTCTCCTGTTTCTGGCATGATGCCTCTTTGATTTGACATGCATTATCATAAGATTTCCCATCGGAAGCACAAAGAGGATTGAAGTTGGTTTGAGAACAGTCAATGTTGCACACACACCTGAAAAGATAAAGAAAGAGAAAAAGGAAGAGGCTAATATCAGAAAGATTTTTCATGACATCATAAATACTTCTCAGAAATAAAAGTGTTTGTATTTTTCTGACTGCACAATGCAAATCAACACAATGAAAGTGGAAAGTTCTATCAAGAGGTCATTTGTATTTCTGGGTGGAAATGAAATGTGGGAAGAGGGAGGAGACACAGAAAAGCAAGCAAAAGGAAAGATAAAAAAGCGGGTTATACATGGAAAACTATGCCACAGCATTACCACTTGTAAACCAAAGAATACCCAAGCAGATATGCAGATAATTCAAGTTGCTATGCCCTCTTGCAATTAAAGAAGCCACAAAATTCACCTCTGTTGAGGTGCTGCCCATCATATGTAACACACTATAAATGTGGTTTTATATTGATTTATGATTTAATTCTGATAATAATTACAGCATGTATAGGCACTCTGATCATAATAAAAAATGTGATAGTGAAGCCTTATCTCACCCTACTGTGATAAAAACACCTGCCAAGACTGAGAGTGACAGTAGCGATGCGACTGTACTTGCTCTGTGCCTAGGGGTGGTGGGAACTCCCCTAGCTCCTGGACGTGCTGAGGCTACTCAGTATTAGAACCAGGGGAAAGACTTTGTGCACAAGCACTTCCTGAAGCATTTGAATAACTCAGCAACCAGAAAGTGTTACCCAGGTGTCACTCAGGAAGGTCAGTGCCCACCCCCGACCTGGCTGCATGCTCTGAGCTGGGTGAAGGCTCCCACGGCTGAGCGCAGAGCGTGGGCAAGTGCGGATAGGGCAGTGGCAGCCTTGTACTCAGGGAACTTAGGGGCATCTCCAGAGCCACAACGACCCAGCTTGTGAGCTCCTGGGCTGCCTGAGACGTAAACCAAAGCACAGTGAGGGACTGACTTCAAAAGCCTGGTCCAAATCTGAACTAGCACACTAAGGTGGACAGGTCCTGATCCCAGCAAGCCTTGCCTTTGCTCATAAGAGGGAGAAACCTAATTACTTCCATCAACAGCAGGCTGCAGCCTTTTTTCTTTAAGGTTTCTCCTATTTCATTATCATTAGTGACGTCAGACACCCTTGGGCATCGTCAAGGGAAAGGCATGCTAATCTTCTGTCCCCCCGACTGTGCCATGTAACAGACAGCTCAGCCTCAGCAACGCTTGCGTTAACACCGATGTGGTCCTGCTCGGGGACAAAGCCAGAGGTCTAACCTGGCAGCTGCCTCAGCTCTTCTGAGCATGTAATTGCACACATGCTGCTATCTAAACTCTTCCTGGCTCCTTCTGACATTTAAGGCAAAGTAACGTGACTGACGCTCTACCTCCAGCCCACTGGTTGCACTGAACGTCACAGCACCAACTCCACAGCAGTCCCTTTGGAAAGTTAAGTAATGGAAATGTCAGCCTCTAGCTTTGCTGCTTGATTTAAGAAAGTGTTTAAAAGTCAGTTCACCTCCCATTCACAGCAGACATCTGGACACCTTCGACCACTGCAAGTGTAGAGGGATATACACAAGAGAAAAACTTCGGTGGAAAAAGGAAGCATAGGAAATCAGACACCACCTTTGGCCTCTGGCCTCTACAAACACGTACAGGGTGATGAAAATCAGTGGAACCAGTACTTGTCTTCCTTTAGACCTTCTTTGCATTGGGTAGGTCTATTTTCCCCAAATGTTCACAAAATACAGAAAACTTCAGGTCAAAAAGAGGTCAGTTAAATTGATTTCATGATTTCATAACTAGTGGAAGAAGAGTCTGGCTTCGCATTAACAACTTTCCCACACTGATGAACATACAGAACATAAGAAAAAGATCGAGTCCATTTCCTAAGAACTTCCTTATCAGCAGAATAAGAATGTTCCGCTCCACCAAAATATTAATTGTCATCATTTCTTCCCGCAGCCATTTCCAGCTTCCCACCTTAGTCAAACTCACTTCATTAGGAAACATTTACTGCTCAAGTAATAGTAATTCGTTTCACGTAGTTCCACCATTTGCATTTCAGATGGGACACAACCGGCCATATGCTCCTTTTTTTGTAATAAACCAGCTCAGAAACAGCTTCACATCTTTACATTTTGCTACAAAAAATGAGTGTAGGTTAATATGTATTATATCTCACGTCAAGACAAAATTAAGTCAATGAGAAAATTAAAACAAAAGAGTAGTCTTTAGGGGAAATCTAAGCAAGTTCAGATGCAACTTCAAAAATGCCTAGGGGACGTAGGAACCTATGCTCAGAGTTAGCCACTTGAGAGCCATATTTTTAAAGGTGTTTAGATGCTTAAAGATGCATGCAAACACTTTGTGTGGGATTTTTGAAATCTCAGAGACCTACCTCCCACTGATTTGAAAGACCATTTCAGAGCCCATTAGGCATTTAGTTGCATTTTTTGATACCTTCTGAAAAACAAAGTTCCAAATTTACTTTTCTGACCTCTTTCAGGAAAAATGGGAAGAGAATCAAGATTTTTCTCAACTCCATTCTAAAAACTTAGCTGTGAGATCAGCCTTTGTTTCCAAGCAAGATCTCTGTAGCCATATGCTGCATTCAGAAGACACACCACATGAGCACCACGGACCATGCGCCACTTGTGCTGATGTCAGATTTCTCATGTGCGAGGAAGAGCAGAAAGGGACAACCTTGGGATGACACTATTTGCTCAAGTCTTATAGGATCTCCTGTGTGAAGAGTGATTTTTCAGGGTCGACTAGCTGGGCAGTGAAAAAACACTATAATAAACCTGTCACCTGAATCTCCTCGCTGTAAGGATCTATGTATCATCCACCCCTTGTACAGTTTTCAGTGGACAGCTTCTAGCTTGCATCTGCAGTTTCTTACTGCTTTTGCACTTATATACTCAAATCCTACTTTAAGGCTTCACAATTAAGTCAACAACAAATATATGTCAGGAAATGCCAAAGGTAGGATTGCATCAGGAATATTAATGTGCCTGGGTTGCTGACTCTGTTTAATTTATAGTGCTCATCTTATCAGGGAAAATGACAGTATATTCAAACACATTTTTTCAAACTAGAGGAACAAGCAGCCTGCCATTTCAACAATGCCCTCGAAGTCCAGAAAAATAAATTACAGAGAATTTACTCTAAACATGTATGCCCAGACATGTGCAGCCACAGAGCACACACCATCCTTGAGTGGGATCCACTGTCGATGTAATAAGTACATAACAAATGGCACTTAATATATTTGATTGAATGAAATCCTGTGGCCATAGGTAAAGTGTCTTCACTTCTTGAAGCATTACAAAAAGCAGAAGCGGGACTGTCTCCTATTAAACAAGCAGAACCAAACTGTGATGTCCCTGCTTGGCACCCAGGGCGTACATTAGGTGGGAGTACTAATGGTGTACAAGACTTCAGATGCTGTGGTTCCCTGCCCCAAAAAAAGCCTCACCCCAAGACTTGTCATGCCCAGAAATCCCGTCCTGCTCCTAGCTAGCACCCAGCGCTGGTGCTTCCCCTCTTACACTCAACCTGCAACCTGGCCATGTCCAGGCTCTGCCCCGTCACCTTCTCATTCTTTCAAAAGTGACAAAATCAGAGTAGCCTCATCTCTTCTGGTTGTTGGCTGTATGAGCCCTAGGGCTCCCCCCAGATCCCCCTGCCCACACAGGGCTGGCAGCACACATTCGGCTGCCATGTGGCTGGCCAGCAGGCCGGCTGCCTGCCTGCAGCTTCTTGGTCTTTGAGGCACTTCAGTATACCTCTAATATTAAGTAATTTGATCATTTGATCATTTTATCATCCTGGCTATGACTTCTGATTATAGTTCTATCAATAAATCTATTTGGTTTCTGTGTTCCTAAATGTAGTGCTGAAGAAAGCTTGGCGATATAAAGGCTGACTGAGCTTTCCTCAGGCTCAAGAAGCTGTGAGAAGGTCAATGAGGTCTCCTAGGGGGTCACAGGATGAAACTGTACCCGAGAGTATACACAAAATACATATGTAAGGCTTAACTATGTCTTCTGCAGTCAGAAAAGCTTTAAAAGCATCTGTGAGGAAGGAGTGCTTCCAAGACGTCAGCTGATACCCTGCAGCTCCCCTGAGAAAGGAAGAAATACTGAATGCTGTCCCACAGGCCCATCGCATCTTTCAAGTAATGGGCTCATATGTTAATTGACTAAAATTTGGGCTGTCACTGTAAACAATCATTAAACAAGGCTCACTTTCTTATGTCTGTTCTTCCAGGTCATTATGATAGTCTCTGATGAATTCCACTTCTCTTATATGCTTTATTTTATTCAATTTCATTTCATATGATGAAAATCTTGGAGGAGCTGAACATCCAGCAATCCAGTTAGTTATTTTGATCACGAAAGCAAAAAAATGAAAACAAACTAAAGACTGTCCAACGGGCAAACTTGGGGCACCTCCTTGGGGGATTTTGGGCTAACTCCCCATGGCACATGCTGCAGCACTGCTTGGTGACATTGCTGGACGCCCTCACGAGAACATCACACCCAGGCAGAAACTGGAAGGTCTCTGCAGACAGAGGCACAGCTCTGCAGTTAATATACTGGAGAAGCCCGTGAGGCTGCCTATGGGAGGGCTGGCAGAGCTGAACTAAGCCTGAGGCAGGAAAGATGCTGACAGGCAGCTCCTTGTGCCTCACTACTGACTTGTAGGGTGCAAGTCACTGCACTTCAGTTTTTGAGCTTCTGTCAAGGCAGCAACTGCAATAAATGTATCAAACAGCACAAGGGAACCCACATGCATTTTGGGACTGGTTGCCACTATTTCACTTGTGTAACATGCTTCTCCCCTTCCCAGGGAAAGGACAGAAGAGTGCACAGTAGACCAGTAGTTATTTGCTGCACAGATCTTGACCACGAAAAAATACTGGCCAGACCTCAGAGAGGTCTATGTCCCAGCAGTGATGGCAATGGGCTGCATTATGCTGCTTGGCCAAGCTGGAGCAGCCAACTTGGCTTTCTGTTGAATCAGTCTCTCCAAAAATTAATGGGGTCAATAAACCAGGCACGGGTGAGTACATCGGTGAGAGCACAGGCTCCTAACTCCCCACTTTTCTGCAAATAACATATGGTATTATCTTCTGGGCACAGAGAGTACTTTTGCCTGCAGAGAGCATGCCACTGAAGGGAGGATTCACTGCTATGAAGGACTGTCCTTGGAGAGAAGAATTGTGTTTTAAGGAGGCGTCTCAATAAAACGAGAGAATGACTCTTTGCCCATGAAGTGTAGGGGAATGCTATAATTATATTTCCTTAGTTCATGAATAAAGTATAATCATTAGTGACACAGTAATGATAAAAAGAACCCCACTCCATGCTTTATCTCTACTCCTAAGACAACTATTCAGTCTTTGTTTCCAGCAACATATTGCCGAAAAATAATTTAAAAAAAATTACTATGCAATATCTGCACATAGCACAAGGATGGTTTCACATGTAGCTCTGATGGGAAGGAAGGAGCATAAATGAGACAATGCTTCTAAAAGAGCGGTTTTACTGGGAACAGATGCAGGCACATTTTTGTCAGAGTGAGATGGCAACAGCAGTTCTTCCCTATTCAACATCTTTTAATTAGCCCTTTGCAGTTGGAAAACCTGAAAGCATTGTTGGTACTACCTCTGTTTATTAAAGATTCATATTCAGACTTTGCTGGCCATGGGTCATTTGCTTTTTGGAACCAGAGCAACAGAAATCTGTGTCGGAGATATCTGCAAAAAAGTACTTAATGAAATGACTAACGTCTTCAGCCAAGTGTCTAGTTGATTACAGGGTCCAAACAGCAGAACAGCAATAAATCTGCCACAAAGAGAATTGTCAGTCAAGAAAAACGGCATAAAACCAAACAGACAGGGAAGCAAGAGCTAAAAATGTGAAAATGCAAATCTAGTGTTATTTTTACTAGTCAGAGCTCTGATATTTGAGCACATATGCTAATTTGGTCAAGTGTGAGATCCCACCATGTCTCAACGAGCACTATTTTACAGGGAAAGCGATGTTCCATTCTGCTATCATTTTAAACGTCATGTATTTTCTCCAGGCAAAAATAAAAAAAGCAAGGAAAAAAACCCAACAACATTTTGCAGCATAAAAAAGCCCAAAGCCTTCCCTTTGCCATGAAGCAGTGTATAAATAAAAACATGGTAGTTGTACATTTATGCTACTTCCACCAGAGACATTTCTTATCTTCCTCTGCTCTGAGACTAGAAAACAGTGACCAGAAACTCAAAATTTCTGGTTGGATGTCAGTATGGTCCTCTCCAAGCCCCCTGCCCCTCCAAGTAGGGTATTAAATACCCATTTAAAGCAAACCTGTCAGTATACAACTGCATAAAGAGCCTGGCAATCAGTCCCAAATGCCTTCTCTATCATTTGGATTCCTGCAAGGTTTTTCTTTCTGGTACACAGGGCATCTTTGTTGACATTACCAGCAGGCAAGTTGAAACGAAGCCAGGCTTAACATTACGCCTCAACATTTGAACATGCATTGTACCATGGTTCAGCTGTGTGTCAGGAGCAGCTCATTTACCCAGGCAGCTTTGGGTATGTTTAATGTGTCTCAACACAACACCACGCAGAGATACTCGAACTAGGTCTAAGCAGGGACTGGCAAGGTTAACCAGGCTGGGCAGACCCAGGCTCCAGGAGCTCAGCTAGCCCATTCAGACCGTCTGTGTGCTGTGGTGTTGCGCCTTGTTAAAACACACTGCCTGTGATACCCCGTGACAGGGGAGCAGCGACAGGTCACCTCTGCTACCCACCTCAGCACCACATCATCCTCAAAGCTGCTGCACACACAAGCAGCTAAACTGGATTGCTCCAGGGAGCTTGCATGCACCTCCGTTTTGACATCAGTCTCAAAAGGACCACATAAACACCAGCTTCTTCCTCTGACCCTCAGCCCACTTACAAGTACAGCATTAAGCTTCACAGTAATCTCATACAGCCCTATAGCAGCAACGACTTGGTACTATTTCATCCATTTTACAGAGAGTTAAGTTTTAGTGTAAACTCCTGGCACCCTCAATACAGAGTCAGCAGGGACTCTTGGTAGCTTGGCCAAGCTCAGGTACCTTACAGTGGTCTCTGCAGCATGTTGAGCACAGCCGAAGAGGATGGCACCCTATGATGCCTTCAACCAGGAGACAAAACTGCCTGGCATCATTGCCTGGTTTCACGTACAGCTGAACATCAGCTACACATATATATATAAAAGTATATAAAAATGTATTCATAATGCACACAGGCACACAATTTTTTACACTTTCTATGAATCATACCCTACAACGTGCTGGTGCTTGCCAGGAGACTGAAATCCTATCACCGCGCTCTTAAGAATATCATTAAGAGGCTTAAAGAATAGAGACATTGCATCTCCTTCAAAACAAATTTTGCTGTATTTTTGAGGCTGATGCAAAACTTTAGCTGCAGTGCAGAACAATAAACAATACATATTTTATAATGGCAGCACAAAAATAGCATGTGATATTTCTTTCCTGGGCCTGCTAGTGCTTCTCTTCTGCTTTAAGATCACAAGAGAAGAAAAAGCATGACTTATTTTGAGTGCCTTCCATTCAATATTATTTATTTATTTATTTATCTAATTTATTTTTCCTTTTTGTCCTTTGCAGCCCCACTTCTGCACTAAGGGCGTTAGCAAGTCTACTTTTCACAGTGGCTTCCCTGGGATATTTTACCTATTTTGACTGTTCAAATGTTTATCTTCACCAGGAGTAAAAGGAGAAAAGCTTGATTCCCTCAGGGTGACACAATGTTTCTGCATGGCATTTAAATAGCATCCTGTTATTCAAACAATTAGAAATCACAGAGACCACGCACGGAATTATCAGCATACTACATAGAGATTTTTATTATTATGTAGTGCATAATGAAAATGATTTGAAGGACCCCAAAGCATCATAACAGAAGGAAGCACTGAATAATCAGGTGATTTTTTTTTTGACTGCAAGAGACCAAAACATTTGTTTACTGGACATATGTCAAGCTAAAATGCACTAAAGTTGTGAATATATTTCTTGATGCCCTTCCTTGTATACCAAATGCAACATACTTTGGGAGTCTAGCTGGAGCACAGAGCCAAAAGCTAGGGCAATCGCCATACAGCTGCCACGTTGCTGCTGCTGCTTAGAAGCAGGGAGTGACTGGCAATGTTTAAAAATACATGTGGATTTTTCAGAGCACATTTGTTACGACAGATCACTGAGGTTTTTTCAAAATGGTTTTGCAGACTGGTCCCAGAGGCACCTCACCTTACAGCCACGCAGAGAGCCGCCCAGGTACAGGCTCCTTCCGGAGCCAAACCAGCTTGGTGGAGGATCTGGCCCCATGCTCCACCCATTTTCAAGGCTTTGTCCTGGAGACTGCAGCTCATCAAAACTGCTTTAATCTGCTGTGCAAGACACTGCAACTTGATTCCTAATTCTTCTTTCATTTTTTTCCCTGTAACTTTCCTTACTAAGTTTTCAACAAAAAACATTACAAACTTCACCTTTGCTTCCTTCTTACAATTCAAAGCGCCAATTATAATATGACCTTCATCTGGCTTCCTGATGCCTCTAGTGCCCTCAACAGTACATTGAATTGTATGCTAACACCTTCAGGGCAAAATAAATGTCTCATTTTATTTTTTTTAAATATCATTCCTATTTAAAAGGAACCAAGTTGTGTAAAGCAGTCTTTGCTAGACTGGATGCTTTAAATCCAAACAGAGAAACTAGAGAAATATAAGGCTGATGACTGGGTTTGAAGAGCAATGGAAAAATCCTCATGCTAGCTGTGTGACTAGAGAAGAAAATTCTAATTCTGTTCACATGCCAATTCAAGTGTCTGCAGGTATCTAACGTGTGAAGTTTATTTAAAGCACACAGAATAAAATAAATGCCTTTTTATGGTTTGCCTACACTTGGTGTCCTTCACGTCTCTATAGTCTGTGCTAAAACAAAGCTTTGCTGACTGTTTCTCTCCCTCTGTAAACATTTGAGGCTGTCCTTCATGAACGTTTTATCGCTGCGTGCCTCAGACTGCTGATATTGTTCTCTCCTATCTTGAAGCCAGCAGAATAATGAGAATTGTTCCCACAAATCCTAGCATTTTACCCCAGCCTCCAACAGCCAGTGGGAATATTGCAATGTCTGGTGCGAAGCAGGTCTAGCTGCAGGTCCTGGCACGGACCTTGCCATACAGGAAGGCTTGGTCTGCTCACGAAGAACTGTGGCACCAGCTGGAACTAATGGCAAATTTCTGGTAACAACTTTGTTGATAACACTCGAAGTTTCTTCTGAAAGTAGAAAGTGGACTCCGATTTATCAATGAGAGTAAAGGGATAATGGCCTTCTGGCTAGCAGAGACCAGTGTGCTCTAAGTCCCATCCCATGCAGCACATGAGCTATTCACTGCTGGTGGGGAAGGCAAGGCTTAGGAGTGACCTTCCTAAAAGCAGTGAAGAAAATCATGATAAAATAATTCCTCCTTGTAAAGACTCTCTCTACCTATGCAGAATCATACTGTCTCACACCATAAACTGCTTTACATCCTCAAACACATGTGCCTCCCATTTCTGAGGAGACCTGCCTGAGGCAGCACCTCCTGAATTGCCTGTGTACTCCAGGCTAGATCCAGTCTAGCTATTTAATGAAATTTTAGGAGGATACTTCCAGGCTTTCCTTCAGGCACAGTTTGTACCTCCTGCATAGACAGAAATAAGGCAAGATAACCTCATGTCATCCTGCACAGTGGTGAAATGAGATCCTGGCCCATAGGTATGAGCCTTGGACCCAAGCAAATTGCTGCATGTGCAAGAAGAAAGCAGTAGTAATCCTCTTTTCCCTCAGTGTGTTCAGGTCTATAGATGAAGGCTGCTGTACAAAACTAGATTTTATTACTGGCTGGCGATGCTGCCTCTTCTCTTGCTGTCTCGTGATGACCACAGTGGCTGGCCACTTTTGGGAGCAAGCCCCAAGGGAAAGTACTGCTGCCAGGGAAAGAAAGATGAACAAATGAATGAAATGAGCCATCTCAAGGACATGTCCTTGCCAGCAAACTAATGACATGACAGTAACCTTCTTCAGGTCTGGGACACAGATCAGTGGAATCCACCTGCAGCTCCTGAAAGGGATGCACCACAAGCACTGCGCCCTAGCCGGGATGGGTGTCCCTGGGGCACCCGTGCTCCTCCACAGGGGAGAGCTTCGTCACAAAATGGGCAGGCTGAGAGACAGCAATTAAGTCTGTGCATCTGGGCGCATCTCACACAAGCTTTTAGCTGCAACTTGCATGTGGGAAAGGCCCAGGGCAGGAGATGGACACTGTGTGGAAGGGCCACCTGCCACCCCACAGGGGCTATGAGAGCTGAGGTCAGCCCTGCACGTCAGCTCCTACTGAGTTTTCCTCAGGCTCATATTTAATGCATGGGATGTATTTTTAATGGCTTAGATGTGTGAACAAATCATGGCCTTGATGTTCCAACATGGGTGTGTGAAGGAGCCTCCGACCTTCTGCAATGGATGCAGTTTTAATTTAATAGTTAACATAAAGGGGGATGGAAGAGATGAAGCATTCTATTAAGACATTTGATAATGAATTGGAAAGTGCTTTCCCAGTGCTTTACATAGTTATTCTCTCTGCAGATCTATTTAGCCAACACATGTAATTCTGCCCTACAAAGTTGTATTCCTGCTTTTGTAAACTTACTTACATAAAACTCAATAACAACACAGTCTATTTATTGCTAAAATGCTAGTAGGAAATTGGAAAAGGTATAAATACAATTCATTGCTGGTGATCTCCTGCCCCCTGAAGGCACTGTAAGGCTCCAAATATTGCTCAGTTCACAGCGTCATAAAACCGAAGCAATAAATGTCACTCCTTTCTTGATTGCGCATTAGGCCAATCGGCTTTTTATTGCGACTAAATAGGCCGTCATGAAGGCATCGCTCAGTTTACTACTAGGATATGACTTTGGCTAAATGGGGGGCCAGGGAGGGAGGAAAGCTTATTTTTAAATATCAAAAAGGGGAAAAGAAAACAGGAAAAAAAAAAGGTGCAAAAGCGCGTTGCTCTCCAAGGTTTCTGCACTTGCTCTTTCATGCTGTAATGCCCTGATGTACGCAGACGATTATGTGTCAATGCACATTAATATCTGATGTGCATTATCATATTATCCCTTATGTGCACTTTCACAGCCTGGTGAGCGCAGGCTCTCACAGCCATGGGGTTACACAACCAAGCAGTGGCTTCACCTTGGACCACCTGTGCATAGCTCTGCCCTTGCAGAGCCAAGAGGGTTCCTTTTGTGTACTTCCCACAAAGCGGCAGGAGCCAGGCATGATCTTTAAAACACCCTGTATTACAGCAAAAGCACAAATCGGGCTGCCAAAACCATTCCTTCAAATGCAAATGAAGGTGTGCGCTGAGAAGGCTGCTCCATTTTCCTACCTAGGACAGAAAACTGCAGACACAGCCGGTGGCAGAGGAGTAAAAAAACCCAAACCGTGGGTTCATTTGCTCCCCAGTTAAACCGGGCACATAAAATTGTTGCTCTCTCCCACGCTGTCACATGTATATGTTGTATATGGACATTTCCTGAAAACAGAGAAGGATGCTGTTGCTGTCTCACGCAATGCCCAGCCACGCATGTACACCCTTGTAACACACACAGATGGGCGTTAACGCAGTCCACAGCCACAGCACCCCAACGCCAGCCGAGCTGCTACCCCACACGTGCTCCAGCTGTCCCTGCCATACAAATGTTTCATTCACCTGCTCCATGCAGGGTGTGCCATTTGAGCCTCCAAGCCAGGCAGAGGGAAGGCAGGTGAGGAGCACTTCCCTGCCACCTTCAGGTAGTGTCACCCAAAACCCTCCCCAAGCCCTTATGTGTGGGCAGCTGCTGCAGCTCTTCCCTGCTCTCCAGCAAACAGCAAAATGGACTAGCTGCCAGTAAGCTTTAGGTTTTCTCCCTGCTTCCACAGTCTTCTGTCCTTTCCCAGTCCATCCTTCCAACCTTCTCTGCCATAACCACCCATCCCTCTATGCCTCCATGCCTCCCATCCACACACTATATGCTGAACATAGGGGTAGGCATCTTGGTCATGGAAACCTAACAGGAAAATCTGGCTGTTTTGAGCCACACTTCTAAAATTAATGCAGCTTATTTTTTTTTTCTCAATTCTGATGTTGATGGACTAATAACTGTGAGGACAAATGACAGCTCTAAATGTCTTACAAGCCTTCCTTCCTTCAAATTTCAGAAGAATTTGTGTCTTGCTCCTACAGGAGCATGGCACCATGATAAGACAAGAAAACCTCCAAAAATCTCAGAAGTTATTTTTGGCTTTTCTTAAATCAATATTTCCTCTGAAGCAATCAAAGCAGACAGTAAGCCAAATTCTGCTTTTATCATCACAATTTCCAAGTCATTCCTTTGCACTCTGTGAGTGACTGAGCATTTACACTCTGACAGCGTCTGTTCTCCCTTCTGCTAGCGAAAGTCTCACTGGCTACTGAAAAGTTACTCCACTGTTAGGATACTGGTAGAGAACTTTTGTTTCACTGAAGTCAGTGGAATAACTTTAATTGACTTCCATAAGCTGGTAGTTCACCTTCTGAATCTGAAAACCAAGTTTGGATCAGCATCCAAAAAGAGGAGCAAAAGGAAAAAAATCTATAAGCTTTATGACTGTGTAGGGTATTATCCCCTGGACACACAGCAAGTTTTGCTGCAATTGCAAAAGATAAAAAACTGTCTTTTTTATTACAAAGCCAAACGTTAGGGATTCTAGTTTTTGCTTAAGAGATGGACGTGTCATATAGGGTCCCTAAAAGACCTACTTGGGTGAGTAGTACAGATTGAACACAATGTGGGTTTGCATTTATCTGAGAACATTTAGAGCTGTGAGACATAGTCTACATAACAGGCTTCCTCGATGTATAGAGAAAATATAGCCAATTTTGTTGTGTAGGCTGAATTATTTACCAGTGTTCCAAAGAGTATTGGTAATAAAACACTATGAAGTATAAGTAACTCCAGACAATCTTGGCTTATGTTAAAAGCAGGGTTTTTTTTTAAGAATGTTATTAAGAAAATAAATCCTGAGAATCTGGAAAGGCAGGACTTTGTCAAATGAACATCAGCCTCTGAAGGACTGCATTGACTCAATGGATGGAAGGGTCAAATTCTCCAAACCATCACCCTAAGGGAGCTGGGAATCAGTCTTTCTTCAAAATTAAATAGGCTATTTTGCACAGGATGAAGGATGCAAAGATGGTAAGGTGATTTTGTGAAACTTGCGTGACTGGGAAAAATGTCTGGTTTTAACTAAAACCAAATAAAATGTAGGTGGAGTAAAATGATTCAACCAGACCTGGCCAAACAAGCCATCATTTTTCCAAGCATTAACTTTCTAGCCAAGACACTAGTAATGCATTCAGTTTAGAAATATAATGTGCTCATTCCTGCCTCCTACTCCTCAAAAAGACTGGACCATAAGCTGCTCTTAGAGAAACATCCCCTGAAGATAAAGCTAACTTCTTGTTCCTTTATCTTCCCTCGCTCTTTCTCATTGCTGAGAAAGAGGAAAATCACGTATTTTAAGGTCTTTTAGAAGCCAGTGAGGATCTTTCTCTGGCTATGGTTGGGCACAAAGTCACTTTTTCACCTGGGCCCACTGCCCACTGAAAGAGTCCTATAATATCTCAGTAGCTTGCCAGTGAGCGAGAAACCTGATAGGAAGTGTGGCATTCATGCAATGCTTACCTGGAGACCTTATTTTCTGAGTCTTAGATGATGTCTAGACACTGGCTGCTAATAAGCCCAAAGCTTTCACCTAAGCTGGAACTGCTGCAATTTGTTCTCGTTTGTGCTGTGGACAGCAATTCAAGCTACAATTTCATATTTTGCCGGTTTTCCACTTTTGTGCCAGTTCACGTGGCATTTCTTTCCACAGCCCAAATGAAGGAACATGGCTGGGTTCTCTATTCAGCTCTAACGGCCCAGGCAGCAGATCTGGCTGACCAGCCTCCAACAAAAGTCACTGACCTGGCCCTTTTGCAAAGCAAGCTTAATAATTGAAATATAGCATATAGACAGGTAGGTGTCATCTTGCTTTTTCTAAAGTTCCTGATGTTTTGCCTTTCATTGCAAATCCTTCATTGACCCATTTCCAGTTGCTTAGGCTACCTTTTCACAGTATTGGTGACTCTTAGCCCACTGCATGTTATGTCTACAGTTATCTCAACATGATGTCTCAACAGTTATGCTAGAAGTCATCTGCTTTTTATTTCAAAATTTTTAACAATAGAACACGCACCAAATGAAACATTACCAGTAGTTAACAGAGCCAGAACTGGGCTAATTCCTGGGCTACCAGAGGTAGCTCTGTTATTAGGCTGGGGCTAAGATAAGTGGCATGGGTGTAAGAGGGTGTAAGCTGCTTGGTTGTCTCCTGCTGCGCAATGCAGAGACTGCATGCTGCAGTGCCTTTACTTTCCTCTGTAAACCCTTGCCTGGACGGTTACTAGACATGACTACTAAGCTCCACATGAAGATTTATACAGCAGCAGCTTCACTTCATGCCTTAGGTATGATCTCAAGTTAAGCAGAAATTTAAGGCTTTTCAGGATTGCATTTTTTTTAAAACGATTTTATTCCATTTCTGTGTTTATTTGAACCACAAATCCAATGACTATGTTTAAGTGTTATATGTAGTCATGAATGAAGATCTACTTTTTCTTTAGAAGAGAAAGGAAAGCAACAGAAAACGGCAATATATCTACTGTATAATGCACAGACCATTGTAGATTTAAAGCAGCTCGTTTTTTCTGCATCTGGAACAAGTAGGTCACACATAGTTATTATACACACTGCTGAACATGAAGCAGCCAATACCTGTGTAATGTACGTGTGCTTCCAAACTACCTTTTAGTACTTTATAGTAGTACAGCATCTTGTTTGCAGATGCTCTGGATGAGCAACTGATGGAAGGGGGAAGGGACTCAAAGCTGACTGACCTAATTGCTGTGTAGATTGAGACGCTGGCAAAATCATTAGGTTTTTTAATATGTTTTCTTTCTATACTACAATAAAGATAAATATTGATTGCTAGAGCAATATTGATTGTAGGGGTCACTGCAGATGGCAGCTGCATGATTTGCACAAATATCTCCCATGTACAGCGCTGCTTATTTGCATGAGAATGCAGTTTCACCATCCTCGTGTGTTGCAGCTTGTTCACTTGCCTTATAGGAGCATTTACTCAAACTATATATATCAGTGATTAGCAGTAAAACATGAAACAAAGGACTGAAACAGTTCATCTTCTTAATACATTTTGTGTGTGTGTGTCTGTCTGCTGTGGGTAAGTGGTGTTTATTGTCCCAGCCAAGCGGAAAGAAGCGCAGAACACAAGAGACCTGCTGTAATTATGGTGCAACGTCACCACCTCACTTGGGAATACCACCCAGCTGCACAGCATGCCTGAGACTGATGCTCTCTTCCTTCACCCACTGACCTAGACACTGAACATGCTAAGCCTGGATGTCTTCCTTCAAGCTCCAAGCTTTGGGTCATCAGGGTCACAACATCCCCATGGAATGGTTTCAGCATCTTCTGAGCTGAACTGCCTGGTGGGATCTTTGTCCACTTGCAAGAATGGAAAGGCCCCTCCAGCGTGGACCAGGCTTGTGAGGAGGGTGGAAAACTGCCTACCACAGGCATGGTGCCTATGGCAGAGTACAAAACCCTACGCTAAGCCAAAGAGGAGTCCTTGTGGTGTGTAGGACTAAGTTGTGGGAAGCAGCAAGGGCATTTATGCCCCTTTTTATCACTGTTGCAAACCCCTAAGTGGCCCATTCAAGGTCAGGCACCTCCTGCCAGGGATACTGCTGCCTCTCTCCTCCACCTGCAAGCTCGAGGAGGGAGGAAGGAGAAGGCAGAGAAGCAACCTGCAGAGACGGCCTCCTCACCTCCTTGGACACTGCTAAGCTGCAGGGAAAGCACTCTTTCCCAAGCACTTTACACACCTCTGCGTGTCTACCTTGTAGCCAGCAAACTGCATCTTAGTCTGGGCAATGCTGCACTTTGAGACTGCTGCTGGCTGACCTGCTGATATTGAAATTCAAAGGAAAAGCATGCATATTTAACCCCAATTCATCATTTTGATTTTGATTAACTCTACAAGTCAGAGGTTTGCAGGCTTTAATCATGTCTTAAGAAAATACTCCTGTCCTCTCTTTTCGGCGTTTTCCAATAGGAAATTCAATAAAAGGGTATTTCCTATTATTTATCTCCTTCCACTTACTTTGACACATCATGGACCTCTGAAATATCTGCCCAGTATTTATCCAAACCATAGCTTGTCCAGCATAGAGAGTGCTTTTATTTCCTCAGTGGACCATAAGGAGGATATTAATACTGGAATCCAGGTTTATGTCGTGGTTATGCACTGACCCTAAGCCACTGTAGCAGATGAGCAGGCATTCCATTTGGTAAGTACTATTTATATATAGTGAGCGAGTATTTCATAGATGCTTTTTGGAAGATCTTAGAAATACACCACAGTTCAGAATGTTATGCTTCATTCTTCATTTCCTTTTAAGTATATCTCTTGGGGTGTTACATTGAGCAGCCCTGTCTTACAAAATCAATTATTCCTTAGCCAGCTCAGAAATAAAACCCAAAGTAAGCAACACCAAATGTCTGATTTACCAATAGATTGCAATCCAGTGCTAAAGAGCGCAGCCACTGCCCCGCTTTAATTATTCATGAAGCCCACTGGTGCAAAATGCATTAAAGGTGGGAATAATGCCAGTAATACATGATCCTCTTAGTGACAAGAAGCTTTCACATATTAAAGTAGCAAGATGTTAAAGACTTTCAACTGAACAGTCTTTGTTTTTAACTTAGAGAAAGAGATTCACTAATGGAATGCCAAATTGCATTCATACTCGTGATATGAGACTGCAGAATAGGATAATAATACATGTGTGCTTTACCATGCTGTGGAAAACCTGTTATTACAGTGAGTTCTTTTCTGCCTTTTCTTTGCACTTTCCAGAAAATGCTCACACACATATCTTACCCCTTCAAGTAGTCTTCTATGTGACAAACCCTCTATCAGAATCCCAGGAGTCTAGCCATTAACAGATTGGTTTTACGCAAATAAGATTTTAAAATAATGGTGACACAGTACAATAGCACAATTTAGCTGAGTGACAACTGGCAATGAAAAACAACAAAAACGAAAAAAAAAAAAAATAGTAGTTAAACCAGAGACAAGGGACTGCAAAATAACAGACTGTGGCAATGCAGAATAATGTTAATTGTCGCTTTAAATCATCAGCAGCCCAACCACATCTGCTATCACACCTGTGCTCTCTTCTATGATCTGCTCTGGCACCCTAGAAATACTAGGCGAACAGCCAGCCTCATATCTCCAGATCTCTGTGGTCTGGCTCTGCTACCAGCTTGCATCCCTCTTACCTGGAATGGATCAGGCACTGACCCTGCACCCTCAAACTGTTTCTGATTGATAGGGGACACTGCTAGTGCTGGACTCATCACCCTGTAACAACAGGTCCCAGGACCACTTGGACCCACCGACCCCATTTGGATTTTACAAACCTCATCAGTCAGGTGAGATACCTAAAGGAGCCCTGCTTGCATCTGAAATTTGATCCACATAAAAATAGTGATCAAATAATAAACTGAAATTTCTTTTCCCACTTAATCTAAGGACATTTTCTGCACAGCAAATCTTGGCAGAGGGAGTGGGGGAATATGTCTGTCTGGTGCCAAACAGATAATTCAATTAACATACATTTGAAAGAGGGTAGGCCCCCCATACATAGTTCGCTTTTATTCTAGAAATAAGAATAACAAAGAGCTAACACCCAGGAGACTCATTTTTTAGAAAGACGTTTATCCAAGACTAATCAGGGGGCAGGGACAGGAAAACAGGGCTATGTTACGGCATATAGAGTTGTTTACTTCAAAGCAGACCTTTAACAGGCTTTACATGGTCTTTATACTTCTGTTTGGAAATCTGCTTTCCTGCCTTTTAACAGTTTGTCTGGTAGCATCTTCCCAGTAAATGCCCTTCCCTGTTTCCCGCCCCAAAAAGCATCTTCCCCCTCAGAAAGACCGCCTGTCGATAAAGATTGAGAACTTCAGCTCCTGTAGTCATTACGCTGCTCCGTATAAGCCAAGTTGTTTCAAAGGGGAGGAATTGGGTAGTGCAAAAGCTGCAGTGGGAAAATTACTAGCGTAAGTTGGATCAGGCTATTTTACCAAGCTATTTCTGGAAAAAAATAAATGCTGCTACTCAGTGCTTATGATTAATAATGTTATCTTGTAGCTAATTTTGTTCCTTGCCCCTCTCTTCTCCTGCCTTCCAATTTGGAAGTGCACTTAATTATGAAAACATGAGCACTAGACTGTGAATTTTGATATATTAATTTTACCATGGTTTTATTTCTACACTGCACCACCGAAACTCTCAAGGACAACCGGTCAAGGAGACAATGAAAACCTTGACACCTGGGGTAATTTTCTTAAGCAAAGTCAAAATTAAGCAATTTTTTCCACAGAATTCTCATTACATTACTGCAAACCTATAGCCATGACGCATCTTGCTCCTGTTTTTCAACAGCACAATTTGTTTCGTTGACTGGAGCCAGAGCAAGGCCTCTGTGGTTTGTTTATTTAGCGTTTTTTTAAAGACTAGAACCAGAGGTTATTAAAAGCCTGGCAAGACAAAACCAAAATGAGCACAAATGGATGCCCATGACCACATTCCTAAGCTTCTTCACTGAACAGCAGAAATGTTCATTATTTCATGCCTGACAAACAGTGTACAGATTCCTTGCCTGGACGAGGTCAGCTGCCCACCACTGGGCACAATTACAATGTTCACCATTCATTCATTGACTCCTCTCTGCTCCATTCCTACTGTCCAAGTTAGAGTTTGGGCAATGCTGCTTTGTTGACATCTCACTGCCCAGTCTCTGTATCCATCCTTTAACTACCACCAGCCCACAACTTCAGAAGCAACATCTAGACCACAGCTCTAACATTTGCATGATTATTTTGTTGTCTCTCTAAATTTGTATTAATTACTTAGACAGAAATATGAAGCTTGGCATTAAGGGAGCATTAGAAGTACAGCTCTGTGAACAGCAGCTTTTTTGATCTACTGGCTGTTCCAAAATCACAATGAAGTTGTTAGTTTAAAGTTAGCTTAATATACGTTTGCATCGTTTCTAGGCAAAATGAAAAAAAATAATTCTTAGTAGATTGATTTATTTCCCTTCAGTTTATGTGGTTAAGGTTTAAAATAATTAAAAAACCCTGAATACTTTTGAAGACTCTTTTAAAAATAAAAAAATAAACAATTTCCATTCAGAAAATGTCTAAACGTACACTCTAATTATTTCAAACATTTGAGGGTTAGGTCTTCAACTCCAACAACAAGGAAAAAGTGAGACAGATTTCCCAGCATTTCTAATGCCACACATGAATTAACATGATGATAATACTAATGATACTTTTTAACCGCAAAAGCTTTAGGTCAATTATTTTTCCCAGTTCTATTTTTAACAAAGTATAAAGCTGTAAAACCCCAGATGGAATAACATAAGTTATAACAGCAACAAAATGGATAACTGTGTTTCTAGTCTTTGTCTAAATTGTGCATGTTCCAAAATTATAAACCAGACTGTTTTATACATTTTTTCAGAGTAATAACCACCTCAATCACTGCGCGATGAATCTCCGCATGCAGAAAATTGAATATCTAATAGTTGTAATGCTTTCTAAACCACAGTACCTTTAAATAATACAACATTCATTAAAATAAAGAGTAGACCAAATTACTGTACCAAACATCCTCTGCATCTTCGTCACACTCTGCCCCAAACTGGCAAATGTCACAGGTCGATGTCTCTTTTTGATTGGTTTCACCTGAGCCTTCATTGACTGTTTGATGGAAAGCAGAAGAATATACATTAGTAAAGACAGCACTGTAGCAAAACCGTTCTCTCTCTCTAGAAAAATCTATTCAACACATCAGCTTGATGTGCTGCTCACAGAGACGATGCCCAGCCAACAGACACTGGTTTTGAATGGCGGCAACAGAGAGATTTTCATGTTGGTCTGTGATAAACTTGCTGAATTATGGAGTTAAAAGGGAAACTAAGGAAAGACGTTTCCTGTTCCTTTTCCACTTAAACAATGATGCCTTCAAGCTGCAGCCCAGAAAGGCTGAGTCACCACCAAGCCTTGCTGCTTTGGTCCCTGGGAAAATAATAAAGGTGTATCGACAGCATCACATGCTGCCTTGTGTCCTTTACCATGGGAGGCCTTGAGATGGACCCAAGGGGATGTTTTCCTCAAAAATGTTTTGAAATTACCTGCCGTGTGGTGCAATCTAGTCTATTCGAAAGGCAAATCATTTTTCTCTTCAGAAGTACAGCTATGAGCCCCAAGGACTAGTTATCTCTGTCAGGCAAGATTTAGTGCTGACCAGAGGAGGGGACAACCTCCAGCATAGGTTAAATTTGAAACCCAGGAAAGTTAACGTCAGTGTCTGCAATTATGTAAGGTTTATACCTGGCCCTTAAGTCAAAAACGTGAAGGGACTAAGGGGAAAATAAAAATACGGGTGTGAGAGGACTGTAAAAAAACATTGATGGCTGAGTCCTGAAAGACAGAGAGACTACTAAGGTAGGTGCCAAGAAGAGGGTTTGTTAAAAGATCCAAAAGAAACATTATCTACATTTGTATTAAAGTGCATAAGCACTTTTTGATATCTTTCAATAGGTGCTGCTTTCTAGCAAGACACTGTACCTAGCGATATCCTTCTGCAAAGTTACAGAATAATTAAACGAACGCAGGCCTTAAGCACCAGTCAGATTTGATTGATGCTGTTCTCTGCATAAACAGCCTCTGCAGTGTCATCCTTTCATTTCTCTTTTTCATTTGGAGTCAGCACTGTGGTGTAGGCTTACTGTACATTTGGGTCCAACCTACCAAAGCCGGTGGACATGATGATGTGTGTTGGTAGCCCCAGTGACACTGATGGGACAAATCACTGGCCTGATGTACATCCACTGCTCGAGACCATTAACCTGTAACCCGGCTGTTAGCCATCAACTTGGTTGTTCCTGGAGGCTTTCGGGTTGGAGTACTCTGACTAGGCTGCTTTTGTTATTCACTCAAGAAAGGACAAGAGTCCCAAGCTTTCACAAAGCTATTGGAGGAAAAAGGGCTTCTGCCCCTAGAAAAGCAAGTGTGACCCCAATGCCTGTTTTTCAACAAACTTGCTTTCTTACCCTGGACAAATTATTTAACCTCTGTCATGTTTCCCACTGTGTAAATGGGAAGAATACCACTTTCTACCAACAGGGAATATGGAAAAAAGTATATTAAAAGATCATGATATGCTTAGATACTACAGTGATATAGACCACAGAAATACTAAGGTAGATGGTTTGCCTCAGAAGTTTTTTCCTGAGGTTTAATACAGTCAAAGGAAGTGTTGCTATGTTTAGGTATGAGCTATGTTGCAGCAATTTCTCATCAGTCGTGCTTGAATTTAGACCATATTAAATTGAAAAAATACACCTATGATGAGTATTCTGATGATCCTAAAAGGAAAAATAAAGAGGGTTTTAGCTTATTTGCAGAAGTTTGCTCACCTCTATATCCATAAAATTTACGTAAGATAACCAAAGGGGAAACTCGGGGAAACAGGCGCTTTTCTACTGCATTGTCAGGTTTTGTAGAGAGTGTCTGAGCTGTGGTTTTTCCCCTTCATTAAATGACCGAGGAACTCTTTAGGCTCACATTTTGTAAGAGCCAACGTATGAAGGTGGACAAGGTGCCCAAGTGCCATGTCCTCACACCATTAGCACCTCCACATGCCGTGTGTGTGATCCTGACCCAAACGCACTGTAAGGCCCATGCTGCTGTACAGCTCCTCCCCACTTCTGTGCTGCTGCATCCAGGCCTGTATTTTTCACTAAGATGCATTTACATTTTAAATACAGAAATCTCTTTTGCTGAGGAGATAACTTTGACAGCCAGTCTTGGCAGGGAATTTCAAGTGGTTAAGATATTAGACAGGACATGTAATGAATGACTGATACAAAGGACAACAGTACCTATGGGCAGAAGACTTCTTATGACAGCTCAGCACTCCTGACCTACCAGGAATATGACAATTGCTCCAGTTCAGGAGGATGACATTATATTCTTTATGGAAAAGAGCTATAATTTCTTTATTTTGTTATTCTGCAAATCACTTCCCTTGTATTTCCTTTTAATTAAAAAAATACGGCCTATTTTTTTTCCTTCCTGTAATGTTTCTATTTATAACAGTCCAGCAGGTGTGGTTTAACCAGGGACTTCACACAGTTCCACATCACAGGATGAGTAAAATAGCTACTTAAGTCATTAAAGGAAGGCATTTGAAAGATTGAGCATGTTGCAGAGAAGTAACTGATTTAGAGAGGAACATCCACACTAAGGCACAATGCAGTTCTTAATTTCTACTTTAAAATAATAGGTAAGTCCTTCATATTTTTCTGAAGAAGCTCTGCATCCAGCATTCCATAGTCAATGTGCATGTTGTCATTAAATGTCCAAGCACGCAGCAGTCTTGATTAAAAAAGACAGCTGTTTATCTCTCTCTCTCTCTTTTTTTCTGCCATCGGTAAACACAGACAATATTATTCTTTACATTTCCTTAAGATGTGTTTTCTCTCCCTACACAAATGTACACACACAGGCATGTGTACCCAGGACTGACACACTGAGGGGCTTGTTTTCTTCACACTGTGCAGATAAGTGCTTTGATAAATCTGGACATCTTAGAATGAGTTATTTTCCCAATATTTCATGCTGCTTTTTAGCTTGAGGACTAGTGGATGCTCATTTTCTAAGGTGACTCTTTTTCTTTTTTTTTTTTTCCTTGCTGCGCTTGCTGATTTGCATTTGCTTTCATATCTCAAATAAAAAAAATTGTTAGCAAAAATAATCTGGTTTCTAGATTCCTCTTCTAAAAATAAAAGGAGTATGATTCTCTTTTTCTCATGCACGTTACATAGTTCTCATACTAGCAATGGTTTAGGTTTAACACCATGACCCTGTAGGAACATAGCAGGGCTCCAGGGAGGCTAATCACTGAAGCCCACTCCTTATTACTCACACAACCAGGAAATGTTAAGCTATAAGTTCCTATTTGTATTAGCAAGACTAGCAACTTCCAGAGTTCAAGGAAATGTGCTAACGTGGGTTAGAAGGTCACTAACATTATCTGAAAGTCACTTCAGAGACTATCTCAATCTCCTAAGCAATATAAATTCTTTAGCTGGGAAGGTACTACACACAATTTACAGAGTCAATGGACTGTGGTAACCACAACAGCTCCTGTTTTAATCATTTGGTCCTTTTCTGGCATTCTCACTGCGCTCCGATCAGATAGTCATGATTTCAAGCATATGTGTATTGCTTGCAAGCCCCATAAGAAAGAAACGATTTTTGAGACATTTTACTTTGTTTCCATAGCTGAAAAAAACAGACTAAAAGTATCATCAGTAGATTGGCCTGACTTTGTGCGTATCTCCTGTAATATCAGGAAAAAACTAAAAGCCCTAAACTGCCCCCCCACCATAAACACCTTTACTTGCATTTCAACCTCTTTGAGTCAAGAGTCTTCTGTAGGTGCTACAAGCCCAACAAATCATGCTATGACTTTACCCACACAGCTTCCCAGACTCATGCTCTACTAGGAGTTGATGACTGGCAGTTGAGCTGGTTTAACAAATAGACACCAAAATCTTTGTCCTCGAGTTTCTGGATAACCCTTGCTCAGCATCTTCCCAAGATGCCTGACGTGTGAAAGGCAGGATGGAAATAAACTTTGCAATTTCCAGAAAAGCAGCTCCAATGAGATGGTTAGGAATATGCACAGCAGCTCACAGTCTTGGTCTGATATCAGTGTTACCTATTTTTTAAGTGACACAAGGGACATACACGCCTGTAACTTGCCTGATGGACTACACTGTGAGGAGAAAATGGAAGTGGAAAGAGCTGGTGGGCCATGAGGGAGAGACACAATTAGGTGGCAGCATCGCCTAAACACAAATCTCTCAATCTCTCTTTGTTAACATGCCTCTGAAGGCAACAGGGCAAACTCAAGAGTCTCAGTTCAGTTTTCATGTGGTTTAGTAGGACTACTAAGACTATTATAATAATCCTTATTCAATATATTTTAACTATACTGGAGAACACAAGAAAGAAACAGTATAAAACATCATCACCAAGCACTAGAATATACAGAAATATGAGTACAATGAATTGTTATGATTTTTTTTGGTATTATGTAGTCTTCCTTTGATTGATATGATCAGATGCATGCTTATTGCAATCCCTGATTCCGACTTGAGTCCTCATGCTGGGACATCTTTGCTATTGTTGAAAGAACTTCAAACAAAGCTTGCTCTATCTCATCCTAACAGGATATCCACTTGTTCTTAGCTGCAAAATATAGTAATAACAAAAATCAGGTGGAGATGAGGGTTGATGGCCATTTTTGTATTTTGGAATGAAAGACAACGTGCAAATTAAAGTGTGGAGGAGGAGGAGAAGAATGCTCTTCAGAATCCTCTGGGCAGGTGACAAGGTGAGTGGATGAAGTGAGAAAGCTCTGAGAAACCAGAGCAGAGAAGCCAGCAGAATTTACTAAATGTGTTAGAATAAACACTACCTACACCTCTACCAAATGGCTAAAAACCCCTCACAAACTTGACCAATAAAAGCCCAGATGCTGCAAGCAACTTCACTCTAATCAATAAGTCTTTCTTCCTGAAAGCATTAGCTCAGTAAAAACCTGCAAAGTGAGAAAATGAAGGGTGTGAAGCAGGGGGCTGACTCATGAATGACTCTGCTCTTGAAGTCTGGCAAAGGCTCAGAACTGCATTACGGTCAAAATGAAAAGAAAATGGCCTACCGTATCTGTAATAAATCCAAATTCTGACACGCCTTGTTCTGCTTTACTCCTGCCGTCTGGCTCCATCTCAATAAACACAAATTTGCTTTCTCTTGCACACATAAACATGGTGTGGAAATTACTTACCATGGGAGAAAACTGTCTCTACCCAGCTCAGGAACTGACTCAGAACTTCTCAAGGAGACCTGAAACATTCTCCTTCATGCCAAGGGGCCTTTGATTAGTTTCTCCATACCATCAAGGGTCAGTCCTTGAAACCATCTCTCTGCTATCAATGGTCAGGTTATTTAAACAGTGCCAGGATTCTGTCATACCTGAGCTGACTGCTGGTCTAGAAACCAGACCATCTTTCCCAGCATTTACATTGCTTCAGGCCCTGTCTTGGTTACCTCCACATTGCCATTCTCAGCCATGTGCTGGAAAAGGTTAACAGGACAAGTTCAGCATGATGCAAATACCTAACAGGGTTTTTGGGGAGGAACTAGATGTATCCAGCCAGCTCAGATGTGCTCTTATCTTCTCACTAAAGACCATGTAGATACAGCCTGGCACTGCTTCGATGCCAGTTCAGACTCAATTTGCAGTGTTTTCCAGCTCTTGTACTTCTACTGTGACTCTCAGGGTATATTTTTTCTTAAAATCACAGCCAGTGGATTATCTTAAAGTATAAGGATCTCAGTTTGTATATTTGTTTTGAAAGTGATGTCTAAGCTTTATGACTGTGGAGAAAAAGCTCTTGAATATAATAAACACCAGAAACTATCAAGTTTATAATTTAAAAAAAATAATTATTTTTGTAGGGCTGATGCATAATTTTTCAGTCCTGTACAATGCTGAGTTTATGTCAGACAAGAAAAAAGCACTTCTGAAATAGCTCAGTCTTGTGCAAGGTCTTGCACTGAGCTCACCCACACCTTGTGCTGAAGGCTTGATTCCATCCTGGATACAGGCTAATTAGTGCAAGAAAACAGTGTCTGGGAAGTGCCCTGAGTTCAGGAAATAACTAGTATAAAAATGGTTTCACATTATTGCTCAGTGCTGCTTCTCTCTCTAGTTCCACTTTTTTTACCTCTCATCTTGCTGTCTGTCATGCTTTCCTTCCCATTCTCTTTCGGCTTCCTTCCTTTCCCCACCACCCCAAATTTTTTGGTTGCAATTACCCTAGCATGCAGCAGCTCTGGTAGCCCTGCAGATGAGGTGCTACTGCTGTGAGGAGTGGGCCCATGCAAAGCCGCATGCCTCTCACTTCACACAGCTCAAAGTCTTAGAAACCAGCCTTCTCCAGCTGTCATCCAATCTGGGGGCTTGGAGGTCTCCCCTGAAGAGATGGGTAGCCTTCACATCCTCTGAACCTCATTTCTTGTGGCTAAAAGTGGATGGGACGGAAATGGTTTCACAGGAACAGGATTGCTCCTCTGCATCTATCTGCACTTGTCTCCTTTCAGCAGGCGCAACTGGAGGTCTCCAAGTGCATCCAGCTCTGAAGTCAGGACATGACCCCCTGCAGACTTCTGTAGGGACTTGCCTGCATTTGTACAACCGTGGCCAGGAGGGAATGGATTAAATTCTTACTCAAAGTTTATTTATTCTAAATAAACACCATTTGCTTGCTTCTGTCTTATGTATATCCCTGCTGCTCCCACAGTGCATTTGATAAAAAATTAAATACGATTAGTCGAGGCCAGTTTCTCCTAGCAAGGATCTCTAACAGTATTTCAAAAGGAATGGCTCATTGAATAAAACCTTATTGTAAGCGTTCTGAATGCTGACACGAAACAGCTGTGATTATTGCACCCTTGTGCAGTCCCCCTACAAAATCTGATGTTTGCCTGGCGTGTGTGGGATGCCAACATCATAGATTTATGAAGGTGTATGATGACCAGCATTGATAATTTTTGCTGGCTTGAGAAAGAGGAGGCTCATTTAATTTTGCCAAGAGCTTCCCCTCATAAACAGCTTTGAGTAAAAAGCCAAAGAGCGTGTGGGGACTATTAATCTCTGCCTTGCATTAATTTAATTTTAAAGAGAAATCACTTCCTTGCAGGTGAATTTTCAAGGAATAGGTACAGCTTATTGTAAAAACAAGCCTGCGATGCTGCCAAAGCTTTTGTGGCATCAGTCCCTGCTCTCATGTATTTCAATATGCCCAACAGCGCAAACAAAACTACCAAGTGGACATGTCCACAGCTGGATGGATGCAATGTGATGGGTCACCAACCAAGGCTGTTATTAAAGAGCCTGGAAGGAGACTACTGTAGTCCTAATTGCAAGGACCAGAAGAATTTTCAGGATCAAGGAGAAATGGAGAAAGACGATGCCTGATTCCTCCCTCAGGTTGGCTTTCCTGGCCACATGGATGATTAAAACCCAGCATTGTGTCGAGGGAGATGGGAAGCTGCAGTCCAGGAAAGTACCAAATATCACAATGCTTTTCTTATTGTCAGAAAAACGGCCATTAAAGGTTACTCAGAAGTAGAGTCAAGTGTTACCTGCTTGTGGCGTGCTGGCTCTACATGCCAGAAGGGAGGCCAGACTCAAAACCCTCTTAATTCCATCTGTGGACTGCCAAACACCCTTGCCCTGGGACCTGCAAAGAGAGCTCCAGCATCTTCAGGCTCTGCTGAAAAGCAGGGATTGTTCTGACCCCTTGTCTTCCTCTTGTATGCCTGGGCAGAAGCTGTATCCCATACTGCCTGAAACAGGAGCTTGCTGCCGGATACCTTATGCTTGATGCACTAAACACACGATGCAAAGATAATCTGATGGCTGGAACATATGGACTATACACATGCTATAACATTGCACTTACAGCAAATTTGATCAAGCAAACACTGCATTAGATACAGGTTCAGCTAGAGGCATACAAGTCAGCAGTGACTTCCTCTGCAGAGGAAGATGCTACAGTTGGACATAAACCACAGAAATTACCTGTCTGTACTTTCCCTGGCCTCTGTCAAGAATTAACCTCCCACTTGAGGTCCTAAGCACTTTTATTCATTCTAGGGAGAGGAGAACCTGGATCACCAAATTCAGAGAACTTCGGTGAAAAAAATAAGGAAGGATCCAACCCATGGTTTCACAAAGCCTACAGTGAGGAAGTCCCGAATGGGTGATGTGACTTTCCAGGGCTTTCTGCACTGAAAGGGTGCTTTTGCCAGCTTCCTACCTGGTGGAAAGATTAACAGAAGACTTGAATGTGAATGCTTACAGCTACTCATCTTTCAAGAAACAGAATAAAAGGAACAAAGATAAAACCTAAAAGAGCTGTCTAGCATCCACTTGGTGACTACTTCAGTTTTAAGGTCTTTGTCACTTTGCTATTGATTTAAGTCTGTGTATCCTTTTGAATATTAGTATGGCTAGCAAGATAGCAACATCATACATAAAAATGTTCTTTATTCCAGAACAGATGAAACTCCCAGTGGTAAAAGAAGATTTAGGTATCTCTGAAGATTTCTTATCGCTGTGCAACATAACTCTCTAATGGTTCAGTGCCTTGGAGGGTCATCTGAGATCACTTATCACATAAATCAAATAGGTGGCAGGCTATAAGAGTGGAAGCCTATAGCAATTTCATGTCTTTGCTCGCAGACATCAAATTTATCTTTTAGGCAGACTATAGAGGAGATAATACACCACTCCATTTAAGCCACTGAAGAAATCCAAATCTGGGTATTAACCAATTTTAGGAAGCTGCTCTTAATCTTGACTGCACCACAATTATCTTGGGAAATGACTGGTTTTAAATCCTAAAATGCAGACCATAGACACTGGTCCTGGTTCTAATTTACATTAAGCCTTCTGTAAATCACTCTGGCAATGGAAGGGAGTGTCATAGCGAGCAAAAGTCCAATTTACTTTATGTCCCATTTACATAATCAGGATGGTATAAAGTGGCTCTACTGTAAAAATTACTTGAGTCTACCTTTCACTGAATTCAACAACAGGAGCACAATTCTCTTCTCCCACTCCACTTTTCTTCCATGTTATATTCCTTTCTGTTTACTCCTGCAGTGCTAATGCAGGTTACACACATGTAACTGAGAGCTGGAGCTGCCCCAGGGCTCAGAAGTTGAGAAGACACGTGCCAAGCTCATGCTCTGTAATAGGGTCTCAGGAGGAGGCAGCTTAGTCAGGTGGCAAAACTGCCAGTCAAAATCCACGTTCATCCAGGCTGTACCCTCTTGGTTGGGAGTCGTGATAGATGGCTCCTTGTCTGCCTCTTCCTTCACTAGCTCAGTGGTCAGCTGGTATGTAAAAGGCAATCCCCAATCTCTCTTCACAGTCCTGCCCCAAAAGAATCTAGTACTTCTGCAGTAGCACTCCCTGATCTGCAATTGTCACTGCTGAGCTGATCCTCTAAAGTTGTACAACCAGGGCTCATCCCTGTGTTTGCTCCTTTCTTTATAAGTGAGAAATTCCATTTAAAAAAAAAAAAGAAAATCCAGCTCAGAGCTAGTTGTAAAAATATCCTTTCTGATGTGTAAAGGTATTTCTGCCTTCCCAAGCCTATAGCTAGGCAGTCCTTGGGCCTCTCCTGTAGCTCCGGGTGCACAGGAGTGCAGGCACCTAAGGAACCTGTGCTAGAAGCTAAGATGAGGGCAACAGCAAAGTTTTCAAGTCCTGCAGGAGGAGTTACAATATTTATGCAACATAGATCCTATCTTTTATATCACCCTATTCTTCAACAAACATGAAAACATACTGCATCAGTTAATTGCATGAAAACATTCAGCCGTAAGATGACCTTTCAAGACAAATGGGAAAAAAATCAGCTGAACCCTGTTGTTCCTTTTTATTTCCATTATTATTGGGCAGGTTAAGGCACTGTGTGAGTAGCACCACTACTGGCTTATTGTACTCCTTGGTTTAAGGTTCGTGTGGTGGAGTAGTCGTGTCCACAGCATGACAAATACTGGCAGCACTGCTGATAGCCTAAGCAGAAAGGCAAATGAGTTCATGAGTAGCACAGCCACTCCAAGAAGGGTGGCAAAGATTTAGGAGAAGGAGCCTCCATGGGCCAGGTCTATGGATAAACTAGGGATCTATTCTTGTGCTGTCACTCAGAATTTACATGACTGGTAGGGAAAAACCTCCCAGACCTCCACCAACAGAGGCAAACAGACTGAGTGTAACATGTGAAACTCAGCCTTGATATGAGCAGTGGAGAAGTGTGGATTTGAATCCATTTACACCAGAACGATGTTGCCCTTCTGAGTATAATTTTACAGATGTGTTTATGATATAGGGGAAGCCATATGGCATGAAAGGTTTAAACATTTAATCTCACTTAGCTTCAATACACTGCATATACAGAAAATTGGAAGCCCAGCAGGAAAATGTCGGATTTCATTCTCACTTAGTCGTGATTAACCTTCATGAGTTTGCTCAGAGTTTTGTCACCTGTGAAGTCATTCAGGGCAGGTAGGCTGCGAAAGCCCTGACTTTCTGCTTTGGCCAAGGTGCTGCAGATGCTGAGCTCAAGCTCTCTCAGGGTTGTGCTGCCTGAAATGTGGGCCTCTCCTGCCCAAACAGCAGTGCACCCTGCTCCATACCTTCCCGCGAGTACGGAAAGTGTAGCAGGGACTATAGGGAGTAAATGACCTGGAAGGACTCTCTCTCTTCTCCTCCTGGAACTGCGTTTCCTTGCATCACTCAGGTGGGTTGGGTTCAGAGCAGCCTTACACCGACCGGCAGACAGACGCAAAGCAAATAGCTGATACGTATCACACTTTGCAAATATACTCTTTCTCATTAATATTGATTCCCACACACAAATACTTTAGCTATATTCACTGATTGCATTACCATTGCAGAAGTGTAATTAACAAATTAAAAGGGAGGATTGTGATTCAGATTAATTTGGGGAAAATCTTTAAATAAATAAAAAAAAAGAAGAGTCTGATGTTTGAGGATCATTCCCCTCTGTTATTCATTTTAATGACTTGGACATGCTCTAAGAGAAATGCTTTCATCAAAATAAACATGTCCTGAGTACCAGCGTACACGGGTACTTAAAGAAGCATCAACGAGACAAAAAACAAACAAATGAAAGAAATCCTGACAGCTACTAAACTGGATACTAGATTGGAAATGAAGGTGTATCATCATGGAGCGAGGAAGGGGGAAAACGCCAGTTGGAAGCTGCTCAGACTCATCTAAGACTGTCAGTCTATTCACAAAAACTTATGAAAAGCAACACAGAACACATATGCCATCAGCCCAGGTGAAAGCCAATGCCACAAGTATTTGTGGAAGGAGGGAAGGTAGAAAATCTCACACACTTGCTGTCCTTCCAGATGCTTGTATGATAAAATAAACCAGCTCCACTAAGCAAATCAATATTTGCAAGAGCAGTCAAAACTCCCAAGCCAAAGTTTGACTGCTTTTCTCTCCCAAAACCAACTGAGCACACCTGGAAGAATGGCTGCAAAGTGCTATCTACTTCCACTCCCAATCTCCTACAAAAAACACCTTTCAGGTGATCTAATATTATGAGAAACCATAATCATTATGGATTGATCATGCTAATATAATTTTCTGGATGGCTTATTAACCTACTAAGACATGTTTTTCTCTACTTCCCTTCATTAGCGACAGCAATAATTAGGTAAGGACAGAGTAGCAAAATTGATCATATGCTACTGCCAAAGGGGACACAGAATGTATCATGGACATTTAGCATAATGTTCTCCAAACTCCAGATGCACTAATTATATTTAGTAACACAGCTATTTTCTGCCTTTGATAGAAGAAATCCATTAATGTAGCTATTGTATAACAGAAGTTTATTTTTCTCCTATTCCAAAATGGAATTTTCTTTTTTCTTTAAAGTTCATCATACAAAATGACAGAAGACAAGAAAACATCACTGTCTCAAGTACCTACTGACACCACATCCTTTCCTTATTTCAGACTTGACTACCAATCTCCTCACGAAAACGGCACTAAAATCAGAACAGCAGCAGAGCTCTGTGTAGGAAGCAAAGTGAGTTATACTGTCACCTCCCCGACAATAATCCCCTGAGACACTTTCCTCATTTTTTCAGGTCTGCATCAGATAGCCTTCCCGCTGCTTGCCACCTCTGGTGACCAGAATAAAGCATCTGTAGGTCACACTTAGGCAGCACTACTCAGAGTATGCATATACTTACACATGGAGATCTTATACATTTAGAGGTGACTGAATAGCAGCTGCACTCTGAGCCCATGTTAAGGTCCCACTTCCCTGTCTGTAACACCAACAGCAGAAGCACCACCAACGTGCAGGCTGGGGGATTACGGAGCAGCCACACGAAGCGCTGGTGCCTGCGTGCTGCCCCTCACCTTCCAGACCTGTGACCCCAGTGCCACAGCCCCAAACCCTGCAGCAGCCACCCTGACCCTTGAAAGAGAAACTGCCAGTTAAGTGACGACCTTGGTCTCATCTGTGACGTGTGGAGATAGGGACCAGTGTCAACCCATGATGGAGGCTGCTGGCTCGACCTCGCAGCTCCAAGAGACCTGCAGCATTAACTTTCCTGCACCACCCTGCTAGCCCAGGAAGCGCGTGTAAGCATGGGAGCAACAAAGGGATTGCGGTGATGATGAATTTTTACGTATTTTTTAAAATGCCAGTGACTGTCTTTCCCCGAGCTCTCCCCCCATGTGAGCAGCAGGCAGCTTTCTGTAGATAAAAGCATTACAGGGAGCTGAAAAGAGTTGACATTACAAACTTGGCACTCCGATGGCATGCTGCACAAACAGGGAAAGGAAGGATCTGCCAAAGTTAGCGCCAGAGATAATATTAAAAGCATAAATCCAACATATTGACCTTATTTAAGTCCAAACAGCATAACACTAGGATACTTAACGCAAAAATGTTGAAAACATTCTTTATTCCACACACACGTGCATGTTTTCTTTAAATATGCAATTCACTTGAGATCTGCAATCCCCCCTCTTCAGATGCAAAATCCAAAATAATGATTATATCAGTCATTGCTTAATACATTCAACTGTGGCCCTGATTTTCATGCATGAATGGTCATTTACATATGATTACCCATCATGCCATCCACTCAGATTTTTCTTTCTAAATAGAGTAATACATTTAAAATTGTCATTTTAAAACAAAAATGCTTAAAAAGGGGACTTCCATTTCTCATTATCTTATCTGTGCTCTTAGCGGCTAATAGACCAGAATATTAAAATGGAAAATTCTCAATGTGTGTGACAACTGCCACAGTGAGAAGATCTTACAGAAGAGGCAATTATCAAGGGATTTTGCTCAACTTTGGAAACACATATAAATATGAACTGAGAAGCCAAAGTAAACCAACCAGAAGCAAAGCAGTAATTATAGTACCTTCTTCTATTTTGCTAACAAAAGTCCTTGTCGGGGATAAGGCTAGTTCCATGTTAGGGAAATCACTGTGGACATGAGGTGCAGTTAGAAGCTTTGTATGAATAAATTACAAGTTTTCAATTAATATCACCCATGCCCACAACAGAGGAAGGATTTTTTTTCTCCCTCCTCCTGATACTTTTAAAGTAATTTTCTGCTATGTTTAATTAGGAAATTTCTCTACAGAAGGGAATGTGATAGAAGATTAATTCTTTATTTCCTCACCCACTGTGTCAGTAGACTCAAGTGGACACTATAAACCCCAGTTAAATAGGATGAGGATGATCAAGCACGGAGCTCCTTTCAAGAGGTCGTGTCCGCAGACTGTAGATCTCATTTCAAAACAATAGAAATGAGTTAGAAAATGGTATCTCTCCATGGCACAGCACCACAGAGGAACGATTGCAAGTGCTTCATGGTGCGAGGGTTCACCATGCCAGCTGAGAGGGTTCGCTGTCATGGCTAATGACACCAAACACTACTGAGTGAGAAATAGCATTTCCACAACGACTGGTGTTTTGGGTCTTTTTCTCCTGTTCACGACTAATAATTATTCCTCTAGTAGTCACATTGTATTTTACATCTTTTATACCAAGTATGAAACAGCAATTAAACAATAAATAATGAAATGTTCACTTGTGGGCAATATAGCAAATGGTTGTTTTTTGGTTTTAGTTTTGTTTTTGTTTTTTGGTAAGGGAGTAGACAAAGGCCACAAACTGTATTTGTTTTTAATGAACAATGAAGGGAACGAGCTATTTACCCTAAGGACATAAAATCCTATGAATGGTCTATTGCTGCCAATGCTGAATAAACCTCAGGTTAATGCTTTCTTAAATTGGAATCCAAGCCAGAGTAAGAACAATTATTTCGAGGAAACTCAGACCTACAAGATACTGGAACATACAAGATGCTATCCTTTGACAGAGAGGGTAAGCAATTTTCTCAGAAGTTTTATTAACGGAGTGGCTGAACATCAAAATAGAAAAAGCATGAACAATTTAGAAGAGGAAAGACAGCCATGTAGCCTGCTAGAGACCAAGAACCTTGCTCATTGATTAACTAGGATCAGATTGTTTTAATACAATAGAAGTTGTCAGTACATACCTCCTGGGGACCGGAAAGGTCAAAACAGGACAACTGGCAGAAAAAATGTGTAATGAGGAAGAAATGTTCACTCCCAATTTTATTGTAGGCTTAAAAAAGTAAATGAACATTTTGACTAGTCCAATGCCTGTTTATTCCCCTCCCCATCTTGACATGTTTATAAGACAATCTTGTCCCACTCTGCTCAATGCTGCTCTGGTTTCATGCAGAGAAATGCTCCAGCAGAGCATTTAAGAAGGGGCAGCCACCTTTGCAAAGTCCAAGGGAGAGCTGCAAGGATGACATGATTCAGAAAACACGACTTCCACGGTGAGCTCAGGGGAATTGAAATTTTTTACTTTGGAAAAGAGAAGACTGAAAAGAGACTAGTTTTCTGATATAAAAAGGAATGTTAAAAAGGCTGCTATAGAAAGAATGATAATCAATTGTTCTCCACATCCACTATTTCTGAGACAAGAAATAATTGATATAATGTACAGCAAAGGAGACTTAAGTTAGATATTAGGAATTTTTTTGTCCCCATCTTCTAAGAATTACCATGTGCTGGAACAGGCGGCACCGGAATGAAGCTGTGTGCTCAGAAGTGGCTTCTGAGACCAGTACATGCAAATCTCTGCAAGGGACAGTCTAACTATAGTTGTTCCCATCAGACTTGAGAAGGATGGATGAGATGATGAGTTGAATCTACTTCCAGAACTGTATGTCTGTGACTAGATTGTCCCTTTTCTGCAGGTTAGGCAATGGCTGTGCTCCATACTATGCACAACTCAGTCTTTACTTGTACATATTCCCATTGATATCGTAGGGCATTTTTTGGTAACATAACTAAAACATCTTCATGCCAGCTCTGTGTGTGATGTCTGCCCACATATGGGGCCAGTAAATATTTTTGCATCATCTCTAAAAGTTCCTGACTCCTGAAAATTCAGAGGATTTGGTTACACCTAGGGTCTTGTGGACAAGACTTCAGCTCTTCTTCTGATCCTGAAGGGGTAGGAGAGCCAACCATATCTTCTTCCTCCCTCAGAAGAGAAGTTTCTTTTTTTAGACGCAGTGGTTTGAAAATATCTGTTCCAGTTAACCAAGTTTCTGTTCCATTACAATAAAATACCTTTTAGAGAAAAGGCATAGATCTCTTTAAAGGGAAAACATTTAAAAAAATTTTGTTAAACGGGTTGCAAAATCTACATTAATACAGAAGTATAAGTAATGCACTGCGTTTCCCAGAGCAGTCATCAATGAGTTTCCAGTGTTATACTCAGCTCATTCCTATGTAGGTAGAACCCAGAGGACCACTCCTGCTTAGGGTGGGGGTCCTGCCCAGCAGCCTGCCACCCTCACGCCAAACTGATGCTACTCGTCACGGACCCTGTGGTGCCTGTGCCCCTGACACAAAGGGCAGAAGGTGACAGAGAGAATGAAGCTCCTCATGCCAGCTCCAAATCTGCTGACGGCAAAGCTGGGCGTCTTGGGGAGGCCTACTTTCAACCAGAGCAGACTGTGACTGCCTCAATGTGTGTCAGGAGCCTCAGCGGCCCGGGCAACAGCTGAGAGTCACGTGGCACAGAGGGCTTGCAGCCACCTTTGTTCTGCATCCCCTGGAGCTGCGCTTTCTGTGCCCCATCTGCCGGAGGCACAGCACAAAATCTGTCCCCTCTGTTCCCATTTCCAAGGAGTGAGCAGCCCTTTTACAGCAAAGTCAGTCTTCAGAGGTTCCTCAGCCTCTGGTGTTTGCAGCTAGTGTCCATGTTACATAGCTGCCTAGATGCACATGGGGTGTGCTTTTCCCCCCTTTTTCCTTTGTGAGCAGTCAAGCCCAGGGCAGAATTGCAGTTTATTTGCACAGTGATAACATAGCCTTTCAGAAAGGAAATATAAAATGATGAATCAGAGGTCTGGACACATCCATCTGTCATATTCAATAAGCATGGGTGTGCTATGTGAATGCCTGGTCACTCTTATAATTAGCTGTTAAAGCTGAATGGGCAATTTTCAGCCAGAAGTGCATGAAATGCATGAACATTTTAATGATGCAGAGAACAATTAAGAATATTACACGCACAGTTCCTGATCACCTTGAGATTTTCTCTCTACTTAGCGCTGGGGGAACTCAACCTCTTTAACTGTATTAGAGCAAGAGGGCACAGCTGGAGTCAGGAAATGATGAGCTGAATAAATTGCAGCAAGACAGGCTCTTTTTAAAATGCAACTTGTCCTTCCAAAAACTCTTAGATAATGACGGAAAAAATGTCTGCAGTGAATTCTGATGAAAAAAGAAAGAAAGGCCAGAATAATAAATGGGTCCCATGTGATAGTAGGGAAAAATGAAGGGTGTGATGCAGGTCCCCTTCTAATCAACAGGACTCTCTCCATTACCTCTGCTAACAATCATACTAAACCCTTTATGTTTGGTTGAGTAGATACAGCACAGAGTTAAGAAGCAACAAAGCTGAAATGGCAGCTAAGCATCAGGTAAGCCACCTGAACTCACCCTGATGCAGTAAATCTGTATGTATGAATATATACAGAATACATACAGATGGTATGGATGCTATTTCAGCAGAGAGCAAACCCCTTCAGTCTTCTCCACAAACACGGGAAGAGAGCATCTGGACCAAAAAAACCAATTCACACAGAAGGCAGCCAGATCCTATAAGCGTAACCAAGCAATGTAAACCTAGCTAAGCAGTGCAACCCCATTTCTGATAGGAGAAAAGGATGTGGCCCAGTGTGGTGGGGAAAAGTCTTAACATTAGTATATATTAAGTATTTGCAATAGAAGACGCAACTTTGCTCTTGCTCAAAACACTGCGTAAATTTGGCTTCAGGAAAACCCCTGGGATAGATTCCATCCAGCATGTGCCAGTCTAAAACGCAGGAAATGCTGTGGCCTCAGACATAGAGCATGGTGTGGGAGGACGAAATGACTCCTAGCTCATGGAGGGGAGGTCAGCTTTCAGCTCCTCTCAGGTGGGTGCCCACTTGACTTTGGTGGAGCAGAGCTGCCTCCTAACAGGTTGGGACCAAGCCCTGGGTGTTAAGCATGAAAACTTCTGAGGAAAAGTTAATTAGCGTATGGTAGATGTGGGTATGTTTCTTTGCAAAGCCTGTTCAGAGTGGAAGAAGTGTAAACATCACCTAACCTAACCACTGTACTTTATTTTTACACTGAGTTGCTATAAACTATCCCCTTAGTATTTTGTTGTAATTACATGCAGTAAAAGGAACAACCGGGTAATTACCTCAGACTCTGCAATAATATTTCCCCATTAAAACTAAGTGCAAGGTGCATGCCTGTGTTTTAACCATAGGAAGAACAGAAGACTACTCATTTGAGGGAAAAAACCACACATTAAAAAGCTCTCTGCCAGCTACCAGCGGACAGAGGCTGTCCCAATTCAGGCTGGGTGCTTGCCTCTTCTTATAACCCTGTTGAAAGCAATGCATGGTTTTAAAAACAACAAGGGGCTTTTATCCTCCCTGAGAGCCTGGCAACCCCCAGGCATGCACAGGTGAGCTTAAAAGAGATCATTTACACGTGGAGAAAGGCACTGGAGAAACTGGCTTTCTGACCCTGGTCCCTGGTCACGCCACAGGCTGGGATTAACACGGGCTGCTGACCCCTCCTGCCGCTCTCAGGCAACAATTGGAAACGTTGTGGGGGAAGGTGGCATTGGATTAGTTGTGTTTCACGTCCAGAAGTTTGCCTTCCACGTTGAAGGATTTTCTGTCTTTCATGAGCTTTTGCGCTTCATTTAAGCCCTAAATAAAGCACAAATAGCCCACGGGAGTAAAGTTTACTCTCTACCTGTCAGAATAATTTCCTACCTGAATTAACTTGTGAATACACTTTAAAAAAAAACAAAACAACAGACACATCTTCTCTGTAGCCTGATTATCTGCCTGCTTTATTTTCCAAATTTTTTTTCATGCTGCTTTTCCATTTTTAGTGCAAGTAGAATCATGTTAATGGACTGACGGGGTGAAGAGCAGACACAGACTTGGACTTTGTGTGGCACATGTGATCTGGTTTGTACAGCCCTCCCCCCCCGCAGCACGACTCTTCACTTAACAGTACTCGCATGGGCTGGCTCTGTGCCTGCCTAATTTCTTAGCATCTGCATGCTTTGCAGACACACTTGCAATGAATTCTTGCCATGGAGTTGTGAATCCTCTCATCACTTTCCAACAGGAAGGGCTATGCAACCCCCGCCCAGCCTTGCCTGGCTGAGTGGGAGGAGAAACTTTCGGGCTACTCCATCACAAACCTCAGAAAGACAAACTTCAAAGAGCAAAAATGAATGAAAAAAAAAAAAAATTTTGGTTAAATATCACTACTTGAGATGCAGATACTAAAAAATGACAAGGCGATAACACCAAACAGACATGGTGCATTCAGGCTCTGTTCTGAGAGGCAGGGACCGTGTCAGCCCCTTTCTGAGGGGTAGGCCTGTCCCTGCCCATGCCCCAGCAGTCCCCTCAAGCAGTGGCCCTCCAGACAGAAGTGATTAATCAAACCCACCCGAATCTCTGACCCAACATCTGATAAGGCTTCTTTTGGCTTAACAGAACTCGACGTCTGCGTCACATCTCTCATTCCAGGATTTCAAATAAAACCTCTTGGTGCTGGCTCCTCCTGCCTTCATTTCACAGTGGGAGCGGCAGCAGACTGCCTGCAGTGCCAGGTGAAGGCAGCAGCAAGCCCTGCCACCGCCTGCCATCGGCTCAGGCCGCGCTCTCAGCTCCGGGCAGCATCATCTTTCTGATCATGTCGGCCAAATTTTTATTTTCTTTCTAGTTTTTCAAGTTTTGTTTTCAACAATGCTTTCAGGTTTCTTTTTTAGTCTGAACACCCATGGGGGACCAGTTCAAGTCAGACAGCACAGGTCTTTGCCTGAGATCTGGAGAGGCCACAAAATTCCAGCCACCCAAACCAGAGCTGACAGCCCATTTCTAAGATAGCCATGGATGTATGATGAAGTTTGCAGATGGCCTTGCTTTTCGTTAGAGCAGAACTCTTCCTCTGCGCTCCAATGTTTTGGTGAGAGCAACAACAGCATGCCACGGACGGCTGCAGAAGTTGGGAGAGGGCTGGTGGGCAGGAATCATAGAATGCATTGGGCTGGAAGGGACCCCCAAAGGCCATCTAGTCCAACTCCCCTGCAGTGAGCAGGGACATCTTCAGGTAGATCAGGTTGTCCAGAGCCCCATCAAGCCTGATCTTTAATTTTTCCAGGGATGGGACCTCCACCACCTCTCTGGGCAAGCTGTTCCAGTGCTTTACCACTCTTATGGTAAAGAACTTCTTCCTAATATCCCCTAAATCTACTCATTTTTAGTTTAAAACCATTGCCCCTCGTCCTGTCACTACATGCACTTGTAAACAGTCCCTCCCCACCTTTTCTGTAGACCCCCCTCAGGTACTAGAAGGCTGCTATAAGGTCTCCCTGGAGTCTTCTCCAGGCTGAACAAACCCAACTCTCTCAGCCTGTCTTCACAGGGGAGGTACTCCAGCCCCCTGATCATTTTCGTGGCCCTCCTCTGGACCCACTCCAACAGGTCCATGTCCTTCTTGTATTGAGGGCTCCAGAGCTGGATGCAGTACTCCAGGTGGGGTCTCACCAGAGCAGAGTAGAGGGGGAGAATCACCTCTCTAGATCTGCTGGCCACGCTTCTCTTGATACAGCCCAGGATGCAATTGGCTTTCTGGGCTGCAACTGTGCATCGGTGGCTCATGTCCAGCTTTTCATCCACCAGTACCCCCAAGTCCTTCTCGGCAGGGCTGCTCTCTATCACATCATCCCCCAGCTTGTATTGATTACGAGGATTACCCCAGCCCAGGTGCAGGACTTTGAACTTGGACTTGTTGAACCTCATCAGATTCACACAAGCCCACCTCTCCAGCTTGTCCAGGTCCCTTTGGATGGTACCCCGTCCCTCAGGCGTGTCAACTGCACCACTCAGCTTGGTGTCATCTGCAAACTTGCTGAGGGTGCACTCGATCCCACCATCTATATCATTGATGAAGATATTAAACAGCACTGGTCCTGGTACGGACCCCTGAGGGACACCACTCATCACCCGTCTCCATCTGGACATCAAGCCATTGACCACTAACCTCCAGATGTGACCATCCAGCCAATTCCTTATCCACCGAACAGTCCACCCATCAAATCCATAACTCTCCAACTTAGAGATAAGGATGTTGTGGGGGACCGTGTCAAAGGCCTTGCAGCAGAAGTCCAGATAGATAGTATCGATAGGAGGAAGCCATCCAGGAGGATCCCAGCTGTGCTGCACAACTAGCATCTACCAGATGCTCTGCCTAGCTCTGTATTACCTCTTTATTAACGAAAACAGAAATCCTATCTTCCAGCCTTACTATCACAGATAGTTTAATAAAAGAGCTAATGACGCAAGTGGGGAAAACACAGCCATGCATTGTGCTAGTTCCAAGAAAGATGCTTCAGAGGAATGGAAAGAAACTTCCAGTGTCCAGATGGTTGCTGGTCAAGCTGGCTGCAAAACGGGCAGCCTGACTCTGCCAACATGATGGGCCACTTCCAAGAGCTAAGCCCACAAGGAGCTCAAATCCCCCACCCGCATATCCAAAACCCTGTAGCAGAATATGAAATGTAGTTCTTTCTTCTATCAAAGAACCTGGTATTTATCACTCTTTAAATCAGCCACAGCCTATTTTCATCACATTCCACCTTCTTGCCTTGGACCTGGGTTCATATTCTTCACTGCTTCACAGTTTCATAGTCCATGCTGACAGAGGCACAATGACTGCCCCATAGGGTTTTGGGTGTTCATATAGGGGGTGGTTCTTCTCAAAGTCCTCCTCCCAACTTGAAAATTCCCACAGTGGTATTTCTTTCTTAGTTCATATTTCTGACATGGGATTATTTTATGGGGAGCATCTCCCTAACATCTGAGCAGCTTCATGATCTTACACTGTGCCTGCCTACTTTGTTAATGCTGCTGTTTTCCTAACAATATTTTTGTGCTAAAATGTTCACACGCTTTGCATCCCCTGAACTTTTAGTAAAAGACTTTTCAGGTGACAAAATATAATTGCTTAGTGCAGCAAGCATGATGGAGCCCTCTGCATTTCCTGGTAATTACCCTCAAGAACAGTGTGCATTAGACACTCTCTGCTGTTGGAAGTAGTGTCTAGGGTCTTGTGGTCAGGTTTACAAAAATACCCTCTTGCAGTATGTGACCTATAAGATATATATGCATATCCTACTTAAGTGGATTCTGTTTTGCTCTTGGATTTGCATCTGATCAAAGGAAAAATGTCCATAAAGTTATTCTACCACACTATGACTATTTAGAACAATTTAAAAATAAAATAAAATCCAGCGTTATGTTTTCTATCAGCTTCTATGTTTTTTTTTTTCCCATACTTATTTTATTCTTGCCCTTTACAAAACATACTTACAAACAAATGTCCATATTTAGACTTGACTCTGGATATCAACCTTTAAAAAGCATCCATTTTCCCTCTGGAAGCATAAGGTTTTTAATGGTTACTTTTTATTTACAATGTAAATAGATTAACAGAAGTTACATGGTGTCAGAAAGCTTCACCTCAGCTTTGGGTCACATGTAGCTGTGGGACAGGTACCTATCTTTTCCCCATTTGGTACAGCACGATCTATACCTACTGATTGTCACTGCCTCTCTGACAGGTCCAGAATAGGTTATTCTTGCTCTGAACTGATCCCTATTCAAATACAGGATCTGATGCTGAAATGTATTACTACTTACCCAGTAGTACTATTACTTTAACTTTTGCTTTGAATCACACTATTTCTGATCCTTCTAAAACAGTGGCAAACCTAAGCATCTGAGTAAATGCCATCCTGAATAATTTCTGCTCTTTTACCATTGCCAAGGTAAAACAGTGCACCTGTTTCACGCTTGCTTCTCTAATATTTGGTTCAGAAACCTTTCAAAGCCAACAAGGTCATTAAGAGAAACTTTTCAAAGCCAACAAGGACATTAAGCAGTTAAAAAATGTTATAATCAGTTGCAAAAATCCTCACCAGGCCATAAACACCACATCTTCGTGAGCTACTCTTCTCTCTTGCTACCAGTATCTAAATGGATGGATCTAAATAGTCCAACCAGCTGACCTCAAAATTACACTAAAGGTATCATTAGCAAATGGAAAGAATGATACAGGTCCTCCTAGGAGACATTCAATTTTCTGTAGTCTATCCACATTCTTTCTTTGCACTATTTTGGCTTAAGACCCCAGAGACTTGACCAGAGTTCAGTGATTTACTCCCAGAGAGTCTTTTGTCACATTGTTCCATTTTTTCTTTGTCTTTTGCAACTAGTCTCATGCCAGCAGACATTCCCCAGCCCTATATAATGTTTCAGCACACCGTTCACTGGCACACACTGTGGAAAAGGGCAAAACTTATTGATATTCCCCCTTTCCGTGCTGCTCTAGCTGGGCAGCTGCCAGCCTCTCTGTCTGTCCCCACTCTTCAGCAAGCCCATAAACCAGTTCTGCAATCCTGTGTAGGCCTCGTGACACCATGGCTTCTTCCTCAATCGCTTTCACAAATTTTAAACATCACTATTGCCTCTTACTTTGGAGTTAGATGGGAAGGAGCGAACCACAACCACCGACTACTCAGAACACAGTATTTGTTGCAGATCTATTTCTTCAGATCTCTTTAAGTACACCTGTAATTCATAGTAATTTTGTACCCTGCCTGCAAAGGACAGGCTAAGGGGTGCAGATAAAGCTTTCATACTATTGCTAATTTATTTTTCTTTCTACATATTCTAGCACCCATCCCCATGTCTTAATTTAGTCTGGGATTTTAGGTGCTGAAATTATTTTTTCTAAGACTAGGCAGCCATTTGTAAGCTTTAAAGGTAACTCCTCCATTACCAGATGAAGAATCTGCTAGAAAAGCTAAAAAAAGAAATATAGATGTCTGCTGTTGATATGTAGTAGGAGATCCCACCATTATCACACAAGTGTTAAGTGCCATGGACCCATACCAAAGAGCTCATCCGTTGAAGGGGTGACACTGGAGGTATCCCTTGAGCCCAAGGACATTTGTTCTGGCAGGATTACTGTGATAACCAAAACACAGCTACTACATCATCATTCAGCTGCCATCTACTCTCAAAGCTGTTGAATGCCAGAGGAGAACTCAGCAATAGCATAAAGGACTCCCATGCACACGTTAACCACGAGAGGAAACCAGAGGAGTCCTGAGCTAGAAGAAAGGGGTGGCTTTGCACAGGAGAACAGTGGTTGCTGGATGCTGAAGGCAATGGAAACAGACAGAGGATGATTTTGATGGCCATCCACAGTGTCTCACTGGCTCTTAGTTGCCTTTTTCATTCCTAGCTTTCTGTTGCAACATACGTTGTAGCTATATGGTCTCACTGAGCATCTTAAATATCTGTATCTATCTACATGGCATATCTCCTAGAAAGAAGAGTATCATTGTCCGCATTTCACATGAAGAAACCTAAGCGCGGAGGCTATGCCGAGGCTGTCTGCTGCATGGGCACTGCAGTGCTGTGTGCTCCCACTGCCCAGCTGTAGCCTCAGAGACTTGGCTTCTTTCTGGGGCCAGAAACCTGCATTTTCTCACTTTGCATATACTGAGGGTAAGAGCTCAGATTATGCACCATATGCCATCCTCACATTGGGACAGGACATGGCCACTCTTAGCACAGTCTTTGGGAGTACGACTCTGAACTCAACTTTGCAAAAGTCCAGGCTAATACTCTCACTGCTGGCCAGCATTCCTCTTGAAGATTAGCATCCCAGTGTGGAGCAGAAGGCTTTGTAGAAGATAGGGCTTACGGTGATGAAAGAGTGTAGATGTTTGACAGACAGGTAAGAAGAAATTACTATGGCAACACCACACGACTTCATTAGAGGTGGAAAAGCTCCTTTCAGGAGAGCAGCATGTTCTGTAAGGCCTAATGCAAACTTATCTTCACAGATACAGTTGGAGAATACCTGAGAAAAATAGGTGGGTGTGTAGATAACTAGAAAATTGGCCTATTAGTGCCAGAGCAAATGGAAAGCACAGTATAAAAGGACAAAGAATACCAGAGCCTCCATCATCAGATTTTGGAGGAACAATTCTAGCTACACCAAGATTTGTGCCTTGTCCACCTAAATAAGACCATATATCTTCACCTGTTAAAACTACCAACTTATTAAGTTCAACTACAAAGTTCATATTTTTATGAATTTTGCATTTCTAAGGCAATCCAGGATACTGCCAGCAATTTAATAGATTCATAGCAAATATATCCAGGCCTACTGTAGCAACACTGTCTGGGTGAGAGTTTTGCATGCTCTGAATACAAGCGGCTATTAAAAGGGCCAAGAGCAAGAGTTAATTATGGTATGTAAAAAACCCCAAAACACCTCTGCCTATGACTCATTTCATAGACTTCGACATTTCATGAAGCTAGGCACGTAGTTGAGTAAATAAGCCTTGTGGGCTCAATTTGAACCATTTGTAGAAATGAAGAAGGGTGGATACCGTATTTCCTTGGGTAAGGAAGGAAAGCCATTGCATTAAGGAAGAGGGTTTGGCTGTGTGTGAATAAAACCCAGCTGCCACTGCATAAATTGGAACATGATCTGAAATCAGATTTGCAGTCACGCTGCCAGGAGACTGAAGAGGTCAGCTGTTTGTTTTATAAACCGCCAATGTTTTGCCCTCTCCCTGCCTGCTCCAGTCTCACCAGAAAGCAGCATGATGGATGGGATAAGGTGTCCCTGCTCCTGAAAACCCCTGCAATGGAGGCTACGGGCAGGCTGTCACCTCTGCCTGTCACTCCTGCCAGGGCAAGGCACTCCAAAAGACCCTCTGTGCCAAGGGTCCCAGCCCCACATTCACTGCAAAGCCATCATTATTCTTGCTCCTTAGGCCATGATTGTTACACCTAACAGTCCTCTAAAGACATTTATAAGCTGTGTCTCAGATAATATAATGCTGCCTGTTGAGTGGCAATACTCTGCAAGCAGGAGACAGCACTGCCTGGAAAATGCCTGCACCCCTTCCGCAGGCAGCAGGCCTGCTGGGCTCCACATAAGCCCTAAAGAAAGATATGCCGCTTGGACACATCAAATATGGAACAGGTTATGTGCCTATGAAGGGGGGCCATAGGCTCACGCTAGAAAAAGCTAAGAAAACTTCCCCAGTCTGTGCACAGGAAAGTCTGAAAACATTCAGACTTTTTGGATGAAAGGTGTTTTTAAGCATCTTTCCTCTGAAGAGACTGGTAGAATAAAGATACTGTCGGAGCACTCCAGCTTTCTACTCTCAAACTCCCTGAAGCCCACAGGGAGCACCACACTGCCTTTGGTCAGCTTTGGATCAAGCCAGCAAAAGGCATCCCAAGAGCAGCATTGCTTGTGCTGGTGAAGTCTGTCCGTGTCCCACAAGAAAAAATCAAGGAGAAGTACAGAGAATTAACTGAAGGGAAAATAATCTTGAATTTACACTTGGGCAAAGCACAAAGCTTTGTCTTTATTACCCTTCTCACTAGGCAGATCTTTTCTTTCCTTTTTCACATTCACCCTTGAATTCTCTGTTTGGTTTTTGGAGATGCAAGCAGGTTTTGACTCTTGTGGTAGATATTACTCTGAGAACAATAAACAGGTGATTTTCTCCCTCAGGTGCCTGAAACTTTCCTTAATGTTTCATTACAAGCACACACAGCCAGCTCACAGTGCACACAGTACAACTTGAAAAGAACCGCAGGTCAAAGTATTTCACAGCAGAATATTACTGTGGATTTGGCACTAATTCCAGCTTTATTCCTTTCCTAATTCCTGTATCACATAGCCTTATCTACACAGATAAAGCCCCTTGAAGTGCACTTGCTTTGATGCATGGATGGAAGACTTCTGTCAAAAAAATGTAAGATTTTCTTAGAAAACAATCACCGCTATATTTAGATGACAGTCCACTCCAAACTCCCCTGACAGGTTTCAGTGCAAACAAGCAAAGGCTTCCCTTGGCTGACTACAAAAGTTACATTTCAGACAAGCCAGTAGTCTACTAGGGTGATGAATTTTAACCTCTTACAGTATTTTGAGCCTGATCATGGTCTCTTAAAGCTAATACCACCACTACCAGCACAGTATTTGCACACCACATTACTAATTCCCCAACTGCCTCAGAGTATCAGTGTCCCTGAAGGGCATGCTATTGATCCATAGGTAGATAATGTTAGTTGCTTCGCTTTGGGAGATAGGCACTCTCTCTCCGGCATCCTTGCAGAAAATGGCTGTGTTTAATGCATGCTCTGCCTAGGTTTTCAGGAGCTCCTCAAGCCAAATCATAATGGTGCAAGGCATAGATCTTTTGATGTCAAATCTTGTATGATTTTACAGCTGGCAACAAAGAAAATTGACATTTACAGTAGACAGCAACTTTCAGCCAGGAGGATTTCAAAGCACTTTATGAACTATCATTCAAAACAAATAATGCTGAATGAAGACATTTCTAGGTTGAAAGACAGAAAATATTGAACAGAACTACTCAGTAGCTAAGGGTAAAAGGTGAAGAATACCTCATCCAATTGAATGTGTGCAATGCAATTTTAGTTAAGCAGGATGCAATTACAAAAGCTGGAGGCTGGCCAAGCCACCAAGGTTAACTACTCTACTTTTTCAAAAAGTGTCATGGGATTTTTCTAATGACCAAAAGGTAATGACATTGTGTCTGAAAGTCAGCACCTCTCCCCTTACAGTGGCCTTTACAATCATTTAATAGCAATGGCCCAATACTCGATCTGATGACAAAGTCCCAAATCACCATTCCCGCCATCTCAGAAATTTGCTTCTCTTAGAAAAATGGGTCTGGAAGGGATCAAGAGTCACTAGGTCCAGTTCTCCAGAATCACAAGAAAAATCACACTTATAATCACATCACTGATATTGAGTCTAGAAAGTTCGATCACCTTCTTCAAGACTGACTTCAAAGTTACGAACATCATAAACTTACTACCTTTCACAAAAGAAGCTACACAGACCTATGATAAATTCATCTTAGTAGCATCCTTCAGTACTTTATAATATGTATCTGAACTTTGCAGTACCTTGCTGTGCTGGTTTTGGCTGGGATGGAGTTAATTTTCGTCACAGTAGCTAGTATGGGGCTGTGTTTCCGAGTTGTGCTGGAAACAGCGTTGACACATGGGGATGTTTTAATTACTGCTGAGCTGTGCTTACATGGAGTCAAGGCCTTTTCCGCTCCTCGCACCACCCCACTAGCGAGAGGCTGGGGGTGCACAAGGAGTTGGGAGGGGACATAGCCGGGACAGCTGACCCCAACGACCAAAGGGATATCCCAGACCATATGGTGTCATGCTCAGCATATAAAGCTGGTGGACACTCGGAGTGATGGCGTTTGTCTTCCCAAGTCATCGTTACAGGTGATGGAGCCCTGCTGTCCTGGAGATGGCTGGACACCTGCCTGCTGATGGGAAGTGGTGAATGGATTCCTTGTTTGCTTTGCTTGAGTGCGCAGCTTTTGCTTTGCCTATGAAACTGTCTTTATCTCAACCTACCAGTCTTCTCACTTTCACCCTTCCGATTCTTTCCCCCACCCCACCGGGGGAAGCGAGCGAGCAGCTGTGTGGGGCTGAGTTGCGAGCTGGGGTTACACCATGACACTTGCAATACATATATTCTTGGACTATGCAATAGAAGGATCGAAGACTAAATACACAATTACCATATTGGACTGCCATGGACCATAGTAGGAATAGCCACATGGATTACTTCAGTAATAAAGGGACTCTGGCAACCTATTCTTTATTAATCCATCAAATCAGAAATACTACTAATAATTATAACTAGTAAGAACATATCCTCGTGTGACACAATGAAAAAATCTCTAGTAAGTCAAACAGGACTATTAGAAAATCACACAGAGCGAGTCAACTTTTAGTATGGTCATTAACACAACAGATACTGTATGTTCTTTGCACCAATTGTCCTATCTTTGGATATTAATATTGGCATTTAAATCTTCACAAAAAATTACACGTATCTCATGTATAATTTTTATTTTGCCACACATGCCTTCGGATTTATCTTGGCCAGTTCATTTCTTTTAAATGGACTTCTAGACCATTCACTCAGACAAGTGGTGACTTGTGTTCTCAACTGTTTGCTAGACAAATCATTACAAATAAAATGGAGAATTTAATTTTGGTAACAAATGGTACTTTAAAAAAGAGAAATGGAAATATCAGAAGTCCCAAAGGCCTTTATAATCTTCCACTCAGATCTTGAGTACCAGTGAACATATATAACATTCTTTGCTATCAGATGTAAAAACTGCATGTGTCAGTAAACCTTAGAAACCAAGGGTATGATTTACCAAAACCAACAGAGATTTTTATGTTGATGTCCGCGTGCTTTGACCCTCATATACCAGATTATAACAGTTTACCATCCACAGAATGGCATTTGCACAGTTCATTGTCTCATGTCCCTTTGTTGAGTGTTAATCTGACTAGGTAAATGAGATACTATGACTGACCTTTTAAAAAGTTTTGTTTTATGCTTTTCTTGTGCAGGATATTAAATAAAGAGATCATAATAGCCCATGATAGCTTGATCTCAAAAAATCTAGTATTTTAAACCAAACAAAAGCAAAATACATCAGGCTCAGAGAAGTCTGGGCAATTTCTCAGGTGGGATAAATCAGAGGGCTCCTCTGTCAGCCATGAAGATCTCAACTGCCATCACTGGACTGAGCACCTAGCCTACAGGATCTATCTTGTGTTAATTTAATAAATTCTAAGCAAACTGTACAATAGCTTCACTATTACTTTTAACACTTAGTACATTATATCATCATTTGCCAACAGTTACTTTTTCTTGGTGCAACGTTAAACTTGCAGCCCTAATGAGAACTTAATGGGACTGAGATTCACGTCAAAATTTCAGGTTTTGACACATTTTAAGGTCATTGGTAGATGTTTTTTTGAGTTCTCACTTGTTTAATTGTTTACAGGTGAAATGGTAAATCTGACCTTTGCTCTTATGTTAGCTGGAAGTGAGCAAACATTTGTGAGTATCTGTCAAGAATTTTTCATCTGGGAATTAATTTCCTGTAGATAAAAAAGCTATCTTCTGGTCCTAATACTCTGATCTTTATTTGATTAAAGGTATTAATTTAGATTTATTTCCCTGTGATATTGCATAAAATCACGATGCCCTCTCTGTTCTGTGAGATCTCTTCAGAGGTCACTTCTTGACCCTCCTCTGAGTCCCCCACCTCAAAAGCACCACTGTGGGCTCATGGCTGATTTTTTCATGGTCTTGAAATATGTGAAGATGTTTAAGTATGCAGGCAATGCAGCCAAGCTATATTCAAAGGTCTCTTCTGTCATCTGAACTAAGAATCTAAACCCTGATGTTAATATTAATCAAAAATGGTTCACGAATGCAAGTTCCTGCTGAAAACAGAGGGATATGCATATTCTCTTAGTTTGGATCAAAAACCTTTGATGACTGAAATATTTTTCAGCTAGAGGGACCAAACAGAAACAAAAAGAGATTGACAAAAACGTAGTTGTTAGGACTGCCTTTTCTCCCAGCAAGGAGGGTTTTACAGCTGTGCATTTGTAGAAGGAAAAAAACCCCACAACATTTATGTACCTTGGTATGAGAGCAATAACCCAGCACATAAAAAAGGAACACACAAAAGGCTTCAGGTGAAACTCTCTGCTGTGAAGATTGCTTGTCTGCTTTGCTGGTTCACCCTCAAGCTCTCCACAAAGGCAGTTTTAGGCCTGGGAGATGGAATGGATCGCGCTCAGGCTTTGCACATTAAAAGCAGCACTGACAGCTGTCTTCAGACATTTGGGTCTCTACACCCAAACCCAAACTTGAATGCGGCAACTAAAGGCAGCATAGACACAGCTAACGTGCTTGATGAATAGATAGATGGATGGATGGATGAAAATGAAAGCATAAGAAACTAAATTTTGACTGAAAATCTAACATGTTTCTTCCATTAAAAAAAGCCTTTTTTAACCAAAACTTGTCTTTCAATGCAAAAGTTCTGTCTTTAAGTGAAAACTTCCAGATTTTTTTTTTTTTTTGTGTGTGTGCAAGAACTCAAACTTATTTTCTTACTTAGGTGGCTCTAATCATACAATGGTCTCAGGCTCATTGAAAATAACTGATGTTTTTGGAGTTTCTCCTTAACGACAACACCCCTGGCCATCCCCAGCCGTTAAAATATATTTATTCTGCTGCTGTGCTAAGAGTAAGTGAACAGGCATTAGCAGCAATTCAGTTGCAACTTTTCTTGTATTAGAAATATCTGGGATCCAATTCTGTGCTACACATTTTCCTAGTGTGGTGATGCCAGTAGGATTTGCACTTGTGTATCTCTACAGAAAGATGAAAAAGTATTTAGTCTCTTATAAGATAATAATTATAGAATTGCAACTAGAATAAGGCAGAAAAATAAAGGTCTTTATATTCAAAAACTGAAACTATCTGGAGGTGGCTGAGAAGCCACATTTGTCAAGAGCCTCAAACTTAAAACCAGATGTTTTGTGATCAAGCCACTAGAAGAATTTTTAAAAAATGAAAACAGTAACAGAAGTCAAGTATAACTGTAACTGCACATCTGGAAAATGTTCTTTTTTCCTAAGCAATAGCCTCTCATATTTATGTAAACCTTGCTTAGCTGAGCTTTCTAGGAATCACAGATTGTTCTGCTTCTGATTGCACTGGAAACATTAATTTTACTCAATTTTTTTTTTTAATTTAGACATGAAAGCAGATGAGCTAAAATCTTTAGTGGTTTTGGCAGTACGAGTTTTAAACCTCACAGCAAACAAAACTTTTTTTTGCCACTGCACCTCCTTTCAGACATGTGGCTGAAATGAATGTGGCCTTTCCCCTCACATCTCTGAACAGTCATTTGAAGAGGGCGGAGTGTGTGCACTGTATATTCTTGTGTATAAAGTGAGAGTAACATGCCAAAATGTCAACAAAGCTTCCATATACATGAAGACCACACAAAAAAGATATGCCAGTCTGTTAAACATCTCTTCAGACACCAGCTTCAGGAAAAGAATAATATTCCAGAGAATGGAACAAATCCCAGAGACCTCTCACTTCCCCAGGAGGAAAGAAACCACTTGCCCAAACCCACGACTGATCAGAATTTTTTGGAGATCCTGCAGTCTTGCATCACACAGCGGGGATCTTCCTCTGCCCGCCCTTTCTTGCTTCTAGTAGTCTATCTTACTTGGGATCTCATTACTTTCCATGCAGTCTTACAGCCTAGCTTTCTAACATTGCAAACACAAACAAGACTCTGCCCATGAAAATATTCTCAAAACACGGTTTTGACCAGCCCTCCCCTTTCTTGGGTGCAATATTGCTTTTACATTATACCTCCTTCAGCAGCATGACAGTTTTCCCCTGCTCCCCCCATGCATTTGAATCCCTAGCACCTTCCTGGTAATCTGGTGTCCATCCCATTCCCTTCTCATCTCTCTGGCTCTTAGAAACATTACAAACCCATACATCTATTGCTTTGTTCCTTTCATAGAAGACCTATAAAGTCAATAAACCTTCATGACACCTCTCCTGATCATCATTTTCTGACATGTATCATACTTGAAAAGAGAAACAAGGCCAGCAATGTGGTAATAGGGAAGTTACTACATTAAGGTGTGACTACAAACTGTTTTTACCACTTTGCTTGCATCCTGCAGCCTTTCTGGAATGACAGTCTGCACTTACTCACCTTTCTGCTTTAAGAATTTGAACTTTCTGGGTCTTTTTTTTCAGCCAGAAGGAGCTTAACACATTACAGATATTATCATAATAAGTAATAAAAGAGTTGTATAATATAGTCTTCTGGATCAGTAGAAAAGCATGAATCTTTTCTAGGTGTTCCTACAGAGCATTTCTTCTTTAACTCTGAACTGAGGTTTATATAGTAATGCAAGCTCCAATCCACAGACATATTAGACACCACGGTTTTAATGGGAGTTTAACAGTCTGATGCATTATTTGATTTCCAAATGCAGTCAGCGCCAGCCCATCATTAGACATCAAGGCAATAATGTGGCCCCAGGGAACGCTTGCCCCTAGGCCCTAGTAATCACTATTGGCCCTTAAATTTCATGCCAAAGTGTTAGTTCATTCAACATTTTGCTCTTTTTCGTTGCAGCTTAAAGAAAAGGACAGAGGGTAATTTCATACACAAAAGTAGAAGAGATTTGGTGTTCATCTGGTGTGAAGAAGGTAATTTAGAAGTTCTTTTATTTAGAAAATCTAAATATAAGAAACTTTGGCCTTCATTTATTTGGATTCAGAATCAGGTCTGGAGACCAATAATAGTTTATCTCACAAACCATAAAGAGATGTAAGCCCCCCTAATTTCATGCTCCTTTAATCTGCTTTCATCAACTGTGTGGATTTTGTAAAAGCACTCAAAAATTAAATGTTACCATTTAGTAAAAGCATTGACTGATTTCTAAAGGGTTAGCTTGCAGCACTGCTGAAAACATTAGTGACACAGCAAATAATCTAGTGCTGTGAGCTTCCCAGCACTCCATGATTTCTATTCTAGCAACATAAATATTACTGAATGAAAGTTATTTCATTCTCTTAATAAAGGGAGAGGAAAAAAAGCTTGATCTGGATGTTGATCTGCTTCCGATGAGGTTATAAATAAACTGTTACTCATAGCCTCTAAGACAAACCAGTTTGTATGTGCTCAAATATCATATTCATTAACATAGATTGTATTTACACAAATAGAAGAAACGACAATAGTGAACAAGGCCATTGATTTCAACGTAACAAGCAATGCAAAGCAATTGAATGCTGTTAAGCAACAATGTGAGCAATATTGCCTTTACCAGTTTTATAATAAATTTTTTCAACATGCATTTTCTTCATTTCTATGGTCATTGTTATCATGAATAATTGCATTAGGAGTGCTGTTTCATCAGATTAATTTATAACTGCAATAACCTTTTATACAGATTTTCAGGATAGTAGTTACTGTGAATATATAGAGAGCTGAGTTCTGAGAAAAAAATCTAACAGCTTAGCACAAATGAAAACACATTGCATATAGCAGATCCTGGCACTGTGCAGTACAGTTACAAAGAGCATTAACAGAGAACAAGCCTGATGCCATCCAGCTCATCAACTATCATCAGTTTCTTGAAAAACCAACATCATCTCCATCCTTCTACCCTTACTCAGCAAAATGGTGAAAAATCTTCTAGGAGCAACAGCCACAGCACATGTCAAAGCACAGCCCATGTTCATGTTATCCATCAGCAAGTATCTGTGACAAAATACACTCCCACGTGTGATTCTACGCCTGATCTGCATTCCTTCCCTCCTTGGAGGTAAAGTGATACAGAACAACTTGCCACCAGCCAAAGTGGTAGATGGACACCAACAAATTTGCTACACACTGTCTAGGCACAAAACTCCCCATGAAGTCAATAGGCAAGTTACTTCCAGCATCAAGTAACTTCCAGTGATATCCAAGCATCCAGACTTTAGAGTCAAATTTAGATGGTGGTCGCAATGACCACAACTCCCCTAGTCATGAGAAACACTGCGGATATAGCAATACCACAGGGGTAATGAGGCAGTGATGCTCAGACCCCGAGACATCTGGCTGTGATGCCACTGTGAGAAAGGTGACAGAATCTTAGGATTTCTGAGATAACATATTTTCACCATCAGGAGAAACAGAGAAGTATTAATACTATTATTGGAGTGCTGTGCTAAGCTCTAGTTAGCCATGCTGAAGGAATCCTAATTTATGAATCTAACTGACTACAGATAAGGGGAAGTAGAGAAATTACATGAAACTGTGGCCTGTTTGACCTAAGACAGAGGCTGAGAAGAAGTATGATGGCTATCATGGAATACTATGGGAGTAGAGAGAGAGGAGATGTGTCACAAACTGGAAAGAACTGGGATCAATGAGCCATTTAGTTTCTGCCACCTCTGTATGTAGCTACTCAGCTGGCTTTCATCGGGGGAGACCTGGTGGCCGACTTTTTTCCTGACAGAAGATCCACACCCAGGAATTCCCATGAGATTCAACTTTTCTATTTGAATTTTTACATTAAACTTTTCACCCCTCTGGAAAAATTTACAGCATTTCTGTAAGGTTTTAAAACCTGCTATAGAATCTTCCAAAATGGGGGGGGGGGGGGAAAGAGTGCACACGGAAATACTATTCCTTGCCAAAATCAATGGATATTGTTTCTGATAACATTATACTGTATTTGTCATGTCCTCTTCCCTTCTCCTGAATGGGGCCAGTGAAATTCTGACATTATGAACTCAGCTGAAACTCTGCTTTGGTTACTGTATGATCTCTGCAACGAGATCCAGTTTGGGTTAATGTTTTCAAAGGAATGGAAGGTGTTTAATAATTTTAACTCAAAGACTGCTGCTAAAATTATTAGTATGTTCATTTTGATTGCTTCAGTGTTCAGAAGCGACAGGCTTTGGTGACTTTATCACAGTCCCAGTATGGTTGAAACTCACTGGAAAGAAAAATCACCCATTTCACAGCTGCTTCGAGAATCAATTGGTAAAGCTCTTTATAAACAGAAAGCAGGGGAGGTGAGCAAAAGCAGTACATGTATTTGTTGAAAGTACAAAATGTGCAAGTCAGATCTAAGGAAATATTACATGACAACTGGGTTGGAACTACACAAGGCCAACCTTTTCTATACTGTCTAGAGATCCCTTATTCATAACCTCGGGCTACTATCAGCACTGTGATGCCTGCAACAAAGTACTATGTGTATATCAGTACTTGAAGAACTGAATGAATAAATGTTAAATCCCAAAGCAAGATGTTCCTTGTGATCTCTGTTAAAAGTCTGCAACCCTTTAAAACAAGAGCCTTAACATCATAATTTCTGTGGCATCTAAATCATCATGAGAAATGAGTTCATTTTCTATACACCGTGTTCTGCCAAGCAAAGTTATTCTTCTGAATACTTATTACGTAACTGTTCAACAGGAAAAGTGAGAATGGAGCTAACCCCACGCGTGCTCAGTGCTCAGCTCAGCCTGATGAGATGCCTCTGCTAATTGGAGCAAGTTCCTGTTCAAGTTCCACCCTCCTTTAGCTCTTCATCTTCTCTGTACTCTCTCAGTCAAAGCAATGGCAGAGGCCGCGTGAGCGATAAGCAGCTCCTCCACTACTTGGGCAGTGCTGGAACAACTGCCTTCTACTGGGAACCTGCTGCTTATTTCCTGAAATGCATTCATGTCAAAGCACTTTATCAAGGTTCAGACTCAAAGAGAACAGGACATCTGTGTGCAGGGTCTGATCTGCAATTAAAAGATTTCTGTTGAGTTGGATGTTTGGATTGAATCCCTGAAGCTGCTTTTCCACAGCTACTTTTCCCCATTTTAAACACAGGCTTCATTTAGGCCTTTCTGTGTTTCCAGTCTTTGTAGTTACCTTGGATGACTGTAAACTAGGTAAACACAGGATAAAATACATTAATACCCAGCAGTGTTAAGAGGAGTGAGAAAGCAAAGCCGCGTGGATGAGCAGCAAAGGTTCATTGAACAAGGACAAGAATTCAAGACTGATAAGGGAGGACTCAGGAACAATAAGACTGACTTAAAAAAAGTCTTTCATAAAAAATAATAAATCTGAGGCCCACCTTCTTCCTCCTGGGTTTCCAGATTGCATTTCCAGCTTTCTTTCTACCACAGAGGGGAAAGAGAATCTCCTTAAAAACAATCAAAGAAAGCTCAGATCTTCAATAAATCACATGTTGAATATGCTAAGCTTGTGTATAAATTCAAAATACCACAGAGCCTATGATGAAACCACAAAACTTGGCAGCAAGTGCCACCCCTTGCTAAGCACAGTTGGGAAACATGCCATCTTCCCAAAGCATTTATTTACAGCTCTCTGGACAACATATACCTACGTCTGAACCCATTCAGCCAGTATCGGCATTTTCCCAATGCTTTTAATGATCTCTGGAGCAGGCCTCTGGAGACAGCCAGTCTGTGAGCCACAGAAGAGAAAACCACTGGTGTTGAGATGGACGTTTTCTCAGATCCCAGAGGCAAGATGTGTAGCAGCTCCCAGAAAGTTTGATTTCCCTGACACAGACCCAAAAATGAGCCTCTACTTGGACTAGACCAGTCAAACAGAAAGCAAGCTCTGATTCTGGCATAAATCCAGAGGAGACAGTAAAAGGCCTACGGGGAGCAAAGAAAAGATGGAATCAGGAAACCACAATTCATCATTTATTTTCTTGGTATCCTACTAACAATGGAAACTTCCAAACTAATGATTGCTTGAATGCAGTCTTACATGCAATGTATCAACACTGAATTGAGTATTAAAGCATCAAATAGAGTTCCAAGATTAACAGGATGTTTACAAATAATTATTAGGAGGCGATTGCCTAATTTCGGTCTTTAGTTTGGTGTATTTACCTTCTCATATTCAAACTTATCTGTACATTTTAATATTTACATATAACTAGTTTGTGGCTTCACATAGTATTGCTACAAAAAAGCTGATTTACTATTTATGCAGACATAGCACACGTTTTAGTAGGCTGCAATGCAATTTGCTAATTTGTTTCATTCCTCCTTTTGTAGTTGTTTGATTAATTATTTTGATTTTCCTCTATTTATTTTGCTTAATAAACTCTCATGCATTTTGTTAACAAATAATACAAAGTTTGGTTCTTGTAAAAAATATAATTTCTGAAAGGAAAAAAAGGTCTTTCCTATCAGTCTTTTAGTTTATTACTTGGCCTAAATATTACCCCTCTATACTACGAGAATTACTGTGTGAGCATTCATAAAATGCCATACTTAATATATGAACTACATTATTTTCTGTCCAGCTTTGGTTATGATCAGTTGCAAGAAAAAGGGAGCTGCTACGTACACAACCCAATATTGGTCAATCTGATTTACAGGCTGACACTTAACTACTAAATAAGGCTGGAATGTGCCCTCTACAGAGAGAAGAGGGTCACTGGTGATATGGGAGGCTCTTGCCATGCTTTGAGGACTGCCTATGGCTCAGCTGTGCCAAGCACTGTATGAATAGGTATGTTCTGCCTACTGCAGTTATATTCAATTTCCCTGGGTACTACCAAAATCCAGTAATTCTTACTGGATATAGTAGATTTGACTTTTAATTTCCCTGCCCATCATACCCCATGGGTAACCCCAGATGGCATCACAAAGTCCTTGATCATCATGGACCTCCTGATAACAGCACTGAGAAGGTCAAAACTTTCCCCTCACGATCACATGGGAGACCAATGTGGGACAAACTATCCCTTCTGCCTGCCCTAGATTATGGTTTTCTGCACAGGGGAGGAGAGAGCAATGCTTGCTCTGGGCAGATAGGTCCAGCGCAGTGGAGAGGGGCCAGGCCTTGATGCCATCTCCCCATGGGGCTGTCAGCAGAGATAAAGCGGCAGGTGCTCATAAACACGCTTCTCTTTTGGGCACCCTAGCTTTGGTACCTGTTATCTCTGAGATCCATTTATATCAACAGGAAGAGAGACAAAGAGGGCATATAGCAATTCAGAGGAAGAGCCTACTTTAAGTGTTCTGAATGTCCTCTGGCCCAGCCTGTCCCACTTGCCATCGTGCGTAGGGGTAACCACAGAGGCTGAGCTTCCCCTGCAGGCACCTACATTTAGAGGCAAGTGGGCAATGTGACTGCTTCCCCTTGCCCTGCCATGAGCAAAGGGGGCAGGGTTTGTAACGTGTCATCTCCCTTGCATGAGCATTATATAAAAAGTAACGCATTATCAAGGGAGAAGCAGGCAAAGAGCTGTGAGTCTGCATGCTTTCCAGTCTGCTATAGGAAATGCTTAGAAACCAAATTTCAGGTACAAACAACAATGCTTCTGAAAGCACCAATCTGGGTCAGTTATGGATGTTTTCTTACATGCATCCAGTGATTTCCATTTTCTCTGTTCTTGCATACATCTTTTTCCTCCATTAGCTCATTTAGTCAGGGTCAGATTTATGAGGGGTGAACTGGCTCTCTCAAAGCTCCTTCTAAAATCTCAGGAAAACTATTATCTGTGTCCCAATTGCTTATTTATAAAATGAAAAGAACTGTACTCTTCTCACAGAGGAACTTAACTTCATCATGAGACATACACTCTGACTGCTAACACTGTAATATTCTTCTTTAAGCCATCATAATGCTGACATTTTACTAGTGTTTTGCTCTTCCCCTCTCAGAATTGTTAGAGCTAAAAACCAATGCTTCATACCATGTACTGAAATGCCAAGGAAAAGAGTATGATATAAATACACAGATATGAAACAGCATCTAAAAATGATGATTTTGATCTTTCAAAAGACAAATCACTAATCTCTGGCTCTAATGAGATATGGGATGATAAAGGTCATGCTGAGTAAAGGACTAAGCTGACAGAACAATCCAAAAGTTTCAAAACTGATACTGCTGCCCTTGTCCCATTGGGGGTAAAAAGTGATCCTTTGTATTTATTGCAGCAGATTGTTACATGCACATTAAAGAAACCCATTAACTGTGCTTAATGCAAGGACAATTCTCAACTCACCCAAGGATGTGCAGACTGAAGCATGTTACTGTGGTATTTGAAACGCCACAAATTCATTCCATTTATTTTTTCAAAATACTCTTTCAGTCTGAAACTGGTAAAAGCTCTTTTACCTCTGCACATCTTTATGAGGATTATTAATGTGAAAGAGTAGAAGTTGCCAGGTGACTGTGAAAGGCCCTTTGGCCAACAGTAATTTCAATTAGCTGCTGACATGAAAAAAGAAATGCAGAGTAAAACAGCTTTATTCAGTGTAAGACTTGCTAGTTTAGGACTTCATGTAACTCTGATACAGAATTGCCAACAAATAAGACCACCTCAGAAGAGCACAAGTGAAATCTTTGACTTACACCTTTCATCCTCAACTTTTTTAGCACTTCACCATCACTCCTATTCGGTTGTCAACTGGAGTTTGGCACTCTTTGCAGAGCTCTGCAAAGAGTGGATCACTTTGTTTCATTGGCTAACTTTTTTTTTTTTTTTGGTGTTGCCTTTGCTTAGGAGAGCTGAGTGCTGTCTTATAAAACCCAGTCCATGACTCTTTCCTCAACTGAATAAATGCTGCAAGGTGTAGTTTAAAAAGTGTCTTGGTCTAACCTTTTCTTTCAGAAGCCACTTTAAGCTTATTCTGGGTTAAATTTTTAGGAGAGCTGTGAAGCAAGGCAGTTTTACTCTTCTGTTTTCTCTGTCACCCAAGCGTACTCATTCTTCCATGCAGAATTTGAGGGAGACTGATTAATTGCAAAAGTGTCTAGAACGGACAAGGTTATTGGAATTTAATTCTAAATAAATACAGCATTATACAAATTGCATCTAAGGAGAACAAAAAACCTTTTGTCCCTCTCAGCAGTAAGGAAAAGACTAAGTAAACAGTGTTAGTAATAGAAACAAAGGGATGGAGTCTAGCAGAGCTTTTAGGTCACTGACTCCATTCATAGAAGGGGGGGAAAGAAAGGATAGTAAGGTACAATCTAACCTAACTATGGCTTTGTAAAAATTTTTTTCAAGCCATTCACTGAAATTTGGCCTATTTAGATTGTAAACTTCCGGGGGCAAAGACTTATTCTTCTCTGTACTTGCGTCTTGCAAAAAGTGGTCCGTGTCCCTGACCAGAGTTTCTGGGCCCCAGTATAATATTAACCCACCACGTCATGAAGGTGAACCAGCCTCGGCTAGCCACATGCCAGCAGCTATGCCCACTGCCAGTGGACCTCTGAAGCTCTCACTTGGCGTTAACAGCTGGCAAGGCAGAATGTAGTTTGAGATTTATGAGGTATACTGGGAAGAATTAAACAGTTTAATAATTGGTCCTTCCATGAAACCCCAGTATCTCTGGCATCAGAATAGGTAATCATCCTCTCCATGCAGAGATCAGCATGAGTCAGGAGCCAGGCCAGGAAAAGCTTTGCCTGAGAATGCAGGGGTATACACACGGTCCTACTCAAAACCAGTCATCCAGAATCTGGGTCAGTGTTAAAAAAATTGGAAGAGTTACCAAGTTGAGGCAGGGGAAGACCTCTTGGGGAACAATCCCAGCTATCTTTCAAGGCTGAAAGTGCTATTCACTGAAAATGAGCACATTCTTTTTGATTTTCTATTTCTTCCAGGTCAGCTGCCCACATAACCTGCCATATGCAGAGAGATGCTTATTGTCATGGTTCTGTTGTGATATGTATGATATCTGCTGGTTTTGTGCAGGCCTCAGATGCAGGAACCAAGAAAACACACAAGTGATTTTGTGGAGCAGGTGGGGGAAGGACTGGGGAGTCCTGCCCAACTCTATGACTGCAGAGGAAAAAACCTTGAAAATATAAATGCACCCTTAAAGACCCTTAGAGATACTAAAAGGGAATAACAGAACTGCAACACATTATTTTAAAACAAGTTGATTTAGAGTCATTCCTGATTTCGAAATGTGCTGTGAGGGACTGCGCAGTGTAGAAATACTATGTTCTTAAATGGCCCACTCCTCCCTGCACCATAGCGATTACATTTCAATTGTAGGTGAAGAAGCTCCACAGTGTAATTTATAAGTCATCTCCAATCTGTTGAAAGCTCTGGTGTATTACAGGTAAAAGTGCCTTGCTTCTTACATGGCAATCAGCAGATGTCAGGAGTACAAGTGCTTGGTTCTACTAGCATGCAGCCTCATGCATAGGTTTGAAAAAACACGCACAGAAGATTTGGCCAGGAGCACTACTTTTTAATTAAAAGGGGGGAAAAAAATCTTTAGAAAGCGTCTTAAACTGACAAGGTGAGGTGTGTAGAATGACCTAAGACAGACAGGCACTGATTGAAAGCCATTGAGGTAATTCCAGAAGTAATTAGATCTTTGGACAACAAAGTGATGAAACAGGACAAATGACCTTCTCTCATTCGCACACTACCAGCTTATTTTTCTGATTTGTTTCACTCTCCAGGAACAGTATTTCTTTCAAATACTAGCCGAAAAAAAAAAAAAATGGCTACAGCACTGAGCTGGGATGCAGAGTATCTGGATTCAGCGCCTGGCTCTCCTGCAGATTTTCCAATATGACCTTGGGCACATCCATTAATCTCTTGCATCTCAGTTCTTTAGCAGCAAAACGGAAGGAGAGCTACTACTTTTTCCTTGCCTGCTTGCTTGTCTTCTCTGCGGAGCCTGTAAGCATTTTTGATGCAGAGAGCTTCCTGGCACAACCATGTCTTATAAATTTAGCAGAGGCCACGTAAGTCAAACGCTGTGCTGAAAGTCAAGCATGAAGAGGCCAAAGGCAGCATTTGGAAGCACCCCCGGGTCCCCATACTGCCTGTACCTGGCTCTTCGCTCCACCTGGGACCAGGTCCCCATGCTGTCCTCTGCCCAGCACAGTTCTGGAGGGCACAGCGCTGCCTGCATGGGTGGGAGATGACACCCTGCCACCCACCTGCCTGCCCACCACAGACAGCCCAGTGGCGGTGCATTTGAGAGGCAGTTCCCAGGACCTCAAAACCCTGCTTGAAATCAGAATATACCAACTTTTTAGAGCAGAGGAGGAAAGCAGGATTTAAGCCTAAGCCACATGGTAACTTTTACATAAGATACAGTATCAGACAATTACAGATGGGCCTTCCAAAGTTATTGTGAAATTTTAGCATCCTTGGCATCTACTCACCACTCTGCTGCATCTGTGAGAGAGTAAATATATAAATATGCACCCAGACACTGACATACACATTCTGTCTGTATATAATATGCAGAACTATCTATGTGCGTATGCATACATATCATTACACACTCACACGCAATCACATTTCAACATAGAGAGGAACGTCAGAGTTGGTTTACCATCAGAATAAACACCCAACTTGACACAATTTTCACAAGACTTCTGTGAATTCAGTATAATTACATTTTTGAGGACGTATTTCGCAAACGTGCCAGATAATGCCAGAAGCACAGCTTTAACTTGATTGCATTCTTTCTCCCACCAGTGTCCTTGCTATGACAGTTTTGATACAAACAGTGTGTATTAGATCATTAGTACAGAGACAACCCTCTCTCCCTGCTATGTTTTTGAAGCTCAGTCTGATGAATGGGAACTTGCTCCTTTTGCGTTGAGCTCAGCCAATATATCAGAAAGGTGGACCCAGGGAATGGCATCTAGATTGCCTCTGACCATGCTTCTGGGCTGTTCCCTATCAGGAAAAAAACAAACAAACAAAAATACACAACATGCCTATAATCGATCAAGGTATAATTTTTCTAGAGGCATACAGAAGGTCATTTATTGACTAATAAGGCAGCCAATTATCCAGGGTTCATTAAGTAGTATGAGCACTCAAACCTCCTCCTGCATCTGTTCAGTGCCCCATGCGGACAGGAGCATATTTCCATGCCTCCCTGTGCCTGTTGCAGTCCCTCTCAAAAAGCAGAACAATATTTACCTTATGGAAATGTGCAAAGAATAATGAGACAAAGATTTCTGTGCAGGAACCAGGAATGAGGGTGAGGGGTGTTTTTTTAGTTTGTTTGTTCTTTTAAATTTTAAACTCTTGCAGAATATTTCAAAAGGCAAAACTTGTAAAATCTCTCCCTTCGCAGCATGAAATGACCTGGAAGAGGTGACAGTAATTACAATCAGAAGTTGTCCAACAATGCAGCCTTACACTCTGCATCTCCCTTTTGCTAATCAAGTCGCTGTATTGATCACCTCTCCTTGGATGCTTTCCTTCTTACCCCAGGGCCCACACAGTGCTCTCCATATGGGCTGTAGCTTAAACTTTCACAACATCATTATAGCAAGGCACTGAATTTTATTTGGAACAGAGCAGGGCAGCCCTGCACCAAATATACCACAGGTACTTACAAATATAAAAATCTTTTAGCTCTTCTACAGTTAAATTTGCCCTCCAGAGATCACCTGTCATTTCTATCACTGTTAGAGAAGCACAGTATCTTTTTGATTTTCTCTTTCCGTCAGTCTCTGCATAGCTCCTGCAACTTTTGGATCAGATTTTAAAAGAATACTAATTCCCTACAAGCCTTGTGAGAACAAGCGGTTTCATTCAGATGAGATACCCCGACCGGAGCGCCCACTGATAGAAAGGCTGTGCTAGAAATTGTGCTATACTTGCAACATTAAGGAGCTTTGGAGGAGAGAGCTGCTGTGAATCTCAACCGCAGGAACTGGCTTTATACAGTCTTTTGACTGCGAGAGCATTTGGAAATGTGAGTTTTGGCTAGTTTTGCAAAAAGAGGGCCTTCCTTACATCTGTATTTATGGACTTCGTTATTTTTCATTTTTGTTCAAATTCAAAATCTGGCATAAACTGACTCTTCTCTGTTGACTTTGCAATTACACACAACACTTCCACTGGCTTTGCATTGACCCTGCTGATCCTCCTTGTCATTTCTTCCTGACTTGCTCCTGTGCAATCTCTGCTCTGAATACTGCAATGATGATCAGTTACCTTTCAGAATCAGTGACTGGTTTAAAAATATTTATTCCAACTTTTTAGTTAAAAAGACACTTATTACAGTCACTTTTCTGCTACGGTAATAAAATTGGAAAAATTTCGCTGGAAAATTCTAAATATAGCACTGTATATTTAAATTTCAAGACACACTAAGTTTAGAACAAGGTAATGTGGCATTTTAATTATGGTTTTTCTATGTACATATTTCCTATGTGGCACAAGACCCCTTTTTAATGACAGCACATTTTAGAGTAGCTTCAACACCCAGCATTATGGCAAGTTTTTGAATGTGCCAGAAGCTTATCAGCTAAAATATGTTAATTTCTCTAATGGGGTAATGAAGTCTAAATGCTTTCAGGAAGACATTGCTATGATAATGGGTCTACTTAAAACACAACATTAGGAGAACCTTGATTACAGGTTGCTCAGTAGTTTCTGACTTCCTTAGGAACCAGAGTTTGTTCCATACCTAATTTGCTGCAAGAGCTGCTGGGAAGGAAGCTCATTTCCATTTACTCAGTCAATCACCTTCCATAACATAACCAAAACAGTTAGCTGCTTGAAAAGAAGATCTGCTGACACAATTGTATGGCCCAGACTTAGAGACCAACTTAGAGCTGCAAAGGCTTTGAGGATGAAGTGAGTCCAAGCCACGTGCAGGGGAGCACGTGGATGGTGAGGTGGTGTCACTTACGTAAGAAGCAGATGGACAGTCAAAATGCAGTGACAGGTTTGACAGGAGAAAAAAGCAGGGAAGAGTTATGTAAATCGATAAGGACAGCATGCCCACCAAGGAACCACCTGGCCAACGTCTGTGTACGTCTCTGGAACAAGACTCTCCATTTCTACTTGTGCAACACTTGGTAACTGGGAGACTCCCTCATCTGAGCCTCAAGACATTTGTATTTTATAATGTGAGAGGTTCCTCTGGGCTTTATAAACCCATTCACTTCCCAAAACTTGAACCTGATCAACAAGTGTTTCTTACACCTTCCACATACACACAGAGCCCTCAGTGCTAGCCTTTTAATAATTCTGCTGTGTTTTAGTCCTGAAGGAAGCAGAACAACCTCACACTACTTCTGATTAGGAAGGCACAGAAGCAGAGCTTTGGTATCTGCTTTGTGTACCCTGGCAAACACCTTTACACAAAATACTACCCAGCAAAGCCCTGGACAGCTTAATCCTGCACCTGCCTTTGCTTCAGAGCTGAGGGATGCAATGCATGTATGTGTTTTACCATCTTGTGGTGTCAGTGTGAGGCCTTTTTCCCCCCAGTTGCTCAGCACCGCACTCGCTGCAGAGCCAGTGACTACTGCCTCACACCTTGGTTTTGCTGGGCTGTCAGCTGCCCGACCTGATCACATGCACATGCTTCATTTCTCCATGTATCCTACCAGCTGCAGGATCAGTCCACAACAGGACCAGTAAAGACAGCAATGATTCAGCTTGTTGCTGAATGGGAGAAGAGGTACATGATGTGTATAGAAGCTTCTTGTCAAGCACTACCCTGTGTACAAACTAGCAAGCTTATACTGAAAATTAGATAAAAACCTACTGGGAAAACAAACAAACAAACAAAAAAACCCCACACAACCCAAAACCAAGAGAGATACTACTTCCCAATGCATCACACCAAGTTCTGACCTCAGACATCACATCTGATTTCCATTACAAGAAAATCAAGAAAGTCTGACCCTGTCATACAGATACAGTCTTTGAAAGGAAAAGAGCTTGATATTTGTCTCCGTGCGTTCAGCTGGGACTACACTCTCTCTCGTTTTGGAAATAAATGGCTCTGTAAATCCAGGAGTATTGAGCTCAGCATGTCTAACTGAACTAAATAGTCTAACTTGGTATTTGCATTTTCTCTTTTATCAAAACAAATAGTAATCCACTTATTAAATCCAGTATTTCTGCAATTAATTTGCAGTCATTACAAATCACCTTTAATTAGATTAGCTATAATTCCAATAAAATGATTCCTTGAAACCATATTTGTAGGTTTTTTTGGGTTTTGGATTTTTAGAGATATGAACTTTAGGTGAACAAATGAGAGAGAAGAAACACTTCAGAGGTAAATATTAAAACCCCTTCACTCTTATTTTCACTGAGCTCATCTGTGCATTGCCTCCTTTTGTCCCCAGTGATCCTGTCGTGCACTTGGACTTGACAGACCCTAATTAGCCGAAACAATGATTCGTTGCTTCTCCTCTGCTGTCTGACCTGGCCCATGCTGCAGCGTAAGGTGGCAGCTAGAGGGGGCCTGCAGGAGTTTGATGGGTATCATGACTCTCCTTTCCTCAAGTGTCACTCTGTCCCTGGCGTTAATCATCTCATTCTGATAAGGGAGGATCAAAGCCATGCCTGTGTTTTAAAAATGGACAGGCATTTTCCTTGGCACAGCATGACATGACTTTAAGGAGCTGATTCCTCTGAAATGTCAAGTTTTTCCAGCAAAACAGGTCCCTTGACAACGTCTTAAGTTAGGCATCCTCAAACTACTTACCACACTCTGGGACTAATCGCCATATTAATAACACACCCCTGGCCCAGGTCTGCAGCATAGATAGCACCATGATTTTTGGCATGAATTCCAATGCAACTCACACTCCGCTTTTGAGAGGGATTATTTCACAGCCAAGCGTGCTGCTGACCAACTACACCTCTTGGCTTAGGCTCTTCCTCTGCTTACATACTCCAACACAGCTCCAGCAACTTCAAATACACTGGCTGAAGATGTGGAGCACAGTCTGTACAAAAGGGATATTCCCTTGCTCTGTACATGATTTTACAGCTGCAGAAGCCATCTAAGTTTCTCTGCTCATACCCTGAGATGAAATCACATGTCGTGTAAGGAAGAAATCAAACAAAAAGGGGGCAATGACCTATGGGCATAGCTGATCCTAGACAAATGGAATAAATTTGCTGGAAACACAGGCTTCTCATTCAAGACCTTTCATTCTTAAAATAAAACTACATGGCATATTGGCAGGGGTTCTGTCTCTAACACCAATCACAATTTCACATTTAATATATGCCGTAAAAATAGCACATATGATTCACATGAGCATGTCATGTCACATAAACATAAAACATACTGCGAGTTACATTTTCTACCACATCTATGAATGCGCTGCCTTCCTTTCCACTCACTCCAGCTCTCACAGCTCCTTGTGAACAGAAGTACAGCAAGATTTAATCAGGCTGAGCAATCTGAAAACTCATCTTTCTATAGCGTGGAGTCGAACTAGCTACTAAGAAGTATAAAGCAAGTTCTCTGGAAAAAAGGAGTCGAACCAAGTGCTATATTTAAAAAAACCCAACTCATAAATGATGACATCTTATGCACCTGACTTTATCTAAGGCTCTAGTGTTCCTATTTAACTAACCTCTTAAAATGCATCTCTAGGGTTTTCAACAGCGTCTCTTCTTCCACTGCCATTGCCAATACGTACACCTCTGGCCTGACCCGTATCCTGCTCCCCATTTTCCACAACAGTTCAGGGCTGGTGGGTGCAACATTCGCACTAGTTAAGAAAAAAATTCTTTCATAAGGAAGAGAGAAGTGGGACTGACAACCATGATGCCTGCAGACCACTCTTTTAACCATGCAGCACAGCATCAGACACAGGTTCACCCATCCTCTCCAGCTCTGCTGCCATCCTTCTGGGGAAGGAGGGCAGGTGCCCTTCCTCAGGCCCTTCCCTGAGGTGCTTTTGGCTCATGCCTGGCCCACTGCTGAGCCACTTCACTGCAACAGTCAGCAGAGGACGAAGCTACGGACACATGAGCTGTTTTCTGCTGGATGGTGTACTGAACACAGGGCAAGGGGCTGGGAAAACAGCAAGGCCAGCAAAACGCAGGGCAGGACCTCGGCAGCCCACGGTGAGACAAGCTGAGATTGCTGCGCTTGACAAAACAGCCAGATCAATATGTAAAGGAGAAAGAGGGTAGAGAAAAAGTAATTAGAAAGAAACATTACTTTCCTCAGTTCCTCTTCAGGTTCCATGGCCAATCATGGCATAAATGATGCGGAGCTCATATATTTAGCATCTTTGTTCAAGAAATTGCGTGGCCCAATTCATTTTGCTTACAGTTTGTATATTGCTTGAAAATACAGCCTCTGACTTGATGCTCAGACATTAGGCAGACATTAAGTATGTTAATATTGCAGTTATAATTACATGTTTTTTCTTCTAATTTTGGAAGGATAATTCTTTGCAATAATTACACAGAGAGTAACTAAGTTCTGGGAAACGTTTGAGTCACCAAGAATCACATCTGCACTCCAGCAGAAAGGCTTGTTGAAATCTTGAACATTTTTATCCCTGCTAATTATAAGAGCTGGGAAAGGCAAAAAGTTGGTTTATGTCTTTCAGGAGAAACACACGGAGTCTATTTGGAAGATGTTATAGGGATTTCCTCTAATGGAAATAGTATAGCTGCTACGAAAAATTTCTGACTTAAAATTTGGTGAAGATTTTCCACTTCACAATTAGAACAGTATTTAATGTTTATCCAATACCTTCATGCTTAAAGAGTACTCAGACAAACCACAAACAAAAAGATCTCTCAGATCTTATAAGCTTCCCACACAAAACTCCTGCCTAGAGCCAGGGATGAAACGCAGGAGGACAACATGTGTGCAGACAACTTTGGTTTGTAGTATAGTCACTGCGTAACAGGACACTAAAATACTCCCAAAAGAACTGAAGAAGAAAATTACATACAACTGAAACTGCCATTTAAATGTCAGGCTTGCAGAATTCCAACTCTGAAGCTGCTTATTTCAGAGCAACCAAGGACCCATGAATAAACAAACTAATGAAAATCAAACAGAACTTCTCATTGTTCAAAACTGAGATTTTAAAACCTGAAGGTCTAACGTTTTAACAAATTCATCAGCAGCCAAAATAAGTTCAAGTAGAGCTGCTGCACCTTATTCTCCCCCTTCCTTGCCCAGTTGTAATGCAGATTTATTTCAGCAGCCCAGGGTCTCTTGGTAGTGTTTGTGAGCTACCCGCAGGTCCGGAGTTCTCTGTTCATTCGCATTATTTAAATAATAATACATATGTATAATCCTCCTTCCTCCTGTAACTGTTCTACTTGAAGAACCAATTAATTCCATTTGTTACTTCCTGGTGTATTATTTCTTCCCTACAAGGTGGAATCCCTTTAGGATCCCTCTCTGCCCTTGACTACTGATGATTTCCTTGGCTTTTCAATCATCAGAGCCTCTTCCCGTGGATTTTAGAGCATTATTGTGATTGTCAATTTTAATAATGTGGGTTTTCATAGTCTGTGCCTACTGCAAGCCTTTTAAAAAAAAAAAAAGAAAAAAGAACAAACCTGTTTCCATGACTTTAAAAATAATTTAACCAATTATTTTGATTTTTTAAAAATGTAAGTAGTGCGGTCTTATATAGTGTGTGTCCATACATTACGTGCTACATACACAAACACTGACACTCACGCATCCCTTCCTTCTGTACCATTCTAAGCAATAGCCGTAAAATGCCCCAGTTTATACCCTTACATTTGAAGAAAGAGAGCTTCCAAAAGAACAAAGCAGGGAAAGGATCATCTATTTAAATGCCTTTAAACAGAAGGCACTAAGCACTCCTCTTTGAATCCAGAACCCATTGAGGAATGGCACAACCCATTGTATCTGATGAGACCACTCATACTTCTTTTCAAGACACTATGGATGAAAAGCATTTAACAGGTTTTCAGGAATTTAGTAGTTGTGTAAGCGCCTGACTAAATGGTCTGTAAGCACTTGAACAACTACTTAGAGGCACGCAATTCAGAAACAAAAGCATTCCCTGCGGCATCAGACTTCAGGGATCCAACTTTCAGATCTCTTGTACTGCCTTTTGCACTATTACACGATTAGGAAAAGCATTAAGGGCCTACATACTCCCGTGGCTAGGGAGATGGATTAATTTCGCTCTTGGGTTTCAGGCAGAGCTACATGATGGGATTCACTTCTAGAGCTGCAGCCTTGGAAGTTACAAATCTCTAACCAATGGCACTAGTCCTGCCTATTAGCCTGCACCCAGACTGCTCTGGCATGGAGTGGATGAAGGGTATTAAAAATTTCTCAATTCTTCTGCTTAGGTGAACAGCACAGTAACACCTGCAGCTTCAGCAAAGGCTTCTGCTGATGGTTTTGATAGTTGAATAAAAACCATCAATGCGAACAGAAACGACATTTGCTCTTAATACTCTGCCCCATATCGCCACCAGCAGTTGAAGTGGTGCTCTGGAGCTGAGAACAGGAGAGAGGTCAATGGGAAGTTTGTTTTTTTCTTTCCATTCCTTTGGCATCATTGGCCAAAGGAGGCCAAGCTCTGCAGGACATGTCCCCTGTCCTGCTGCCTGAGAGATGCTAAGGTGTCCACAAAGATTTTTGAAACCGTTCACTGTGCAGTGCAAAATGAGGTGTAGATCTGAGATTCCAGTTACATCCGCCTGTAAATAAACAGCACAGCTGCTGTCAGGGCTGCACAGACACAGAAAGGCTGATGTTTATGAAGTTATTCAGGACCAACTGAGATTTACCTCTGCCCCAGTTTTGTCCAAATAACGATTTCCAAATTAAACCCACCAGAACGTTGATGATCGGACCAAGAGAGAGCTTATAGGTGCACTGTATCTATAAGCTTTCAAATGCTGCCTTAGTTTCTTCCTTTTAGTTACTGATCAAAAAAAGTATATGAGTTCATCTGTTTTGAAGGAAGTGTTATTAAAAAATACAGCAAACTGCAGCCAGTTATGTCAAGTTACGGGAACACACCACATCAAATCACCTAACAACCAGTAACAGTACTCCTCATAAATAAAACTAATAATATCCTAATAGCATATAAAATAGTGTACAAAAGGCACAGGGAGGAAATGGACAAGCTGAAATGCTGGGAAAGAAAATGTTCTCTAGCATAGAAGCGCTTCCCTAAAATGACATGTATCTTTCACAAGGGAGTCGAAGTTGAAAGGAGCAGAGAGGGGCAAAGAGAATAAGGGCCAGCACAGGGAAAGGTCCTCCATGTCCTGAAGGGTCTTGTGTTCAGCTTTCAGAATCCCAGAAAAGAGGACATCCAGGGAAATAGGTTTCATTCCAGCAAAGGGACCACTATTAAGCTCATTACCATATCGCCAAACCCCAGCATTTAGGCTTATTCACAGCTGATTCTCACATACAAACACATTTTTTTATGAGACTATTCATGTCCAAATTTACACTCCCATCTCATTGCACAAGCCAAGCATTCATTGGTAGGTTTTAGCAAGCAATTTCCCACAAGGATAGCTCAAAGATGAAGCTTCTTTCACCTTCTTCAGAAACAGCTGCTCCTGGCTATCACCAGTGACACGATTTGGAAATACATTGACCCCAGGGTTTGATTCATGATGAATATGCACATAGGAACATAAAAATTGTGGTCATGCATTTATGCACAATAACAAACACAAAATATGCATTAGGATCCCTTGTAATGCTCATACCTACAAAAGGTTAAATAGCCCTAGGTGACAGAGAGCTATTTAAATGGACCTTTTTATAATGGCAAACAACAATGCATTCTGGTTACCTTCTGACATGGCTTACTTCCAGTCAGCATTAAGGAGAATTACTACCTGATTTTAATACATCTTGGTTCAGTTTCATGCAGGCTTATTGTCTTCTAATTATCAACACAACAATTTGATCCGCATCCAGATTAAGGCATTGCCCTGACTTCTAACACCAGAGCAATGCTTGTGGCGGTGTGCGGATTTCTCAAGCAGTAAGCAGTTTGCTGTTGTCTCACATCCCCAAGGCACAAATAAGCAGATGCTGCATTAAAGCTTGTTTTACAAAACTGCTTCAGTTGTGATATACATTTTTAATATAATACACTGAGTGCAGTGAAAACTGCCAGGGCCAGTAAACTCATACAAATCCATTACCAAGACCAGCTTCTCAATTAAGTCTAGCTGAAGACTAGGTGTAGTTGAAAAGAATTGTCCAGAAGCAGCTGAAACGAGTGAAAAGTGTGATTGTATTTGCCACACATGAGCACGGCTTAGTTTACCATTTCAGTTTTCTGAACATCAGCTGGGATTGTTTCTCATCAAGCAAAAGCTTCACTGACCTTTTACTTCTTTTCGTCACACAGACACTGTGGTTGGCTTGAAAGCTTATTTTTTTTATAATTCTGAGCGTATAAGCAGAGGCACAGCTTTTCATACCCAGAATGGGTTCTGCGTAGGAGACATTAGTAGCCAAATGTTTTGGAGCACCCACTGATGTGCTTTCGTTCACGGGTAGGTTTAAAGGATCAAAAATTACATCTGGTTTTGAAAGACAAGCCAAAGGAGAAAGCAACATTTTCACTCTCTTTGGCTTATTTGCATTTCTTACCTACACTTTTCTCACTCAATTGACATTGTCAGCTGCAGGATGACAACTGAAGAATACCTCTAGAGTGCTCTGTAACTAATCCTCTACAATGCCTGTAAACTGTATAGTGAATTGATGATTACAACAGGAGCTCTTAAAAAGCACAAATTTCACCCTATCTTCAAACAGAGGGGAATCTTTGTTGAGCACTTTGAAGAAACTGAAGCTAGCAGAGGATTATTATTCTAAATGTAATTGTTTAAAGACAACACAATGTAAAATACACCAAAAATTAATCTGGCCAGCAGCAGACTAAGGTTTACACAAAAGCATCTGCTGGCTGCCTCTGGTAAAACTTTACATTTGTCTTGACGGTTTTTATGGCTGCTGCTAAGAGCCACGTTACAGCAGCGTCATGCATCAGCTTACCTCAAAGGAAGAGAAGTTCTGTAACACAACCTTCTCTGCTACCATTTCACAACTGCTGTCTTTTATGAAGCCCTCTGGCACTAAATCTTTCCAGACAATAACAGTGCAACCACAGCAAGGGGGATGAGTTAATGAAAGAGCTTTCCCTCCCTCACTACTGTTTTTTTTTTTTTTTCTTCTGTGCTTCACTGTATTCCTTCACTGCCTCTCTTGGATGTATCCAGCACACACACCTGAGCAATGTTCCCAAAGGCTGATCACTATGCCAGGGTGCTCTGTGATGTCTTCTCCCTCTCTTCTCCATGTCCATACATGATCATGACAGTATGCTTACTTTTGTCTCCACAAGATGATGGCACCTTCATCACCACTTTCCCCCCCCCCCCATGAGAGGTAACGAAGATGAAGGCTGCTGGAACTTTCAACATGTTTATAAACTCAGCTGAGACATCAAGCTGAACCCATCTATCCCCTTATGAATGACACTAAAAGTGACACTAAGTCCTAAAAAATGCGAAGAATTTTCATTGCCTGCCCACTCTGAGACACTGCCATTTGACAAGCAACATGACTAAACGACTTCTCTGTGCCATTAATTAAGACTGGAATTTGCAGAGATTTACACGGTGACACCTGTATCATACATGCTAGCACTTACTACCACTGTACAAGTAGCTGGGCACTAATTTAACCTGACCTTAGCAACTTGTGCAATCTGACAGCTCCCCAAGCAGTTCACCTGCTGTCAGATCAGAGTCTGCTGAAGATCTTATGTTCCCAGTACATCTCTTCAAATTAATAACATTTCAGCAGTTAGTTCTACAATGCCATTAAACACAGAAACAGCAGAGATGACTTTCTGAGGCCCTGATCCTGAAGGCAGAGCACTTTGACAGGAAGACAGAAAATGTGGATTATATGCCTCACCACCATGTATCACTTAAGACAAACGGGGGTGCATATTCCTAATTACATAGATTGCACAAGTAATCCCTTCAAGAAAGAAGAGACTTATGAAATGTTTCATGAAATAGGACAAAAGATTGTTTGTGCCACCATTTTTCCTGCCACTTGCAGCTGTTCAATTCTTTTCGTAAGACAAAGAAAAATCTCTCATTCCCATGAATCAAGTTGGAAAGGGATGAAGTAGGAAGAACTAAAGACAAAGACAGGAAAATATGATGAAGTAGGATGGTGAATTTCCAGGCTACTATGTGTAGAGGTTTCTTTCCATTTGTTTACCTTTGAACCTTCTTGTGTTCTAGGTTTACAATTGTTTTCAAACACCTATAATGCTCTAGAAAATCACTTTAAGTATTGTTCCAATAAATTCCAAAAATTACTGACAGATTTTCTCAGCATCACTTTCAAGTTAAGGGTACGTTTTTGTCTGCCCTGGCACTGGCTTGAGACCATAACAAAACGTAGATTATTCTCAATCTAGTTGACCTCTGTAAAACAGGCTTAGCTTAACACAACTGCCTAACTGCCCAGTGAAATCAAGATCTCTTAACCAACAAATGTTGCAGCAGAGGAGCTGAGATGGAAAGGAGGTACTTAAACCTGAGGTAGAGGGTAGACAGATAGGCTCAAAGAAAACAGAAAAATCCTATTGAAGACTGCCCAGCACTAGCTCATACCTGTTAAAACTGCTGTTTTCAAGTAGTAAGAACGAATGTCTTCAAACCAAAACCTTTCACTTCATATGTACTATTGTCAACTCAAAACCGGCTCACAGTATTGTTTTCAAATGAAAAAAAGAATCCAAGAAAATCCTCCTGAAAAATATAAGGAAAGTTCCAGTGCAAAAGAACCTGTTATTCAGCTAAAAACACGCAGAAAAGAGTACTTTACAGCAGAGGAGCTACAGCATGCTGTGGCTTTCCAACAAGAATCTGTAAGTAACACCAATAGGTTCAGATACAGATTTACTCTACTGCTTAGAAGAGCTCCTCTCTGTGTAAAATGACCCCTTTTAAAAAAAAAAAAAAAAATTATTGCTGCTGCCTATAGGTACTTCTTAGGCATTCGCCACCCTCACCTTTAGGAGAATGCTGAAGTGTTGAGATCGAGGGCCTCAGATTTGATCCACCCCACAGAATACAGCCTGTTAGAGTATATCATGTGAATGGTAGATGAAAAAAAAAAAAATTAAAAAAAAAATCAAAGGAAAATGCCCAAGCACATTTTTTGCAGGACCCATAGCACAGACAAGTTGAGAGCTTCCCCTGCTGGGAACCCTGTCTGGCCCAGCCACCACTGCCACAGCAAGGCGACAGTCACCAGCACCAGGGCAGCAGCGGAAAAACTCCAGGTGGAAACCAGAAAGAGCTCCAACAGCAGGGATGGAGCCAAGCTTGGCACAGCCCCGGCACCCGAGATCTCACGGTTTGACCTCGTAACTCAATGAGCACCCTCAGCTCCTTTTAGGAAATGTAAGCGGTCAGAAAGCAGCTATGGGCAGTACTGGAGGGAGCTGGGTCAGAAGGCGTTGTGCTTGGGCAGGTGTCAGCTAGCCTTTTCACTGCTGTTGTTTAGGTAGAAGCTCGCAGCCCAATTACCGCACATGGACAGCTCAGCCAGGCCATCTTTGCCACAAGCTGTGCTGTCACCAAGTCACCTGCTAAGCCTCTCCAGTGCTGCCTGCAGAGGCTTCCAAGAGCAATCCTCCTGCTGGCTTTTAAAGGTCCCCTTCTGCTGCCTCTGCGACACCCGTGTGGATGGCGTGCCCTGCCCCTGAAGTCCTGAGCCACTGAGCTGAGCTTTCATCGTCAGCACAGATACTCAGGTGCATCACCACCAATCCTGGCAGATCAGGTCATAGGAAGAGCAACAGGACACCAAGGAGGGGGGCCACAGCCCCACTGAAGCTCCTTGCACAAATGGGGCAGGGAACCTGCTCATACGCCCTGACATGCCATGCTTTGGGGCTGTGTGGCCAGCTGAGAGGGGACAGCACTGCCAAGCCATGCAGTAGACAGCTGAAGGCGGGAACCAGGTGACAGTACCTTATACTCACTGTAGGAAAGCTCACAGTTTAGTAAATACTCAAATTCCATAAGTCTTGGGGATTGTTATGCAAGGGCAGGGGAGTGCCAAGGAAGAAAGAAAACACTAACAAAAACTTTTAAAAATGTTTGAGAAAACCTGTGCTGAAATCTCCTTAGACATGTATCCATGACTAAGCATGAGAATTAAATTGCTGCTGCTGTACAGAGGGTGCTGCTTGCTGGTCACGATCTAAAAGCACTGATGCAGCAATAAGCACAGCTTAATTGCTGAGAAGCTTACATATTAGTAGCAGAATTTTCGGTCAGAAACATGTGAAAGCCTGTAGGCTTTGGAGCAGTAAAATAGAATTGGGGCCGTATGGTGGCAGAACAAAGTCTGCTGAAGAGTGTTGTATTTTCTGCCTTTGATAGGGACTTTCCAGAGCTGTCAGCTGAGCTGCAGAATTAGAAACCTGACATTGCAGCAGTCAGTTTTTAGATTTCAAGCTGTTCAAATTACTTGTCTCCAGGGAGGAATATCTAACATGGAGGAATCAATAACAAAACAGGTAAAGATGCCAGTGTACAGGGGCAGCCACCCCAACACCATGCCCCAGACAGCCAGGCAAATCTACTGAAAAGGAGTTGTGGGAGAGGATGACAGAAAAACTTGCCCCCTCTTTGAATCAATACAAGAGAGATGCTATAGACTATTCACTACATTTGTGAGATTGCAACTTGATTATATTTGATTCCACGTTACAGATTGATCTTCCATACGCCCTCAGTTCACACTATTCTAGTGCTCCAAGTCACTTGCTGAAGAGATTATAAAAGAGCCTATTTCATCATATGCATTCACCTCTGAATGCATTACAAGTGACATTGCTTAATTTTAGCCAATCTGAACAGCTAATTAGATGTCAACAGATTCAAAAATTGTACACACAGGACAACTCATTTTTCAAAAGGCCACTAATCTAAACAAACCTGAGTCCATCAATTTACTTCAACATTTGTCTAAATGAATTACAGCATAGACTTGTCCTGCATTGGTCTTGATTCATATAGCTTGCTCCCTCCTCTTTTGATGAAAATCCCAGGCACTATACAAAAGAATAAGTTACTTGTTTATCAAGGCTCTATTATAAGATGAAGGTGTTTTTCTGTCTGAATCTAGTGGACGACGTGTATGAGCCAAAGCAATTACAGCCTACTCTGGTATCTTCTCTCTCACCTCCCAAACCCATCACATACACTAATACATCAAAGCCAGGGAGAATCTTTGTAATAACAATCAGATTATATTTTATCACGATCAATATGGGTTCTGACTTCAGAGCTCTTTGGGTGTGATCCTCCCCTCTGCTCTCTCCCACGTACACCAGGAGAAATGAGAAGAAAAGGATCCTGGACAGATCCTCCAGAGATGAAGTGATCCTCTTTCTCCTCAGGACCCCCTCCAAGCACCAGCTGGGGGTAGACCAGTAATTACACCAGGAATCAGAGCAGCACTGCAGGACAGAAAGAAGCCCAACAGGGCCTGTCATAACTCAGATGAGATCGGGAGCTGGTGAAGTTATCCAGTGCCAGACAACATAAAGAATTCTTAGGATGAAATGCAGCGTAGTGTGGCCTATTTTTAAATACAGAACAATTAGCAGAGCATTATGCATGAGGTTTTCCACTTGCTACTAAAGCACACATCTCTTCCATTACCTGCATAAGTAAATGTACACAATGAGATGGGAGAGGGCAGAGAGAAACAAAACTTGTGTGGATTTTGAAATGAACAAACATATCCACATACTCAATTCCTTTCTGGACTGCTTAATATAGAAATCTTGTTGAACAAAATAGGCTAAACTCATCTTATTTCATGTGTAAACTAACTTATGGTACCTAGAATTAAGGGTCCACTGAGCATCTGTTGTGACCTCACACATGACAGAGGCCCCAGATTTTCAAATCCATCCTTGTCTGAGCAAAGCAATCTAGACATCCAACTGTCAAAACCTCAAGTGATGCTGCGTTCTACATAACTTTTAATCACTTTTATGTGCTATTGCCTTTATTTACAAACAAGCATCTAGATTTTACTCTGAGTTTGTCTAGCTTTAATCGCCAGCCTGGCACCTCATTAGACCTCTGTCTGTCAGCATGAAGAGCCCTGCTGCCCATTTGTGTTCCCCACACTGGTACTTAGGGTCATGACCTATGCACCCCTTTCCTTTCCTTTGACAAAGCTAAGGGCATCAAAGATTTTATGGCAAAGCTGGCTTGCCAGCCACTGCCCTTGGTTGTGCACAGCCTTCTCCCCTGCTTCTCAGTACCTTTGGAGATGTAGGCACCACCTCCAGTAAAGGTGGAGGTAACTGGACATCCTTACCCCTGCTTAAGAGTCTGCTTCTTAAATACACTCAGATAACAGTGGCCCTTTAGTCCTCCGTTTTTGCAGAAAACTCTCACAATGAGCCCACCAACTACAAAGACTCCCACTTTCTTTGTAGCATCACTGTTTCCAGAGGTGTTTCCCCACCTCACTCTTGTGGTTTCCTGTCTTTGTTCTAGGGTTGTGGCTTTACATTTGGCCATGGCCACATCAGAAGGCCTGCTCTTGTATCAGTGTACCGAGTAAATTAGATTGGGTTGCATCAGTGAACTGTTCGTTTCTTAATTCCTCAGTTATATCTGCTGAGAACTTGATCAATGAGGAAAGTATATGCCCACCTAGGTCACTGCTAAAACAAACAAATAAATAAATAACATAAGACTGATCCCTGTGTTGTCCATCTAACAATGGTAAATCCACTTATAATTACATCGTGAAAGGCAGTTTTTACTCCACTAATTGTGTACCACATTAATTTTGCATGATTCTTGTTCCTTAATCATAGTGCCATGTAGTGGCATGCCAAATACTTCACTGACATCCACGTACACTACATCAATATTGTTGTCTTTATCAAGCAAACTTGCAGCTTCATAAATAACATTTCAATTAGTTGACAAAATCTATTACATCAGCCCATATTGCTCAGCATTAGTTCTCATTCATTTCTTTATTAAGCAGCTGCGGGTCTGTATGTCTTGCTTCACCTCAATCAATGTCAGATTGACAGGTCTATAAATATCTGGATATTTTTCCCCTACTCTTTTTAATAGCCATACACCTACCTTCTCTCAGACCTTCAGAACTTTCCCATGTTCTCAGACTTATCAGAAACCAACATTAAAGTCCTTTAACTAGCTCTCTTTGAAGTCCTGCCTGCAAGACATTTGGGGCTGCTGAGGTAAAAAGGGTCCTGCTTCAGTAGCTGCTTTTTTAGGCACCATCATTATCTAACCCCTATGCAGCTAGAACAAATGAGATCAATAATTCCAAGGCATTAAAAAAAATAATGTGAAATATCATGGAAGAGTTTTGACCTCTTCTTCCCTGAATTATGACATTTTCAAGACGTAATTTGGCATTCTCACTATTGTTGAACATTTTGGGCTTCTATTCAAGTATTCTCCTGAGCAACAAGGACTAAAACCATTTTATGTGTTTGTTTTAAATGAAAAACTATGCATCTTCTGTAACACTATTTAAAGACCTGGGTTGAAAGACTTGTAGCAATATCTTAAGAACTGGTAGATCTGTACCATAAAATTTTAACTTCTCTGGATTTGATTATGATTTGTTCTGAATTCTTGGGCTTGCACGACACTCATTAAACTTGTCCTGTATGTACATTTACATAAAGTAGGTGGCAATCTCCAGTTTGCTAAGTGTCTGGGAATCAGTCATGCCCTTCCTGAAGATAAGACTCCCACTGACTTCAAAGACAGGAGGCAAAATTTCTGGTTTTATTTCCCAATCTCGGAAAGGAAAGAAAGCCTCTTCGAGAAAAGGGAATTTAAACATCGAGTGCAGAATATATTAAATTTGCCAGATGCAGCTGAGGTCTAAAATGTAAGAGTTAAAGAAAAGTGAGTACATGAACCTTGAGAGAGACTTGGCAGTTTTCATCCCATTTGTTCTTTCTAACAAAGTCCTATGTCATGCCAAAAACAGTTCAAAGCAAGCGCATAGTTAATCAGCTTCTTCAATCACTAAACCACAGAATATATAACCAAGAGATGCACAAGGATCTGAAGTAGTTCTGGTCACTCCAAGGCTACCTCAGGCCCCACTTTGCAAGATATCCATATTCAAAAGAAAACCTTAAAGTCAATGGCATTTAGGCATGTGATAAAATTTAAGCATGTCCTTGAATGCATGATCTTACCCCATGAAGTAAGCTGCTCGTAGTAAGAGTGACAGAGCCACTTGAAAGCTTGAGAAGCATTTTTCTTTCTTATGGAAGAACTCTGTGCACAGGAAAGCAAAACGGTGGGCTAGATTCACCTCTCACTGTCATCACGGCTAATCTCCAGTGACCCCACAGTTGTCACAGGGAAAATTAATCCAGGTTTACAGAGATGTAGCAGACAAATCTAGTCCACTATGTCTTTCTCTTGCTGCGTTTACAATAACGGACCAATAAATATTTGTGATCGGACGTCCCCTTTTTAACCTGTTTGCTGGAGTATCATAGGATTTGTTTGCCAGTTTGATGACTTAGTTATTTGTGGATTTACAGATTGCACATGATTAGACAGCATATTTTGGATTTTTTACTCTGTTTTGATGTGGACAGACAATTTTGACTTTTAAAGCAAAACCAGAGCATTCTCAGTACTTTTTGATGTAGGTGGGCATCTTCCATTCACAGTCTCCTTATGTAACTCTGAACTATTTAAAAGAAGTACTAAAAAGCATAAAGGACTGCATAATTTAGAAAGGAGGCTATGAATGAATGTCATTCCTACTTCTCGTCTATGAAAATCTGTGGATCTTTATGGCATCTTCTCTTCATTTTCTTTGGTTTGCATGAATGGCTGAAAATGGGCCACAAATCATTCACTATGGGTCATCTCTTCCCCACAGTATTTCTCAGTATTGATGGTCTGCTTGATGGGACCTGGGCATTCACATCAAGAACACAGAAAGAATTTGGCCTATTAATAAGAAAGCAAGGGCAGGAATAAAATGCATCACTTTCCATTGAATTTTTGCATTCTAACTTCAGAAGCAGCAGAAGCATTAGCAGAACCCAATCAACTAAATACAAAATCAGTATCTCCCAGAGGGGTACTTTATACATAACCCTGGAGAACTCCAAGTTCACAGGAGCTGTGGGGATTTGCTAGAACAGCTCAGTCAGGCAGGGTTGATTAGCTCAGTACTTAGCTCACATGAGGGCCTGAGAGGAATCCAAAAGCTGGTATTCTCGTCATTCCCATACCTTCCTAAGATTTCCAAAACCACTAATGCATCCTACCCAGCACAAAACGCCCACAGCAGGGGCTTAGAAGTTCTGCACTTGCCAATGCCCAAGTGCTTCTCATCTAGTCAACAAAAAGTCAGGAACTTCATCCTTTCCTAATTTTTAAAGGCCAAGAAGAGACATTAACTGGCTTTTCCTGACCTAACTCTTATATAGGTCAGATGTGCATCAGCCCTGAACTAGAAGTCATGTAATCATGTTAGGACAGTGAAGAGCCTGAGCTAATAAACCCAGCCTTTCAAAGAGGTTATTGGTTTGGGCTCAGTGCCATGCTGAGGTTAACAAGGTAAAAACCTGTTTAACAAAGGAGACTTATATTTGACCATCCACAGTCAGGTCAATCATTTAAGATTTAAACATTCCCTCCAGAGGTATTTACCCAGTCAGTGCACGTTGCTTACAGTTGATTCTGTACCTTCTGATGCTGCTTTAAATTATAGTTCCCAAATTAAATTAGAGTTGAAGAAGCCTTCCTATTGCCTTACTGGAGTTGATGATAGCACATGGCGTCAGCAGATACTCTAAATTCATATGACGGAAGCCTGTATCACCCACTACACCCAGGCAGAGAAAGGACAGGATCTATAGTGCAAAATATAAATCCTCTTTCTTTCAGAGGTTAAACTAGAACACCCCCAGTATTGAAAACATGTGTGTGTGTATGTGTCTATCAGCATTGCATTTTATACACTGCTTCATTCAAACCACTATACATGCCAGGTTTTACAGTCTATTTTGGCTCAGGTGTTATTGCTAGGACAGTGTTTACAGCAATATTCATTGTGTTCTGCATAGCCCAGTCCATCAATCAACCTTGTAATAAAGCAGAAAGAGAAATTGGCGGATAAGCAGCAGAGCTGCTGAACTCAAGTTAGTCATACAAAACCAGCATGGAGACAAGTACAAATGCAATTGGTTCAAAGTAGCCATTTGCCTGTTGATTAAAGAAAAAAAGAGAAAAAAGAAAAAGGATACATGTGCTGCATTACAGTCTGCCTTAAAAAATAATTTAGGCTTCAAATTAGACTTCAAAGTGCTAATTTTTTCCTCCCTATTTTCTCTGGGTTAGTGTTTCAAGATTACTGCTGCTCCATACGGATTTATAACATGTATGTGTTTACTCACATATTTCTAAGCCAACAGGAAAGGCAGACCAGAATTCCAAATCTATCATTAAATCTACATATTGGCACCTACAAAGAGCTGCAGAAGTTTCATTTTTCTGGATAAGATTGAGTGGGTAAATTGAAAGAACGAACAAACAAACAAGCCAGCCAGCTACCCTCATCCTTAAAATACACACACAAAATGAGAGAGATAGACAGAGGTGGGAAAGATGATGGTTTGTAAGGTTGCTGATTTCCAGGTTTATCTAACAAATTAGGAATAAATTTAAGAACAGTATAATCTCCAGTTCTTTCTGGATTACATGTGGGTCTGCTGACAAACAGCGTGGTTCAAAAGATACAACACTGGTTTGGCTCTAAAGCAGCATGAGTTATTCCCAATTCAGCCGCTGAAGTGTGATGCAACTTCCGGCCTTTGCCCAACTTGGATATCCAGACTCTGCTTCACAGATTTTATTCTCTCCCTCACTGTAAAGACGTGCCTCACAGTATCAGGGTGTACCACAATGGAGTCCTAATCTTATTATAAGTGCCTCTAGATGCTACTGTAAAATAAACAGTGAAAATGATATTGATGAATTATGACTTGTTTTTTTCATCCTGCTTTAGTCTAGATCATCAAGAATTAACGTAAAAATCAAACTAGGATAAGATTTGTATACCCAGAGGCCCCACACAATTCCCACTGAAGTCAGTAGGACTTGAATGGAAATTGAATGAGCTTTGAAACTAATTCAACATAGGTGCTTATGCACTGCCATGCTGAGGATTGCAGAAACACCTAGTGCAATAGGCTCCCACAGTAAATCCATCAAACTATGGATGCAAGCCAATCAACAGAGTTAAGAACTCAGGTAATGCCAGGAGGGGAAAGTAGCTTTCAATGTAAAAAAGAAACCTAGGAGAGATATTCTTAGCACGTTAAGAGCTATAATGAAATACTGCATCTTGAGTTTGTCGTTGTTTGAAGGAAGCTAGGAAACGAGCAAGAATTCATTATAAAGCTGCTCAAGACCAAAACATGAATCATTGGGTTCTAAAAAAACCCAGTTGTCTAGAAAACGGCATAGATGAAAATGAATGGAATCTCTTTAAATTACTCTCTGTATAAACTGTTTCACATTCATTCTTTCTGCCATTGATTAGCATCTTTCTGGGATACGGGTTTTTAAATAATTCCACACCATACTCCCAGCTTCTGCAATCAAAACAGAAACGGCTCTTGATTCTGCATTTTTAGTGTTCATTTACAGGGAAAAATGCCTTCTGCAGTAAGAAACTTGAACACTTACTGTTCTTATCCATTTACTGGATATACCCAAGAGTGCATGCTTGAAGGATCAGTAATCAAACGAGATTAAGATTTCCCCATCACTTTACAAATAAGGGGACTTTGGTATGCTATTGCTGCATAAAGAAGGATTAAATCACCTCTGGAAAGCCCTCAAGGGACCTCTCTGATCCCAGCATCCCTGATAGAAAAGCAGAACCCCCCAAATCCTAAACAATAAACTGAGAAGACTTCTCTGCAAACCCAACTAAGAAACATACAGAAGGGAAATGTGGCAGACAAAACATGGCCTCTGCCTATCCTGTTCCTGCTCTGTTCAGTTTCCTGAGAAAACGAGGCTTGTGCGACCACACAGTGTGTTTCCGTATGTCTGTCCATTGCACCAACACCTTTCCAGCAATTTCTGAACCCCTAACCAATTATATTTTCATGTGATGACCTCCACTGAGGGAGAAGCAGTACTGAGAGCTGAACTGGTGTCAGTCATGGGGGAAACCACCTCAAAGCAAGAAACCTGCCATGTTCCAAGAACCAGAAAAAACACAGTGTCTTTTACCTGTTCACAATTTGAATTAATTTCCTATTTGTACCTTATCAGACCAAAGAAATCCAACCATGAGACACAACTCTGTTGAAAAGCTAGTTCCCTCATCTCACAGCTTGATGAGTGATATACAAAAAACACTAAGGGAACTGATAAGAATAATATGGAGGGGCTCTGGTAAGAAGCAAATTCCTTTTCTCCCTACAAGCGTTGAGAGGTAGAGACTCCTGCTCCTAAGGACAGTCCTCAGCAATTCAGACTGAAGGATCAGCTCTTATAGGGGCCTTCAAGTAGAAGTCCATCCACTTTTTGTTGTTTTAACCAGAGCCTCCTAATCTGTGCCCAGGAAGCACTGCTCAACCTGTCCGTCCCCAGGGCTCCCAGCCTGGGTCTCCCTGCCTACAAGGAACCTCCCAAAGACACATCATAACAGCTGCACAAACTTGAACCTTGGCAGAAAGTCTGCCAGCTCTGAAAAACACAACATACACAGATGCAACATAGAGCAAACAACAATCCTGAAGTGTTGTGCCAGTCTGTGTCCTGCCAGCACTCCAATGGCAACAAGAAACGGGACCTATAAGCAAGAGAATGGCTCTTCCTAAGGGCTCCCAGCATCCAAGCTATCTCAGGTACCTTGCTGTAGACATGCTCAGCACCTCCGACACCTACAGCATCCAGGACAGCCCCATTCCACTGATTTAGGCAGAGGTATGGCCAGCTGGGAGGATCCCTATGGCTGTAGTTTTGCAAAAAATGATGCTTCATTGGTCAGCAGTTTGGTAACCAAGACTGCTTGAAGATGCGTAAGAAAGAAAAACTTTCATAAAAACAGAAAACACACAAGACTGCCTAAGACCTCAGGCTTCTCATAGAAAAACATCCCACTCATGATTGTTGGAGTGGATTTTACAAGACTTACTGTGATGACATCTAAAATTTATTACAGCTTTTACAACAAAACCGTGTCTAGTAAATAGTGATGCAGTGACAACATTTACTGGGCTGGATTTAGCTTCTTAGGGCGCATAAATATACCTTTGTACTTTAAGAACAGCCATAGCTGCCTCCTAAATCTTGAATAATACAAGGCAGCTTTTTAGACCTTTAAACACATACACCAGCTTCGCTTTGTCTCCCTCACAAATCTGCTTCCTTACTATCTGCCCAGTCAGTCCCCAAGGTCCTGTTCTGCTCGTCTTTTGTCAACCTTAGCTTTTAGAATGAAACTGCTTGGAAATCATGCTTTTAAATTCCTATGTTTTTCGAGTATGGAATTCATTACTTTTAGAAAGTGACCAAATTTGTTTCCCCACCTTCCCAGTTATAAAACAAACTGGAAATCTTATCTGTTTTCCTTGGTACATACATGAAGAATTTTGTGCAACTTCATTTGAAAACTGATTTATTGACCATATGCATGAAAACCTTATCAAAAATAGAAATTAAATTGTAGATTTCTGTTAAGCGCTGAATAAGAAATTTCTTTGGTGCAACACTTTAGTAAAATAGGAATAGCTGGACAAAACTTTTAAAAATGAATAGTAGAATTTTAGGTTGTGGGTTTTGGGGAGCCAGATATGAAGCATGTTAAAGCACTCTGATTTCTGGAAAGCAGCCCGAGTCCAATATGAGAAAATTGAGTCCCTTGCAAGTGCCTCATGCTCATGTTGACTTCATAGGTGAAAGTAATACTTAACCTACACATTGCACCCTCCAACATACTGGTTACCAAACTACATGAGGACTAGGTGATACTTTGCCAAATAATGGGACTGTATTTGAAAAACCTGAATCCAGCCAGGACCAGCCATAAAACTGGGTAAGAGCCCAGACCTGCTGTCTGTGTCTTATGCAGAAAGCTGGCTCAGCTCCTGGTGGCTGCCCCAGCGGCATCCCAGCCTGATGCTGACCTTGCTGTTCCCCTGCCACAGGGCTTCTAGAGCTCACTCAAGGAGCTTGGGCAGAAATGAGAGTAACTCTTAAGGACAATCTTCCATAGCCACTCAAACTAGCCCTGGCCCTCCCAGCCCCATCACGCAAGTAGCTCCCAAAAGTCACGCTCCCTGCCCTAAGGCAGGGCACTACCCAGACCCAACACTTATACTTCCAAGAATGATTGGTCACAAACCCTAGAACCAGTGTTAAACAAGCAAACCGATAAACGATTGCATCTAAGAAATAAAAAAACCCAACCCCCAACTTAAATGCAAGTTTGCCTACATTTTACAGTATCTTCTGTACGCAGCAAAGGGTCTGGACTATTTCCACATTCATTTTTGCTGCTGCTGTTCTTGTTAAAACCCATCGTTCTTTCCTTGCGACATTTCTTCGTGTCTTTGAAAGAATGCTCTCTGTAACCACAAAATATTTGGCTTGAATGCTCCAGTGAGGAGGAGCCAAGGGTTTGGCTCATGTTTTAAAAACAAAAGAAATATTACCCTAAACATAAAACAAATGAGTGCAACTGTCCCAGTAGATGGAGATAGAGCTCCTAGCACACACTATGAATAATTCCAAGTCCTATTAGAAGTAACACAGCTTTCTGAATTTCCCTAGAAAACAGCATGTCATTACTAGGTTCCAGTTTGACTAAAATGCAAAATAGCTCTTTTTTTTTTTAGGGAAAATGCTAAACAAAAGACAGTATGTAGTGTAACAACTAAAGTGCAAAGCATAACCTCTTACAATCTGAAATTGTGAAAGACAATTGTATACACATAAGGACAGAGATATTAAAAGGTGGCTCTTACCTCCATCCCCAGATCCTGAGCCGGCATCTGAGAAAAGAACAGAAAGAAATTTATATTCCTGTGCTCCATGATGTCCTGTAAGCATGCAAAGCAAGATTGTTCAGTTAAGTGTATTACAGTGTACCTACATTTGATGTCATCCCTGGGTAAATTATAGAGATCTAATCTGAACGTAGCTCACTCAAGCCATCTTTCTCATGTCTCAACTCTTTTTCTTTAAAGTCTCTATATCAGACTAAAATAACGTAAGCCCTGGAGTGCTGTAATGTCCTTGTAAGCCTCTGCATCATTTTGTTGTACTGAACTGATAAAGCTTTGTTCCCAACAGTTGTGCAAAGTTACTTCACTTGGCCACTACTAAACCCTCACCATCAAAAGAGATTTTTTTAAACCCATTTGTTTGAGGCCAGATCAATTGGAAATTCATGTCATTATCTTTACAAAACAGTGACATCTCATAACTAGTTGGAATAAACCATTGAAATTGTTATTATTCAGAGTCTTTAGATAAATGATTAAAACGCCATTTTTCTTGATGTTGTTGCTGAGTTCCAAAATTGAGTGGTTTATCTTCACTTTTCCTCTGCTCAATGTTTTGTTGGTTGGAATGACAAGGGTCACAAATTTAGAAAGTGCAACATCACAAAATTGCCAAGCCCGGAACTTCGTTAGGAAACTTTCTAAGCAAGGCAAAGCACAGAAATGCACACATATGTAGGGTTACAAAAATAATCCATAAGAGGAACTTCTTTTGTGGGGAAGAGAGGGAGGTTGTCATCCCATCCTCCCCCTTAGTGAAGAGGTTATCCATTTATCAGAACTAAGATTAACAGAAAGAGTTTGGAAAGGCTGCTTTGGGATTCAATTACCCTATGAACTGTTAGATCTAATTTACTGACAGCAAGGTCTGCTGGATCTGAACTGGCTTGTACATGCCATCATTGCTCAAAATTAAAAAAAGGAAAACCTTTATTTAAATAAACCTGTCATAAGAATGGCTTAAAATGGCAGATTTACATAGCAAGACAGCATAGGACAGAGGCAAAAGGGGGCTAGAAAAGAGAAGAAAAAATGATGTTTTTCCCAGTGACCATCTCCTGCATTTTCCTGATCTGATCTTCTGTCCCAATGCTCTTTCCCAAATGAGTTACTGAGGAAAGAAAGGTGTCTTCAACCCAAGGCCCCCATGGCTCTGGGAAGCAGAGGTGTGCCAGGTCTCCCCAGCACAGAGAAAGAAAACACCTGCTGTTTCCTGCCTCCTGCAAGGTACCGTATTCTCTGGCTCTTTGGAGGAAAAGGACCTGGTGTCTCTCTTCCTGCCCCTGCCCTTCGATGCCCAGATCCCTGACAGTCATGGCCAGGAGGGCTGCTTGCTGCCGGACTTCGCATCAGCCCAGATCTCTGCTGCGGGCCCTGAGCACCCTCTCTCTGCCTCATCTCACAGGGAAAACCTGAGGTACATAACTGCTCCCCTCTCTGCTGAGCCTCCTCCTTGGGAGAAAGCAAAAGAGACCAAATGATCAAGACTTCAGGAAAGTTCTTTTTTTTCCTTCTCTGTTTCTGAAGTGCACAATGTATTTCAGAGAGAATGCTTCCAACACAGCCATTGCCAGTAGGCAAGCAAGTTTAAGAAAAGATGTAGCAATGCACTAAAATTATCCCTTTAATCAAAAAGTTTGAACAAAAAAAAAAGACCAGTTATTGTGCTGAGAGAATTTACTAAGTTGAACAAATCCAACACCACAATAGACTTTGTCAGCCTGAGCTCCATTTAATACCAATTTACAGACAAAAAAATGGCAGTATTTGGTTTTTTCCTCTTGAAAACTGTCAGGTAACAGCTTCAGAGAAGAACATTTACAGGGAAAGAAGTTTTATTTTCTCTCAGGTGTATGAAAAACAAAATTACAGCACTGCAAAAAGTTTGTCTAATGCACCTTTTATTGACTCCTCCATCCTCAGCCAAGAAAAAATTCTGCTTGAAGTTTAAAGAACTCTCTCAAGAACTAAGACTTACTCCTCCTGCTCTTTTCAAGTTAACTTCACTGCCCACCTCTAACAGATACTGAGCACCAAAGAAAAACATCAAGAAACACACATAAGCAACTCAGTTTTACTGACTCATTTTGCTCATTCACCATTCTAGCCGTTTCACAAAAGCAGAGATACAAATAGCTCCTAATGCTCAGAGCTAAGCAAGGATGTCTCAAGTGCCAGTCAGTTTTCACATACACTCTTAATAAATTCTTCCAACTCCAGAAGAAAACCCTGTTGCACAGACTTGTTCATTAAGTGTGTTTTGGGCCATATCTTCAGCTGGTATAAATTGGCAGGGCTCATTACAACCAGTGGTCTGTTGAATCATACCAGCTGGGAACCTGGCCCTACATGCCTAAGGAAAAACCAAAGAAAATGGATTGCAGGCAATAATGCTCCCGTTCTATCTCTCCAGATTATGGGGAGGTTTGTGGTAATCCAGATGCCCATTTATCAGACATCTGCGCATTTAATCTGCTCCCAGTTACATGTTGTAACAGCTCAGAAGTGTACACAGCTCATAAGATGATCAGCACCACAAGATACATATTACAAAAAGAAATCAACTTCTGTGCTGCACTCTTCAAAACAGTGTCAAAGGTATACTGTATCATAGACTGTGAGCCTATACTGAGGTAGTTATTTAAAAGCGAAGGATGGCAGCAAATTCTCATGCCTAAGACCACAAAGAATTAACCCATAATGAACTGAAAGCAGGGATTCAAATAGCTTTTGCCATGCACAGGTTATTTTATTGAGGAGCATGGCAAGGTCCACAGGCAGCCTGGAGGTTATTTTATTGAGGAGCATGGCAAGGTCCACAGGCAGCCTGGATTGCGTTGTACCTACCAGTTGCACACGATCCTTCGGACACTAGAAGTATTTCGCTCTGCTGCTTGCAGGCAGCCTGTTTCAAGTAGCATTCATTCTGGTAGGTGTCGCCGTTGGAGCCGCACACAGGCACATAGTCATTGTTACACTGATAGAAATGGACAGAGAGCAGCAATGTTAGTTACACAAGCAGGGTGGCACAGCATCCTTTTGGGTGCCCACCCGCCCCCTTCCAGTGTTAAACCCTGGGGAAACAACCGAGGGGAGACACCGACCCTCCTCCTCCTCTTCACCTTTACAGTCACCAGGGGAGAGGGAGGGGGGATTTTTAAAAAGACAAAAGGCAGAGGAGCATAAACCAGACTTGAAAAGGTTAGGTAAAAGATAATCTGAACAGGCAAAGTGTTCAGTAAGTGCCCCAGAAAGGCCTCTCCCTGTGAGAATGAGGTGGGAGCATTCCTGGAGAAGGAATATGGGCAAGGCAAGCAGCTCCTCGCATCTGCAATAGCAGTTCATGCATTTCCATTGGATGGCTACAGAAAAATTGCAAGGAACAGGCTTGCTTTCCCCTCCTCCTGCACATACACACCCTCACTGCTACAGAGACAGTCATTTGCATACACAGAAGCATCCGCCTGTGTGTGTATAACTCTCTATTTAAGTACTTAGTTATAACTAGAACTGATTGGACAAAGGGAAATTATTTCTGAGACACCTACGATCAAAACCCATCCCTCTTTCTGCAGACACATTTCTGTTCCTGGCGAGCTGCAGCTGGGAAGCTTCACAAAGGTCCAAGCTCTCCCCACGGCGGCCAGCGGGCAGGAGTGGCAGCAATGCAGCCAGAGAGTCGAAGTTATTCACACCGCGCACCCCGCCTTTGGTGCAAACTTCTGCTCAGCTCTGCAAACTATGTGCTTTGTTCCCTCTACCACTGAAAGACAGCTTTGTCCTCTCTTGTTCTTTTTAATAAAAATAATTCCATTTTATATTGAAAATTGGGCAACCTACCGGGTGCAGTTATCGTAAGATAATCACACTCTGAGGCTTAGAAATACTTGGATGTATCCTGTACATGGTAATTATACCAGGGATATGATTATCTCATGATTACCGTGCTCCTGGTATGCCTCATTGTTTAATTATAACAAATGAAATGATTACAATTATTATTTACAAATGCTCACCTCTGCTTAAATCCAAGTAAAAATTAAAAAGAAATCATACTTCCTATTTAGGTGTATTACGCCACAAAGTGTCTGAGGTGTGTTTGTCAGGCACAATGTAAAACACAGAACTGAAATTCCAGGGATATAAACACCAAATACACTTCAAACTGAATAACTACAGAAGTGATTAACACAAACAATTGCATAGATTGCATTAATTGCCAGCCTCCACACAGAGCAGCTGCCAAGAAATTATTCATAGTTGGTCAGAGTGACATTTTGATTGGGCCAAATCAAATGACATTTTCCTTATGCATTGTATTTTCTTAAATCTTCCCAAGCTGCTGCCCACCCCCAGTGCTCCCTTCCTTGGAACAAGAAAGAAAACCAGCAGCCACAACAGTAGAAATCCTCTCCTTCCACTCCTAACAAAGGGCTCCTCCATGCCGAGATTTTAAACAGTTGATTAGAAAGTGTTTCTACACTATTTTCACCATTACGTTCCAAATCTGAGCAATGTTTCAAGTAGAAAATGCCAACTTCATCCAGAAGCTGAACAGCAATTGCTGGAGGCTGATCTGGAATACTTAACCAGGACAATGAACACAATCATACAAATTTTTTAAAGCATGAAGGATCAAATCATGCTTGCTTTAGACATTCTATCTGCTTGTCACCCACAGGACTTTTTGCCGAAGCAATCAATGCAGAATTTGGCCCAAAGTATCCTAACAGGCTCTGTTACATGTAGAAAAAATGTTGGATTCTGTTCCTAAGAAGCACAGTGGCAAACTCTCTGCTGGTTTTGCCCAGAGCAAGAGATGATCTTTTACACTGACTCAGCCGCAAATCTGAAAGGCCAGACGGCTCTACATTAGCAGCATACAGCATCAAGGGTGAAATCCTGATCCACAGAAATGAATGACAGAGCTGCTATGAGCTAGGCTGGAACTTCTTCCAAAGCTTGGCAATTTTAAAATGCATTCGAGAGACACCAGGGCTCCAGGAAGGATTAATTCTCCTGGTAGAAGTTTCCCCCTTTCTCCTGGGGCTCCTGCCACACTCAAGCTTGGCTTCAGCCAACAGAGGTAGAGGGCACTCCATGACAAGGACAGGTGATGCAGCCTTTGCTTTCTCATACTAGTCAAAGTGCTGGTGGAAGATTTATTTCTTCAGCTGCTGCCCGCTCTTCCCACCACTGCCTTTGGACAACTAGTATTCAGACAGAAAAGGCAAGAGCCACAATGAGCAAAAGAAGTGAGATCTTCCAGATAGATCCTGCCTTGGCTTTGAGCTGGGATGGCTCTGAAAGCCACCAGGAAACCATAGTGGAAGTTACACAGGAAAGAAAACAAGACCACTGATGAGACTGTTGTGATGTCAGTCACCAGGTTACTCCTAACCCACCAGAGCTAGGCTCTTGTACTTGACCACGCTGAATCCAGTACTCGCAGCTCTTCACCATCATAAAATACTTCTTGCTAGTACTGGAGAATATTAGACGTTGACTGTCCCTTTCCTCAGTCTAGCGACACATTTTTGGCACTGGTTTAGGCCTCAATAGACCAAGTCCTAGACGTGGGAATGATTCTCCATCCCCCAAGTAAGAGCTTATCAAGCACTCAGGGAAATCCATGTCAAAAATCCCACTAAATCCAGCAGCATATTGCCATGCTGTCCACTTGTCTCTTATACATGAGTGTTTTTAAAATACAGCTGTAGAGCAGAGAAATGACGTATCCAATTCAGCCAAGTATCAGTCAAAGGCTGCCTTCCTCAGCACTAGCAGCCTTGAGTGCCCACTATCACAGCCAGGGACAAACCAGCTTTGCCAGTGTTGAGGTCAGTGCCGGGCATTGAAAGCATAAGGTTTGTTTTCTTAAGAAAATGGTAACTTGTGTAACTCCTCCTCCTGGTAACATTGTTAAAATTTCAACCTCCTCCTACTCCCATGGATTAACTACTCCCAAAATGCCACCTATGTCCTGAACTATTTAAATAGCATGAAAATATATTTCAGAAATATAACATATATAAAGCTGCAAGTTGGCCAGGTGATGTTCTAGCTCCACAAACACTGAAGCTTGTGAGGGATTCAACATGCATGAAAACAGGACTCCTTCCTCACATAAAAAACAGTGACTGTCCACAGTCTTGGTGACTAAAGAGAAAAGACATGAAACATTGATGGAAACCTGGTATATTTTTGGACACATTCATGAAATCTACAAGGGAAAAGAACCCAGGCTGCCAGACTGTGGCTTTGGGCAGATTGAAGCACAGACCCCAGAGAGCCATGTCTCCAACCACATACCTGCTGGCACAGCTCTGAACCTTCTGGTGGACCCGCTGAGTTTGCTCTTTGCAGGGAGGGAAGGGGTGGTCATTTCCCCCATGCTCAGCACCACTGCTGAAGCCAGCACTGGCCCAGTGCCTTCCCTCCCTCCCAACACCAAGGTCTGGGCTTGCCCTGAGCAGGGGACAGGTCTGCATTTACCGATTGAAGTGGGACATGGTGTTTTCCAACGCAACACATGTCTTATTCCAAGGAGTCGGTGAATGGGCTATCATTTTGCAGTAGAGTACAACCAGAGAGCCAAGCAATATGAATCCCTCTCTCAGCACATGCCTGCTGGCTCTCCAGGGATGAAAGCCTAACTCAGGTGTTCCAGAACAGTCCGATCATATTCACCCTTTCAAATAAAAATAAATTAATTTTAACTTCACTTGGACAGATGTGATACACCTGTGATTCTGGTTTGAAAAAACCCAAACCAAGTCTGCAGCAGCCCTGCTCCTCACTTCTGCCTCCCCCAGCTCCTCAAGACACAGGCTGGCCAGCCCAGGACTTTTCAATAGTACGGAGGCAAAATTAGCTTTCCATCCTTGTCTATTCTCTCAAGCTGCAGTTAAAGCCCCTGGCAAATTCTGGAGAAAACATAAAAAGTAATTATAGTGACGAGGAGTCTACTATTGATTTGCTCACTATCACCCCAGAGAGCTGTCACTGAAACGGGGGAGCTGAATTCTGATGGAGGACCCCCTTAGTTGTGACATAAATTACCTGGCTGGCTCTGCCTTACTTGGCCAGCCTCAGACACCACACTGGAAATTAATTTTCTACTCTGGTGGCGTATCTTTTTGGCTTGTCACATTGTCCACTGATGTTACAAGAGAAACTAACATCCCCCCAAGCTCTGTCTGTATCAAAGCTGACGCATTTGACTACAGAAGCCCCTGGCACCGCACCGCCCTTCGCAGCGCCAGCGCAGGATCAGCCACAGGTAATTTGCCCTCCAAGGTCACAGTCAGCCCTGCGGCTCCATGGAGGGCTCAAACGAAGACAAAGAGCTCTGAGTGTCTACAGGGCCTGATCCAAAGGACACTGAAACCAAAGACTACTGCTGATTTCAATCCATCTACTAGTGATCAGGCCCACAATTGCCCTACTCATTTACATATTTATATAATGATTATCTGAATTCCTTAGATCTGTTTCCACTACCCCCTCAGAACTGCTCAACTCAGCGTATACATAGTGTTCACCTCTCAAAGAGGAGACAACACAGCCCAGAGGGGTTCACTTCGCTTTATTTGCCCTGAATCACCAGGGATCAGCATCCTGCCTTGGGAGAACAGCACTCCCAACGCCTCCTTCCCTGCTGAGAGCAGCATCCGAGTTTGCGCCTTCTAGGTTACAAGTCTACCGCTCTATACCAAATGGCAACACCAAACTGGGACCAAAGACAAGACCCAAGCACTCTCTGTGGCTGCTCTAAGTTCCCAGTGCTCAGGGTACACCACCTGCCCTAGCTTACCACCAGGCAATGGGACAAGTCACAGACATTTCACTGCATTACAGATTTTTCTTAGAAAGAGAAAACAGACCAACCCTTAATCACTGCACATGCTGAGCCAAGGCAAATGCTCAAAAGAGCATTCTCACATTGAATTTTTGATTGCATGCAAACTAGAAGTGGAACAAAAAAATCCATGGTCAATATGAATTCTCTCCCAATGTGAGAAACACAAGCATTTCAGCAAACAACTGCCTTGTTCTTGTTAGAAAAAATTCCTTCTTTGTTTTAAATTAAGGAATTTATCACTTGGGTTGTTTCTCCAAGGACACATTTGGCTCTAGAAATATAAACAGTACTTGTCATACTTCAAAGCAAATAGTCTATCAAAGCTCAATAATAAATTAATCATTACAGATGTACACGATCTTGAACTGTGCACTATTTGGCCTGCTTTACTGTAAACACTGAAATCAGTGTTACAAGTTCCACAACTTCACAGATCCACATTAAAATGCAAGAAACTGCAGCGGCCTAAACATACATACAACACGTGCTGGTACATGCTTAAAGCTCCTTTAATTTGTTCAGTTTTTATTCAGGTCATTATGTAAAGCACAGCTGTTTTGTGAGTTGGCTAAAACATATTAAATGGAATCCTTCATAATGAAATGATCTGACTTTGAGAATGTCTGAGATTTAGCTGTAGCTGTAAGAGGGAGAGAGAAGAAATAGAAGGAAAACCCCCCTGCTACTCAGTAATAGCCCCCCCCCCCATATAAAACCTAAAGGAAGTTCATGATTTTGGAACAGAGGGCTTGCTCCTTAATCTGATCAGCTGGGCAGATAAACAGGCAGAAGCATTGTCACTATGCAGCCCTTCCTGAAAATATTGCATAAGCACATTACAGATCCATTTCTTTAACTAGATCAGAACTCTGAATACAATAAGCCATGATCTGTATCAGAAATGAATTTAGAAAGGACTCTAAATCCTTGTTAAAAGGACGGAGATGGAAAAATCAGAAATGCACAACCTGAAACTGCAGACCAGAATGGACATTTAAAGCCACAGCATCTGCATTTTCCCAGAGAAACTTATGTCTTCTTGACACCAGTTGGTTCTCCTGCCAGCTTTCATAGATGCTGCCAGGTTTTCCCTCTAACTTCTCTGCACATAGAGAAATAAATTGCCAAGTGATAGGTTATAAAGGAAGATCCTTGATTTGTATTCTCATTAGTGAATTAGAGAACAAAGTATCAATCTTCTTACCTTGAACTGACAGACACAAGTCACACTGTCTCCAATCCTTAAACACTCCCCATCAAATTTACAGGTATTGGTGTCGCAGAGAAAGAGATCGTTTTCTCTGTCATCGTAACCTCAAATATAAAGAGGAAAAAAAAAAAAAAAAAGATGTCAGCTTTGGTCTGGCAAGAGGAACAATACTGGATGATTGCATTTTAATGCACACAGCACAATAACCTTGTTGACGAAAAGATAAGAGTCCAGATTTTCTTTTGTCCTTCCCTGTCCTCAGTTTTCCACTTCGCCTCTTGTTTCTCCCTCGGTCTCTCTCTTAGTCCTTATTCCCCACTACCTCACACACTTTCTTTCCCCCCCACCATTTCACAGACTCTGCTTCCTCAAAAGTCACCCGGTAATTATGCTATTTCATGGCTCTGGCTTGGAAATATCATCAACTTATCCCCATCCGATCGCAAATCTTTTGGTCAAAAATCCAAACTGGGATTTCTCCAGCCCATGATTCAACAAAGCCCCCGATAATAAAGACAAACAGGCTGTGTGTTTTCCGTGATGGTCTGCCTGATCCCAATGAAGATTGATCACCTCTAAGTTAACAGAAGTGCCAGGTTCCGCAGAAGCTGCTAACTGAACCTAGCTCTTTACCTTCATTTTCTCCAGGAAAAGCGAACAGATCTGACTGAAGATTCAGTTCACGAATACAAGCATGAATTTCAGATTTCGCTAGCTGATTTCCCACTCCAACAGCGTGCAGCAAGGTATTAAATAAAAAAAGCTGTATCAGACTCCAAACCCATTAAGATCTAAATCCATCCATTTTTTTTACAAACATCCGAGTGCTCTTAAGCATATTGCTACATGTTTAAAATGAAGAGCTTACAGTGTGAAAATTACACACACACACCCCCACCCCTCCCGATCTAACGTATTATGTGTGATGCAGAGATTACACCAAAAAACGCTTTTGCCCCCTGGAAGGCTATTACAGTCTAATTTCAGAACTACTTTACACATCGGAGAAGGGTCAGCTGCTGACCTGCATAGGAAACTCGTTATAAAGGTCAGCCCGACTTTAAGGAACAGTCACCGGGTTCCCGGTGTCGCGGTGTCCATACCCCGATTTGCTCTCAATTCCGGGCGCAAACAGCCGTCCGCAGGATGCGCACGCACGGCCCGTCTCCCCGCTCCCCCTCTCCCGCAACCACACGCCGAGCTGCCCCGTTGAAGAGCGGAGTTGCGCTCCGACGGGGCCCGGGAGCCCAGCCGCGGGGAGCCGCCCGCAGCCGCCTCGCTGCGCACCGGCGGAGGGCGCGGCTGCCGCGCCTGGCCCCGCGGAGCAGGGGGCAGCGGGGTGCCCGGAGGCTGCGGCCGCGCCGGGAACGGCGGGGAGCCCCGACGCCCAGGACTTCTTGCCTTCTCTGTTCCCGTGTATTTAGCGGGACGCGGCATCATCCTCTGAAGTTGCTTCCCCGGGCTCGCCCGCGCAACTTTGAGCGCCCGGCGGGGTACGGCGGGTATACCGGGGCGCTTGGCGCGGCCGGGCGCGGGGTACTCCGGTGCTTACCGGAGCAGTTCCAGCCGGTGGGCGTCTGGCAGTCGCTTAAGGAGGTAGGGAAGGCCGCCAGCTTGTCAGGGCGGGCGAGGACGAGCAGCACGGCGGGCAGCAGCAGCCAGCAGCAGCAGTCGCAGAGCGTCCAGCCACCGCCGCCGCCGCACTGCCGGGGCGGGGAGGGCTCCCAGGGCACCATGACTTCCTAACTCAACTCTCCGGCAGCGGCGTGCCCCCCGGGCGGCGCGGCGGGCGGCAGGGACGGGCGGCGGGGCCGCTGGGCATCCCGGGGCCCCGGCCGGCGGCGGGTCAGCGAGCGGCGGCCGAGCGCGGGCGCGACGCTGGGGCGAACGGCGGAGCCCGGCGGGGCGGCGCGGGGGTGCGGGCGGCGGCGGGGCGGGGAACGGCTGCCATAGGGGCCGGGCGGCGGGGAGCGGGGGGAGGGCGCGGAGGGGCCGCCGCCGCGCAGCCGCCGCCGCCGCCGCCTGCCCCGCTCTGCCGCCCGCATCCCTCTGCGCGGGGGAAGCAGCAGGTCCCGGCCCGCCGCGTCACGTGCCGCCGCCGCGCCGCCCCCATTGGCCGAGCGGGATGCGGGGCCCGGCGGGCGGGGCCGGCGGTGCTGCTGCACCCCGCGGCAGCGCCCGGGGCAGGGCCGGGCCGGGCGGGAGAGGAGCCGTGGGCGCCGCTCCCGCGCTCGGCACCCCCAGGCCCGGGGCGACCCCTGCGTCGCGCCGCCGGCTGCGGGCACCACCGACGGGGCGGGGGCCGGACAGCGCCGCGCCGCTCCGCTCCCCTCCGTGCGCGCCCATACATGTGCGCGCCCATACATGTGCGCGCCCATACATGTGCGCGCCCATACATGTGCGCGCCCATACATGTGCGCGCCCATACATGTGCGCGCCCATACATGTGCGCGCCCATACATGTGCGCGCCCATACATGTGCGCGCCCATACATGTGCGCGCATCGCCCCTGGCCGGCGCACACCTGGGTGCAGGCACGCACCTACGTGACCCCCCCATCGCACACACACGCACACACCCGGGCGCTGCTGAAGTTGCTGGCCGCGCACCCGGGTGCCGGTATTTAATCACGCGCGGGTGCGACGTTAGGAAAATGAAACCCCATCACGGCTGCGGGGTCCGGAGCGGGCACACGGCCGCCGAGGTGATGAGGGGAAGAAACGAGCACGGCGGGGAAAGCGGGAGGGAAAGAGAGAGGGAGATCCTGCCCGGCCTCGGCAGGCAGCGGCCATGGGCTTGTCGGGCTGCAGCACCATCCCCGCGACGGAGCCGGAGGAAAAATGCACCATCACGGCAGCACAGAGTGCTGCTTTGCCCCGCGACGCCTAACGCACGCTCGGAGAGCGCGGAGCGAGGAAGCTCCGCAGCAGCTTCCCTCCGCCTCCAGCCGGCGCTTTGTCACGGGGCTGCAGGAGCCGCCTCTCCCCGGTGCGCCCTTCGCCGCGGATCCTCCTCCCCGCCGGGGCTCTAGTTTCAGGAGGCGGCGGCCAGGACGGGCGGTGCGGACTGCCCCGCTCTCCCGGGGCTGCGGGAGCACGGCAGCAGTGTTCCCCCTCCCCCCCGGTCGGCACTTCCCGCTTTGCGGCCGGCGCTCGGAGCCGCTCGCCCTGGTCCCTGCCCCAGCCTCGCCGCAGGGGTGAGGGCGGCTTAATTCGCCCCTCCTCCCCCCCCCCCCCCGCGTCTCCGCGGCCGCTCGCCGCCGGCGCCCGGGCGTAGCGAAGCCGACAGACACCTGACAGGTAAATGGGACTTCTCGCCCCCTCCCGCCCGGCACTTAACGTGCGGCCGTGCCGGCGGCGGGATGGGCAGCCGGTGGCTGTCGCAGCAAGGACGCGTTAGACCGGAAAAATAATTTTTAAAATCGGATTAATTTGTGCAGACGGCAGCGGGGAAGCTCGCTCTAGACACGGACGCTCAGTCCCCGCGGACGCGGGCTGCCCGTGCGCCCGGGCCTGTGCGCGGGGAGGCAACAGCTGCCCGGCCCGGCCCGGCGGGCAGGACGGCGGGACTCGGGTCGGACCCCTCGCCGCTCAGCAGGCAGGCTGGCCCTGCCCCACCTCGGCCCTCTCTCTGCTCCTCCTCTCGCTGCGGGCGCAGCCCGGGGCTCCGGAGGGCTCCGGCGGCGGCGCGGGGGAGCAGCGGCCCCGAGGCGGGCAGGAGCGAGCCCCGGGGGCGGCCGCTGCGGATTGCCACAATGGGGATGGTTCCCCCACGGGCCTGCAGCCCCTCTAGTGAGTGTGAGGCGGCCCTGCTGGAAGTTTGCTTTTCCCAAAAGTATGACCTCCTTTTCGACGCCTAAGTTAAAGATTTAGGACTCACTTTAAAAATACTGGCTGACACAGTTGATGCAACCACCCTATGAGGGGTCTACACAAATGCATACAACAGGAATACTGCGGGGGGGTGTGCGGTATGCAAAAGCCACGGAATTTTTTTTTTATACTCTTATAATTCTTATCTAGCTTCTCCATAAGCTGTAAGACAGGTTTTCTTCTGCCTCCTTTCTGCCCCATACATCTGCACCTGGTCCCTGCTCTGCCCATCTGCCACTATCTATTGACTTCATCTACCCACCCGTAGTCCAGAGGCCTTTGCTACAATTAAAAAGGTATCAATTTGCACATTCCAGTATGTGCTGAGTCTCTGATGAAGATCCACACAAATCCCTGTGCCTACTGTTTCTATTGAATCAAGCCCTAAGCAGCACTTAGCAGAAAGGAAATACTAATTTTTACTGCCTGCTAGTGGTTGCACTGAATCTTATCCTTCATCTTCCATGGGCTTACAGAGCATCTGCCAGCTGAGCACCTGGTGCCAGATCAATTTTTTTCTTTCCCTTTAGCTCTTTATTTCACTTTTTTGGTGCCATTCTGTTATTCCATTTACTATCATATTCTTTCTATTTCCCCTCTCACCTCTTCCTTTTTGTTTTTAACTTGCTGCTTCTTTCTCATATTCATTATTTGTGGCTTGCTGAAACTCATCTCTCTGTTTGGCTGATCACTGAAGTGCTTAAAAATAAAAATGTCCTGGCTGGCCAGGTACCACAGTCACACACAGTCTCACCAGGAGAATGTCCTGCTCTCTCTTCCTTTTTTCTTGCTCCTCCATTGTTTCTTCTTCCCACTTCCCTGGTTCCTCTACGTGGTCTCACTGTTCTGTTTTCCCCTGGTTACAATTACCATGGCCCACAGTTTCTACTCTCATTCTTTTGTTGTTCTTTTCCACCACCTCCTCCCTTCTCCCACTCTAATTCCCCTTCATTTCCACATAGCTACAGATCACAAAGGCACCACTGTCCTCCTTATGTAGAAACCTGTTTAACCAGACCATACAGGGGATGAAACAGGCCAGTCTTTCTCAGTCTGGCAGCCAGGCCCTCTCTGTTCCATCTCTCCTGTCACTATAACTCACACCCAAGATGATACTGCAAGTGTATCCAGCATTCACAGAGTACCATTAAATACAGCAGCAGAAGTCCGGCTATGGCCCATGTTCTCCCTAGAGTGCCGTATAACACTGCAGCAACCGAGTCTCACACAGCTCTGTCTTACATTTACCCTGCTTTATTTTCAGCCACTCAGACACAGGCTCAGCCTGGGGAGACAAAGGAGCCCCTCTATTTTTATACTTGTTTTCTGACTTTGGAATATGGAAGCTCCACCAGAGGTCCTGTAAATTGTCACAACATGATGCTTGAACTATGAACCTGAAACTGTCTGAAGGGCAATCTCCTTAAGGCACAGTATTACAGTTTTTGCTGTGACTAGCACTGATATTTTCTTTAAAGACTTGCTTTGTTCATATGAAAACTTCACTTATAAAAACATTTTTGATGATAAAAATACATCTGACTATTCCGAAAGGGACAGCTAGACCCACAAGTCTCACTTCTCCGCTACTTTCTCTAGCAATTTCTTTTGAATTATAGAGACTGATACACAATCACTTTTTCATGTAGTTCCCACTCCAAAACATACATTCCTCTGCCCTATTAATGTGACACTGCACACACAATCTCTCTGTAACATCTTATTCCCAGCTATACTTCAACACTTATGCTAGGTGACACCTGTATTCTTGTACTCCCTGATGTTCCCATCCCATCTCACCGCTACACAAAAACTACTACTTGTAAACAATGCGACAGGTTCACTACCACACAGGCAGTGTTATGCTACCGTTATGTACAAATTGCAACCAACGTCTTCTCAGTGAGATATTGAGGTCATGACATGTATGCCCTGGCTCCCCATTCTCCCTGGCCAAACCAGGTACCAAAGACCAACAGCCACTGTTCCTTGTGGTTACGTGTTTAGCTCCAGTGCCAGATAAGCAGCAAAAGCAATCTGAATCCTTCTTGTAAGGGTCCTTCTGGTATGTGATGCGGGGAGACTACATCTCGACTATTAAACCCATTACCTGTGGAGCTTTTCTGAGGCCTGTGCAGTTTTGAGATGCTTATACTACAAGAAACAGGCAGATGAGAGGTCTCAAGGGTAGTTGATACTGAAACAGTTCTATCCAACACAGATAGTCATGCCAGATCTACCAGTGCTTGAAGGAGATCAGCGCCCAGATGAAAAGCAGCTGAGATGTTTCAGGTGCTCTGAAGATCTTAAAGCAAGGGCAGGGTCTGCCCTGGCTGTGCATTGCATTCCTTTGGCTAGGCCTGGGCAGCAGTAGCCAGGAGCTGAGGCCAGGGGCCAGACTGCACCTGATCCCAGTCCCACATAGCCATGTCTGTGAGTAATGCCTTCTGTTGCTGTGCTTGGCTAGGAGATGGTGTACTAGCAATGAATTATGCAATCTCAGTTATTCACACTTGTATTACATCTTGGCTGTGCTGCTTTTGGAAGCCTCGGTTTCTAAAAAGTTTCCCAGAACTTAGGAGAAGCCAAATGGTACAGATGAGTGTAGCAAAACCTCCTCAGCAATACAAGATATGGGTACACAACACCCGTTCTCTTTCTGCTCCATCTACCCAAAGACTATAAAGCTGAGTTCATGGATCTTTATCTTTAAAACACGTTATGGCCTGTGTCTGACATCTCTAAAGGCCCTAGGAAGGTGATCTTGGTCAAGAATACTGATCAAAAAAGACTTCTTATAGTCCAGATAATATTTATCAACAATGTTTTCCTTGAGTCAGCACTATAATACAGATAAGGTTCCACAGCTGCTAAGAACAAATCCCACCAAATGTACAAGGGACGTTTGAGTTAGCCTCTTCACTGCTGACACCATGTTGCAACATGTTTACGAATATGTACAGAACTAAAAAAAAAATCCACTCTGCACAATTCTTGATAACGAGCGCCACAGCATGTGTGTGAGCTACTGCAAGATACCACCACCTTTAGTTCCTAGGAAAAAAAAAAAAAGTGTAAAAATTTATTTAATCTACAAGAAACTTGACCAAATAAGGTCCTAGCCAGTACTGAAAAGAATGGAGTGTAGGGGTCACCTATTTTCAATGTCAGTTCCTCTTCACAAAAGAGCGGGTCTAATTCAAAGACCCCACAGGAAAAGGCTCAGGAGGCTAGCTGCCAGTTAGAAGACCGAACCGAGAAGGAAAGGATGTTGCCTATTCCAGCAGAAGGCCAGCTGGACACACAACCTGTATGGATTCGCTGTGTATGAAGTTGGATTCCTCCTACAGATGGAAGAACAATGCTGATTTCAGGTCTGTGTATTTTCAGGCCTAGTTTGACCAAAAGTTGGCAGACTTAGCCTACACACACGTTCCTGTCAGAAGTTTGTGAATCTCAAGCAGATTTAATGATCATCTATTTTTCATGTGTGCAGGGAAAAAGTACACATGGCTTCACTCGAACGCACAGGCAGTAGGGTACTCTTTGCCTACATGCAATTTTACAGCTTTTATACAGCTTTCAGCTAATCATATATCTCAATGCAAAGTATACCACTCTTGGATATCACATGGATTTTTAATGCTCTGAGGGATCCTTTGGGTCTATAAAAAAGTAGATTACATTCATCCACATACTGTCAGACTTTTTTTTTTGCCCTTACTTGTGAGAGAAATATGGCTCTTACTCACTTGAAGTAATGTGTAATCCAAGTACAATTCATGGCCAGTTATGAGAAAAGCGTGCCGTTATTCTTCATTGTAATTAACTGCTTCTGAGCAAGACTTCTCATGTATAAAGATGAAGAAAGGCCTCAGCTTTTCCTGAAAGACAACTTGCCTTTCAGCAATGTCTCTCACACTTTGAGTTTTGACTAAAACATTCCAATACTTTGGTGACCTGTTATGCCAAAAAAGCTGTCTTGTGTTACGCTTTACTTTCAACTGAATGTGCTGGCACATGCCAAGAAACAGAACAAAGTATTGCAATATATACTGGAATACTATTTTGTGCAGCTCCACACATGAAACTAATGTCAGAAAAAATTGCACAAAGGGCATGGAAAATGTAAATAAATACTGTGATCCTTTTACCTTCAGTTTTAAACAGATGGATTGAAACACATGGATCCTAAAGATTTATGCATCCATTTATAGTCCATTCTGGAGTTTTAACATTTCATGCAGCTTGTAGGAAGGAGTGTATTATTTATATAAAGTCATGGTTATTCAGCAATGTTTGTTCCTGAAGAGCAACAAAACATCTTCAAGGGAAAAGAAGAAATTCATAACTGGTTTCCTACCAGGGTTAGCCAACTTGACAGTCTTATTTCATAACCTGTTTTACAAAGAGCTTTGCTCCTACAAGCACCTTTGTAGCACTGGACATTTTGCTACCAGCACTAGAAATCACCTCCATCTCCCAGAACAGACAACACTACAGTGGATTAAATGGCTTGACAGCTCTTCAAAGAGTCAGATACAGAAGGGGGGGCAACACGACTTTGTGGAGATACTTGAGCTTTATTTTTGCAGCTCTCTTCCCAGCACAGTACTGAATGGAGATGCAGAACTGGGGCCTGCAAGGAGAAACAAACAGCGGCTATTCACTGATAGAATTTCTGTGTGATATCACTTTCTTGGCCATGTAAACTACTACTTCTGTCTATGCAGTGTAACATCCATCTCTTATTTCACATTATTTTCCTTTTCCATCTTTGGGCTCTTTTGCCCAGAGCTGATTTTAAGACAAAGAGCATGTAAGTGTTATAATGTGAAAGAGTAAGCGCAGCCTTAGCATACCATTGGTCTTTCTAGCTACTTCAGCTCTTTGGAATTGTAAGCATTGCTTTTTTTCCTAGCAGGCAATAAAACTTTCAATGAAAAAGAAAAACAACCTGGAGACATAAGCCAGATTCTCAAATGACATTTCTCAGTCAACTTTTAGGTTGACCTTCTATGAAGGTGGAATTTGCAGAAGTTACATTCATCTTACCCCAGATGACCACATAGTATTCTTCTACCTAGATAGGTTCCTGCAAACCACCAAGGGGAATTAATAGTTTAACTGAACAAATCCCAAGCAATCTGACTTATCCACTCTTGTCTTGACGTGGCAATGCTGTCAACGGAAACACCTGAACTCTGCCTATCTGTACAGGTGAAAGGGCCCAACCGCAGACAGATGTAGTACTGCTCAACATACAGATGTATGAACCATTTCTGCTTGTTTTCAGTAGACCCCCAATGACAGGTAGATAGGACTGCTCAGCTGCTTAACAGATGCAGCGAAGGAGGAGTGTCGTTTCCTGCGAGAGAGGCAGCATTGCTGAAGGCCCATGGAAGACAGTATACATTGTGCTGAAATACCTCATATGGGTCCTCTGACACATAGCTAAGAGTAGGAGCCCAGAGCAAGGTTACAGTGGTGTTTTCCTTGTACTCTCGCAGGCAGCTGGAGGCTGGGACTGCTCAGGGACAAGAGCTAGTATCTCTGTGGTTAGTAGCTCCTGACAGATTTTCTTTCCATGAATTTCCCATGAACCATACAAACACGTGGCAGCCAGGAGGACCTGAGGTCATGACATTCACGTACTGTGTGAGAAGATAACTTTCTTAAACTTGGCACCTGCTAACATCATTTGATACTCCGACTTCATGCATTATGAAACAATAAACAATCATTTTGTATTCAGCACCTTGTGCCAGCCCGTATCTGTAAGCCCTGCTCCATGTCTCCTGATATATTGCTAAATCATTCTAACAGATAACAGCCTGTCCATGCTTTCCTTTTGCATATGGATGGAGATCTAGCATCAGAGTCCCTCCTTTTGTGAGAAGCATCAATGGGCGCTGTCTGACCATTGTGTGCACTGCCAATATGAGCAACCCTGCCACGATAACAGAGCGCATGGTGTGGGTACCAGAGCATGCACCCATAGACGCTGCTACCTGTCACACATAAGGCTTTTGGGAATAAAGGGCACTTGTACGCCCCAGGCGAATATCAAGATATGCATGAATGTGGACTTCTGTTCAGCTGCTCTGTCATGGTATTGTGCCTGAGTGAGTGCACCAGAATGGTAGTGTGGTCCTGTGCCCTAAGCAGTGGAGGGATGACGGGCAGCCTTCATCTGTCCTGTCTCAGGTCAGAGAACAAAGGGTCATGGGAGCATTTCTGATTGTTTTGGGGAATGGGGCATCAATGAAAATTAAGTAATGACAGAAAAAGCGCTAGACTCTTGAAGGATTTGCCTAAGAAGGATTCTCACAAGGATCAGAAGCCAATATCCTTAGAAATTTTTTACACACACATGCATAAATATTTATGATTTAGGTATTATGAAATCAGATTCTGTATCTGAGTAAGGAGAGGCCCAGAAGAGCTATAGTTCTGAAAAACAGATCATGTGGCATTTTCTATCTAAGGATCTGAAATGGATGTTTTATCAATACTGACACTGTCACAACAGACTACCAACAACTAGCACAGAGATGATGTTCAAAGGAAAACTAATACTGTTTAGTTTATACATTTAACGTATAGCACCAACAATTAGCCAGGTATAGTATTTTATCAAGCCACACTAATCTCCTACCTGATTTGCAAGCCATCATGCATATATTTAACTTTACGTTAAATGAAACAAACCCAGCAATACAAAGAAGCATTGTTGTAACTTGAAAACATTTCACTCCTTATCATGTAATTAATTTGTTATTCAAAATGTCATTGTTTGTGTGTGATAGAAACATTTTTTTATGATCAGTCAGGCAAAAGTAACTATTATTTAGAAATTATTTGAAGGCATATCAACCTAAACCAGTAAAAAATGCAAACGAAGATGCTTCACTAGCTAACACATTGATGCCAAATGATATATATAAATAGTAACTTTAAAAAAAAATGCTTGTAAAGTACATCAAGTAAAGCTCTGTAATAATAAACAGACCCTTGCTGCCTTAAATGGGAAGTTTAATAGCTTCCATTTAAAGAGGAATTAAAGGCAGAATGCAGTCCTAAATACCACTCCTATCTACTCTGAAAATGGTGGCAGAGTAATATTTCATAGGCCATTACTCATCCCTCTCTGCAACCTCTCAACTGTTTTTTTCCTCTGCTGATGACCTGTGCCTTCGCTGATCTCACTCCACTCCCAGCCCCTGTCCTATGAGATTTCGAGGCACAGCACGCACCCTGCTATCCAACGGTCCCTTGCTTCTGGGAGAAGTGGGACCTTCTGGCACAACAAGCCAGCTTGGTCAAGTGTCCACCCTCCTCCTGCCGCAGCCCTAGTGGAGGGTCTCAATCCCAGCTGGGTGGACCAGGAAGAAGCAGGATGCAACCAGCAAAGGCTTTTCCTTCCTACAGAAATGGCACACACTGCCCAGAATACAGCGTCACCTTGTTTTTCCTTCACTTTGTAAAATGTGTTATGTTTTCAGGACAAGGCACTATTAATTGCTGTGCAGAAGAAACACATGACACTTACGAAAAGTTCTCTGCAGTTCCATGTCCTGCATTAGCCATTGCCTCACTGTACACCTGTGGACATGGCATGGAGGAGTCTGGTGGTATAAGGGCTCCCTAGAGATCCTCTGCCGATGATTTATGAGCTTAGACTGCTTTAAATAGTTCTTATTTATATCACAGCAGGAAGATGTAAAATCTGCTACGTCAGCTCTGTAACTAAGAAGGGTGTGTGGATATATAATATGTGGATAATAGATAAGGTGCCAGTAGATGGCTCTCAAGATATGAGGCCTATGGCTTTCTTAGGACTGAGACAACTTCTTGGTTACTGAGCAATAGCTGCTTTTGCTACACATTGGGAAGAAAATAACCACTCAAACTGTACTTTGGGAAGGTGAGAGGGTAGAGATTGCATGAAACTGGGGCATCTTGTCTCCAGACCTGCTCAAAAATATCAAAGTTCTTAGCTTAGTTATATTCGATAAATCAAGGCAAAAATGCAACCCCGTTTCAGTAAAGCATGCTTGCAATTCCCCTTTGATTCTTTCAGTGGGATTTAAGGGCTGTTTAAGCAGACTGGAAAAAGCTGAGAGAATACTTCTGCAGTACCACTGTTTCTGTGCAAGAGGTATTGTCAGTCCCAGCGGGGTTATGTAGTTACTAAGTTAGATTTTCTTAACTAAACAGTTGAGCTATGTCTATTTAGAGCTGATTTTCTTAAGCATATGAACTAACACCCCTAAGGGGAGGGGGGTCCAGGAGGGAAGTTAGCAATTCTACAGAGGATTGAAATTAATTTTTAGTACTGTGTGAGTGCAGTAGATAACATTTAATTGCCATTGAGAGAAGAGAGGAGAGAAGAGAAGAGAGAAGAGAGGAGAGAAGAGAGGAGAGAAGAGAGGAGAGAAGAGAGCTTTCATTCTCAATCTGGGCAGTGATTTATATCCCAAGCCTAAATTTTGTGAATTGAGCAAGGATAGATAACAAAAGCAAAAGCAATCAAATTCTTCCAGCTATTTAATCACTCCTAAAGGAAGGGAGAGGATTTGTACAACATAACTTTATTTAGACAGCTGACCATGTGTAGTGTAAGAACTTAAAATTCTGCTTGAAGATTCATTCAAATTTTAATTATATTTGTTTCTATCTATGCTTTAAATGCAGTTTTTCCACACAGCAGATCCTGAGGCCTACGCCATCCAACTGTGATATATTTTCCTGGTCAGCAACCCCAGTTTATATTTATTATACTCCTTCTGTTTCTTGGTTTCATGGTGGAGACAACTGGAGTGATTGCTGACTAAATAATTAGCCAAGGGAATGCTTTCTCTGTATGTATCTGTACTCATTAGGGTAGTGAGAAAATGTAACTTACTTTCATAATCTCTTTCTCTATAGGTACCTAGCACTTTCTGGGAGCAAAGTAGGGAGAAAATGTAATTGCTAAAAGCTCACACACTCATTATTAGACTAATGATACCTTTTTCTCTCAATCTTGCCTCATAAAGGCAGTTATAGAAATGAAGGTGTAGAGCTGCTGCTTCCCATTATAATAGGAAGGAGAGATGCAGGCTTGTAGCATTTTACACCCATCAAGCAATAGTGGGACTACATAGACTATTACAGTATTATATAATATAGGAGAATAATATAATAAAATAATACAGTATTATTGATATACACAGTATGCCAAAACCACATTCACAGCCACAGGCAAAATAAGGATGAAGGCACAGGGCATGTACTGATGCTGTCCAATGTCAGGAGTCTCCTGAGTGACCTGCCTGCCTTCTGTGTCCTCCAGAGGGACCATACTTCCTAATTTCAGGTCCTGCTCCTAAGTGTGTGTGTGTGCGTATGTCTTTCCTCTTGCTCCCTCCTACTCCATTCCTACCACAGGCTACAGGGGGAATCTAAGGAAAGTAGCTGGGTTAGTTTTGTCAGGTAATTTAGGTGTCTCGCCTGTTTTGCATAAAGGTTCTTCTCATATTTCAGCCTATTTTTAAAAAAACGGATGAACTTCAGCTGGGAAGTTGGGCTGAGTTGAGCTAGGATCAAATTGCTTTAATTTGGTTTCTTCACTTGTGCTTTTTACAGAGGAGGAATGTCATTCAATCCATGATACTCTTCAAAACCATGCATGAAACTGCTCTCAGGTTTAAGAAAGAACTTAAACTACGTCAGTATAAATTACATCCCTGAACTGTAGCCTTTAACATATTAATAGGGGTACCATAAGCTTTGGGAGTCATATAAAAAAGCATTCATTTTTCCACAAGGTCATAATTTCTCTTTTTTCCCCAAAATTCCTCCCATATAAGGAGGTAGAGACTGGTCTTAGCATTGGTAGAAAGTTGGACAACATTCTGATCCCACTAAAATCAATGTAAGTTAGTTACTTCAGTTAGCCAGGATTTTTTTTCCATAGCTTTCATGACCAATATAGTTACTCCTTGATTTACATACTATTATCTCCCTATGAACTTTGGAGAATCTCATCCTCATTTCTTTTTATTACAGCACTAGAAACTATTAAAGAAGAGCTCACCTTGAAGTGTAGAAGACAAGGTGCTGTTTCTGCAAATATAGGCTATCTAATGAATTCATGGCTTCCCCTACAAAACTGTTCTGGTAGTGGTGAGGGATCACAGGAATTTTTGAACAGAAATTTGATAAAAACAAAACACAGAGTTTCACTTATTATGCTTCTTATTTTATGGATCCATGCCCTGATTCAATCTCCCATTCTGAACATCTGGTGTGCCTTAAAAAGAAGATTCTTCCACGTGGAGCCTGGTTCCTGATTTCCTCAGCTATTACTTATTGCATCATTTGGGCTTTAGAATGGATTGCTGAACCAGCGTGGATAATCTAAAAAATAAACTTAATCTAAAACTAATGCAAGCTGTACAGCATAGGAGATTTAGGAAAGCCTACTTAGCAGTCAAGTAAAACCCTTTCATTTGTCTTGGTACTTCCCAAATCCAGCTCTGAACAAATATGGGACCATGAGGGGGAAAAAAAAAGTACTTTGAGTGATCAGAAGGCAGAAATTCTGCACACAAGACTACTTGAAAAAGATTCTGAGCAATGTTTAGGGATCAGGGTGGTTTGAACTCCCTGACGTCGTTCAGTGCCTGCTCCCTGCAATCTGCTGACCCTCTCGAGGTCAGCACACCCCAGTTACACGTGACACCAAGGTTGTGCGAGGGAAATGTAAACAGTAGGAAAGGCGGACTGTGTGAGTGCGTGGACCCTGTCTCAGTTGCAGGGTGGCATCAGGAAGTTTCAGCCCTTGTTTTGAGAACAGTGCCTATTACCCACACTTAAGCCAAAGCATCTTTTTTAATTTAAATGATGGCTGTCTTAACAGCTTACTGCCTGAAATGTTCTTTGATACTGAGGCATAACGCTTTCCAACTGTGCACAATCAAATGTAAGGGGCCTGTTAATGCTGTGTGCTGGCACAAACTGTATTTGGGAGATAGAAAGGTGATTAGCACCTTCTAAGCTCTATCCAAATAGAAAGCTAAAACAATCTGGATGGATATGAACATTGCGTGCAAAATTCTTTACCATCGCATGTCTTCAGAGTCGAGGTTAGTACCAACAGCTTCAGCAAATGAAGCAAAATAATCACAGATTCAAGGCTTTCAAGAGTGCAAAAGACAGAACTATTGGTAGCAGCAGTACTGCTCTTACACCACTTGTTAAATGTGGTGTCATAACATGAACCTCAAAAGCTCATGAATGCAGATGGAGTATTTTTTCTGTATTCTTGCAGTAATGGATGCTGACTCTATGCAGGGACAGGTGACCCTTGTACTAGGTGTTGTACAACAGCAGCATTGGGGACTTTCCACACCTCTCAAGCAGCAAGTTTTATTTAGAATTATTCACTTTTTTGCAGAGTAAAAAAGTTGCCCTTTTTTTTTTTTTTGGTGTCAATAACACTTATTTCAAGTAAAGATTATTTGAACATAATAAAATACTTGTCTCTTTTTTTCTTAGGCTTAACAACTGTGAAGAGCTTTCATTGCCGTAACAGTGTGTTGTTTCGTAATAGTAATGGGGAGGATCCAGTCCGAACCCTCTTCCCAATCATATTCATCTGTTCCACATATATGCACCACTTTTGCGTGTATCATTCAGAGAATGCAAAATGGCCTCAAAAATGTGGGGAGTGAGGTCTGGATTTCCTGATCAGATCCCCTTTACTATTGTTATAAGCACATTTGTGTTATTTTTCTGAACCAAAAATTAACTATTTTATTGTTTGACCTTCAAGAGCACTTTAAACCAACTTGGCACCTTGAAATATAGAGAAAACGCTTTCTTAAAAGCAACAGTATGTCTGCACCGCTACATTTCTATATGGCACCTAAAGACAGCATACAAGCATTTTATTGAAGAAATTTTCTCTATGCTAGAAAGCAGCCCCAGTACAGATTTAAAAGACAGTGTCTCCCTGTCTCATTAGGAAAGCTGCACAGAGCAGACCAGAGCTGCCCACTGTCACACGGCCAAGCCGCATCCGCTGGCTACAGCTGATGCAAAGAGTTGGGAAGCTGTGGCTGGATCTAAACTCAGGAACGCTTCCCAAATCTAGGTTCAAATGTACTTCCTGACTTCACAATGGGGGAAGACTTGAGCACGTGGCCTGTCCCTTCCCTGTGCCAGAACACAGCAAGCATGGTGTGAAGGCCACGAGGGCTGGTGGTGTGGTCTGGCTGGGTTCCCAGCTCAGATCAGCAGTGACCAAGGGCATGCATGAGCCTGCAGAGGAGTGACAGAGCCAAGCCTACTTATCTAAACAACCCCTATCTGCGAGAGACTGTGCTCCAGAGGCAGATGCTGTATTGCATTCTGTAAACGATATGTTTGTTAAAGACCATCAAACAGCTTAGAAGTAAGATTTCTGGAAAATGTACAAAATGAAAGCAAAATTACAGCACTGCTGTGGATAGTGACAAAGCATGAAAATACATCAGCATTAAGTAAATAGCTAGCTTGGGGTTTTCAGTTGCAATTACCACATACTCTCTCTGTTTGTAATACCTAGGAGACCCATAGCACATTACAGAATTTTGTTAATTACTACGTAAGTGAAGAAAGAGAGGGAAAAAATACTGTGACCAAAATATATATTGTATATTGATTTAGAGAATTGTAATTTAGGTTTACTAATTTATCATTCCTCTTAACAGGCTACACTGTATTTTATAAAAAGTAATGAAACCTTAGGAATATAGAGGAAATCACTTCAACCTCTGTCACTTGATCTATGCTGAGAAATGGGAAGGAGTGGTTTATTTTCCCCTTGCCCTATTTATAAAATGTGCAGCTTGGCAAAGAGTAGATTAGCAAGATTACAGACTTTTCTTTGTTGTTATTTATCATGCAACAGTGGACAAAATAGTAACCAGGTAATACCCTCAGGAAGTAATCACAGGAGCACTCAAAATAATGACAATCACTGTCCCATCAATTTGAGCAGTTTGAACCAGAAGAAGTTGCTCAGCTTGTTGAATGATAATGAGATCATCTCTCTATTGCTAGAAAAGCTAAGTCACTCAAATCGGGATTTCCACTAGTACTAGAACATCACAACCTATTAATGAAATCATTGTTGGTTCGTGTCTAGCTGGAGGAATAACCACAAGAAAACTAACTTGTCATGAGAAATTATTTAGCCGTGCTACAACACACATGTACATCTGCAACCTTAGACTAGTTTGAGTGTATGTGCCCATTTGGGCTAAATAATTTCATAAGAGTGCACTGTGAAAACTTTAGGGGAAAAAGCTTCATATAGGACTTCAAAGAAACAACAGGTATTAAGCTCTTATGTGTGCTTTCTTTGTAGAGGCATTAATCATTTTCAGTTATGGCTCATTTTTAGCACAGATAACTACTGCCACATCCCCACTGCTGAAATCAGAAATGTCAAACAGCTTCATGGTGCAGTGAGGAGGTCAGGTCTCAGCTTTGTTTCCAGTGGAAACAGGGCTTATGTGGTCACATTGATTATGAGTGTGCAAGTCTTTCCTCCCTCATCCATTATTTATTTCACTGGCTGCTTTCAACCAAACTAGAGAATCATAGATTTCCCCAAAGTAATTAAATTCCCACAAGTTTCATTGAAGTAGACAAATAGGAAAAGGACAAAGATCCCAGACATGCTCTGAACTAAGCTCATTTTTAATAGATACCAAAGGACCTCAAGAGATCCTTGAACGATCCCAACTACAGGTAAAATCCATGACCTTTGTCAAAGGTCATTAGACACATACTAGACACAGTAGACATAAATCTAGTACTGATGCTCTTAGAGCTTCTTGTACACAGAAAGGCCTCAAAAGCTGAGCTGTATTCAGCATCTTCCGAGTCCAAGACATACTACCAGGCTGCTCTCGACTGGATTCAATCAGCAGCATAGGAATGGTAAAGACATAACATCCTCCAGCCATGCAAACTCCACTGTTCCTCATGAGTGCCCTGAGGCATCAGGAAGTCAGAGAAGAGATTTGCTTTCGTGAATCTGTACCAGCTGCCATCAGCTGCTGTATACACCTTGTATTTTGCATGAATGCCTGGTATGTTGAAGGGTAGTCCAAAGTTAGGACACTGTCCTAAGATCTGGAGTGACATTAGTTCTCTACCACACACTTCTGGGTGATCTTCGCATCACCATACAAATCCTCATCCATAAAATGAGGATGACACCATTGGCCTGTATAAAGAAAATCATTACAGATAGTAAGATACTCACACAGTGTGGGGACATAAAAGGGGCATCTCAGATAAAGATAAGATGCATAAGCATGGAGAAAACCGGGAAATTATCATACAGGCCTCCTTTTCTCCCACTTCTGCGTAACTTGTTTTCCAGATTTTAGTTGCATTATTTTTACGTATCTCATTTCTCATCTTTTTTTTAAGCAGATATCCTCTGTCACCAACCATTTCTTTCCAGGTGATTCAATATATGTACTTGGCCTGGGAAGCATCCCAGGATGGCAGATATACTTCCGGAGGCAACCTGTATTTCAGAGAACCACTACTCTGCCTACAGTTTGATTTACATCCACTGTTGATTGCTACGGTATATGCACAGTAACTTTTCCCTTGAGACTTAGTCATTATAAAATTAACTTCCCAAATTTTAAAAGTTCTCCAAACAAAAGCATAAGTAGGAAAAAAATATATGTATGTGGCAATCACCTATGAAAAGCCATAGACATAGGGCATGGCATCTAATCCACTAATCCCCAACAGCTGGAGAAAAGTCATTACTTACATCTTCCTAAGCCACAGTGTCCTTTCATAGCTACACTCACTTTTCCTGTACTATGTTTTCAGGGACAGGATTCAAGAGCAGAACAGAGGCAGGTTTTCACATGCTACAAATATATATCTTCAAAAGTATAGTGCATAGCTTTTCTTTTTTCTCTTCCCAATTCATTGATTTTTTCTTTAAAACTCAACATTTGTTAACTGGTGGAAATTCTGCTCTACTTCAGATCATATTTTAAATTTTTTCTTCACTTTTTGCTATTCTCAAGCCATCTCCCTTTCTGAAAAAAAAAAAATCTGAAATGTCAAATGCTTAAGTCAGGTGACTTCTATTTATTTCACCTAGATGAAATGAAAAAATTACCCATTTCATATACAGTAGGCAGTCCAGGACAAAGACAGAAACTAAGCGGCTCCCCACAGGTCCCTTTATATCTGGTCATAGATCATCTTACTATTGTGCAGAGGATAATGAAAAGTAGTCCTGTATTTCCGGATCACTAGTCTTCCACTTAAAACACATACTTAATGATACAACTATTGACAATTTTTCCTATCTCAGCAGATCAACAGTTACACAGCTTACAAATAGCTAAGTGGATCTTAAAAGAACAGAATATTCCCAGTGTTAGACCTGGGTAAGATTGTCTATCACACTAATGAAGCCCAAACCAGAAAAAATTCTGGGTAGCAAAACAAGGTATATCTTCCAGCTCTAGATGGACCACTGAATTACCACTCATCTGCTTACAAAGTTTGGTTCCAATTACGCCTCTGAATTGCTCATTCCTTGAAGACATCTGGTGTAAGTTGCTTTCTGAAAGGTAGCCATATCTTTCACAAAGTTATGCAGATACAACAGCTGTTGTATATATGGTCACCCAAAAGTGAGAAGTGACATTCTGTTTCTTGCCCATCTTGAAACATAAACTCACTTCTTTGTATCTACTGTGCAAGCAGAGTTTGACTTTTTGTCGTTGTTGGGTTTTGTGGTGGTGGTTTGGGTTGGGTCTTTTTTTTTTGTTTGTTTGTTTGTTTGTTTTTTTTTACTTTCCTACTGGCTTCGCTTCGTTGCATATAAGCCTATGCCTGCAAATTACAGATGCTGTGTTGCTGAGTTCTGGCTTTACACCTAGAAGACACTTCAAAAAACCTGGCTGTGGCTATGCTGAGTGCTACGCGACTGTTTTGGTAGCAGCTGTTTTCTCCGAGTCAGCTGGAAAACAGTTGTTAGTTAGCTACCTTCTCCTTGGTCAAAGGGTGCTCACTAGAGGCAATTTTTGGCTTTGTGACACAGGTTCGTTTGCAGGAGATTGCTGGACAGATACTGCTATTCCCATATGCTGGAAGGCCACCTCTGCAAGCAGCTGTAATGAAATTTGGAAGGTGTTACAATGTTCCTGCTTTTGAGAGCTTGATTAATCAATATAATGTGAATTTTGTTCAAAACCGTATGGGTCCAACCTAAAACTCACAGTTATCAACAGGAACATCTCCACACGCTTCATTGCGCTTTGTGTTAGATCGTGCTAAACATGGCATCTCTATTTTCCCAGATGACTGTTGGAAACAAAATTCACCTGTGTGCAGAGAGATCAGAAAAAAAATCTATACTGAACTTCAGCAGTGCATAAATTTCAACTAAGTTAGCTATGTGGTTTGATTTATCTGTCATTTAGACTGGGTCGGTATCAGTATAACTTCCCTGACCTCGGTCAAATGTCTCTGGATTTACCCTGAGGGATGGGGATAAAACAAAGGCCAACACTTTGAAATAGCATAACATGGGCTATTGGGATGAATCCTTTAAATATATACAAGACGCATACAGTATAAATGAAAAATAAGGATGCTATTTACCTTTCCTGACCTACTGTGAAGTAAAAGGGGTGACTTGGGTCTTGGCCCTACAATAGTGAAAGTTAAAAAAAAATCCATCAATTTGTTTTTTAAACTAAAATTTTACCAGGATTTTTTCCTATGACAGATGAAGAGGTATCTTTGCTCACCTTAGTTGAAGGCCTATTTAATAAATCTGCATGAATTGGCATAATATAGATTGGCAGTATATTTATCTGATTTGATTTTATATGATGGGCAAAAGGGAAATAAACGTATTTAACACAGAAAAACAAGCATGCATCTAAAATGATGAGATTTGTCCCAGCCTTTACTGTGATCATTTGATTCTACATGCTCCCTGTCCCCACTTTTGTGTTTCTGTGTCTACATCCTTTCTAGATTTTATCTGACTAGGAGACTAAGCTTCTATCTCTGGAACATAGATAGCACACCTGGGTTACTGCAGTCTAAATAATGAAAGATTATTGTTAGTAGGGTAATTGTTGCAGGAAGAGAAAATAGTGAAATGTTCTAGCTGTACAGTAAGTGGCATAGCATGCTACATGAAACACAAACAAATATGCCTAGAAATGTACAAAACCCCATGGACTTCTTCAGTTTTCCCCACTTTCTTGGCATTATGAATTTTTTCAAAATCCTTATCAGCCTGTACCACAAGAGGCATACAAAAATATAATCATACAACAAGCTATCTAAATATTTATAGTACCAGGGGATGAGAAGACATTTTAAACACTTAATTGCAGTAAGAAGCTGAATACAGAAGCCAATGCTGTACCGTTCCTTAATACCCCTCTGTTAAGCGGGGGGACACACAAATATTAAAGTACCGTAGGGCAAGAGCACCACGTATTAAAGCTGGATGGATGCTTTTGCCAGGGCACCGACACTCAGATGGTGTTAAACAGGAAAATATTTCCAAGAAGTTTTATATGATCTTACAGATTCGCCCCTTTCCTGGGCTCAGCCTCCACAACTGAGAAATGGGCTGGTGACCTGCTGTCCTTGCAGCCTGCCTATCCATCCGCCCTCCCCTGGTGTGGCACTTTAAAGCACTGCTTCTGGTAAGTAGGTGGGGACAGAAGGCAGGGATTTTCCTTAAAAGGAAAAGATTTTTTCCAACAACAGAAACCCACGTGTTACAGGCTGGTGCATGCTCAGCTACTTCCTGCTTTCGGATTGGGTTCTACTCTCTGACACTTGTTTTTCCTCTACATCACCACCAACTCTCCTAAACAGGGACTTATTTCAGGGGAAAAGCAGAAGCTGGAGTCCTTGCAAAGAGCAGCAAAACTCCTTTTGAATAAATTGCCACTGTGACCACAATCTGGTACCACACAAACACTGAACCACTACCACTCCTGTAAAGGTTATGGGATTTGTCTTGTCTTTGACAAACCTTAGGCTCCTGTTTCATATTCTATTAGAAATTAAAGAGCTAATTACATACAGTTTAGACTACACATGAGGGACACTGGCTCAGCTTCCAGCTGAGCTGGGAAAATTTTAATTGTTTAGTTAGAAGAGCAATCTATTCCGAGACAGGCAAAAGCAGCTTCTGACTTTAGGTTAAAAGTCATCAGAGCAAGTTATGGTCTTACAACTATTAGTTTCCTAATTTAGATCGAGGAATAACAAAGGTAAGGAAAAGGCAGTGACTGTGCAGATTAGATCATTAGACCCACAGTCAGCAGAACTAATGTCCATTAACCTAAGTGGCAGCATTAATACCCTTCTTCCTGGCGTGGACCAACTGCCTCCCCATAATCTGCCTTTCTGAAAGAACACCTGGCTACAGTGGAGTGAGACAATTCCAGGAAAAAATTAAGCAGGAAAACAGCCACTGTACTTGTTTGGCTATGGGATTTTCCACTGTAACCCAGAGTCCACTGGTGATCAGTGCAACAGGAGTGGGCGTGGGTCCTCCTTCCCACCCAGACTGCTTAGGACACTAAGGATCCCAAAGTCACTTCATTGGGAAATTACTGTGAAACTGCAGGCCAGAAGGAAGGAAACCTCCAGTTCTCTGGTCAGCATCAATGTCTCCTAAGTAACCACCTCTCCTCTCCCGCCTGGTCAGGCCACCTGAAAACCTGACAGACAGCTCCCAGCAGAGACAGGCTGCTGTGCTGCCACCTCCATCAGGGGGCTCATCGTGTGGATCCCGGGAACCACAGGGCATTAATATGCCAAAAAAAAAAAAAAAAAAAAGAAGCAGAGTAAATTCAAAGGCATTTTATTTTTATCATGATGAAAAAATGTCTTCATGTCTCAGTAGTGAATGCTAACACATGGATTTTAGGGAACTTTAAATATTGGTTACTTCTTAGCTAGTCTCTTCCTCTCAAAAGCTCACCCCTCCATTCCTCCCCCCTTTCTCTGTCTGCCACCATCAGCCGTGTGTAGTCCGCAGTTAGCAAGGGACCCTATTCAAAATTTACTCATGTGTATGGTTTCAATAGCATCCTTCTGTTGACAGCTTCTGTGTCACTGTGCAGAAGGGGGAAGTAACAAAAAACAACAATAAATTAGAAACTTGCAACAACAATGAGATTTAATGAGAGAGCATTCACACAGAGCTGCAGAGGGCAAATCAAATGAACCAGGACCATTTACCATCTGTTTTGGGCAGTCTAACTTGCCAAAGGTCTAAGACCAGAAGGGACTGGTGTATCTCTGCTGTCTAGGTCACCACACCATGCTGCCTAGAACAGGCTTGAGCCCTGGACTGAAATGAAATAGCCTCCTTCAACTTTTCCTCATGCCAAAGCACCACAAAGCAAATACATTTTGCATAACCCTTCACAAGTTATCTGCCATATTAATCTCATAATTTGCTCAGTTGAGTCCCCAGATATATCTGTTCGATTTTAATTGTGGCCATGATTCAGTCATTACATCCATTTTTGGTGGTATCAGTGAACCTGTACCACATTTATTCAGCAATATGCTCACTTTATTAAAAAGATAAGGAAACAAATATAAAATGAAAGCTATTAATAAACATAGGATTGACTTAGTACACCAAATCACTATGTGAGTACTCATAATTTAAAAGAAACTAATCACATCAGTCACTGAATTAGTTGCATCTAAGGATCTGTGCTCCATTTTCTAGGGAGTACACATATCCATCATAAAAAAAGAGATACACAGCCTCTGCTTTCAGGCAAAAATATTGGGTAACTGTTTCAATACTAATCATAAGTTAGATTGCCTTATATTTTGGTGGAAATAGTCAATATTATAGGTCCAAGAACAGCATAAACCATATAAAACACAATAAAACAGGCTGCCCCCCTCAACCCTTCCACAGTACTGGCTGAATTGTCGCTGAGATTCACATCTACAGTGAAGATCCTGGTGGTGTGAAGGGACCTGTGCAGATCTAGAGCACCGTGCTTTTGCCATTCTACAAGAAACTGCTGGAGCACACGCAGGTCAAATATTCAGTGTGTCCCCTCTCCACCTGAACAGCCTGGGAACAAACTGTATTTTAGCTACAAGTGGACTGATTCTGTGGACTAGTGGTCACTGCTCAGGCAGAGCAGTGGCGACTCCAGTGTCTCAGGTTGTGCAGTGGGATAGTACATCTAGATCTTTTTTTTTTTTTCTTCTTTTCCTGAGCTTAGGTACAAAGAACAGGCTTTGCCTAGAGATTTCCATTTCTCACCCATCACAAACAGGGCAGAGACATACAAGGCTTCAGGATGGTGCTACATAACCTTTGAAGAAATACACATTAGAATCTATAAATGCAGCACCATCAGTGAGCTCTCTTTGGGGAGAAATGGCTGGAGTATATGATAACATTGCTTAACATGTACTCAAATAGTCCACTGACAGAGAACTGTCAGGGCAATAAAAATAAGAATACTGCCTTTACTCTTTTCAAAGTTTCCCCAGCACAAGGCTCATGACCCACCATATTCCTGCTTCTCTCAAACAGCAGCAAGGTGGTTGTCCTAGGTGAGCAGAGCTTTTGTTTGTTACCAGAGAAAGAAAATTATTCTATTAGGGTGATTACCTTCTCTCAGTCCTTGTTACTACAGAGTTAGCACATAGCTATGGGAAAGGAATATTGGTAGTGGGAATATTTTATTCTTGGCCTCTTTTGGGTTTTGGCACAGGTAAGTGAACATGTGCTGTCCCTCAGTTCACCTGGGCCTTGTGAGACTTATGGCAAGGAGTTCCTACCCCCTCGCCCCTTCCTCCCTAGCTGGGCAATTATTCCCCATAGGGAGCAGTCTCCCTTTCCTAGCGCTGGCATGGGCACCTCCTTGCTGTTCAAGCACAGAAAAAGAAGCTGACGTCTAGGAGAGCCTGGGCTTTGCAAAACTCTGGTATTCAGCAGTCATCAGGAACAGCATGAAACAGGGAGTCTGTCCATGTCATCAAGGTGTGTTGCTTATGCTTCTCAAGATCCTTGCAAGACAGGAGAGTGCAGCTTCTCCACCTGCAAGGGTCATCAGTCCACTCTCATCATCACTCACCAGCAGCAGTAAGGGAAAAAGCATTAGCCTTGCTTGTGGATACATTCATCCGACCTGGATGCTTCATATGGGATCATTTTGCAGAAGCCTTACCCAGATGCATATTTTCTAAGGGACACCTGTGTGGTACCTCAGATCACATAGATACTGAGGTGAGAGATGACTCTGCATAGGGCAGTGAATTCACATCTAACTTCAGGGTGTTTGGATGTGAGGTCTTGATTTTGCTCTTTGTAGGTGTAGAGTACAGCTCTTGCACACAGCTTCACTAACCTCCAACTGTAAAACAGTATGTGTCACATTGCCTAAAACCACAAGGCTAATCAAACCCCAAGATATTCAATAAGCACAGAATTGCCCCCTTGCTGCCTTTTGAGCCTGTAGAGAATATTTAAGTTATTTTGCAAACTTTTCTTCATATTCAAAAAGTCCAGGAAAATACTGTCTTTAAGTAAAAACATCTTTTCATATAACCCTGGGATTCTTGAGCTCTGGCTAGAAAAAACATCCAAGTACTGAAAGTATCTGAAGAAAAGAAAATACGAGACGTTGGAGCCAGCAATACTAGCATCTTAAAGGAGAATGTGAATTCCTCCAACATGTGAGGATAGTCAAAGAAAAGAGCGGTTGAAGCTCAAGCTCAGAGCAGACAAGGGCATTGCTGGAAAGTGAGATGAACAAAGAATTTGGCAAAATTCAATTCACAGGCTGCCTCAGCTGAAGCAAGTAAAACTTGCACTTTTCTTAGAGACCTGTTGTTACAGTTTTAAAACTTCTTTTCTGGTCTCCTGCCTATCTTCCTGCTGCAGATTTAAAGAAATAGGAGGTGGGTATAAAAACAAAGAAAGCCCTTATCATTCTCTGATCTCTTTCCCAAAGCTATGAAACAGGCTGCGAAACAGCTGCACTTTAGCCATCCAAAGAGAAAGTGCTTCATGCAGCCTGTACCACGCCTAATCCCTCACAGAAGGAAGCGTCCCTTTTCTCAGGACCATTGCAGTGACAGAGTCCCTTCTCACACTCTGTGGCAGAGTGGGTATGGGAAAAGGCTGGCAAGGGAGCCAGGAGCAGAAAGCCAAGAGCGGGGAAAAGGAAGCAGGAGAACTACCAAGACAGACAGAGTGGAGGAGGCTGGATGAGAATTCCAACAGTCACAGCCAAAATGAAAGGCCAACGCAAAGCGCTATATTTAACAGAACTGCTCAATTGAATGTTGCTGGAGAGCTCAGGTTTTGAAGGATCACAGAGTAACTTCAGCTTTAGTGCTTCTTCCCTACTTTGTTCATGACCTTCACTGCTCACATCGCATTTCAATGTACATGGCAACTTCTCCAGACTGTATCTTTGCACCTGGCATTTCTTCGAACAGTCGTACATAACTAATAAACCTTTCCAAATATTATGTATTGCTTAATATCACACCATTGTCCTGAAGCAATTGCACACTATGAAACACATTTTAAAAATAAGATGATAAATTTGGCTTCAATTAATGCTGGGGAGTGCTGAGAGTTTAGTCACAATCTAAACTCATTTTAAGACACTGCTTGCAGAACTAAGTAGGATGAAGAAAGATCTTGAAGAAAAGTTATGTGGAATTCCACTACTTTTCCTCACAATTTTCTGATTTATGATACTTTCCAATAATTGTAAAATAAACTAAATAATTAATATTGCGACACAGAATGCTACACCATGAATTCAATCTGGTGTAGTTGCATGTAAGTTCAGCCAAATACTCCATGTTGTCAGCTTAATTTAATTCTAGAGAACACCCTTAGATTCAATAGCAATACACTGATCAAATCCTATTTGGTACCAATATACTGATTTTCCTGGTGGAATTTGTATTGTTCAGTATGTATCTGCTGGGTCACATTAGATCACATATAAGTATATTAAAAATTTCTGACAAAGTTACACAGGATTACATCAAAAGCTATCAAAACAAACCATCATGATAGCAAATACAACAGTTTAAACAAGTGTTTGACATTTGACGCTGTATTCAAAGACATCTTTTCTATTTTGAAAGGCAGGCCAGGGTTAAGCTTGAAGAATTTGAAATCATTTATTTGGAATGTCTTTATTCAATTCACACAGTCAAAAACACTGTCCAGAGCAGGTTCAAAACCATGACACAGACTAATTGCTTCATTCTGTTTCTACACAAGGGGCGAATTGGATAATGTTTAATTAGGGAGAAATATTTTAAGATGTTATGAGATTGACTGGAATATTTCAGAGACCTTTCTAGTTTGCTGCTAGAACTGAAACACAACAGTGCATGTAATGAAAACAGAACTTGTTTCTTCCCCAGGAATCTGTCATTACAGAAATGACTGTTACAGAACCATGTTGTTGTAGACATATGGCCTAAGCCAAAGTCCACTGAAGCTGGAGGATTTGGCAGCAGACTTGTAACGACCTGTCTAAAAGTCAGAACATTGGTGGCTGTATATCACTAGATTCTACTTGCTTTGGTGGTGCTAAGCCAGCTGCACCAGCTCAGAACATAGCCTTATTCATCTCAGGCAACAAGGTGGGGTGTTCAGAGCACAGACCAGCTCCATGGCAGATGAGTAACCAGGAGTTTCTAAGATATGGCAGAACTGTATTTAATGATTATCTTCTCCAAGACTTAATTACACCTCGGTCTCTCTTATCACCTCACTCTGTCACAGGAGAGTATTTCTCACACCTGTTTGTCAACAGAAATACCAGAGGTAATAACAGTAGTCTCTAATAAGTTCCATCTTGAACCTCAGAACATGACCAGCTGTTGTCTCCTCCCGTCCCTGCTAGGAGACAGGGACAAGCCAAGGAGTATGAACTCCCACTCTTAATTATTGGACAAGGGAGTTGCCATGACACAATTGCTTCTCCCATTATATCAGGTTTTACCAATGTTTTCAGAGCACCAAGATCTGCTTTCCCTTACAATAACAAAGATCTAGACCCGAACTCCTATGGTAGCCAACCCTACTGCCAAGCTGCAAGGCACAATACTGGCACTGCATGCATTTTGGGGTGTGTGCATGAGAGAGAGAGAGAGAGGACGAGCACACAGTTCAATTCATGCTGCTTGGCTTCCATGCTGAAAGACAAGGAAATGTGTCCACGATGACTTCAGCTGTGACTTAACAGAATGCCAGACCCCATCTGTTCTTTAAATAACAAAACAAAGCCCTCCACTTCATCTTGGAAGATACAGAAGGTTTTGACTGGGAAGCTGGGTAAGACTCCTTTATTTGCAAATTCCACTGGATAGTCAAGAATAAAGCTGTTCTGAAACACTGTGGAAAACAAGAGCTTTAGATCTGCTTGATATCCACTATATGAATGAACCAGAGGGAGGAAGGTAGGCGCAGATCTGCGTATAAACACCAAACTGCTCAAACTTACCCAGCACAGTGCCCGTGACATCCTAAAGACTATTGGAGGTGCCAAAAAAGTGAGTGCTGTATAAGTAGCAGGAACTCATTCTTAAAGTATTTCATCCGTAAAACAGTATGTGTTTTTGAAGGAAAAACACATTTATTTAAAGGAAGATGCAGTTACTTGACGGTTTGTGATCTGGTTACAAACACAGCCTAAGACTAATAGAGGGAGACAACATCCATGAACTTGTCTGACCTTCTCCCCTCAAAACAGTCCCCTCAGCTCTTCTCTCAACCCTTTCTTGAACTGTTACCTGTTCCCAGAGTTGAAGAGGCTGCAGCACTTTACCAACTAACTGATCTCTTAGCCTATTCTTCCCAGCACAAGGAAGAAAGCCACCTTTGGCCTTCATGCCAGGACAAAAGGAAGGAGAGCATGGGAGAGCTATCACAAAAAATTCAGTTGAGCTCAGCTAAGCACAATGTGAAGCACAGCCAGAAAAGTGGCTGGGGAGAAATCTCAGACCAGCGCACCCCTAATAGTCCTCTTAAGTGGACATGTCTAGCAGATCCCGCCCCTTGTTCCCCCATCAAAGCTTGAATTGTACAACCCTGAGACACCTTCTGAAGCTGGAGGTGTTGATGGAAACATGGGAGCACTGCAGGCCCGTCAACCAGGGTACAGCCCTCCTGGAGGAGGCTGCAGCTTGTAGCCAGAGTGGTTTTGGCAAACTGCTCTTGGTGCATACACTAATGCAATGAATCACCATGCTCTTTCCCCAGTAATGGGAATTTACTAAGACATCTCAGAAGAATTATACGAAGCTTTGACAGTTACAGCCAGGGCTACAAAGCAGCCTCCCAGCGGGAACACCTACCTGCTTGCCAGGTGTCTGGCACAGCATGGGACTGGATGAACTCCCATCCTTTTGCAGGTAGGGCTCAGTCATGCTCTTGCTGTCAGCGCTACTCCCTGACTCCCCTCTCTTCCCCACGATACAGGCTCTGACCCCGAGGAGGCGCCGGGTGAGAGAAACCTCTTAGCTCTTTCAGGTTGCAGTGGTGAGGCTGGGGGACGCACTCTGCACACAATCAGGCACACAGAGGAGACCTGTGCTCTCTTGCCTTATCCAGGAGCTTGTCTGTCCCACCACCCCACAGTGATAGGAACACCAAGATGTGCGAGACTTCCTGACACTTCCCACTGCAGGACTGAGGAGGGTGTCTGAATCCCCTAATGTAGAAGACTGGAGCCCCTAAAATGCAAGTCCACAGAAAGATACTCAAGCTGGAGATGACCAGCACTTCTTATAAGAGCAGTCAGAAAACACAGACTTCCAGCCGTGTAGAGGCTGCAGGCTGTATGCTCCACATACAGAGGGAGGAAGAGAGGAATGCAGTATCAATAATATTTCTACAGCCTTTTTTAGATCTGCACAGGTACTGGAAAAACTACTTTCCTCATTCCAGTTAAATAAGAATAGCATTTTCTTCCAGTAATTTCTAGTAGGATGCATATTTCGTTTCCTGTAAATTATAAGTTCACAAGGACAAGCCCCCACAAACTACCATTAGTAGGAATAATGTCATGATTTATGTGTGCATGTCATTTAAAAAAAAATCCCGCAAAGCACTTGTACAGCAGAATGCATACGTGCTGGCTGTGAGCAATTAATCAGGAAACATTTCACATCCCTAGCTGGCATTTGAGGTGGGGTCTGAAATACAGAAGGGTAGAGAAAAGGGAACTTAAACATCTTGTAAATATAGGAGAGTCCTCCATATAAGACTAGACAGAAGAATTATGGAGGAAACAAGACTTGCATACGCATTTGCCAGTGATGTGAGGAAGAGCTGCTAGCATTTGCTGAGATTTCTCTCCGGGTGGCTGCCTGGGTCTGTCTCTATTTCGATAATGAGCTGTGCCAACAATGAAGGAGCATGCTGCAGCTACAGGTGCCTCGGCATGCCCTCGCTGATCTCTTCCTAGATGTTTCTGAGCTATGTTCTTGGATCCCCTTACTCATGGATCCATGAGCATTCTCCAGTTATTCCTCTCCCACAGCAAGTTGTTACACATCCCTTACCGTACGTAAGAAAAGAGCAGCTCCTGCTGTTAGTAACTGACAGACAACTATTTAAGGATGCTCAAGTACTACCAGGAGATTTGAGATTTGAAGGGAATCCACGCAATGCTGTTGCTTATGTTTCATGAGAGCAAGTGCAGCTCGTGGCTGTTCATTTGAATAACAAGTTGATTGTAAATTCATGATTCTTGTCACTTCAGGAAATCATCATCAAATACACAAAAGCTGAAAATCTTTAAATGCTTTTTTAGTGGGCATGGAAGGAATTATGAACTGTAATTTTATGATAAGAGTAAAGGCCGGCTGTCACCCAAGTTTAACTCCTAGTGGAAGAAGTCAGGGAAGCATGAAAGCAACCATCAGCCTAGAGTCAGTCTGCCAAGAAGGGAAAAGGAAACATTCCTCCTTTTGCCTTAGTAGATCAGCCTTCAAAAACAACTCGAATAAAGCAAATCTCCAACTGTACAGCAGAAAAACATACAGTAGAAAAGCAAGCCACTAGCCCAACCAAACAGTACAGAGGCTGGTTGTGGTTCCTGTACCTGTGGTTGCGAATTCACCTTTTTAAACTGAAGAGGCTTTGCACTCACTTCACAACACCTCACTCAGTGGTGGCAAGCTGACCACAGTGTCTGTGATTTAAACCCAGGATTTTCAAAAACAAAAATCAACTTCTGCAAGCATAGGGTCTCTCTGATCTCTTTCAAGCTAGGATGAATAATACAGACATGTTTAAATTTGAAATATTCTTCTTTTGAGCTTTCTCTTCCAGCAGCAGCAGGTTCCTATCCTCCTTTCCCAGCTGAGCCAAGATATACCTGAATATTTTATAACTAAAAATCTTTTTCTCTTTGCCCTCCTATGTAGATTCCCACAACCTGCAGCCCAGCACGACAATTTCTTTTCTTTGAAATATTCAGCCACTTTCAGTGGGCCTTGTCAATCCTTTACACCCATTTTAATTGAATATTTCAAATTGAAGTGAGATCAGAGCACTCTGCCTGGGTGGGCACTCTCACTGATGATGTCAGGCTCTCCCTCCTCACCTCTAGCTGAAGCGATCAGATACCTCGCTTCTTTGAGCGGAGGGTATGATGGATGTCACAGCCTAATGGGTGAAAAGTGGTGATGACGGAGCTTGAAAAAGAGTAGATAAAGCATGCTAAATTTAGCAGCTGTTTGTTTTCAAGAATGGGTTTGAACTTTTAACTCACACAAAAATCACTTCTTGCAATTCTGCAGGTCCATGACATCTCTGTTCCCTAGGGCCAGGAAACACAAAATCAGCTGATTTTTAACAGTAAGTTTCACTGTTGTGTTGTCCTCCACATCTCCCAAGTTCGGACGCCTGGATCATATAGGTAGATGTAGCACCCAGGTCTGCTCTAGACACAGTGTAGTAGCTCTCATTGTAGTAGCTACATCCTATCTGAGTTCTTTCCAAAGAAAATCAATGGGAAACACTAGAGACTTGTTATTATTCACACCAGAGTCAAACCAATGAATACGTAAGTTTCCATTCTTGTATAACATTTAAATCTTTTAAAATAGAATCTGAACAACTACTAAATGACTATTAAGTTTCTCAAGCAGCTTGTAAAACTTCTTCTGGATAAATAAGAAGGTAGCATAAAATGGGATCCCCTTCTTGCACTTCTCTGCTTACATGAAAAGCAGCTTTTTAGAGGGAAGGATTGCAAAGGGAACCCAAAGTCTCTTGCCAGGACATTCTGAATAGTGGTGACCATCAGCTCCATTAGCATCAGGCCACAGACAGACAACTAAAAGAGGTTACCATGAGAAAAAGTCTGAAACTGAGTGCAAGGAAAGGAGGACAGTATTTTCTTGAAAGCAAGATAGCCAAGGAAATACTGCTAAGACATTTTGACGTAACAGAGGTTTTTTGTGTTTTTTTTTTTTTCTTCTCCCTCCATTCTTTAAATCATCAGTTCATTCTAGCTGGCAATGATACAGTGAAATTAATTATTTCTATGTGTTGTCCCAGGCAGAATCCCCTGCAATTCCTTGATAAACTCCTATCTCATGCTCATGTCTTCATCAATTTAGAGTCTTTACTTCCCATTAGAATTAGTTGTTTATGGTTGACAAATATTATCTGTATTTTCCTTGCAAAAATGATCATGGGGATAAAACTTCCATTTTATATTCACAAATAAAGCTGAACAATTATATGGCTTTTGGCATAAACAAGAACATGACAAGATTTCTTTTAAAATATTTTTCCTCCCTTAAATTCTCTATTCTGGTATTTTGGATCCAATGCTTGAACATTCAGTGTAATTAATTAAGCCTTTTACTCTCAAGAGTATTTTAGTAGGATTTGCCAAGAAGTTTGGAAAATGGCTGTGCATTTAATAATACGTACATTGGTTACTATTCCAGCACCCTGTAGGAGTGGATAGCCACAATAAGCATGAAACATTAGCTATGCCCGAGAACTGTGTCCCTGTTACGTGAACATGGCTTAAAAACAAAAGATGAGCGTCCGGTTTTCTATTATCCCAAATGATAACCAACCTATCAGACTGAGAACACAATTACAGCTGAAACGGGTAAATTGGACCAGATTGTGAAGGGCAGGGTGCCAGCCATTTTGATCATCAAAAGGTTGAGGCAACAGATGAAGAAGCATAGAGTAAACACGTAGTGGAGATGACAAAAAGAACTGGCTACTGAGACTAGAAGTGGATTTCAGAAGATGTCCAACATGTAAGTGGCCTATAGCAGGTCTCTACTGTTCATAATGATCTGCGTGCAACCTTTGTCTCATGAAGCCTTATATTCATCTTTACATTTGCTTTCTTCCTTATGTGTTTATTCTACGTTGAGAGTCACTAGAAAAGAGGATAATAAAATAGGCTTCAAACACACAGAGAAAATGCTAGATGACTTCACACCATGATCACTAAACCATTTTTTTGGGGACACAGTTGCCTAGCTTAGAGCTTACCAGGAATCTCAATGCTGCAGTGTGCTCTGCAACAGAAAAAGCCTTTATTCGTTGTCACCACAAGCTGGGTCTGCCTCCAAGCATCTGTTTGCACAGGATTTGATATGTTGTAGCCTTACTACTACTACTGTAATATCGATAGCAATGAAAAAATAATAAATCTAGTCACTCTGCTTACAGAGGTTTTCAGTCAATGAAGACATTTAGGTTACTGGTTTCCTAGTCCTTGAGCCGATTTAAGGTTTTATTTCATTGATCCCAGAAGAGAATAAATAAGTGCTAATGCAGTGCAACAGCATTGTTGCTCCAAAACGAAAACCAAGATGCACACAGCCCTGTCCACAACTTTTTCCTCTGTTGCTTATAAGGTATAATAAACTAATAATTAAAAATCTTAACTCCTTCAAGTGCCATATTTTTTTCCAAACAGCTTCACTTCATATAATTCTTTAATCAAATGTGTAGGAAAGAAGCATAATGAAGGCTGACATATGTTTCTGCACTAGTAAAGAAGGGATCATATTTACTTTGGATACAAACGTGCAGCCCTTATAAGACTGCAGCCGGCCACTGATAATTGTTTTGTCCTATGTGTTTAGAAGTAGTGGGATAGACTCTGCTAGTAAGATACCCTATAAAATATGGGCCTGATCCAGTGCTTACTGAAGTTAATCAGATTTTTTCCATGACACTAGCAGAAATGATTTTAAGCCCCTAGAGCACAAGTTGGCTCACAACTGTCCATTTTCTTTCATCATTCACAGAAAATAAATTCTACTGTGCCTTTTTAAAGATGATAGCTGAGTTTTAAATTCATGCTTTTATTTTGCTTAGAGAGAATTAATTTCTTTCAAATAAAATGGTCTTTTTAGCAGAGTGCTGACACGTGTTTCCAGGGTCAACTTCTAATAATAGCCTGAACAAAAAACCAGTTGTGACATTCAGTCTTTGGTGCAGCAAACAATGAGACTGTAATGATGATAATAATTGTGTTTGGTTTTGCTTCTGGACAAATGTCATCCATTCTCCATCCAGTCCAGTTGTGCAGTGGGCCTGAGCCACAGCCTTCATGAGGATCAGTCAGCACAGTTCCATGTGACCCAAATTCACAACAGTCTGCTGATACATGGCAATTTTAATTCTTTTTCCTATGCTTTTCTCATTGCTGAGTAGATCTCCTGTGAGAACCATTACCTTTATGTTAAAATACTTCAGCTAAAGATAAGCTGAAATAATGGATGCTAATGATGCATTTAAGATCCTCCCACTGCAGAGGATCACCTTGTGTCTGTTACAGAGGTCCTTCACCTACTCAGTGAGGTACTTCAAAAAGTAAACACACTTTTGTTTACCAGCACCTGCCCCTGCTCCAGCTGCCCTACTGCCCCATTCTAAGGGAGTGCCCCATGCAATTCTTGCTACTGAAGTCAGATTTTTTAATTTTAACTGTTGAGTGTTTAAAATATGTTCTTGCTTAAATAATGACTTTTTAGGGTTTGCATTTTGCAACTCAGCAGCACACATGAACCTCCCCTTCGCGATGCTCTTTCAGAAAGCTTTGTTCTGTAACTAACCCTATGTGGGAAGTTACGTCTAGGTTTGTGAACTCCTTGTAACCCAAATGGTCACTAATAGTGGTTCATTGTCTATTTTTGACAAACATGAAAAAAACCCCTGGACCTTTGAATTATTAAGAACTGGTTAGACAACCCAAGGGCTCAGGCGCTGATTTAAGCTCAAAACATTTATGATTGATTTCCATCATGTCACTTAATCCCTCTGGTTCACTCAAGAAATGTTTGAGGTTCAGATCATGAGTTGCGCGAGGCAGCAGCTGTCTTGTGTGTAAATGTATGGTAGAAAAAGGGGAACCCCAGACTTGGCTGGGCATTCTTGTATGCCAACACCTTATATACAAGAGTCCTGCTACAGAAACTCAGTGAACTACCCATTTCCAGGGGAGTTTTCCACTGAATTTCAATGTAAACAATGAAGTAGGTTAGAAGTATTACTTAGGATTGTGCCATACAATCCATCAGTAAGTAATCTATCTCAGAAGACAATGGGAAATATTTAGCAGTGAGAGAAGTGTTTTGTTTTGTCTTTTTTTAAAAAAAACCCACCTATTTATTTGTTTTAAACTTCTTGCAAACTGTAGATGGCCACTATTTATGCCTACCATATGTGTGCCTAGTGCTCAAGGATGCAAAATAAATTAGTTTAAAGAGCTGGTTTTCTTAACACTGCCTTGAGTGATCTGATATCTATCCCAAAATTCTTCTTGACATTTTACATCATTTTAATACCAAAATAAAAAATAAAGAAAGAAGGATGTTTCTGGAAGAGATATGTATATATGTATTGTACATGGACTGCAGCAGCTAGGTATTGGTTTCAAAAATAATTTACAGGCACAGGAGAAACTCAAGCAATAAATATATATTCAGAAATGGGCATTTTAGAACACTCCACATTACCTCACTCATTACCCTACCCGCACAATACCCTCCCTGTGGTCACTTTACCTTCACTAACACTAACAGAAGATTTCACAAAATTTGCTCTCACAATTCATTCTTGAATAGTCAGTGTGCAGTGATGGATCATTACATACACTCTCATTTCTTTTGAGATTAATACATGCTATTACCTTTGAATAACATGGTCCTGTACATGTCACATCTACATTTCAAATAAACATATTAATGTGATTAAGTGTTAGACAAAGATAACAGATCAAATCCTCACCAGTTGACTTAAAATCCATTTTGGTCACTACTGCCATGAAATTTCTTCTCACATACAGTGCACTGGGGTGATAGAGCAGGAACTTGACAAGTAATTTCAGCTCTCCCTTTGCCATAATCAACCAAACCCAATTTCTACTCCCACTGAGAACAAAAACACTTATCCTCAAAACACACACACACACACAAAAGCCTGGAGCCTGGATTTTCTTTCTTCCCCCCAACCCCGACCAATTGTTTTCAAGTCGACTGAAGAATCCAACCACCATTTTCCATCTACCATCTCCACTATTTGCCAGACAAATTACCTGGACAAAATGCAATGCAAATATCCAGTGAGTTTATTTTTCCAGCAGCCCTGAAAATTGCATTGCTTTCAGCTTTGCTTGTATAAGACAGGTAATCTTTATGATCCTTAAAAAAAAAAAAAAAAATCCCTCTAAATCTGTGAAGAAAAAGCATTTCTAACATGCTGTAAAACAACAGAACCACACAATTTCTATCATAAAATAATAGTTTCTTTTTAAAAAGTATGGAAGGCCATCCGCATCTAGGGTATAAAGAGGTTGTATTAGCATCTTCTGGAACATATTTCCCTGCCACCACCAAGCTGGGGCCACACTGCACACTGGGGATGGAAACAAGAGGAAGGACAAGAGTAGGAGGGAGGAAGGGAGGTGGGGGTGAGAAAGGAAGGACTGATGGAAATCTTATGTTTGTGATAGATTTCTTCCAGTTAATTCTGAATTTGTAAAAAACCAGACTGATATCTTGTTTTATTATAGTTCAATATATTTTGAATATATAGTTGCACGTATATTTTGAATGCTGAGGTATTAAGAAAAACTAAAGGATTAGCAGCTGCCTACTACCAACAGAATGCCTTGCAGGTGTATCACCCACACGTAAATTTTTTGAAATAAATATTTGAATATTTATCTTTTGCAAAAGAGTTTAAAAATTTTGCAGATCAGCAGTCCAGTAGAGCAATTCTTTATAGCAGTTCCTAATCTCTATGTTTACTTTTAAGAAAATTGAAGTGATTCTCTTCTTTACCTAATTTCTTGTTTTCCTCTCCTGCTTTCATTAACAGATTTTGATTTAATAGTTTTTGTTGGGAGACATAGTTCACCACTGTACCAAAGATGATAGCATCCAGCAATTTACCTGTCAACCTCTTCTCAATACACAAGCAATTTTTCATACAAAAGACGAACTTACTGGAGCAGTGGTCTACTCTTACGGCATATGGACATATTAGTGTAGTAAATTTATCATTATACATGACATAAAAGATGCATTATCATCCATTAAGTTCAGGTAGAAGCAAGCCATTGGATGCCTACCACTGGATCTCTCTCACACCACAATATCCTTTCCAGTAATGGGTGTGTGGTCTTTGAAGAGAGCTTCCCTTCTAAATGGTACCCTACAATTAAATGTGCATGGCTTTAAAACGTAAGCCAACTGTAAGATACTAGCATCAACGTTCACTACTATATAATGAGGCCCAGCTCAGTTAAAAGTCCATGAATTATTACTTGTTTTACATGGACATTTAGCTTCCAGTCCCTCACACTGCCCCCCTCCCCCCAAAAAATAAAATCCTTTCATTACATTTTTTCCTCTTTTTGTTTTAACGTAGCAGTGCCAGGCAGGGAGGGGGAATTTGCACAGCCCTGGGATTCTGAAGCAGAGGAAAGGGACCTCCAGGCAAAAAGTCACTGTTTCCCAGAAGCACAAAGGGATCCCCAAGGCTTTGCTTAATCATAGTCTCAAACCCCCTCTGTTTTCAATACAATAATCTAAATAGCAAAATTATTTTAGACTGTTGCATACTATGGTGCTGCCCTGAGAAAAGTGTGATTTGATCTAAATTTACACCCGTACCTAACTAGTTACAGGACGATAATTTGTCTATTGGGTTTTGCCTATTTTAATTCTAATAACACTCTCTGGCAAACCTAGATGTCTTTTTTTTTTTTTTTTCCTTCATTCTGTCTCCAAGAAGTAAAGCCCAAGATAGGATTGGAAATGCCATTCTCCCTTTTCCTTTCTCTTCTCCTCCACAGTGAGAAATGTTCCAAGATAAACACACCCCTCTACCTGTTGTAGCCAACCTGACCTTTGGAGTTTCACACCAAAACTTTAACAAGAGCAGGAATCATACAAAAGTCCAGAATTTTTTCATTTAAAGGGTGATTAAATCTATCTCAAATTCTCAGGACTGATCTATAAAGATTAACAGCTTTCTTCATGTGGTTTCTACTGTTCAGTCATTTTACAAATTTTGCCACTGCCTTAAAAATCAGAGGGCAGAAAAAATGGTGAGAGGTAGAGGAGGACAATTCTACAGCACCAAACCTTGATTTTGTAGTCAGCAGGACTCAAAGTCTAACTGCCAGAGGCAAGAGCCTCATACATCATGCATGCTGCTTTCCAAGCTCTCCAAGTATCTTGTCACCAGAAAGCTAATCACCTGAGAGCATCAGTGTCCTATTGGAGAGAGTAATTTGTCCTATTACTGCCGAGTGGAGAGGAAATTGAGGACAGCAAGAACAAACACCCAAATCTTACACTACTTTTGATCAAACTTCTGCATGCATCCTTCCCCACTCATGAAAACCAAAACCAACCAGCTAGATTCCACCCTGTTACTGACGGTAAAGTCCTAGGAAATAGCATATGCAGCAGTGAGCATTTTTCTTTAAATAGCTGTTAGATTCAAAGGCAAAAATTATATCTAGATATGTGAGCTCAATATTGAGCACTGAAGAAAAGACATACTTTTACTTAGGTAAGAAAGCAAGGAGGCAGAACGTAACCAACATTATTTAAAGCATTCACATCAAGAAAAGATGATGTTTAGTAGATTCTTCCATTTGAATAATCATTGAAGAAAACCTCCAAGAATATTAACAATTAAGAATCCCTTGACAATCCCTCGGTCAGTGCAGAAGAGATGTACAGATCACATGCACAAGTGTGGACCTACCTCACATATCTGCAGTGCTGCTGCTTAAGAAATTATGATTTTTTTTTCTAGCAGTGATACAGTCTCTGCTAGCTTGAACAAAGCACACACAGAACTTGCAAACCAGTTATTTCTTTTGGTCTGTTAAAAGGGATAGGAAGATCGGTTTCCTAAGTACTCCCATCACCCCAGGATGGCTCTGCATCATTGCTTCAAAGGGAACTTCTCATGAACATGAAGAGACACTGACTTACTCTGCTGCCACTGATCAAGCCCACAAGATATGTCTAGAGGAATGAAAAGTGTTCCCCAGGTGCTTTCTGTTACAAACTGGTGAAGAGAGAAGAAAACTCTCTGAAATCTCAAAGACCTCAATTCAAATGTGCTTGCTGAAGCATCTTTTTATTTATTCAAATGCTTTTGGAGTCCAATTAAGCAAAGTACAGAAAGGCATGGAATGGCCCTGAATAACCTTTGCACAAGATAATGCTCGTACGCCAAGAGCGCAAAAAGCCATAAAAGTTATTTAAACCTATATTTTTTTGCCCATTTGCAGTAGCAGCTATCACTGCATGCTACGTATCAACGGGCCGACTTGACAGTGGATGAAGCCTGCTATTAGCCAATAAGTAACATGGTTTCACACCCCTCAGACCTTAAGCAAGGCTTAGCTGTCACTGTGATATATGGACATATTGGCAACACATGCATTTTGGAACATCTGGTACACTTTGAAAGTACAGACTCTTTACATTTTACCACAGTGCCAGGCACTGTAATGAATATTTAGCATTAAGTGTAATTATTTTGATTTATTGAGTCTGTTTCAAGCTCTAGATTTCTGTACATGATTTATGTTTTAAGAACAGTATACACAGATTCCAATAGGTATTGATGTACACTCAAGTTCCAAAGCATTGTCTCTCCAGACAACCTTTCCAAAACATCCACATCCCAGTGTCTCTGCTGGGAAGGACCAAGTTTTAAACCTGATGTACCCCAGTTCACCTGAATGATAGACAGAATAACTAGTGAGCATTTCAGAATAAGGAAAACTTGAACACCAGGATGCCTTGAAACTATTCTGTAAGAAAGGGAACATAAAACTAATAATGCTAAAAAAATAGTAAAATATAATTCCTGGATATAATTCATTGCATTGATCACAAGATTGCATTTACTGACTCTAGGAGTACAAGTCTTGCATGGCAGTTACCCTCAGTTTTACCACCAGGTTGCTCATAGGGAAATGTTCCTACAGTCAGACCCTAGTGCAGTGAGCTCCTCAAAACAATCCACCAAGCACAGGCATACCCTTTATCCTACATTACCTACTGTTGTTCATGCCATCTCAACTGTTAATTTCCTTTTATTATGAAAGCAAATAATATCACCCTGAAGAGACTGCTGGTCTTCTGTGCTTGGCTGCCCCATTCAAGATGTTGGATCCAAAGCTGCTTCCCACACAGGGATGCGAAGGGTGGGCTCTCAGAGCCAGCGTGGCTGCATTGTCCTGCTGGGGAGTAGGCTACATGTCTTGCTGAGTTCTGCACACCAGGACACACAGCCTGCCCTGGGCACATCTGCTCACGCCTACAAGCCATGAAAGCAGCAGTAGCATCACAGGGAAGGACTGTGACCCTTTCCATCCAGCAAAACAGAAAACCCTCCAGTCTTCTCCTGAGCCCCTGGATGCCCATGCCATGCTCTTTCCTCTGTCTTCCTCTGCCCCTTGCTAGGAGCAATTTGCATTCCTTGCCCATCTCACTGCTATGGGATAAGTTTCTTAGGCTATTACAGGCAAGTCACTTCAGCCCAGGTCCTAACATCCTTCTCCCCAGTTTAGTATATTTGGGTACTTAGAGGTATGATAAGCCACACCTGGATGTTCAGCTCCACACCTTTGACTAAACTCTGCAACCCAGCTAGGTATTTACCTGTAACTTCTGGCACAATCTTCTCTAAATACATGAAAATACATTTGCTTAAAAATATTCCCACTCACCATTCTATGTTTTATTTTTCAACTGTATACCGAGGAGAACAGTGTTGTCCTTCAACAAGGCATGTGTGAGGCATTTGGGTATAGCAGCAGGAAGGTCAACAAGAAGGTTACCAGAAATCCTAGCAGAGGAAAAAAAGGCACTAATCTTTTAGGCCAGAAGGCTGTATAAGTTTTTGTAATAACTGTATTTTACTTCTACTGCTGTGAAGTGTCTTAGATGGCAGTTTCTGGTATTTCTCACCAGGGTATTTCCATCTTAGACAGTAAGCTTCACTTTGGAGTGAAACCTTATTTAAAAAAAACCCACCAAAATATTTTAAAATTCACCATTATATATTTCTCCAAATAAGAAACCAACATGAGTGCTCTGCACCTCACATGGGAGGGGGGTCAGAACGGTACTTTACCCATGTAATTGTTTACAGCATTAAAAAAAAAAAAAAAATCAGTTAATATTAAGGTTTTATGATTGTGTCCATCACAGTCAGTTTTAGCAGGTAGTGTTTTTCTTTGTTTGACCAAGAGCCTACAATTGTAACAAGGATTGACCCTGTCAGCACCGCTCAAGGCAGTTAAACATAAGATGTTATCATTGGAAACAAATAGCTGGCCCTTTATTTTTGATGGTAGAAACAGCTTGTTACCATGGCAATGTTGCATTTTCGTATTTTGAGGCTACAGTTGAGAGGAGCAAGCAACCTCTAAACTTTATCAGTGATGCTTGTGGGACAAAACAGAAGGCAAAAATATTAGCCTTTTTTGTTGAAAACACATTTGCAGTTTTGGGGGAAGAATGCTTAGGGTATTGTGTACTTGGGAACACTGTAATGTCACCTTTCTCTTACAAGTATACATCTCATCTTCTTGTTGATTCAATAGAAATTTTAGTGCTGCTCACATCACCTGTCTTCATTATCCACAACGTTAAGAGGACACAGGTGAGAAAATTAACATTTAAAAGTTATTATTGTGAATTAATTAGCAGGAGTTTTCACATTTAAATATGTATATTTAAAAGCTTCCCTCTGGGAGAAAGGAAAACATTCCCTTAGAGTGGGATTTCATTTTAAGATCTAAAATGCAGCATGCATATGTGCATGCACATAGATATTGAACATGCACATGAGAAATCCTCAGCAGCTTCACAGTCATTTAAGCATCAGGTGAAGCATCTTCCTTTAGGAAGGCTCATTTGCCCAGTCACAAGAAAGGCCAGAATAAAATGAGGGAAGTATTGTCAAGCATTCTAAGCTAGCTAGCCAGACAGTTGCTGTAAGTCAGGGCAATTGATTTTACCAAAATGATCCTCACCAACATACTGCTTTTGTCATCTGCTAAATACAAATAGAAATCAGAAGGAAACAGAGGGGTGGACACCCAGGAACATTAACTCATGGCTCATTTTATGGCAAATGGGGAGCAATACTTTAGCCTTTTCTCATGAGCACTGTGTTTGAGACTGTTCAGCAGGCTCAGTTTGTCTGAAATGGGAAAAAACAGAGTACTTCAATTTAGAGTTTTGTGTTTCAGTATGTGAGCTGGACAATGGCCATTGATGGAAGGAAGAGAGGAAGGAAAGAGAGAAGCAAGGATAATACAAGGAGAAGTTCTCTCACTATGGTCTAGGAATAAGCTTATGCCACAAAGCCTTAAATGTCTTTTAAAGTTTTCTTTTGCAAGTATTTCAAAATTTATTAATACTTCACCAACTTTCCTAGCTCTTACTGAATTTCTAGCTAGGATGACAACTTGTGGCATTGACTTCCATAGCTTAGCAGACAAGCTGCAGCATAGGAGGTTCCACATTAACATAAGGAAAAGCTTTTTCACTGTGAGGGTGACAGAGCACTGGAACAGGCTGCCCAGAAAGGCTGTGGAGTCTCCTTCTCTGGAGACATTCAAAACCTGCCTGAACGCGTTCCTGTGTGATCTGCTCTAGGTGATCCTGCTCTGGCAGGGGGATTGGATTAGATGATCTTTCGAGGTCCCTTCCAACCCCCAACATTCTATGATTCTGTGACAATTTATGAAAGAAGCATTCCCATTCAACCTTCAGTTACCACTTTCCAATTTAACCAAAGATTCCTGTGTTATCTTGCTCACTTGAGGGGGGAGGGGAAAAAGTCCTCAGGCAGCTTTTTCCTTTGGTTCCTCTCTTTATACTCTACCCAAAGGAAATAGAAACTTCCCAATCAAAAAAGTTAAGATTTTTCTCTCTTTAAAGAAAGCTGGTCCAAGGCAAATAGGACAGCTTGAAACATTGGCCATGAAAACCTCTTGCACAGTGAATTACCCATCTGCAGGCTTGGAACAAAACCAATGCAGACCTTGTACTTGGACTGATGTCACCATTTAATGCTCTTTCCAACAAACCATTCATAAATTTCATGGCTACAGCTGATCTCAGTTACTCTGTTTCTTTTTGCGCATTTGTCTTGGAAAGTCTGTTCCACATCTTTACAAAGCTGCAGGCAGAGGAGTAATATTTGACCTACAGCAAGCTAAAGGCCCAATGCTCTTGTCTGCAGCTATCATGCAGCAGTGGTCAAATAGTCAATTATACAATTGCCGACAATGCGATGATTTTCCATTTCTCTTCATCTCCAAAACACGTGTCCTCAGAAAATGGACAGCTCCCTAGGTTCAGCATTCATTCCCATCCCTTTGCAGGAAATGGGAGCCATGCCACTGATTTCAGTGAGAACAGAGATGGACCCAAATGCAGATCTGGATGAACCTAAGCTGCCACATTTCCGTGGACTCTAATTTCTAGCTATTCCCTCATCACTACTTGCCCCCTTCTCCACTCCCACTCCCCCTCATTTTTCTTCCTAGAGATATGATAACTGAGGTTTTGACAAAAGGATCTAATAATAGCAAGGCTGGTCTCATTGGGATTTTAAACAAGAGATTGCTCCTTTTTGGAGGGAAAATGTCCAGCTAATAGCTGTTTCTCTTCACCAAGTAAACAGAAGCTGATGCTTCTCTGTAATCTGCTTCTATTCAAAATAGGGTAGGACAAGGAAAATGTAGGAGGATGTTTGAATGGTTTCAAGAAAGAACAACCCAGGCCTCAACTCAGTTCCTAGATGCAGCTCAGCATGCCCATGACATGAAAAATTACCCCTATGGGTACACACGGCACCCAAGTAGTACTTGGCAAACTGTAGTATTTCTGATGACTCTAGACAGGGTATTTTAGTACAGAGACACTATGTTTCTGTGCCCACATCTGTTGAATTTAGTTGCTCTTGGGACTGTCACTAACAGATCTTTTCTGCAGAGAACTTGAAGATCAGAAGTCACATTTGATAATCCATTGCATTCATACAAGGTGGCAGCTGTACTGTCACTAAAGGGTACCCCCTTGGCTTTCCATTGCTTTCACTTCATTAGATAACATGTTATTTCAAAACGTCACACTTTATGCACCATTTAATATGAAGCAAAAGAAGATGCCATTGAAATCAAGTTGGCAGAAAATTTAATTTCTCAACTTTCCTTGGAGCCTAAAATAAATGGGTCGTATGACGGACACAGAAGGATAAATAGGAGATGAGAAGAATGTGTTGGTAGCATTGTTTGATCCACTTTTGGAAAGACAGAACCACACATTTACTGCAGAGAGATGGAGATAAAGGATATTCTCATAAATAAAGTGCTGGAGGCTATTCCATTGTCCTCCTACACGGTACACCTGCTTTTCCTCACATATCCCATCAGATAGTTTTCACGGCTTTGCCTGCTTTGCATTTCCATATGTCTTCAGAATACTTTTCCACTACTTAAAAAACAAACAACAGCCATAACAAAGCCATCAAGAGTTTTGCAACTTGCCATGCTTTATACATCACACACACAAAAAAGGTCTAGGCCCATTCTCCTCCACTTAGAGCACAGCAGATTCATTTAGTTTGCAGAAGAGCATTTCCATGATAAAAATTCAGATGTCAGGGAGAATTCAGTACTGTATTAGAGAATGAGACATCTGTTATGGTAGGCTCTGGCAAGGAGTGATGTTCTGTAATTGAGATGCCCAACCTCTAGTGAGTATCTACTCAAACATCCTCATTGTTGGTGAAATTGTTACAGACAGAAGCTTCTCAGCTGGTGAAGCCAGCAACAGGCTTTGCTCCTCTGCACAGAAAAAAAATCTGGCCCTCATACGTATAAGTTCATAGGATGAGAGCAGTGAGGGAGACAAGCAGAGACAACTGTATTTATTCAGAGAGAACGGATGAACCTCATTCACCTCCTGAAAATAGTTTATTTATGGTGTTCATACCCAATGCGGAAATCGTCTGAGTGACTAGATCAAAGCGTGCTGTAACATCTAAGCAGCTATGCACAGCTACTTGAGCTTTATAAAAACATCAATGTTTTGTTTTCCATCAAGACTATAGCATCTTTTGATTGCAAATCTAATCCTCGGCAATAATATTCTTTAGTGTCTTAAAATCTGAAAAAGTTTTTCCTCTAAAATATTGGTCCACAACATCTGTGTTTGATATGATATCAATGGGAAAGTTTAATCTGATTCAGGTAGCTAGCTAGTCTACTGCTGGCTCCATAGAAATATCTAAACAAATGTGCATTTTTAATTTTCTACATCATACATTGTTATTTCAAATAAAAAAGTGATACCTGTCCTATTCTTCCTTTCATAGTAAATGCAGTGTCATGCCAAATAAAGTCTTATTTAAGAACAACCTGGAGTCACGAACTTGTCATAGAAAACTAAAATCAGAGAAATAGTGAATCTCTCATCCAGCAGTAAACACACACAAAATTCAGTACAGTAGAAGTGAAGGAAGTTGTATTATATAGAAAAGCAAAAAAGGTAGGCAACATGGGAATGGCAAAAAGGAATCCCGTGATGTAAGAGACAAAAAACTACAGAACTGTTCTATGTACACAAAGGCTTGCAATTGCACAATCCACAGGTAAAACAAAAAACATGTTGGGATGCACCAGTTCAGAGATCTGATTCATGAGTGCCCGAGCTAATTCTAAAAGTAAGGTTGCAGATCGATGATAAGCAAATGATTGCTCTTCGGCAGAGATCACACTTTCCACCTCTGGAAAGCTTTCTGTGGTCATTTTCTAGGGTTTGAATGAGATAGAATAAATGTTACCTGACTATAATAGCTCAGTTCTGATCAAAACTCTCCTGTGAAAGGACGCAACAGCAGTGGAACAAGTTACTCTCTGTATATACTTTAAAAAGGGAGACAAACCAAAAAGGGAAAGTCACTTTACATACAAATTCAGTTTTACCACTTTACTTAAAGAGCCCAACAGCAGAATTGGATCATACTTTGTCAACGCTGACACTTCAATATCCCTTTATTTATCTGTAATCTTTTCCCAGTTGTATCCACTGAAGAAGGGAAACTTGCTACTGCATTCTGAGTACTTAAAGATCTGCTTCCCTTACAAGTGAAGAACTGCTTTTTGAGTACAAGCTATGAGATACCTATCTCAGATTAGAGAACCTATTTGTTACTCTGATATAAAACTTGTTTCTCAGTGGTTTAATGCTCTTAATATCAATGTCTGCTCAGTTTAACAATCTTTAACAATCTAAGAATCACTCAGTTATTTAGTTTTACTACTTATTTTGCACTTAATCACATAGCACTTTATGATTAGCAATATTACTACAATAAGAATGCTCTGAGTTTCTATGGCCCTGTTAACTCCAGAATGTTTGAAAAACAAATGAACACTCCGTGTGACCCAGTTTTTGCTGATGAAGCAACTAAACCACAAAAGGTTGGAAAAGAAAAGAAAAAGAAGAAAATCTGAGTTTCTTAGTGTGAGCACCACAATCAGTATAGGATTATTCCCACTTCAGTTACATTGTCTTGTCCTGCAGTGCCTATGAATAAAATTAATTTACTACCACATTCTTGTTGAGAGTAAGGGGTTCTGGCTTACAATAGAAGAAAAGAAGCACAGAAATACCTTTAACCAAACTTGTTTTACATGCAACTTCACTAGCAGTTCACACCATTTTTTAGATGTTAGATTTTAATAGCCAGATATGTCCTTCTGATTTAACTTAAAGGAAGATACACAAGGTGACAGTAATGCTTCCAACATACCAGTTGCACAAAAGACCCTGTTAAGCAATTGCCTGTCACTTAGGAAGCTGTGACAAGGCCAGTGCCCCTCCACAACCTAAAAGAGCACTCAGTTCTAAGCCTGAAACTCCTTCTACCTTGCAAAACCCTCTTACAACCCCGGGCAGCGATTTGAATTCAAGAAGAAAGAGAACCAGAACATTAATGCATCGGGTGCTTTAAAACAGTGTATTTTAGAGCATGAACAAGGCTATTGAACTGAGGGGGCATAAAGAACTTTAACATTTCCAAACTAATTAGACCTTGACTTTGTAATCTCTCAAGTCCTTCAAACACCACCTTTTGAATGACAGTCAATGTGAGACTGCACTGGACATGCAGATTCTCAAAGCTGTCATACCCCATAATTTGCAGGCAACAATAAAGAATGTACGTTACTAGTGCATTCACAAAGCCAGGAAAGAGCAAACCTCAGAATTCAGACCAACAGTTTCCTGGCCTTTAGAAATTCTTCACTTAAGGATAATCTTGATCATCTCATTATTTTGTGGTCAATAATCTTGGTTTAACTAGCTGCCATTAGGAAATGGGACAAGACTTCTTTTAACTACATGGTATCCACAAAGCACCATAACTTGACACTTACAACACTACATACTTCTGCCTCTGTTGTTCACCTTTAAGTAAGATAAGCCCTGCAAAGAACTTCAAAATTGCTCCCACCCAGCCAAGGCTTAAAGGTTCTCCATCTTTTTATGCTTGCTTCCTATTGCAACCCAAACTCATCACAGCAGTTCTCCTTGCACATTGGTCTCCACTCCACAGCTATGGCTGTTAGTGTTTGATAGGTTGCTGTGCCTGGAATATTGGGCTCTCCCACCAGTTTCCCTCTCTCAAGGTTTCCCAAGTTATCTACCAGACATTTAGTGGATTTGATTTCTGAGAAAACCAGGATTTCAGCTAATATTCTATAAACATATTCTTGCTTTTGTGGTGGTCTGATTGGCCAACCCTAAATAACTTCATATAAATGTATAGCTGTGTATACAGTAATTATTTTAATATATAGACACACATAGGGAACAACAGGTATAAAGAGAGAGTTAAAATAAGAAGTGTTCTTGGAGGCAAAAACTGTAGGATCTAGACAACATGAATATAAAATGTAAGCATGAGGATAATAGAAAAAAATATCCAGACCTACAGAGACGTCTTTGTAAATGTCAGTGCAAAATTTGACCTTTTGGTATCTATCATACATTCACCCGTCCTTGTTTGGGACTGGTATCTCCAATGAAATTTTGCATTGCCTTGCAAATCTTGCAGTGTTTGTTCAGAAACACTGCACTGGGAGGATCCAAGAAGTAAGGCAGGCAACTTGACTATAGGGACAAAAGTCTCTTCTTAAAGTGTCCCAGAACCTAAGATTGCTGTCCTTCCACATCCAAGATATTGTGAAAGCATTAACTGCAACTATTTCGTGCCTGTGAACATGGAGTTCCACATTCTTTGGATGCAGGTGGAAAGGAATATACTTACTCACCCATGGCACCTGCAAACTCTGATTTTCTTCATCTGAGTACATTGTCTGAACTAATATTTTTGGGGGTACACAAATGCTGCTATCAGTGACTCACAAAAGAATAACCCCTCTCCTTCTTCCATTTAGATTTAATTTTTTTGAACCAGCAGTACACCATGAGAGAAAATGATGGACTGACAGTGATCGTGGGTCAAACATGGACACTGAATCCTGCCACTGGCCTCTATCCCTGTACCCATAAAAACTGCAGTCTACAGAAACCAGTGAGGTCCAGCATGAAAAGGGATGCTACACAAGCCTTGCAGCTTGGTCTTTGCTTTTCACCTGATAACCAAAGGAAGGGGATGTGGGAAGAAAATTAAAGGTGGAGAGAAGTTCATGTCTTAACTAAAATGGGACCCAGAGAACCTGGATGTGACCTAATGTTCTTAGGACAGAGTACTGAAACGCTGCTGTCACCAAAAGACAGCCAGATTTTACATTATACTCTTGACAAAGCAGATACATTCCAATAAGGACTCAGATGACACCATGTTCTCATCCAAAATTACTAGGCTTGGACCATCAATGGAGGTTGAGTTCCCCATCCAAAGCATGCAGTTGGGACCACATGTCAATCACTGCAATAGCAGTGCACATTACAGAGAGCTGAGGTCCTCTGCATAGCAATAGAGCTGCAGTTCAGCTGTGTTCCTAGACTGAAAGGATTTCTGTCATCTCATTTTTTGCTTTGGCACTGGGGTTTTGTACAGGCATACTGGATTGTATAATAAAGCACTGATGAGTAGATGTTTCATAAAGTAGATTTTTTTTTGTTATTAAGAGTTTTTAAAGGATACATAGAATTCCTACTCCCCACCCCCTTTTTTAATAAAGAGGAAGGAAGAATATGACCTTCTGACACTGATAACTAGAATAGCACACGTGAAGACACTGCTGATTATCCTAGCTGCTAACAGATCCTGTCTAAGCAGGAGGGTAACATTGCCAGAGAAACCCCAATCCCTTTCTCTCAGAGGTGTAAATACACATTCTTTTTGTTTACTGTTCAAAGGAGTGGAGGAGGGTATAAAAGAGACAGAAACTGCTACAGATACGATCAACTGAAGCTCATCTTGCCTCTGATGTGCGAGTTGCTTAATCAGTGCTCTAAGTGCTTTGTTATTGATGCTGAAAGAAGTACTACTTATGGAAACCAAGCATGCACTGAAGCGGTTCACTCAGCTGAGGCCTCTGGGTGCATGCTTTCCTGAACTGCTCCGCAAAAATCTAAGGGCACAGGCAGATTTTAGCTCCTGCTTATGTGTTCTGCTAAATCAGGATCTTACGGCACCTACTGGATCCTGATTCCTATTCAACAAGGCATTTAGCTAGGTACTTTGCTTGCTTTGGGGGCTTATTTGCTTTGTAAAATAAAGACAAAGCATGGAGACAAGTGTGCAAGGCATATGTGAGGCAGCAGAACTAAGGCTTTCATGCTAACCTGATCTAACAGCATAGTTTCCCCAATGCTTGACAAATCACAAATTGGTTTACAATAAAAACCTTCCTCTACATAAATAGTACCAATACACTGTTAATTTACTGATACGTTATATAGAAACTGCATACCTACTGCAAGAAATACCCATTTGTGGTATAATTTTAGCATGTTTGTTTTTTCCAGATGTGTGTCCGTGTCACAGCACAACTGGTAATTCACAGTTTTGTGGTGGTTTTTTTTTGTTCTGTTTTGTTTGTTTGGTGCTTTTTTGTTGCCTTTTTTTTTTTTTTTTTTTTTTTTTTTAAATTTCCCTCCATCCAAACAGATATTCCTCCTAGAATTGATGTGGCAAGTGGAAGCCTTTTCTCTCTTCAGACAACCTGTAACTCAGATTAATATTTGTAATTTGAATGTTTCAGTTAACACCAAACAACGAAGAGATGCCAAGAAAAATTACTGATTGTAAGTTGTAGCATCCCAATAGCAAAATCATTGCAATATCCAAAAACCCAGTAGTGTTTATACATCCTTTCATTTTAACAAATCCCAGGCTTTTCATTTTGAAAATACCCTTAAAATAAAATGAATGCAAAACCCCCATAAAACACCTATGTTCAAAGACCAGCAGATGCAACAAATATGAAGGGAGAGCAGCCACAGACAGATAGCATCCTTTGGCCTGTTCAGTCTGCCTGACATCTGCAGTGCTTACTCCATTCTCGTTTCCACTAACTTGTTCGTTGAGTTTAGTTTCTCATTTCCCTTTCACTGCAGCCTGAATGTGTTTTACCTTCACATCCCTTTCTCAGCAGGTGATTCACACAAGCTGTGTCTCAAGGCCCATGGCTGACTGGCAGTGTTACCTCCTTGACCCTCAGGATCACAATTATTGATCTATCTGCAACCAAAAGGCTGAAAAAACCACGAACCCACTTTACCCAAACACTCTGAAAAAAGCCAGATCTGACCATCACATATTTTCAATAGGGCTGTCTGAGGAAAGGGGGGAGGGAGATGAATAAACATGTCAGCTAATTTATTAGCAGTTAGTAATTTTGAGCAGCTCCAGTCACTGGTATCTTCTTGAGAACCATATTTTGACCAATAACTTCTCCTATTTCCTGCAATAATCCATCTGCAATCAATAGATTACCTGACAGCAGATACTCCTGGGATGAGCTTGTCAATACACACATGGAAAGACAGTTTTCTTTCTGAGCTAACTGTGAATAAATTCCTGCTGTCTGCATCCACCTGTGTACCCTTTAACAACTACTGTTTATTCAGAGCTGCTAGGCCTGGATATTTGGAGAAAGCTATTTATGACGCACAGACACCAATCCTTCACCTCCTGGAAAGACCCCACACGTGTGTGGTTTATATCACTTTGGAGATAACAATTCAGAGAAAATGAACTGCATTTAAATACATTTAGGTTATTTTCCTACTTGTAGAAACATGTGAGATGTGTTCAGCCTTTGAAATCATTCAAGTTTAGAAAAGAAATTTCCCCCTCTCTCCACAGGGATGAAGCTGTTCACTACCTGCATCCTCAATACCAATATGTGGATTAAAAACTCTAGTGGTCACCTGCCACTTGATGCCATTTCCATTACTTCATGGAAAACAAATGATATGACAAACAAAATCAGAACTTGCAAGTACTGTGGGTCAGATCCTTCTCTGCTGGTACAATTGTCTTCTCAGACTTCAGTAAGGGGCATCCTATCCTCCTCTGTGGCATCTTTCCATCATAGCCTTGCACTGACTTGTCTGAGGAACTAAGGATATTTGATTAAATTTCTCCATTAAGTAACTGCTGCTTTAAAACAACATAACTATTTCAGCTTTCTTCTTGGTTCAGACCACATCTCCTTTGTTCCTACACGCATGGACCATTTTTGGTTACTGATTTCCAGAAAATGTGGTTCTACATCCTCCCAAATGGCATAGAAGTATTTTTATAACAAGAATTTTCTGAGGTTATAAATGGAAACACAGAAGAAGCCACAACAAATTGGGAAATTAAGTCTGTGCTCTAGCAGAAACATGAATGGCTCAGGCACACAGAAGTGGAAAAGAAAATTGTTGCTCATGTGCAATGACCTTTCTACTTTTTAAATCAGTTTAGCCACTGTCACTCTCCTAGTCCACCCAAGCTAACACACAGAGCTGTTTAGTTTGCACTGATGGTCTCTGCTGTCACATGCTTTCTTCTACACCACTTTTGAAGCTCCAAAAGGGAAGACAACGCTCAGGCTCTAGCTCCTGCCAGAAATTTCCTGCTGGTAATTTGTCAAGTAAAATGAGCAAATTCTCGCTTCCTGGTATCTAGCCTGAGGACAGCCTCCCTCCCCCAGACTCAGAGATATCTTCTGTCTGAGTGGGCATTTCAGTGTTTTGCACAAATCATTGCACCTGCTTTCCTGACTCACTCCAATTTCTCCCCTCTGCCCCTCCCTTCCCTGCACTGCAAGGCAGATGCTATCACTTCATCTAGGATAGCACAAGACCTAACAGAAGCCCCATTCTTGTCTTTCTGGCAAGGAAATAGGGTTAGGTGCTTCAGTAACACATCATGCATGGGGAGTGGGGGGAAGGGACGAAAGAAGCCCGCAATTTCTGTCCATATGCGCCGTTTGGGTGCCTATCTCATACTAATTTCAACATAAAGTAAAAACAATTTATCACTAACACAATTTATTACTTATTTGCATTTCAGGATCTTAAAAATAGAGCAGACAAATCATAATGCATCATGCCCCTAGTGATTTCTATTCCCTAATTACACTGATAACTTGCTTGATTAGTGCTATGCTTTGTACAACAGGACCAGCTGGAACAGAGACAGTCTTTATTTACTTCAGAAGGGCTCTGGAGATGATTAGCAGGAGTGCATAAATGTACATTAATGCACATTAATGCAGCAAGTAATCTAGACTGTGGACAGAAACAATACATATTGTATTTTTCCACCCAGTATGTTTCTATTTGAAAATTCTTTCCACAACAAGTGCCTCTGAGGTACTTTAATCTTCCTGTTGCAATTTGTAATTACCTTAGACTGATATGTCTGTTTTTCTAAATATATTGCTTTACCGGCAAAAATATACCCTCTTTGTAAGCAGATTATATTTACTGACACACAGCACACTTCTTTCTCATTGGGGAATGAGGGTTTGAACTCCTTTCTGAGAGGGTTTTTTTGTTTTGTTTTTTAAACACATCAAGGATGTTTTCTGTCCAGAAACACAGCTGCCCTTTAAATGATGTCGACAGTTCTGACATTCACCTTCTTACTAAGGATATTTGCATTTTAGGGACTTCCACTGCGATTGCTGCAACAGTGAGGAGTAGCTTTTGTACAGAAAACTTGGCACCCCAGGAAGGAGATGGTTTCTATCTCTGTTTTCTAAAGATACATTTAGTGGCCTTTGATATGACATACATGCTAATTACTCACCATTTCCTATACAAGATATGAAATATAATAATTCCTATTTCCAATACAATGGCAAAGTCCTTAAGTACCAGGAAATGAAAACGAAGTTCATCCCTTTCGTCTGTGGTACCTCCAGGCCCCTCCACACCACCGCAGCTGAACAACAATCCAAAGGGCACACACCACTGCTCTTGCAGAAGAGGGACACTCCTCAGGGGGACAAGCAACAGCCCGTTAACAAATTCACATTCCTAAGCCACAAACAGCGTGATGCCTTCAAGAGGGATGGGAACTATGCATCACCTCAGGACCTTATTCTCAGAATTTGCAGACAGAAGCTGATTTCAGTAGCATGTTTCACTTCGCGTTTGAAAAGCATCCCTCCCCCTTAAGTCTTTGGAAGAAATGCCCTCTTCCCCAAGTTCCTTTCACCACCATCCATTTTCAATAGAAGAGTCAATGGTTGTTTTAAAGTTATTTGATTTTTTAATGCAAGACCATGTATGTGCTTTCACATTTGTTCTACTGTCCAGAAAGCTCTTGGCTATGCTATCATGACATTCTGTGACTGATAGCATTGTGATAATTTTCTATATTTTTTCTACACAAAGATACAGGGGTTGAACAATCTTTAGTTAAAAAACCAAAAAAGACAACTTTAAAAAAGAAATCTAAATCCCATGAAAATGACAAGATGTACTTAGTAGTTGCTGCCTATACAAACCAGGCTGGCAAGTCGGCAAGTCTTCTCTTCCTTCCTTACCTCAGAAGCAATAGACTTACCTTCCTTACACTTACATGCAAGTACACATTTAGCAAAACCACTTTCATTCCTCCTAATTTGGCTTTAGTGAGACACATTGTACTGTAACTTCTTGGATACATTCTGCTTGTCTCTTGCTAATCAAGTTTCATTGCTGGCAGCCAAATGGATGATGCCTAGATTTCATGAGATTTGGAGCACTGCAAATTCCTGTTCTGCTGGGTAGCTGACCATATCAATCTGCAGTCTTGATGATGCTTAGCTGAGTAATTTCATGAATGGCAATACCAAATCACTAGAAGGATTACAAAGACAGTGCTTCATGTGCATCATGTACACCATGCTAAGGCAACACAAAGAAAGGATGGTCATGACAGCTGAAGGGAAGGACACTGCAGAATGGAATTGCCTTTAAAACAGCACAGCTGGTCATACTGACCCTTCAGATGAGCCTACAGCTCAGCATGCACACAACAAGTTGGGAAAAGGAATACTTGGTACTTTGTTTAACCAGAAAAAATGTCTCACCTTCTGCCTTCAGAACTGGCTAGTCAGATTAGAGACTATGAAATTGCATAGCTTTTCTGATGGGATGCTAATCTGCAGTATCTATCATTTAGCTTTCAATTTCTTTCCAAGAGTTATGGGTCAACGGCTAGAGTCAAGTATAACCACTTCCTCATGCTTATGGTAATTACTAACTCCCACTTTATCACAGAGCCTTTTATCTGAAGTATCCCAAAGCATTTTACAAATTCAGCAACACATCTACATTGGACCTGATCCAAAGCACATTAGGGTCAATGAAGTTAATATACAATGTATTATATGCATGTAAACATCGGATAAATTGCTTGCAATTGCATAATTACAGTTGAGGGCATCCAAACAGCCTTAACTCTGCCCTATAGCGATGGAAACAAAAAGACCCATTGGATGAGTCTTCCAAAAGCAAGCTGCATTTTTTGCAGCTAATCCAAACTAAGACGGTATTAAAATACTTAAATCGTAATCACAATTAACGTGCACTGTTGGCAAAGGACTGGGTTTAGGTTACATGTGTGCCTTAGCTGAACATTCTCATTCTTGAGAATTTTACAGTTTAACTATCAGTCTGAATTCCCCAGACTGAATGCAGTTTACCTGATAAACTTTGAAATAAATTATTAAGGTAGAAGAGATGACAAACACTAGTTTTATTTTAACAATATATTTATCTAACTAGTGATCAAAACAAGCCTGTACACATCAGTATGCCATCTTGACACTTTCCAGAGCACTGAAAAATGCATACCCCCCCAGGAAGTCCTTAAATTGGAGATGTACCAGGGAAAGGATCATTCTCAGCTTCACACCTTTTTTAATACTCTTTCCTTAAGTATCCTCGAGTGGCTACTGTTAGAAACAAGACACAAGGTGGCTGGATATTTCACCCAATCTAGTGCAACAACAGTGCTTTTAATCACACTTTTTAGAACACAGGCTTTGGGCTTTATACAAGATTTTGAAAGTGTTCAGGCTAGCAAATCTATGGACCCATTTTAGCCGTTGTCTATGACTTCATATATTCTAACAAAGGCCTACATTGAAGAACTAACATTAAAATATCTCATTTCTACCCTAGAGTGGGGCTGGTATTTTAAATGTGGACACCAGTATTTTATAGTCACAATAAAAAGCAATTGTAATTTTGTCATCAAGACAGCTTGAAGTCCATCATTATGAATGCTTACATGTTGTTTGGAATTTGGCTCCCCTTCTCTTAGCAACATTGTTGGACTTTTCCTGCATAATTGACCCACCAAGTATTTTACTGTGTGGGCTTCTGTTTTCCTCAGCACTAGAAGAGAAGATTAAGAAGAACTAAAGAAAGAGCTGGGGGATAAATGAAGTTTAATAAACCAAACAAAGCACTCCCTTAAGTCTGCTATGGGAGACAGCACTTCAGAACAGAGTGGGTGTTTTGATCAGTGCAGGTATCATCCCCTGCACTCGGTATCTGCTCCGAAAGTGCTTCCACTAGAACAACACGATTCCCATCTTTCTTCCCAGTAATTCACACAGAGAGTGTGCTTCAATTCACATGGGAGGGATTATAGCAAAATTGCAGTGCTTGGGAGGTATGCTGGGTTGGCAGCCTCGGACGCCAATGCAGTAGACTATTCAGCAGAGACTCTCAGAACAGGTATTAAACAATACAAGCAGATGTCATTTCCTCTACTGGAAAGAGCTCAGCTTTGGAAAAGCTTTCCTTGTGCCTTGGATCAGGCTCCCCAGGGACAGCACAGCTTTTCTGCCAGCTGAAGCACAAACCAATGCTGTCTAGCCCAGTGCAATTTTTGTGGTAACTAGACTTGGCCATCAATTCATTGCACAGCGGCAACTACGTTTAGCAGTAGCAACCTTCAGCCATTCAGATGTCTGTTCTGAAGATACAGAACGTTATATTGTTACAGAGTACATTATAACATTTCATTTGTCTGAAAAATGTCACAGATCTTCAGGTTTGAATGGAAACCATTTTCACAACAAAACCTCCTTCTGTGTCAAAGCAGAAACCTTACACAAAACCCTTCCAGTTCATGTCACGATAGTATCCTGTATTGCTTTAATAAGTCTATGTTAGCCCATCACTTCCTAACATTTATAAACTAATAAGATAGGCCAGCTTAAGAAAGACTATGAATAAACTCCCTTAACTTCAAACACTACAGATATTCATAAACACTGTGTGAAGGTGAAAGGGAGAGGAGAAATCTTTTCCCCACAAAGACAGGTAAGGAGAGGAATGGGGACCCAGACAGGCTGTGCAGTCCCAGACTTGAAAGCTTTCAAGGTCTGACTGGTTAATGCCCTGAGCAACCTTGCCTCACAACTAACACTGCTTGGAGAAGTTAGGAGTAGCGGTCCCTTTGAACCTGAATTATCCCACGATTCTGTGAAAGCAATTATCTGACATAAACACAAGACAAAATATCTTCAAAGTTAGTATTGGATTATCAAAGTATTTGATAACAAATACATTTGAGTTGGAAAAAAATCTCCCTCTGCTTTACAAGCACAGAAGGCCAAAGACCTCACTAAGGGCAAAGATGATACAAGCTGGCATTTTACCATTGTAGTACCGTGACTTAGATGTTCACAACATAATTAAAAATCTTTATAAAGCACATATTAATGAACTACATAACAGCTTAAATAGTTCCTTTCTAAATTTCAAGACTTACAGTTGTACAGCTACTACACCAGACATAGCTGACATCAGCAAACCAGGCTTGAGTCATGAAGGGATCAGGTTTGATGTCATTCAGTAACAAAACATATATAGCTAGAAAAACTTGTGAAAGCGCACAGGGCACAAAGATTATTCTAGCAGTAAGATGAAAAAGTGAGTAGGTAAACTGGTGACAGTTCAGTGACCTGGTAAACTGGTAACAATCCAAGACAGTTTAATACAGCCACATGGAAAAAAAAAAAACACTGGATGTAACTATAAAATGAGTTAGAGGGTGTTTAAGGATTGAAGTTATTCAAGAGGATCTCCTAGATAACGTTACCAAGGAATATACCAAGGGAAACATATTTCTAAATATTGCATTTCAGTCCAGGAACCCATATTTTAGGAATATGGAAATAACAGTAAATCATAAAAGTCAGTGGCAAAAAAGACTATGACTGTGACATTTTAACTACATTGTCCAGTCTATTTAATTAATCCAATGTAGATTTTAAAGGTAAACTTTCAAGGTTTTTATGTTTGCTATTCCCGAAAGCCACAAATAAAGAGCACTCAAAGCACATCACAGAATAAGGGCCTTCCAGTCACATAGAAAAAGAAATAACAGGAGCCAGTGACTGGTTAAACAGCAGCTTCAGTTCCTGGGAACCACATTACAACAAAAACCTCCAAGTCCCTAGAACATTCCAAAACCAACCAACAAACAAACAAACAAAAAAAAACGGCCAGTTGACTGTCATTTTACATTAATGCTTATTCAAAAATAATGTTCTGAGGTAACTGGTGCAATTCTGAATGCAGAAACCAAAGTTGTGTATGTTTAGGAGTCACTACAGTGATGCACTCACTCACAAGAATCATAGAACCAGCAACTCATATTCAAGGTGATACATACATTACCAGTCTTCAACTGGCTGTCAAGCTCAACTCTACCTTCTTCTTGTTAGCCTCTATTGTAATCTAGTTGTGATTCAAAATAACTAAAATAAAATTCAAAAGCTATAACCTCATTTTAACATTGTCACTCTTACTTCAATGGGGCTGTGAACATACAGCACATAGGATATAAACGTTAAGGGGCAAGCATCTAATTCCCTTTGCCAAAGGCAGCAAAATTTGGATGGCCTTGAATACTCGGCATTGTGGGGGCGCACAAACCCGAAAGAGAATAATTAAGATGAACGTTGGCCTGTTAGTTCTTTTTTAAATGGTTCTAGTCATGAAGGGAAAAAAAGAGCCTTAGAAGAAAAAAGTGATTAGAAGCATTAAATCTGGTCATTTGGCTTAAATCCCATCTGAGTCACAGTCTAGTAGGAAATACAAACACTTGATCTCTTTTCCCTCCTCTGTCCTTTCCTTTCCCAGTGAACTATGTGTTATGATACCCTATGTCACTCTTCCTGTTGTGCCACTTCTACGCAGACCTGCTTTTTCTACTCCAGTTATGTCATTACCCTCATTTTAGACCATACTATCATACCTACCAAAAAAATTCTGTTTACCAAAGGACATGTACTTATGTAAGCATTTTGAATAGACGACTTTACATCTACCTTCTTCACTCCATTATACCTTAAGATAGCTAAGGAACATGCTTCCAATTTTCAATTAATTAAAGCAGCCAGGTGTAAAACAGTTTTAGAAAGTGACTGATCTGCAGACTATTTCCTCTATAACAAAAGCAACTTGGCAGTTTTTTTTGTTTGGTAGGGTTTTTTGTTTGGTTTGGGGGTTTTGTTGTTGTTTTAAGATGGAGCTGTTCTTTGTCAGTATTCTCATTATAAACTTTTCAAAATAAAACCTTTCTTTTCTGGTTAAAGTAACAAAAATACTAGTAATATATACTGTGTAAGTTATATATCAGGAAGACCACTTACTACAACACCATTTATCTTCCAGTTTAGCCAAGATTACAGTTGAAAAGATCTATTCATCCAATAAATTCACCTTATTTAAAATTTTCCAAAAAAACCCCAACTTCCAGGGTATTGCTAACAATAAAAACTCTACAGTGCACCCTTCCCTTTTCAGTGACACTATAGACAACAAAATTAAACATAGAGCTAACTTCTTTGTTAAATGGCTACCAGAAATCTCCACAGAACCTGGGTGGGGGGAAGAAGCAGGATGATATTTTAGTATTGCAGGAGAGGGAGAGCACCTCCTTGTTAACAGCTGGGTCAAAACAACCCATCCATAAGGACACTGCTTGATTGGAAAAGGTTGAATGGGTCATCCTATGCAGCATACTTCTCTCACATATATAGAAACTGAAAGCTCGATAGTTACACCATGACCCAAATAAGAAAACACTGCAGAAAAAGAAGGCTGTCCTAGCCACCATTTGACAGCTACTTATAAGGAGTAAACTTTTACTGATATTTAAGACAGGAGGTACCAGTCCATCTTTGTGGGCAGTAGCGTGACGTGGTCTTGCCTCTCCTGGCACGTTAGGGGAGGAAGATTCATCTTGCCATCTCCCAGGTATAACGTGGGCTGAGCATTTCTGCAGGTGGTTTTGTTCACATTAAAGGCTTGCAAATGGTGTTGCTAATTGAATTACAAATTAACTCATCAGTAAGTAATTTCTTTAAATTAAGTGGGGATTAGTTAGAATAGCTGGGCAGAATAACTGAAGCAAAGTGGTCCCACCCCCCTCATCAACATCTAAACCTGTCAAATTATTCTAATCTGACAGAAATCGATTTGGGATTATCAGGTGCAGCTGTCAAACTAGCCCCAGTCTTTAAAATCTCAGTCATTCTCCTAATACTAAAACTTAAGATATTTGCTATCTACAACACCTGAGAATATCCTTAAAAATAAGGAGTTGTTTAGACATTTTTCTTGAAAGAATGGATTCAGTGATGCATTTAAGTGCTTATAAAATGCACACTTGCTTTTTTTTTGTTTTAGTAGATTAAAAATCCCAATAAAAATACCCCCTATTATCCTTTGAAACTTTATTATTGATGAAATTGTTATAAGTATCAGCGTAATATTCCCTGATAGCTAATAATTACATTGAGGTTTCCTCAGGTTACACAAATATATTCACAGTCACCAGTACACTGGAGCAATCAAGGTTATCTCTCATATCATGACACTGTGTCTATCTGTAGAACAGAACAAGACAATAAAAATGCTAAAAAACCCTGAGCCAACAGGTCTTGGGAAAGAAGATTCAAATGTAGCATTTTTAAAAATCTTTTCCTAAAGGAGGAGAAAATGGTCAGGCATTATAAATCATTATTAGCAACAGTAACATTAAGGACAATTTAGAAATAATCCATCAACTGATCAAACATTTTCTTTCTCCTCCCATATTACAAGCAGTGGCACATGAAATCACCCGAAGTCTTACAAATAGAATTTTCACTGCTGAAAAATAATACATTAAAGTCTTTTCATGTGAGTCACAATAAAGTATATCACAATAAATTATATTTTAATTGCAGAAGGAAATTAATTTCGCCAACAACCTTCTGTGCTAAGGAGAGACGCAGGTATTGCCAGCATGGTCTTGGAAACAGCTCTGTAATATTCCCAAACTGGGATTCAGAATGTAATCCCAGAAAGGGGCTAGGTAGAGTGGACTTGAGAAACATGTTGTGTGTAAAATATTAATTAACACCTCAAAATATCACCTCTGGTAATGATTAATAGCCCAAAAGACTGGGAGGGACAAGAGGGTTGTAACAGGCAACGACTCTTCTCAGCAGGAAAAGCTTCATTTTCTGGTCAGTAACTGATACACAGCTAACAACAAAATTTATCATGGACACCGTCAAAGAGTTATTGGAAAAATTCCATTCAGAGACATCATGGAGAGATATATTTGTACATGGATGCTCGAGATGGAAAGGTAACAGATCCATATTTTGTCTACCAAAGTAGATCATGACAGAAGAAAAGGTAGTGAAAAAATTTCTATTTTAAACTGCCTACTTGAAAAAATTCAGTTCCTTCTCCAAAGTTGTTTCTTTTCTTTCATTGATTGTATGTAGATGTAACATTCATGTCTTCGTTGGGTTTAAAAAAAACCTAGGAGGCACACCTATGCCAAGAGCTGAATGAAAGCCATCGAAAGGCTAAATACATCACACCCTTTTCTTGAAAAGTTGAAACAGAGAAGAGTTAAAACAAATCAATGTTGGAAGATTGTAATTTTACTCTAAGAAACAGAAGGAACACAGGTCAAATTCTGTAGGGGAAAAATAATTTGCCAAAACCCAAAAAAACCAACCAGGCCACCATAACTACCCTTGAATAAATACTGAGAGGACTTACCCAGAAGTTAGACAATGAGGTCAGATACACTCTGTCAGAAGTATCAAACACAGAAGTAAAAAACACCACCAAAAAAAACCCCAACCACAAAAGTATAGTTCTAGAAGCAGGCAGTGGGTATTTTTCTGCAAGCAGTGCCAACCTAGTCTAACTCTGCTGAGTAAAGAAAGGCTTTAGACATTGATGCTGGTTTGTTTTAGTTCTATTGAAGGCTCGATCTCCTAAGCTTAGGCTCTAAACAGACATGAAGTTCTAGACATTGTGCTCCCTGAGAGGATTTTTGCACACGCTCCCATTGTAAACCCAGAACTCCCCGTGGGAAGAGCTGAGCACCCAAGAAGGCTATTTTGAGAAACTAGAGGGGAAGGAAGACAGTTCAGGATTTTGATATCCTCCAGTGTCTCGTGTCAGGTGATATACACAATATTAATGGAATAACTTCAGTTGAAAAGACATACCCAGAAGCTGAAAATCACTAAAACCACATCTTAAACTATCATCACAGAAGAGCAAATTTCACTGAAGAACTGTTGTGATAAAGAAAGGCTTGTTTCTTTCCTTTTTCTCTTAATGCAAATTAAAATGGTATGAAAACCTGACAACTGCCACGTCTCGGCAGGTCCTCTATGGCCTCCTTATTATCATTATGGTAGGAGACATTTGAGGGAGGGAGACATTTGCCCTTACTCTGGCAAACCCACTTGTTTCCATCCACATCTACGAAGTATGCATGTTACAATGAGAAGGGAAGTAAGGAGAAAGTAGATATACTAGAGTCAAACAGCTGGAACACTCACTTCTGTAAAGGAAAAAATGAGAAGGGAGTTAGGTGAGACTTAAAAATGCTAACTGTAAAGCAATTAAAATTCCCTATAAAACTATCAGTGGTACCATATTAGGAAGCACACCATTTCCACAGCCACCAAAAGAGGTACCATAAATTCACCAAATGACACACTAAAAAGCTTAAACTTAAAATCTGCTAATCCCTTTAGACTCAGCCTCTAACAATTTTGCAAGAGGAACTACAGCTCCTGACAGAAACAGTAAATCAATGCCTCAAGCAGCATATCTTACTGCAAATAGGTATGTAAGAAACTAAAACTAAGTCTGTCCCAGTCGGTTCAGAACAGTGTTTTAGAGAAGCTTATTATATTTTAGAAGAACTTTTTCCTCATTTAAAAATTCCATCAGTTTTAAAGTTAAATCCAGAGATAAATTGGGCACTTAGAGATATTAGAGGCTTTTTCAATAGATGTTCTGGACATTGTACTACCTTTCATGTTATTCTAGAGGCTAGTTAAGCTCATTGTTTGAAGTCCAAATGCTTTTGGAAATTGATGTGTAGGGCTAAGCTTAAATCTTTAAACACTTTTCAAAAGGAAGATTCATTCTGAGAGCCAAACAGTCTTAGCAGTCAGCCTTTTCAACAGGACCTATTTGCAAAGATGGATCTAAAATAAATTACTTTATCTGGCTGTACCAATGAAAGCCATTTTCAGAAAAAAAAATCATAATACATCAGTCTGTTGTATCCACAGAAAGCAGCAGTTTCCAATTTGTCCTTCATACAGCTGCAAGCGAAGCAAAGATCTTAAATTCTTTATCTTGGGTAGGGGGCAAAGAAGGGAAATGCAGATGTAAAATACTGAGCTCATTTATTTGGACAGTAGATGAGGCAACAGTGATATATGTATTGATTTGCTGCTTTACTAATTAACATACTGCTTTCGGCCTTAGAGTTTTCATCAAAAGATTGAGCTGTTTAAGAAAGTCTTTGGAAAGTCACTTCTCAGAGGTGCCACCTTAAAACACAGCAAAAGCACTATCACTTCTGGTTTTAATTGGTAATGAGCAAGCCAACTCTGTGAAGACTGTTCCACATGCTCAGACACGCAGTTGTGCACAACAATGTAAAAAGCAAAGCAAACCAACATGTTGTGTACTTTCTTCTAAGTAGCAAATAATGCGGGAATAGGATACTAGCATGGAAAACAATCCCCATTATAAACATGGGGACATCAGATCTGTGTCCTTCATCAGACATCTCACTCCCCCTTCTGTGATGCACCCCTGCACAACTATCAAGTTAACAAACAATTCCTTAGCAAGTATAAGAACGGAAATAAAAAACAGGCTCCCAGACATTAAATACACATTTCCATTAAATTCTACCATGCTTAGTAAGACGGCAGCTTATTCATTTTCCATGAGATCTGTTCACTCATAGCAGAACTCACAACAAATGATTGCAGCTCAAACAGCAGGAAGGGAAAGATGATGTTCTTTATGTCCTATGGTCTTTCCATGTCTCCTTACATCGAGGAGGCTGTGCTTATTAATACTAGCTTATTTTGCTAATGATCTTTACAGAAGTGGCATCTCAGAAAGCAGGAGAGGAGCGATTATGGTCTGCATGAGCCTGAAGTCCAGTTTGTTTTCTTAACTCCTGACTTTTCTCAGCAATTACTTAGAAAATTCACTTTTATTCAGAATTATCAGCACAGATCCCTGACCTTTGTTCCTTGCTACATGTAGGTAATTAACGCATGAAAACAGTACTTTCACACCATGAAAGGAAGAAAACAAGACCACTATCTGGGAATTAATCTACTCCCTGGATGGCAGAACACACAGTCTTAGATAATAGTCACAAAAAAGGCTTCTGATAATATTGTCTCATTGTCAGCAAGTCACAACAGAGATCTTGCCCTTAACAATGCACCTACAGATGCAGGGCTCAGGGCCCATGTAAAACTTGGAGCATGAGGACAAAGGCAAAGACTTTTTCTTCCCCTTCCCCCAAGTTTCAAAGGAATAAAGAGGCAACAAGGATAATAAACACAATGGGATCCGAGGAACCTGCTGCCCATAAGTGGTATGAAGCCCAAATACATACAGGGATTTCCAAATTAGACACCTGCTAAAAACAAATATATCACAGCTCTTAAACTTACAGTCATGGGACCTAGCCCTTAGCTCACAGACTGATGGATGCAGGGAAAGCCCCCACGTGCAGAACTGTTCCTCTATTTCGTGCCCCTCTTTTTGCCATCATTTCTGGCAACTGAGAGCGCTAGAGTACTGGAAGATAGACAGATACTTTTATACTTCAGTGGGTAACCACCTATTACTGCTGTTTGGATACAAAACTAAGTAGCAAAACCATTCATCTGAGGCTACATGACAGCTTACTTCAGAAAACACTATAGAAAACACTTCAGAGCCATGTGTTAAGGTGCACACGTTTTAAATTCCAGGTAAGCATCTTCCACAGAAGTGTGAAACTGCTCTTCATACCCAACATAGTCCAAATGAACTGTATAAGCTTTTCGCCAATGCATTTTAATCATATCCTCAGTATATTAATGTCCAAATGAAAACCTTTCCCTGTGTGCTGAGAGGCCCACTTCTAATTAATCACTTCTCAGTGTTTTTATGCTGACCTTTCTACTTATAATTTTACAGTTCCAAAAAATAAAATACACCCTCCTTAATTAAAAAAAAATAAAATACAAAGCCTTTTCACTGACAGTAACAATACATTGATACTGTGACAAGATGGACTATAACGGTGTTTAATAAAGCTGCAAGCTCAGGTAGAGTGAACATGCAACAATTTTATAAGAAGGAAATGATGCAAAAAGCATGTGGCAGGAAAAAAAAACACAAGTATGAAATAAAATAGTTGTTGCCACACGTTGGAATTCTACATTAACCTCAGATACAACAACCACATGGGAACCTGTCATCAAAATGATCGGTACTTTTGTCTTCCACTTAAGCATAGCTACACTGTAATTAGAAAAAAATCTTGCAAGTTTTATCTAGAAAGAGTTCAAGTAATCCCCTTGTCCTTCCTGCTGCTGGATTCAGCAGTATTTTCAGGGGAATGAAGGGGGGAGGGAGATGCAACTACTTTTACAACCATAAAGATTTCTTAAATGATGAACAGTGAACTGGTGGAATATTTTCTGTTCATTTTCCACAAGATTTCACTTTGCAGATAGAAGATGTCAAAGTAGCACCAAAAATCTCCAAGTACTTGAGCATTACAGAGGCTGGTCCAGCCTCTGAATACACTGGTTTAGGAAGGGATACCTGTTGGTTCAAGCAGCAGCTCTGGAGCGACATGCCTGAAGATCTTGGTGGCTGCAGAGGACTTGTGTCCAGATGCTAGCCCAGAAATGGAAGCTCTGCTCAGTCTACCAAAACTTTAGTAAACATAGGTTCAAGTTTGTACCCTGGGATAGACTCAGTTTGACCCATCTCCCTTTTGGATCAACTTTAATCCACAAAGTAGGCAACTGTGTCCAAAAGGCCACTCACCAAAATCTTTTCAGATGCTTAGAAGACCAATTGTCCTCCAGGGCAGGAATCTTCTGCCCCAGGTATCTCTCACTTGTTTGCCTCAATGACATGCATCTCACACTGGAACCCACCAGGATTTTTAGGCAAGGGATTTCTTTCCCCTGCACTACTGCGGGAACTCGGGTGTTCACCATGCCTATCTAGACAACACTCACCAAACAGAAGCCGTACACAGAACAGCCCTGGTCCATGAAGCAACTCTACACTCTGCAATGCAGAGAACTTTTGTTTGGGAATTAGGGAATGACTCTATGCTGTAGCCTCCCAGAAGCGGGGAAAGATTTTATCCTAAACTTTACCTATGGAAGCTGCTAAGAACACAACTAGCTGTCTCATTCAGAAGGATTTATTTTCCTGGCTAGAAGCACAGCTGCTGCTCAGGATAAGACTATGTGAAGATGTCAACTATTTGTTTGTTTGTCTAGCAGACCTGTTCCTCAAGTGTACGTGTACTGGTGACCATGACAAAAAGAAAAATGCTTTTCCCCCTTCATAAGTCCTGTTATTTTTACAGAGCCAACACGACAGCAGGCAAGCCAGATTTGAGTTCTCTCTTATAATAAGGGGAACTGGTTGCTAGGCTGTATTTTGTCACACCTGCACAACCCCACCGAAAAGGCAGGTGTAAACAGAAGCTGTAATTTGCCCCGCAGTTGCTGATACATGGGAAGGTAAAAAACCCAGCTTGAGCCAGAGCCCCAGTTGAACACACAAGGCTGCCGGGCAGAAAAACAAAAACATCTTTTTACTACCAAACTGAGTGTATTTGATCTGAAAATCACTAAGGCACAATAAATATGGAATCCTACAAACAAGTTTTTTTACAGCAGTTTTCAGAGGAGAGCTGCAATTTCTGTAATGAACATGCATTAAACCCTCAATAAAGAAAGTTAATTAAGAAAATGAAATTTATTTTTTTTTACTCAAAATAATTCTGCTGCTGAAAAATACAGTATGTACAGTAAATATGGTTTGGCAGGAAAAGTCTGTTGTGGGGCTCTATTGGTACAGATAACAGAGTTCTGTTCCAGTACAACTTAAACCAAATTCAGACACTCTATGCATGGAAATAAAATATGAGGGAAAAAAAAAAAAAGAGCACATGAAACACTACAAGATTGTAAAAAAAAGCAGAACACAGACGTGCAGAAATGGCACAAAACCCACAGGAAAAAGAAAGGTCAGATATTTGCTATTAAAATCAGAAACTAAAGTGTATTCTTTCCCCCATCTCACATCACAGCAAGTTTCAGTAAAAGCAGAATACCACACAGTTTCTTCCATCAGTAATTTTGGGAAAAAAAAGTCTGTAAAGAACAGAAGGTTTCCTTTTTTGGTCACACAGATTAAGAGGGAGATTTTCAAACCACGTTCAGACATTCTTGTATCGAGTTTCCAAATTTTCTCTTTAACTCATCCAAGAGAGAAATAATGACAGTGCCCTGAAACAGGAGGCAGTAAATAAGGATGTCAGAGAGATGTCAAAGAAAAACACTGAAGAAGGTTCAGAGAAAAACATATGCGTATGGTGTGACATAGACGCAACCTATATGGAAGGAAAGCTGCAGATTAAAAGAGTCTGTTAGTCACAAGCAGAGAAACATAAAAGGAGGAAGAAATCAAAGAAAAAGGTCTACTTGTATCATTAAGTGAGGAGAAATATACAGTAAACCTCTAAAACCGAAAAAAATCCTAACCTTTACAGTGGCTCATAGTTATAAAAAAGAAAGTGTAAGTTTTGTGAAAGCAAACATTAAAAAAGCTAGTGGGGTAGCATGGACTCGATGCCTAAAGAAATGTCAGGTTCATATTCTAAGGATAAGACCTCAATACTCTTACTGTGAGTGGCCTACACTTCCTCACTAACCCCACTGGAGCATGAAAAAGAATTGTTTTGTGGGTATTCAGCTTTGGTTTTCCCATGCCAAGCCAAGAAGAGGAAAGCGGGCCACAGTGCATCACTAAGGCTCGCAGTCACCAGCAGGAACAGATACACTTCCTGGTGGCTCACTGAGAAACCCCTCATCTCTGGGCAATCAGTGCTTGTGCTTTGCAGCACAAGTAACAGGGTTTTTGAAAATATGGTAGCTTCAAAGATCCGTGGCCTACTCAACAGCTAAAGATTAAGCTTCCCTTGGGTTTGATAACAGTGGGGTGGATTCACCAGGGTGGAGCGTAAGGCATGAGTCTGTTGGGAACAAAATTCTGTTCCCAAAACTAAATTCCTTTTTTTTTTTTTTATGATCACAGACCACTAGAAGAAACAAGATGAGCCAACAGCCTTCAAACATCATAAACTAAGAGTATGGAAAAGACATTTATTTTTATAGCACACAGAAAATGTGACATCCTCACCTGTAGCTCATGAGCCCCATTGACTTACATGCCCAAGACAGTCACCATACAAATGGCTAAACACCATCCTGCTAGCTGAGGCCACATGCTATGCTCAGAAGCTCACATCACAGAGGACCTTCAAGAGCAGATCCAAGCACACCACCCTAACAGTGCTCAAAGTAATCCCCTTTCCTTCAGAGCTCATTCTTTACACCAGAAGCACTATCTTCACCAACAACTCGTTGTACAGGCAGCACACAGACACTCACTTGCTCTTCTTCCCTTTATGTAAATGTCTAATACTGCAAACAAATGAAAGCAAGCAGGAGAAGCAGGACCTCTGCTAAATCCAGGAGTGGAGACACACACTCCCCACTAAACTGGAAATATTAATGTGACTTGTTTTGGCCACGTCATTTCAGAAAATGCAAAACTTCTTAGTTGTTTGCAGGCGGAGAAAAAGGAGATCTTGTTTGCTGTTGTCCAACATCTTTTTCTTGCACAGAGGAGAAACCAAGCCTGCCAGCTACTCTCTGAGAGCTGCCTACTACTAGGGCCCAGCTAGCCCACCTGTGGCTCATTTGTAGCCTCAACCATGGCACCAAGCCAATGGGGAGGGCAGAGGCAGAGGCAGCTCTGAAAGTAAACTCTGCCAGCAAAAACTTCTGTGCTTATTTCAGGGTGGAAGGGGAAAATTATTCTTTCTTCATTTAGCTGTTTTCTTTTCCTTCCCCTTGATCTTGTTTTTTTCTTTATGGTTCTGCCTTTCCAACTCTCTTCATCTCTTAGCCTGCCTTTCTTTTTACATCAAGCATTTATACAGCTTCGATTTCCTGAAAAGGAATACGCTTAAATGAAAACCTAAAGGTGTACTTTAGACCCAAGTGAAAAATGCACAGTTAACTCTGATAAATCAAAACCTGTATCCAAGAGCTGTTGGTGTTTTACCAGGGAGTATTTTTGCAAGTGCCTTTCACAAAACTTTAACTGAAATGAGTATTCACTTATGAGCCGACAGGAGAATCTTCTTGTAAGTGTGCTCCTGTGATACGAATCGCAGCAGCTCCTGCTGCACCAGAGCAGTAGTCTGACTTGGCCCACATCATGAGCCTTGCTCAGTGATGGGCATTATTAGGTGCTTTGGGGAACAAGCCTGGGAATAAGCACTTATGAAACTGCCTTTCTCTTTTTAGAGGTTGCAATCCTTACCTGTTAGAAGAGCATGTTTCATGGTGTTGGTTTCTCACAAAGGTATTTTAGGATGTTTGTGGGAGCCTTTGAATATCAGGGCTTCTTTAGATATGTGTTTATTTGAGTTTTTACATATGTTTATATCCTAAAATAAATGTCCCTGAAAACAATATATTTATTATGCAAATGTTCACAGAAAGTTGTAAGTAATGTAAATTTGAATTAAAAAAATCCTTGTGCTTTGGTATTTCTGCATGCTGTTGCATTGTAAATGCAAGTTACCTCCTCTGCAGAGAGGCAGCCCACAGCTGATGCATCACTGATTTCTTCTTTTGAACACTGAAGTAACAGAAAAATCTTCGGCTGACTTTCAAACAGGTGACCTCAGTTCACAGACTGGATGCACATGAAGCCTTCCCACTAGAATCCTCCCCTCTCACACATGTCTGATCTCAATGGTGGGTGTAATTAATTCTCATGTCCTCTCACACCTCTTCCCTCTCATTACCAAGACTGTGATTATACTGGATAGTGTCTTGTCTAGTCTATTAAAACGCATATTACACGACAAAGAGACCTTCAGCATCCAGAATTGTCAGTCCAGCACATTTCAGCTCCCACTGACACTAGTGGGAGTCTCAGACATGTACGGAGCTGAATATCTGAGCAGGGATCTGTGGCATGGATATAAGGACAACATTGCCTTTAGTCACTGCTAGCATGAAAGCAAGTAGAGAAAGATTTTTCTTCGATCTGTTCTTTGGTATCCTGAAGACAAAGCACCTTTACTCTTCAAGAAACTCACCATGTGCTGCACTGGAGAAAAAAAAGTCAGGAATAATTAAAGAACATATCTGCTGTCCAAACTTCTGACAGAAGCATCTTTGATAAATAATTCATCTTAAGAATCTTGAGAGGTATGAATGAGATGGCATATGAGGTGCTCCTCTTCAGCACACAGGCCCTCCTGTGTGACCTCCTATGGCACAAGCAGCTTATAATATCCTGGAGGGGGCACAAAGAGAAAATAGTTTTAACAAATTTCTCAATGAAGCTGTCAAGTACAGGTGTATGCTATAATCAGGTACTTGCACACTTCACAGCAGACACTATTATGCAATTCATGAAGTATCAGATAGCTTCCCACAACGAATTCAGGGAAGAAGAGGCAAAATATCAGACTCAACTCACCAACCACAATCAAAAAGCAACATAACACATTAATAAGAGTTTGCACAGTGTGTGTCCTTCATGCAGGATTGCAGTGACAAATATCCACGCAGTTACAAACTACATGACATTACACTGTTTAGACCTCAGGGAGCATCCTGCCAATTTTCTGTCCATCATTTATTTTTAGATCTTGTGGTGTATACACTGAGTGCTCTTAGCAGAAGGTCACATCCAGTAAAGTTTCAGCACCAAACCGTTTTCCATCTTTGGTTTCAAATAGTTTGATTTGAAGTATTTTGTTATATTTCTTTTCAGGGGACATGGCCATTTAAGTCAGAAGGAGGTCAGGGAGCTGAGTCTTCGAGCAATGCAATTCTTTCGCTTTCTCCAGCATATACTCTTATACACACTCACTGAAAAACATTTGCAGTAAAAACGTTGCTCTTTTTAACCTTACATCATTCTTCCTAAAGCTCTCCTGATCCTTATGCTAGGGATGTCAATGACAAACAAATGTATAAAGAAACATTTTATCCTTTCTCACAAATAACAATGAACCTTCTTCACAACGTAAAATCATAGAATAGAATCATAGGATCATTCAGGTTGGAAAAGACCTTTGAGATCATCAAGTCCAACCATCAACCCTACTCTACCAAGTACACCCCTAAACCGTATCTCCAAGAACCACATCTAAGCAACCTTTAAACACATTAAGGGATGGTGACTCAACCACCTCCCTGGGCAGCCTATTCCAATATCTGACAACCCTTTCAGTGAAAAATTTTTTCCTACTGTCTAGCCTAAACCAACCCTGGTACAGCCTGAGTCCATGCCCTCTTGTTCTATCATAAATTATCCGCGAGAAAAGACCAGCACCTACTTCTCTACAACTAAAATTTTAACAGAACCAATCTTTGTAAATCAGGGCTTTTACCTGAAGGGCAGTTCTGGATAAGAAGACACAGATCAAACGTGCATGTAAAATACATATAAATTATGTATACGTATTTACTGCTTTGGATGAGATTAGCCTATATGAAAATTCTTTATAAGACAGGATTGAAAAGGTACATCTCTTTGCTGAGGGCACTTGAGATGATCTCAATTAAAGTAAGTATTTCAAAGAGGTATTGTTACGTGATAGGCAATGCATTGATGTGGAATTGAAAAGCACTCTGTGCTGAGGAGGAGCTCCCACACAGCTTGAATCGGACCAATTCAAAACAGTAGTAGGACAGTTCATCAGGAAAGGTGAGACAGCTATGCAGAAAGACATCTGAGTATGGCCCACAGCAAGCTACTCTTTGCTAATATTTTGAGACCCTGAAAAATATTTTCCACAGTTTTGTTCCTTTTTTTCATTTGTGTGTTATATGGGTCAATTACATTAAACTTTGGATATTTTCCAATCTACTTGCTAACCACTTAACATAAATATTGATTTTTTTGTCTCGGTTAATCAGAGATCATCTGACAGACTCTTACAATGTCTAGCCAACTCTGCCAAAGGAAAACTCCACATAGATTCTGTTAAATTGCCATTACTTTACTGAAAGGAAAATATTTTTATATCTGATTTTACTTTCCTTCCACTTCTGACAGCAGAAAAATCATGAGTTGAATCACGTCTCCCTGAATCCATCCCACAATCAGATCTAATTAGGACCCATTTCCCATTTTGGATGACCAAATTGACTTAAGGGAGAAAGGGAAAAAAACCCTACTCAGTTCTACACAGAAGATGTTATGTACACGCATATGTGTCAAAGTAAAAGCTCTAAGGACTTTTTCAACTTGGAGACAGGTGGTGCTTAAGAGACACTTTACAGTTTATTAAAAAAAACTATGTAGAGACATTCAAAGACATTTTCTTGTCTCATGTTCGTATTCTTTTGGTGTTTAGGCTGAGCAAACAAACACAACGTTTGTGCTGCAGAAGTATTTAATATTTTACACATTGCTAAAGGAGCACAAAGTTTTAGAAGTTGTTTTGTATGAGGCTCCAGCACAGCTGCTCTTGTCTCTCCAGTACTGTCCCACAAATTCTGTTTAAATGAGTGTTAAGCCTGGAAATTCCTGAGGTCCACCTGGACAGTAACTACTCTTTTGCTGCTTTAATCTTCTTTTGATTGCATGTACTGCAACTTATCCCTAAAAGTCTAAACACAGTTGTGTATTTTGATAGAAGACGACAATCTAGTTTCAATTTGCTTTTATTTATTGGCTGACCTCGCCCATCACTAAGGTTCCATTACAGAAAGACGAGAGCCTACTGTGCCCCCTGCTAAATAGCTAGGTGATTACCCACAGTCAATGATCAAAATTAATGTTAAGGAAAAGTTCAAGGCTATTAACAAAGAGGTCAGAAATAAGAAGCCTTTTAGTAAACACCGTCTAATATTCTTAATTTTTTCTTCAATGAGGTCAAGTAACCACATGTATCATAGCAACATAATACTCTTACTGGGTACCATTTAAATCTTGTCATTTTGCTGACACTTGTCCTTTGAAGAAAAGGGATGGCTAAACTTGGTTACATAAAATACAAGCAGACTCAGATTTTTGTTTACAAGTCAATCCACAGAAGACTCGAAAAAAGAATTTAAAAAAACTTTTAAAGAATGAAATGTCACAGCTACTCTTCCACAAAAAAAAACTTCTTCAATTTGTGTTCTCCCAATACTGTATTTTGTCTGTGATTCATACAGGAAAGTCTAATTTATATGGACATCCACATCTAGAAATAATAATTTTGAAAAGAAGCAGGAAATGTATTTTCTCAAAATAAATTAAATGAGAAAAGTCCACTTCTCTTATGACCATAACGAGACTGCTTTTATGTAGTTTTATTTAGTTTTCATGTCTAGTGAAAGAGGATATTCTAAATTAATATACAACTATTTTACTAAGAAACATACCCTTCTGCCCTTACAAGAATGTCCCATAAGCTGAACAGCTGAATATGGTGGACATTACTGAGCAAATAATTGCTTCCTCCAGAGAATGTCATATTACGTCTCCTATACAATGCTACACAATTTATTTCATAATTCATCTTCACAGAAATACCCTGCTATTTGCAGAAGTTAGGTAATACTGAAGCATTCTATTGTGGAGTGCTTCAATGAAAGGGAAGCAGTGTCAATGCAAACAGATGAAAAACTGAGCTAAAAAAGTTTGTATGTTAGTATTGAGGGTACTGGTCTTGAGCTGGGAGTTGGCAACAAACAGAAACTTGCCTACTGCAGACAGCACGAGAGAGCTAAACTTTCCTAATGCATTGTTGAAGTAGATGTGAGGCAGAGAAGTGGGGAGCCTGGTGGGGTGAGGGGGGAACTACTGCAAACAGCAGAGGGGAGAACCACAGGATGAATTTTACGGAGAGGAAGCAATGCCAGACCGACGGAAGGCTGTAGTTAGGAGACTAAGAATGATCCAGGGAGAAAGCAGAACACTGTGCAGGATCTGAAAAGTCTCGAAGACAAGAAGACCGTTTTATAACTTTAAGAATTCAGAATGCAAATGCACGGGTACATCTTATCGGACCATGGTTATGTGACCTGGTGTGCAGTACTGTTACTGAAGACTCTACAGACAACATGCCCTGTGAGAAAATGGAAGTTTCCAGGAGCCGCCTTTGCTGGCTGGTGAATATTCACTGAACCCACAGACACTGGGAGCACAGCAAGTTACAAAAACACTAAATCCACTAAGCACCTGCAATGGTAATTGCAAAGATGCTTCTGGTTCCTGGAGAAAACTGGCTCGGGACTTAGGGTGAACGTCTTTTTTTTTTCTCCTTGATTTTTTTTTTTTTCCTGAAATGAACCTGAAGCAAAATTTCCTGAAAAACTGAAGCTCTAACATTTGTCCAGCTCCAGAGGCAGTGTTAAGGCTCAAGAATTAAATGCAGGAACTAAGGCAGGGAACAATGTATCAATAACTCAGAGGAGCAGGACGTGTAGTTTTATGGCTGATCTTGAACCTTGGGACACCTATTGATTCTCCAAAATTGTTCTAAAGACAAGTGAACTGTAATAGTACATCATGCCATGATTGCACATTGATGCCACTTCCTGAAGGGATGTGATGACACTGTGGTAGGACCATTAACCCATCTGTCACTTTCTGCACTTGTCTCAATCAAACTGACAGAAGGATTGTGTAAATGTGACTTTGGGCAATGCAAACTCAGTGTTATGGCCCTGACATCTGAAAAGGCAGTTGGTATTGAAAAGAGGGACTGGCATGGCACAGACAAATGTTTGAAAGTAGGACTTCTGCTAGAGAACATTTAAATAAAACATCTGTCATCCTTCTCAAGCAAATTGAGACTATTGCTAAGACACCTCAAAGATCGCTGTGACTTTTGGACAATCGGCCTGCACATAGTATACAGAGCATCACACCAAGCACCAGAAAAAAAAAAAACAGATTCCTCTAAGATCTCATCTTTCTAAATTACAGACATTCAGTTATGTGTAGGCATATCTGAAAATACTGCCACTGCACTAGTAGTTTTAGAAACAACATTCAGCACTGTTAGGAACAACGCTTTGATAATATTGTTGACCACATCTCAGCCAAAATTTCCTTTTCCATTAACTGAAATTCTGATGGATTGAGGACTATAAGGCCCAGCTGAAGATGGCATATAGATCAGAACCATCCTTCCCTTTCATATTTATTTAAAAATATAAAAGTATATGTGTGTTGTCTCTTTTCTTTGCAATATAATACATCTTTACCATATAACTGAATCTCCAAAGATGCAACAAGTGCTATTGTAACATTACCTTCTTCTTCCATACTAAATAAAGATATAAATATCCAATTCCTGTGTAGAGATTATTGTAGCCCAAGGAAATAATAATTAAATATCTCTGCAAAAATTCGTCCTCTTTTCCTTCCCTTTCCTCTTATTCCTAGGTCATTGAAGTACACATGGAATGCAATTTTCTGCTGCCTTTTAACTGATTTTGGCCCGTTGAAGTGTCATCCACCTTGCAATACAAATAATGAATAATTACAGAACAGCTTCTAGAAGTGAAGAAAAATAGAGACCATTTTCTGGAGCTCAGAAAAAAATCTAGGACATTGATATTTAGAACTAGTATGTAAAAGTAAATAATAATAAGAACCAGTATTTAGCAGAGCTCAAGACTGGTGAAAGACTTCAGACTGCAAAAAAAATTTCCCATTGCAATGATTTCAGTTAGCATTGCTTTGCTTTCCAAACACTGTTTTACTGATAAAAGGACTAGAGCTGTTAAATTCCAGAACATTTCAGGATAGTGAAGATGAAAAAACAAGCAATTGCTTAAGAATCACTAACTAGACGCCAGAAACAGCAACTAAAAGTCACAGGGTCCACAATACTAGTCTGGTGGCACATTTTTCCCCCAGCCTCTATCTAATGTCCACCAGTGTCCCACAGCTATCTCTCTCCATCAGAAAAAAACACTATGCATCTTTTTATTACAAACAATCAGTCTATCTGTTGATTTTGTTGCCCGAGTAACGTTTCAACATATCAGTTCCATGATCCAGATGACAATGAATACACCCTAAACACTGGCACTAGCATGAAAAAGCCAGCAGCAGCTCAACCCACCACCGACACCACACTCAGCTCTGCCAGTCTATTTATTTCCAGACTCAGACAGCCACCTTGTCACGGCTGAAGGAGTATGACAAGGGGAGACGAGCTGGTGAACTAGGAGCAAGTGGAAGGACACAGGCAGAAGGAATCTCCAGTCAGTACTGCCACCAAAAAAGGTACTTCAACCAGGGCCTCTGGTGTTACTGCTCTCTAAAGTGCAATCAGAGCAGAAAGAACAAATCGAGGAGGACTTGTGAAAGCTTGCCTGTTTTTCCTACTATACCAGTTGTCTAAAAAAAGTTATTACCTCCCCCTAAAGCCTTGTCTAACAAATAATACATTACATCTGCCAAGTTCTCTTTTTTCTCTTTTTTTTTTTTTTTAAATGCCTCAATCATCCAGGGATAAAGGAACGACAACTGTATTTATTTTATTTCCCTAAGTGTAATCTCTCTCCACAGCAGATGTGACAATTTACTGCCAAAGTAAGTTCATCACACAATTAGTGGTGTGAAAGGAAAGCCTATTGTGTACCATAATGGTTTTCCTCGCCATTAGCAGTTAATAATTACCGACACCGGCTTCGGGGCAGGCTGAGCGTCCCCGCCCAGGCCCGCACTCTCCATCCCCATTTCTGTGTAGCACCGACAGCACTGTTCTGCAACCACTGGGGACAGGCACAGGAGAAGATGCTTCGTGATGAATCCTGATAAAGCCATCGTTTTATTTCTCCCAAACCCACACAGCCCCATTTTCTTAGGCAGCATGCACAGCTGTGTCTGGATGGGCATCAGCCCCCTGAAGTCACTCGACTCATCTGATGCAGATTGATTACTTTTCCATTGGTGGTATTTTGGACGAGCTGTTGCTTTATGGTTACAGTACTGACTTTCCTATAAACTTTTATTGCATTTTCTAATACCATTTCATAAATATTACTAGCAAAATACTAAGTTCAACATTTTATATAAAACCCCATAAAGTAATAATGAAGATAGTCAAAACTGGACTTTAAACTACACAACATATTTTCATACAAATCACATTCTAGTAACAGACCCTGCCTTGCTTTTTTGGTGCTATCAGCATTTCTTACGACAGGTACACTGGGTCCCCAGTGAACAGCTGTCTCTGCTACCATTGCTAACTTTTCTGCCTTAAAAAAAAAATCTACTTTGAGGCTGTTTTTTTTGTTTTGTTTTGTTTTGTTTTTTAATGGGAGTGAGGGTTGGTTTTTCACTTAGAAATCACAGAGATTGTTGTTTTCTGGTAAAACTACATCAAAGAACTAAAATAAACCCAACAGAACTCTCAATGCTCAACAGAGTCAAGACATCAGAAATTTATGAAGATCCAACTAAGAGTGTAAAGTTAATGAGCATGTATTGAAGCCTGTTAAACCACCATGTACATGCTTCTCATCTGGGAGTAAGGCAACCTTCAAACTACATTAACCTAAGAGTACTTTACCCCAAACAAGGGCACGCACACTGTAGTTTAAAGGCTTTTATTTATGCCCATTAACTTTACTTGAGCTGTTTGCATTCGCCTGCTCCTCTCTAGGCAAGTCCTGAAGTTGCTGTCTGCCTCTCTGCTGCTCCATACCAACTTCCACCCAAAGCAGCAATCTCGCTTTGCCAACCAGAGGGCCACAGCCATCCCTAAGTGCTTATCACCAACTCACTCTGCAGTCTATCACTGCTTGCAATAGGGGCCAGGGCAGTCACTCTGAGGAGCCTGCCACAACGACCTCCCTATGCTGTACTCTGCTGTCCAACAGGCTCTCTCTTTCCATTCACTGCAGTAAGAAGTAAGACACATGGTTTTACTATCTAATTCAGATGCATAAGTGAACATAGAAATAGCATATGCTATCTCTCGGGACACACTGGGGAACCGAGAGATAAAGAAAGCAGTAATGTGTTGTTCAGTGAGATGGGTTGAGTGCCCTGGTTGATGTTGCAGGATAGTTGATAAGAACTCCATATTACTCAGTTTAGAAATGAGTAGTATTTATTCAGACAGCATTATTGACATAATGGGAAGCTGTTTCTGTAGTTAGATCAGGAACTGGAAAGTAGTTTTTTAATGCTTGAAAATACATGGGCAGTGTAAACCAGATGCTGGATACAAAGCAATCTGAATTCACAACAAGCAGCTTGTCACAACCATGGTACTGGCAAATCTCCAGGCAGCTTTTACCCCTATCATAGTCACACGCATAATTTCTCAGGCCAAGTTTGGCTACATCATGGTCATATATGAACTTCTTTACTAGTTCTCCTGCTGCCTTCCAACACCACTTTGCTCCACTGGTGCCTCCACTCCTTGCTGGGCTCAGCCTATGTGACTACATGTCACCTTCCCTTGGAAGTGGTGTTGCAGAGCTCAATCCTGTCCCTTTTCACTTATATCTTCCATGAACCAGCACACCTACCAAACACATCTGACGCATTTATCTAGCCATTATACCTTCACCCGGACCCTGCTGAGACCTCAGACTGCCTTACTAGCTGGGGAGAGGCAGCATGTAAGCAATGTTGCCCAAATATGCATGCACACTCATGCCCCAGGCCTAAATCCTCAATGTCAGCAAGCCTCCCCTTTCAGAACATTTCATAGGCTGTCAAGAGAGATTGCAGAGAAAGTTCATAAGAACTGCTGTACTTGCTGTCATAATAAGGGGATTGCGGATATCCCAGGTGACTGATCATTTTCCTCTGATCAAGATAACTGTTGTGCTGAGTGGATGTGAGAAAAGAGCCTCTCAAATTCTGCTCCCCTTTCTTCCAACTCCTAATCCTCTTTGGTGAGCTCAGAAAGGGGATTGCAGTTGGTGAGAAGGGAGCAGTTAATCCCCCCACTTTGTAGTGGTTCAGACCAAATCCACTCTTTTGCCTCATAGCGCTTCCCATAAGAAGTTGCACCCACAACATAGCTGTCTTCACCAGCTGTCTCTCTGGTCCCTGTGCTTTGCCTGCCAAGCTGGTAATACGCTGTGTTCACAGAAGAGGCTGGAAGACATGGAGCAGGACTGAGGAATAGCATTTCATCAAGAAGATTCATTCATTGTAGGCTATTTAGGATTTGAAATTGGCACCAGCTATTCCTCAAAAGATGGATTGCAGAGCTGCAGAAAACAGGGTGACAAGAAATTTCAGAGGTCATCTAATCTACCCCATCTCAAAAGGGCCATCTGTGGCACATTTGTCTGACCTGTTCTCAAAAGCCTTCAAAGACAAAGTGCCCGTGATCTATCTCTCTGGGGATTTTCAGAGCGACAGTCCCTGGGACGTGGAAACAGGCATCTCTAGCTCCTTTCAGCAGGCAGCCAGCTAGCAGTGCAGGTGCAGCGCACAGCTCCTGCTTGTGCTTCCACATACTGGGAAGCACTATCTGACAGTATGGGAAAGCTGGCTGCTACACTTCTCAACACCGGGTTGTATGAAGCAGTTACAGCGAAGAATCCCCCTTCAGAGCAAATCCTCTCATACACACAATGCCTCGGAAGATTTTTTTCTGGCTAACAACAGAGTTGCTGTTGAGCCTGGAGCATATTAGATCATGTGGGAGGATTTTGCCCCGTCCTAAGCTTCCTCATAATTTCTATGCCAATTTCAATACATCAAATCAGGGATTTCTAGCAAAGACAGGTGAAAGAAAAAGCGCTAATTTGTACTTTTCAGAACAAGGAGTTATTGGCCAAGGGTTATGCATTAAGTATCGTCTTTTTAAAAATTTATTTTGTAGGTTCTTCCTCCCTCACACCAAACCACCAATGCCTGTACAAGCAGCCTTCCATACTACTCCCAGCCTTTGCACACTGTGTTATTATCTGCACAACTCACCCATTTGGGTATTTAAATACAAGGCTGCAGCCATTTTCAGCTGATTTTTCTGTAAGGCAAATTGCTGCTTAATGTTTTCACTCTTCTCACTTTGCAGTGCATTGGCTGATGATCAGGCTGCATTTTGCTACCCCAAGCACTAAACTTAATTGTCACTCAGAAGTAAATTCTTCTGTAATGCTTCTGTCCCTTCTGTCATTCTGAGTTTCTCATCAAACTGAATTAGCTTGTACATAGTGATTTGTTTCCTTTTAAATGATACTGATTAAAAAGAAATCACAATCTGATACCATGCCACTTGGCAATGGCAAACAAAGAGCAACTATGTTGTTCTGAACATGGACTTTAACAGAAGTGAGACAGAAGCATTTTTCCCCTTCGATGCTCTGCCTCAGTTTTTTAATACATGTATATATAACAGGCTGCTCAGTACCCTGCCTGCATAGCCTCTTCACTTTTAAAGACACAGAATGAATTTCAAATCTCCTTGCATACTCTCCACTATTAATTGTTTATAATGCATCTATGAAGGAAACACAATGGTATCTCAGCAAACATTTTGTATTACTTACAGCAGTAAGTGCTCTAGAAAGTTTGTATGAGCCATTCCCTCATGGCTGAAATAAGCCTACTTCATACTTTCCAATACTGTACTGCCTTGGGACTTAGTGCAGTAGATGTACATTTTAAAGTTATATAAGATTAACCTTTTACGCCATTGAAGCGAATTGGCTTTGTAATTAAATTTATTTTCAGTTGACTTTTTTGTCACTGTTGTTGTTATTAATCCAGAATACTACTCAGCTTATATTTGCATTTGGAAGCTGAAGTATTAAAGAGTATTATAATATGGTATGAGAGACCTATGCTAACATTTATTTTCCAAGAAAACAAAATTCTTATAATTTATTGGTAATTATGTAAAACGTTTTATAACCAAGAAAACTTGAGAGTAGGAATTCCCTGTCTCCTGAATTTTTATCTGTTGATGGAAAGAGAATTTATTAACGTAGAAATAATACCCATAAATAAGGAATGTCTCTCTTCTGAGTGTGAGCATTGAATATCATATGAATTCAGTAATATTAAAAGAATAGAAGATGTGATGGCTACATTATGCATGAACCTGGTGTAGTTTGCTCCTTCAGACTTTGTCAGCTTGCTTGTGCTTTTCCTTTCCTTTTACAGCAGAGATCAGAGAGCAAAAGATTCCCTTGGCAGGGGAGCTAATTGGATAATAATATGTTAAGGGTAAGAGGAAGGGTGAAGGGAAAGAGGGAGTGTTTCACTCAACAGCCTTCAAAGATCATTAGTTGAAAGTTAATGCTGAAATAGCAGTGAGTTCACATTTGTGCAAATTCTGGTTTGCTTTCCCAATTTTATTTTTAAAGTGCACCAATGGAACAAACAACACAAGAAAATCTCTGGGGTCAATGAACTGATTTCCCTTCCAGGCTGGAATCATTCCTAAGAAAATATTTACTACTATCATATTTTGTTACCTTAGAACATCACAAGAAATGTTTCACTTGAAATAGCAAAAATCCTATTCTGAATAGATGAAATGTAACTTTTTAATATTTAAATCTTCCCAAGTCATTCCTTCCCTCCATCAGGGACGGGATGCCAGATACTTAGGCTGCTACCAGTTCCTTCGCTTTTCAACTCAGGAAAGCATTCTTATTCAAAGTAGCACTTAAGTAAATGTTTAAGTGCTTTCTTGAATCAGAACCAAAATTGGCACTCTCTAGGTGATATATATTCAGCTATTTTAAATTTTATCTTTTTTCCTTCAACTCATCCAGTTTAGGTTGGTGGTTTTTTGTTTTGTTTTGGTTTTTTTTGTTGCTCCTCTCTGAGATGTCTCAATTTTTTTACTATCAGTCTTCTCGTGAATGCACTCCCAGAATCTAATGAATTGCAGGTGCCACTCTCATATCCACCCACTTTATTAAAAAAGTTGGAGCTATTTAATTTTGCACTTTTATCTCCTTCATTACAAGAACATTACTGTGTGAAGCTGGATCAGATCTCTCAGCAGTTACTACTCATGTCAGTGCAGCCCATGCTGACTCTCCTTCCTTCTCCATCAGATAAACCACGATGAAAAGGAGCACAGGAGCGTCGGAATCATCACCCAGCTGCACTCACAAGAGGTGAAGAAGACTTCAGAGCCTTTGGTATGACAATAAGTGGAACGACAAAGGCGACTGCCTCTTGCTTATGCAAAGCACAAAGCAGAGTAACAAAACATCCATCAACTCTCCCCCCCACCATACACATTAACTGAGGCTGAATTTTACTCACAAAACTGCCTAGCCTATGTGAAGGGTAAACTTGGTCTTTGTCACCTTCTACTCCGTGTCTCTAATGCTTCACTAGATTCTGTTCTTCTCCACAATTTCAAGTACGCAGTTTGGATTTGACTTAGGATCATGTGGGTAACAACACCTCTGTTACACACTCTTTTATTTTCATAAGAGCTGAATAAACTTTTTATCTGAGCAGGTGCTACCACAACTGTGATCTCATCGTTGTGTTTTCTAATGATATTCTCCTCTTTGGTTTGCAAGGCACAAGGTGATTGCAGAGTTAGCTTAAAACAATGAGTGTGAGAAGGTGGGGCAGGCCTTCAGTCCTATGACTCACCACCTTATGATTATTTAAAAGTTCTTGACTTACCCTATGTATTGATATGCAATGCTAAGGCTCTTGAAAAATTAAAATTTTAGAAGGAGAATGATTTCACATTATATTGTTGCTTACTGAAATGACAGAACCTTCAAATTAAATTAGATACCTTCTTGCTTTTAGCCAAAAATCAGGCCAGTAAGAGAAACAGCATGACTTTCAAACATCACTTATTGACACATTTCATCCTCTAAAACTGTACAAATTAAATGAATGAGAATCTCTTTTCTCCTTAGGATTATGTTGAGATACGGAGACAACTAAGGACAACTTTTACAAGCCTTTTTCTTGGGCATTTAGATTTCTGAAATTCTGGATTTCCAGCATCCAGACAACCCTTCCTAAGCATATTCCTTGGCAGGAGTAAGAATCTAAAAAGCGTCCACCATTCAAAAGCTATCGTTTACAAAGATACACCACTAGATCCTTGAAAGGAGTAAGTCACTTGCACACTTAAAAATTTGGAAAATCTGTCTCAAGCAGCATACATCATAGACTAATGGTGCACTGTTAATTTTCAACCTGGAACCAGGCTCCATGTATGTCATTACCTGCTATGTTTTTCTGACTGTGGCATTAGAAATAACAGGGTAATTATAGTGCACATATACCTTCAATAACATGGATTATTCACCAGCGTCCAATACATAGCTTCTACAAACAGTATATGGAAATTGTTAAGGATTATATATAAAGATATTAATTACTAACAACGCCTGCTGGGGTCCTATGACAAAACCCCAGTTGCAATCACTCAGAAACAAGGTTTTAGAAAAGGTTTCACCATCTCATTACAATGAGGCTTCTGTTACTGGAAGCTGGGTATTGAACAAAAGCCTTAATCCTTACTGAGAAAAGGAGATGAGGATTCTCCTCACACCAACCGCTGCTTCTGGTGCGGAGCAGGTTTGCAGCAACAAACCCAAAGTTACCTATTCAACAGTGGATCCAAGTCACCACTAACACAGCACACAAAAATAACCCCAACTATCACTTCAGAAATAATGCCTTTGAAATGAGAAGTAGACACTTCAAATCAATTTGGCTTGCATGAATAAGTGTCTTTTTAGATAGTAATAGGGTGTCTAGACTCTCATCGCAGCTGTGGAAGTTCTGGAATACAGCGAGTTCATAAATCTGTAATATGCATGCAGACTGCATTCAAAGTTTCATGGGGAAAAAAAAAATGAAAACAGTGAAATTGCGTATTTTCTTGTTTCAAAAAAAAGCCAAATCATATATCTGCTATGCATTTCTGCATAGCTAGGGACAGCTTATCATCATAAACCAGGTGAGAAGCTCGCTGTAATGCACTTAACTCCCTATCCAATAAAAAACTCCCTATGTGGTATTTTTAGGGAGGAATTCAACATTTTCAGTCCTGCTTCTAGTCACCTTAAGAAGGCGCGGGCATTTCCCCCTCAGCTGTGGAGTTTGGCCCCGAGCACGTCACCCGCAGCACCCACTGCGCGCGGGGCCAGTGCCACAGCTCATGCTGCGCACTTGAGACGATTGTGCGTTCCATGAACAGGGCAAAAGACCAAAACCTCGTGGTTCGTGTAGGGTTAATCACATGGTCCGAGCCTCCACCCTCCCTGCTCGGAGGGTTTCAGACACTGCCTCGCGCTGCATCTGCACACCGGCCTGAGACCCCGAGTGCCACGTACTGCTCGTACGCAGGAATGGCACCCTTCGACCCCTGAGGAGAGGCAGAGAGGGGCAGAGCTGCTTTCAAGAAAGCGTGCGGGGCCTCCAACTCTCGCACCGCGCTCCCTACCCCGCAAAGGGCGGCGGGCCACAGCTCTAAGGAGAGGAGCCGCGGGGCGGGTGGGAGCGGCGAGGTGCCGCCGGTCCCCACCGCAGGGTCGGGCCGGGGGCTCTGCCTGTGAGGGGCTGCAGTCACAGCCGCAGGCTGTGAAGGCCCACCCATCAGCTTGAGGGCTCCGGAGTGACAGCTTTCAAAAGAATTGCCGTTTGGTACACGTAGGATGGTGGGGTTTTTTTGAGGAGATTATGTCCCTCTGGCAGAAAATGGTGTCCAGCCGCCGCAGCCGCAAGGCTGAGGCAGAAAACCAAACAGAAGCAGAGCAGCCTGCTTGTCAGCCTGTGCTGACACCTCCACCCAAACAGGCTCTGGACTGAAATAGTTGTCCAGACATTGGGCATGCACCTCCAGCATCTGGAAGTCCCCCTAGCACCTGAAGGCCACCCATGGTGGATACAGCAGCTGCAGGTGTGTCCAGCTAGAACAACTCTTGAAACAAGCAGCCATGTTATGAGAGGAACTTAACAGGCAATGTGGTATCAGGGAATGTGAGCAGGAGATTGATAATGGGGTATTTTGTGCTGTCCGAGCCTTACGGTAAGGCTGTGCAAGGGGAACGTAAGCCTGAATTCAGCCTGGAGCTGGCTGACACAAGTAACTCGGGAGATGAGACTGGACCCTTGTCTGCTCGGGGCAGAAGGAAGAACCTTCCCCTAAAGCGCCCCTGCATAACAGATAGGGTGCTGTGGGGCTGGGGAATGAAGAGCGTGTGAGTAACAGGCAGGACCCAGGAGAAGCCCACCATACAAAGTTGATCCAGCTGCCCAGCTGCATTAGAACCAGTGCCACCAGAAAAGCACATAAAGTATCAGTAATTGGAGGTTCCCTACCAAGAGGCGCTGAAGCAGCCATTTATACTGTCTGGACAACTTCTCTAGAGAGAAGCTTGCTGCCTACCAGAAGCTCACATTTGCAACGTCACTGAGAGGCTGCTGACTCTGGTGAACCATACAGAGTGCTCCTGCTGTTCCATGTAGGGTCTAGTGGTACTGCAACAAGGCAACTCAGAACCACCCAGAGCGACTTATGTGTTCCTCGGAGCAGTATTAAAAGGGTCAGGAACATAGGTGGTGGTCTCCTCTATCCTCCCAGTCAAGCCAAGTGGTGCAGTAGATTCTCTAGAGGGGAGGTATGCCATCCAGAAGGACCTGGATGGGCCTGAGGAGTGGTTCGTGCAAACCTCCTGAAGCTCAATAAGGGCAAGTGCAAGGTCCTGCACCTGGGTCCTGCATTGGGGGCAATCCCCAATATCAGTACAGACTGGGAGATGTAGGAATTGAGAGCTTTGATTTAAATCTTAATAAAAAATGGTAATGTCTTCTTTTGGTAGGCATTGCCCAATAAATTGCTTGCATGTAACTGGAAAAAAAAAACAAGGCAGCTTGAAAGATTTGCTTTGTCTAAGTAAAGATAGTGGCTCAGAGTAGGATCCATTCATAAGGAGCAAGAACCATAAGATTTTCAGGGTTTCCGACTGGAAGCTTTGTTAAAACAGTGGTACACAGTTTGTAATCACAATGATTATACAAAACAGTATAATAAATCCTATTAGACAAAAAAGTCAGGGTGTTCTGTTTTTAAAATCCAATTTAGTCTAGAGAATGAGAAAAGTCATCTTTTGTCTTTAACAACTTGGGGAAAATAAACTGGATTTTAATTAGGAAAGAAGTATGATGAAATTAAAGCTAAAGGAATAACAATGCCTTAACAATACTAGCTGAAAAGTGTTCTTAAAAAAAAAAGTGTTTCCACTTTTTTTAATTGTAAATTGAATTAAGGAGCCCACAGTTATTATATAAGAAAGATAATTACAGAAAAATGTTCAGCTAGAGAAGGGCTTTAGGAGTCAACTGGGTTATATTCTTCAAGTTTTAGTTTATTCCATGGAAAGTATCCACAGTTGCCTGTGTGTGTACACAGGAACAATCCGTGCCTCAGCACTAGCATGGGCAGCTCCTGCCAAACGCCTCCTGCATCTTCTCTGTCGTGGCTCACAGTGCTCAGCCTCCTTCCCCTGTCCAGCTGTCCCTCCTGTGCCCGTGCTTGGGGACAGAAGGTAAAGCCGGCTGGAAAAAGGGGGCGAGTGTTTTCAGCAGGAGATATGACAAGTGGGGTGGAGTGGCACAGGAAGAAATTCAGCAGGTTGGAACAGTTAGACATGGTGTGACGTTTTGGCAAAGAGCTTCAGCAAGAAAAGATGAAAAGAAGGAAAGCCATTATGAGTGGTCACGGCGCCTGACCAGCAGCACAGGCTGATAAGGAGGGTGGAAGCCAGACAGGCATGTTTATTTGTGCATGCACATATGCATGTCTGCAAAGCCCAAATTCATGTAGAGCCAATCTCAGCCTCTTCCTCCACTAACATTTCTGCTAACACTAGTGCCTTGATATGACCAGAATAGGTCAAGGGTTGGAGCCATTCATTTACATCTCCCTCTGCCTTTGTAGAGGAGGGGAGTAGGGGGAGAGAAAAAAAAAAAAGAAAAAAGAAAAAAAAAAAAGAGACAGATGAAGGAATAAAACCTGAGGAACAGAAACATTTCTGGCTAGAAAGAAGGAAGACTCCTTGCTGAGGTGCAACTCCTGTACTTCTGTATCATCTCTTCCCTTACCACAAAAATTGTGAACCACAGGTATTCTCCAGCTGGCTGTCAGGCCTCCTCTTTCTCAGTTTGAATACGTCCATTAGCCACAAAAGTGGGTTCTCTAATGTCTTAATTCACAAATGCTTTAACAAGCCAGGCCTAAGGAGAAAAGGAGGGCAGGGAGGACATCATCTTGGGCTTACTAGGCTGAGGGTGTGCAGTCCACTCACTCATCCTTTCCCAGTTCTATGTTTCTCTCTCTCTGATAAACTTTGTATGCTTTGTGGGAGAGATGAGAAAATCTGAGAAGTAAATCTCTCCAAAGAGAAGCTGAGCACGCTGTCTTCAGCAGGCACCAACTCATAGGTATTCAGGCTCAGCCTAAATATTTGCCTCTCTATCATGGCATCTTACAGATTTACAAAGTCAGGGGACCAGCTCCTGTTTCATTAAACCGTGTGTCCTTCCCTTTCTTACAATACTCTTTCCAGACTGTATTGATTGAGACAACACATAATTAGTGCTGACTTGGATTAAATATGGTCTTAAAAACACTTGCATTTTTTGTCTCATGACACAAAGGCAAACTGAGGACCCTCATGATTTGTACTGTAGCAATGTAAAAATAGAAAAAAATTCTGCAAATATTTATGGAAGATTTAGAGTTGTATGTGAATCAAATATGAACCTGCAGTAAAGTCCTTGCTCTATTTGGGCATCTGATAGTGTCTAGAGTCATATTCAGAAATATACAATAGCTCAGAAATAATTGATTTAGGTTGTTTTAGAGAAGGGTCCTTGGAGCAAGGACCATTTACCCTTAGGGCTTCAGAACTGCATAGTCAGACAATCAAATGGAAGCAAAAGTCACATTTAAACTCTATACCCAGCAACTAAATATACAGAGTCACATTTTCTTACGTGTTTTTATTTCTTTGGGGGGAAAAAAAAACCCACACCAAAAATGACAGAGCCAGAAGTGCCTTTTGTCCTGCTTGCATGGATGGAGGCTCTGCACCTATGGATTTGCTGACTTTAATATTTTACCATGAATGTCTATTGACAAGTCATAGGCATTTTTCTGAGGGCCCAGTCCCGTGATCTGCTTTTCTGTTGCCATACTGACAGGATTATATGCACCCTTTAGCTTTGTTTCTGCTAAAATGTAAAGACTTCATGAGAACAGGGCTCCCCTGAAAACAGCAGTCACTGTCAGTTGTTACCGTTTTGCATGGACGATTTCTGCCATCAAACACAAACACTGGCCAGAAAAAAAACCTTCACAAAAACGAAGACCAGCCACAAAAACGACACCTTCTAACAAGAATAACATGTACTTAGCACAGCATCCTGGCCTGCCAAGCTTCTGGCGCTAGGAGCTCAGCTAGCAGGTTTGCCTGCAGTACTAGCACAGGCATTTTTCCAGTCAGTATTTTACTGTTTTCCCAGCTGAAGTGTACAAATGGTTTTCTGCTTTTCCTTCTCTCCTTTACCAGTCAGCCAGTTTTAATTTGTGCAATTCTGATTTTTTGTCAGTGGTTTGTCATGACATTGTCTTCAAAATACTTGAAAAACATTAATGAAACACAAAAGTGTGCTAATTTGTGAAAATAATAAGCATGCTAATCAGAAGGAGGGGAATACATTTATGCATGCAGTGATGCAGACAGCAGTCATCATCCTACCTACCGGCTCACCCAAACTGCAGTCTTCTGGTGTTAGAGAAGAATGCGAGATGCACCACTGGATTCATTAAAACATGTCCAAAGAGCTGTTTTCATCTCTTCTGATGGGCCGTTCTCCATTTAACTTCTTGGTCAGCCATTCGGGAAGAAGTGTTAGTGCAAACTCGCACAGTGCATAGAGTTTGTAAATTATGGCTCAGGGACGTCTGTGTGCTGCGCTGCACGCCGCCAAAGAATCTGCTGGTTCTGCCAGAAACACTGAGCTTTGCTAAGCCACCACAGTCTGCCATCTTCAATGTGCCACACCACTAGCGCTCACCTTCCGTTAAAAAAGCTGCACTTACTGTGTTCCAGCTGATAAATATAACCAGGATTACCATTAGCTTATGCATGGCCCATTAATGAGATGTAAGCCTTTGCCATCCATGCCCGTGATATCAAAACAACCATGTGCTCCAGTATTCTAACACCAGAGCCGATGCTGCGAAAGGGAGAACAGTGGAGTAGTTGTGTGTGGTGAAGGGCTGTTCTTGCTTAATTACAGCTTAATGTTAAAAAAATTGCTGCGGAGAAAGGAAAGGGCCATAACAACAACCCAGACATGGTAGCAGATGGGAAAGAATAGAGCCTTTATGAGGTCATACAGAGCAGGTGGCTGCTTGTTTACAGACTCCTGTTTTCAGGAGAAAACATACTTTGCAATGTAAGTTATGGAATATCCCCTATTTACTGTGAAGGAGGACTGGAATCCCTCATCTCCTCTGTTGGGCTTCATAGAGAACTTGTGGTTGGGGTTTTAGATAGGAAGCGATTCTTTCAAGCTTCTGTATTTCTCAAGAACAATCTTAAAAGAAAGGCCTGTGACTCTCAAGACTACAGGTCCGATATGCCTGGGTATCGCTGCTGTGCTGCTGGCCTTCGCTATGTGTCAAATCCAGACCCATCCGTTGCCAGAAGCCAAGCTATTATAAACAGTAGGTCTACATACCTAAGCTGAAGTCTTTGAATTCAGACCTCCAAATTCATCTACAGTCTCAAGTACACAGACTAATTCCTTATTAGTGTTAAAATCAGCACAGCATTAATGACTTGAGCAGAAAAACCTGTATTGCCACTAGTTTAAATTTTTATTATTTTCAGACCAGAAGGAACCAATATGTAGGTCTAGTCTTACCTCTTCCATAACACAGCTAGCTGAATTCTCCCCCAGGAATCCCTCCACCAGGAACAAAAGGAATCCAGCAGAATTTGTTTTGGTGCAGCTTGAAAAATTTCTTCATGAAAACTAAAGCATCCTGATCCTAGTGATCAATCCAAATCCCACTCAAATGTCAACTGCTTTCACACAGACCAATCTTTTCTCTGAAAGCCAGTACAGAACCTTGAAATGTGACAGAATTCACTAATATAATGAGCATGCATGATGACCAAAGGCACAATATAGCTGCTGAATCATTGGATTTCTGACACATATTGATGTAACACATCAATAGGCTATTTTGCACTTTTTCTAATGAAATATTTAGTGCACAAGCAATACAGAAAAATTAGAAAAACTAGACAATAAACTGAACTGCAAAGAGAAAAGAAAAATCAGGACGCGCTGTATAATTTGCTGCATGTACGTTGCTGCTATTGTTCACAGCAATGAAGTTCCACTATTGAAACATGTCAATCCTCCCTCGTCCTTCAGTAATTTAGAGCTAAGAGCTTGCTTTCTCAAAATATTTTTTATTCAAAGGCCTCCGTAACCAAATACTACGGAAAAAATTAATCCATTGAGGTCCAAGCTCTGCACGAGGTTGCCTTATAGCCACTCTCAAAGAAATATCCCTCCTCATCTATCAGACCTTCTTTTCCTTCCCATCACCCCCAAACTGGCATATCCTATCCACAGGCATTTCAGAGCTTGCTTTACCTTCTCATTCATATTATCTTGCTTCACCCTCTTTACTACTCATCTCTGACCCCCCCTTGTTTTAAGGGCAAATCCTCCCAGCTGACATAAATCCATACAAAGCTACTGAAATCAGAGAACTTTAATCACTTTAATCACATGAGGAACTTATGCTTTCTGTCTGCTTCTGCTGTCTTGTCCTGTTGATTCATGCTTTTTCAATGGACGGATCAACCCTGTCTTTTCTCATCCTAGTTCCGAAGGAGCTTCTCAGTATTTCTGCTTCACTGGCAGTTTTTCATCTACCTCAAAACCTCTTCTTCTAAGTCTCTTCATTTAGTTCAATCCTCTATTCTACTAATACCCCACCAAAAATATTCTGAATTATGTCATTAATTTCTCTATTTTTTTATTTCACAAAATTTGTATTATTGCATAAATGCCTTGTAGGAATTATATACATAAAAGTTACTTTTAAACAGAATACACTAATGGAATATAATCCTATACTGATTTTTTCCTTTTAGATCCTAAGAAAAGAAGAGGCGTTGGAGAAAGAAGCAGCCTTTCTCCATTCTTAATGTGGGTGGTAGAACTGAAAGAATGAGAACTTCACCAATCTGGAAAAAACAACTTGTTTGCCATCCTGAATGAACACACATGCTACCAGCCATTATTTTTACCTAGCCCATCATTTTACGGCTAGGAGAGGCGAACAAAATCTACTGGGAATTTTGATTTTAGGAGCTAGTGGCTGCATACTATGTTTCAATACACTGCATCCTACGCAACTGACCACATAATACAAATTATACTCTCTTCTATAGCTCTGTCAGAGACAGAAAGCCCACATCTCAAATCAGTATGCTGCAGAATACGTTTACAAACACAAGTAAATTTAGTTGCATATGCTGGTGAACCCTGAGCGGGAAGCCAACAGAGCATCCCCTGCCACACACACCCCCCCACACACCTCGACACACAGAGTCAAGTCAGGAAGAATGGCATTCACACATGGCTTACTTTTACATCTGTAAACATGCCCCAGAAACTCATGCTGGTCGCTAGCTCTGAAATATTTTGAGAAGCACTTTCTGGAAATACTGTTTTTTCAGTAAATAGCATGAATTGGGTACTGTTATTACCTAAACCACAGGAAATAGTGCCTTTTCAAAGCTCGGAGCATAAGCTGGCACAAGTACTTTACGCAAAAGTAGTATTTTTAAGGACAGGGTTTGTTTACCTAAATGTTTCAAGGCACCACAAGTTTTCCACTGTAATGAAGGGTCTCTCTATCAGGGTGCACACACCCATAAAGAATAAAATAACTTCTGGAAGTTATTTCAGTACACTCTGCTCTTCAGCGGATGCCAAACGTTTGCGGACGATGGATTTAAAATTTGACCTACCAGAAAAACTAGCAGAGGTCAGCATTTTTATTCATACAACTATAGTGACCAGTGGCTAGCTCTGCAAGGCAAGTCAGGGAGGAATAAGGATAAAAAGTAGTTCTCATCTCTATCTGCCTGGAGGGAATGAAAACACCTACTTTTGCAGCTCCAACGTTGAAATCCTTTTTGCTTTCATGTGGTTACTGTGAATGTTCTCTGGAGTATTAAATGAGAGGAAGGCATTATAGTTTTTAACTTTGATGCCCCATTAAGATGAATATGCACCTAATGAGCTGAGAAATCACCATTGCTGCTTTTTTTGTACTACTGTACAAGACTAGCTAATCAGGATGGGGGCACGCTCTTTGTGTTCTTAACCCAATAGTGATGAAAATTAGAAGATCATATTCAAACATATGTTTAATGCAGCAACAATAAAGGCAATAATAGCTCCTACTATGAAAGAAAGACTAAAAGGGCATGTCTTTTTTTTTTTTTTTTTTTTTTTTTTTTAAGAGCTGCGGTTACTGTCCCTTGCAGTTCAGATGGAGTTTGGCATAAAACTTAACGGATATTATTTGTAAGCCAGCTGTCCCCATCAAAATTGTCAGCATTTAAATGTCTTAAGACAAACAGCAACAAAAGCAACCATTGATTTTAACCAAAACCAAGCAAACAATGCAGTTTAATAGCAAGAATTGAACTCTATCAAAGCCCCTTAATACAGTGACTTAGTCCTGTTGGAATTTGAAATATGTCCTTGTTTCTCAGGTCAGGCTCCCTGAGAATGAAGCTGTATCTAGTGACACAACGTGAGAAGCTAAGGGCAATTATATTCCAGCATTATTGACTGATGTTCCCTACTTGCCAACTGGAGTGTGGCAAGTCTTATTCATACTGTGATAGGCGAGCATGGATATGAAGCTCCATTTACCCCCAAGGGAAATCTTGTAACAAACAGCTGACAGAACAACATGCAATTTTGAAAGCAACAAATTAAAAATCTAATGAATACGATGCAAATAAAGAACATGGGAATTTAGGCATTTCTTTTTATGCCTAAAGCAAGTTTGTTTTCCTTTCAGACATACTGTAGTGGAAAGGTATTATTTGAGTAGCAAAGAGAGCACCACCACACTGATACCTTGCCAAGGTTCATGTCCTGGAAGGTTTCAGTCCCCTCTTATTCTCACGAATGTTTTATCACATGAATCTACTCAGGTGGTGAAATGTTTGTGGGCTCGAGCCAAGTAACAGCTCTGATGTCCTCGCACAGCTGCAAAGCAGCAGTTTGCAAGATGCTGAGAAATTGCAGCTTCTTTGGTAGCTATGATAGGTCAAGAGCTCTCTTAACCAGACCTATATAGCGGTTACACTACGTTCTTTAAGTGAAACCACAGGGGAGTACACACATCTGAGAGAGATGTTACCTCTGTTCCTGCAAGCGTCCATTTCCAATGCTTACAAAAGGCGTTGGTTTTTTTTTTTTGTGGTTTAGTCAAGAAGATGTTGCTCTTCTTGTGTACCACACTTAGCCTATGGTAGAGGTGACATAAGAAAAAGTTTCCTAAAATTTCCCTTTAACAAAAATCATAAAAATCCCAGATGATCTGGTAACTTTATGGGGAAAGTAACAGTAGGAATGATTAATCCTTGGGTTTTTTGATGCTTTTTTCCTTCTAAAATATTCACTCCAACATTTTGCAAGAGTATTTTCCCTTTGATAAAAGTATTACTGCAAAATATGGTCCAGAGAATTATAGTTTTAGCTAGCTCTAGGCCATGGGTTCTTTCACTTATGTTTATGCTAGCCCTACAACTGTTCTTTGAATTTTGGCCAGCCTCAGTAAGGGACTCTGGTCACAGGACTACTCCACTGTACATATAGTCAGGCACAGCACATCCTCTTGGTGGGGTTGCCTGGGGAGGGATTTTGAATAACATTATTTTAACCCGGGTGTGCAGTAGTACTGCTTCTATTAACGATCAGCTGCTGATTTGTGTGGTCACATTGCCCAGGTCAGGGTCTGCTGACAGCCTTGCTCCCTCAAGGCACTCTGCAGCTGCACACTGATGCACTCAAAGAGAAAATCTTTGGAGAGCTGTAAATGGTGGCAGAGGCAGAGGCAGCTCCTTGACTGGAAACACGGCTCCATGAGCTCTCTTTCTACACAGCGGAGGAGCAAAAGCAAGCTCTGCTCATTCAGGGCTTCTGAATTCCTTGTCACACCACCTCATGCTACTACAGCAGCAATCAAAAGGAGTCCCACAGGGGAACCTGAACAGAGGAAAGTATTTTCTAGAGAGAAAATGTCACACAGAAGGAAGGAGAGAGGAGGAAGCAGTGTCTTCAGGGTTGTATTTAAGTTGTGATTCCACTTTGAAGATGAGACCTGCCAAAATCTCACTTTCACACAAGTAATTTGCATCCTGCACGCACTCAGTCACATTAACTGGCTGCACAGGAAAAATTAAGCATGATTATTGCTTAATTATCATGAGATCTGTGCAGCCAGAGATCAGCAATAATTCCACCTGATGCATCAAAAATGCTAATTAAGGATTAAAGGGTCATGAATCATTTTAAGGGGAAAAATAATAAAAAGAAACAGGTGCCTTTTAGATAGTTAAAATATTTATTGATTTTTTTTTTCAGTTTTCTCACCTCTCTTCCCAATTAATGGCAACGTAGAAAAGGAGAGAAAATAATGGAAGAAGGAAAGAGAATTCAAAGTTTGAGATTCTTCAGTAGGTATTTAAAAGCAGTACGTGAAAAAAAGGGAGAGTTTTCACAAAAGTTCATTTTTCATCTAAGTTCACATTATTTTAATTATAATATTTCAGCGAGCATAAATTTAAGTTCCAGTGTGCGTAGCTGCTGAGGAGCATGCCACAATCACGGCTATAATCTGTTTCACAGAGCTATTACTGCTTTGCTACAGGTGACACAGGAAAAGAGAGTAAAATTCTATTTTATCCCAATTTACTGGACTACCATGGAGAAGGAGAGCAGGAAAAGGGGCACTTAATTCAGAAAATGAGCAGAATACCTGTGAAAGTTGCAATATAAGTAGAGAAGTTGTAGTGCCCATGTCAACCGTTTCCAAAACCATTCTTCTAAGTTACAGTATGCTTTATAAATCAGCTTAAGAGTTATTAAAGTCTTTCAAGAATGTGAAAGAAGAAACAACAGGCTTTGAAGAAAATTGGATTATTTTATGTTGTCAGTGTTACGAACTTATGAAGGCAAGTTTGTTACTAGGGATTTACGAAAACCTACTTTATAGTAGCCAGCATGGGGAAATTCAGCAAATGCAATTTAATAAACAAATCCACTGGAACATGATTATTTTACTATCCTGCTACAACATGATGAGTCAGAAGGCATAATTTCCTTACACCACTTTATAATGGACATTAGATCAAAAATGCTGCTGCATGCATCCATGTTAATGTGCAATGTTTCTGCTAAGTACATTTGCGAGAGGTCTTCAATGGCTGCTAGCACTCCTCTGTCCCCAATGGCTTGTTACAAATCATCTCCTGCACCTGCTCCTGCACCAGAGCACAAAGCTAGAAGCTAAAAAAATGAATACACCAGTAATTTCTTTCTGACAGTGATTTGACACCCAGCTGATGGAAGGAGGTAACCATGTAACCTCTACACCATAAGTTCTGCTAAAAGAGATTCTCTCAAAACACCCATGGGGTTATGGATTCCTGCTAATAGCAGCAATAGGATGGATGATAAAATTATGGCAGTGTAGAAATGCTCTCTCAATTAATTTCCCATCATGTTAAGGCCATTATCATTGGATGTCATCTAGGAAAATGGAAAAGAAAAACACCAGCCCAGAAGTCTTCACTACCTTTGCAAGTTTCACTCCCTTAGCACATGATATAATTTCAGGGTAAAGCAGGCCAGTCTCTTGAAGTAGTTTACTTTGAAATAGAGCTCTAGTGGTATTGATTTAAAGCACTGACAGGCAAATTTGCTTCATAAACATAAGCATATATGGAAGAAAAAAAAGAAACAAGTACACAGCCCAGAAGGAAAGCAGGCAGAGATTCATCTGACCACCCAAAAACATCTCACAACTCAAAAAATGGGTTGATTCAAGATTTCTAGGTGTCAACAAGAGGTTTTTTCAACCAGCTTTCAACACAAAGCTCACAGATCATTGTTTTACAGCTCTTTATATTATACCACCTTGTATAATGCAGCTGTTCCTCCAAAGAAGCTGCTCCTAACTACAGCTCTTAGCTGTTATCTGCAGGTTTTCTGTGGGAAGATGAAAAAGTTTAGAGAACTATAGAGAGGAAGCAACACAATGTAAAGGCTAGGGGAGGGCTGTCACTTATATATACACACAAAAATACATGCACACATATATATGAGAGTATGTCTGCATTTATGTATGTATGCATATATATTTAAAAATACGCAAACGCACAGCCATATATAGTAATTAAGTAGACCCTATTCTTACTTTGGCAAGATGAAGACTCTATCAGTGAACAAAACAGACAAGTTTTGCTCCCTTTTCTTTGCAAGCTTGCTCTCTCCCCCTTGCTTGCTACCTGACAATTTTGTCAGTGCCTTCCCAGCACAGACACTACCATACATCAGCGTGAAGCAGAGATCTTGGCAGTGGCAAGTGCAAGTAGCAGAGGGGCAGTGCTGTGGGGACAGTTGAGCCATACACAGAAGAAGAGATGACTGGTGTATAGAAGGTTCCTTCTGCGTATTGATCTGGAGACATGATTTCCCCTACTATAATTCAGGTACAAGACATACGATTAAGAATTAAAATTCAGCCTAAGAGAAAGTGTGTGCCAGGAATAAGTGAGCAGAAGAACATTTACAGTAAGACAGGCAGCAAGAAAGCAATGAGCTGAAGCCAGCTAGAAGGGTTAAAGACTTTCTTTAACATAGCCAAAGAAAAACTCTACATCTATAAACGAGGAAGAGGACAGAATCCTCTGGGTCGTATTTTTGTCTTCTCCGCTTTTGAAAACGTACAGAATATATCTGGGAGGCACTTGCATGTACAGTGCAATTGCAACAGTCTTCTGGATATGCACACACAACTACTCATTGATGCACAAAGCAACAGAGGCAATTCCTCTTATAAAGGTCAAAATTCCTCTTAGCCATAAAAGAAACTGGTATGAGCCCTAACCTTCAGGGGAAAACACATGAAAATGTATCACAGGGTGCCTCAGACTGTGGTCCCATGGTTTGGTTTCAGCTGAGTAACATCAAGAGACAACTACCTCTAGCTACTCATCATCACCCCAGCAGAGTTTACAGCCTACCAGACTTGTTACTGCTGCCCTGTCACAACCATCTAGATGGCATTAATACTTGAAACAGGAGTTTTTACTAACCCGAAGTATTTTGACATAGTCATGTTAGGCAATCGCAACATGCAGATCTAACAGGGTGGTGTTTCCAGCAACAGCTGGAATAGGGCAGGACACAGCCTGGTGATATTCTGAGCATGAGAACGTCTTCCAACATGGTTCAGAAAGCATTAACAAAGATGACTGAAGTCTAATTCCTGATTTCATAGCGCTGAATAGAAGCAGGTGGCCAAATGAAAGGATGCCCTTTAGCAATGGTTTCTACTGCAAATAAATCACAAACTGAATTCTACATCAAATTGTAAATTGTTGCATTTAGATTTGAACTTCATTTCCTTTTTTTCCCCCCTCAAGCATTACAAGAAGCAGCTCTAAGCACGGCTGGCATCTCAAAAACTTCAGGTGGAGAAAAGCATTGCTCTCTAGAGATTGTCAGAGAACTTTCAAAACAGGAAAGAATACCCTATCTTTTGGAAACATCTGCTTCTCATCTTGCTTGGGCAGCAATCGTGGCCATTATTGACAGCTCAGCAACATAGGAGATGATTTGCTTTTATACGTCCGTTTCCACTCCCCAAAATGAAGCAGCTGGCAAAGGGCCTTGTCTGATACCCCTGAGATGCAGGCTCCTTTTGCCCAATGTGGTTGTGGCCTGTACTACTACTGCGGTTGCCTCAGTCCTGTCTTCACCCACCTGAAGGGATTATACAATGGCAGCAAAATAAATCTCAACCTTATTCCTTAAGCAGCTTCTTTGTTTCAGCTGCCAGCATCTATAGTACCCCTGCATTAAGGAATATCTCTTCTCATTTAAATGGGCTGTTCTACACAGCAAAATGGAGAAATGTAGACTTTATGTCTACATCAGGAGCAGCTTCAGCTTTGAAGACTGTGTAAGTCTTTAAGCATCTCTGGATGTCAGCCACGTGAAACTGTAAGTTACTATCTAGGGCATGTTAATAGTTTTATTTTTAAAAATGTAACCTGTAACAGAACAAGCACGTTTCTTCCTATAATGAAAACTACAAGAGCAAAGGCATTCAGATATAAGTACAGCTAGGAATCACTGATAGTAGCGGTGGGGAACCCCACACTTCCACCCTCAAAAGCCCCTCTAGCCTTCATGTCACACAGAAAGAAGACTCAGTGAAATTTTCCCAACAATAGTGGATCATCACTATGTTTCTTGCCATAGCAATTGATGTTTAATTCCAGCTTTTTGAAAGTTAGATCACTGAAAATGCCTACAGCTGCTCTGTATCTGCTTCACTTCAATACCTATCTGGTTTGGAAATCTGCCTTTGTAGCTAGTTATCTAACTTCTTTTTATTCATAGTTAAAAAATACATACCACTGGACCCACATCCCCTCAAATGACTTGTATGTCCTTTTACTTTGTAAGGCAATTTCAGCCACCTCTAGTAGCCTTAATTTTGACTTAACGCTCTTCCTCTGAGTATCTAAATTCTGTGAAGAAAGCAATGCACTGACTTTTCAACTTGACAGGACTTTGGCTTGAGACACAGCTGCAATTCAAGTGCAAGCGGCAGTGGCAAGGATCTCAGTCATGTAAGTTAGCAGCTTCCCCCAGGCCTGCTGCAGCCCAAGGATCTGGAGAAGATTGTTCCATAATATTACTATAACAAAACACCGTGAGATTTCTTTTCAGTTAAAACTGGAAGGTTTTACCATTTCATCCCAATTACGAATGGATATGATGTCTGAAAACTCAGAATGTAACGAGGTCAGAATTTGGTGTCCAAGCCAATATACATAACATCATTTAAAGTCAGCCTTCACTGAGTGGTGAAAACAGTAAAAATAGAAGAAACAGACACAAGTACAATAAGGATTTAATATTTTTTTACAGTGTGGCCTCCAGCCCACTGACTCCCTGCTGTGAAACCAGCAGGTTTATTACAACCTCATGAGATAGGTGAGGTATAGAATTATACAAACTCCTTATAGAGTTTGACAAGTCCATTACACCTTTGATGTCTTTAACCTTGTACTAGTTTATTGCACTGAACTTATGTCAAAGCAAATATTCCAGAATAATTGCCTGATAATGTTTGACTGCTGTAGCAACGCTACAGAAGACATAGTACTATACTATTCCTCCAGCTTGCAGATGGCCATATTTTGCTCAGCCGTAAATAGGAGATCGAGGAGAGAAATTAAATGAAAGCTGATGCTGACATTTTCCGAAAACTAAACTGATCAATTTTTTTTAATGACTAATAGCTGAAATCACTTTGATCTGCAAATTTTTAATTATTACTTGCTTCTATATTCCAGTCCTGATGGGAAATGGAAACAAAGAATACAAAATAGCAAGAGACATTGGCTGTATTTCTGCTTCCATTAGGGACAGAAATTTCTGGAATTTTCCAGAGACCACTTTTGAACGCTTCTTTTTCAGCTTTCTGGACCAAAGAGGTGTGCACTGCTCCCAGAGAGGCACAATAAGCAATAGCATGTTTATAGGCTCTTTTGATTGCCAAACGAAACTTGGCGAGGGCCTCAAGCTCATACAGGTATGTGGAAGAAAAGTGTGACTGAGAATCTTGTTGCCAATTTCTTGTTGCTCCCCATAACAAAAAAGTGTTTCATTTGTGGAGCAGCTGTATTCAATTGCTGCATAGTGCGTTCCACCCTGGGTCCAGATTTGAGTTGTAACAATTGGCTTGGATGACACTGCCAACATAAACATAATATGAGTATGATAATAATAACAAAGTCCTGAATAAGAGAGCAGTAGCAGTAGATGGTGTGGTGTTTGCTAAGAGCTGCTAGAAACTAAATCTATGGGAGGGCTGCTTAAAAAGCAAGAGGCATAGGCAGGTAGTTATAAAGTGAGCCGTCTGCTACCACAGATGAATCCTTAATCATCTGAAGTCACAGCCATGCACTGTGGATTGCTTGTTAAGTTAAAAAGGAGGAAGAATTACTCACTCTCTACAACTGTCTATTTTCTTTAATTAGCAGCAGGCTAACCTGAAGATGCCACTCTTGAGTGCCCAACACACCAAACTTGAGTCCTTGTGCTATCTCAAATATTTTTTCTCCCTAGCATCCTGGATAATCAAAGTAGGATGAACCTACCCATAAGCCTGCAAACATGCCTTGAATAACATCATAATATATACAATATACAAATAATACAGTATATTCTATGTCACATGAACATTCACTGTTTAGATACTTAAAATACTAAAAGGTAATGACAGTTTCTCTGAAAAAGATTCAGTTAAAATTGGTACCAAATAAAGTATCTTATTTGAAGAAGTGCAATGAAATTTAAGACAGGTGACAGAATATTGCACCCCCAGGTACTTATTAAGATCTTGGTCAGTTTTTTAATACTGATATTGTTGTTCTCGACCAATGATCTCAAAGCCCTCTGTGCGCTGATTAATAACAGAAACACGTGACTGGGAAGACCTGCATTATGTTTTGAGGCAGAGAAGTACTAACATCCTCGGTATACAAAAGGTAATGTTGTGCAATAAGAGAAGAGTGAAGACAGAATAAAATCCAAGCTGAAGTTTAACTTTCCTAGGTGCTTTTGAGAAGTCCCGTGGCCAGGCCCACATGATTTATTCAAGTCAGAAGATACAGCAAGCAGAGAGTCCTCCTGGATCCCAGTCCTCTATTCTAATTACTAACACATGTACCTCTGCTCTCCTCCGGCAACAATTTGCTCTCACATAATTGAATCCATTTTTAAGCCTCAATTAAAAAAAAAAAAAAATCTCTAAACCTTTCCTCCCCAACCTGCGCACGTTATATCTAACAAACATCAAGACAGAACATGGCTTTTTTTGTGTTATCTGAAAGTGCAGTGGTGCTTTCATAGCTCTCAGCCACTGCTGAATTCAGCTTTCTATATAAAAATCAGAGCCAGAGGCACTTACCAGTCCTGGATCTCAAAAACCTGAAATTATTTGCCTGACAATGCTCAAGAAGTGTTTATTAAAACAATTAAATGCAGCCACAAAATACAAAATAAACATCTGTATTCAATCTTGAAATGCTTCGAGTTACCATACAACTCCCCGGTTTCTAAAAACGTCCCCTGTCAAAGGCCTTTCTGATTAATAGCCTGGAATCCCCCTCTATGGCTCCAGGGGAAGGGGAGTGGATGTATTAATCTATTATCCACCTGTCTTTGTTATTATGTAATACAACACTTCTTTTATCCAGGAAGATTCATCACCATTGACACCATAATAATCACAGCTTAAATTGCATCCCAATGAACTTCTAATGCTAGCCCTAACTCAATCTTGTAACTAGAGCTGAATCAGATTTCTTTATCAAAACCTAAATAGGAAGTTTCTAATTCTTTCCTGAACAAAACAGCATTGTTATAAATTCCTAATGAACCTAAAAAGTTGGATTACAAATAACCAGTTAAAAAAACCCTTTCTGCTGTGCAACTGTGCACAATAAATACAATTAGACAGAATTTATTCATTCTCTGCAAATATACTTTTATATAATCTAACTACCTGGCTGGTTTTTGCAAGATATGACTGTAAGCTTAGTCCTGCTTGCATAGCTAAGAATTAGACCTTCCACCTGCCACAGGTTCAATGAAAGCTGATGTAAAAGAATAATAATTATGACCAGGGTTACCCCTTAAGGACCAGCTAGGGTTTGAGTAAGAATGAGCCTAACACAACTTTGGCATTTATTAGACTGTATAAAAGCCTCCAAAAAATATCTTTGTTACATGGGAACAAAGGGAAGGACATTTTAGAGCACTTCAGAGCATTTTTTCCACTCCTAGAGGAAGAAAAAAATTCTGCAATTGCAAGGTCCTTTTCTGTTATACAGACAAACCTTTGAAGACTTGACTTCCAGTGGCACACATTTCAGGACTAGAAAGTCCTAGACTCATGTGCCTTTCATTCATTTGTGATAAGCACTGGCTGCCTTTGGTTTCTGAAAGGAACCATGGACTGACAACATAGAACTAAAGTCCAATTTTCCCTCTTATTTGAAACATTTTACTTTAAAGAAAAGGCATATGCATATTTAGAAGAATATTTGTGCCACAACCAATTTTCACTGCTGCAGGAACATATCTATTCATGTTCACATCATGCATAATTGCAGCTTTTGACCATTTTTGCCAAGAAAAATTCCCCCTAATACACACATGGGCTAGGGAGAAAGTATCCCATCTGCTGACTGGCTCTGCAGGCATCTGGTGAATATTGTCTTTTCCTGTCCTTAATTAGCTGTACAAGCTGGCATAGCCAGCAGGATGAAAAATAACGTTAGTGCTCAAAGAAATCCACCTATTGTTCTTCCTCCATCACTTTCAGTGTAGGCAATGCTAGCGTACCTGTCCTGCAGCAGTTCTACTTTAGGTAACTTCTACCTCACTCGAGTATCCTATCTAGAAGTTCAATATGGCAAAAGAAGGACATAATAGGTGACTTAATTCAGACATACTGTAAAACAACCACCTATGAAGCAAGATGACCAAGAATATACAGTTCTTTCTGATCAGTTTCAGGTTTCATTAATTTAATCTTCTCTTTCTTCTTTGAGCATTACTTTCACCAATGAAGGTATCAACATTGCATTCTTCAGATGGGGCTCCACATTAGACTGATCTTCCAGATTAAACACAAGCAGGCCCATTGTTGCGCTGTACTTTTGAGAAAGAACACGTAGAACTTGCATTTCAAGAGATGGACTTGTTTCATGGAGTTTGATCTCAATAATCACTGTGCACTAAGAGACTGTCAGAACTCCTGTGCGCAATTTTGTATTTGGGAGTAGCGCATGCAATTTCGCACTAAAATAAGAGGTCTAACTTCAAAAGAAAAAAAAAAAATCATGACTCTGAAATAAGCCTTCTTCCTTGGTCCACTAAAACCAATTTTCAGCTGTTGCAAAAAAGTGAGCACTAAAACCAGTTGCTGCAAATTTTTATCAGGTTTTTATTATGTGAAACTGAATGATGTTATTAGGTGGGATCTCAGGCTAGGGAAAAAGTGTTTTAAAGCTTTATGAGTTAAAAAATACGCAATCATATCACTGATGTTTTGACAAATTTTAGATATTCTAAAGATACTCTTCAGATTCTGGGAAACACTCAGTGCTCTGGAGACAGGCCAGTGAAATAGTGATCTAATCAATAAGTAGTCAGAAAACATCTCAATGTGGTATTAGCAGAGAAACTTCCAGCATCAGCTATGTTCCTGATTACCAGTGGGCCAGAAGTACCTAGATATCAGGCTGCTTTGGTAGGACTATCCACTGCCATCTGACATTCAAATTCTTAGTGAAGACCAAAGGTATGGTACATGTCTATATGTCATACTTGCAAATATCATGTTCCTTAAAGTGATATTTATATCCATGCCTATGTTTGCTCTGGTATTAAGGAAAGATTTTTTTTAAAAAAAAAGTGCTGCCAAAATACTGTTTCTCTCTCTCTCTTCCCCAGCCTAGCCAGCACATAAGCATGCTTGAAGTTGACCACCACAATGTAGTAATGCTGGGGCTCCCCAGAAGACAAGATTGCTTGCCACTGAAGTGTGCCTGAGTGTCTGTCCTGGGCCAGGTTGCTTCTGATAGTCCCACACAGAGGTCAATAAGCTCATTATTCTCAAAGCATACAGTTTTCTCCCTTGTATGGTGTGTGGACAGAAATCATCATATAAACCGTGGGGGAGTGAGGGAAGAAGTCACAAGAGAGATTTTTGCTCTAGAAGTAGATTTCTGGTTTGTACTAACATTCCACTCCAAAATGCACAAAATTTTTGATCATTAATTATTATTTACTCTTCAGATATTTGACTTCCTTCTAGACCACTCAGTTATTAATAATGTATATATGTGCAGGTGACTTTATGTCCAAAATGGCACTATTGGCACTATTCTGATGCTGTCTGTAGATATATGTATTTGCAGCACAGCAATTACATCAGTGTGCCAAATTATGTCATACTGGGAACAAATAATAGAATCTGAATCAGCAGAATCTTCGTTTTATTGCACTTGTGGGCAGGGGGACTTTCTCCCAAAGTAACAACAGTTCAGTAAACAGTCCAACCAAATGACAAGTCAGAGGTACAAATGAATCTTTTCCCTGAGATGGATCAAAAACTTGACCCTGCTCCTTCACTAACCTACTAAGCGCCCCAGGCATAAGGGTACCCTAAGTGGGTCTGCTTCTGAGTGACAGTAGCTTTAACTAAAGCTAAAAAGGAATACTGAGTTGTCAGAAACCTCCTATGGTTGGTTTAGAGAAACCATTTCCCATCTCGTTCTCTTTTTTTTCAGGCAGGGGCAGGATGCCATCATCAAGTTAACTGCACAGCCACATTTCAGTTTTGCTAGTGATAACTCTATTTAAAAAAAAATATCTTAGAGATGAGACTGAAACTCGGAGCTAATATGTCTTACCTATAGGTTATATTGAGTGTATAATAATAAATTAACTAGTTAAATTAATAAAAGGTATTTCCTCTACCTGCAGACCTTACTTCGCCTATCACAGCTGAAATAGTTACTTCTGATAACATCTTCAGCTGTAACCTGAAAAAAACTAGTGTTGTATTTTCCATGCAGGGTATGGTGCAGTTACTCACCTTCGGTCTATTTCTTGTAAGATCACAGAAGTATCAGGGAAGTAATTACAGCAATTAGAGAGATTATTTGATGTCTTTCTGTTATGGGATCTGTTGAGTCTAGCCCTTTCTAGCTGGAAGAAAACATTCCCTGCATCCATACAATATGTGAAGATCCATGTTCTGGTTGAGTTTTTTAAAATCTATAATCTCTCAACTCATATTAGTCAGCTGGGCCTGAACAAGCATTCTGCAGTGTTTTACAAGTCCAAGACAAAACTGTCCACAGGACAGTCAGAATGTATTGCTCTTTCCATAAACAGTCACATCACACTTGCTTTTTAGTATTACAGCAGTAGAATAACATGTTTGCTTGCTGGAGGGGTCATCACGAACTCATATTGAACATCGCAGTTACACCTATCTAGAACAACATTGCCTGATGTGAGAATGTAATTGCTAGTTGTGTTAGAGTAACATAGCAAATGAGAGAATGAAAGAAAAGTGGATGTTAATATCACTCATGAAACATTTATCAGTACATGTAGGTACTGATATGTTCAGGAAGGCTGCTTGGATGCCATTTGCCTTTTTGGACAAACTTCTCAAAACCCAGTACAACTCCACAAAGCATTTACGCAGAGCTGAAGCTTTCCAAGTGAGGGGTTTGATTACATCCACCTGCAGCAAAGCATAAGGTTGTGCCAGTGGTGTTTTCCTACCCACCCTGAATCCTTCCCCTGGGCCACCTGGGGAGGGGCAAAAGCTGCAGTTAATCTTAGAGAGCAGAACAAGGCCTGACACTTAGCAAAACACCACCACATGGGAGGTCCAACTTCACCTAAGAGAAGCTGCGGCTGGTGAGAAGGGCGAGAGCTCTGCAGCATGGAGCTCTCCCAGGATCTTTTGGTGAGAGGGATGCAGTACTGTAGTATGTATGAAGCTAAGAGATATCAATCCGAAAGTCCTCCCCCCACATTCTAAAAGGAAAAGGAACTTTCATGCTTTTCTCTGTTTAGAGCTTCCTGATCACAACTAAGATTGCCATCACAGATGGGTTGCTGCTTTCTGTTGCCCAGCATCCCACTGCTGCCCAGAAGGTAGATAAAGTCTTATCTGTCACCCTGTCTGTAAAATCTCAGTTTGGGAAAAGTGGTGCCCGTAATGGGTCCACAGGTTTGCTGAGAAGCATCAGCATTAACCTAATGAGATTTCTTGAGCGTTTCCCTCCTAACCAAATAGTTATGGACACGTGCCAGGATGTAGACAATCACTTGCACAGGATTTTTCCCCCCCTCTCCTTAACTGGTCTGTTTAGCTGCTAAGTACTATAGCACTAATTACACAGCATAGGTTTTTTTGCCTGCAGAATAGTAAGGCTTTTCACATTTCAAGCCTATTCCACCTGTAGTCTTAAAGGCTGGAAACTTGGTATTAAATAAAACTAAACCAAAGCAGTTTCTGAGGGATTTGCAATGGGGGCTCCTTGGCTCAGCCATTCTATCTTCCAGGTCAGCCCTTGCCTGGGGCTTTTTTCATATACGCTGTTCTAGAGCACGTTTTGATCAGTGCCGTACAGCTTTCCTGCCTCATCTCAGCACAGGGCAGCCCAGTGAGAGTCACCTTTATCAGACTTCCCTCTGCCCAGCCCTCCAAACCCCACAAGCACTCAAACCCAGCACACCAAGTTATCTCTGCCAGCTCAACCACTCTTAGTATGTTTTTAACATCATACGAGAATGATGCACCAACTCTTCTATTTTCATCACAAACCTTACATTCATCCTTGCTGTCTGAAACAGCTGAAGTATCTTGAAACATTTCTCCCTACGGTCACCCTTCAATGAGGAGAAAAAAATAATATACTATAGAGCTTAATTTGTACCAGCCATTACAGGTGAGTACCTTTTCTTCCCCAGAACCTGCCTTTTCAGATCTGCCCTTTTCCATAGTTAGAAACCACCCAGAAGAGCCAGATGTGTTTAACCTAAATAAAATTAAGGGCTCCTCTTCTGCCGTGGACAATATTTTTGCTTTAAAAGATACACTAAAATACATGCTATCAGGGAAAGATTTAATCAAAGTGGAAAAAAATATAAATTACTTTCTATTTTAGATGATTCTTGAAAGCTGTCAAATCTAAATTGGTTTTACATGACTTTTGACCTTCCTTGCAACAAAGCACCTGAATTCAGAGACCAGTTCAGTATGTTGTGTACAAGTGGAAAAGTTAACACACATACTCTCTGAGCACTTTACAATCAACTCTTTGGATCTTCAGAGAAAGGAATAGGCACAAGATAAAGATTACAACACCAGGAAGAAAACCCAAACCAGAATTAAGATTTTAGATCTGACAGACTTTTTTAAGGGCTATAAAGAGGACTAAGCTGCACCAAGGATTTCAGTACAGTGTAACAGACCTTTTTTCCTCCGGAGAACTGCAGTAAGCTGTGCACATCAGAGTACTGCCAAGACCTTTACACACAGTGCTCCCTCAAACTGTTGGGACTGTGCTTATGGGAAGCTCTAGACGATGACGCTGCTGTAGACAATTCAATGCATGTTATACAAAAAGTTCCCACGCTCCATCTAAACTGCATTATGTTTGACACCAAGCAGTTCGAAGTACTCGCCACAACTTGGATTGAGGCGTGGTAAGGTAGGAAAAAGCACACACGCCACTGTTGCAATTTCGATGCTACAAGTTACTCTGTACTCAGAATATTACATATTCTGTAGTTTCAATAATTCAGAACACTACATCATTTATGCGGGGTGATTTACATCTACATTTGATTAATGATAGAATATGTTTATAAATATAGTTATTTTAGTTAAAGCCTTTGTCTAAACCTTTAGAAGCAGGTGTCTGACCTCTTTTACAGCTGTGAAAATGGTAAATTTCAACACATAGATATACACAGATATACACACATACATAAATTTATATATCTGTGGCCTAGGTACTGAAGTTCCTAATCTTCTACTTGCATGGAAATAAAATACCTTAGAATACTACAGGTTCCATGGATTTGTCTAAATTCTGATACATTTCTTGAAAAAAAAAAATGGAAACACTGCAAAAAAACCACCTCATTTTACTGCACACTAACTATATAGGGAGAAAGCCACATCCTCTAAGCGTAAATCATCATAAATCTACTGAAGATGGTGCTAATAGAAATAGTGATTTATACCAGCTGAGGTTCTACCCCATACCATTTAGAATTGTTTGTAAAGACTTTTAGTGCCAAACACTGTGTACATTTATTTGCTCAAGCAGTCCTGGTCATTTTAATTGAATCAAATCCTTAAATTGAGCAGGGTTTAGCCTGTCTTCTTCTTATATGACTTATGTACAATGATATCATTCTGCAAATACATTAAATAACAAAATAAACACTGATCAATAGGAACAGAAACAGGTATTGGTTTAATTTTGGAGACAGGTAGTTTGTATTACCTGTAGTTTGTCGCTTATATGATAGCACTTCTGTTTACACAAATTTCTGTTGATGTCTGAGAGAGTAATTTGGGTGATTTAGGAAAGAGAGCATTTTAAATACAAACATCCACAACTTCCCTTCATTCCTACATGTTTTCTTCCTAAATGATTCATACTGCCTTTTCTAAACCTATTTAGCTTATGCACATTTTTTGAGTTCCTACAGCTACATTGCTTCTGTAGCTTTACATTCTTATTTCAGAAAAAGGCTCATTAGGCACACTGAAATAAAAACTTGCTACTCATAGAGTGACTGTTTCCCAACAAAATCCACAGTAACAGGGCAATAGCTTAAATCATCTTTTAAATACACACCACTCTTCTCTCAGCTTCTTTCAAATTTGAATTGCGTTACGCATTTCTATTCTTGGGATGTTAACTTCAAATTGTTATTGCACGAACCAAAATAGGAGTGCATAGTAAATGCTTCTTACTTTTCTTTAGACTCAGTCAACGAAAAGAGCAAGCTTTAACTTCCATAGGAACTTGATTTTTTCTAAATATACTGTTGTAAGGAAAGCATGCAATATTGCAGGTAATTAAAAAGCAGCACGATGCTCCGCAGCACTTAAACCAAAGAAGCCCAACTTCTGCACAATAACTTCCAAGAGACGTACAACCAATCTCAGGATAGTTTCCTTCACAATCATAGCTAGACTTTCTTCTTTCTGTTTTTCCATGTTTACCCCAGGTACAAAGCACAACTCTCATTTTATGTACTGAATGATGGAAAATGATTATTATACAGTAGGAGGGTCTGAACTGACTGCTGAAGCTGATGGAAAGTGTTTTAAGCACATTATATTTTATCATGTTAATGTCTTGATTACCTCCTGGAATTGCAATTTTAACTGAGTACATTAGGAGTAGGTGGAGATTTTTAATGAGAAAATATGCTTCCAGTGAGAGTCACAAAAGCTGGCTTCACCTATTCAGAAAATTAAGATATGTCTCAAAAGTTAAAGCAAATTTGTAAACCCAAATTGACGTCTTAATACTATTATTATTTGTTCAGCATAATAAACCAGACTGACTGAAACTCATGCAAGTGAAACTAATAGAAGACAGATGAGCCAGAAACTGACATATTTTTGCACACATGGGGATTTACTTTCAAAATAAATTTTTAAAAGAGTCCCCAAAAGACTTTTCTTCAGAGCATCACTGTTAGCCTCAATCTCTTTTCCTACCTATTATAACTGGAGTCGAGACCAAATGAAATACCCTTTTCAATCACTCTGTTATCTCTTTCGAGGAGCAGCCATGCTAGTTGCAACCATGACCCTCAATAGCAATATATTCTCTTTGTTAAATTCTTATTTCTGGCCTTCATTGGCAGTCCTTTGGAGACTGAATTTCTCAAGCAGCTGTTACTGTTGGCACAGGAGGTGGACTGACAGCACCTTATTCCCTTAAATAGAATATAGGCGATAAAAATTCTAAGACAAACTTTCTTTTCACTGTTTCAGCATAGCATCACTTTAATTCCACTGATATTCTCAAATTATTTTCTTGATGTATATTAGCAAAAGCCAAGACCTTCCACTTACATCACTGGATGATTAAATAATAAGATAGACCAATACTCTGGATTAGGAAGGTGTTCTGTTCTCAAAGCTGCAACTGAACTTTTTGTTGACCTGAGCAAGGTCACGTGATTGCTGTTATCTCTTTCCTCTTCCTGCTTTTGTCTGTCTGTCAGCACTTACTGAAAGGTCTGTGCAATAGGGGATGTCTCTTACTATTCACTTATACAGTGCGTGTCACACTGGTGTTTCTTTTTTTTACTGGACATAAAAAAAATTACATAATTGCAAGACTGGTTAAAAAAAAAAAGAAGAGGTGCAAAGCTGACCTTTTCATTGCTTCATAGCTTGTGTACAGTACCCTAGGCTACACTGTTGTGACTTGGTCATGTGCATTAATCTTACAGTAAAATATCCCAATTTCATACACACAAGAACCATGGGTTCAGAAATGGCATATTGATGAGGTCCTATTGTAAATATAGTATGATGCAGAGTGCAGATTGATACACTGCTGCACCTGCTACTACAACGCGGAGCACAATCAAACCATTATTTTTAGCTCTTAATAACTACAAGAGCTTAATTTCATCATTTTAAAGGTGAAGAGAAGTGTTTGAAAACCAATCTCATTAGTGGCTGCTGTGCTGTGAGCCCCTGTCAGTGTGCAGATGTAGCAGCCAACTGGCCAAGCACAGGCACCCCGTGAGCCCATTTTCCGTTCACAGGCCTGAGGTGTGGGAACTGCTCTGCTCCCCCCACGCCCCGAGCAGCGGCTCTCTGCAAAGGCAGAAGTACCTTTTCTGCCAAGCTTTCTAGAACCACAGAATGTTTGGAGAAGGTTACGCGCAGAGATTTACACTTGTCATCACCATGCATTTCACCCTGAGAGGCAGGCTGGGTGCAGTTCCTGCCCTGACGCCTTGCATTCAAGACACAGAGCCTAGATGAATTTCTTCTCAGTGTAGCTGCAGGCAGGATGACACAGGGATGGATTACAGTGCAAAGAGATCAAAACTTGCTCCAAAGAATTCCCTGCTTTCTCTGAACATCTCCTCCTGTTTTCATCCTCTCCTTCCAAATTTGAGAAAACTCAATTAAACTGAATGGGACTCAGTGAACTGCATTTCCACTATCAAGGACAACAAATCGAAGAACTAAACAAAACAGCATTTGTGAAATGGAGAAAACAAAAAGCAAACCAGACAGATAACCAAGATAAAAGAAAATAAAAATGAACTACTTCAGTAACACCTACAAAATCTTTTCTAATGAGCAACTGCTAGGAGAAGTTTATTCCCTCCCATGCTGTTACCTCCCTTGAAGTCTGAGACTGTCAAGGCCCAGGGCTCATGGTCAACTTTCTGACCACCAAGGTCTTATCCAGACTGCATCTGAACCCAACTGCACAAGCTGCCAGTGATTCATTCAAAGATTCATGAACACAGAAACGATCATCTGTAAACGTCCTCTCTGATGTAGAAGCCACTGCTTTTATTTTGTTAAAACTGGCCTCAAGTAATCGTCTTTTCTGTTTTCCTAAACATTCATTTCTGGTGTTTGAACTTCATTTCTAATGTTCTAACTTCAGTAATTGTCACTTTAATCTTTTGCAGCTTCACATGTTCTTGGTAATGGAGAATAATAAATGTAAATGTAACATTTAGACCATCAGTAATTTATCCTGGGAGAGCAGTTCAAAGGGAGCATAAGCTTGAAACTATTGGTTCATTTGTGAAGTTTGAGGCAGGAGACCCAACTGTCATCTGACTTCAAGGAGCCTTTGTACAGGACTAATTATAAAACAAAGCCACCGGACTGATACTGATTAGTTATTTATATTTTTGATGAAGTTATCTGCAGTTAATTTTTGATCTCTAATTAGAGGTGACCTCTAAAGCAGGGGTTTGCTTCATTTTCCAGAAGAGCAGCTCAGGAATCATTCCATCACTCACTTAAAATAAATACCACAGTGAACTTAACACTCCCTGGAGTTGATACTTAGTTAACAAGAGAAGAAAAACATCTGACTAAGTTCACAAGCTGGCTCTCCAAGTGACTGAGGGCTTTTTTAAAGTATGTCACACAGATGGAAAATGTTTTCCAGTAGTATCTACAGCGAGTCATGACACTCTTTTAAATCCTTCGTAATTTGTGACACAGAATTAACAGCTGTTTTTAAAGTGAAATATAACCCATGGGGAATGGGAGGAGAGGATGAATTCTGACTCTTCACTTTCTGACATTCTCAGACCAGGAAAGGAAAGGTTCCATTTTAGTCATTTAAATGCTAATATAATTTCATGACCACCTATCACTCCATAAAATGTTTTCCATTGCCTTAATCACATTCTGCTTTCCTCAGCAGAAAATCAGCTGATGCTAAAATACCAAAAGGTTATTAGGAAAGTTTTATTTTCTATGGATAGATCATTTGGTATATAAAAGTGATCTACTTGGGGCAAAATCTTAATCAAATGCTGATGTATGCAGCAATCATTTTCAAATACTAGAGAAGAGAAAACAGCCTGATGTGTTAAAACATCTGCAATGGAAGTGCATATACAGCTTTCTATCCCTAAGTTCCAGTACTTTCAATAGTAAATGCCAAGTCTATGGAATAGAACAATATCCCTTCAGTCACAGCGTATAAGATGACTCTGACTCCACCTTAGAGAAGCTTCCCCAGAAATGGAGAAGCTTTCCTGTATTTTAGGCAAATGACATATATAAGCTGCCTTCTCAACCTGTTTCTTCTCACAAATAAGAAAAAGTGCATTTTCAGCTGTTTTCACTAAATGCTTTTTTCAAGTAGTTTAGAAAAAGTATTATGATGCTCAATGATATCTTTAAGAAAAATAGGAAATAGCAAATACACCAAAACATATCTGGAAGGAAGCAAATGATAAGAACCTGGAAGTAGCAGTCCAGCAGATATGGAAGAGATCTGCTTTTGTAACACAGAAGAAAGGTTTTATCTGATAAACACTGACGGGTAGTTTCATCCATGGAGGTTATCCAATTAGAGCAAAAATGCTGTGCTATGTCTTATCATTTGCCTGATCTCTTCCCACCTGACTGCTTTATTCAAAGAAATATTTGCCACCAAGTCTTGGTTTACAGTTAGTAAAATCCCCCAGCAACATACTTTTTTTGGAATTGCAGACTGTTCTATATATTACTTCCCACTCTTCTTATGTAAGGATATAAGGTAGGAAAGTACCTTTACCTGAATCATCTTAAAAGATCACATATGGTTCTTGGTATGGTAGAAAAATAATGACAATATTATCCTTATTCTTAGCAAAAATAATGATAACTTCAACCTTAGAATTATAACAAAAAATGTAGTCATATTCTTCCAGGGAGCTCACTAACTGGACAAGCCAAATATAATAAAATGGATTAAATAAGTGCTGTTAAATTTATTTTAGCATTAGCACTAACCATATAATGGTAATATGGTTAACTTTAATCCATTAATACATATTAAGTGTTACTTTCCTAACATATACTAAAAACAAAGTCATATTTAATCTCATGTATTAGTATCATCTAAGATGATGCTCCTTCCTGGTACAGAGCAACCCAAAGACTGAAAATCTAGTTTTCAGATTCTCATCCTCCTCAAATATTCTTCCTACAAATATTAGCTCAGAATGAGTCTTCAGTCTTTCAGCTAGGTTCTTCTGCAGACACAAGTAGCACCCTATCAATCACTGACAACAGACCTCCCCAGATTCCTTCTAACTCTATTACTATCCTGAAAAGAACAGCATGACTTGAGCAGTTACGACTGCAGTTAGTACAAGCAACACTCTAGTGTGGGCTTTCATCTGTAGCGATCCGATGACATGGCCTTATTACCGATGCAACAAATTGTAATTCTTTTTAATCTTAAACCTACTTCATTATATTGGAGTCAGTTACTAATTTCTCATATAAACTTTAAAAAAAATTGGTTTCAAAGGGACTGGATTTTTTCTAAATTCATACTGCAGTGCTTAAAGATGCAAATTGTTCCCAGATATTCCTGAACAGCCCTGCCATTGTAACTGTAACTGGTTTTTATAACTACATTTAAAAATGGCTTGTAAGTTTTCTTTATTTTTCTTTATGTTTTAGAGGAACCATGCACCCAATGTGCAAAAAATAAGGTAATTTTCCAGGCTCCATTGGACTTTTCATTACCATTGATTTGTCTCCATAACTATTACAATGAATCTGAATTTTCCAGTGGAAACTGCCCTAACAAAGCATTGCTAACCATCTCTAAGAAAAAATCCTGGCTATGCAAGTCAGTTGGGGTTTTGGGGGTTATTTGTTTGGGGTCTTTTTGACATTACAAGTCTGAGATCACAGTAGGATTATCAGAAAAAGCTCATGGCTCAAACTTTTCAAGCAAAAGCAGATGGTGTTCTTGAACAAAGCTATGTGATTCTTGCAATAGAAGCCACACTGGTTTTGGAGACAACCAGACAGTATTTTGATGGTCCCTTTGACACACTGTAGTTTCTCATTCTAAAATCTTGAAACAAAACACAAGAAACTACTGAGTGGTGCAGAAAGAATCTTACACTTACAGTTTTAGCAAATGTTGCAGACAGTTTCATCAGTGCCTTTCACACTACTGGGAAAAAAGCAAAGGCTCATAGTATCTTTTTCATCCATTGGTAAAGAAAGCATAAGTTAGATTTCATGAGTATATGAGAACTTTGGGATCCTTTGGCAAACACTCTGCAAATGTAAGATGTTGTGATACTGTAATTGCATGACAACAAATTTTCTCAAGTGATAACACGGTGTTTTTCACAATGTGTAACATCTCAGTATTGAGATGTTCATTCTACTTTGTTATTTACGTTTGCTGCAGTGCTTCCTATCCTTAGGAATAAAGCAGTACTGACAGAACATACACACAAATCACTCAGGTGTCACAGTGGTACATACTAAAAAGTCAAGGTTTGTCACACCAATAGAATGGTTATGTCCTATTCATAAAATGCTGGTGCCACCCTTCTCCCTCATGTGACTGCTGCAGTGTAACCTCTGGCAATTTTGGACTGTAACTGTAATTGTAAATTTTTAACAATTTCTGCAGTATACTTTGAACAGGTATTTCTTGTGCAGACCACGCACACTCATGCTTATATATGTGACAGTGTTGTACATAAAGTATTCATCTCTGAGTGTCTGATGGCTGCAATATGAAGAGGCACTCTGTTATATTCTCTTTGTACATTATATGGGAGAAAACAACACAACCTACTTTATAATAATCTACAATAACTTTTCCTTCCCTAAAAAAGAAGCTACAGGACACGCTGCAGTCTTTAAGGTGCGGAGATAGTGCTTGACCTCACCAAGGCAGCTGCCATCTCCCTTTTAAAAAGCATCAAGCAGAAAACCCACATCAAAACAAGCTCGAACCAAATGTCTGATTGGAGGTAAACTGCAGCCTAATTTTCCCATATCAAAATGGCAATCTGAGGAGAGCACAGTTCTAGGATTTTCATACTAAGCAGATGTTGATATTAATTATTTGGTGAATCCTGAGAGAGATCAGCAGCATACAAAGAAATTGACATACTTAGGCTGTCAGAAACAACTCTGAAAGAAAAGACAGTAAACATAGATTAAGTTAATCTTGGAGGTCCATCCACTATAGTCAAATACAACACACAAGGCACACAATGGGAATGCCTAATTGACCAATATTGAACACTTTTTTTTTTTTTTTTTTTTTTAAGAGGAATATTATATGCTCCCAAGTTTGCAGATTTACAAAAACCAAAGCAGTGCTAGTCGACAGGGACACAACAACCAGTCCACCAGACTTCTAATTGAGCCTGTGAGAAATTATTCCTGGGTTGGCAATTAAAATAAAATTAGTTATAACCGAGCTTAAAGTTTGAATGGTAATGGCATAATGACTATAGGCAAAGAAGAAAGAAATCGGCATTTGTTTCACATAATCTCCCATAAGGGTTCCCATTTTGCTTCCTCAGTGAAGAGAGCAGTATCTTTTAATCGGTTTGACTGACCATCAGAGACGTAGCCAAAATTTGAAATTGTGAGCAAAGCCTACTCTAAAATACGAAAAAACCTGAGAAGAGCAAAAATGGTTCAAGGTCAAAGGTCCAACCAGCATCGTCTACTCTGTCTTTGACAGTATCCAAAAGTGGATACCAAGGGGCGGGGTGGGGGGGAAGCAACCAATACCACCTTTCCTCCATCATCCAAACATTTTGTGTTCAGGGGCTTCCTTGGCCAGATATAGTTTCTAGGTATTAAGTAATCCTCAATGGGTTTATCTTCCCTGAACTTCCTTGAAACTATGCAAACTTCCAGCACTCTCGGGTATCCTACAGCAGTGGCTTCCTAACTTACCTGCTTTTTACAGGAAGAATCATCTTCATTTGTTCTGAGCACTGCTCCTGCTGGGTTCACTGGATGGCTCTATTTCTGTATTGGAAGTGGGAATACACTGTCCTGCTTCTCCAAATGGCTTGTCATTCTATAAACTTTTCTTGTTTCTCCAGTTGTTTCTTTGCCAGACTGAAAAAACCTTGTCTAATCAGTCATTCTTTAGAAGAAGGCCGCACTTCCCCAGTATAACTGACTCATACTTTTGATGTGCAAAGAAAGATCATAGGACATTTTGCCTATTCTAAATTCCTCAGAAAAAGTAGTTTGATTCATTATATCCTAAGCTGCTTGTCTCCTGTGAGGCACTCGCTTAACAACCTATTCTTTTACATGATTCAAAGCATACGGTCCTAATACCTGGGCCATTTTACCCTACTGAAACCACAAAGACAGTTACTCCCATATAACTCTCAAAACAACTAATAAATCATTTGCACTGGTAGAAATTATTTGCGAACTGTCTTTTTTTTTCTGTATTACCAAGTTGTGACAAATATATTTGCTGTTACATTGCAAAGTGTATTTCTGTAGTCCATGAATGTTTCCGCACAAAGATCTTCAGTCAACTGAGTACCCACATCAGCACGTTAACACATTGTTGATTCATGCTCTCACATGGGTGTATGCTCTGACAGGGTCACACTGGCAATATAACACCCAGCTCTCACTTTTTCCTCTGTCCACAATCACACCAGAGACTCAGACACTGGAACTGCACTCCGATCCACTGTTGGGGCTAGCATGGAAGGGGGAGTAATTGCATTGGACTCACTCAAAAGCGCTGCTAGAAGGTACACGTGCCCTGTCTTTGCCTACTGCTCTTCCCAGTGACACGAACCAATATATGGGGCCTTTAGAACAAATCTATATATTGACTATAAATATTCCAGGTGATGATGTAATATTCCTTAAATTCCCAATTTCTTTTTCTCAACTCATAAAGTCTATATTGCATCTGCAACAAGCAGCTATATATTTTAAAAATAGCTTCCACTAGAGAACACCTTGGATTCTTTAGAGTATCTGTACGGGGCACTATTATTGCATCACTTTCCTCACATGTAGAATTCTACAGTTCCAGCTGTTAATTAAATCGCTGTATTCTCAATTTAAGCTCTCTTACATAACTGACTCATACTTTTAGTGTGCAAAGAAAGATCAGAGGACAGATTGCCTACTCTAAATTCCTTTGAAAAACTAATTCAAATCATAATATCCTAGACTGCTTCTCTCCTGTGAGGCACTCACTTAACAATCTATTCTTTTACATAAGTCAAAGAGCAATTCAATTTTAAAATCACAGACCTTGAAATTTTACAACTAGCCCAATTATCATTTTAAAAACTCATGATTTAACCATTACAGTATATGTAATTAGAAATGTCACATGTGCCTAATTTATATAAATGCTACTTAAATTACAATAAAATGGGTTACTTTTCAAGATAATTATATGTAAAATACATCTTAATAATTTCAAATACTGAACTTTATCCCTGTAACTCTCCCTATTTACTCTCCTTTCTGGGTTGAAGTAAAAGTTGGCCATATTCTTTTCTCCGTGAATGACAAGGTTGAAATGCAGTATTTTGTGATTGATGGAGATTAAACCCAAAATTTCCATAACATGGAAATGGGAAGATGCTCTGGTTCCTATGCTCTAAAGTATATCTGTCCTGAAGGACAGATACTGCTCATCACCATATTCAATAACATTGTCAACATTGGTTTTAATACAGAGGTTATAGAGGTACCATTTCAAAGAGACACTGTGAGGATAGAAGTCTGTGAACTTTATTTTGTTGTTTGACAGTAAAACAAACTACCTGGCTTTTGCTCTGCATGGTTAGATGGCCCAACTGACTATACTGATAGCTTCAGTTTCATAGGTATTGCTGAATGCTAAAACATGTTGTATCATTTTGCTGCCTTCAGAGTAACATTTATTACAGATAACATTGGAAACCATTTAATATTCTCATGAACAAAAATGTTAAGATCCCTTTACAATTACTGTATAATAAAATAGCATTTCTCCTGCTTTGGGTGATGATTTTCTTTCGTGTAACAAGATGTCACGATTTTCTTTATTACTTCTTTTTTACTGAGCAGGAAGTTGCAATCTAGTAGGTGCCTAGGTTAGCTTGTCCCCAGAGCAGTATTTGATATGCAAAATGTATCTTATTAGTTTTCAATTTGCCACTAGCTTAGTTAGGAAATGCAGTTAAAATTCCTCAGCAGCAGGTAATACTTCTGCATTATAATAGTGTTGTAAGTGATGTGTGAAGAAAAAACATGATGCAAACTCAGCTTCATCAGATTTTTCCCAATTTGAAGTTTGCATCACTCATGAAAAGCAGCAGAAAGAGGAATGCAATTTACCCACAACTCAGACACCAAACTGAAAACATACAGATAGTTTGTTTTCAGTACATTTAACCTGTCCCAAGGGGTGGAGTGGGAGCCAGTAAGGAGATGAATTTACGGTACATTTGTAATTTTTCTTTGACAGTAATCAAGAGGGAGAAGGTGAGGATGGCTACTAACACAATGGTTGAGGAAACAACATGGAGATTTGTAAGTTGAGGCATGTTCACTACCCTCTGAATATATTACAGAAGGTATTTACCTGTGCAGCACCAAATAAAATTCCTAGGACTGAAAATCAGACTGAGGTTCAAAGATATAATTTGAGAAACTGGGGAAAAAAAAAAGGATAAGGAGAGGAAGAGATCTTCCAGTGGATGAACAAGTTTGCAGTACTTCAGAATAAGAATGGGAAATGAAGCTCAGCATTTAAAAACTCAGATTTCTATAGATTTCTTCTATAAGGTGCGGGCTCATCAATTAGAAGTCACAATACAAAGATATGGATTTCTATTTAGCAAATTATACATAAACATGATGGCCCTCAAAACTGGGGCAATGCGCTCCTGAAAGTACTCTATCAAGATTTTTTTAGAGGACAGAGGACTATTTGTGCTAGCATACTGGATACAAGTTTCCTCTGGAATACTATGTGCAGTTCTTGTCACCCTAGAATATATCAATTCAAACTGGGAAAAATGCAGAAGGGTTTCCAGGACAAAAAGAGAATGAAGAGGCTATTTTATGAGAAAAGATGAAAAGAGCTTGCCTTGTTTAGCCAAGCAGAATGTTGAGAAGGCTATAGTTGTGCTCTCTGAATAAATAAAGTGGATAAAACCAAGGGAGTAAGAGGAGCTATTGAATCTAGAAAGATAATGGTAGTTGGAGAACAAATTGTTTAAACAGACCACGAAGAAGCCTAAGTTAGAAGTTAGTGATAAAGGACCACCAACAAAGCCTGGTTTTGAAAGACAGTATGTCAGCAAAGTTACAGTGGCTGGGGTTCACTGATACAGGAGATCCTTTCTGGAACTAGTTCTTCAACTCACCTTTGAATGGGGACATATAGCTCAGCTGAATTCCTGAGAAATTTCTTGAAAGCACAATTTGATTTTCTGATGTGTTAACAGTCCAGTAACATCGACAAGATAATACATTTCAATAATTATCTGTTCTTCTGTCCTCAAAGCTAACAAAGTACCACTAAAAGCAACACCAAAACCATTTTTAGGTGTAATGAAGCTCTTGGTCCCAGCAACACTCTCAACAGGGAGACAGATTTCTATGCCGATCCAGCTATGCTGTTTGTTTTTGCAGAGTAAAACACTGGTTCCCCCCATGCCCAGATGCTGCCAGAAGCAATTTGATGACATCAGTGTCCTACCATCAGGATTTCATCAGTTGTCTTGAGGTCAACAACTATTCCTAGCACACAAAATACTTCCCCAGTCTTCGGGATTATACACAATACACCTGCTGGTCACAGAAATACCCTGTTCTGTATGGCCTAGTATCTACGCAGGTGCATAGCATGCTTTTGTTTAAATGATGACACAATAAGCAATGATGGTACAATGAAATAATGCCAAATGTTCCATAAAGTCAATAGGCTTGAAAATGGAAAAAAATATTACTGGAGTGAATGACTCTAAGGCACAGTAAATACATTCCTTTTATTAGTTGTTTACAGTTGTGGCAATAACATGGGTGTGCTATAATGTTGTATATGTTTATTCGCTGCATAGAAGATGTATTGCCACAAGCTATTTGCAGCTGACAGTCCCAGCAAAACAACATTTGTAATGTGAAATCGACATATAAAGGGGCTCATCCTCATTAAGTATGCAACAAGGCATGACAACTCAATAAAATATAGGGATGCTCTCAGCAAATGCCAGATCTGTCTGCCTCTTGAGTGATTATGATCTGTACTCTTACATGCTTGTGCACCTATACTGGGTCATTTTCTGATGGTATCACTGTAAGACTTGTGTTTTGCAGATGATTTAGCTCAGTGGGCTAAAGCCAAGACAAGAAGGGACATGCTAAGAAGGACTATAGACTGACCTTATTTTATTTCTTCTTTGCCACACTACGCAAAAAAGACATTTACTCCAAAGTACTGCATGCATCAGCTACACACAGAAACTCAGAAAACTAACTGAACAACATATATCTTTCCACTAATACAACAATGTACTACTAAATAGATGCTTTTTGACTTACTTTGTAATCTCTAGACTGAGATGAAGAGTGAATGATTTGCATGAAGTGATTCAGTAAGTCAGCACTGGAACCAAGAAAATAAAGCAATCCTAATTAAGAAGTCACAATTACAATCACTACACACCAGAAATGAAATAGGAACATTTTACAGTGTGTGTAGTGAAGACAGTGGATCTAAATTCTAAGCTTGCTACCCTGGGAATACTTTGATAGTCCCATCCTAAAGGAAAGATTCCTTTACTTGGAGTACCAAGGACAAAAATTTTCAAGAAAATAATGATTTACAATTCTCAGGTTTTGTTTAGACTGTTGATTTCAGGTCATTCTTCTCTTCAGTACATGATCAGTTCCTGTGATTTACAAGAATGTATAGATGTTTCCAATACCATTCCTATTGCAGGTCTTACTCCCTCTGTCTGAGTATCATAACTTCAACGCATCTTGGGAGACAGAGACTGGAAAGAGAGCAGCTAACACAGATATAGCCTTGGTCCTGAGGAATTCCCATCATACTTACTCTTAGGTTTTCAGATAAAAGCATAGATGAACTCTGATCTAGATTCACGTCTTACATGTGCATTTCTATTTTCTGAGAAAAACTCCAATTAAACTAATTTCTGACAGAGTAAATTTGGGTTTTAATTTTCCATCTATCCTATTTTCATTGAACTATCCTGCCTTGCATAAGCTGCAAATGTAGCTCATTACTACTCATAACTTAAGCTATTTAACCTTTCATTAGCTTCCTAAGTACCTAGATACCACACACCTACAAGCTGCGGTTTTGCTATAAAAGTCTGACACCTGGTATTTGGGTGACAATTGTCAAATATTGCTATGCAGTGAAAATTGGTACTTGGCAATCTTTCCTTTATTTTGTTTTGCTTATGAGTAAAGCCATGTGCTTAGCCTTGTAGCCATCAAATTTGTGATAGCCATTCCTTCATGTTTAGAGTTCTTCTGTAACTCTACATAGCAAAAATTTGCAATAAAATGGATGTCCTCTCAGGGATAAATAGTCCCAAGTGATTTTCAGACACACATAAAAGCTTGCCGTTTTTAACTCTCTAGACAACAAAAGAAAAAATCCTAAGTAATTAATTCAATTATATGGTATAGCTGTCCTGATCCCAGAGTCTCTATTCACTGGATAAGAATAACAAGAACCAATTTAATGTCGAAAATCCTGCTTCACAGTAGTAGGGGAAAGGACTTGGAAAAATAGGGGAAATAACTTATTAGAAACTATTGGACCACGTATATTCTCCAGCTGATCCTGGAGAGTGTCCAAAAGGAGAGATCTGACAAAGATCTGATTCTAGAATTCAGATGCACAACCTTTGTCACATAAAACAGCCAGCATGCATTTGGGGTGATAAAACATGAAATTAGTTTTAAAGAATGTGTACCAATTTTTGTTCCCTGAGTAACTGATGGAATCATCTTTAAAATAATCACTTTATACAAGTCATTTAGAATGTAAGCTTTTGCTGAAACAAATTCATGAATTAAGATTTCCAAATGTTACCAATAATTTTTTTTTGCACTTAATACACTCTTGTGACATTGAAGGTAGCACTCTCCTGCCTGGCCATTAATTATTTTTATTATATATTATACAATTAAAATTTTTTTCTGATTCACTTTTCTTTGTAAGGAGATGTAGCTGTTAGAACAGATTTTTTTTTATCTCACTACAATCTTCTTTTAATTATTAACACTGGGAACTCTATGTAATATCCTGGCATTTATTATTTTCCTTTTTGGTATGGGAAATTAAATTGTATATGATATCAAGTAAAAGCAAATGTGAATTTTAGAAATAAGACTACTACAATGACTACACAGAAAGTTGCATTTAGTTAATTAGGTAACTGGGAATATCTTACTGATTTAGAGGTACATTGCAAAGTGCTTCTATACATGGCACAGTGTAATTATCAGTGGCAATATAAAACAGGGTTTCTAGTGCACAGAAAACCTGACAGAGACAGCTCATTAGTCAAGAGTATATTCTCTCCCAAATATTAACATTCACTAGAAGTCCAACTGTGAAGATTTTTTCTTTGTACTTTAAAGGGATTAAAATTCCTAGAACTGCAGCCAGACTTACACCCAACCCAAAGGGACAAATAACAATTTCCTTCCTCAGTGGGCTGGGCACCTATGTGAGGGACTGGGCACTGATTTTTGTGTGAGGGAGCACACAAAACTTGGAGTGGTACAGACTGATTGTCCAAAACATGAGAAAAATCACAGAACTGTCCTTCTTCTGGGATGGAATGCACATCCACTCCCAGCTTGTCTCCCTTGATCTACATCAGAGCTACTTCTAGTGAGGCAGCAAACTAGAGCACTGCCTAACATAGCCGCCTACAAGAGAGATGCGAATCTCATGTTGGGGGCTGAGCAGCTGATCCTCAGCCCTGCTTGCAGCCTCTGCTGCCACCAGAGGAGCAGAGCATTGTGCAGGTGGGACCTCTTGCAGCTACAGCAGCCTGTTCTTTCCTAGCGGAACAAGATGCCCTGTTTTTGCAGCTTGTTCCTGAATGCCCCTTCCTTTTCCCTCTTCCCAGGATGAGTCTACCAGGTGCTAAAGAAGCTGCTGCAGATGGGATTGGGTGCTTTTTGCTGGGCTGAAGATAAAACTGCTTTGTTGTTAGTAACAGAGAGAAGGGAGAGAAAAGGTTGTTTCCCTTTATTTCAGCACCTTCTATGACTTTGTGGTTTTTTCCTCTAAAAGCTAAGACGATGCTTCTTTCTTACCTTAGCAAGAATGCAACATCTCTAAGAGCTTACAATAGATGTTAAATAACAAAATTCTTTAGAAAATTAGACAGGTCAGTAATCAATCTGTGCTACTCTGTTCAAGTAAAGAACAGAATGCGAAGGATAGCACACATGAATTACACCATTTTTGGATTAAACAATTTAATATTTTTCATTTTTATTGTCATATCCTTCAATTACAGTGTTATCTTTCCATGAGGAATTAGAATGATGAGATATTTGGCTTTCAGTCTTATTTCTAACTCTTTTTTCTGCTTCTCATGTTAGCTGATATACTGAAGAGTATTACACTTAGAAAGTTATATGACATGGATCCTACCATTCCATTACCTCAGCGGAACAGAACCTGTGCCAGCCCTGTTACAGCCAAAGTAAGAAGAAATGGCTTTCACATTTAATTCTTTAAACTAGTGTGACAAGTAACTGATTTAACCAACTATGGTGGCTGACTGTAGTGTAAAAGCCTTTAAAATATATAAGTTAAATGACTTATATTTTATATAGACTGGTACATGGCTAAAATTATCTACAATATAGAATTTGGAAAATGCTATACTCCACTGCACCAGCACTAATTTGAAAGACCCTCATAGCTAAAACTCAATATTTACCTCTCTGAATATGCATGAATGCTGATGTATTAAAATGAGATCAGGTGAGGTTCATTTTTGCAGAAGGGCTTATAGAAGGACTTCACAGAACAGAGAGGAGAACAACCACGAGCAGCCCCATATCAGGACTGCTCTCTACCAGCCTCTAACTACTGCTCCCACATAAAAAGAACGGACAAGGATCATAAGTTAGGATGACAAGAATTTCGGTCACGCTACCTGGGCTTTTAAAATCACAGTTAAGAAAATGCCAGTGGGATGTCATTTACATGGTTGAGTGCCATATCCAGGCTCTCCTAACCCTAGGAGGTCAAAATGCACTGCTGTTCTCAACTCTTCCTTCAGTTAGGACACAGCTTCACTTTGCCAGCTAAATAAGAGAAGGGGATTTAAAAGGCTCTTGTCTTCTGCCATGCCAAGCTGCTCATTTTTGTCTGTATAGAAAAGATGAGATAATCTGTAATAATTTGACTATTTGTGGGCTTCACCCACAACACATTTCATGGGTGTGAAATGACCCATGTTAAAAAAAAAAGGCAAGCCTTCAAACAACCCTTTGTTTTTTAACTTTTACTTGCATACATCTGCCACTTCACTAGCTGTCAAATCATTACATACACACACCAGTGCCCAGCAGTCTCTGAAGAGTTTTAAGCTGAATCAGTAAGATGCCTGTCCTTCATACAAAAGACAACAAGAAAGAACATTTTACTAAGGAAAACTGTCTTAAAACCTGCTAGCTGCCTTCTCTCCTACTTCTACAGCAGCTAATTACTTACACAGTCAATAGCCCTTCCAACTATGTTAGCTCCCTGTTTAGGCAGTAATTAACTAAGGAGAAGAGAGCAGCAGTTAGCAATCACCCATTTTATAACAGTACATTCATGGGATGCTAGTGAACGATTAGCAATATTCATGGTGATACCTGTATACTCCTAATGTCTCAGAGCAGACAGCTGGGGCTACAAAGGGAAGACATGAAGCTCGTGCCACCGAACTTTAGCTTCACACATGAATCACACGTGAGTAAGTTTGAAGTTCTGCTTTGAAGACTTTGATTCTTCGGAGGAATCTCCTTCTAAAACAGAAATATGTAGAGAAACTCCTGAGTTAAAGTGTTAATCCTCTTGATCTTGTCACCATAAATGGGTATGGCCTCTGGAATACTAATCTTTGGAGAACTTCTAGGACTCATTTTAAGCCATTGTAGTCAGACATCATTTACTCACTTTGAACTTAAAAAAACAGTTGTGGCTGCTGACCTTGTTTGATTGCTTGTTCAAGTGTGCACTGTCCAAGCAGAAAACACCAGTAGTGCACAATACTCCATTATTCTGTGCATCTCCTGTAGAACATGTCAGTAAGAGAGAAGGGGGAAAGGACACTAGGTTACTCAGGAGAAATAGCTTCACCTGTAACAATCAGCAATATTGCTGGGGGCATCTAGGGATGCTTAAAAGGGAGAAGAAAGTGAAAAGGAACCTGTAGTGTAGAGGCTATCATCTAACACGGGTCAAAGGAAATAATACCAAGCCTACTGAAATCTTCCAACACTGGGACACAGTCTTATAGGACACATAGAAACATGAGAGGAGTCTAATGAAAAAAAACTCCAGTAGATCTAATGAAAAAAAACTCCAGTAGAACAGAAAGGGGTGGACATGAGGAAAACCTGAACTCCACAGAACTGATCAGGGCAATGAAAGAGAAAACCAAAATCTCAGGCTGTTGCACATTGCTGAGAGATCAGAGGTAAAGAAAAAATTTTACATGTAGAGGGTTCAGTGAGATGCAGAAAAAGAGTATCAAGAAAGTAGAGAAATATAGGTGTGAATGATGTACCATAGGTTTGTGTGAGAAATGAGGACAAAAGAAAAAAGAAAACAAGAGAGACCTCCAAAGGATTAAGAATTGAGAAAGCATTATTATGACAATGAGATGGGGGATGGCAGGCAGGGGAAAATAATGAAGAGCTCTACTGATCATCCAGAAAGACAACAGAAGAGAGGCAGGCAGCAAAAACAAAACTGTGCTGGGAAGAAGCGGGGTGGCTATACAGTTTGCTGTGTGAAACCTCATATTTTTTACTCAAACTGTTACCACCCTATTTAATGTCTGTTCCCTCTTTCTGTTTTAGCAAACTCCAGAACCACTTGAAGATAAACTTTTAAAATATATTTATGCTTATAATTCAAATTTAGAAACTCATTTTTCTAAGTACTGTAGATTATTTCCACAGTATTTTGTTGAATAAAATGCTGTTTCTACAGCCATCAGTAGGGAGAATTCAAAAGAGTCATCCTAGACACTCGGCTGCACTGTATGGTGCATACCCTGTGCTGCCAGTGCTGGAGGAGAAAGGACATCTCTGTGGCTGCCCATCCTGGAGCTACAAGTTATGCTGGCTCACACATGAATTCAGGCCAAAGCTTTACTGAAAGCAGTCAATGGTAAGCTGCAGTTTTTGATTCTCACCATAGTCTATAAGAAAGAACACACATACGGCCAGTAAGCCATGAAAGCTAGGAAAGCACAAACAAAGCAAGGACACATAGGTGACGCCTGTTGATACCGGCGGGTTGATACCAGTGACAAAAAGTTCAAATGAAGAAAACAAATCATAAAGAATTTCAGGAAATGAGCACTGATACTCCAAGATACTAAAACCCTAAAAAAAGAAGCAGAAACGGAGAAGAGAAAAGCTGCAAGAGAAGGATTAGCCCCTTCCAAGAGGCCACAGGTTCCACTGTCCTTTCCTTATTGGGTTGAAGACAGCAGGGATTCACCAGGTGATGGCACAAAGAGTGTGACCGTATTAATGCCCAGATGGACAACCGGTCTGGTTCAGGCCACAAGTCTATGCTGTAGATAAATAATTGCACGTTCAAAGGTTTTGTGTGCATATCACCTTCCTCTGAAATCTCCAAGCCTGGTAAAAGATTCCCAGATAGAACGAGCAACACAAAGATTTGAGGGCTACTTATGGGAGCCACGCACCAATCTTGGATTTGCTTAAATTTGCTGATTATTTTAAGAAATAATACTTTTTTTTAAATTTGGATAGCTAAAAAAATAAGCACCGATTTCTTAAATTCTGTTGAATATTATTTAAATGAACCCTTTGTATCTGACTACAAAAAATAAACTTGGACAGGAATTATTTCCCCTGAAGTTTTAGGAAATAAATGTTTATTGTTATTTCATTTAAATTTATCCACTATGTCTAGCCGGAAATCTTCAGCACACAGAATAAATTTTTCCATGAATAGTCCTTGAATTGAAGACCATTACTATATTCTGATATGTACATGCTCTTCCTCACATAACAGTGCAATTTAATTCTCCTCCCTTCCAGCACCCATTCTATATCTAATCTATGCCTGTCATAGCCTAGAAGTCTAAAGACATTTTACTTCCCAGATGGACCCAGTAGGGCAACAGATTTTGTTGCCTCCTGTTCTTCTGTGAGATCACATAAGTGGTTATTTGAGACCAAGAAACGTAACTGCCAACTGCACACTCAACTCAGTGCTGTAGAACTCTAAGAGGCACTAACGTGTATGGTAAATGGCTCATGTCTGAACAAAAAAATCTAGAATACAATTCCGTCCCCCAAGAGTTTGGCCTTATGCTTGTGTAAGTATAAGCAGAAAATGTTTCATCACTATTTTCTATCTATAGAATAAAAACATGTTGCTTTCCACCTAAATATTTGTGCATATGAACGGTGTCTGATTTCGGATGACATTTTTGCATTTTTATCAGGAAGGCTAAATGTCCAACTGCAATGCTACAACATATAACATCATTGAGCTGGATATGCTGTCATAACTCACGGGCAGGCTGAAATTCATGAGGCTGCAAGTAAGGAACTTTTTAAATTGCATGCCAGTCATTTGCTTACCAAGCAGAAAGTTGTGATCTCACAGAAAAAGAGCAGTCACATGCAGAAAAATGAATGTGTACCCTGTGTTGGATTTTCAAAGAAAACAATCTGAGATGTACAGATGACATTAACCGTACACAAATAGCAAAACTAAAGGAGATTTTAAAAGGTTCCAAGCGGTCAAAGAGTTAAACTGAATCATGACAGTTCTCTTTTGGTTCCATGATTCGTATGAAAGCTTGTTTATAAATACTAGGTAAACGGCAAATAGTCTGCCAGTATTATATTCACTCTTTTTTGCAATATAGTTCTCAGGTACACTGAGAGCTTTTTCAGCTATTGTCCTTTTAGTCCCTTAGTTCAGGTCATGAGAGATTTTGGTTCTATATGTTTACAACCTCCTTGTAACAAAACATTCTTGGACTAAATCCCAAAAGCCTGGTGTCCCAAACAATAACTTTCAAGAATAGTTTGAATGAGATAACCTAGCCCAACACAAAGTGCTGTCACATTGCTGAGATTATGCCATCCAGTACCTTTTTAGAAACTGAAGGTACATCATGGTAAAGACTGATATTCTGTCTCAGTGAACAGTTTTGGGAGGGGAAGTTGGTCTGGTGTTTAAATGAAAACATGGGCACAAGTGCGTAACTTCATTGTGCTTGCTGGTATGTTGTCAGAGAAGAAATGGAATTGCTGATCAGAAGTGGATTACCTCATCTCATATTAACAGTGACATCAATAGGAGCTTTGCCATGGACTTTCATGGGAGCAGGACAAACACGTTTTTGAAAAGGCATTGTGAGACTTGGTTCAAGCCACCTGCTTACCAGAGATCAGACTTATCAAACTAGAGGGGGCATGAACATTTTCCTTTTGTAAGAACTTTTCCCTATTGGTTAATCTATCAGTTATAGTAAAGATTCATCAAAACTATAGTGACTCAAACTTGTGCTTCTCATTAATTGAGATCTTGAACTACAGCTGACATGAGTGAGGACTGGGAGAGAAACAGCAAGTTAGAAGTAAAGGTGGACGGAGAACTCCAAGAAATATAAACTTTCCAGAAACACAGCAAGTCACTGAAAGAAGTTCAATCAAGAATGTTATATAAAGGAAAATTGAGCTTCTGAAATGAAATATGAGAAAAAAAAAAACAGTTAATTTTAATCTTCCAAGTTAGGGGCACTGACTTTACTTTGAGCAATCTATATTTAAAAAGATCAGTGAGAAGCACCAGTTATCAGATGAAGATTGAGTTATCAGTTAAAGATTAAGGTATCAGTTACAGAAACCTGTAGAGTGGTACACTCCCCAAAATAATACATCTTCTGGAAGTTATCTGCTTCATATGAAAAACCAAGAACAAGGAGATTTAATCAATTTGATTATGCTGAGGCAAACATGTTGTTTTAAACCGTTTATGGAATTGCTTTTCCAAGGCCAGATGGTAAAGGGGATCAAAGACTCATAACTGAAAAAGATCATTAGACAGCTTAAACTTATAGAAAGCTATTAAAATGTAAAAAAAAAACCCAAACCCAGAATGAAAGTGGACCAGATTGTAAATTTTGAAAACAAAACAACAGAATGTAACATTAGTCTGGGTTAGCAAAAACTAGAAACACGGGGTGACACGGAAGAAAAAAAAAGAAAGAAGTAAAAATACTATGGAGAAATTGGCATAATGAAACCAGACTGAATTTGAGGCAAGACCAATAGAAGAAAATGAAGACCCAAGGAGTGTTCTGCCTTTGGACACTTGCTGCAGCTGCAAGCAGCAAGTCAGTTTTCCAAAAGCCTACAAGAGAAGCAGAACTTTATAAAAAGAAAGAGATATATGCCTGTTCTGCACAGTGAAAAGGACTTTTTTCCATCAGCTCTGAAGCCTGCTGTGGTATTTCTGCTCGCTGTTCTTAACAGTTTCCAAACCTTTGGTTATGCTGCAGATGCGCTCTCTTCTCTCTTCCTCCAACCTAATCTGGAAAAGCCTTTCCTGGCTGAGCTTTTCCTCTGCTGAAAGCAACTGAGCACTCCCTCCAGAAGTTCTGCAAGATCCAGTACAACAGCCAGAACTAGACAAAAAGTTGGCTTCCTTCTTTGTTGAGCAGCCACATATTTTAAGAAATAGACTGCAGCACACAGCAGATACAGAACAAGTAGGACGTGCACTATCCATGAAAATAAGAGGAGAACAACAAAATTCCCAATGAGTTAATATATGTTGTAAAAATTGTATTATTGACTTCTGATATGTGTATAACAGAACTCAGAACAAGAATTATGACTAATGTCTGCTACTGTGCTTTAAAATACAGTTGAAGAAACTTCAGCTTGAAGACCCCCAAAATAATGCAGATTTGGTTTTATATACTAGAAAACAAGTTGAATTTTATTTCCAAATTACCGGTTCTAATGTCTGTTATTACAACCTTATTAGAGAATAAAGTTGCTTAACATTTAATTTCAGTTATGAAATCTATTTGCAAGATGCAACACACCAGTGAAGATCTGACTGTTAAGAATGTAAAATATTACCAAAAGAGCATGATTTTAAAGGTCATATCTTAAGTCCAGGGTATCCACAGTGTTTCGGCCTATGGAAAATAATGGTCAAAAATTGCTGAAAAATGCTTTTAAAAACTTAGGTACTCAATGGCGGGTCTCTATGTGACATGATTAGAAATGATAGCATCACCCTCAGAACCAGAGCTGTCAGACATGAAACCTTGTTTAATAGCAAATTCAGAATTTTGTACTCAAGAATTGGTTGTTTCACTCAACTATAGAGCCACCAAGGCAAAAACAACAGTCTTGGAAATTCTATAAATGCCTTACAAAAATCCAAACACACATACATCTTGATACACAAGCCTTACAGCGACATAACCGTTTATATAGAAGCAACTGCAGAAAAAGGGGTGAAACTGCTGTTACCGTGGCAGTCTCATTGAGATGATTATTAATCAAAGACATGCCTGTAAAAAGTTAGGAGACACTTTTTTTCCACTTCCATGAAATAAAAACCTGAGAAAGATTCTGAACTTCCAAGATCCGAAACAAATCAGACAGCTGAAAAGCAAATACATTGGAAAATACCAAGGGAATGGAGCAATGCAGGACTAACTTGAAAAGTCTGACAGCTTTTGATACGTGTGTGTATTGTCAGGGGTTTGATTTTTTTTTGCCATGAGGAGGAGAATTACAGGCCTTTTAAGAAGACTGCAACACCCCTTGCACAGTCTAGTTCAAACCAGTTGCTACAGATTGGTGTTACCGTAAAGGGAGACAGAACTCTCCTATCTCACACATTTTTCTTTAAGGGTTTGTTATCCTCCTTGTTATATGAAAGACTCTGAGCTGTACACTCTGATCTCTCACTAATAGCCTCACATTTACATTACATTTTGAAGAATGGAGAAAGCACTACACAACACAGCCAGAGAAATAAAAATACCTTTGTGCAGGACAACACTAATAAAACCAGATTTTGCTGAGGGCAAAGTGGAAGGAGACAATTTCTTCCTTGGAATACAAGGAAGAAATATAAATGTTTATAATTTTTGTATAAATAAAACTTCTGAATGCTCAAGGATCCTTGATAACTGCTCCTGTTTTCGTAGATAACCTTCTGAGTCCCTAAGTCTGATTGACCTCTGTTCTTGACCACAAATGAGGAATTTACTTCAGGCTAACAGCCTTAGTCAATTTGTAGGTATAACTCATGTACTTGGATTTATGTTTTAAGCAGATTTTTGAGTGTTGCCATAGCTAATGATAAGTAACACTCGGGAAGAGAGATAAAGCTCCTGTACCAGGATTTTCACTGAACTGTTGCAAAAGAGATCAGGATGAGGTAGGTAGGGAATGTGCATCCCTCTGTGATTTATCTGGAGCTGTCCACTTTTAAATGACAGTTCTTATAGTCACAATTTTCTGCAAAAATACCTATGTCTGAACAAGAGTTCATTCTCAAGTAAAGGGCAATAAGCATGCTGAAAATGTTTCTTCCTTATTCCTCAGATTTTGGGATTATCTATGCAGTGTGTATATCAACAAAGCCATTCTTTTGCGCTCTCCTTTCTTAATAGAGCTATAATTTAAGGACTTTCAACAATGGGGTTTCAAATATTTAAAAATTTACTTTCATGTTTCCATTAAATCTTCCTCAGTAGGTGAGCATGGTTTGGCGACACGGTGTAGTAATACTTCCATTTTTCAAATGCTTCCTAATTTTTTGAAGATTTGCAATTCCTTTTTCTTTCTTTACCAGGACCTTTTATTCTGTCTTTCTAACAGTTCTTCCTTCTTTTGATCTTTGGTCTTTCTGCTCCTTCTCTCCCCCTTTCCTCCTCATATTTTCTTTTTTTTTTTTTTTTTTTAAATATGAGGATAGCATCCAATTAGGACTTAAATAGAGAGAAAAGCATCCCAATCACTTGACTGGAACTCATCCAAAGCCTATTCATTTGCTCAAAAACATTACAGGACAGAGGAGAGCCTTTGGAAGTAAATTCAGGTCTTCCGGATGGTTTCCTCCAATGCTTAGCTCTACTTATTCAGTGTTACTTTCTTGTGAGAGTCAAAATGTAACTTTTTGAAATGTTTAAGATAATTTCAATTTCCTAAGCAAGTAATTCAAATGTTTTAAGGAATGTTAGTCAAATCATACAACTGAAATTGTCACCAGATCTTCTGTTTCTATTAAATGACTCCTAAACCATACCTAAGAATATTTTCTTAGAGTAATTTAAGAGTAGTTTCTGCCACATATTTGTACATTACTTTTGCAACCTATAAATTCTGGAAAAGGTAGTCATCAACAATATTATTCTTTATCAGAGAACCCTGAAATGCAAATATCCAAATAATTTATCCCTCTCTCTCTAAGCTATAAAACATGATAAAATGTGACACTGAACTGTACATTCACAAATGGAATATTAGCAGCTCAAATCATCCACTGCTGCACCCAGCACAGGCCTCTAATAAGACCTGGTCACATGTGGAGTCAGCCAGTGCTTCACAATGTGCTACTTCCAACAGTTTATTACAAGCATAACTACTTGTTCTATATCCCAACAGAAATTATTTCTGTTGGGATATAGAACTATTCCTCAGAAAATATTCCCAGTATCCTTGATAACTGACCCCTGGGAAAAGCTTGGCCCCTGGAAGAGCTTTATTTCAGAGCTTTCCAACTGTTGTTTCCCAGCTTCCATTATTTCATTGCTCTATTGTCATCACCACTGAGAGGTACAGACCTTTTCAAAATAATCTGAATGACCTCTATCTCCAATTCTTCTTCAGAACACGATGCATTCATTTCACTTTTTAACATCTTCCCAGTTTTTAGCAAAGTATTCATTTAAAATGTGTGCGCTGTCTGGAAGTAAATTACAAGGGTAAAACAGCATTTCAAGATAACTGAAAACGTACCTCTCGAGCTGTTTCTTTTTCTATTTCCCAGCTAGTTTTGCTGCAAAGATGGTTAGGAGATCTTATTTTAAAGGCAAACTGTTTTTTTTTCTATTTCAGTGTAGTTGTTTGTGTGCCCATCATGCTGCACTCAGAGATCTTGGTGAAATTCAGAGCTGCACTTATAAACAGGAGATCTGGTCATATAACAGACAGGACTGTCTATATGAGTACTTGTGTTTTTACTAATTGTTTTATAGTAGGTGCACATTGCATTATAGCATACACCTACAGGGCTGCAATTAAAAAAGCCAGTTTCATTGTGGAGAAGACGATCAGGATTTCTATGGGAGGAAGATGTGCTCCAGCCACTGGTGGGTATTCAGTACAAGAGGCCAGGCCAGCCTTTTATCAACTTGTTAGCAAGTATCATAGAACAACAGCGGAGCTGGAATGAAACTGATGATGAGGACTCAATATCTATGTAATGTGTGTTTCAGTGATTTTTATTCTGGAATAGGTAACAATCTAAACTATCAGTATCTACAGACTGGCATAAGCACCATATTTGGTTGGAAATCCAAAGCAGGCTTAATTTCCTAGTAATTTCTGAAGCCTTCTGTACTATACCATTGTTTTCCCCCTCTTCAAAACAAGAGTTATCCTTCTGAGAGCACATCAGCATGCAGCTGGTCCCCAAGGGACTTCACCTTTGCATCCAGCCTTACTTGGGAGTTTTACTTGCATCTTTGCACTTTTGCAGCGTTGTTGAACATAACATTACCATCAGGGTAGGCTAGGTGCAGAATAATGTTAGAACAATTTCAGTGTAGAAAACAGGAGTAAAAGGAGAGATTTCATTTGCCTATAAATAAGCGCTATTTCTGCTGCAGTACTGAAGCGCTGTAGCTACAAAGCAAGCAGGACTCCCAAGGTACCATTCCATGACACGTTTGGAAAGCTGTTGCTGAAATACCCTATTCCATCAAAGCCAAAATATTTTCACTTGCATAAACCTTTTCACAAAAGGTAATATGAATAAGGCTTGCTTGACTTGCAGCAATCCAGGATGACACATTATGCCCTGGATCAGGCAAGAATTTCAACATCTCCCAGAGCTCAAGTCAATATCTAAGACTCCAGGTTATAATCACACACACATACTTCTGTTTCTCTTGAGCACTGTTCTTCATGTGGAAACACTGTCATCCTCAGCAGGCTCTAGAGATAAGTCAGTTCCATCAAATAGGGACTGACATCTCAGGAATACCCTAATTAACAAGGTTTTGCATGTTACATTTAAGAGACATTTTTGTATAATCATTTACCAGTTGAGACAATAAGGAATATAATTAACAGTTAAATTGCAAGATTTCTGCAATTTGTAATTCCCTAATTGCTATTTTGGATTTCTAACTGAACATCAAAATGTCATAATCTAGTGGCACCAAACACAGAACACTTAAAATGTCAGCGAGCAAAGAAAATTACTTTAGAAAAAGGGGTTCAAGAAGTACAGATCTGTGATTTAAAATGTACAAAACCTGATGGTATGAATTGCATTATGCACGAACAGCTCTTTTCAGTGCTGTGTACTCAAGATTAGAGGCTGCAAACCGCCTATTTCAAAATCACAGCTCTCCACTTCCCCTGCTGAGATGTCAGATAGACTTGGGCTAAATTTGATGGCAAGTGTTCCAGGTCCCATCTGTCAGGTTCTCCAATGCTTAATGAACAGCATACTCTTTGATGAAAATACTGTGTAAACAATGAAACAGCACATCGAAGAGGTGTAAATGAACTTGCTTCTGCAGTATTTTCAGTCAGAGCAGGGTTTAGGACTTTTAGGCAGGCCCGCAGAACCCTGCTGTGTCCCCAGAACATAATTGGCTCCTGAGAGAAGCAGCATATATTGGGCACAGTAAAGCGGTTTAGGAAGGTCTTTCAATAAGCTTTCTATAAATGCAACTCATTCATTTTTATACGAAGCCTGTGGTTTCAGTGGGTGGGCTGTAAGAAAGAGTTGCCTAAATCCTTGCTCTTTTAAAATTCCTATAAGTAACACCATCTTGCTGTGGGTACAGTACTCAACTACTTTGGACAAAAGAATACACAAAGATCATCAAATATTCTTTTGTGCATGGATATATTGTCATCTTCTAAATCACCATTCCTAAAAATCACCACTCTGAAGTATATCTGTAGCACAAGTGCTTCCAAGTATCAAAGGAGGGAACCCCATGGCTATTGGAAAGATTCTGTTTTCAAGAATGACGACAGGTTGACCAGCTAGCAGTGTGCATGGAAGCATCCCTCCTGGCTTCAGTGACTTAACGTATCTAATGAGTTATGGATTTTAAATTATTTTGCAGCTTTATAGTGGCTGGGTTAGTCCCTGGCTTCCCAGCTGAGGTTGCAAACAACACAGAAAATAATAGTAATTTGTGATACAGGCACAGTATTCATTCCTTTTTCCCCCCACCTTCCCCAAACACCCATGCATACCACAGTAACACCAAGTGTTCTCAGACAGCCCTATTTGCATGGCGCAACCTAATTTACATTGTTTACTGTGCTGAAGCAGGTTTTAATTGACACTTCTATAGCACAAGCATTTTTTTATTACTATACCTACTTATATTAGTCCAGGGTAGAAAGCACTGAATTTACTGTATGATATGTATAGTGTAGCACATGGTTTTAATGCTGAAGAGGTTCACTACACATTTTGGAGAACTGGCTCTAGATTGCTGAGGAATAGGTCAATGCGCTGGCCAGACTAATTGTTTTAAAAACAGTGTTAAAAAAGAAGGTATAGAAAAAACTCGTTTGCTTTCACGGGGGGGGGGGTGGGGGTGGGGGGTGGGGGGGTGGGGGTGGGGATGTAAAAATGAGTAAATACCACGGAACTGTTTCCAGCTAATGTCTTTAGTTAAATCAGCAGAACATGAACACCAGAACCATGGATAAGTAGCAAAAAGATTAAATTCTGGAATGACAGACCAGTCGATCAAAATTAGCTGAAAAGAAAACAAAATTTTCTCAGGAAATAAACATATCATATCATGAGAGTCTGTTACCACTTCAAAGAATACAGATGTTTCTGGCAAGACAATTAGCACAGCTGTTTTTCTATTCAAATCACTGTCCTCTTCTGTGGCTATGCACATTGCAAGTAATCAGAAGGGAATCCCAGGGCATCTGCTCTGCAGCTATTTCTGCATTGTTTCAGTCTCATCCAGAAGAAGGAAATTCAGTCTCATCATAGTCCTTTTCTGTGTGAAAGGACTGGCTTTCACTGTGGGGGAACAAATCTCTCTTGTTGAGTAAGAACATCCATCATAGTTTAAAGAGAATTTCAGGAATGACAGGTACCTTATTTAGATAAGGTGACACATTACTGCTTCCTTTTTCCTCCTTTTTCTTATACAGTAAGATCTATATGGAGAGTAAATTACTCTATCACACCAAGTAAGTATCAAAGTCAAGCTCCATTTTCTGAGTTTCCTATTCCACATCCCCTTGAATTCCTCATCTAGCTGTTTGAAGGACATTTGAAGTGGATTTCTAGTTCCACTGCTCTTAATATCAAATATTTCTGTTTGCTACGCTGAGTGATAAAGCTCACCAAAATCCTTTTTCCTAGGAGAAGGTTACTGGCAGGAGCTGTATTGCTACTGAATTGCTGTTATTGGTTGTCAAGAACAGGGACTTCAAAAAAAAAAAAAAAGCAAAAAAAAAGCAGCTATAAATATCACCATTTTAAAATACTTTTTGCATGCCTTCCAGATTGTTTTAAATTGTTTTCTTTAAAAATGGAAAGGATTAATGCACTGAATAGAATTTAAGAAATTAAGATTTCTTTGAAGCTATTATTGCCATGTCTGTGTCAAAGCGTGACAGTTCTTTCTTTGAGCTCTGACCAGGGCACTGCAAAAAAGGGGCATGTGTGCCTTGACCACGGGATTTAGTCACAAAGTAGGGCAATGCAGCACTAGCTACAGGACTTCCTTGTTCTCAAATGACACATATTTATAATTTTTCTATTTTAATAGGTATTTTGCAGATGAACTCCTAAACATGAGATAGATGGGCAATGCTGAAAACCACAGAAAGAGATACTTTCTCCGATTTGAACTCAAACTGTTAAATTGGGCCAGTTATACGGCATACATCCTTACGTGTGGGAAAGTGGGTAATTAAATGGATCCTGGTGGAAAAGACTGTTTTACCTGACAGACTTCACAGACACTGTGTGCTTGAGATCCTCTGTGCAACGTGATCCCATTTATCCCAAATGGGACTAGTGTCACTCAGTATGCTTGAAAACATAAACAGGAAAAGCATAGTAAAATTAACTTTACTAGGAAAATTACTAAAAATGTACTCAGCATTATATGCATTCATAAAATATGAAGAGTTACACTCCTTTCCCCACTACTAAAAGCAAAGTTATTACTCTATGCAAAGGGTGGATTGATCTGTTCCATAAAGCTTTGATGAAAGAATCACTCAGGGTCCCTGAAGGTAATTTATGGAGGATGGCTAGGGATAGGGAGAGGACTGAGAACTAAATACTCCCTCAAACAATGATTTAGCTGCAGACTAAGCACACCTCTGTAGGTGCCATGCTGCCTTAGAGAAGTACCACACTGATGTCATGTTCCTGAGTCCCTATTTAATGGAGTCCATGGCACCTTCTCATCTCGCTTATCTTTGGCAAAACTATATGAAAGCTATGAAAAATACCTCTCAATGGTCCTCTGGTGCTTTCCACAAAAATTCTTCATACATCCTGTAGGATGCAATTCTGTTCATCTGAGTACAATTTACTCACAGTACAAAAATCAATTTTTATCAATACTCTGCAAATGGGCACATGGACTAGAAAGGGGATAATACGGACACATGAAAGATCCAGGTAACCAGAAGCAGGAGAAATATTTAGATGAAAAATAAAGGCTTCGCATCTCATTGACAGTGCCTAAAATACAGATGCAGGCAGTGCAGTCACACTGAATGCACATGCCATTATGTAGAAGGAGCAGATACTCATCATGCGCAGGGTAAAAAGTATATGGATCCAAAACCCTGGATTGACAGATAGCACAAGTCAGCAAGTTTTGGAGAAGGAAAGATGAGGTACCTGAGTCACAATTTCAGCTGTGGAATGAATCGTGACTTGTAATAAAGAATCTGATGGACTGAGTTTGCAAGAGCTTAGGGAATGAGCAGAGGTAGGCATCTGTTTTGTTTACTTTCTGGCTGCCAAAATGATTTTCTCATATGCCTTTTGTGACCCTCCTGCATCCATGTAACTTGCAAGGATGAGCCATATAGTCATGAATAGCTAAGGACTGGGGATAAGCATACACTTGAAGTTATATCTAAACAGAAGGCAAAGCAGCCAGGTATGAATCCTCTATATCTGTTGCAAGTATCTGCACACATTTTTTTTTTTTCTGCTCACATGTGCCCCTCAGGCTTTACTGGAATGGGTTCTAAAACAGCCAGCACCCCTCTTGGCATGATTTAGTTTCTGCTTTCTGTACCTATGAAATGAACCATGCACAGTATGTCAGAGGCTTGCTGAGCCTTTGGCCAAAGCGGGATGCACTGGGCAGGTGCTGAGGACAGTTCCAGACTATGGGCAGGACTGAGACAACTGGGGAAGACTGTAGTCAGCAGCAGGGGGAACCAAAAGGGTTAAACTTCATAGAAAATACGAGAAGGATATCAATGGGTACAGAAGCATAAAGTTTTCTTGGGAAGCCTTTACCACATCAATTATAGCTGACAATTAACACCCCTACTCAGTCAGCCAACCTACAGTAATTTCACAAGCTGCCTCCACCTGTGGCAGGATAAAAGACAGAAATAAAAGAACAGGCAGTGAATTATTTTTACACCTTGTTGCTGCTGGCCCTTCCTTGCACAGTTTATCATCAGTCCTAACAGAGAAGAGAGGTTGCTGGAAGAGTCCTAATTCCAACAAATAATTTAAATTATTTTTAAAAACTATTTTAATTCATGTTATCCTCCATTCCTCCTAATTTGAAAGCTTTGAGGGCTGTCCGGGATAATTCTAAAATGAACTCTAAAATATTTCTGTAAATGACCTTTCTATAAATCAAACTTCAGAGCTGAGAGAGACAATAAACAGTTAAGGAGCCTGTTTTACAGGGCACCTTCTATTTTTCATTCCCTGAAAATACTCAGCATTAAAATGTTTTAGCTGAGATTTTCAAAGCAGTGTGGGCAAATCCTCTGCACATCTCACATTAATTAACAGCAAGTGTGTGGGTAATTCCCTGTAGTACTTTGATAATGTCAGCTTTTTTTTTTATATCCATTTAGCATATCCATGCAGAATAGGACAGGGGAAATGTATACAGTGGTTCTAAACTGCACCCCAAAAAAATAATGCCATTTTGTTCCAACCTTATGAGCTTCTGATCTGTTCCAACAGAGGCATTCTGATCAGCTATTTTGGGCAGATCCAGAAACATGAAATAAATGCGCTCTGTTATCACGGAGATCCGAGCCTAGTCAAGTATCTCATCTAAATAATATTTTTCTGTTTAGAGGACTTGGGAGAAGGACGGGGGAATAAACCTTTCTGTTTACTCTTAGCTTTGGAAAAATCCACTGGGAGGGACTGCACAATTAACATATTAATGAAGGCTGGCCTCAGATGTGATGCCTGAAAGCAATTATGGGCAAATTAAGAATATAAATGCAAGATAAAACACTCATGCCTGTTTGGGACAGGAGGAATATAAGCTGTTCAGCACTGAAACAGGAATATATTTTTTTCCTTGTCCTAGGGGAAGGAATCCCATCTTACTCTGCTTGGGAAAGGCAATGTTTCTAATGCTTGCCACATCACGTGCAAAAGACCACTAACACTGTGATACCTGTGTGAGTTTGTACAACTGGTCACTGAGCTGGACAGTGGAGTTTAGACAGTTAAAACCTAAAAGCATGAAAAGCCTGAGTCTCTACTCAGCTAAAGTAAAGGAAATACATAATTTTCATCACATTGATCTCTGTACGTTAACATGACTGAGTTAAATCTTCTGTTCATTGTTTTTCTGTGGGATTATTTTTTGGTGGATACCAGTCGCAAACATTAATAACTACTTGCATTAAGTCTTAAAATGCATTAATGGTGATGAATCTTGAACTGGCCTTGTAGAAAATCAAATAGAAGGAGGTGTAAATGCCTCCACAGCACAAGAGACTCTAATATTCTTTTCCTCATTAGCACCAGGTGAGGACTACAAAAGAGCTGGCTGGAAAGCAGTGCTTCCATTCATGGCTGATTTTGTTTTACTCTTCTAAGTTACAGTCCAAATCAGACCAAAACTAACATGTGCTAAATTCCCCAGGCCCTGCAACCACTTAGTGATATTGATGTTCCTGTCAGCTTTCATGACCAGAGCAAAGATGACAATTTCACTGAGAAGCAACAGGGAATGCTGGCTCCCGGGCTCCGGCAGCAGAAGACTGACCAAAGTCTGAAGCCCTGGCAGCTCCCTGCATCAGTGCCCTCTAGGACAAACCATCAGGAATTCAGGCACTCTTCACCTGGCACCCTGCTCTGGGCTTGGCAAGCACGTGGACCAAGGACATTATAAATGAAACATCTGGGGCTCAACAAAACAGCATTTTTATATGAAACTTTTTTTTTTTTTTTGCCTGAAAGTATCCAGCCGGTTCTATTATCAAAAGCCTTCGCAACTAAAGAAAAAGCCAAATAAGCAGAAAAACCTGGAGGCAGGGAAAGCACATTTTTGAAAGCTTAGACTTCTCTCCAGGAAATTTCAACACACATGAATGAAGCTCATCAAACAATGCCACGGGAGCTACATTATTAGAAAGCAAAAGGAGTTGAAAGTTGCTTCCCCACTCTGCAAAAACAAAAGAGGTTAGAATGAACTGAACTGACTTAATTATTAACCAAATCACTAATATTTCCCTGACTAAATGTGGAACACTCATCTATTATTATTGGTTTCTGCTGAATATGCCAAGTAGCAAGCTACAAAAGCCTTCTTCCTTGATAATATCAACTCATAGAAAACTCACTCAAAAGATGAGCCTCTAGATTAATGCATTGGCTTTTTTTTTTTTTTTTTTTTTTTAAAACAATTCCTATAAACTAATCTACCTTAAAGGCCAGGTAAATGTGGTATTTATTGTCCCTTAATCTGTTTTGCAAAACCTAAAGCTTCAAGTCCAGAAATTTCTTTGCTGAGCTTTGATCACCCTGGCACTATTGCTTAAATGAGCCTTTGGAAAATCATCAGATGCAAGGCCATCTGTGGAACACGTTCCCAGCAGGATGCTCCTGGTCAGCCCAAACCTGCTTGTTAACCAACACCCCCTCGGCTCCAACATCTTTGTCTGTATCTTGTTACGGTTAACAAAAGACAACACTTTTAGCATCCATTTTTGCCAGTGAAGGCTTAAGGTATTTTTTGCCAGAATGTCCCTGCCTACGATTTTCCACTCAGAAGGAAAACCTTGTTTTGAAGTACAGCTTTTCTTGACACCAGCAAGTCAAACATATTCTTTTCTATGCAGGGTCGCTGAGATATGTTTTTTAACTTACTACATATTTTTTTTTTGCCAGTGGAGATTTCAGCATTCCTCTTCCTACGGCCATACAGCCTGTGAATCAGAATTGCCAACAGGGTCTCTGCTCCCTACTGATTTGCTCAAAGATCTCAACAGCCATGAAAAAAACCCTGACGATGAAGTCACTTTGTATGTAACTGTAATACAACCTCCTACTGGATGGCTGCTGGGGTGCCTGGCAGTGCAACATCAAGCTGCCAAAGCGTATATCTAACTTGAAGATCTATTTGCAGACAGCTCAGTTAAAAATCTTATTACCTCTGGCAGATTGCAGAACTGTTTGATTCATTTGTCCAGAGTTAATGGCAAACACTGCATGTACCGCTTTAATATAGAAAAAGGTACAGCTAGGCAGTAGAGGGGAAGGCTGCCTGTGTACCTTGGACACTCAGTCAGGCAGTGACTTCCACAGGCAGGAGAGACTGTCTCTCCTGAGAGCAGCATGTGAACACCATGGGAAAAGCCAGAAAAGGATGAGTCAAGTGACTTGCAGTGATAGCGCAGAATGGGATTGCCCTGAGGAAAGCCAGAAACATACCAGAACACTCCAGAGAAGCAATGGGAAGACACTTTCTTAGCATCTAGGAAGCTGTAACCTTCCCTGCAGGGGTTCAGCTGCGTGCGATACAATACACAACTTGCATAACCTTGGCTCAAAGTTCTGAGGAACCAGCTGTTAGAAAGCATGTAGACAAGAGCCATGAAAGATCAGAAAGGTAAAACTTCAGACAGAGATTACATTATTGAGATGGGGATAGTTTGTAGTTCAAGATAGAAAGACACTGATGTGAAAAAGTAGAAAAAACAGTTAAGGATGGCAATTTGTGGACACCAACGATCAATGCCTTGCAGGACGCCATGGAGGCTGACGATTTCTTGTCCAACAACTGCATGGTAACAAAGACCTCATCAAAAGTGGCAAGCAAATTAATGCCCACCTACTAACTACTCATTATATATATTAGCCAAGAAACATTTCTTTTGTATTTTTAACTACTACATTGCAGTGGCCCAAATTGATTTGAAGCCTAAGAAAGTTGCTTGTCTAGAAAAATTGGCTAGAGAAAGGACCTGACCGCATGGAGGAGAAAGAATCCATGACGCAATGGGGAGAGAACACATTAATTTTTAAGACTTATTTAACCTGCAGAGCAAAGTATCTGGATCTTGTCTCTTTAATTACCCTCTTTTAGTTATCTTGTTCAATTTTATATATTTTTAGTCTAATAAATCTTAGATTTATTAAGTGGAGGCATCTGATGTCTTTTGATTTGCTCCCTTCAAGAAAAGGGAGGTGGGATAATTTCAACTCAGGACTCTGACTGAAGTTTTTGTTGCATTGCTGCAAAGCATTTTATTTTTTTTTGTTCCTTGTCATGTGTGTAGTATAAGGACTTAATACTTTCTCACAGATCTGTTGCTGATTCATTTTGTGATCACCCCACAATTAAAGGAAGATATGGTGCCAGGACCTGCAAGGGTAGAATCCGACTGGCTCAAATCACCCTAATGAATTCTATGCACACTGGCAAAAATTTCTTGTGAAATTCTGTGCATTAGGAGAGCAGGATTAGAGCTGTAAGTTTTGATATTGAATATGCTCCTACATATCAAATACATCACTGGAATTGTGAAAGAAAACCAAGGATACATTTCCAATAGTAGATATAAAATATTTATATAAACTCAGCAGGAAAACAGAAATAACCTTAGCAAGCAGGAATATTCAGTATTTATATACAAAGCAGTGAGTACTGAGACTTTGGAGTTGCAAAAAACCACTGTTTTGCTATGAAATTTTCTGCAATCATGAATCATAATTGAGCATTACAATATGAGTTACTAGCATCAGCCAACAATGTTTCTATTCCTTTCTTTGCATCTGGTGGAAACAAACATTTGCATAATTTGCTAACAATTTAGGAAGAGTAGGTAAGTAATTATGTCTCAGCAGTCCATTGCTTCACCCTTTGGGGACGTACAGAGAAGCCTTTAGGCCTGGCATCTGTCAGAATGAGCTTTCAACAGAATCAGTAGAAGTCAGCACTTGAACCACTTTTTCAGAGAAACCCAAGGATGTGCAACACGACAAAACACATCCCTCATTGTTCCTTTTCTGTCATCTCCCTTGTGTCAACAGTGTGTTCACACAGTAACAAGGCCCAGGGAAAATGTACCATACAACTGACTCAGACAGTTATTGTGGAACTGCCCCTTAAGTTGTGCCTCTCTCTTTCCATGGACGGTATATGAACCTAGGTACTAGTCTTCTACTTCAGGCACCTTGGCTTTCTATGTAAAACTGATTTTTTAAAACCACTTCCTCAATTCCATGTCATCTCATGCCTTCTGTTTCTTCTGCTGCAGCACAGTCATTCAGGGAGAACACCCTCACAGTGAGACTTTGTACAGGGATGCATGCCTCATCTATGCAGACAAAGCTTATTACAAAAGAAATTGGAAGAAAAGTTATTAAAAAAAAAGCTTATGGAAGGCCCTAATTTTTCCTAGCACATGCCTATAAGATGTAGAAGTGCATTGCCATTCACATGTTATTGATGCACTCCCCAGCAGCAGTAATTTTGGAGTAGGACATGAGTGCTTAGAGATAAACTCTTTCCCTGTTGTAAGAAATGTGTTTATCAAAACACATAATATACTGTCAATCTCTCTTCTAAAATTAGTTATAAAGCATTTAAAATGCCACCATGTAGAAATCCTGGGTGGCAAAAGACGATGCTGTGGGTAGTCCTTCTCCTTTCAAGTCTTAAACTAATGTTGTGTTTGGGAAATCATATGTTGATCTGAAGCACTGTCAGTCATAACAATTGTTATATCAGATGGGACATCCAAGGTACAGTCCCAAGAAGAGCTCTGGGACTTTCGGATAGAGAACCTTTGTACTCAGAGTGCCCTGTAGTTCTCAGTTCCTGAATGTCCCACAGCTTCTCAAAGAAATCCATTCCCTGCATTGCGTAGAGAAAGAAAGCATTTTGATGACATAATGATCTATCTCTAGACACAATCTTCCATTTGAAGTGGCAAATTACTACAGTACACAAACTTATGCAAACTAGTAAGTTTTTGTAGCATTAAATGTAACTATTAGAAAAAATTGCCTTACTGATGCTATCATTTTGTTTACCCTGCACATTTTTCCCCAGCACAAATCTTTGAGAGGGTAAATTATGTCAGAGGTGTTTGCAGTAGCATAAAAAAAATTAGGAGTGATACAGATACTACAGTATGGGATCAAGCAAAAACGCAATTGATTTTAACGTGATTTGTGTCCAAAACTGATTATAAAATTAAAGTGACTATATTATTTTAAACCTATATTTCAGAAGTCACAGAACATGAAAAACATTTCAGCAGACTTGAGCATTCTGTGTCTTCTCCAGGGCAGTTACTCACTGAAATGTTGATCATTTACATCAAAAGAAAAGGTAAAGGAAATACTTAGCTCCTCAGGGTCTGTTCTGGATTCATTCTGAAATCTCAGCTCAAGGTAGGGAATTTTCAAGCTTTTTAAAAGTCTTTTGCATCTTCAAGTCTTGTATTCAAATGATTGCATTGATTTATATATGGTCTGGATGAAAGTTACTTCATGTTTGTATACATAATAGTAATTTTCAGCTGATACCAGTACCTTTGATAGAAAAATACAAAGAACTCGAAGGGTCATTGATGAAACTGGTGATTGCATGAATCACAGCCTTCATGACAAGGCTGAAGAGATCTGGTGCTGTCTGTAGCTTCTTGCTACAAGCAACAGACAGCAGAAGATTGTAAGAATGTATGTTCCCAACTGTCTATCATCTGGATTTACTTGCAATGGTGAAGAAAGCAAATCAGTACCTTAGGGCATCATTTGTCATGAACTGTTATCTAAAGAAGCATTTCCTGCTTCAGGAGCATCTTAAGACAGAGTAAAGGTCTTCAGAAAAATAAATAAAAAACAAATTGAGAGCAATGCCTTTGAGAAGCAAATGGAAACAAAACTAAAAAACCATCTCTTGCTCGCATTATTAAAAAGCTCTTTGAAGCAACCTATAACACAAGTGTGATATTGCTGAAATTGCCAAAACTCACAAATTTGAAGAGTTGCACAAAAGGACACTTCGTTGGCAGCTCCTGAGACACGGTTGCTATTCCTTTATTATTTGTGACATTAATCCTTAAAACTATTCATGAAGGAAATATCAAAAATGTAGCTTCTCAAATGAAGCCACATGGGACATACGAAACAGAGTAACTACTCATCTTAATGATGTACAAACAGTGATATCACTAATTTTCTGTCTCTTTGTCTATGTAGTGTTTCAATTGGAGACTTTCTAATTTTTGAAGGCATATCAAGACATACAACGACAGGGGGGAAAAAAGCAAAATTCATTAGTTTACCAGAGTAGTTGATGAATAGCATAGATGGACAGGTGCATGAACAATGCTTGGGAAACACAGTGAATTTCTGACAAAAACTCATTGGCAGTGCCAGCACTACGTTCACTCCTGTATAGCATCCTTCAGAAACTGCAGGTTGCCCCAAATTGCCCATCAATCTGAAAGTCATTCTAGATCAGGGTGAAAAGGTGGAAAATGTAATTAAACCACAAGTGACACACTCACTTTCGTTTTCAGTTTTGTTCAGTGAAACGGGAAGTGATCACAATCTTCTCCAAGCATGAGTAAGATAGTTCTCAAGTGGAAAGGTGTTGACTTTCCTCTGACAGGTCTGCTTTATCTTTCTCCAAGGTAAAGCTTTTCATGGTGATTTCAGTTTTGAATGTGTATATTGCTTTGAGAATGACTTGTGGCCATGAAGACTAGCCTATTAACTTGCTTGCACGTCTCAATGATCTGAGCATACAAGAAAACGTAACTGAAAGCTACACGCATTAATATTTGTGACAAAACAGGGACAGCATAATTTATAAAACACAAAGAAAATGGGGAAAATATGCCAATTCTAAATCCTTCTCTAAAAATAAATTGAAAGTTCATCCTCACATAACTATTGATATTGGTGTATCAGATATATACATATGTGTACCAACAAATAAAAGCACTGCCTGAATTTGGACACAGGATTTAATTAATACTGTACTGACAGTGAAAAATCTGAGTTGGATCAGGGGTCAGATTTTCACAGAAAACATTTTGCCACCTAGCTTCACAACAAAGGGAAAAAAAGCTTTTGATTGAACTGTTGGGTGACGATGAACTCAAGTTCAAATTCAAGAAAGTGTAGCTTAGCATCTTTTTGTGGTGAAGGAATTAATTTAGCCTGGTGTCTGACTGAACCCTTAAGCTCCACATTTCTCTTCAAGACTGGCTATCTCTGCCCTATTTGCCACTGAAAGTAAGAAAACCAGACTTTTAACTGAAGCTTACCAATATCTCAACTGATGAAAAGCAGCTGTGGAGCAAGCACATGCTTCCTGCTAGTATCAGGCTTTGATTTCCCCAGGTGCTACTTTAAATCATTGTTTTTCTCTTCATTTGAATTTTGTCAAGACTGAGCAAGGTGAACTTTGATGTCTGCTCACCAATATTGCACTGAAGAATGGGCAGGAAGCTCAAGCAAATTAAATATCTTAAAAAGGCAAACCATTGTTGTAGCTCGGCAGCATAATGCAAGAGAGCAAGTGATCTATAGCAATTTGATTGTTTCTTATAATTTAAGCAACATGGAAAACATTAATAATAATGCTTGCTTCACTGTGTTTCCCTTTGATATATTGTCTTTCTACCTGCAATGTTTAAAAAAAAGTGTTATAAATTGAACAGTTTAGGTTTTCTTAGGCATTTATTTTAAGTAGAAAGCAAGGAAAACACAAGTATGCTAAAGATAAAAGTGGAACAAAACAAGAGACTAATTTTAAGAATACAGAACAAAGTAAGCAAGTTTGGGAACTGCTCTTTTAGAACATATTCCTTATCCTTCACGACTCACTTCAGCTCTTTCATTGCACATTTAATACAAGAAGGGAAAAAGGCAGAATACCTAATTTTATCTTGTATTTCCAATTGTGTCTGGCTAAAAGTGTTGGATTCTAATAATGTACATAGGCAAGGGGTTTATGTAATCAGGAACATGCAATTATACCTGTAAAAAGGAAACCACATGCCAAACTTCTCTGCAAAATTGCCTTAATGAAGGACACAAAGCAGGTGTTTATGCTAATGATGGGCAGGTAGCTGTATAACCGGCCATTTGCAAGTGCAGTTCCCATCCCACCAGTTTGCATGCCATTTAAGAAGCAGCTGCCCAGCCTGAACACAGAGCAAAGAACTGCAGCCACAAGCCACAGAACTTGTTCAGAAGGACAACTGGGATACATGTTAAGGTAGCTTCCTCGAGGAAGCATTTTAAAACATTATGGGGTAACCCTGTAAACAATTATTACGTGCTGGCAGCTGCAGCAAGGGATGTTGCAGGGGTAAGCAAAATGATCCCTTCTTACTGCTTTTGCCATGCAGAGGTGTGATAAGTCTTCTTGCTCAGGCTTTTAAAAGCCACTTCAGACCTGAAGACAGACACTGGGGATGAACAAATTGGAACCTGGATTTTCTTTTAGGTTTGTTGTCCATTTTTGGCAAGACACTGTTTTAGAATAGGTAAAAACAGGACAAAGAAAACAGAAAGGTGTTAATTGTGTGTAACAGAAAAACGTCTATCTGGCTGAAGAGGTAAGGAAGCCCTTTAAGAGTAGGTCTGCCAAAACAGAAGTAGAGTTCAGCACAGAACAGTGTGAGGAAAATTTCTCCTCGGGAAAAAAAGAAAGAAATGACAGACAGGAAAGACCTAATTAAAAGTGAAGGTCTTGCAGTAAATAAATGATTAGACTTGCTTCAAAAGTGTGTAGAAATATTATTCCCTGAGAAGAATACTAAGTTACAGTATAGGAAAAATCTCTGGTAAAATTGGTGGGAGATTTTTTATTTAATAGAGAGTAGCACTGAATTCCTACTGTTTTATAAACAGAACATCAAAGCACAGATATGCCTGCCTAATCAGTTACATTAGGATTCCCATGGCTTTTAGGCGACACATATTAGTTTGGATACAAAACAATCCAATAAAAGTAAGTTCATTGTTTCTATTTTGGGGATATCTTCTCTCTCTACAATAAGAAAACTCCATCTCTTTCATTGTAGAAGTAATTTTACATATAAACCACAGTCTTGAATCAGTATCATATTAAAGCACATGAATAAACACACCAGTGGGAAACAAAATTAAGCCAGCACTTAAATGCTTTCTTGTATTATAGTTGCTATCGCAATTTCCCCAGTCTACCAAGTTGACTTAAAAGCTTTGGACAAACAGGTATTCTGTAGGGTGCCCAACTAAACTGACTAGAAACCCTGAGTATTTTGATGTTCACTCTTGAGAAAACTCAGGAGTGACAGGAGAAAAGATGGAGTGGGAAGCTACAAAAATACAATTGTAAAAACATATCAGAGAAAAAAAAAAAAGGCAGAGGAAAATGTAAGTGAAGGTGTAGGCATCTTAAGAAAACAGTTACAATTAGCTAAGGAAGAAAGAGCAGAGGAACCAAGTTTTTGTTTTATTTTGTGAGTTTTTTTAAGGTTTATAATTATATGAAAAGTATAGTTGATAGTTAATGAGTTGCAACCAGTTGCATTATTTTAATTACTTTATGGTGATAAGGCTGAATCCAAAGCAGACAGCTGTGAAGATTTGTTATTTTAATTAGCTAAGTAAGCAGACAGGAAAATCAAGAACAGTCCTGATCCACCACAGCAGACACTGTTCACAGGGCCATAAGGGAAAAGAACCTCAACACCAAAATGTCATGACTTCTGTACTAGAAAAGGGGATTGCTGGCTGGTTTAAACAGGTAAAACACTCCAGATAAATAGCATCCATTTCACAAGAGCAAAGCATTTTTGAGGCCAAAACCATACACATGACAAAAAAACCTGCAAAGACTAGAGCTATCAAGCTTATTACAGAACAGTAACTGCTTGAACATGCTTGCAATGTGTATTATGTACAGATTTATAAGCCTAAAGGTAGAGTATAATTATTGATTACAGCTTTAACTGATTTGTTTTGGGGCTTAGGGATAAAATAGGTGTTCTTCAGCAAAAAAAGTTCAGGGTTTCTGAGAAGTGGACTGGATTAGAGGTAAAAATAACTAGCTCCTACTTAAAAGCTGCTGAGTGTTTCCACACCAGGCATATGGGCAGACCAACAAATGAAACAGCTGTGTGTCAGAATTTAAAATTTTGAGAAGCGAGAGTACAGTTGTTGGTATCACTGGAAACTCAAACATAAACCAATGTTTCCTTTACAGTGTCCATCACCTTGTCTCTATTTTTGACTGTATCTGCTGGGACAAAGACATCTGGATTTATCTTATCCTAAGCATTAACCTCAAAATTTGCTTCCCAGCAGCTGCTGCACCAGTACTAACAGCCTTGGTGTGTCCATTACTGGCGGAGTGCCCTTCAGATAGGCAAAAGTCTGACCTCTCCTGTTAAGCCCAGCTTCACAATTTGTCCCTGTTTTTGAAAATAATCAATTATTTCTGATTCAATTCACATTCTCCATATACTTTTTCAATCCTTCTTAAAGATAAGTTATTACTATACACAAATTACAACACATAGATGAATGAGTTAATAATTTACTTGTCTAGCTGGGGAATTTTCTTTTTAGTACGTTATAGATGAACCACAGACAAATTCAGTACTTTCTTGAGTTAAGATCATCTAGCCAATCTAATTCTGAATATATCAAGCAGTGCTGTTCTCAGTGGGGACAATTTAGAGTAAAGTGTGCTTCAGTATAAGGAAGAATGTCAAGTATTAGCTGAGACTGAATGGAAATCTATAAAAATGTCAACACCATTAGTAGCACAGTTTGGATTACTAATCTCAGCTCTTCCACAGTAAACATATTTTTTTAGGGGGGGACACCCTCTTTTAAAAGGGTCATTGGTTCTTCACAGATGTTACAAAGGATCTGTAATGTAAAAATGTTTATATAAGAATCAACACAGGCAGATTTACACTAAGCTGTTCTTTCTTTACATTCAGATATTAGTCAAGGCACGATTAGATGACATTTAAGACTGACGATGGCACATGGACATTCTCCTTCCTGGAGAATGTGTAATTTTAGGCACACAGCTGCCTTGTTATGATGTTGTGTATCTTGTATGTTCTACGTCTTCAGAAGTAAAGTAACTTCCAGTGTGGACACCTAGTCTTAAATACTCTAAATACAGCTGGTTCAAAGAGGTTAGGGGTGTAACTAAAGCCCAGTGACGTCAATAGGGCAGCATGCTGAGCGGGTTTTGAATCAGCTGTCAGACTGGTAACAGACAAATAGAATGGAGCACTAGACTCTCACTACTATACTAACAGTAAATATCAATAGAAAAATAGAAGCTTATAAAGGCATTTTTCCCTCACCTTGGTGCATCCTGAAGTTGTCTATTAAAGCCCACTGCATACAAAGAGTTCAAGCCCACGGTGTATTTTCCCTTTGAATAGAGCACCTTCTGTAGCCTCTAAAGCTTGATGTCACTTCTGTGTCTTCCATTCATTTTTGTATCTAGGCAGCGCTGGATCCACTTATTGTTGTTAATTGTCCTTCATTAGTTACCTTGCAGTTTTGATTCGTTTGACTCTTTACCCTAATTGATTTGCTACTGTAATTGACTTTCTCCTCCACTGATTTGCCTTGTGTGTTTTATCATTTTAAAGTGTAGAAGAAACACAGAATGGAATTAAATTCCCAGTAATTGCTTATTACCATCTTGTGGTGGTTTCATTTTCCTCACCGAAAACAACTACACATGGCTTCAAGTCTGTGCTGTGCCATCTTTTCACCAGTATCCATTATGTTTCTGAAATGTTATTCTACTTCTTGATCTTTCGCCTTTCCTTTTGCTTTTCAGTTCTGACATTTCCGCATCTTACTGTACCTTCCCACCACTTTCCTGGAGCCCATCCCAAATTCATTAAAATCCATAACCCTTCGCACTCCATCTCTTCTGCTTTGCCTTCCGCACTACGGAAGCAATGAGATTTTCAGAGTACAAAATAATCCACACAAGCAGGAAACCTGCCAGTTTACATCCTCTGCAGCAGACTGTGGACTCTCACAAGCCATAAGACAACAGAATTCGTCCAAGTGCTCATTGCAATGTTTTGATAGGGTGGATTGAGGAGCCTCTCTTTTTCTGGTATGGAGTTACCTTTAATCTGAAACCATATGTTTCCTGAAACATGCAGCCAGAAATACACTAAAGGCCAAATTACAGCTGATGTTCAAAGGAACAGTGTTCTTAGGCAAGGCACTACCTTCATCTGGTCTCACCTGTTTATGAACTAATGACAGCACTAAGCTGGATAAGCGCAATGTTTCCCAGAGTCCCATGAAAGGAAAAGCAAGAGGAATCATTCAGTGTGTTGTTCTCTCAGTCCCATTTCGTCCCCTTCTCTTGCTTCACCATTAAAATCCCTTTTGTCTCACTGCTGCAATATATCATTTTCTCTCAAATTCCCTTGCACGACTACTTTTAATCCTCATTCACATATTTTTGCCACCTTTAACTGCAACTTTAACAATTTCCCTTAATTTTCTTTCCTCCTTTGCTTCCACCTCCAGTTCAGAAGAGTCTCGTTTTGCTGACTGCTTACTCCTTAATCTGCTCCCTTGTTCCTAGCTCTCTTAATCTTACCAGCCACTCTCCTCTTCCACACCCTTAGCTGATCTAGGTCTTTGTATCTATACTTGTTACAAAACAATGATATTCTTTTGCCTTTTTTTTTTTTTTTTAATAAACCTAGATAATCTCGTTGCATCCCTCTTTTAATTTCCTTCTTCTGTGACTACAGAATTGCTTTATTTTCATGTAGGTGTAGACTTTAAAATGCCTTCTGAAGACACAGAGGCAACATTCCTGCTCCCAAATCAACTTCAGAGCTCACCTTATTTATGCCCCCCTACCAAGCTGAATAACTACTTAGTAAGTGGTGCAAAATTTACATATACATATATATATATATATATATGTATACAAAACCAGAAGAACTAAAACCCAGCTGGGGACAGCCACAGACACAGGTATCAATGAAATGAAAAAAAAGGCATGTTGCTAACCATGTAGGGAGAGACTGATGGAGCTCAATGTAAGTTAAATTGTGCATGGAGAGAAGGGAGCAGAGCAAGTGAACCGCTGGAGAAAATACTGATTCAGACTGGACCTGAACAGAAACAGCTCTTGAGTTATAAAAATTACAGTTTATAAAGAAAAGAATCTATTCTGATCTGTATTGAGACACCCCCAAACTTCTTCAAAGGCTTTTTTTCTCTGGCATGGAAGAGTTGGTTTTACTCTTTAATGAAGAGACAAGAGTTAGAAAGTTCTTCATCAGTGTAATTACTCATTTTATGTACTCAGGGGAAATCACCCCTTTGCAGCAGAAGTTAATTTTTGCTGTCCTGTTAATATCTGAATTACAAGCCTGAGTTACAGGCAGTTGTTACATAGGGCACCTTGTTAACTGCGGGAGTTCAACCCATAAAGCCTTCCTAACATAAGGCTGTTTATTGAAAATGAGGCATCTATAAGGAAAGGGCCTGAGGGAAATGGATCCTAAAGTAAACAAGAAGTGATGATTAGCACATTAAGGAGGTGCACTATCTGAGTTCCAGGCTTCTTATTGAATTCAAAAAGCATATAAACTAATTCTCCTGTTGTGGAGATGACCTTCTTCAAGTATATTTCTTGGGACTGATGAAGAGCTCATCGGAATATTTTTGGTCTTCTGTATCTTCCAATTTAAAAAAAAAAAAAATTAAGAATCCTTAGATTCTTGACTGGTAAAATCCCAGCACCACTCATTTGATCTAGGTCAGTTTGTATGGCTCAAAGATCCCATAAAAGCTTAAAAACATTCTCTGTCAAAAAGTGTTCTTTCTTACAAAATATACCAAATTATCTTCTTGGTTTGGTCAAGCTATAACCAGTCTCTCTTTGATGAATTTGATACCAGGTTATAGTGGCCATCAGTAAGCTTGGTCAGCTAAATAAATTAGTAAAAAATGAAATTACATGAAACATTGAGAATACCATAGGTTTTTTTTTTTATTAAATTTTGTTTAGTTATTTTATGACTAAGTCCACAAATAGTTATTTTCTCAGTTTCTTATTTCAATTACATGTTTATAATTTTCTAGATAGGTTTTAGAAACTGTTTCTGGCATGCTGTATTTTTAGAGCTTCATTTACGTTGTTCTGCTATATTACAGAACTGTACATATTATTTGGAAAGCAAAAGGACAATTTATGGAGAGCCTTAATTTTAATTGCATTTTCCCCCCTTTTCGTAATTAGAATGCTTGTTGATTGAGAGTTTTCAAAAGCAGAAACAGGACATTATTATAGTATTCAATATCTCCTAACAAACATTTCACTGTATTTATACTCTGGAGTTATGAAAACAGCAAAATAGTAATAAGAAATATACTTCAGTTTATAGTAAGTTGATGTTTTCAGTAAGATATAATTAAAGTTACTATGCAAAATGTGATAAATAAGAAATTACTCTGAAGCACGTAGCACCCAGTGTAACATATATTTGCATCTTAAGCAAATTGGAAACAGTATTTGTAGTGGCAACATAGCAGGTACCTTTGTCCCAATTGCTCTGCACAGTACCTGTATTTCCCACGGAAAATCGGACTTTGGATACTCACACTTTGCTTCATATCTAGTCTTCATGTGTTTTACATTAATGGAATTAGGTAGCAGTAGTGGGTAATTTTTATTTAGTTCTCCAACTAGATAATTTTCTCATGAGAAACACGGATTTGGGCTATTTTTTCTGAGGAGCCCAAGAATGTTCACAGGTCAATTTTTCATGAGATCTATCAAGGACACGACAGCACATGGTAGATTTTGCTGTAACTTAATTAATATGAAGGTCAGTGCTACGCACTTGTTAAGTATGAAGAGCTTTCCATAGTTGACCCCACTGTTTCTCTGCTGGCTCTTTAGAACCTGAACCAGAGCCAGGTCATTTCAACAGTGATTCCTTCCTGTGAAAACTAAAGGACATACCACGACATCCTTGTATATAGAGAGATATATACACGTATCTAGGCACAGATACACACAGACATGAGATCTTATTCCCTGTAAAGACAGAACACCAGACTGGGAATCTTGATTCTATACTATGACTTGCTCATTAGATGGCAAGGAAAGGGCAGTTGTCTGTGCCTTGGTTTTCAACATGTAAACAAGATCAATAGTAATATCTTCTGACAGTCTGACTTTCTCTGTGGTTTGAATACAATTCCAGCCTTGGTGTTTCGGGCTGGTCTCTGCTTCATGAAGAATTCGTATGTGGATGTAAGACCTGATACCCCCCAATACTGTGCAAGGTGGGGCCATCTCTGCAGTGATGATCAGGCACATTGTGCTTGACAGGAGACAGGTGGGCTGCAGAGCCACCGGCCGCTCATGTCTCCCAGCTGGCTTTTAAAACAAGGCACTATTTTGACAGGTAAACCTGACCTCATTCGCTATCTGCAAACCCTGATGTTAATTGCATGCTATTGAGAACAATATTCCACAATGACAGTTTCTGACAGGGTCTGTCAAAAGGAAATAGCCAAGAGACTGAAAGCTATTAGGGAAATAGCCTAATAAAAATCAGTAGAAGACTATAATAAAGGAGCACTATTGTTTTGTTTAGAGATACATGCAAGAAAGGTGGGAACAAAAACCAGCAGGTGACAATTCTATATAAACCTCTTGTTTAAGAGTATAGTAAGTTCCCAAATTTATCTCTCCAATAAACTACACTGCTTAATTTTGACCCATGTGCATACTGTAAATAACTATTGACATTGCTCATGTACTATGCAGTCAGTGAGACTTTGGATCCAAAGGGATCATACTTACAATCTTTCATTTAAACTAAAGATGTCATCAATGCCAACCTTTCATGGTCCATTAAGGTTTTGGCCTGACCTTGAACATGAAGAAGAATAAACCTTGGAAGAATAAGTCACACCTGGAAATGTATAGATCAGTAAGTTCATTACTTAAAAATAGATATGTGCTTGGAAAATGCCTAATTCTGATAATATGCACACTAGGTTATCAAAGTCATCCTAATCCTGGGAGATCACAAGCCTTCTGCCCCCATCATTACATCACAATGATCATTATTGACGTGAACTGCAGCCCAGCTCAAACATCTGATGTTACGCAAACTGTTAGATGTAGATGGGAAAATCTACTCCAGTGGGAAGCTATGTTTCGTAGCAGTATGAAACACTAACACGTTGCATTGCTTTGACCCAGATGGGATTGCTTACATGCAAAGAGCAAATCCTTGACTTTGGATTAATTTCTTTTTCAATCTCTGTTTAAGGAATCCTTTTCTCCTCCACCCCACTACACTTCTTATGGGAAATTTCACATTTTCAAACTGTTTGGTTCTTTACTCGTTAGTGTTGCTACTGCAATATCACATGACTGCTGAAAATGAAAGCTAAGTATCTTTTATGCATATTTTTACTACCTGAAGATAATGGCACCAGGCCTGCAGAGACAGAAATCAAACATATCGGGCATGCGATCAAGGCCACTTGACAACACTTATCCTCACTCAAAAATTTCACATTTCCACTCACCCTCTCAATCAATCTGTTGTTATTCTATTTGCCTTATGTTCTAACTCAACATGTCATCACTGTTCAAAACACATCACTTCTACCCTGGCACACTACTTTTGCCTGTCAACTGTCATAGAGAACTTGTGACCAATCAGTATTTTGCTTTTTCTGCTAGGGACCATTTAAAACATCCTTCAACCACTTCCCAAGAGAGAAAATTTGTCTCTTGTCAAACTAAGTCACTACATTAGTTACCTGGGTTTTCACATGCCATCTATGAGCCCGAATCAAAATTACAGAGTATGATTTGCCAATGGTGAAAGTCAGAAGAGTTCTGTAAGCTGGTTACATAAACTTCATGTGAACTAAACACCAACAATATTGATGCACCTGAGTAAAAGCCAGAATTTGATAAAAACAGAGCTGGTAACATTCTCTGCACTAATTAGTAGCCACCTATTCTGAAACATGAGACCAACAGTTGGTGCAAGTAATCAGTAGAATATGCTAGATATGAAATATGTAGAATACATGTTGTATATGAACAGAGGCATTACTCACAGTCTTTGTGTTTTGGCCATAAAATCATGTAGGATTAAGGGACCCTCAAGAAGCAGCCTAGTTTAACCTCTTGGTCAAAGCATGTCCAGTTAGAGGAGATTGCTCAGGGCCTTGTTTATAATGCTCTTACCAGCCATCAGGTCTTACAGTATTGCCAATGTACCCTGTTCTGCCTCGATAAAGAAAAATTAAGTAACAATTCTGTTGTAATCTAGAGTCCTCTTATGAAGGCTTCAAAACACACATAGATGACGTACTGCAAAACTTCACTGTCATCACAAACCTCCTTGATACTAGGAATTTTTAGCACTGGCTCTCTTATGCCTAGATTTATCTCCTGTATATTATTAACATTTCGTATCCTTACAGAAGGATTGGCAGTGTTACTGTTCTGTAGATCTTCTGTTTACTTGAAAGTATAGTCAGCTGTATTATCCAAGGGAATAAGGGACTAGGACACCGACTAATGGCAGGTAATTCATATACTACCAGGTTGGGCTTCAGCCAACTCAGAAGCCTCTACCCTACACTAACTGCTCCAGGAGGGTTTTACTTGCGGAGGCACGAAAGCATGACTTGGTGCACATCCAGGAAGGCTGGCACCAAATTGAGGCCAACGAGCCCTGTTGAACCTGGGCAAGCTCTGTGGAGAGGCCAACTCTCCATCTCCTCACTGTGCTCCCTTCACTCCTGGTTCTGGGAACACAGCCCAGACCCACCCAAGCAGGCTCTGTGCACTGCCAGGCTTGGTTGGGAAAACATGCAGTCTGCTTCTGGGCCTCAGTTGGATCTGAAAACTACTTAACCATATTTGTATCACGTTGCACCTGCCAGACCCAGACTGATCAGTGAGCCAATACAAAAATAACCCAGCTGGCTGTGTCCATGGCTTTGCTCACACAAAAGGGATCATGTGCCTATAGAAAACAATGTGCTTTCTATAATGGTTCCTTTTACAGTATGTTTATCCTTAAAGCAATACTGAGTTTACAACTCTAAAAGAGACCAATTTAAATATTCTTAGATTACTTTACCTGATTTACAAACTTAATAGTGAGCTTTATCTACCCGTTCGTCTGAAGCAGGGATGCCTCAGAACATAACGTCGTTTTTTTCTAGGAAGAGCACAGGAAGATGTTTTAATCTGTCCAGATTAACATTAGGAAACATTAGTGTTTCCCCTTCTGCGTTGATAAAATACCTCTAAACAATGGCTAATAGTTGACCAACAAAAGGTAATTGATTTTTCTGACCTTTATTTGCCTATATCCAATAACTTCATCATTCCTTGAAATAAGTTCATCAGTATGCTGAAAAACAAGCTCTGACTTCTGGTATTTGAAAGCTTGAATGGCTGCTGTTCAACCTTATAAAGCTAGAAAAAAGCTAGGAATGTAAGTAGCCTGCATGAAGGAGAAAGAGATCGGAATGACTGCCCAGCACAGAAGCAGACATACAGAGAATTCAATTACAACATTGTAATCGATGGCTACAGTAAGTAGTAAGTCTTATCTTGTTAGTTCAGTTACCCTCCTACATCTTAGTTAACACAGCAGTTTTTAATTTGCTGTAGCTATAGTTTATGAGGTGCTTTTATATATTAAAAAGGGGTTAACTTTAAAGAATCAAATTATTGAGATATGTGGAGAATTTACTATGCAGTGCAACTGTTATACAGTGGCAATGCTCTGCAACACTTTGCGATCACTTCCTAGATCGTCTGCACTCATCTACCATGTACGACACCTATATTCTAGCAGTTATTAAACAACCCAGTTCACTCTTTAGAAATGTCTTCTTTAGGGCATTCAAGTGTATCCAAAATAGAAATGAGCTTAGATGATTTAAACAGTTACAACAATGGCAAACAGACTGGCTTTGCCAGGGAGATAGACAAAGCATCGTGAAATCACAGCATTGTGACCTTTTTACATTGTTGGCAGTTTCTTGTCTAGCTTTCAAGTACAGTAAAAATGCCTACAGGTATCATGAGAGAATCACTTCTAGAAATAATTTTTGTTTTATGAAGGAAATTAGGCTAAGAGCACTGAAAGCCACCTTCAAAAACTTGCTCAGAATGACAGGTAGCAGTATAGATGGCATCGACTTGTTAGAAGGTCCAGTTTGAGAGCTTCTCCCTTAGCTCAAGTGTAACAGGAAATAATGCACAATTCAGAAACCAAATTCCAGTGCCACTTATTTGGTTTTTGTGCATGCTGTTTAGTCTCACATCCATCATTCTTTGGACATGGCTATAAGCTGCATTATTTATATAACCGAACAGGGCAGCCTCAAAGCTTGATTTCCCCACATTATTATTTTTATGTTTCCCAATGATTTCTAGTGAAAACCTGTTTGCATCTACACAGACTATGTGAATTTCTTTCTCTTAATATACATTGGCTTTTCAGCTATTTTTCACTGATGAATGACAAGGTTTTCCTACTTAGCAAGGAGCTAAGGTGTCTTCACCCATCACTCGTAAACAACATGGAACTATTTTGCTATTGATAATTCTGGACTTTCAGGGATCCTCTTGCAGTAGGCTGGGAACTTCGTCAGTATGATACAGGTACAAGAGTTAAGTTACTTGTCAGTGCTTTTTTGTCATAGATTTTTTGCATAAATATAAACTCCAGAACGCAACTAGATAACTAACAGGCTATAAGGGCACAGTATTCAAATCTGAAAGTGTTCATTACAAACTTCCAGTTTAGAAAATACCAGATAAAACTCAGCAACTTGCTCAGTATTTAGTTTAAGCAACTTCATACCCAGGAGTAATTGCACTGAAACTGTACATGCTCTCATGCACAGGAATGCTAGGATGCTTGGAATAACAGAGCTGTAACTGAATTTCTAACTACTTAGGTTCTGATAAGTTAAAGTATCACCAATTTTAGCAGAGTCCTTTAGTTGTCTGAAATACATTCTCGATCCTTTGTCAGAGAGGATGAAAAAGGTCAGTAACTCACAGGATCATCCTCTTGCTGTCTCTTGTCTTTTTTGTTTAGATAAATTGGAAGCCTAAGAATGACAATTACTCAGCACTTGTAGAGTAAAAATGCACGTGAATCTATGTAATTGCAAGGGGTGTGTTATCCTTGAATGAAACCTTTGAATCAATGATTCTAAACACACTAGCATTTGCAAAGTTGTAGAGATTAATTCACATGGCTGTGAATTGATTTATTCCTTACTGATTTGGCTACATTGATTATTCTGATGTGTTCTTAACTGGCTTAACTTTAGATGTCATTTTTAGGTTATGTGCTTACCATACTCTTCTCATCTGATTAAATTACAGCTATGAATCAATTCTCTCTGCCATGCAACTGAATTTTCAGATACGGTTTCACTTAACTTTATATAAGGTTATTTAGCTTTCCCCTCACAGACTGTTTTAATGAATGTGTATTCATTCTACAACGGTTGTGAATAGAAACAGTATTTTAATTTTACTAATTTTAATAGTGACGCTCATGGGTAAATCTCATTCAGCATCACAGAAGGGCTATGTTTGCTAACTTACAATATCTTTTCCATTTAGACAAGCTTCTCAGCTTATTTTTGGAATGAATCCCTGCAAATTGAGTCGTTTCTCATCCTTAAGCCGTTTGTATAATTTCCCTCCTCCAGCATCAGAGGGCAGAAGGACTTACCTCCACAGGTCTGCCTGCCAGGCCAGCTACCAGACCTACACAACTGCCGTGGGTCAAGAAGGGAGGGCCAGGGAGGCTTTGCAAGGCTGGGAGGGGGCGTCAATCACTAGGAATCTCAGCACAGGCCAGACATGGACCTGTTGGAGCGAGTCCAGAGGAAGGCCACAAAAATGATCAGGGGGCTGGAGCACCTCCTGTATGAGGACAGGCTGAGAGAGTTGGGGTTGTTCAGCCTGGAGAAGAGAAGGCTCTGGGGAACCTGATTGTGGCCTTTCAGTACTAAGGCAGGCCTATAAGAAAGAGGGGGGCAATCATTTTAGCATGGCCTGTTGTGATAGGACAAGGAGTAATGGTTTTAAAGTAAGAGGCTTAGAATTAGGCTAGATACAGGGAAGAAATGTTTTACAATGAGGGTGGTGAAACACCGGCACAGGCTGCCCAGAGAGGTGGTAGAAGCCCCATCCCTGGAAACATTGAAGGTCAGGTTAGACGGGGCTCTGAGCAACCTGATCTCACTAAAGATGTCCCTGCTCACTGCAGGGGGTGGGACTAGATGGCCTTTAAAGACTCCTTCCAGCCCAAACTATTCTATGACTCCATGGAAAGTATGGATCCACTGACCACAAAGTTTCTCTTTTGTCTCCTCATGCCTGCCTACCCTAACAGCAAGTGTGCTCTGTTACAGGTTAATCAAAGTCATTAACATCAGCACAAGCCATCCTTTGATGAGCACTGGCAGAGGTAAAGTATGCTAGTGAAGGGCTTAGATATGAATCATGAGTGTCCATAGTACCCAGTCTCCTTCAAGGGCCCTTCTGCAAGAGGCAAGGCATTCTTACATTGGGACCACTTCGCTAGCAGTTAGATCACTGTGCAAATGAAATTCTACAAACTTGTATTTAGTCTAATATACAGGCAATCTGGACACCAGTGAGTTTTGTAATCTGGTAGATACTTCACTAGACATGAATGGAAGAACAATGTAATGCCTTCTGGTTATGTTCATATTTACCATCAACCCTTCCTTTCCTATTCCAGCTTTTTGTTTCAAAGATTTTTGCAATAGAGACAACAGTCTGTAAAACAGTCCCAAGATTGTTTTTACGACAGGGTCCATATTTTCAACAGAGGCTATAGGCTCTCATGAACAGGCACATAATTTCATAAGCTATACTGGAGCTGCAGATGCAGCTCCATTCAGGATAAATGTAAGTCTTCAGAAGCTCTAAATATCTTAAAGACCAGCTCTCCCTTTTTTTGAGAGTCCCAATCTCAGGTTTAAAACACATATTTTGTAACATATTTGAGATGTAAAACTTTTCTGTAAAATGTTTTATTAGGTATGATGAAGGCTGTGCAAAGAAATGCAGCGTAGAGTGCTTTTATTTCATGCGATACTTCCATAAACAGGAAACACTCATGTCTAAGTGATCAGTTACTATGTAAGTGATCTTTTTTCTTTACTTGAGAAAGAGAAATTAAACAGAAACTAAAGGTTAGAAGTTGTGCACCTGCATACATTCTTGACTGTGAATAATTCAATGAATTCATCACTCACAACGTTCTCCATTTCTAGAGTTTCTTTGAGGGGTCACTTCCTCTGACTACATCACAACATAATCTGAAAGGTATGATCATTTTTTATATGATGCTCAACAAGCAGACAGGATCAATTTTATTTAAGCTCTGCATTTGTTTCAAAGAAGCTTTAAAACTGTACAGAAGAAGAAACAGAACAGAGTCCATCACCTTTACTAATAAAATTTCCTATTTTTCTTCTCTTTTATAATTTAAGTCTTTCTACTTCGCTGTAACTAGGGTTTTACGTAGTTCCCTGCATAATCATTATGGAAATAAGTGTTTTACCATTTGTTTCAAGAGAGGTTTTGCAGAGAGGATTGATGCACGGACTCCGGTCTGATGGAGCAAAACTTTAGGCCTCAGGCTAAGAATGAACCACTGTCCCCACAAGGTAGAGTACAAAGGCAGTTACATAAAGGTAGATATATATCACAAGATTTCTTACCTAGCACAATACCATGTATTCAAAAATCATGAGTTTAACATCTCTATACTGAACTTCATAAAACCCCTCAGCTTTTGTTGTAGTGATTCCAGATTTTATCTTCTTCCCAAACATTGTCACTTACAGCTTCTGTTCTTACAAACTTCTCTGTGCGGACAACCTTTGTACTGATCTAGACTGGACTGACAGCACTAGAGGGTGTACATATCTCGACAGCGAGGCCTGAGTGTCTGGAGCTTCTAAGCCTAGAATACATCATCTTCACATCAGCAGAACTACCTCAAATCCATTAACAGCCAATTTAGACATAATTACAACACAACGTTGTAATTTACTTGGGGTTTCTTTGTTGGTACACAGTGCTATATTATTCTAATCAATGCAGAGAAATACTTCAATAAACTTGCATACATTTTTATTGCTAACATTAAATCTAATTTACTATTTTCATAAGCTATCTGGTGCTAATTACAAACATTGGGAATTATGCTAAGCAGGAATTACTACTTTTTAAGAATACAGATTGATAGTCAGAAACCAAAATTCTGCCATGATAGTAGTGCAATGCTTCTGTATTTTTTGCTTTGGGAAAATGGTACAACTCCTAACGCCTCTGACTTCAGTATGCTTCCTTTTTATCACAAATTCATACCTATATAATTCTTAACAAAAATCAATTGCATTTTAAATGGTATGTCTCTTCTCCCCAAACACACCTTTTTCTGTTTCCTTTATGACCTTAGTCTGCATTGAAAGGTCTGAAATTGGTAGGTGTTGGGGGGACTCGTTAAGATCAATGGCAGTTTTAATGCTTTTTAACTGGCAGGAATCTTCCCCTAGCATTAAAGACAACAGTGTAGGCACAGTGTATTTATATGGTGCTTATTTACATCTCATTCTCATTCATTCTTCCTACCCCTAATGTGCAGAGCTAGGCTTGGTGCTGGAAGGTCTGGTTGCAGCATATGTAGCCTGGCAGGGAAATGAGACTGATTCTCCTGAGAGTTACAAAGTTCTGGGAGGGGCAGGGCCCAGTGTCACCAACCCCAGAGCCAGCTCCACCTAACCCTAACCCCAGGCTGCAACCTACACCTTGGGACACCCTGATATCCATGGCTAAGGGCGGCACAGGGGACAGTTCTGGTAGCTGGCCATCCTTTGCTTTGACAAGCTTCCTGAGCCCTGTTCCCACCAGGTGTCTTGTCATTCTCAGAGCTCTAACCTTAATCTTAACCTTAACCCCTAGGCAAGTCCTAGGGCAGGAGCTCAGCCACGTGCCCTGATTAACTAATTCCAAGGGGTGAATTCCACCAGCAGCCCCAAAATCATTTTGCCCTCCCCCTTAAACCACACTCTTAGTACATGACTAAGCTACAGCTTTCTCTTTCTTGGAACAGTAACAGATACTGAGATGTTTCCATGTGTAGGAGTCCTGGTGCCAAACCAACCAGAAATCCTAGTTATATAGTTTCACTTTTCCCTACCTCAGTTAAACAAACTGCTGTTAATCATGTTAAGCAGTCCTACCCTAAAAGCCTGTTCACAAATATTCAGATTACTTAACTGCACACATTAACCACAAACCTGAGCACACAAACCACCCTGACAATCCGTGCTGTCAGGGCAGGTGACAGCAACAGAGCTAGATATAGTCACAGTCCTCAAGGCAGAGGCCTGGGAATTAGGATTTCAGAATATATTATGAAGTGAACTCGCTATATATTTTAGATGACCTGACAGGGCACAATAGCTGTTAGCTCACCTTGGCTGATCTTATCATGGTTGTAAGCTGTCATAGGAAAAGCTAGAGGAAGACTGGCTATGAAGCCAAATGAACACGGCTTAAAGAATATAACAGTTCCTATAATACAGCAATGAGAAAAACAATGTCTTCTGCGCTACAGTTTGTTAACTCAGAGCAAATGGTGTCCTCAAGATGATGCCATTCAGTCAACACATGCTACTACTTGAGGTGCTGAGCTCTAAAATCTAAAGGAAAAACTAGATCTGTTGTAAGCTTCTTGTTTGAACTAAATTACGTCTATATTGTACATGAAAAATAAACAGAGCTGGAACAAAGGTGTTATATTACTATGCATTTATGATTTGCAACAACCTCTTAATGAGTCGATTGTGTTTTCTCTTGTACCTGCCATCCTTACGCTGTGCTACAGAGCGTGTGAACGTGTTTCTACCATCAGATAGTTAATCTTCGAGAGCTGCTTTTGCTTGGTTTGTCAAAAGTAAGGCTTTGTACACCTCTGCTGGGAATGCTGAGCTGGCTGCTGAATACAGAGCTAAGAGGTCTAGATATTGGCTTCCTTCCTTTTAATTATCATCTCACATGGAAAGGAGACTTTTATCTTTCAGAGCACAAGGGTCATATAAATAGTCTTTAGCACAGAAAAGAACTAGACAGTTTCATGGTTATAATTTAGAATCTAGTTCCATTTCAGTTATTTAGTCTTGAAGCCAAATGAAGCAGAAAAATGTGAATTTTTATGATATTATCTCCTCCAAAAATATTTTGATCCTATTCAAATCTTCCATCTTGATAAGCCAGAAACATTTCATTGAGACTAGCTTTTTTATACAAGTGAAAATGAAACATTCCAGCAATTTCCCAAACACAATTTGAAAGAAGTAAGGCCATATATCTTTTTTTTTTTTTTTCTCCCCTGAAAGCTACACTAACAAAAACTGGTCCATCAAAAAAAATTGAATTCACAGTTTTAAAGATCACCTACAGCACCAGTATCTTCATTTAAGCACAAACTACCAGAGTCTTTGAACATAACCATGATTTATTCTTTGTTGAGATTATACTCATTTGATGAATTTCACTATGTAGATGTAATATAGACTTTTCTAAGTCACTTGCCTGAGCATACCATGACATTTTGATTAAAAGATTAGCACTGTGCTGTATCAGTAGAACACATTTCAAATGGATTAAAAACTGACTACTGGACAGATTGCAAAATGGAGCTAGTTACTATTCACAGAAATATGAGGATTTTTTTAACCCATGGGAGTGCAAAATTAAGCAAAGTCTCATGGTCAAAGAACCACACACAATTTTTGTTGCTCTGCACTTTGAAACAGACAAACTTGGAATGACATGTAAATACATTGGCTTCTAGTTCACCTTAAAAACAGCCAGGCAGATCTTAATACAAGACACTATCTGCATCAAATGTCAGGAAGATGATTCTGTTTTAATGTGTGCTTCTGTACTTGTTTGCAAGTGAGGGAGAAAAACAGCACCTTATGAACTCTGGTCATTACAAGACAAGAAGATATCCAAGCTCTCCTAACGTTTCAGCAACAACTACATTTACTATGTTTGCTTGAAATAAACCTGTTTTAACAAAACACCCAGTCTGACCCCATTTGCGATTTCCAGAGCTCTCCAAGAACCTACCTGAAAAAAAGCTGAGAGGTTCAGAAACAGTTCCACTACCACTTTAAACCATGAGGGACTATGAGCACAATCATAGCTATGCAAACTGTTCCCATTAGCACTGCTGACAAATGGGACATGATAACATGCCTAAACATTCACAAGTCAATGAATTCCCCTGCTCCCATTTTGGTGATGTGGGGTTACAAGACAAATGTTTTTAGACAATTGACGCATGGCGCTCAGCAAAACTTTGAAATACATCATCATACCAGTTGTGTCTCACAACACAGTGGTACTGTCCCAGTCAACAGACAAACATAGGTCTTAAAACCTCCCTTCATTAGTTCTGAGAGCATTAGGGAAAGAAGCCCTAGAGTAGTCATTCTTACGAATCTTGATTTGCTAAGAGCTTGGATTAAAGCAGGCTCAAAGAGGAGGGTTAAGAGAGAGAGATGAAATAGCAGTCTTGGTAACCTTCTCCTCATTTCAGTTGAGCTTGAGTAAGGGAGGAGAGAATCTACAGTATGTGCCTAGTGGGACCCTAAAACACTGGGATCTCTTTGCTGTGTGTTTAATGAGGTTTTAACTAAGTCCTCTTCATTTGATTCTGTGAACCACTTTCAAGCAAGTAGCTTGAGGTTTGGGAAGGCAATTCAAAGTTTCTGGTGCTTAACTGAGGCACTTGAGAAGAAAAAAGGTCTAAGGAAATTGCTCCAGCGGGTGGGGGAAACAACTCTGCTTCCTTTGACTCCAAACAAGGAAAAACTGTTCCTTTCTTTTAAGCACGGCAGGGACACGGGATCACTATTCCCAGAAAAACAGGCATGTTAGTGACATAAAGACTCACTGCTGGAAGAAGACACAAGGGAGGTACTGAGGAACAGCAAGAGCACTTGGCCTTTCCAGCAGCTAGAAACAAGGAAATTACCGCAGTTTGTCTCCACCACATACCTTCTCTTTCCAAAAGGAGGAAGGAAGACAGGCCCATGGTCGCCCACACATTTCCTGCCTGCCTTTCTACAGAAAGATGATCAAATAGAGTACATTATGCTTTATGCCATCACAGTATGGCTACTTAATGAAAAAGAAGTAACCACCAAATACTGCCATCGTGAAAAACGATTTGCCTTTTGGCAAATGCAGATTTTTTACCGTCCCGATCAAACTTATCAAAATGAACGCAGATCTGCTTCTGCCTTCCTTCTCCACATGCATATACAGTCAGGTAAATCAATGTGCACTAAAGCAGCATGGCAATCCACCTTGGGAAGTCCCTTTTGGGTACTATTTTTATTTTCCCTCCATCATTACGCTTGCTGCTTCTGCAACACAGTGTCACTTTCTACACACATCTCTGCAAAACTAGCAGAATTCTTTGGCTTCCTCATCCTCCCAACCAAGTCTGATTTATCTTAGCACCAGTTATCAAACCCGAAATATAAACATTTTCTCTCTGACACAAGGAATTATAGGATTTATAGCTGCTGTTGGTTAGGGGGGAAAAGTAAGTGTCACAGGATTCACTTCTTAGGTTACAGTATCTCATGGAGGCAAAAGACACATATCCAAATCCCCCCCCCAAGTAACAATATCTTTAGTCTGTTGACACGTACTGTAAAATGAGCTATGTTTGCTCATGCAGTGGTCTAATGAATCAATCAAAATCAACCTTTCAGTCCAGGCTGTGAAGAGCATAATAAATAAAATTGCAAAACAGAACTGTTGTATTGATTTTTGTTAATCTAATCTCCCCCTTAGCACCAACCTATCATTAGATCCTTACGTCTCCAACTCCTACAGCTTGGGCTGTAGCTGTACTGACAACATTCTTATTAAACAATGCCATCCATTATCAAAATACACTCATCAAAAAATGTGATAGCTGCTGCTCCTGACTTAAGGATTGTATAACCATAATGCAACTGTCCTTCTAATATTTCTGGAAAATTACTAAATAAAAGCTCTGCATTAAACAAGGAGAAACGTTTTACCTTCATTTTTTTTGTACCACTTAATATACTGTTGTTTTAATATGTTAATTTGTTATATCTTTGCTCTACGGCAAACTGTCAGAGAGTGGTTTGTAAATCACATTGCATCAAAAGACAGGCAACTGATTCAGCCTGCAATGCAGGGATATGCAACAGAAAAATCACTTAATCCCCATGTGGTTTAGTTCTGCCCCACTGACAGTGATAAAGGTGTAGACACAGGAAAGCAGACTCCATACAAATATCAAAAGCAAGGCTCAAATCCTAGGTCCCAGTTGGCCTCTTAACGTACCTCTGAAATTCAAGGGCTGGGATAAGAAGGCTGCTTCAAACAGTCAACAAGTATTTCCTTCCATATAAACTAGCTTTTTATTACACGGGGAAAACAGTACAGCATTACTCCTAACAGGCTTCTGACCCTAAGGGACATTATAAGGGTAAAAAGAAGGGCAAGAGATAAGACAATATAGTAATCATCATACCAACTTATTTTTAAAGTGTGCTGACAGCTGCACTACCCTTTAACTAATGCCCTCATCCACAAGTAATACAGGTAGTTCTACATATTTCGTCATCTCCCCAAAAAGAAAAGCTCCTTGGCTCTGGCTGATACTCTCTCATCATTATCAGGACTGCAAAGACATTAATTTCCTTGTTTAGTTGCCTAATGTTTTGTGATGTGGAAAGTCCTACGTGTCATTCAGTAAAAAGGGACAGGAGGAAAACCTGAATATCCTCCAGGAATACAGCTGAAGGAAAGTTCTTAGACAAAAAGAACGTTTTAAATTAAAAAAATGCAAGACCCAAACTACAACAAAAAAGGTTAGTTCCACAAACCATTTGAGCTCTGGTTGCCTTGCATGAAAAATCTACTCTGATCATTTGGTCTTGCATGTTAAGTGCTGCATACATAATTAAAGTCTACTATTTTTTATTACAGAGAACACACGACTAGATTTTTACCAGCAACATAAAAATAACATGCCATTTGCTTTGGAACGGTAGTAAAAACTTCATGATCAAATGCAAGGTGTTTTATGGAAGCTTCCTTTCTCTATCATTATCTGTCATTTTCAGTTAAAACAGAGCTAATATTCGACTTCTGGGAGAAAGGCTGCTTTTGCAGGCTTTGCTTCATGAGCAGAATATGCCAAATAACAGAGAATATTTTAAGTTTTTCCTCTTTGTGGTCAGAAATAAAAAGCATAATAAATATGTTAAAAAGGGCTAATGAGCCCCAAGCAGCAAGATCTTCATCTTTCAAAGACTTTTATGGACAGTAATTATCTAATTACTATTAACTGGTTGAGTGCGATGAGGGAGTACTGTGGGTGTAGGAGGGCAGCCATTGTGCTGCACATTCGGTACTCATCCTGACACCACTGGGTGTAATACACTACTTGCTCAGGAATATCAACAATTTACTTGCAAATCTTTTCGGTTCAATTTGCAGTTTTCATCTGTAAAAGCGGTTTAAAAAACATTGCTGATTCTTCATGTTCTGTGCATGCTAAGTCAGGGAAGTTGACTGGCTCCCCTCATACTCATGAGATCTAGAGGAATCTATAGAATCTATGTTTTTTCAACATAGCATCTTCTCTCTAAAAATTGCACACTATAACCCTGAAGTAACCATGGCTTCACAACAACTAGTTCTTTCGCATCCAGAATCCCAGGCACATAGTAAAAGGCTGCCTCTAATGTAATTAGCCAAAACAGACTACGTGAACCCATCCTGAAGACATAATTCTGAAAATAGGAGTTTCAGCTCATGGTGGTGCCACTCGTAAAAATGAACTTGTGCGTCTTTAGGACACTGCTGAGGAGAAGTCATTGTCACCTCCACAGTGAGGATTATAGTGGTTCTGTGCCTCAAGGATTAATCCCTTTAAAAGGCAGTTTAATGAGGATGAGGTGATCAGAAAAGGATCAGTTATGCACAACACAGTTTTTGACACCAGTTTCATGCCAGAACACTTTGTATACGTATGACTATTAAAATCTCATCTAGGCCTCATTCAACATGAAGAGCAAAATTATGTGCTTAACTAATTCTTACATTGCTCTAGCAGAACTTTCATTAAGTGACCGTGTGACACAGAGGACTATGGAGAGTCAGGCTTTTTTCCCCAGAAATGAAGAACAAAACTGTAACTCACAATGCTAGACAACTAGAATTCGTGAATAATATCTTGATCTTTAGTCAATTGCTTTCCTCTTCTGAGAAAACAGAACATGAAGATTTTCAAATTTCTGGTGCATTAGGAAAACAAATGGATGGGAAAACAAATGGAAGTGCACTCTCTGGCAAGCATCATTACCTGCTCACCCAGGTGGGCAAGGCAGAAACTGAGCCTAATAGCTCTCCTTTGTCTTCTAAAACACAGTCCAGTGTCCTAAACACATTACTTACTGCGTAGAAATCAGTGTTTCATTAAACAGACGCTTTGCTTGTTAACACTTACTGTACTGACAATAATGCTGTGACAATGTAAATTACATAGCAAAATCATTGACATTATAAGATTAACAGATGTGCAAGACCCATCTCTGCTGAATCAGGGAAGGATAAACACATCATCGCTGCCTATTCCTCACATCTCAAATAATTGAGCCGGTAAAGCATTGGCTATGAGAGGCTGGCTATACTGGCATGTGCGCTGGCTCCTTCAAAAACAGGTACCTCCACTCAATTAGCAAAATGCTGTCAAGGGTGAACAGAGGCCTTTTTTGTAAGAGGCAGCAAGGTGTCCTTTGGCATGAGGGAACTTCATAAGGAGGGTGTGACCTTGAAGAAATGAGAAGGGTAACCTGAATACAGAAAAAAACATTACTATCTGCATAGATCTCACACATACTTAGCAATCCACTGTAGTTGTGAGAATAATCCCTGCTTTTATTCTGTTTAATTTCCCAGCAATGCTGGGATTTAGTGACATTCGGAAGATCATTTCCACGTAGCCACAAAAACATTAAAAATTTGTATTTGATAGCATAATTTGCAATTTTATTTTTTTTTTTAATTCAAAAAGAAAGCTCTTGTAGTAGCCACCTTCTTAGCAACTGGATTGATTTTTAAGAGATATAAAAAATGTAATGAAGGTAGTTTAAGTACAAACTTAAAGAGCAAGGACAGTAACACAGGTCAGCAGTACGAGGAGGTGCAGCTTTTTTGTCTTGCATTTTGCTGTGAAGCAAGACGCTTGTAATGAGACATATGAGGCTTGTTGAACTTTCAACATACTGATCTTTGCTGGAAAAGTATGAAGATTATGAGGATTGTCTGTTAAGTTGTCTTCCTAACACTACTAGAGCTCAGAATAGCTGCATAATACTCGACCACATAACTATTTTTTTCCACTTTCTGTGTACTAGATTTATATTTCTGCTCACTTCTGCCTCTGAAAACTCCCAGATATGCCTAGAGACTGTTAGAACAACCTCTTAAATACTGACATTGCAAGATTAATTCAAGCCCAAACTCTTATTTTGTAATAAAAAACAGTAGCAGGCAAAAAAGCCACGACAGCACAAAAATCTATGTCAGCCTATGGTAGTGTATTTTCAAGATTTTGCTTTATATCATTCTTGCTCTCATTATATTGCTATTACTGCACTATTTCATGCCATATGTCTCTAACAAAACGCTACGCCCAAAATAGTTACACTCGTATTTTGTTTTGTAACATTTTTTCACAATGTTTCTGTTATAGGTTGGCTGTGCTTCCTGGGAAAGAGAAAGCTAAACAAGGTGTTATGGGTCCGGAATCTCAGCAGTGTTTATCATAACTTCAAAACGTGCAGCGAGATTTAAACTGTCCGTACCCTTTGGACTCCAGGTTGAACAAACAACTCTGAGTCTTCCATAACCAGGAGGGGCCATTTTAGCATCTGTAGCAGCACAAAGCCAGCAGTAACATTTGTTTACTCGGCCACAGCCTCTTTTAGTGGAGAGTAGGAATACTGAGTGACTACTTCAGGATTTTTCTCAACAACAACATAAAAACCCCTCCAATATTATGTAGGAACAACAACTGTAAAAGTAGTTTGGGTAATGCTTAAGTTCCTGTTCTCGACTTTCATTATCAGTCTTCCACAGCAATAGCCTAGCGCTCCACAGTGAAAAGCATAGACATACAACTGAAAGCTGTACAGAGCCAAACCAGTGTATTTTATCCATGTCTTTTAAAAGCCTTAGCCTCAATTTTTCAATAAATTGGATACTTGTTCTCATTCTATGCACAAACCTGAACAACTCTAAGAATTTCATGCTCTTTCTACTCTTTTTTTTTTTTTTTTCTATTTAAATGTTGACATATGTATCACAATAGTTTCTAAGCAACTATGATTAACTTTGTAACTAGCACTATAGGATGATCAACACCACATTCTCTTAATTTTAGATCTGATTATCCAGCAATCATCATTTTCTCCTGAAGTGTTATCCACAAAGAAATTTAAAAGTAGGAATTAATATGGTCTTGAATTAATTCCCCTCACCAACCAGATGGCCTAATTACTGGCACTGAAAGAGCCAAGAAGGAAGAGTCCTTGTAACAGATTCAAAACACTGTAACATATAGCATTCCTTATTTATTTTTTAGTCTTAGTGGAACTCATATTAAAACATGTGTGGAGAGTGTTCCCTTAAAAGCATAATACTTTTTCTGCTCTCTTCCAAAGTGCAATATATCCAAAAAAAATTTCATTTTCAAAATTATCTGTTTTCTACAGAGTGAATATAATAGAACAAACTAAAGATTTTTTCCAATGCAAGTTTTAAGTAGACAACTAATGAAAAAAGATAATGTAAATATCATGCCAGTGCCCCTTTCTGCCTGTGACTCACACTGTTATGCAGATGTTTATGAACTTCACATCTTGATATCCTGTGAAGCCTGCAGGTATTCTTCATATTTTATAGATCTGAAGATTCAAATTGTGGTTTTGTTGTGGTTTTGTTTTTTGTTTTTTGTTTTTTTTTTTTTACTCATCCCCCCCTTTTTTTTTGTTTGTTCGTTGTTGGTTTTTTTGGGGTGGTTTTTTGTGGTTTTTTTTTTGTAAAATTAAATAAGCTTTTAAGTAATGTCCTGGTTTGAGCTAAACCAGAACTAATTCTGTCCAGCCTCAACCCATGACAAATAAGAAAAAGTTTGATGTTTAAGGAAGAAATGAGGATTTTTGACATATTTGTTGACATCCTTCCAGGCCTTTGTGCTCCAGTCAAATCCATAAGTGAACCTTCCAGTTAACACTGACACAGATGCATGACCTTTCACAAACAGCACTGCAAGACTACAACTTGCAGAGAAGTACAATATTAAAAACATCAATTAAAAATATTACCTGCAACTTCATCTGTTACATCTAATGGCTTAATCACCAACATTTGCTTTAATTTCTCTGATTTTCTGGCACTTTAAAGCACAGCAATATGAAAGGATTCTAACTAATTTTACTCAGTTACAAATAATCCAGGTTGGAATAATGTAGCTTCCTCTACCTTTCCTTCTTGCTTCTTAATCATTTTGCTCTTCCTGACTCTAACAAGATCTTACCAAGAGTAAGTGGGAATGGTGGCCTGCTGCTCAATGGCTGGTATAATGTAACTGCTCTGACAATTACAGTTGCTGCTTCCCAGTGTAAAGCAAAACCACTTTCTGTCTCAGGTTCTGCATCCTTACTTCTGGATAATATACCTCAGCATGCTGGGAGGTTTGATTAATGTGTGAAGCTTTGAGACTCTTTAGTAAAGGCAGCAGTGCAGTGCAGTGTTTTCCAAATTGCATTGCAGGCGAAAGCTCATAAGATTTGCCATGAAGCTACCTGATCATCAAAAGCAACAGCTCCCATTGGCTTTAGTAGATTTAGTTGTAGCCCTGAACGAGCACAACCTCATTTATTAACATCCTTTTTTCACGGCATCATTGTTTTTCTCTCTGGCTAGTGATTTTCTTCAGTTGTTCTTTTCTGATAGCAGGAACATTTTCACAGAGATAAAAGATATTACCTTCCCAAATGAAAACATTCAAAGGAAGTAATCATTTATGACCATAACTTGTGAGCAAATCTTCCATGATTCTGAGGTCATTTGCATTTGGATTAATCTCCAAAAGCTCAGCTGTACCTTCTTGCACTTACAAGATGCATACAATTTTCACATTATGAAATAGTCTACAGTACTACACCTTTCACTTTGGGGTTTATCCTGTTCAGAAATAGTAGATATTGCTTAAATCTTGCAAAGTAAGAAAGTTCATCAAGGTGTTTCAAGGATCTATACAGTTAAATTCAATGCAGTTAAATGTTTCTCCTCAAGTATCCCCAGGGAGAGTGGGCTAAAAGCATCACTTATATTCAGAAACCTTCTGTTTCTCAGACATTGCTTTACTCAGATTCATTACTGATTCAATTAGGGTGAGGATGATGTGAACTGAAAACCATCTGAACTACTGCGTTCAAAGTCTAGTGACCAGCAGCACAAATTCCAGCTGAAGGCCAGTCACTGGTGTTGTGCTCCAGGGGATGATACTGAGGCCAAATTAACATCTCCACTAATATGGATGATGGGACAGCACATACCCTCAGCAAATTTGCAGCAACAGAACTTGGAGGAGTGATGGATACAGTGGATGATTGAGGTGCCATTCAGAGGGACTTCAACAGGTTGAAGAAAGGAGCAGGCAGGAATGTAATGAAGTTCAAAGGGCAATTCAAAGTCCTGCACCTGGGAAGAAATAACCCCATACAGCAGCTCAGTCTGGAGGCTAACTGTCTTGAAAGCAACTTGGCAGAAAAAAGACCTGGAGGTCCTGGTGATGAGCTGACCATGAGCCAGTGGTGCATCCTTGTGGCAAAGCAGGCTGAGACCATCCTAGGCTACATTAGGGAAAGCATTGCCAGCAGTTCAAGGGAGGGCCAATCTACTCTGCCTTGGTAAGACACATTTGGAGTGCTGTGTTAAGTTGTGGGCTTCCCAGTTTGAGAAAGACATGGACATTGCTGCAGCGAGCCCAGCAAAAGGCCACAAAGATGAAGGGATCAGAGCATCTGACATATGAGGGGTGGCTGTCATGCTGGGACTGATCAGCCTGGAGAAAAGAAGGCTCAGTGGACATCTCAATAATGTTTATAAATACCTGAGAGAGTAAAGACAACAGAGCCAGTCTCTTCTCAGTGGTATCCAATGACAGAAAAAGAAGCAACAGGCACACGTAGAAATACAAGATATTCCATTTAAACAATAAGAAAAAACTTCTTTACTGTGAGGGTGGTTGAATGGTGGTGCAGATTACCCACAGAGACTGTGGAGTCTCAATCTTTGAGGATGTTCAAAAAAGCAACTGGACATAGTCCTGAGCAATCTGCTCTAGCTGACCTTGCTTGAGTAGGGGGTCAGACCAAACCATCTCCAGAAGTCCCTACCCTCCTCAAACATTCTGTGAACCCATGACATAATTTGTTTTGGTTTCATCACACTATATTAATAAACACAGTAATTCCATTTATTAGAACAAACATGTTTAATTTAGAAATTTGAGATTAAAACAGCCTATATTTTAATGTCTAAATCATAGTTTTCTTTGTGAAATAGAAGAAAAGGAAGATTAGAAGGGCTCTACAGTGAAGTACACATATAGCCACACAGACATGAGAGCTTTTGCTACTAAATTTTACTGTGACATGGCACTGCCTGGTTAAATGGAGAATGGATTCACTCTCTCTGAATACTAATGAACGAGGACAAAAAAAACCCCAAACAATATAAAAGCCAAAAATGTTTTCCTCTTCCTTCTCTTTGTGTTCTTCTCCTATGAAAATGTTAATCCATACACTCATTTTGAGTTCATAATTCCATTCCCATTTCTCCCTAACCTTTGTTTTCTTTCCTGAAAAATCTTCATTAGGACCTACCTAGGCTGATTGGTGAGAAGTAAATCAGGAAACTTTAACTCTGAGCTCTGGCATTCACCTAGTTATTTGAAATCTTTCAGGTCTAACAAATCCACTTTTATGTCTCAAACTCACTAGGAGAAAGCCGCAAAAGCATCTTTGCACAATAAAAAGAAAAGAGCTAAATGTTAAGTCTGACAGGATTTTAAATGAACTTAAAAAAAAAAAAAAAAAAGAGAACAAAACCCAAACAACTGCAAAGAAGTTTAAAGTAACAAGTCCAAGTAACAACGTGTCATATTACCTAGTACAGCATGAGTACTTATTAGTAATTCGTATAAGTACACAGCCCTAGAAGCATTCATTTATTATGCTGGGGAGTTGTAGCTAAACCTCATGCTTTCCACGGCAATAGACAATCTTTCACTACAGTAATATTACTTGGTCACAAAGTAGGCAGCTTTCTACTTTACTGCATGATTCTTTGGATTTGCAGTAATTGGAACATCTAAGAACTAATTTACAAAGGTTCTCACAGACCTTCGTCCTTAGCAGATGATCTTTTTAGCAGAACAACTTCTAAGATTTGGCTGCTCTATCGCCACTTGGAGCACTGAAAGTTGAGGATATGCACAAAATAATAGATAGAAAATTGCCATGCTAAAACTCAAACTTATGCCTGCTTCAAATTCCTGCCTGACCAAACGCTTCTGTGGAAGAGACTGGAATCTTTGCTCAAATAAAAGTAAGTAATTTTTAAAAGGTTAGCACTATAAAGGTTAATGCTTTAAAAATTCAGGCTGAAACAAATAGACAGTCGACCAAAAAATTGCATCAAACCCTTCTCATTTGAAGGTCTTTTTTTGAGATAAGATCTGACATACAATAGGCAATGTTTGCCACGTTGAAGTAACTTGAAGCTCAGGTATTCCCTCCCTCCCCTGCAACAGAACAGCTCTTTGGGTGTCTGGGCACTATTCCAATGTGACAGGGGAAGGAAAAGGAGTTCTTTGCTAGGAGAACTCAACCAATGCAGTTGTGCTCTTCTGCTCAGGCAGCTTTCTGCCAAACTAATAACACTGAATTTTGCATGGGTCAAGTGGACAGAGAGTAAGATAGTAACTATAGTTTTACTGTAGTTAACTAAACAGGGAAAAGTGAGATTTACCCTGTTCTCATCTATGGCAACCAGCAATATTCCCTAACTTTTCCCCCATTAAGTAGCATTATTGTAAATAATCTGGTACTTACGACTTCTGCACGTAAGACCTTTTCAACCTGTGACTTTCTTCTAATCACTTTCCTACGAACTATTAAAATTCTGAGTGCCATAATACCTCAGAGTTTCTGTCCTAGGGTTCCTATGATTGTAGAAGTCTTAGGTTTCTTTTTAAAATAAAAAAAAATTAGTTGCAGAGAAAAATTTGAAAAATTAGCTTTAAAAATCTCAAAGGACAATTATGAAAATGTGTCATAAAGGAGTTTCTTTAAAATCAGCATTTTTAGGCAAGTCTCAGCATTTTGAATGTCTGGTTTCAACAATATTGCTTAGCTGTACACCATAAGAAAATTGTGTTTCTCTAGAACCAGCTCAATAGTTCATGTTTCAACACACATTTTAATTAACTAACACAGCTTGGGAACATAGGTCACCTAAGTTTCTTGTTTTATTTTAAACAAAAATAGCATGTACAAGGTTCTGATATGCCTAATATAAAAATAAAAGTCTGAGCCCTATGAATTAATTATTTCCTCAAGTTTTTTGGCTAAAGCAGCAAAAATCTGTTTCTCTCCTTGCGTTACTGTTGAACGTATACACCCACCCATTCAAGAATGCAAGATTTCCCCCTTAACCCACACTTTCAGCGGATGGGCTGAGGAAAACCTGCCTCCCAAGGGCTGGGTGCCGTGGGCGCAGGGCCAGCCAGGCAGGGACCAGCTTGCAGTGCTGAAACGAGACTCCCATGGACCAGGCACCCCCCTGGCAACCTGCTTCGAAAGGCAAAAAGGGGAGGAGGGAGAGAGAGATATACTCAATTTATTCTTCCATTAATTAGAAAGAAATAGTCATTTTATCAATTCTCCGTGATATGCAAAACTAAATGCACTTCCCTTTGAACTTTGGAAATCTGTGAATTATTAATATTTTGAACCTACAGCTCATAGTGCAGTGAGAGCAATGGAGAGGGGAAATAGCTGATTAAAACCAGTTTTTAAAAAGTCAAATATCATTGTTTCCGTGTAGAGAAAGAAAAGCTCCAGCAGAAATTAAGCATCCTGCCCATGCAATAGGATGAGGGCCAAAAGCTGAGGTATTTCTTCTTGTAGTCCAAATTTACATCTATATAGCTAGCACTTAGGACACTTCCAAGCTCTCAGGACAGGACACTCATCTATCTGCATCAGACCTGTACATCAGTAGTATCAAACTTTCTTTCCATCCCATTGTGCTCTTGGGGAAAGACATCCAGGCATTACAAAAGGAGGTCAGAATAATGTGACCTTTACAAGTTGAGGGGGTCTTTTCTAGAGGCATTATTATCCTCAAATTGTCAGTAAGACTTTAGTCTTCTTTCATGCCATTAACATTTTCAAACTGCCACAGCAATCTTCAAGAAATGTAGTAGCAGTAACCAGCAAAACAATTTAAGCTTATTTATTTCCCAGATTAATATCTTCTGCTATAGGACCTAGTGCAGAGCAATAGCAGTTTCTGTTCATAATAAATGTTTCTTTGAACTAATTTCTCTATGTACCGATGTTTTGGTGCCTGTCTCCCCTTGCCTCTAGATTTTTCCCTTTCCTATCTTTAGCTCAGACTGTCTGTAGACCAATGTAGACCATACTGTAACTTTTAAGAAGAAACCAAAACATGATATGATTCCAATTGGTGGCAGAAATGTATGTGTGGCAGGAGAACACCATCTACAACAGGCTGATTTAAGCAATCCTGTGGTAAAATTTACTTTTTCCTTCTACCCCAACTACAACCCTATATTTTGGACAGAAATTTTTCCTCATCAGACTGTAGTAAATAAAAATAAAAGGATTTTTTTTTCTTAAAGTAAAATTTTACAGAGGAAGCTCACTAAGAGGAAAAACTGTACTTGTAACTTGCACTTGAGTAACATCAGGTGGTCTTTAAATACACATTTGCTCAAGAAAGACTGTTCTAAAAATAACTGTTCTGCAACAAATAAGTATGCAGTTCAGCTACTAATGTACATGTATTCATGGAAAAACCTCAGATGACTACATACCATAGCAACTCTTACTTCCAATAAAGCTACAAAGGGCTTTTTCCTCATAGATGACTGGTTGAATTGGGTGACGACCAGAACACATACAAGGGTTATCAAGATTGCGGGCTTTTTCCATACTGAAGAAAAAAGCAACAGTTTTCTGACACCACTAACGGCACTTTAGTTCACTTACTGCAATCTTTATAAATGCAGGACGCCAACCAGCTTGCTGAATGAGGGGTTCTGGTTTCTGAACCTTTCCAGCATTATGTAAGACAAAAATCACCAAAAACTTAAACTTTTTATTTTGTTTAAAAACTCCTGATGTCATGTGTGTCTATTCTTTGGGAAGAGAAGTGTAATTTAAGCTGAAGCAATGCAAGAGTTTAGACTCTTACTAGCTATGTTGATCAGGTCCTAATTAAATTTTCTGCAGAACTGCATACCTAAAAATAAAAAAGCCAATACAAATTAAAGATACCTTATGAAAAGGAGATACTCCTTTTGTTAGCCAATAACCATAAACCTAAGCCACATGTGTATTCTGATTTCACAGCTCTAAGAACTTAGAAATACAAATACCAGCATTTTATATAGGCCTTGGGGAGAGAAAGCTCATAGAAAAGCACTGCCTCTGAGCATCCCAGCTGTTGCTCTACCTGCCCCTGCCCCAATATTCACTCAGCTTCAAAAAACCCCAGCCATTTCTGTTTACAGAGGGGGCCTCTTATTAAGTTCCCACTTGCCATAGCACCTTTGTGAGAAGTCTGAAGTCACTGACTACCACTGGTGTTTACGCTGCCTGTTTTTTTAAGCACAAAATTCAAAATTGAGTTCTTCCCTGTCCTATACCATGCCTTAAGGCAGATGAGGTCCATCTGTCAGACTCATAGACATCCACAATCAGCAAGCATATTTGAGCTGACAAAAGGGTCAAAGCTCATGAGAAAAGTACTGCTCATGAAGGAAACATGGCTCTGAATTTGCAGACACAGTTAAGGAAAAGATCTGGTGTCAAAGATCTGTGCTGCTGCCCCTGTGGGAAATAAGCAAAACTAATGAGGAAAAATATGGAAAGAAAGTCCATTCTCCAGGCTCTCCAGTGCATCCAGTTTTGTCTATTTCAGCCTATTAGTCTTCATTCTGTGTCTCCCGCAGTGGCCTTTGTCAGCACATGAATAATTAATGTTAATAGTCTCATCAACTTCAGGGCACAGTGCAAGACTCATTGAGCAAATGTTGGTTGGGCCTCATGATGAAGTCTTTTCTTCCACATAAGAGATCCCACAGAAGAAAAGGTGTGCTCTACTTCGGTGTTGCTTTAATGGGCAATGTCATAACTGTAAGCATTACATGTAGTATCTCATGGTATACAAATGTGGCCAAATTGTCTATTAAGTGTGAACATGCAATGAATACCTAACATACATTGACTGTAGGCAATAGCTGCTTTTACTTGAAATTAATATCTTTAATTTCATCCATAAGATTAATTTTGTTGGTACCCTAATTGGTACCCTAATATCATGGTTACATTACCAATCAGTTATTACTCTATAAATTTTAAATGGAAAAAGCAGTGGAACTGTTTTCATCACAAAATATTTCTTACACAACCCCAAATGGGCATGTCCACTGAAGAGATCGGCACAAAACAGATGAGTGAGAACGTTGGACCCGTTATGGCTGACTACTACTGTTAACAGTAACATAAACTCTCACTATTGTCCTGAACTTTTTTCCTACTTTTTAATCCCTTCTTGAATCCACAATGGAAAATGACAATGAATTTTCCCCTTTTGGATGTAACTGTAAACGAGGCACAGATAGTAGGCACCAAATCCTACTTTTGATAAACAGACTGCCAAGTTAGGTTGCAAGAGGCAAATACTACTAATAAAAAAAGATCAGTGAGATATATCTGGCTTTTACATCACAGCAAGCTTTCCTCCACAGTGAAATACGGTTATGGTTAACAGTAACACCTGAAGTTCCATTTAAGATGCTCATTTTGGGAAAACGTGACAAATTGTTGAATACCAATACAGTTGAATGAAATGCTATATTATTCCCCAAAATATTGTAGATTATGCCTATTCACCTTATTAGAAAAATCTAGAAATTGACAAAATGAACAATCAGGAGTTTCATGGATTCTGACTCATGTAAAATAAGCCCCCAAAATAAATCTCTACTTAGACCTGCCTAGAAACAGTAAATTCACTTTTGACCACAATGAGAATGCGTAAATAACAGATTGCCCAAGTCTCCAGAATTTGAAAAAGGAAGTAATATAATTAAAACCCCAGCAGTTTCAGGATACAAGAAACAAGTATAATATTAATCTATTTATGAAATATACTTAATGTAATACTGTTGTATCTTCATCCTTTTCATTTAACGTAAGCATAAGAAGATGACCTCTAGGTATTAAAACCCCATTAAAAATGCTTAAAGAACTGTTTACTTTAAAAGCAATCTATGCTATTAGTGATGCTTTTCAAGTATGGGTACGTTCTTCACCATTGAGTGGAACAAGAAAAACTCTAATGCAGTTTTCAAACAGGTCTAAACTCAGAGCAAAATACCAAGACAATCTGACCAGATGGCTATTGGCTGTAGTAAAAAAGAGTAAATTCAGCAGAACTGGAGAAAATAGCACGTTAGCACATTTTATTTTGCATTACACTGGAACCTGCCTTGCAGTAGGACACACAAACATCAGACTGGGCATGTTCCTCAATCTGTTCCTGGACTTAAAACCTTAGTCAGGGTCTTTGTTTTAATTTTGTGAGTCTTCACACAGTAGCAGGAAGAACGAGACAAAATGACAGGCAATGACTGGGCAGGAGCAATATCTGAGGCAGCCTCACACTCGCTGCCTGCATCTCAGATGGATGTTTGGATTGACACTGTCCCCTAAACAGAGGGACAATCCAAGCTCCTACTTCTCCAGTGTGTTATAATTCAGTTATGAACAGTCTGCTGTTTATCTTCATAAGTATTTTGCTGGTTTGAGTTGCTTTTTTCCTTCATCCTAGTACATAAATAAAATCAGCTCATTATACAACACTCCAAACATTTTGGGGACTTATTTTCCTGGTGTGCTTTAATTGAGTAGACTGGAATTGGCTTAAAAGAAAGAAAAAAATAATTGAGAGGCAAAGCAGGAAATATATTGAAATTCACTTTGCCTGCTTAGTATATAACAAATGTTGAAAGCATTAACTTTAAGGAGATAATTAGTTTCATAGTCCACAACAGTGAATATTTACTGGGGATACTTAGAATTTCTATGAGTGAGTGAACTAATAAATTTTAATGAAGACAAGTGTGATATTTGGGGTTATACAATTAAAAGCAAACATATAGCATATTTAGCAAATTGAAAACCTACTAGTTTTAAGCGTATAAAATACACACTTGTTTTAGCAGTATTTTGTAATTTTTAAAACTATGCAACGACATCTACTTTTAATTAAAGTTATAAACTTGTTTTTTTCTAAGTTTAACCAGTACCCAAAGCACAAAAATGTAGATGTTAAAAATACGAAACAATTCATTAAAAAATCTAAATAAATAACAATTAGAAATAAACTCAAGCCTTATCTGGATGTCCAGAAAAAAAACAACACAAAACCCCTACAATCTAACATCCCATTAAACAGAAAGCAACACAGAAATTTAGAATAAAGGAACTTCAAAGTAGATGATCAGCAGAATGCTGGTTTGTTGTGGACTGGGCCATGAAAATGAAGTGGCTAATATTTTTTAAATATAATAACTACAACAGATGATCATACTTTCAGCTATTTGCATCTGCTTGTAAGAGATATGAGATTGGTGTTTCTTGTTACTACTTTTCACGTACACTGCACTGTAATCTAGTGAAATGCTATGCCAGTCTCACACATTGATTTGAAAATGTCTAAGCAAACAGACAACTCCGCATCGTGACTCCTAGAATGAGACATTTGCTTTTACACTCCTACAAACATACAGGCTCTAATAACTAACAAAATGAGTAGTGGTCTTAAAACAGAGAATACTGGCACAGCACTGGTCCTTTCTGTTTTTCCACGGCAGCCAAGCACAGTGTATAATACCCATCTAACATACCTGTTGGTTTCTACAGCCCAACAGACCCTTTACCAGCCCAAAGCAGCCTACTGAACTTATTTCCCTTCCATTTCCCTGCAATACAAAGTAAGTGTCAGACTATCAGAGTTTCCCTGTAAGGACAGGATTTTCCTCTGAAATCCCATTTATTAGATAAGCAGAAAAAGTGACATAGCAACACAAATAGAAGAAAAATTATGCTAAATGGGTATATGGAAAAACCCTGATGCTGAGAACCAAAAGACTTCATTATCTCAGAGCACTTTCCAAGTGCCGAAATATAGAGTATTCAAACACAACATGCTGACAGTCCAGGCAGGTCTAGTAGAAGGCAGGACATCAATGGAGTAGGCAGTAGCATGGTTCAACAAATTCAGAGGAGATGTATAACACAAAAAGCAAATGGAAGGTATTATAGAAAGAAAATATTGTACCACCCTAATTCTATAAAAGTGCAAATCTCTTGTCTGCACCCTGTTAGAATGCTTACAGAATTCTAGCGGCAACTTCCCAAAACACTGGCGTAAATGTTGTTAATTCCCCCCTACATTCATCTGCTGGTTAGGACATGCTGCCTCATTTCTGTAAGTCTACCTATACCTGCCCCAGTCCAGCAGATATAGGGTCATCTCAAGTAAAATCTTTACTCTCACTTTATTTGGCAAGTCTATCACAATCCTAAAGTCCTGTGTGATAATTTTGCACAGAATCAAAAGTGGTTCCAAGTCAGGCACGCAGTGGTATAAGCAGTTTGCCTGAAATCATAGCATTTTTCCTTAAGAGAAGTCAGTCAAGCAATATTGATTTAGGAATTCCTCCTCTATGCAATAGATTAAGCAAAACGCTTCAAACTCCAAGTAACAGCACTGCTGCTATGGATTACACGTTGAGGTATTTTTCATAAGCTACCCATTGTGTCTGCCTGGATGATGCTAAGCCCTGCATGCTCTTTTTCGGAAAGCAAATTACATTCAACATACCAGCTTAATGACACTTACAAATAAATTAAAATCTACAATTTACTGTTAATAGAGGACCAGCTGGCATCCTACTGTGGAGCTGAAGGTGCAGCACGCACTGACAGAGATCAGTCATAGGTTGCTGACTCATTTTTCATTTACTTTATGGGTGTTTTTCAGCATGAGCTCACAAGCTATGATGCAGCTATTGTTGTCCGAGTGTTATCTCACCCTCATGACAGAAATTAGTAATTAAAGTTTAATATGCAGCACTGAGACTATCTGCATCTCTCAAGAGGCCACTAGAAGGAAATTAGCAAAGAATGGTGCAAGTTTGCTAGAAGGATTTGATAGCAAATTCTAATTTCATCAGCTTTGATTAGGAAATTGAAAAGGCACCTCTGGGGGCACTAGCCATGTGTTTCCTGCAAGTTTCACATTTAATTGAACAAGGCATATGGCAGATTTTGAACTTACGCAATGCAAACCCTTGCAATTGCTGTGGATTTGTCCTGCAGAAGCTCCCTGCTCTATTCTGATAACCCAGACTTCCTAGCAAAAAATGCTGTCACACAAAGCTGAGCGGAAGAAGAGCAGACAGACAATAGAAATTATACGCTGATTAGATGCCAAGAGAAGATTGCTTCTAATGGCATGCCATGCCACAACTGAACAAGATAAAGCCCTTTTAGCTGAAACAAGTATCTTCTAGCACCTTTGGGTTTTTTGTGCAAGAGGAGGTTTTAGGTTTTGGATTTTTTTTTGAAAGGTTATTCAAAAGGTTCAAGTAATTTGAAATGTTGTGCGTTTATAGAAAGCTCTTAAGTTTCAAAAATACTTTACCAGCTCTTTGAGTTCCCACTGAGCTTAAGTGATGCCAGTTTCTTATCTGCATTATTTGTGCTTTGCACTACTACCAAGCCATTTTTCTTGCTACAAACCAAAGGATGCCAGCAAATCAGCTGTGTACCTTGCTAACACTACTTCTTCTCACATTTTCCAGTGCTCTTAGTTTACAGTATAGTAACAAAATAGAATATTTCTGCATCCTGGGTATAGAATACATGCTTCGGAGAGGTATTTAGAGGAGATATTCTGATCTGGCTAGCAAGAGAACAAAAAGGCTTGTTTAGCCCATTTTACACTTCCATTTCTTCTAGTTCAGCCTCTGTTACTAACACCTCTCTGCTGCATATGACTATGAGTGGATATTTTCATAGCAGAAACCCTCTACATATAATTTAAAAATCAACCTTTTGGCATGACATGAAAGGGATGAAGCATAGGGTCTTTAGTTTGGAATATCTTTCATAGGATTTTCTTGTCTACAAGCAGAAGGTTTACATTTCTATACTTCTGTTCCCTGTTTCTCTGTATTTCAGGAAAGAATGAACTCCAGTTATATTGCAGCCGTATTCTTTTCAACCATGTAACGGTACTAAGAATACAGAGGAAGAAACTGAAATAAAAAAAGTGCAAGAGAGATTAAAGACACAGGACTGATTTGTAACATCTGATGGTCCAGCAGACATTAGTCTATCCTGCATCAGTTCTGGAAAATAAGCATTACTGCTGCTGGCCAGGCTAGTAGTTGAAAGATTGCCTGCTTTGGAAAGGAGCTTGTACTTGTGATGCAGATCCTTGGCTATGAAAAGCCAATTGCTACTTTTATATCAAGAAAATTTCACAGTCCCAAGTAGCTCAAGTAAGGAAGTTCCAGGTGTCAGCTGCTAATCCGAGCAAACCAATGTCATTTTGATTAGCGCTATGTGAATTTGAAGAAAAATTGCCAGGTTAGCAAATTAACTTTTCTCTTGAAAGTCCCCATGTGTACAAGCTTATGTAAGCTTAATTGAAGTCAAAGTGCAACTTCTTTTTTTAAAACAATTTAAGTACCTTTTATTGGAGTCCAATTAATGATTATAGTCACCAGGGTAAGTTTTCTAAAAAAAATAATCAACAAAAGACAGAGGGTCTTATGCCATTCTTCATTTATAATTATGGAAAACAAGAAAAACAAACAACAGTCCAGAGACAAAGCTTCATTTTTATTTGACACATGCAACTTATAATGAATGTAGCAGTTTTTATTGTAATGGGGTCAGTAATTTTCATTTAAAAAATAAAAGGCTTATGTTAATATTATTAAGATTAAATGCCCCAGATAATTAGTAGCAGAACAAGAATTTTTTTATTTTTTAAATAAAAAGAAATACATGCTGTTTTGCTTTTCTTTGTTCTGGTAAATGCTTTTTTTTTCCTGAGGAAAAAGGAGAGGAATGATTAATTTCAGACTTTTTTTTTCTCCTGAGGAACAGGGAAAAATTTAAAGGTGTTTTGAAGAAACGATCTTTTCTCCAAGTAAAGGCCTTTTCCAAAATGTTTCTGAATTTCAATAGTTTGTTTAAAACAAATTATTTTCTTCAGAAAACACTACTTATTTTAATGAAGAAGGTAGTGCCTACCAGAAGCCAAGAGCAAGGAAGACACCACACTGATCTGATTCAATTTGCATAAGCATGTTAACCTAATCAGTGAATCTCAACTGCTCTTAACTTGCTTGCTATAGGAGTGAACCTTTCCTACTGTACCAGGCTGCAGGATTGTCCAGAGGGCCTGAGGAATCTCAACATCCTTAAAGCATGACGAGCCATGACTGGCAGCAATAAACACATGAAGTGCTCCGAAAGACAAGCTTATCCTCTCTTCAGGCCTTTGTATCTCTCCCTTCTGCACTGGTGTTGTTTTATTTGTTTCTACTAGACATCCTTCACTTCAGTCCCATGATTTAACTCTGCAGCATAGAGCATGGATCAAAGTAGTCATTTGTATAGTTAGAGGAAAAATTCAAGAGACTGCGATTTTTTTTTTTTCCTTGGCCCTTCACTTGAACAGAAACATGTTTATGACATTTGCCTCTAATCTCAAATTCTCCACCTTCCCTCTTACATCCACATAAGAATTTCTAACCTGACTCAATTAATGTGATGTAAATAAGAAAAGTTTGCATAGCATTGATTTTCATTTCATCATTTTACCTCTTTTAATTGCTTCAGCAATGATAGCATTATATATTGCTAAGTCCCTGGTGCATTTGCAAGCTGTCAGAGTTAAGTGGGAAGCCAAGGGGGATGGCAAAATCCACCTAACTAGCCTGAGTACCCAGCGATCTGACTATCTCCAGGTATGTGTGCTGCCTGCAGCTGGTAGAAATGTCTCATACCTTCCCATCTAAAAATTCTGATTCCTCAAATTGAAGTTCACTAATTTTCCTTCCCCTCCCCAACATCATAATACCATATTTTGAAACGGTTAATGTGCTAGAATTGATTTCTGCTGTGTGCTCGCTTTACACAAGTGAGTTACTTAAAAAAATATTAGCCTATAAAATAGCTCTTGTCATTGTTCTTTCTAACTCTAAAGAACCCAGCTAATCATTACACAGATTTATTTACACTGTGAGCCTTCAAGCTGGTGTAATTATCTCATTCTTCATATTTGTATCAAGGCACCACTGAAGGCATTAAAAGAACTTGCAATAGGTGGTCTTTTCCATTACTTTTTTCCCCTTCTGGTGAGTCTTATATTGTCACTTAATATTACAGTGTGTGTGAGGGGGTAATGTTGTTATTACCTGCTTCAAGGACAGCTTTATTAAGGTGAAAAACTCCATAACCAGAAGAGTTCACTAAGGGTGCAGACCTACTATTTAAACAGCAACATTATAATTATCCAAAGCTTGCTATTTCATATTTTTACTTAATATTTGTCGATATAAGCTAGAAAAGATTAGTGTAGAGCTACTTTGTAAAGAACAAGATGACCCTTTGTGTTCAGAGCTGATCAATAACAACTTACACTGCGAGAACTGTGATGCACAAACTGTCTTACTTCATGGTAATTTAATAGGGAATAGGAAGGATCTGAACCACTGTCACCCACTGAACAAATAAGCTTAATACTGAGTTATTAATAGTGTTTGAAGTAGAACCTTTAAAATTTGTTCTGAAATCCTGCTGAAGCAAAGCTGAAGTTACAACATAGTGTTAAGTCACCTGAAACTACAAAAACACATACAGCATTTAAAAATTTTTCTTCCGTTTGAGACTGAGCAAAAATGGAATTTTGTATTGCTTGGGAAGCTTTGTCTCATTTTTAGGCTCTCATTTCATTTCTGCAATAAGCTTTTCATATGTCCACTAGCAGCCGAGCACACACGCAGAACCAATTTCTCTCTTGCTTACAGATTTTCATTGCATGCATGCGACACTCATCAGGCCAAAATAATCTGGTCCCTTTATGGAAAAGTAAAGCCATCGGCAAGCCAGATCATACAAGAGAACCTGACCCACTGTCATTAACATTGTGTTGTCTATGGACAACTCTAATGCAGCATAATTATGCTACAGTGCCTAATCATTTCCCCCATGGGTGACATGCAGGCCCTTCTAGAAACGCAACTACCACTGTTGCTACAGGAGACTGGTTAGCTTCTGCACAGAACTGAAAGTCAAGATCATTGCTTAATAAAATAAAAAGATTATTCTCAGAGTGAGGAAAAGCCTTTTCTGCATAAACAGTGAAATAAAGACTTTGCAAACCTCCCACTGCCAGGCACCATTTTGTGGAGTTTGCAACATCTGAGGCTTTGGAACAGTGAGGACCTGGCAGAAAGTCTGACAATGAGCTACCATACTGTGGGTGTCAGAAGTGATGTCACGTGTCAGCAAAACAGCATTCACCAGCTGGAGGCCCACAAATGCCAATTTTAATTATAAACTTTATTTTCAAATAGAGTTCACAGTTTATACAGGATACACTTCATGCCATCCGAGCATTTGAGCACTGCACTGAACAAATTGGTGGCATGTTATTTTTAAAAAAAATAGAGCTGTAAACATAACACGGTATATTTTATTCATTTAGAACAATAATATTTCACAGTCAGTTTATCAAGGACTGTAGCATGTGTTACCCAGATGTGCAAGCAAAATACATAATGATTCCTTCTATACACATAGCTGTTATCCTCTGCTCTACTTGTGCCTTTAGATTCGTGATCATTACTTTTAGTTCCTACAAATTTAATGTTCTTAGTTCTACAAGTTCATGTACATTCACCTAAACAGCTATTTAAGTGTTTATTTCAGGTTTGCTGGAGAGATTTTTGCTCAGTTTCACATACCTTGATTCCGTTGTACTCATGCCACAACTTGGGAGGCAGAGAATACACATGAAAAGAATTGGCCAGTCAGTTTGTGATTTCACCCATGCTTTCAAATTTTCATTTGGCAGGAGTGTACATTTTACTGCTGCTCTAGATTTCACCCTTCTTTCATCTGTTTTATAACCATTCCTCTTCTTCCAAACTGTTGCTGTAGTACATTTAATTAAAAGTCTCCATTCTAAACTTTCTATATTAACCCTAGGAAGGTCTTAAAAATGTCAATGCCTTCATATACTTCCATAGGGTCTGACAGTCTTATGTGTATATACAGCTATAAAAATATATACACATTCTTTTGAAACATCTTGGTCACATACTGAGGAGAATCAAGAAACAATAAATAAGAGCTTAGAAAGTACTATTTTCCTGGTGTACTTCAATTAATTCTGGTCCACCAGCAAGTGTCTGCCCAATGTGTTATCACAAATTATATCAATTCCTCCTGGCTACTGTAAGCTAGTACGAAATTGCATGCAAAGCAGGCTATAGGTAAAGAAATCTCCTGACACAAGCTGCTTAGTAATACTTCTAGAAACTAGAATCTGATGTAAAAATATAATTAATTATGCTGTATCCATTTTTTCCATAAACTGGAAAATAAGGCAGTATTGTTCACCTACAGCAGACCTCATGCATTAATTAACCACTTCTTAAACTGTCCATTTAGACTAATCGAGAAAATTCCACTAGAGATAAAAACTAGCTTACTATAAAATAAAATATCTGAGTGACAGACTTGTAATCTGCATTTAAAAAAATAGAGGAGATATGAATGAAAGGACAGAGACATATCAGATATGTGCTGTCAAAAATCTCTTCTAGAACTTGCTTCACTTAATTCCTTTATAACACACTGACAGGGATGATGTATCATTTAGTACTTTAAAAGATTCTCCAGTAAGCCAGAAAAGTGATGAGCAGTTCTTTTGACCCTGGCACCCAGAGTAATTATGATTATCTGCACTATTTAGCCTGAAAGGAATCGGACACTGTTCATGGTCTGTTAGTTCAGCTATGATGTTTGATAATCTATACGCACAAGTCATTGAAGGTCACTCAACCTTAGAGTACTTCAAACACACTTAGTTAGCCTTCACTGAATAGTAAAGTGCAAGTGCCCCATTTCTATTGCTATGACGCTATTGAAAGATTGGAACTGCTGAAGGATGAAAATAATTTCATTTTATGTATACTATGTAGAAAGATTTGAATAAACTCAGTTGTTTGGTTGGACTGTAAATATGAAATACCTGCTTGGATATTAAGAGAAGTGAAGACTAAGCAGAAGGAAAATGAAGCTGAAGAAAATTAAGCTGATTCTGTGCAACTATTACCAGAATCTTCCCCTTCACCCAAACACAGAAAAAAACGCCCAGCTGTGTAAGCGTTCTTTAGCTACAACTTTGCCTCTGTTGACTAACAAGGGCAACCACACTGGTTCTGTGTAAGTGTTTTCTAAATATTAAATACAAACCTAGCTTCTGGGTTGCACAATGAAAGTATTTTTATAAAACTGAAGTCACATGAGAATTTTACAGGCATGTTAAAGTTATGAGATGTTGTTTAAAGAAAGGGTAATACAAGACCACCAAACTACTAGCTTATGTTAAAATGTAAACACCATTTAGATTTAAAAAATAAAATGGACCATCTATCTCTGTAGACCTACTCAATAGACTTACAGAAATTCAACTGGATTTCTGTCTAAAACAGAAGCAGTCAAGGCATCATCATACAGGGGAGCGAAGAGGAACACCAAAAGAACTGCTTTTCAGTGAGAAAACGCTACTTGATCGATCTATGCTCACTGAAGAGGATGATACATTTTCTGGCCACTTTGGGGAGCAAATCCACTGATCTTTCAGTGGCAACATCTCTTTTTCACTCTTTCATATGTACAGAAAGCATCAGAGTAAGCAGGCACAAGAGTATCCATTCAAGACCAACTTTTACACACTAGATTTGAAAAAAATAAAATGCAGAACCAAAGTTAAAAGCCTACACCTAGTTCTCTACTGCTACAGTGACAGAGCCTTCCAACTTTTCCAGAAATCAATATTCTCACACTAATACAAAGCGAACATTAGAGAGCTGAGACTCAGCCCTCAGTATTGATCTGAGTCATCTCTATGACGCGAGCCTGTTTGTAACAGCAAAAAACTTCTAAATGTATAATCTCTTTACAAGTGCATTATAATCTTTTAAGACTGTCACAGAAATACACTTTCTTTGCTACTGTATAGTCTACTTCTACACAAAAGAACAGGATAGGAAAGATGCAGACTGTGTCTGATTTTGAGAGACATACCCAAATCCCTAGGTACTTTTCTTACTTGGAAATCATCTTTATTATATGCACAACTGCCACCTTCCAATACTTTTCATCCTTTTAGCCCGGCTGAACCAATGCTGAGATGAGAGCAAGGCTCTTTGTATTCTGCATGTATCATCTCTAACAGCTTCGCTTACCAAGTTTCAGCTACTGAAACCATTGTGGAAGATACATGAAAAGCCAGGTATCTCTCAAATAGCCCTTATCTAGTGGCACAGTGAGAATTTCAACACAATCTCATTCTGAGTAAGTTGGAAGTGCCATTAAAACAGTCTGAAGATGTTCTTGCTTCTCTCCAAAACTTTATAGTGGCAGATAAACAGTTCTTTGTTAGGTGTCCCTCTATCACCATCCCCCTCATATATTAAGTTTATAAAAATCTCAGTCTTAGGATCAAATCCTAAGCTGATTTTTTTTTTTTTTAATTTTCCTATCTAAACCCTCAACATTTGTTGTAAAATTATTTATTTCTTATAAATAAAGAAACTAAACACACACATAGTTCTGCTGAAACTTTATGGTGGCAAGATGGTGTATTTAAATCAGAGGTTAAAAAAATCAATACATAATTATTTTTTTATAATTCTAAGTTATTCAGTTTTCCTTTGGATTTCTCTATTAATCTTGAATTAATTTTCTTTATGCAATAGTTACAATGCCATTATTGGGTTTTGTATCTGAAATACTTCAAAAAAGAAAGAGTATCAAGTATTTTATTATAAGGAAATCTATATCCAGGTAACAGATCAAAGCTGCATATTTCATTTTTAGAGCCAAATAAAATAGCATATTCCTTAGTTTAGCACAAATAAATCATGCTGTGGTAAAGAATGGTATAAAGAGCTGTCAGACAAGGATGTGGGTATTTTATCTTTTTTTGGTCTATTTAAAGTGATACATTTCTTGTTCTACCAAGTTTCTGTGGTCACCACTAAGGAAAGCATTAACACCTCAGCATTTATCCCATGGTGGCCATGCTCACCAAGTCTGCATTCTTATTACTGAAAACCCTTTCATTGAGCTCAAATTCAGGAGCATAGACTGCTCTTGAAAATTCAAGCCTCGACATGTACTCATGACAACTTTCCAGTCAGTCACCTTAGAATAATGTTGGAAAAAGAGATTCATATTACTCTTCTTTTCATCCTACAAGCCAGTAGATTTTTTCTTCATGGTAGAATAAAGAAGGAAAAAGTTTGCCAGAAAGTGCTTCTCACTACTGGTCCAAAATGCAGCTTCCTAGTATTTAGTAAATGGCTCATGGATATATTGAGTTTTCTTCAAGTATTACTATTGTTGATATTCTTGACTTTTAAGGTTTTCTCACCTGGCACAGACATGTGACTGTTCCACACCAAGTTTCAGTCACTGCAAATTAAGTATGTAAGCTGTAACGAATAGTCACCAAAGACAAAGAGACTTTTTTCCCCAAACTTAGGATGGAGAAAAAAAAACAAGACAAAAGAGGGGTTTGATTTGTTTATATACATTCTGCAGTCTTTATCTGAAGCTTGATGCTTCTTTTCCCTTCACATTCTTGTTCATGGGTAGTCTTCCTCAGTTACTCTCTCCCATAAAGTTCCTTAACATCAAGGAATAATAAAAATTATACAAGTAAAAATGTAAGATATTAAAAACAAAAACGCATCTCAGCACAAAGATGACAATTCTGCTGTCCTTTGCATTGGCTGAAATTCAAATCAGTTTGAGATCTGAAGCACGGTTACTGTCTCATAGTTACTTTCCCCTTACATTAAAAAGAAAGGAACAGGGCTATTCAATTCTCCCATTTATCAAGCACCATTGCCAGCTTTTAGATGTGTAGACAAAAACCTAGTTCTTATAGGTCCCAGAATCTCCCTTTATGGTATCGGAAAACAGAGGACTCTATGACAACAAGTTTACTCTGAGCATCTTTCTCCTCAGCTACACTCAAATGGTGAATAAAAGGTCCAGAACATATGACAGCCACAGAAAATAGTGTGATCTTTATCATATGATGGGGCAGGAGACAGTTTTGCTTAAATACAGCTTTAAGTAGCATCAAACTATTAATGTGAAGTTATAACCCTATAATTGCTCTAAGCCCTTATTTTCCAAGCAAACTTCAACTTTAATATCACCAAACAACTCCAGTTCTTGACAGGGAACCAAGTGAGACTGATTAGGAACATAAATAAAATTAAGTAAGAGAAGGGAAAAAAAAATAATCAGGAATTCAGTCAATATCAATGAAAACTAGGGCTGCTGGCAGTAGAGACAAAGACAAAGCCTAAAACAATGAACACTCCATTCAGAGTAGTAAAGCATTTGTGCTACAGATACTATGAAAGAGTTCAGATTTATGCGGGGAACATGATTTACAATAGTAACTGGATAAGGTTTACAGGCACTATGGAGAACAAGTGAACTGAATAAAAGACAGACATAATCTTTAGTTACAGGTTCCAGGCCATTCATCGTATGAAGAGTATGATTTTTAAAGATGGAGGGTATGTTTTCTTTTCTTGTTGCTGTGATGCTATAGCTGAGAAATATGTAAGACAAAAAAAAAAAATCTTCTAACATTATAATTTAAGGAAAAACACAAAACTTTTGGACATGAGCCATTCTGACTTCCCACATAATCAATCATAATTCTAACATACATGGCCCTCAAAGCAAAACGAGCAGATACTGCCCTTTAAGAATGACAAAACTCCTAGAAAAAAAAAAAAGCAGCCTTTGAAATACTTGCTATTTCACCCACTTAAAAGCAAATCTCAATTTATTTCTAACACACTGCCAATTTCCTTGTCAGATGTTACTGGTCATTAACATCTTAGCTTATTTGCAGAACTTTGCCATTCAATTGCTCCCTCACTCTTCACAACAATACTTCATGTGGCTTATTACTGGAATTAGTGATCACTTTTTTAAAAAAGGATTTGTCAATTACTTGTGACTTTTGAGTATACATGAATTTTGACTATGCAGTCAGCATGCAACAAGGCTGAATTTAGACTGTCAGGCAGTTGCATGTTTAACATAAAATTTCATAGAATCATAGAATGTCAGGTTGGAAGAGACCTCAAGGATCATCTGGTCCAATCTTTCTTAGCAAAAGCATCACCTAGACACGAGGCCCAGCACCCTGTTGAGCTGAATCTTAAAAGAGTCCAATGCTGGGGAATCCACCACTTCCCTGGGGAGATGATTCCAATGGCTGATTGCTCTCATTGTGAAAAATTTTCTTCTTGTGTCCAATCAGAATGGCCCCAGGAGTAACTTGTACCATAGGAAGCAGACTAGAAGCCTGATTATTAAGACTTACTCTGAAATCTGCTACCTGTCGTGTATTCAGACAACTTGGACAACTTTTTAGCTGCTGTCGGTATCAAATAGCCTCTGAACTAGAACATACAATAAATAGCATTAACAGAGAATCCTAGGTATGTTCCAGGTCCGTAACAATCTTCCTTTCCTTCTTTTCCTTGACTACCAATGATGTTAGGAAACTTTAAAATCTTGATCTAGTCTTAGACTGCAACAATTGCTTGCCTATAAATGACAGACAGCTATGTAGGTATACTGCGCCATTTCACTGTCAGAGCTGCTTTATACACTAGCACAATTTCCATTATTCTCTTAAAGTCAAGACAGGATGACCTGTGGTTTTAAGAGAAAGACACTTTCAGCTGGCATTTGTGGCTAACAAAAGGCTGTCTCTGCACACAGTATCACAGAAAAATTGTTTTGCTTTTTGTCTTACAGAAGTGTTAGCTACAAACCCTGTCAACAAAAATTGCCTGGTTATTGCTAATGGCACAGACACACTGGGGTTTCACTTTGCTGAGGGGCTTGCCACACAACAGCAGAACTGTAATCTTGCTTGTTTTTGCCAGCGGGGGGAAGGAGGGCTGCCATGCCACATGGCACTTGGAACTGCTACCACACACAAGCCATTTACATTGTTTACTAGCTTGCAAGTTAAACTGTATTTTAATGCAAACATAAATGGAGTTGTTTGGGGATTCCCCCCCCCCCATCTAGCATAAATTACACAGGCACCTTGCAACTATAAACCAGCCACTGATTTAATGATGCAGAATCCTTGAGGGTATGTTGCAATACCACAGGGGCAAGAAGTTGCCTTTGTTTTAACACCAGTAAACAGATAACCAGAAACTGCCCAAACAGAAGCATGCTTTTGAGTATTTCTTAAGGCAGCAAGCACATGGGCTATGTGGTAGTCAGGATGCATGCTCCAAATATCTTCAGTATGACTAACAGGCAGATTCACTATGCATGGAAATAAAGAGGCATCTTTCAATACTTTTATCATCATATTGATTCAAGCTATATTAGTGCTTCTAAACTCTTGCAGGCGCCTTATGGAAACTCCTACCTGCATTCACTGCTAGTAACTCAACACACGACAGAAAAGTCCAATGAACTAGGAAATTAAGAATCCGTAATATTATATGTGACGAGTTCTCTAAATGATGCTCACTCCTGCAAATTTATTAACCTTAACTTCTCTTACCTAGGAAACAGGGAAGAAAAAAGCATCCTACCAAACATTCCTCACAACAGAGGTTACCCACTGCCCAGATTTTTTGAAATGAGCCACATCTGGCACCCCTCCAGCACATCTTTTTCCTGCCTGCTTTTGACATATAATATCCTTATTAATTTCCAGGTCCATGGGGTTTCCTACTTTCCAACCATGATGTGACAGGTAAATGAACCTTTAGATTTTCACCCTGTATGGAAATATCAAGAAAGGTGCATTCTTCACACTAAAATAATTCATTTCTAATATTGTTAAGACTCACCCACCTGCTATAAATGTAGTTTTGGTAACTGGCGATACATGAGGAATCTCACCAACCAATACATTTAAATTATTTACCATCTGTAGGGCAATTGCAGTTTTCAGGATAAAAGAAACGAACTAGCTCAATATTATTGAAATCCTCCCCGGATGGGGAGAATCAAGTAGCTCATTGAGATTACATATCAATAATAATTTAACAATCATCATCATCTTCACTGGAGTCTCTATCATATCCTGTAGGTTTTATTTTTCATGTGCATGCGCCACTCATTCGAGACATTAGAAGAAAAAAAAAATAATCAAAATGCTTTCAGGCAGAATTACTTGTTTCCTGAACAACTCTGCCCCCAAACCTGTGAAGACTTTTTCAATCCAACTGTGCCAAGAGAGCCATGAGTCAGATAAGCCTCCGCAAGTTTCCATCCTTAGAGTCAAGTTGGCCAACCCTTAAAACATTCAGAGCTTCAGCCCCTTACTAATGGCTTTGTGACTTATGGAATTTAGGCACTTTTCTTCACTGACAGCTGACACTGTGGACAACAAGCGCAGCAAAGCAAAGAGGCACATATGCTTGTTCAATGGCAGTCTGTCAGCTGTGCTGTTTTCTCTGGGGACAGGAGCGCAGACCTGCATTTTTTTAAGCCCTTGACAGTTACAGAAGGTTTGTGCTTTTGCTGCTTCCTCTGGCAGAAATCATAAGACCTTTAAGAACGGACAAAAGCTTCAAAAAATGTTCTATATACTTCTAGGTTGATTAATCAATACTTAATTATTTAGAAGCTCTAAAAGGCTATCTTTGGCTGGCACGCATACAAAACATGTTCTCATCTGTCAATAAAGGCCAGCAAATCAGATCGCAAGCATGTAGTAGGGCATTGCTGTGTCAAAAAAAGGGTTTACTCCATTTGCTTCACTTCACCATTTCATTTCATCAAAGGTGTTTATGTCACACTTAATGAGATAAGGGACAGCAGAGGCCTCAACAGCAGGTCTTAGACAGCACTGTCTGATAATTGTAGCAAACTGGGAATAACTACTGCTTTGCAGAAACCATTTTTTAAAGTCCTAATAAAGTAATCGTAGGCCTTAGAAGAAATTGGTTAATTGGATCATCTATGTTTTTTTCCAGGAGTAAAATGTGTATTCCTATGATTAATTCATCAGAGCGTGTTTTTACTGAAGATAATTTGATAGGTCTGAATTGAGACATCACGTTGCTGGGCAGCTATTGTGCTTCTGCAGAAATTATGTACTAAAGCCTCCCAACCTTTCTGCCTTGCTAAAGTTGCCTCAAATTATCTGTTCCTTTGGATGTAATGGGGATCTTGTGATTCAGCTTGTGGCCAACACAGCTATCACTCCACAGAGCTGTGAGCAAGGGCAGGGTTGATTCATAGCAGTCCTTCTGAAGCAATGGGAATACCTGACATATGCAAAATGGTGTGCCAAGTTTTTTACTGTTCTTTTTTAAATCTCCCCAAGCAATGGATGAGCTTTTCTCCATTTGTTTCTATAGTAAATCAAGCTGAAAGGCTTAGAGAAATGGTGGCACTGGTCTCCGTCTCCTCAGTAGCTACTAAAAGGAACATGCTCCACAACTGCTTCACAAGCCCAAACGAAACTCCAGCCGAGACAGTCCAGCAACAATTTTTCACAGAAGTTTTTGTGCTCATTTGGTTCCAGTTTGATAGCAACTGATCTTCTGCTCTGACAGTCTCTCACCTGCTAATGAACCCATCTAAGGGCTTTTAGGAACACGGTGTCATATACATATATGTACTCATAAGAGAAGTATGATCAGTAAATACTGCTAAAGTGTCCATATATGAGACATTAGCTGCTTACCAGCTGTATGAATGCCTACAGACACTGGGCACCTGCAATTCAGACAAATGAGAGCATGAAATTACATTGCACTGAGGAAAAGAAAACAGAAATCTTTTACTGTCCACCTTGAACAAGATTATGATACCCTTTCCAGAGAGCAGTTTCAGAATAACAATGTTGTCTTGTACCTTCTGAGATCTCTAGTTAAAAGTTACTGAATATAGTTATAATGCAGTATCACTCAAAGACCCATCGAGAAATTTATTATTTACTGTATTAGACAATGTATTAGCACACAGCTAGGAAACCATCTCTGCCTTGAGCAAACCTGTCTCTAGACTGGGCTGCTGGGAAGTCAACAAATACAGATATAAGACTAAAGCATAGCTATTCTAGCTCTCTGTCATGTGTTCTGTGTAAACCATAAATCTTTAACCCTATAAAGTAGTAAGAAGTTAGGGTTAACTGAATTATTTACTAATCCTTAAGTCAAATTATAAGGACAGATATCGATTTACCTTTCCAGAGATCTTCCATTCTTCAGATTTGAAGTGTTCTGAACAAAGAAAATTTTTCTTTCATAGACTTGTGTTGGACAGGAAAACTTTCTATTGTTCTCACAGTTTATCTGCTTGTTGAAATAGGCTGTAATAATTAAATGCATACACATGCTTGAATTATAAACTTTAGTAGTAAGTGCACTGGGACTTACTATGACCTTATCAAGTGGGGCTAGCCAGTCATTAATTCCAGTAACGCAATTTATTATCATAATCTTTTGCTTATACTATTGTTGGGCATATGATTTAGCCTAATAAGCATATGCAGATTAAGATGCAATCATTTCATTAATTTTAATGCTTTTTCTTAATCCCATCAAGATTAACAGTTTGTCTTAAAGTTCTCTACAACATATTTGCAACTGCCCATTAATGTGTTATCCTAATATTAGTATGGGTGAATTATAATGAACAAAGTGCAATAATTTGAATGTACTATTTATAGATGAGAAGCTACACCAATAAGGTGTACGCACAATTCTTTTTTCACATAGAGATACTTGCATTTATTGGGAACATTGAAGTTCTTGTATGCATTGTGTACATTTTACAGGCAGGCATTTTGGGGCCCATCTATGCCCACTATCTAACACCACTGCCACAGAGGTTCTGTGCAGTGAGATTTCACAAGCATGGTCATTCTGGCTGGGTAGAGCTGGAAGGCAGTTCAGTCACTGCCACCTCACACATCAGCAGTGAGGTTCTTTGTCACAAGCTAACACTAGTAGTGTCAAGAGAAATCCTTTGAATAATCTTAAAAGGAAGCAGAATAAATTTGGACAGTGAGAACAGGAAAACAATTATAAAGCCAACTCTAACAAGAGTTTAGCATCATATGCATCACCAACAAGTATTAGACTTTGCTATTTTTCAGCAAGATACACAGTGGCAGAATGAACATACATTAATACTTCAGAAGTGAAGACTCTCTGAAAGCAGACACTTGAAACTTTGTTTACTAAATACAGATTAGGAACATATCCATCATATTAATTCACGTGCAATGTTCAGTCAAATCATAATCTTTATTCTAATATTTGCGTTAATTCAACCTAATGCCATCTTTGGTTTATATACACTCTGTGCACACACAGGTATGTGGAATGTATAAATGTATTTACTTGAATGCAGGGAAAGTAAATATGCTTCCACAAAACTAAGAATGAATGTATAGCAAGCAGATTTTATAATTGATGCAAGTCAAACTCAGATTATGTTAATTTGCTAAAACTGCTGAACAGACATTAACTAGGAATTTCAGTAATCAAAAATCTAAACAGCTGTATAATCAATACAAAAGCCAAATTCACTTTACTGTTATGTTGGAAAGGAAGTTTGATTTTTAAGTTTATTGGCATAAGAGAACTAATAACTAAAATTTTTCAGAAAGCTTTCTAGAGATGTTTCCTTATATTATTTTGCTTAATTAAGAAAAATAAAGTTTCCAGCTGTATTTCTTGGTTTTGTACATTGCCATAGATTAGAATAAGCAGCTAAAATCATCCATTTCATTGTGTATTTATATTGGTGTAACTGAATTCAAGATTTGAGCCATTCAAGCATATGCAAGAGGAAATATTCCAAGCATCAAAATATACCAGGCATCCTAATTAGGCAGTGAGGATTTATCAGTGACGAGCAGGTTTTTATCAAGCAAGTAAATATACATTACATCCCTAATTCTTAGAAATCTGCTGGAGATGCTTAAGGCAATATATTTGGGCCAGCGTGTTTTATTCATGACTTAAATCTGGTGTTATTTTCCAGTGGGAAAAAGCGATTCTAAGTTTGAGTAATTACTATATTGCTCTAACCTTTTGCTGTTATTAGCCAGCTGTGATAATATTGAGGACTTTAACTTCACTCAGGCCTCCCCTGAGTTCAAAGGACTCCTGCTCTCCCTGTTTCTTCCCAGACCATTTCTGAAACACGCCAACTACTTCTATCAAGGCTTCATCAGAATTTCAGACAGCTAGTGAAACAGAGGATATGTAGATCACTTTGACGTGGAGACAAATACCACTGTCTGCAATTCTCGCCTGAATGCATTTTTGTTAGATTTCATTTTCAATTTTACTATTTTATCAGCAGTGTTTGTTCTTCATGCCAAGTTAGCATTATCCCAGAAATGATTTTTATTTTTTATTTCAACCACCTGATGATACTGTGTCCACTTCAAAGGCACTCTGAGCAGACTGCTAGGTTGTGAGGTTCTGGGGAATGTATAGCAGGGGGGATGCATTCTCAATACATGTTCACATTTTATTGTGTAGAAAGCAAAACCAACTGAGAATAGCAGTGTGGTATTGCAGAACACCTATACTTTGGAGGTAAAGGACTTTGTAAAAGTACCTCAATCTTCATTAAAGATTGTCTTGTGACATCTGGAAGAAACTTTCAACAACATTGGTATTATCTTAACAGTGTTTCTCACTCAGTACAATGTCCAACAAAAACATTCTAGTGAGAGCACACATATATATCTCTATATGGCTTTGGTAGCAGAGAACTTAATTCAACAGACATGAACCTTGACTAAATTATAGTTAATTTGGAGTTAAGCTGTGGCTTTCTTCATTCTTTTTCATGTTTATTTTTATGAGCACCAAATACTCAAAAGGGTTCCTAGTACTCATATGCCTAGTACAACCCCCTGTCATAAGAGATGAGTAATAAATACTTCTATCATTTGGGCAACAATAGTGATTTCTATTTAACTTCGCCATTTGCAACACTCACGCACTGTGCCAAGACCTTGAGTCCCAAGGGGTGCTGGTGTTTAACGAATTGACCCACCACCTGGAAGCTGTACTATATTTCTCACGATGTCTGTTCTCTACTGAGTACCCCGAGCCCATGAGTCCTGCTGCACCTACACTCTCTCCCCGTTTCTGCATTCCAGCCTGCAGTACTGTGGGCTCTGAAGAGATTTACCAGCCAATTTGTAGCAGCGTAAGTGTGCTGGACCAGGACAGTCCTGGCACATGCCAATGAGCCTCTTAACACCACCACCTCTGTGGTGCAGAGGCATCTGAGACACCACAGCAATGTCTGCAATGCAGACACATGAGTAATTAGCTCCTGTTCTACAGACGCTAATATAAATCTTTGCTTATTAACACCAATTTTACCTCAGCCATGTCAAAATAAGTCAGCTCAATGCTTCCTCCTGCTGGACCCCAAACAGCACATCGGTCCCCAGCAGCTGCCAAAGTGATCCCCAGCATCTGTATTAGCAGCATTGATTCTGTGCTCACAGTAGCTCAACTACCAATTTACATTGGATAATGAAGTATTGTTTGCATATAAATGGCACTGAAATCCTTTCCATTGAACCTAGAAATACAGCATATAGCATACAAACTGGATTTAAAAAGTTTGCTGAACATTTTTTGATCCAAGCACATGCAAAATCCTCCTGATTAGCATCTTTTAGCATAAGATGAAAAAGAAAATTGAGAACACCTAGATATAGATCAAACTCCTCCATAGGACATGATGCTGTACTGAAAGAGTATGAAAAGGACACATTTTCTACAGTAGAGTATTGATCTTTTTGATGTTAACTGCAAGCTTTAATTAAAATTTCAGATACTATTATCATGCCACATAATTAAAACCAAAAAACACTACTCAAGTTTAGAGAAGATACAAGTTTTATGGTTTGTTTCTTTGCTTTTGTTTTAAGAGGAAGAACATTTCCAACCACTGGAATGTTAAGATGGTTCTTATATTGTCCTGAAATAAATATTAAAATTTGCTCCATGTCACCCAGCGTGTTCAATTTCTCAGCTTTATGCCAGGCTGACCACAAAGAATCCACTCTTTTCTTTCATTCCCTCAGTCTGAGATGGCTGTAAACACTTTTTTTTTCTTCTGGATCCTCAGAAGCTTACACTATCCCCATGCAGTATGTTTTATTTTATGGCCCTGTAATGGATTTTCCCTTTACAGCAATGTTTCTTTTCTGCTGCTTAAAATGATAGGGGGGTGCGGGGTGGGGATCGGATTCTTTCTCCTGGACTCCTTTTTTAGCATGGGAAGGTCTTCTGTATCTCCTTGCATATTCCATAGGTAATAGCCCAATAGCAAAGACTGAGTTTTAGTGTCAGGCCCAGACTGTCACTTGCAGTTAAGAGATGCTTATATTCCCTTTCTATTTTTCATTATTCTGTGTTCAATTTGCTTGAAATCTAAATGTCACAAATTCATGAGAAAGTTCATCTTTATTTCAAACAACATTGACTCCTTTGAAAGTACATATGACAATGTTTGCCGTGAGTCCAACTTAAACTGCTAAAGCAGAATGTGGGTCAACCATAGTGAGCTGTAGACTCTGTCTGAAGGATGACATTGGGCTGCATGGCAGCCCCAAGCCGATAGCCACTGTGCTCTCCAGTACAATTACAGGAACTTTCATGCATGACCTGGATGGGTCTGCACTGAAGTGTCCTGAATCACAACAGGTTGTTTCAGTCCTTCCTCCTTCCAGAGACGCTTATTTCTTTCCATTGACTATACAGTGAACTTAAACTCCTAACATCTGTCTTCTGAATGAGAACAAAATTAAATGCTTGAAGCACCCTAAAGCAGAATATAAACTTCCTATCCCTGCCATACGCACACAGGACCCGATTTCTATTATGCTTGCCTTAACCATCCCATGATAGATTGCTACAGACTATAATATGGATTAAAATTAGGAATTTGCTGTGATAAGACAACTGAGCAGCCTCTCATGCAACTAAAAAAATGTAACTTGGAAGTTCAGGTTTGGTTAAAAATTTGCAGCTGGGGGTTTGTTCACAATCCTCAGAAATTATTTGAATTCAATTTGGAATCAAAAGTATGAACATTTTCTCTGATCTAGATATTCTTTCATACATACAAAAATATATACATAGCTGAACCCGTTCGTCTACACAAAGAGCTTTAGCAAAAACAGGCATTTATTTTTGCAACTCTGCCAACATACAAGCTTCTCTGCAGCAGTGAATATCTTACAGAAGAGTTTCTATTTCATTGCCCAAAGAGTGTGGGTTCAGAGAAACAACTTTCAAAAGCAAAATGTATTCCCCCCATCCCCTCTCAAGAAGCTACTGAAGCCAGGAGGCAAAGCAAAGATCAAAGCTCGCTGCTTAACTGGAAGAATACAACAGTACAGTGCACAGCAGTTCTGCAACGGTGACATGAGTGAAAACAAAAAAAAAAACAACCCACCCCCCTTTCTTTGGTCGATTAATGCCTTTGGCTAGTGTGCACTGGCAGTTGGGCAAGTGTATTAGTATTTCAGATTAACACATGTGCTTTAGAGTTTGCTGGTGTTAGTTATTGTTGTGATTCTGCTTAGGAACTAAAAGCCTCTTCTGACAGAAAGAAGAAACAGAGCAGTTTAATGCAGCAACACAATGCAGCGACCTGGCCTGCAGGAGCATGCCCTGCATCCTTGCAGCTATACTCACCATGCAGGAACAAGTCCAGGCAGAGAGGAGGCAACCTGAACTCAAGCACCAGTGTACCCCAGGCCTCATGCAACCCAGCTACGCAGAATGAAACTCTCCATCTAAAGAGGCTGGCAGCCAAGCACGGTGGGCAGCAGCCTGCCACCAGCACTGAGCCTGTGGAAGGAGGAGGACAGGTCTTTGCTGAAGTGTGTTTGCTCCTTAACACCTGACTCAGAGATGAGAAGTGTGCTAACTGGCAGTAAATTAAGAAAGACTTCCCAAGAGTGCTTTGCTCACAAACACAGATTTTAAGTTGGAGATGTAAAAAGAGTGATTCTGAGATCATTTACCCAGCGGTTGCTTCTGCAGAATGGATAAACCCATTTATCAGGGCATTCTTCATCAAGACAGCATTTTAAAGAAAAAGCAGATTATCCTCTACAACGTTTTTATTCAAGACTAGTACTAATTTTATTTTCACCCTTTAATGGAGTTCTTTTTCCAATACTTCCTCAGTTGTACAATATTTTCTCCTCCCAAGGCTTAGGGAACATTTTATTTTAAAGCAAATAACGTTAATCTGATCAGTCCTTTGTTGGAGGACTGGAGATGCTGGAATAGCGTTTTCCAAGTTGCTTGCAGATATTGCTCTTATTAATAAACGTAATAAAAAAATAGTAAGTTTTATCAAGCAATTAAGCAGAAGAAACAGCTGCCCAGTGGAAGTGTCAACTAAAGCCTGTTCAACTAACAGTGATGGTTGGCTGCCAATAGGGAGAATTTCCTTGAAAATCCCTGCCTAGTATTTTCATTCTGAGAACTAAGTACAGTGTGCATCATTTTCAGCATGCATAACCTTATCAACATGAGATGGCTCCACTGTGGCATGATTCATATCACCACATAATGTTGTTAGAGGAGGTATGGCTGATAAATGAATAATCATAACCGTGACCATAGAATGCAATTTACGGTAGTTTGAGAACTATGTTCGTTACCTATTTAAATGACTGCGAGATCCATGAGCAAATCTGAAAAGGGAAAACATGCCGACAACAAATTGTAGAAGAGTTATTTGTAACAATTGTTTCATTACAATTGCAGCATCTTCAAACAGATGAAATGATAATATGGGTAGTGATTTGTAGATAAAATTCTTAGAGCTGGACTTCACAGACAAGTTGCCAGTAACTCTGAAAATACATTAAAGATCTTAAAAGATTTGATATTTCTTTAAAAATTCCCACTTTAAACCAGAAACAAGTTTAATCTTTTCTTTTGATCTGTACAGATTTTCATTTCTCTAATTCAAATGGGCTCCTTTCAACTTTGCAAGTGCGTGTATGTAAACAGAACATATAAAATATATATATTTGTTTATCTGCAGGCTTCCAAAAGAGCTTTAATTTGCTGCTGTTTCAAAGGACTGAGGGGATTGCCTTTGGTAGATTGAGAAGTGTGGCAAATGTGGCAGCTTGCAGGGGCTCTGGAAAGATGATGTAGAGAGGGAAATAAATGGACATGGGATCAAATTGCTGAAGCCAGTAATCTTCCCTTCCCCTCGCCGCCCAGCCAGTGCAGCAGGCTGGGGAGGATGCAGTCCCCAGTCTGCTACAGGTAAAAGGCAGATCAAACCTGACCTCCCCTTGGCAGGGACAGGAGGTCTTTCTGCCACTGTCACATCAGCTCATCTCTCAGACTGCCCAGATCTGACACCCCTTCTGACCACATTTTTGTTTATATTTCTACTCGGAGTGGGCCTGGAGGCAGAAAACAGAGGCAGAGGAAGATGCCTGACTTGCACCCCAACCTATATGCAGAACAGGACATAAATGGCTTACGCCAGCTCCTTCCTCCTCACGCAGACATTGAGCACAGCTGCCACAGCCAATACGGGCACCAAATCACATTCATGGGACTTGAAAGAGAGCAGACTGAAGATCAAGCACAGGGAACTAGACTCAGCAGCCTGCACACTTTTTTCATTCAAACTCAGGTATGCAACTGGAGGATTAATGTAATTGACTCTCTCCTGCTTCTTTACTTTTCAATTCAAAACCTACAGTTTTAAGAAATTATTTCAGTCTTGTAAGCTCTGTGTTAGCATGAATGAAACTCAAGTCACTAAACTTTGCCATCATTTTACATTATTGATAGTTGCAAAACCACGTAAAGACAGAATACAGTTCTCAAAGTTTTGTATTGTGAAGGTCGTATGTTTAACATTAGTAATTATGACTCACTTTGGGATGAACTTGCATTATTTTAATGTTGCTAACTTTTTTTCTCTCTGTAGCATGAAGATTTACTCAGCCCTTTCACTGGCCATTAATGATAGCTGTTCTTTCAATAAGAAATAATGTACTTACATAATCTATCTAATGTGTACTGGAGACACTAAGTAAAACATTATTTGGTGTACAGGACCATTATCGCTGTGTGCCAAAACAATCAGATTTAATGAGGCTTTCCTCTTGCCTCCTCTCTTAACTGCCACCAGCAACGTTCTTTTGTTTACCAAGTTTCTCTATGCTGATTGTGCGTTGAAATTACAATCCATTCTTTTCCCACAGTACATCATTTATGTCAGTAGCTGAAAAATAGAGAACCCGGGTTTCTGTTCTTATAGCACAAGGACCATCTTGGATAATCTGGATTTACATGTATTTTCTGCACTGGCTTGTACAAAACCATTAAATGTTTTGGTATCTTCTTGCTATTCTGCATCGCACCCTTCAAGGGCTCAGCATTGTCAAACACGAATATGCAAAATGAGGTGACAGTTATGTGCGCACCAGAGATGAACTAGGGCCTTCCCTGTCTACCCAAGATCCCAGCTGTCTGAGATCTTGCTCAGAGTACAATATTGTCTTTACAGATTCATCGTTCATTAAAAGAACTATAGCGTCACTATTGTCTCCAGTACAATAAGAGATTTCGTTCTTTTTCCCAACTTTTACAAGAACTGCAGAATTTCAGAAACTGAATTACAAGAATGGGTAGGTGAAACATCTCCAGATTTTAGTCATGTGGGCTTGCATCTCATGAGCTTCATGTTCAAGCAAGCCCAATATCTCATAGCAACACTTAATTGAGACATTATCATTATCAGCTTTAAATCAGTGCCAGGTGGACCAAGATGAGGCCTCACAGGGCCCCTTTCAAGCTCCATGAACTCAGCAAATTGCAGTTTGCAGTGAAATACAAGTAAGCTCAAGAGGCTTTATATTTCACAAGAAAAGTAAGTTATAGTCATAAGGTGAACTTTAAAAAAATACCCATGACAGGATGCAATCTGAAATGCAAATACAAAGCCTGTCATCTCCTAAATTTTAAATATCAAGAATGACCTAAACATTTACAGTGGTTCCCTGAAAGTTATTAAGATTATTATATTAAAATTAATTGATTGAGTTTTGAGTGTCAGGGAATGGGATTTTCAAGAGTTATGGATGACCTCAGATTTGTTATAAGCAAAAGATATAAATACTTTGTCTAGAAAAATAATATCCCAAGTACTCCTCTACAGAAAATGACGCTGGGCAGCCTGTTCCAATGTTTGACCACTCTTTCATTAAAGAAATTTTTCCTGTTGTCCAATCTAAACCTCCCCTGGCACAACTTGAGGTCATTTCTTCTCATCCTATTGCTAGGTACTTGGGAGAAGAGACCGACACCCACCTCACTACAACCTCCTTTCAGGTAGTTGTAGAGAGCAATAAGGTCTCCTCTCAGCCTCCTCTTCTCCAGACTCAACAACCCCAGTTCCCTCAGCCTCTCCTCATAAGACCTGTTCTCCAGGCCCTTCACCAGATTTGTTGCCCTTCTCTGGACACGCTCCAGCACCTCAATGTCCTTCTTGTAGTGAGGGGCGCAAAACTGCACACACTATTCAAGATGCGGCCTCACCACTGCCGAGTACAGTGGCATGATCACTCCTCTACTCCTGCTGGCCACGCTATTGCTGATACAGGCCAGGATGCTGTTGGCCACCTTGGCCACCTGGACTCACTGCCGGCTCATATTCAGCTGGCTGTTGACCAGCACCCACAGGTCCTTTTCTGCCAGGCAGCTTTCCAGCTACTCATCTCCAAGCCTGTAGTGCTGCGTGGGTTTGTTGTGGCCCAAGTGCAGGACCCTGCACTTGGCTTTGTTGAACCTCATACCATTGGCCTCAGCCCATCAATCCAGCCTGTCCAGGTCCCTCTGCAGAGCCTTCCTACCCTCAAGCAGATCAACAATCCCACCCAATTTAGTGTCATCTGCAAACTTACTGAGGGAGCACTCAATCTCCTCGTCCAGATCACTGATAAAGATGTTAAACAAGACCGGCCCCAACATCCAGCCCTGGGGGACATCACTTGTGACTAGTGTCACAATAAAATTCTCTATGTTTTTCACTTTTTAAAAAATATCAAGAGATCTAATACTATAGGATGGTAAAAGAAAAAAGAAAAGGAGATGGAAAAGACACATATACAGTTATTAGAACATTTGCTTACTTAATTAAAAATCCTACCAAGCAGGGGGATTCTGAGGTGAACTGGAAGATAAGAAAAACTTCAAAAGAAAGAAAAAAGCTGCAACTCAATAAAGGTAAGTGACATGTACTGCTCTAAGGAGATAGGAATTGCCACCTATGAAGACACATGCTTGAAAACAACCAACTAGGTACTGTAGAAAAGGATCCAGGTGTCAGCTTACGTTCAGTTTGAGATATCAAAGTCAGCATTGTGAAAAGGGCAAGTAGTCCATGTCTACCCTACGGGCCACGTCTACCCTACGGGCCACATTAGGAGGCTGATGAAGCCTCATCTGAATTATTATATCTAATTTTGGATACTACATTTTCAAACAACAGAAGACAATCCAGAGATGAGTTCTCCAATTGCTGTTACTACTCTTCATGTCTGAGAAAAACCTGGAAGTACTTGATTGTTTAATTTAGAGAAGAAATGAAAATGGAAGAGAGAACTCTGTCTCTGCAGCAACTGTAATGTAGTTAAAAGACAGTAATTTATTCCCTATTTCCACAACATATAAGGCCAGTAACAGTTCAGTTGCAGTAGAGGATTCCTAACATCAAGTTAACAAACATTAAATGTGAGAGGAGTGAACCACTCTCTGAGGAGATTGCCTGAAAGACTTTCTGGGAAGGTTGTGCTTCCATCAGTAGAGATTCTTAAAAAACAACTTATGCAATTATCTGATGGATTTAACATATTTGTAATTAAATATCACAAAGCAACTCGATAGCTACTCTAAAACGTTAGAGGTCTTTCATAAAAACAGTGAGAAACAAGTAGAAAAGAAGAGCAGATTTCAGCCCACCACTATAGCACTGGAACAAGTTTAGAGCTGGCCAGGACTGTGACTGGGGGCTCTGGCAACTTTGTTCTTGAAGTAAGCATACGAGAAGCGACTAAAAGTTTCAGTTTCTAAAGCTGGTGTTTATTAGCACAGAAGATGTTAAACTAGAACAAACCAAGGCAAACCAATATGCAGCATGTGACAAAAGGTGTCAACACAAACCTTCCCCTTCCTTGTTATGACCTTTTAGAGTACACCCCAACTGAAATCCAGCCTTGCTTTTAACACAACAGCTGCTAGTGACTTTGTGTTGCAAGAAAACCTACAATGCATTGTCCTCCCACACAGTAAGCCACAAATCTCCATCACAAAATACAGCTCCTATCTCAGGCATCCAAATTAAGAGTTAACGGGGCAGAGTGTTGTTGGGTTTGGTTGGGTTTATTTTGTTTGTCTGTTTAAAACCCAAATCTCTCCTTTCCGATCACATTTGGACCTGCATGCCTTGGCTATGTTCTTTAACAAAAAGCTAATTTTACTACACTTAGGACTCAATTTTGGCATCTGTTAAACAATGCAGCACTAGTTCATTTAGATACTGTGACTGTTGCCTGGACAGGCAGTAACTTAAGAACATGAAGATTTCTCCTGTGGCCCTCAGTATAGTGCCAAATTCTTGTTACCAACAAGTAAAACACATGTAATTTGGTTAAATTACATAGATGATTACATCTGTACTGCAGTGACTCACATAAACAAGATTTCTAGTTTTCAGTATTCCCTCAGATAAGTTGCATCATTTAGTGTTAATAATACTGTGAATAAATGGATTTAATATATGAAAGTATGAGTTCTCTGACCAAATTAAAGAAAAACACCTCCACATTTACTGAGGATTAAATCTAGGATTCATGAAAACAAATAGTTTTCATTTTCTCAATTATAAGCCAGAAGTTCAGATCCAGTATAATCGCAGCTGTGTATAAAGGTATGCTTAACATGAAGGGAATCTTCTTCCAATGCTACAAGGCAGTCCAGTGAAGTTACTTGGAATAAGTTTGGCTAGATACATAGACAGGCATGCTGGAGGCTGCAGTTGTAAAGAGATAACCATTTCACTGGTGTTACGGAAAAATAAACGAGATTATTCCTGTGCTGCAATGAGACAGTCCACTGGTCTGAACCAGCTAAGCCTCATAAATCAGTTACATTGATTTGTTATGCTAGTGACCACCAGCTAAGTCATAGAGCTCTAATACAGCTCTGTCCTCCTTCACACTTGTTGATCACTTCACCAGATACCTGTGCTTGCTGGGGGAGATAGCGACAGGTTGTTATGACAGCCACCTGCTTACACCCATGGTAGGCACTATCTTTGCTCAAGAGCTGTGAAAGAAAATCTCCAATAGAGAAACTCCAAACCACATTGTTTAGAGTTGCTTAGAAATCCTTCCCCCAAAATTACTTTGTCTCGACAGCCTGTCCACTGCCTCTCCTCTGGGTAATCTTGAAGCTTTGCCAGGATGTTATGGCCTTTGATGTAGATTATTTGTCACGATAAATAGTATTATGTGAAAGTTGTATTTTTTCCCTTCTGTCTTTTGATTTGTAATGCAAGAGATCATAACACAGATTTAAAGTTATGAAGCATGAGTAATTTAAATCTTTAAAATATCTGAACATCTGAGAGCTTCCTATTTAAAAGTACTAAAAACATCCTTTTGGAATCATTATATTTATACAACACTTTCTTGGTCTGCTTCAAAAAAATATTTTTTTTTCCCCTCACAGCAAAGAAAAACAAGAAACATTTTTCCCTCAATGAATAGAAATGACTAAACACAAAACCTAAACTGTTTTACTCTTGGTTTCACAGTCCTTCTTTGGGGCTAGTATCTGACACTGGTTGCAATGTATTGAACTTTGAACATTCCCTTCTTTTTTTGCGTTCCCTATCTTTCAGGTTCATGCTTATATACATCTACAATACTGAGTACTAGAGTATTTCCTTGCTTTTTCTTTTTTAGTAGATATGCAGGTAGGCTGATTAACAGCATGCAATACAATTGCACTGTCATTTACCACTTACGCTGATCAAACTACAATCACTACTACTAGCCCTCAAGTGATAACTACACACAGTACTACGCTGCATAAGCAACGATCACAGGCTGAGGCCAAGAACAATTGCACTGCTCTGGCAGGCAAGCACAGGGCTCTTGATCTCCAAGTTCCCTTTGTTCCCTCAGAGTCAGTACAGAAGTCAATTACACATTTACTGATAACGTGTCTCACCCTGCCAGAAGGGTACTTCCATTAATATTACATTGAGTATTGGAATAAATGTAGAATAAAGGTGATTCTGTGGCTAAAAATGTGATACCTTGATCCCTGCTTGTCTGAAAACAACAGTAAAAGGTACCTATAGCAATAACAAGGTACAGAATCACATGACAGTTCTTCAGAGAAAGCCAAAGTCCTTTGAAAAAGATCAATTACCACAAAATAGTAGTGCACTGCTGTCAATCTTCTACCTTTCTTTATAGTGAAAAATGAAATATAAATAGCCTTTTGCAGTGGATAAGAGTACTCCCAGCTTAAGGGGAAGTTTGCAGGGAAGTCTAAGGCCAGTTCTGCTGACTTCCTTGAGCAGTGTGATGTCATATATTTTGTTTTGCAAGGCAGGAAGAAATACCCATCACAGCCCCATCACTTTCAAATGCCACTGCTACTTCTTTGGTCAGCTCTAATCAGAAACCATCTCTTAAATACCCAAAATGTTTAGCAACCCACAATAAAAGTCTATGTAGAAGCCCTTTTTGACAGCCACTTAAAAGGTGAAGACTATTTTAAGACAAACAGGAGAAAAAGAGTAGGAAAATAAAGCATTTTGTGGTTTCCTTACAGTGACCACGAGAAGTATGCAAAAATAACAGAAGTCTGAGAAAGAAGAAAAGGGTCATCGAACCGCAACTGCCTAAGAAATAGAGATGCCTCATTTCTGTTAATGTCAACGCAAAGAGGTTCAAGTCTCTCAGGCTTCGCAAATGTCACCACTGTTATTATCTAGTTGTTGAATATTATCAGTATGCTAAAGGTACATATTCTAGATGGCTTTATGCTGATCTTGCAGAATAAGTCCAATGAAGCATGAATAATGTGTGAATTTATACCATCATGAAAAGTGCTCATAACTACTTCTTTCCCTTGATGTCTTCATAAAAACATATTTCATTAAAGGACACTGAAGGTATTTTTTCAACTGCAAAATAGAATAGGAATTTTGTTGTGGGCAAATGCAAGAGGCAGAACTGAAGCCAAACTGCATGCAACATCAGGATAACCTGCTGCCAATTGGAATCACCAATACAAGGGACAAGAGTCCATCTTCTATGCTGGTGCATTTTTGTGCTGTGTCACCCACCAGGACCAGACCCGCAGGGTGCTGCAATTCAGCAGCGGCGCCACAGGAGCTTGAGGAAGACAGGGCAAGACACCACACTCTGCCACTTCCATATTTCCTTATGCTTGAACACAGAGAGCACATGCATATCTGATATTATCCATCCATTGGTTTTGTATAATTTATACCACTTGTTCAACTCCACCTGAATGCCTTTTTAAAAACAGTTGTCTTTGTATAACAGTAATACACTTGCACACCGGGCAGGACACAAACTAAGCATGGGTGGTTTGTTTAAAGTGCCAAAAACTGCTTGAGACTGATAGCAAGAACTAATTTTGATTTTAACCACCTTGTCTATTTGGAATTAATTCAGAATTTCTGCAAATCTAGACAGAATATTACAGATGGAAGAAAAAGTGCATGCATAACAATAAGACACACTAAGAAATAAGTGTAATTTTTCTCTTAAACTAACAAAGTAATTTAAAACCCTTGGTGAGTAGCTTAATAGACAAGAGCACTCTAGCTTCAAATGGATTTTAATGGGAGGGTAACCACAAGAATAAAATCAATTAATGAATACTATAAATAGATTAGTGAAAACTTGCAGCACTTTTTCTTTCCAAACATCCTCCTACCACACCACCCATGGAACTACTTGCAGAATAATATGATAAAACAGCCCATGTAAGAAATCAAATACTGCTGCCATTCAGAGTTCTTAGCACAGAATTTTCTGGAAACTTTACGCAAGTTCATACTTCCAGAAGAGTGGGGTGTTGTAACTATGCTAACAATACATTCACCTGAAAATACAGAGAAGAACAACATTTTGAAGTATTTTGTCTGCATTTGGAATGTTGTAAATTAGATGCCTTGAAAGTGAAGCTTTTTAGGAAACTTATCTAACTTTCCAAGCTGAGCCATTTATAAGCTTTGTCACGCTACATCCTCTAAAAACACTAAATACTTTTGAAAATCTTGGCCATAAGGTGTCAGTTGCAATAAACCTCAAACGAAATGGGGAAGAAATTTGCACCTTCTACTGTTTACCAGCATAGGTACCCCAAGAGAGGGCATACTATTTTGCACTTCAAGTACTGATAACCACACATGTGCCTCTTGTATCTTTGGGAGTGGTAAAAACAGAAAACACGCTTGAGGTATGCATTTAGAAGTGAGAGAATATACTTCTTTTCCTTCTCTTCAACTTTCTAAGAATGAAAGAAATGTTAACAGAGATACAAATGCCACTGTTGACAGAGATTATGATGCAAAGAATCAGGCTGTGATTTGATATCGAACAATGCCAGATCAATAATCAGTTGCTGGGTGTTGTAGCCACATGTATGATATTCCAAAGTCTTTCCATCATAATAAAGCATGGCTGAAAGATAGATCTGACCTCCTTTCACTGATGCGGTTGTAATTATACAGTATCATCTGAAAAACAGTCAAAGGTCTTTCTTGGAGTACTTAACCAATGAGGCACAGCTGTATTTCCCTTTGACAGCTTGTCAAGTGTGTTAGAGAAATCTGTAGCCATCCTCAACATCCTGAGGGTTGCAATGTGAAAACAGAACATGACGTAAGGAACAAGAACTATGTTGAGAGTGTGTACATGGCCAAGTGTATCAGATGTGAGGCTGTTAAGATTTTATCTTCTGTTAAGCCCATTAGATGCAGACAAACAGAAAACTCCCATTCATAAAACGTATATGTGTGGAATTCAATAAAACAGCAATCATACAAAGCTGTACAACACAACAACTAAGCAAAAGCAGGAGATAAATACCTCTTCCTACATGCTGTGTTTATGTAGGGATTTACTTTTCTAGCATCTATGCGATAATGCTGTGACCATGGAAATAGCCTACAAATGTTTGTCCTTAGAGGTTCTCTGATTGTGAGTCATAGTTGCTTCAATTTATATTCTTAAAAGGCTACAAATAAGTTGTCCCATTATTCCATGTTTATTATTTTAATTGCTTCTGTAATGCTGCATCCCCAACGACACAATTTGTGCACTCCAATACTGAAGGGAGTCGTGCCATATAGAACCATTGACAATAGAAAGTTCAATAAAAACTACCATAGAACAGATTTATTCAGTATTATTGTGAAGGGTGGGAGAGCTAACGCAGACCTCACTGATATTTGCCAGGTCAAGCTAAGGAGAGTCAGTTACAGAATTGGCTGACTTTTCGCAATGTCTGTACCAGACAAATATATTCATTCATTGAGGATTTTATAATACTTATGAGGAAGTTTGAATATTTAATAATTTGTCAATTTGACCAATACAATTTTTCTGTAAGACATATGATGGTGAACTAGGAATTGGTTATTTACTGGGGTGTGGGGAGAGAGAGTGAGATTAAAAGAAAGAGAGACCTCAAAAGAGGAGGCAGGTCCTAGGAGAGCATCTGAGGACTTACTCCACAATAGCAACCAGGGCCTCAGCAGCTCTGGGGCTCCCTGCTGCGAGCTGGTGGGAGCCACTCATCTTACCAAGCAGCATGCTCTAGGAGCTCTAGCAATCCAGATGTTGACTGACACAGGACTCTGAGGAGGGAAGGTTAATTTTTTTTTTTTTTGAACAGTAGACATGCCTACAGAGAGAACTGACCTCACCAAGCTTCTTGTGATGTCTAAATATTAAACTACTGATCTAAGAGCATGGCACCTAAATTCGGGTTAGAGTCCTATCAAAGCATGAAGAAGCAGCTTCAGTGAGCCAAGCTTTTTTGAAAGCAAGGAATACAAATCTGAACCCATGCTTCATCTTCCTCTTAGTCATACAGTTCAAGGCAAAGAAAAGGATAATTAGCAAGAAGTTCATCGGTTATAGCACATGTTCAAATGAACCAGTATTCACTCAGATGAGTAGATACTTACATAATTTCTGTTTTCTTTAGAGCAGTTAAATATTACTCAAGACATTACTGTACCTATTTACCTCAATATATTCTACAGACAAACAACAATGAAAAGAAGAAATCTTGCAACAACTAAGGAAGTGAACATTTGGAATGAATGAAGGTTTAAGTCCAACTTAACACAGTTTTGTCACACTGTCTGGCTAAATTGCTGCAGGAAAACACCGATTCACTCCTTCAGTGTCTGTGTAACTATCCGTGACTTACAGAAGATGTAAATGCCCAGTCAGAATGTAATAATCACAGAAAAATGCAAAAGTATCATTTTAATAATATGAATAGTCCCCCAAAAGTTGTAACCAGATCCTCGCAGTTAATCATGTAGCTAAGTGCTTTTCCTAGCTCAGATCCTGAACAAGTAGCTTAGTGCAGAATTATACTTCCACTAGGAACCCAACAACTCATTCTCATTCAGTGTTAAGGCATTCCAGATGCACCAGTTTTCATCTGCCAAGGGTACACATTTGTACCTGTCACATGTTTTTGTTTAAAGTTGTTCTACATGTATCAGCCATTCTAATTTTAAAATATCTAGATGTATCAGTACATACAAGTCAATAAAATTTTCAAAATCCATATTTATATGGATTCACAACTTCATTAAAACATGAATTGACCATGAATCAACTCATAATCACTACTTGTATCTTTTTATTAAGTGTAATATACATAAATGTGTACACAGACATATCAAAATATATGCAGAACGAAAGAAAGCAAGATAAAAATATTGGAATGACAATTAGTGCAAACACACAGACATAATCCAGGAAAAAACCCTAACCCTTGTTTTATTAGCAACTGCAAAGCTTGAAGGTGTGGTGGTGGTGGCGGGGGTGTGGGGAGGGGGTGTAGGGGGGAGTGGGGGGGGGGGGGGGGGTGGAGTGTGGGGGGAGTGTGTGTGTGTGGGGGGGGGGGGGTTTGGCACAGCCAAGGGGATTGTTTCTGTTTGGTTTTTGGTGGTGGGTTGGTTTTTTTATTTATTTCTTGGATTTTTGTGTGTGTGTGTGTGTGTTTTTATTTTTAAATGCAGCCTAAATCCAATCTCACACATGAGTCTGACTGGACCCCCATCTATTAATGACAAGCTGCCATGCCACTCCAAAAGCATTTGTCTGAAGGCTGGCTGAACTGTGTGTGTACTTCTCACGTATCATTATTCCAATTAGGTCAACATCTGTGCCACAAGCTTCATCTAGATCCACGACGAAATCTACGTTCAGAGGACTGAAGCATCTTCTGTTTCTTACCTGGGGCACACTAGTCAAGGGGTTATTATTACAGTCTTGTTAAAAAAGCTACTTATTTAGAACAAAGATTAGTATTACACTGTAGAAAGGATGTCAAACATGACACATCTGGACTCTTTATTTAGGTGCATTTTGCTGAGGACAGGAAACAGTTTTTATGATGTGCCAGTGAAATAACTGTAAGAACAAATCTGGCTTTTGAAGCTGAGAACCATCCATACTGGAGCCAAGAGCAGTGCCAGTCTGGGACACACGTACAGTAAAGCATCAGGTGAAAAATAAATGCAATTGCAAAAAGCTCAAGGATGCTTATCTCATCACAAAGAACGCCTGTGTCTCTTGTACTGGTTCAGTTTTTACTGTCTGTTTTTACAGGGATTAAGTTTGTGCTGGAAGATACCACAGGAAAATGGGAGATCACACAAAGCAAACCTTGAAGCCCTCCCCAAGTTTTCAAATTAATGGCCATTTTTGAGGCAGAGCTGTCTCTTCCTTCTGAATCTTAAGTAGCTCATTAGATTTCTGATCAAAAGTAATTCCAAAAGTAAAATTAAAAAAAGTAAAAATTGTGCCCTTGAGTCAGTGAAAAAACATATGTAGTGAAATATTGTTAAAATAAAGATGCTGTTCATTCAGATCTTCCTCTCAAATAAGACCTGAACCAGTAAGTAAGAGAGAATCAAAGCCTGGAAAGGCTCAGGGTGGTCTTCAGGGTTTAATTTGCTCTACAGTACTGTGTTCCCACAGCTAAGAAAGGATGGGAATGCATGTACCATAGGAAGTATCTGTGATATTATTTCTGCGAACCAGAAGTATTCCACAGACAATAGAGAACTTGCTTAGTGCAAAGGGCACAGTAATCTCAGTTTCATAGCTCCTGGGCTTATGTTTGGGTTCTGACTTTTGGTCAGCATTTTTAGCCAAGTCACACTTTGGAGAGGAAAAAACAAAGGCAAAGCAGCAGCAAGTAAAATCAGGGAAATATATAGCATCATAGATGAAAGGAACCACTACGCTCCAAGTTCTTTAAACATCTGGAATTCTCTGAAAGGGTAGAGGGTAGAGTTGAATATAAATTATTTTATAAAATAGACAAAATAAGATACATGTATTTTTTTGCCCTCATTCAGTGTAGTCAAACAGTGAACTCCACAATGCAGCTAGTCACTGTAACCAGTTTCAAACCAAGTATAAAGAATGTGTGTCCATACAAGCCAAGGGAGAGCAGTAGAAGAGAGATGGAAATGCAGCCTGTGCCAAGAACAGCACACAGAGGTCAGACCACCTGTTTTCCAAGGACTGGCTTCTCACTTCACTGAAGTCAGGTGCAAAACTCTTACAAGATGAGGCCTCAGCAACAGACTGTTTTCCTTAAAATTCCTGTACTTTCCATTAAGCACCACAAACACAAACCTTAAACACAGCAGTTGCCCTTTTCTTTTTTTCTTTTAGTCACTAAGTCCTAGAGGTGAAAATCATGGTTCCTTTTGAAATCTACCCCTTATAGATTATAGAAACTTTTTTTTTTTACTGTAGATTTGTCTTAAGTAGAGGTGAACCATGAATCGGAGCGTAATCACCTTAATAGCAATTACATATGTAAGTTTCATCTTCATAGCACTTCAGAAAATTTCCCTAATTAATAACCCACCTTTCTGCTATGCTAAATATAGCAACTCAGAAGTCTGGGCTCCAGCTGCTTGGGAGCAATGAACATCCCACAAGATTTTTGCCTGTCTTTCATCCACTACAGTGCCTATCCCAAAGCCTCTCATTTCAAGTCCAGAAGCACACCTATCCTGTAAAGTGACCTGCTACAACAGGGAGAAAATAACCTTTCCCCATGTTCATTCATCTTCGGCCCTTCAGCAGATGTCAAGTGAGTTCCAGTTCAAGATAAATAAGTACGAATGTCTGAAACCCTAGGAATGGGGCTTTATATTAAACAGGGCACACATAGATTGAGAAGCAGAGGGTCCTGCATAAGCACAGCATGTTTCTCTCACCTTGGCACGCGGCACTGCCAAGGAGCCATCAGCTCAATAAAACTCATCCCAAATTAATTATTACTTGTTAAAAGCGGGACTCTCCAAATAAAAATAGTAATGATGCTAGATTATTTACTGACTTTGAGTTTCAGGGCTGTTTAATGTCCTTTAAAGAAAATGCTACCAGTTATTTTCATTTCAACTTACTCTTTGTAGGTGTGCTTAAGATACTAATAATGAGGGAAATGCTGCTAGTTTTAACCTTTTACAGCAAAAAGTTTTTTACCTTCTAGGGTAAAAAACTTTTACAAACTTTTGACATCATGAAGTAGAGATTGACTCAAAGCTCAGAGGTCAATAACAACGTTCCAAGAGATTGCTACTAAATATTTTGTATCAGGTTTTAGAAACTCTCAGTTCCTGGGTAGTGCTTGAGAACTCACATGAACTATTCTTTCCTCTTATTTATAAATTCTGGGGGTAGCAACATCATGCTTGTGATTGAAATTCCCATATAAGAGCCTAAAAATTATTAAATTATGTTATTTTTTTAAAATACTATTTTCTTTTATGAGCTTACAGCAGAGTATTTGCTTTGAAAAGCTGAACAAGCAAGTGGAAGAACTGACTTTTTTCCCCCCTGGGAGTTAAAAAGCAGGATATTTTGAAATTACAGCAATAAGTACATAATCCTAGACCAGTTAGTTATCACTGGCAACATATCATTATTACGTAAACTAAAATGTAACAGGTGTTTCATAAATAAAGTTTCCTGAGGGAATTATTCTTAGGAGCACACATGCTTCATTTGAAATGTTAAATAAACTGATGGTAAACTGTAGAAAGATCACATTGCCATGCAATAACACACAAACACAGTTTTATTCCATTTTTTTTCTCCTCCTCCTCCTCTTCCTTTTTTTTTTTTTTTTTCCAAATTTGGAAATAAGCAAAGTGTTGAGAAAAGAGAAAATTGACAAAAGAAATAGGGACTAAGTCATCCACATATGAATACTTAATATTTGTATAAGTACTGTAGTGCCATTTAAATGGGCTCCAAATGGTTTCTCATGACAAGCAGGTAGTACTTAAGCCTGAATATACAAACTTAAAAGCCATTTGCACTGTATTGTTCATTAGTGTTAGAATCTGTAAAGAAAATGGCCAATGTAAACTGAAACCTAATTTTCCCCTGTTTTTTCACCTTTATAACAAGCATTTGCCAAATTTGAATTCCATATATTTAGACCACAAAGCAAGGGCTGACTGCTTGCAGCTGCTTTTTTTTGTATGCATGTGGAAATGATCAGTAAGTCTAGGATCTCACTTGGAGACCTCCTTACTTTAAGTTTCCATTAATGAAAGTACTGTTCTTCAAAAACATGTCACAGGGGTTCCTCATAAGCAATTTTTAAAAATGCCATTTTCTTATCCATACAAACGTAAGTCAAATAAAATTACTCCAGAGCTGCTGGTTTTCTAGCTTTTCTAATTGTATTTGTTCACAGATTTTCTTGGCATTATAAAGTGGAACTAGAAACAAAAGTAAACAAAAATCCAACCCAACAAACACAATGCATACATTGATGAAACCTCCTGAGTGCTTTAATATAATCCAAGGCAATTTTCTCTAAGAAACAAAGTGAATGAAATTTGCTTACGGACCCTAAGCTTTGCAAACCCTTCAACTAGAACAAGAGAAATATGTGGCTGGAAGCCAATCAGCAGCCAAATGTGTTAGATGGTTCCATTTATTATTAATGTGACAACATTCTATATAGCAGCAACAGTGCAGGCAAGTAAAGGGTTGCCATGGAGATAAGTTACACAAGATGCAGCTAAAAATACTCCCTTCTTCCCTTACAGTAATACATATTGCATTATATGAAGGCTAACAATGATGATATCAAATGCCATCTCAAAAAATTTCCAGCTGTGAGCATTATGGCTATCTAATGGATTGCCCGATGGTCACACTGCATTTCTTGTCTGTATACGTGCAGCTCCATCCCACCTCCCCACTCTTATTACATGGTTAAATGTTAGAAGACAGCTGTTGACATTATGGGAACAAAATATTGCTCCCTACTTAGGGTAGATTTCTTACACCATTGTGACTTTGGTCATGTACTGTGAGGAGATGCAACTTAAACTGGAAAACAAACATATGGAAATGTCTTTTGAACAGGATCGTAGGGGGTTATGAGGCAAAACTATTCTTCCTTTTCTCTGCTTATAGTCTTTAAAAGACTGTATTGGCATTCCTTCCTTAATTTATCATCTAATTGAACTAATTAATTATTTGTATAGAATCACAGATTATATAGACTGGAAAGGACCTCATCAGTCATCTAAGTTGTGTTCGTGTTAAAGCCTACTGCTGAGCAGCAGATTGATTCTGGGCTGTTTTCAGCCACAAATTCACCTTCGGTGATGTAACAATATAAATTCTTGCCAATATGCATAGTCATATATATAAACTTCTCATTTTCAACTGAATTCAAATATTTCTTCCACTTAGGGTGATCAACCATTGATAGCATATTTCTCTTCCAGTAGAATAAACTCCATCTTAAAACAGGATAATATTTACACTTGCAAAACCAAGGAATTGCTCCTAGAGGAACAGAAGGTAGGGTACAAGTTTTAATTTTGTCATTTCTCAAAGTGCAATATCATTTCTGCTGTTAACAGGCAGCAAAAAGCACACATGGGAAATGAAACCAGTGAATTTAAGAAACTTGGGTAACACTATAGAAAACTTCTCTCAGTGTGGCCCAGGTGCACAGAACTCTGCAGGTCAGCACTATTTCCTCTGCAGCAGCACACAATTATCACAGAGAACAGTAACCTCTTTACAACATGCACAACTACTTCCTTCAGTACCACTGTCTTTAACTATCAGTTTTCCTCTTTTTCTCCATGTACTCTTTCTTACCCATGATGGCACAAAAATGAAATATCTAAGACTGTACCCCCCAAACACGCTCAGCTGCTGGCTGTGTAAACACAGGAGTGAGCCTCTCCTGAACAGCAGGTGAGCGTACAGTTAAAGATGTGCCTGGGTACTTTCTCAAGGAAAAAACACTCTTCAAAATAGGCCTCCCTACCATGCTGAATTCCTGCTTCTCCTCTTTACCCAAAGACTTACTTTGTTTTAAAGGTTCACCTGAGCTGAACCCCACAGGATCTTTGAGCATAGGCTCTGTGGTTTATTCATTGTCTATAGAGGACTTAAGACACATTTGCCACTGTATTAATGCTATCACTATTACCATCTAAAGGATAATAATTTGACACATATGTGCCTGTGGCTCTGGAAGCCCTCCATTTGACTATCATCTATATGCTGTTGGTTAACACCATGCCTGGACGCATACATACACATAAAACTGCAGATCATATCCTATATCCCCCTAAATACACTTTTCTAGTTTCATAACTCACCCTGTATAGCACAGAGCTATTTCTGTTGTGGGGAGGTTTTTTTGGGTGTTTGGGGTTTTTTTGTTTTGTTTTTTCCCCCCTCTTCTTTCCCCAGAAGCAGATTGCTAGTTCTTTGGAAAGGGACTTTTTGTTTGTTTGGCTTTTAATTTCTTCAGTGCTGTTATGTACACTTAGCCTGTGCTAGACTTTTTTTTTTTTAAGTGAGATGTTATCCTGCTTTTTACAAGCACCATAGCTCTCCTGTGACACTACAGCTTTCCTCTGAAAGCTCAGCATCAAGCAGCTCCCAGTCCATGTGCATTGCCATGCAGATAGAATCACAGTGACCTTGGATGATACTTTTGCTGGACAAGCCTCCAGAGGATTGCATTATTTCTGAAGCAAGGCCTCCTGTCAGATGTTGTACTACATGGCACAGATGCCTGTTCCTAACAGACACTTCACTTGGAAAAAGCATTCTCTTGTTTTTCACATCCGTTACCTGGAGGAGAGTTAAGAAAAACAAAACAACTTTTAACCATAACTGATTGTATTTGCTCCCACCACTTCTTTCAGGTGATTTTTTGGCAAACCTTATAGTTTATATAAGCCAATAATAATAGCATAGGTAGTAATATTACAACAACAAGGTAGGGTGTTTGTTTTTATTTGTTGTGGGGTGTGGTGTTTTGTTTCTTTGTTTTTTTAAAGACCCCAAATATATAGGAATTCTGGTGAACAGTGTTTTTAGAAGAGAATTTACTCATACAGCACCATGACTACACCGCATATATACACCTCAGAGGCTGAAGACAGTGCTACACAGAAGGGGCTTCAAGAATGACAATATTTATCTTCCATACACTAGACATTCCTGTTAGCTGAGCAGAAGGATACCAGGACATTGACTACCTTTTTTAAAATAACAGTGATAGTATATCACCTCTTCAAAAGGTAAAAATAACCAGTAATGAAAAGCAAAGGCAGTGGGGTTTTTTTGTTGAGGGGGGGAGGGTTGGGTGTGGTGGTTTTTTTTTTCCTGTTTCGTTTGTTTTTTGGGGGGTGTTTTGGGGTGTGGTTTTTTGTTTGTTTTTTGGGTTGTTTTTTTTGTTGTTGTTTAAACAGTTGGGAGGGTGTATATTAAAATATTAGCAAGATTCAGAAGCCAAAAATTGAAGTAATAAAAAGTCCAGGTGGATAATTAGATAGTTTTGTAACAATGAAAGCAATTAATCATCACAACACACTCTTAAGAAAAATGATAGATTGTATCTTGAAGACTGGATGCCTTACAGGAAGGAATGCTCTGGCTAACCACAAGTTATGCCTTAAAGACAAGTTACAGAGAAGTAAGAAGATTTAATGACTCTCATCATACAAATACTAGATTAAATCTAATAATGCCTTCTAAACTTAAATTCAAACTGTAAAATATCTTTCATATGGATTGTGGTAACACAGCCATTTTCACCTGAAACCTTTTTTCCTCTATTCTAAAGCAAAAAAAAACCCCTGTTACACAGCAGCAAGTTTGCTCACATACAGCAAAATTTTAAGCACGATTTACTTCATGTCACATGTGAAGCCAATAACAGCACAGAGTCCACAATACAGATTGTTCATATATTTCTTAAATATATGCTTAGATAGTTTGAAGGCCATCTCCATAGGCCCCGGAACAGTCACCTGAGAGTAGCCTCCATGAGCAGAAGGGCAGAGCTTAGATGCTTTTGCTAGTTCCAGGTCATTGCTTTCCTGCTCTTTCTTTGAACATCAAGTTCTGGATTAGACCATCATCATATCTGTATTATGCCTTTTCACACATTTTCACTCACAGAAGATAACAGGCTCACCTATCTTACAGCTAGAGCATCCTAATTAGTTGCTACCTCACGCGGTTCTGCTTCAAAGGTCACACATAGTCAGGCCAAATATACAGAAACAATTCATATAAAAACCAGTAAGTTCAGTTCATTGTAGGGGTGACCAGATAGTGGCATAACATATGTGAAAATTATATAAACAATGACAGAAACTGCACCTTGCATACCTATGGACTGATAAGTTTTGGTCTTAGCTTAGTTTCTCTCTTCCATATTTGAATATTTTCTGCAAACAGCCAATACGACTCGAGTAATTAATCAATAAATGTCATTTTCCATTAAGGCATATTTAATCATTACAAACTAGGAACAACTAACAACCAAAACCAGTATAATCACTTCTAATGTAAATGTGCTAATTTAAGTTGTGGGATACTTCTTTAAGAAAAGTGTGTGTTAATTTGGGTCTGCTCTTGAAAGCAAGCTACTAATTGAGCTGGCATGAGCCAGACAGACTAGCCCAATTCAAAGACAATATTTGCAGTGTAACACTGATTTTAAAAGTTAACATTTTAATGCAAAAACCTGCTATAAGGCTCATGCCAGTTCAATTAGTCACTCCTTCCCATGAGTAGACCCCAATTAACACACTTTTTTGAAAGATATATCCTACTGTTCAATTAAAACATGGAAGCATAGATCATTACACAAGTCTATTTTGATAATTAGCCTTACTTGATCCGTCTCAAATGTGTTATTTCTGAATTGCTGTATCATCAAAATTTACAGATTTTTTTTGAAGCAAGTGTTTTTTATCTGTATTAAGCAGGCACTGTTGGTATAACACCACCAAAATAGTCCAGAAATCCAGCAGTGGCAAGTTAGCATCTTGGTTCCTATTTTAATAATAGCAGAAGCTCATAGTACATGCATTACGATAAGATGTAGAGACCAAGTAAACAGGCCTTCTGTTGTGATTTTTTGTACAATCCTACAACAAATATGAGTAAGCAAAAGCAAGCAAGGGTTGATCCAAAGCCTGAGATCAATGACAGTCTCTCTTGACATCTGTGAGCATTGGATTAGGTCCCCATGTTCTGTGAGAAGAGGAATAATTACAGTGCATCAGGCAGTGGGAGCTCGCAACTTGGTAAATATTGATTTGGCATGGTAACTGCTATAATATTGATTTTAAACGCAGCTTGAATATAGATTTATCAACCATTCTGTAGCTCTGTGTCAATATGTAATAACAACAGCCTTCGATGGTTCAGTAAAGGAACAACAATGAAGATTTAAGGAAGAGTCATGATCATTGCAAATGTTCACTCAGAAGTATCACGATACACCTACCCAGGGAATCTTGCTACCTAACTGAGCTACTGAAAAGAGCAGTAAGTTGTTTCTAATTAGCCGAGAGTGATGTCAATCAATGAAGTCACAAAGAATTTGGGAATTTACCCTGTATTTTGAACTGTAACATAAAATACAGTGTTTTTCTGTGGAAGGAATTGATCTTACCTACTAGTAAGTTAAAACAATGCTTCTTACCATTGAACCCTTCAAATCAATATTATGCTTTTTTTGCTTGATAGAATGAAACAGGCAATTCTGAATTCGCAATTATAGATGGAGTGAATGAGACATGCCACCACTAAAGTAAGTGATGTGCAATTACAGTGCCTCTGCAGTCCACTACCAGTAATCCTGGCTTCAGCATGAGTCTTTCATTTTACAGTTGGACAAAACTTCCCTTATTACTACTTGTCAAAAGTAGTTATCACTATGATTCCCTGAGGAGTCATTCTTACTGATCTAAAGTGTCTTTAGTGAGTGCAACATAATCATCCAGTCTTAAAGAGAACATACAAATCTATTTGCCTTAGGATATTACATGCTTGCTAACTTCTCACTGCTACATCTAATGGCATTACCTAAAACAGTGTGCAAGTATACTTGTCACCAAGAATTTCTATTAAGGTAAAACCTAAACAAAAACATAATCATGCCTTGGAAAAGTATTTTGGGTACGGTCAAACCAGAAGTGTTGCCAGAACAATTAGGTAGTTATCCATATCCAAAATGCTCAGCAGGGCATGCAGCAGTGGGCAACGACAGAAAAACCTAATGACGTATGGTATTTGACATACATATTTACTTTTCCTGAGGCTGTTGCTGTGAAAGTACGACTCTAATCCCTAGTATTCAGAAATAATGTCAAATGCAAAATGAAAAACAAGTTTGTTCACAGAAACATTTTCAGTTTGAAGGAGGGTCTGCCCTTCCTGTTGGAAATACATAATTCCTGTGACCCCCCTGCACCAGAACAAACCCAAAGGCTTAGCTTTATCTAGGTCAGCAACTGCAATGGGACTAAAGTATTTGCTCAAGAACTTCAGAAGGTTTGCTGGATAAGGGCCTGCCTTATGCAAAGGACTTAAATAAAGGCTGTATAAAGGTGGTAGGAGGTGAGACAAGACCTGCCTTCAGTGAGGGATGCAGTAGGAGACAGGTCTGGTAGGTCAGACCCAGCATTGGACACGTCAGAGCAAAGGAGATCATAGCTGTCTTGAATCCATAACTTTTTTTTTTTTCAGATAGTATCTGCCTTCTCCCTCTGGCATCAATACTAACACTTCTTTAAGCAGTGGACATGTTTCTTCAGTTTGTGCTTTTTGTTTTTTTAAAAAAAAAAACTTGGAGGGGGAGAGACACAAGGTATGTCATGCCTTTTATGTCAGTGGAGGTACGTATCAGTGCAGAATTTGCCTCACTTTTTCTAATCTTTTCAAGTTGCACAGCTACTCTGAAACATCCCTGCAGAAACTTGGCAAGAAGGAAAAAAACAGAGGCAGTGAGAAGGAATGAGATAAAACTTGCCTTTCAGGATGCGATTTGCACTCCTTACGCATCTCAGGATCCATCAGTTTGCTCATATACATGACAGCCTCTTCTGTTCTTCCCCTCAATATTGCTACACCTATATCTGCCCCCTCCCTCCTTTTTTTTAAAGCTGTTTAGATTTCCTGTTGATTATGGCTCATTCACTACATATTGTCATGCAAGTAGTTGTGCTATCTCAAAGTTTAAGTATTTGGCCTCCAACAGCATAAAACATTTTATATTTTATTCAGAATGCCCTCTGTTCTCAGTTTGGCTGCAAATCACCAGAAATATCATATTGAAATTCAGGAATTCAAACTGTTGTGATAAACTTCATGTTGAAAGTCTTAACACAGACACACAATTTTTTTTTTGGCTGGATATCAATCACATAAAAAAATTGAAACAAAGTATTTCTGTTTCAATCAAGGATTCAAAATCCAAAATATACTATCCTCAATTTTCAGTGGATTGCATATTTCAACTCCTACTCCAAATCTGGGTCGGAATACCATTAAAATACTAATACTTCTTAAATTTCACATTCTGCTCAAATCTGTTTATCTCCTGAAAAAATAGAAAGTGAATTTAATGTACTTTCACAAAAATTTGAGGCCTCTCTGAATTGGTAGGTCTTAATACATTTTTTGAGTCGAGTTCTCATTTAGCTTACCAAACAGAAAAATAGTGTTTTGTGCATTTGAAGCACTTCAACACAAACTTCAGTTTCAGGCTGAAAAGGAATACACAAGTTAAACACTCTGCATCACATACATGAGCTAAGGATGCAAAACAAAGGCAGCCTGCGACTGCTCTAGTCAAACAAGAACAAAACGATTTATTAATAATTTGAAAATACTGTAAGACTTTGTCTTTTAAAGGGGAAAAAAAAAAAAAAAAAGGAGATGCCTATGATCCAGCTGAAGAAGTAAAAGCAAAGAAGAGAATATAGCAATAGCAGAACTAAGAAGTCACCGTTTCTGAGAACACCAAAGAAAGGGAGTCGGTAGGGAAAGGAAAAGACATTCTCCATTTTGATGTGTTGGTAATCTCTTAGGCTCCTTGCCAGAGGCTAGAGGCATCCCAAGGGTCCACCCACACAAACACACTCATGAGGGTCTATTACAGTGAGCTTCAGTTAAGCAATGTAAGTATCTCCCTTTCCCCACATTTGATAATCAGTACGCAAGTGCCATTTTTTACAATGCTGTTCTCAAGAAAACAGGTCTGTTCATATTGAACCAGATTTTTTAAGCATTAACTTGAAGCTCAAGCAAGTTCCTAAGCTACAGGAGCAAACTCAGGTCAATTGGTGATGCCAGATAAACAGGTTATATAAGGGAATCTTTGCCCTGTGTACAGCTGCAGGTATTAGCACTCCAGATACACTTTAAGATACACGATACATGTATTTATTTAGTCATGCTTTACATAAAACTTCTAGATCTTTTCAGGTGCAGTCAGAAAACTCACTTATTCAAACACAAACAGAGGCAGAGAAATTGGTACATCTACAAGAATGACCATCTTAAAATGCTGTAGAATATATACCAACTGTATATGACCAGTAACTCTATCTTCTCCTTAACCTCTCATGTTTGAGAAACCTCAAAATAGCCAAACAACTCACTTCATCTCTGCATTCTCTAATCTTTCATCTCCTTAAGTCCCTGACTCAGGAATGACATATTCTTCTGATCTAATGTACATCACAGAAAAAGCACAATAATTCCATAAACAATGACTCACCCTCACAGTCTTTCCCTGGGAGATGCAGTACCACAAAGGACTGTTCCCAGCTTTATGCACAAACCCTTCTCTCTAATCTGGCACCTTTCTGAGGAAAGGGAATACCGGGTAGCAGTGTGCAAACAAAAGGTGCCCCCAGCCCCAGCCTGCCTCATCACAAGAGATTGCTAATACCTGAGAAGGCCCCTCCACCCTTACCCACACAGGTGCAGCTCTTTCCATTTTTTGTGTCAGAAATCAGTGAGACTTTCTGTTTTGGGGGGGGGGGGTGGGGTGGGGTGTGGGTGTGGGTGTGGGTGTGGGTGTGGGTTGTCTCTGCTGTGCTCTGCTGTGCTCTGCTGTGGTGGCCTTTGCAGGAAGGACCCATGCATCACCTGCACACTGGCTCTCTCCAACGCTTGCTCAGGTCACATAGCAAATGCTAGTGCTTTGCCTGGGGAAGGTGAGGTCAGCTACTGCTGTCCTGTGAGCACCTAGCTGCTCAGATCTATGTGTAGAAAAGGGCACTTACACAACCTTCTTTACTTTTTCCTTACCACCAGTGGTTACGAGCACCTGCGCTATGGCTTCAGAAATAGTAAATTGAGAACTGAGGCACAGCTGTACTGTATGGTTAGTATTGTCCTTTTCACACACTAAGGACAAACAAGTACATCCAGAGCTTTAATGGGAAATTAAGAGAACTTCCAGACCAGAAAGAAGGACGGTGGCCAACTTGGGACCTCCCAGGAGACAGAAAACCTTCCATGTCCCACCTCCATCTTTGATGGCTTGCAAAAAAGCCACCTTGTTTGCACAGGCAGGCAGGCACTCTGTAACTAGACTTTCACCTGTGTCAAAAAGAGAGGAGCCTAAGCCATGACCCCTTCCCCAACGTGCTTTCAGGCTGTGCCTGCTGTGCTGTCAAAACAGATTGGGCTGTGACAGGTTGGTCGGGAAAACCAGAGATGTTTTACATTTTCTGCTTGACTTGCAGTCCTTTTACCAGACTCAAGTTTGGGACAGTTTTTCCACTGGTATTTTTTTATTATGCTTTAGGAGAAAAACAGGTCCGAGGTTGACACTCAGCATTACAGTTTCAGTACTATGCACATAAATTTAACTACTTAATTCCACTGAGCATTGGATAAGTGGGGTAGCTAAAACCAGTATATTGCATGGACCATTTATCACTAACTACAGTATACAATTCCCTTTGCCGTTTAGGCTTACACATTTTAAAGCCTTTACAATCATGCTAAATTATACTGTAATTCCTATTTCAAAGGACTTCATGAATGTATTGCTTGAACGCTGCCAAGCTATTTTTTTTGTTCATCCATACTTTAAGGGGAACTGAGTTCCTGTGAGGCTGCTTATGCATTGCTGGATCCCAAATACTGTTGGGATGTCTGTATTTCACTGAAAAGTTGGTGCAATATAAAACAGGTAAAGTGGGATCTGATTAAAAGCTATAAATAGAAAATTGATGTAATTTTAAGAAAGATAAACTACTGCACCATAACTATCAGTAAATGTTCATTTCTTATTGACATCTAATTGATAACAGTTTTTATCAACTTTTTATTATTAGGAAAGGTCCACAGGTTTTTTTTTACACTGTTGAAGAGCCATGTTCCAACAAATTATGAGTATCTGTCTCTGGATTCCCATAAATGTTCAGACCTGGGTCAACGTCAGCAACAAAAACTGTCCAGGACCTCTATCACTGCTTCCTGGTTTAGGTTGCTAATAATATTTCAAAAAGCAAGTCAAGGAAGCATGTTTCTGGAGTAACAACGTGCAGGTGCTCTGGCAGGGGAGACATAGCGGGGAGCTGACAATTGGCATCGGGGGAGCCTTGCTGGGAACGGCCCAGCTCGGCAGCCCCCAGGCTGGCCAAGACCCCACACTGCACTGGAGCAGAGCCGCTTTCATGCCAGTGGGGAGGGGCACTCATGGCCCCAGCGGTGCCTGATGTAGTGTCATGAGCAGGTGGCAGAAATCAGCTCTCCTTTTTAAGTGAGTTTGCCTGTTAGAGCAACTTGGCCAACAGAAGAGTCCTACTTTTATCTTTCAGAGGTAGAAATGTACTTGTTGGCACGCAGCCATCCTCCCCTTGAAAATCTCACAGTATTTTCACAATTTAAACACAGCTTTCTCTGGGCTGGAAAAAGAAAAGCAAACTCAGAAACCCCATAACCCTCACAAAACAAGCCTTTCCCTAAGACTTGAAAAGCCCTTGATAGGAGTGGGCACTCCTGTCCTGCAACTCCATTGCTTCTACTTACTAGTTTGGTGGTGCGATATTTTAGATATATAAAACAATTCCAATTGAAATCCTGGGCTGTGAGAAGTACAGAATTATCATTCTAGGTCTCCTTAAATAGGTGACAAAATGAATCCAGACTTTACTACCTCTCCTATGCAAATCCTGCCTATGATCTTACCATTTTTCTTTCTGTAAATAAAACCCTGAAGGTTTAAAAGTAGTATCTCTGGAAGTCAGATATTGTTAGATATATTTAAAACTCCTCTTTCCCCTCTTTTAAAGAATCAATTAAAAAATAAGTCTTCCCACTCTATGTCAGCTGTACTATAAAACTGTTATTAAAATCATCATGGATATGACAGAAATAAAGGACGTGGTCAGGAGATATTTCTGATGCACGAAAAATGTCCAGGGAGCATGCCTAATGACGTGGTCAGGATTTTTTAGGCCCTTCATACGGTTATTATTATTGCAAGTCTTCTTCCATGCCTAGGCAAATAGGCCTTGAACATTACAAGAAATTTCCAGTCATGTTGCTTGTGAAAGCCAGGTGGGGGATGCATGGCTGTCTGAAGCCTGAAGAGACTTCCTTAATGGAGTCCAACAAGATTAGCTGCCTTTACCCACTACGTGACTCTGTAAAAAAAGCAAATAAATCACTAACAGTCTCCTAATAGACTTAGCTCTTTCCTGTTCTATATGAATATTGTCTGGATTAAGCTCTTCAATGGCTAGTTCTGACACTGCCACAGTGGTTCTTTTCAGTGCTGTTTGAAAGATTTCCAAGTTTTTGAAGATGCTGCCTCTTATCCCACAGTAAGAAGTGTAAAAGGCATTCTGCTGGTAAACTTGCAGCACATTTACTGAAATTGTTTTCATCTGATCATGTTCTCCAGCTGGATCTCTGGAGTGAAAAGGGGACCTGGAGATCTCTCACTTTTTGTCAGTAACTCACTACATACTTCCTCCAAGCCCTCTGTATTAATGGATTTGTTATATACCGTGCTGCTTCATATATACTTATATATATTGCTGCTTCACCCATGACTTGATCACGTCTAGTGGAGTAGCCTGATTCTGACGAGACTGGTTGCATCAACGGACTGAGCAGGTACAATGTTCAATGGTCATGATTATATACCCTTTCTCTGGGACTAGTATTTACATTTTATATTGTGATTTTGGGCATAATTTTTTGTAAAGAGTTATTTCTGCCTTCTGTAAGCTCAATTTCAAGTGTGTTACAAGATGCTGGGACTGAAAGCTGAATGTGACTTGCTTGTACATCTGAAGCAGTCTAAGAATTACAGGTGTCAATTGTCTACCTCTTCTGTTATCACCCCTTTTTCCCCAGACTAAGTAATGTTCAATTTTCCTTTTCCTTCTCTTATCTCAGTAATGTTTTTCCCAGTCCTCCACTCCAGATACTCTACAAGTAGAGAAGCATCTCAGCAGCTGTGAAATTGGGAAAAGCAAGAATCACAATTCTTAAACATGAAAATTTGTCAAAAAACGCTGTTAGGCAAGGCCAGGGAGCAGAGCAGAAGCAAAAGTTATGCCAGCCGTTGCTTTGGGTAGTGTACGATTTGCTGACCACACCCTTACGTGGGCATAACTGAGCTAGCCAATGCAGCACTGCTGTCCAGTGGTGCTTTGAAAGTGCTGTCCCTTCCATGTTACTGCTCCAGGCACCCGCTCAGTTTGCTCATTGAAAAACCTGCCTTGAATTATGTTGGCTTTTTAGCTCAGTGCTAAGTGGTCCGTGCCTTTGTTAGTGATCAATGATGCAAACAATTCGGTATGCCTTCTGGGATGGAAAGGGTCTAAATAATCCAATTAAGTGGGAGAAAAATATTGATCAGTGCTTAGATGGTTGAAGTGGCCATGCTTCAGGATTTAGGTGTGAGGGAGACAGACGTTGCAAAGGACCTAGGGTGAAGCTATGGCACAGGCATTTATTATGCCCAGGCAAGGAGACTGGGACTCTTGTTCAAACAAAAATGAGAAAAAACCCCACCAACCAGAGGAATCCATAGAATAAGTGCTTCAAGACATGAAATCAGTTCAGGATGGTAAGTCCAGCTCACTGAGGCTGGATCTGATAAGCTCCTGTTTTCCAGTAATTGTGGCTGACCTGTTTTACTTGCACCTTTTTTTGCAAATCTGTATGCCACATGGCGTTTCTCCCATGCAGGTGATATAACTGAAAAGCCAGTTCCCCTTCCCATGTTCAATTCACACAAGACACAGAAGCCTGTCTGCTATGGCAGGTCTGAGCCTACCTCTTATTTGAAGGTGTGTAGCTCTACAGCTAAGGATCTCTTCCTTTCTTGCAATGCAGCCTGTCTACTGTGATCCAAATTACTTCCTAGTACATCAGGAATTACCTAAAAGCAAGGATGACTGTTTCATGAGAGCAATTTACTTTCAAAGATCTTGTTCTGCAGTGAGGTTTGGCCTGCTAGACTTACGCTGTTTGTTCCCACTTAGTAACCTAACACACCCTCAATCTCTGCATTTGTAGCATACACCTCAAATTCCAGAGGTTTTATTATCTAGTGCTTTGATGGACCATTCTCTGATAGGGCAAGCAACACATTCTGTTGCCGGTGGGTATCCTTTTGCATGTATCATTTATTACATAAGGTGGTAAAATGCTAAAGTAATAGAAATCAAAGCTTTTGATTATGATATACAACAGTCTTTTTCTCGTAGGAACTATAAACCTTCATTAATGCAAGTCTGAAATCAGTAAGACACAAAAGCAGAGACCAAAATTTGTCCTAGTTTTCTTCAAAGAGTTTTTGGGGGAGTATGGTGTAGGTCCTGGCAAGTTGCTGTTTTGCGTGCTTATCCAAAACCACTACTAAATACAAATGATTGCTATTTTGGATAGGAATAACACTGCAACTGACCATCAATGACTGCGGAAGTTTTGTGCCACACTCAGCTGAATCAGTGCAGATGTTTGCGATTTTATTATTTTGTTTTTTTACAGAAAGTCCTGGGAAGGCAAAAAAATGAATAGAACAGTCACAAAAGTTGAAGCTGGAAAAGCACCAGGTCCAGATGAATTTGCCACCGACTTTTGTTTTAACAAAGAACATTTTATATTGAGAATTCAGAACTACTTACTTCTAAAGTGGCTTGAGACTTACTTTGTGCTTCATGGGAAACTGTTATTTCAATCACTCCCAAAGCTAGAAAGGAGCCACTCTAACTTCCCTTGTCAAAACAGTGTTAAAATGTTATTAGTTAAAGCCTCTTCAAAATTGGGTTGTTAACATCCTGTCCTGAGTCCATGACTATCAGTTTGATTTAATTTATTTACAGATATGGATCTAACAATTGTAAACAAACACCACCAAAATGTCCCCTTTCCCCTGTATTTGGCTATAGGAAAGACCATGGCCTTTATTTACTCATTTTTTTTCTTATATGTTCACCTTTGGTACCCAACTTGTAGCTGAGATTTAACTTCCAAATGATTCTCTTCAAAGCTCATTACTAATTGCATTGATGCTGAACCATTCATGCCTCACTAATCCCAAGAGAGTTGTCTTCCCACACCACTGCCACTGGAACTGTGTCTCAATTTGCAGCTCTGACTAGACACGCAAATCAGCACTATAGGATAACGCAACAGAATACAAAAACAGTGCTTTACTTCTCCAAAAATGCTGTTCACGTTTTCATATATAAATGGAAGATTTTGTTTGTAACCTGTTAATGCTAATTAATGTTATTGGACACATCTCAGAATACAAAATAAATTTGGATACTACAGAAAGTCTTGGAAAATGCAAACACTCCATGGGGAATGTACGGCAACTGGAGCTTCAGCTGGCAACATAATATTACAGAATATTAAAAATATTCATTCTCACTGAAACAGAGCACTTGCAAAAGTCCACTTCAGGCCAGTCAGTAGAAAATTTAGATTGATAGGATAAATGGATAGGTAGATAGGTAGACTGACCAATCAATCTGTATTCTTAACCTATCAAGCAAATTTAACATGGCAAAATGTAGTACTCAGAATTTAGAGGGATGTATTAAAACACCTCCAGAGACCTGCCCCAGTAGACTTGTTTTGATTTTAGGAAAACTAATAAAATTTTGATAGCATTTTGGATACATTGCAAGGGACTGTTTTCGTGAGATACCTGGATGCCTCTGCCTCCCGTTGCTCAGCAATACTATATACCCAATAAAGAGGCCAGGCTTGCAACATAAACCCTGAGGATGCAGACTATAAGACAGCAGACATCTACCTTCCTGCTGATGGACCCATCCCTTCCTAATGAAATGTTGAAATATTTTGTTCAATACCTAACAAGCAAGTTTGTTTTTCCATTAGTGAATCGCTACAAGAAGCTGCCAATAGAGAAAGATGATTCGGGGAAGTGACTACATTTAGTATTACCTGCTTTTGCTCCTTCTTCCCAGGATGGTTGTTCCCACACCTCCCTTTAACTTCTAGATATGTAATTTATTAATTTGTTAACTTCTTTAAGAGTACCATCTAGAGTAGATATACAGCAATAAACAATTAAAACTCCTGCCAAACTTGTAAAACAGCATCTCAATCATAGTTACTAATATTTTCATTCTCTCCTAAACATTATGTGAATTATAACATACTGAATAGAAAAACAATATAGCAGTTATACAATTCCAGAAGATGTGTTTGGATATGGAAATGCTAAGTATAGATTCTGGGGACAAGAAACAGTTCTTTTTCCTGAATACTTCTTAAAGGGAAGCAGAAATTCTTATAAGTTTCTCCAGTTAGCCTGGACTTTTCATCTAATAAAACAAGAATCAAATATTCAGAAGCTTTTCCTTAAAGCACCCATATATATAAAAGTGCCTGTAATTACTCCTTCAAATTTATTAAAGGCACAAATGAATTTGTAAAAAATCTAACATTATAATGGTTACAGTAGTACTATTAATGACCATTTTTATCATCAGCATTGAACTTCAGACCCTACATGGTGCACTTGAATATGAGGAGCCAGGAACGTCCACACTTTCAGTCATTTCTTGCTGAGAGCCCAGAGGAAAAAAAAAGTAACTTCTGCTAAAGGGAATGTCGGTCTTGGGCCACAAAGTTCTACCTAATCTCCCATATGGATGGGTACATGGATGTTTAAGGGAAAAGAAAGCAGCAGAAGAGTGTTCACAAACCGCTGATAATATTCTTCTTTTCCCTTGCTTCGCTATCACCATTAGGACAAGAACTGGATGGGGGGTACTAAGTACTAAGCTAAGCACTGACACTGAAAGAAATGGAAGGGATATTGGTAGATCTGGGAGAACAACTGGTATACCTCAACGACTGTGTGACTCAGTTTGCGAAATGAGATGGTAATTTGGAGGGAGTGAGAGGGAGAGAATGTTTCAGAAGCTCGTAAATTGTGCTTGATCATCCAATGACGAGCACTTATTTTTCTCAAGTGGGCTGCTTTTCACAGCAACTATGACAGAGAATACCTTCGTTACTAGTCCACATCAGAGAGCTGAACTTCATATTGACTTAGAGACAAGGTAATACAGAAAGCTCTGACCCACACATTAAGAGCACAGTGCTCTTCAGTGTGTATTGGCTAGCTGCTTGATAGTGGGTGGAGTGCACTGTGTTTTTTCTGAAAAATGTAAAAATGTGAATGGCTTGGAAGCTGCATGCCAGTGAGACCACATCTATCTCCTTGTGAAAATGCAGCTGCACAGGATATCTAACTAGTTTTTTTGGCATAAGGCCTGTATGCTGGCAAGTCTTTCTGCAGGAAGAATTTCAACTTTGGAATTTTCTCTAGTCCTTCTTATGAAAAAGTGTTCACTTTTAAAATCTGCTGCAAATCCCATTTATTTGGAGGAAGAATTATCAGGAGAGGGTGAAGTTTCAGATAGTGATGTGATATTTCTTTTTCATGACTGGAGGGGTTTGGAAGTGCCACCTTAAGAAAATGATTTTCGAGCACAGGCTGACTTAGGCAACAGACTGCTAAGCATTTTCAGTTGCTGCTTTTTCATTGGTTTTGCTGGTTTTTAAATTATACATTAGACTGCTTGTGATCTTTCAGGGATCTTATATTTCATATTTGATCACAGAAATTGATCTATATAAAATGCCACAGCATTATAATAGCCTTTTCTTTTTTGCACAAAACAATTAAATTTTCTTCCTATCTTCTCAGTAGTATCTATACAGTGCATAGCAGCAAAAGGTACTTTACTTGGGTGATAATATTTTGATTCTCTTTTATGTAACAATTTTAGATGAAAATTTAAGCATAGCCTCACAGTTTTGTATAGTTAACATCTTTCGTGTGGAACGGTTACACATGTCAACTTCTATCTTACAGATTAGTTTTAAGCATTATAGTACTTGGGAAAAGAATGGGGAAAATTGTTTGTACATGCATGGAAAATTAAAGATGTTTAGCAGTCTGAACATTGCCCGTAATATGCTCGCTCAAAATAAAGTGTTTTAAAATTCTGCCTACAGAACAACAAAATTTATATCAACTTTCCATAATGATGGTGTTAGAGTTGTACTAAGGAGAAAAGAAATCTTAATATGCTTTGTTTGCAATATTCTCAGGAGGTAATTAATGCTAATAGTCATGCAGGCTGAAAGTTGGAACATTATAAATTCCATCCTGGGCTCCAGATTGCAGAGGCACATTTTGAATTGATTTATACTTTTTAAAGTGATACTTCTTGGAACTCAGATATCCAAAGTATTTGATTTAAATACAATCAATAGGATCCATTTCATCAGGACAAATTTATGCCCTTCACTTGAAAATATCTGCTGATAAACGAGTGAGAGGCTTTCTGGGAAAAAGCAGAAGGATTTTTGTCTGGTTTTGTACTGAATTTTTCTACCTTTGCTTGGAACATGAGTTCTAATGACCACATTAGTCTATACATATTTGCAAATGGTGTGTGTATAGCTCCATCACAACACACTTTCTTTCAAAACTCAGATGTATTATGCACAGTTTATCACAGCCTTACATCTTCTATCCAGTGATGGAATGGTGAGCTAAGCAGTCTTTGTCACTGCAATGATGTGACTTTCACATCTAAAACCAAGTTGCCCAAAGGTACTTACTTTTGGAGCAGGAGCGAACTGATGAGTACCAGCCACAGTGGTAAAACACTTTAATCATAAAGTACAATGTCGGTAGCAGTATTTACAATGCCACTTTACTGCTTTTTTTACCTTAAAAGAGATGATCTTACTAAGAGTGACATGCCAAGGGCTAAGGACTTGCATCTGAACTGTAAGCTGCAGTGTCATGTAATGATGCTACTGAGTTAGGTTTAAACTAGCTAGGGATATGGTAATGGATCCAGCACTTGGTGTAGCTCCTGGGTTCTTCTCAACTATGCAATGAAGCTTTAGTCAAACAAAGGGGAGGTCTGGAAGGGATTTTTGTACCCCTTTAACAAATATTTGGAAGCAAGCCTGCTGTATGAAAATCTCTGGTGATGACGATATCCTTTCATAAGGATAAAATTATTAGCAAAGAGAAAAAAAAAGTGTGCATTTTGGAAGATTAAGCAATAGGGAGGGAAAACAAAACCCCTTTAAAAAGTCTCAGTTTTACTTTTATGCTTTAAGAAAGGACACTTGCTGCCCTACAGACTCAGAAGTCAAGTACTTGTGTTTCAGTCTGCAAAATTATCAGTCATCCTACATTTCCTCGTACCAAGTTGTTATTTTCTGCAATTGCTTCAAACCATAAAAAAATCTTATTTTTAGGGCTGCATGAGAAGATCAAACTGCATTTAAAAGGTGAGGAGTAGCAACACTCTTTGGCAAGACGAAATGGTTTTTAAGCCAAAAGGTGAGATTGTGCCTGCATGAGTTTGCAATGGAGAGATTCGTTTTAAAGCTCTAAAAAAGGATTTCATAAATTTCTCTTCCAAATGCCACAAAACCTGCATTTAAGACTTATTTTACATCTTCATTACATCACTTGGACATTTAAAGGAAGCCTAGATAAAATTCTGAGAAGCTGATTGCACTTCCAATGAATAACAGCAGGAATCAGTCCAAGAACAAACATCTAAATCATGATGTTGCAGCAAGCTTTTACACAGGAAGATATTTTTGTGTCCAAAGTGTGCATGTGCGTACACACACACACTCACTTGAGAGCTCTGGCACGTTTCCCTCTTGCCTATCCTTATTTCTTCCACAACACAGACGCATGCACACGAACAGTTACTGGCCATGACCCTACCACTCCCATCCCACATGCCCTTGCAGTTGCTGTGGTTCCTTCTCCCTCACTTTTCTTGAGCTCCAGAGGTATGAAAGGAGAGTCAGCCCTGCAGGAAGATCTTCTTTGTGGCAGGTGTATGGCCAGGACCACAAGCCCTTATGGACTGGCCACTAAATGCGGAGGAGTCACAACGCTGACTGTTCGTGCATGTGCAGATTGAGAGTGCTTGTGATCTTTATATATGCTGCCTTTCTCCCCAAGCCCTTATTCACATCGTATAGCTGTGTTGAGAACCTCCCATGTGGCTCCCAGACCTACACATAGTATCATATTTTGTAGACCCTTAATTTCAAGAATTGTTCCACTATTTTAGAGAGCATAACCCACATGAGCAACTTGGAGTTAAAACAATGTAAAACCATCTCTAGCATGTATATGACCTTCCTGTTTAACGGTAGTCTTGCGAGGGCAAATCCATAGTGAGATCTTTGTATTCGTCTCAGATGTCTCCATCACGTATCAAATCCTTGTGTCTCTCATACATGGAAAACATGGATTTAAACTCATGAACTCATCACGATGACCTCATGTTGGTAACCTTCAACAAGTCACTTTCCCACATCGCCCCTTTCTGGAATGACACTGCTCTCTTTTGTGAGGTGACTTGAGATCTATGAATTAATATTATGCACATGAGCTGACTCATCAGTCTCAGCAGCAGTATGGGAACTTTTGCAGGCAAGGCAAGAGGAGCTTCGCCCATGAAGAAGACAAACAGGAAAAAAAACTTTTATGGTTCCAGTTTCCGAAGCTTTAAAGAAAACTGAATGCCATAAGTCTTACGAAGAATTTTTCTGCCTTTCTTCTTAGTGAATTGCTTTTTTTAATTGCGTAAACAAAGCTTTAGCCTTCTTATATATATGACGAGAGATATTTCAAAGAATCTGTGTACCAAACCAAAAATCCCAAGACGTCACTGTCAATGTTGGTGGGGCTGCCATGGCCAAACCAGGACACGGAGAAGGCATCGGCCTTGGCTCTCCACCTGTTCCCAGTGACAGGACAACCTAACAAGGATCCCCCCAGATCCAGGGGAAACATTGTAAGTTTGCTGGCATATACCAGCCTATACTTAGCAGGGAAAAAACCCAAACAAACCACAAAACAAAAACTTCTTTTAGAAAAAATCAATTCAAGATAATACGACTTGATATTGAAGTATTTTTTTCTATTTTCCTGAGAAAAAAATTCAAAGTTGTTAATTTTCTCAAACTATTTCATTTGGATTTATTACAGTTATTCACACTTAGAATTAACAATTCATATATACCCTTAAGCAGACACTAGCGTACAAGTTATGGAAAGCTTGACTGTGGAGAACAGCTGAAAATTCATGTTACTAAATTTTACTTTTCAAATTTTGTCCTGTCCAGAAATCTCAAATATACCATTTAAAACTACATTTTTTGCTATTTTCAAAGTGTCAGAAAAACCAAAAAGCTGAAAAAGGTCCTTATCCACTTCAATGAAAATATTAGGAAAATCAAATGGCTTCTGTTTTGGCATTCTTTCTAATAACAACGTAAATAGATTCATCTGTAAGCTGAAGGTATTGTTCCTGAGGAGTTGCATCTGGTATGTCCAGGAAGGAGAAAGTAAAAAGAGGGACCTAAGATTCACTATTATTTTGCATAAAAAGCAAGAAATAACAGTGATGAAGCTGTGTTGGCTGGAAGATATGAAAAGAAATGAGAATATTATCACTAGAAAATGTTTATTTCAGCAGTGATGAAGCATTTGGAGAAACTGATAACCTTAATCAGTGAGAAAAAATAAGCTTTGAATCTTCACCTGGCCTGATTCAGGGAACTCAACACAACACAGAGAATTATCCATACTGGTGATCATTTTTCCCTTTTGTGCAGACAGGTAAGGTAGTTTAGCTGAGTACTATGCAAGGAAATACGTCTTCATCTAAAAAAGGAAATTTACAAATATTTATATATATTTAATAATGTAAGTAGGTAGAGCACTACACAGACCAGAAAGCTGGTGGGTACTTTCAAAAAGTATTGGTATACTGAACACTTCTATTATGAGAGGACAGCACATTGTTGTACAATAATACCCAACAATCTTTTCCAGTGCTTTTGAAAATCTAAGGTGGATGGCAATTATAGTAATGTCCTGGATAGTCTTTTTTTTGTAGTTGTGATACAGGAAAGACAGGGCTTACAGGTACAAATAATATCCTTTATATTATTGGTTTATATAACTTTTTTTTTAAAAAAAAAAAGCAAGCTTTGTCTCAGCCTACACAGAAGTAACAATCTTCAGGAAAGGCAGATTAAGAGTAATAACAAATTGGCAAATAATTTTTTTTTTCAGACATAGTCTTAATAATAAACAGTAGGAATTAAAGTTTTTCAAGTAATTTTTCAGAAATTCTAGGAATTTCTTACTATTCTTTATAACCGATATTTACCCTTTACAATTTAAGGATGAATTTACACCTACTAATTTACAAAGAATTCCCTAAGTTACCTTCTTTAACCAACTACCTACCACATAAACATTAGTGATACAAGCCTGTTTTCTCCTTGGCCACAGCTGTTGCGGTTTGCATAAGAAGTAACATTTTTGTAAGATTAGATTTTAATGGTGATTGTCAGCATTATTCCATCAGAAATTAAAATAGATAAAATATATTTTTTAAAAATAATATAGTATATTTTGTTGGATTCAAAACAAAATTAAGTTCTGCTTCAAACAATATGTGTTCTGTTCAGAATAAATATCAAAAGTTCGTTTCATCTCAGTGAGCTTGATATTCAGAATATTTGGGGAGCAGGAAATGGACATGTTTTTAAATTTTTCATTAAAAATAAAATTACCAGATTTATTGCAGAAAGAAATATTACAGCAACCTAATAAATACAGCATTGTGTTTCTGCTAAATACTAAAGTCTGTATTTTATTCCTCTCATAATTTAATATAAAAACATTGAAAAAATATTGTGGTATGCTATCAAGTAGAAAATTTCAGTGGAAAATACCATTTCCACTGAAATCAATAAGAGATTTTCTAGTGCTACTAATGTGGCAAACATTTCTCCCATTGAACTACAGGGACAAGTTGACAGATTTCTCAGAGTCACTTTTCTTTCTGGAGCAGAAGTCGAGTGAAACTATTTTCTTATTCAATATCTGCCTGCTTAAACTTAGTTTATGCTTATTTCTCATTCAGATTTCATTCCCAAGGGTTTATTACGGTTTTAAGGTAAATAGTCAAAAGGCATAGATATGTATTGTGAAATTATGGTACTTGAAACTGGCTGTGGTCCTGGTCTTCTGAATACATCATGTATGTATAAAGAGTTCTCAGTGCAATTCAGAGTAAATAACAGTGTCAGAAAGAATGAGGAGGAATCAACCACAGTGGACATAAACTCTAGAAATAGCTTCAGCTTATTCATTATGCTTTCACATCATATCTCAAACCAGCTATACTTCCACTTAGCTTTGGTCAGAGCAGCATTTTTTTCACATTCTTGATGGAATCTGGTTTATTACAGCACTTGACCTCTCTTCCTTCTCAGGAGATGCTTAATTCTCGATATAAGGATGGAAATGCTTACCCACTTGGGACACCCAAAATTGACTTCTATTAGAAAATGTGATTGATAAAACGAGAACTGTGGTTAAACGGGAATTTTGAAGGGGCAGGGAGGTGGGCAGGTGGAGTTTGGATAAGGTAAAGCTATTAAAGCAATGTTAGCAACAACATGCCCTAGGAAAAAACCCGTCAGATTGAAAGATCATATGCTGATTAATTGTGATCTTTCATGAATGTATTCAGATGTGTGCTTCTGCTGCAAAATCTCTACAAAATACATTTAAGCAGTATGTTTTACATGCTGTCCTGAATGATTATATAAATTAGGGCGCACTTTTTTTCCGGTTTTCTAAGATGGTATTTAATTATGTTAAATGTTTCCCTTTTATTTACTAAAAGCTTGTAACTGCAGTGAGATGGTGGGATTTGCTACTCTCCCAATCCCGTAGTTCATTCAACTCACTAAGCACCAGATTCTGCCTGCCACTTACACAGGATTGTGATGGATGATGGAGATGTGAGCAGAGAAAGGAGGGCTTCCCTGTCAAAACCGCTTTGTAGGGGATAGGGAGCCCAAATACAGGAAGAAAGCACTTAATGCTGCTTCCCAAACACTCAGGTCAATTAAATGGATGGTAACTGAGGAGAAGCTAGGTGACCATGTATGAGCAGCAGCAGGCAAATCAAAAGCTTTGAGCAGGAGGCTGGGTAAGGTGACCACTTGAGGTCTCTTCTGACCTGAATAATCCCACTGTCCCACACTCCTCTGTCTTTTTCTGGGAGGGTGCAATTACAAACCACTTTTTTCATTAAAACACACCAAGTGCCAACAGCAAGAAGACTCAGGCTCCAATGCACGACAATGTGGGAATAGCTCCTGCTCCTCTACAGCAGACACAACTCTAGATATAGTTTACACTATGAGTATATCTCACTTTTTTAGTGGGCAGTCCAAAGGATGCCAGGTAGATAAGCAATCTCCCACACCTACCACTGGCAGACCTATGGCTGCTTGCGTCCTACCATTGTGTCAGATTTGGAGCCACTGTACACATCCTATTAAAATATTCTTTTCCCTTGTAAGAAAATAATACTTGCAATCTGGAAAAAAATTGAAATGTCTGCTCATTTCATTTGTGCTTGTATGCATTTAGTGCTGTACAATTACAGCCGAGGATCAATTTCACCTTTATTAGTGATTTTCTAACTGGTTTCTGCACAACCTACATGTATGGGCCAGATCAAGAGAATGTTTACACCACTGTGGAACCTGTAGCAAGCTGACAGTACACATACAAATTACTGACACTTCAATAAAAGGATTAGTTTGCAAAACAGACAGGGAAAATAGAGAAAGAGCTGCCTTTAAGAATTTACTCTTACACAAATATCCATGATTCAAATTAATTAAACATGAATAATCATATTATTATGATCCATACGATCCATTACGACCTCACCAATCTTCCACGTTGTCATCTAGATGAAGCTTGAGGGCTTCAGTCTGCTGTTAGTTCCCTTCTACATGCTGCAAATATTAGTACTTATATACTAAGTCATTGAAAACATGGAGTGTCTAAGGGATGGGTATGTAAAATACTCAGGCAAGGCAGTGGTTGTGATACCACCTCCTAGGATTAAGAGACAGGGAAGAGATGTTATTCACCATATATATTTAAGATGAACTCACTCACTGTCAACATTCATTAAGCTTCCAATGATTTTACTAAGCCTTCCTCTTTGTAAAAAATATTTTACTTGCAGGATTAAAAGAGCAGTCTCTCCTCTACATTACATTCTTACAGCTTAAAGTTGTCCTTCTTGTCTCTTTAAACATATTCAGCCTCTCATAAATTAAATGCATATACCTTGGTCCACATTCTGATCTATCCACACACAACCCAACCCAACATGGGTTCAGCACTTCTGTCAGAGTTTCAGTAGGCTCACCTATGGGTTCTGCTATATGAAAGCTATATCCCTGAGAGATTTGCTCCACCAAGGGATACAAAGGTGCTCTGGAGCCCTTGGACATAATCAGTGCATTGAAATTTGGATCTGCAAAATTTTGCAACAGGAAAACATTGTTTCCCTTGTGTTGGGCTAAAGGATGATTACCTTTATAAAGGTAATAGTAGGTGTATCCATGCTTGGTCTACACAAATAGGAGCAGGATGCTCCTTGTTCTGTGTTCCTCTGGCTCTTTCTTGATTACCACTGTAGCTGATACTAGTCCCTACGCAAGATTCCACTGGCTGTGAGCTGGCCAGGAACACCACTGTCGTGTTGCTGTGGTCTCAGCCTAGTGCCAGGGCCACAGCACAGGCACTGCACCGTGCTGAGTAGCAACAATATTTAGCACTCCCTGAATCTCATGAGGAGCACAGTAGACAAATGCTGGGAAAAAAGAGATTACAAAGTTGAAGTCAGAAGACATGCAGGGTTTGAAAGAAAAGACATAAGACAATATGAAGAAGCCTTTGTATCCAACTGCCTATCTCACAGACAAGCTCAAAATTGCATGAAGAAAGAAAGGTACTGATCTTGAGAGTTATTATTTTCAATACAGTACAAAAGAAAGCCACAGGTAATATTTAAAGCACATAAAATTATTCTCAGCTCTGGAAGCCACAGACTGAATCCATAGGATGAACTGTCTGGACTTTAAAAAAACCAAACATATAAGACAGAAACATAATTTCTTCTCTCATAAATGAAAAAAGATGTCATTGGGAATGTCCTCATTATGCTCAAAGAAAACTCTTTCCACAGTCTCTCATCCTGAATAAACTGAGTATTATTACTATTATTACTGAGGAATTACTCAAAAAATAAAAATCAAAACATATGCTTAAATCTGTAAGACATGTATATTGGACACTCATGGTATCTATTTTTCATGCATGTTATAGAAGCTGTATGTTATTTCGTTTCTTCAAGTTAATTAGCTGACTAAATCTCTCCATGCTTTGGTCAGACAATATAAAACAGTAAAGAACTGGAGCTACACAAAGGGAATTGGATGAATCACTAATGCAACTTGGATGACTGCAATATAGATGAATTTTGGCCATGCACATAAAAAGTGGGTGTTTCAGAAGGAAAAACTTCAGTGAGAAGTCTGCTATGTACATTTATTTTTTTTTCTTTCTTTGACTGTTTCTTGAGTATTCTGTACACAGTACTGCATATAGTAAAAAAATGACTGCTTATCATTTAGTTTACCCATCAAGATTTAGGTTCTCAATAACAGTAATACAACAGAAAAAATTTTCCAAACACATTGCATCTAAGTCCATGTTTCTCTGCAGTTTGAGCGTGGTGTATAGTTCCCCACAGCAGGGAAGCCTGGATCATAAGGAAGAACCCAAAACACAACTCCTGTTAGACAATTTGCAGGAATTCAATGAAGAGACTGAATTTACCGAAGTTTTAAAAGAGCATCTCACAAGTTTGAATGGTTAATAAAGAAGCAGAAAACTTTTTACAGTTGTTGGCCATCCTGCCTCCCTTGTTTGAAGAATCTTAAAGATTTCAATCCTCAGTGTTGTGGGTTGTTTGAGTTGTTTCCTAGTTACAGTGTAGACATCATGAAGAGAAAATCACAATGTACTGTACCAGTGAATACTTCAATTTGGGTCAAAGTCAGAAACTTCAACAAGTGTTTGTATGGCTTTCCACCATAAAACCCCATTATAAGGGCTCTCAGGTCATCCACATGCTTTCAAAAAGCCCTTGGGTGAAATCTTAGGAAATCTGCTATTGACTGCAATGTGAACAGGATTCTACACCTTGTTTTATGGTGTCAGTTTTATCTTTTCTGTTTTCATCCACAGCTTGACTGAAAAATGTCAATATCCCTCAATTCTGACAGCTTCTTACTGACATTTCTATTGAATATAAATCTTTGTAAGTCCAAGTGCCTAAACCGCCAAATGGAGAAACACAGGAAAAAAGCTTTTATCCAGCTGGAGAAAATACTTGATTTTGCTCAATATTGGAAGACCACAACAGGTCGGACGATTCTTCTTTGTTCTGCTTTATCTCATTTTACAGTGATACGGTTTCAGATAAAAGATACAGATTGCTTTGCCAGATGTGAAGAGAAAGAAAAGCCACCTTTGGAGTCAATAAGCTCATTGCATTATTTCAATAGAAATAATAAAAGCATTTCTTACCTAAGACAAAGAGCTGGAACTGATACATTACAAAGCTTTGGGACATCCAAGTCCTCAGACTTAAAAGACTGATGATACAGTATTTGAGATGAAAATTGAATCAGGAATAATCTCAACATTTCTTCCAAATTCACTCATACCTGTTTGTACTTGTGGGCCTCTTGGTGTCTCATAAATCTCTCAGAAATAGGCGTTGAGTGTGATGCTTTTAGAATACATCCATCTGGTATATTAAGCTGACATAGTATGGTCATAAGGAAAAATAAATAAATGCCTGGTGAAAAGGAATGATTTAACTCGAACAACTGACAACATATCTTCCCAGAAAATCTCTTGAGGTTAAAGATCCGAGTCTTAGGGGAAGACTTCTGTTTCTCTTCAGCATCAGGACAGGAGTGGGTTATTTTTGCTAAAATATGTCTTCTCATTACATTTGAGGAAAAGAGGAGAACAAAAGGTACTTCAGAAATAAGGTTGTTGATCCTGGACTTTCTCATTATTTATTAAGAGCTCAAGAAATGTCCGAGACTTGAGGGTGACATCTTCATTTATTCTTCCTTCAGCAGACAGATAAAAGCATTCACATTTATGAATATTTGGAGAAGAGAATTTTATTTGTAACTTAGCTGCAGTTTTTTAAGAAAGCAAGTATGTAGATTACCTTCCCGTTCAAAACAGCTCAGACTGGCATATAATTTTCAATAGTATAATTGGATGGATAAAGTGGTCTTCCTGTGAAATAAAAAATCAAGGAGAGACATTTTGGTCTGTAAATAAACAACTCAGCAATGATAGGCCCTTTTCCAGAGGATGTGGTATGGAAGAGCCCTTTACTGGAAGGAGCAGGATTTATCAGCATTTGCAAGAGAGTACTCAGGCTTCCATGCTTCAGACTGAGGTGAAGTTAACAGTTACTTTCATGACTATGACAGTACATTTTACAGGAATACTAAAATGTGGTCTGGAATTCCAACAGATCAAATGTCAGCCTTTTGTTTTTATTTTCAACAGCCAAGAAAGAATATTCATCTTTCTCAAAGGGAAGTTATGAAAGATGATTACACATAAAACTGACCCAGAATTGTTGTCTCAGAACCTGGGTCAATTTAATGTCACTCTGCTTGTATTTTTAGCCAGGAAAATCAAGAGAATTTTTTTTTAAATTCTCCCGAGGAATTTGTTAGCTAATAATAGGCTGGGTTGTAATTTTATACTAACAGTTTACAGAGAGCCAGCCATTAAAGAACTGTAACAAAATACAGATCCTGAGGACTTCAATGACATATTTTCTTATGAATAGTACCCCACATCTCTGATAAAACCAACTTCCTTCAAAATCCTACTCCATGAAATACCTTCTTAGAGAAGACCTATCCTTACATAGCTCTCATGCTCAGATGACGTGCTCAAAATCAGAAGCAGAGCACGAGTGAGAGGCAAAGGTGATTTTGGAAGAGAGGAAAAGTTCATTGCTGGAATCAGAAGAGAGGTTTTGTGGCAACAAAGCATTAGGAAAAGGGTTACTGAAGGCAGGGCACTCCTGATGTGGAGACTCTTTTGTAAATTCTATTTTTCTTCCTTGTACATGTGTATAATCCACATGGCTACTCTCTCTGTATCTTTCTTTCAAATTCATGAAAACAAAAAAAAAAACACCCTGCTTTTGTTCATGTTCACATTCTTGTTTATAGCAGGAGTAAGTGTTCAGCTGGTTCACACATTTAGAGCCGAGAAGCAGAAATTATTAAAAATTTGCTGCTCTCTAGCACAGAGGCATTTCATTTAAATAGTTTTTTTTGTTTGTTTTTGTTCTTTAATTTGAGAAAATCTGTAACAGAGTCTGCTAGTCTGGCAACTGTTCTATTATTTTCTGTGTGTCTGGAAGCCACAAGCATGTCTGATCTCATAAAAGTCCCCTGTCAGTAGGAACTCTAATTCTTGTTAGTGTCACCTTGCTAGTGCTGAGGATCTGAAAATGTGGTATAATGTCACAATGTAAGAAAAATTTTAAACCCTGAGTCTAAAGCCAAATCCCATTTCCTGCAGCAGTTTCAACTGAAATCCCAACAAGCAGCAACTGATACAGGTGCTGACAATAACCATAGCTGCAGCAAGCCGCTCATTAAAGATCCTGACTCAAAAAACCAGAACCCACTGGGCTTCATGAAAATCACTGTCTTGTCCCTCCATTTGCTCATTAGCCTCATACTCTACCTACTCATGCTTGCTGTCACTTTGCAAAATAGCACCTCTCTCCATGATACTGCAAATTCTGTTGATCCCACATCTGTACCAAACATTGCTGCTTGTCTTGAAAGCAGATTTGGGAACTTGGAAGAACACACTGAGAAGGGTGTGTCTGCGTAAATTCTTCATGTTCCCTCAGCTGGATCCAGTGCTATTGCAGAACAGGCACTTCTGAGTGCAAGGACAGTGATTTCCTTTTACCTCTCCTTTGCTAATTCTTTTGGCAAGGTTCAGTGCAACAGCAAAATGATAAAAATTCTGCCTCAAAGGTAATGTAACAGTACATGAAGCAAAATGTGAAGTGAGGCACTTTCCCGGTTTGTTACTGAGGATATGAAATAACTGAGAGTAATAACAAGTTCCCTTGATTTGTATGGCAGGAATGCTGCATAATTTGGATCCAAATTTCCTCTGTCTGTGTGAGGAAATGTGTTTGTGAGTATGTTGAAATTTGGTCTGAGACCAGTTCACTGAGCTTGATCCAGAGCACACTAAAATCTGCAGAAATGGAAACGATCCTGTTGCACTCACTGAACTTTGGACCAAGTTTTTATGATCCATATTGTCTCCTCTCTACTTTTCCTCCCCCTGCAAAATCAGAATGACTCCTGTTCCAGGACATGCTTCAAATCCCATTAAAAACTGGAGATTTAATTTGCTTGAACAATTCTGAGAGCATAAAAGCATCTGCCTTTGCCTAAGCCACCCTCCTAATGTAGGTACCACACTTATTACCTTGCAAAGCGCTTTGCAGAGCCACAACAGCATGATAATCCAGAGGCCCTGAACATCATTGAGATAAAGCTGGTGAATAACGCATGAGTGTTTCATGTATTCATTTATATGCTTGATGGATATCTCAATTTAGCTGTCAGATATGATAATTTAAGCTACGGTTCTAGCCAAAAGACTATGTCCATTCTTTTCTTCATTATTAAACCAGAGATATAAACACATACAGAAATTAATACTGTAGTAGATAAAACCTACAGAGTAATACTCTAGAAAATAAACTTCTATAGCTTGTATGACGAGTATTTGCAACCAATATTCAATCTGATACTCCAAATAAGTAATCTGAAATGACTTTATATATTCTTATAAATAAATCTCTTATAAAACAAAGTACTTATTGTACTTTAAAAGTACAATTCATATTGTAGTAATGTGTTTAATTTGATGCACACATTCATTGATCTGTTACTGAATGGTAAGTGAATAAAATAAAAAATCAGGTCTTTTCCTTTGTCAGTGTTCTCAGATGCATTTCAACATGCTTTTTTTTTTGACCTCCATACGCTTAATTGGTTTTTGGGTGTTGACATTATAAATAACGTAATTTACAACTTTAAAATCAACTTTACCTTACATAGTAACACGCCTAGAAAGAAATAATTAAATAAAATGAGAGTTACAGGTAACTTGTTCTCTGTTAATGTTTTTACTCCTGCACTGTCACATATCCCTACCTTAATACAGAATTTTATGGCTATATTTATGCCTACACACATACAATCATACTTACAGAGATTTGTAGGCAAGCAGACATGGGAATTCACATATCCCAGATTAGAAATAAATAGTTTCCTAAAACTAAGCCCTATACCTATCACCATGCAGATTTCTCTGCAGTCTTTAGGCACAGCTACAGCAATCCAAAGTTCCTGTTCTTCCTACTTCATGTTGACAACATTTTAGTGTTTGATCTTCATCTAGATTAATGATATTTTTGTCTAGTCAGAATAATTTTTTAAAAAATATATATATCGTCTTCCTGCTTTTCTGTCTAATGTTTTCTGTTTACTCCCCCACATACTTTTTCCGCTCACAAAATTTGTTCTTGAGCCTTTTGCAGGTAAATGCACAGAATGTTTTCCATTTCAGAAAAAGGAGAGAAAAGAAACACCACAATGTTTTGTTCTTGCAAGCCACCTTAACAGATTTCCTAAGAAGGACAAGGCAGTCCATCTTGAAGGCTATAATGCTAGTTCACTTTGACATCTGTTCTAAGGTAATGGTATCTATCATTACCGATGTCATTAGCGATCACTTTCAGTCAATCGTTCTCAGTGTCTAAGCCGGCTATAAAGATCTCATTTTAGACACTTAGGTCTGTGCACATGCCCTTTCATGACATGGTACTCTGCGAAAAAATGCTTCATGACTGGTCATACTATAATCATTCATTTTCGTTTGAAAATATAGCATGTGGGATTTCAAATGAGAGAGCTAAAAAACGACAGTTTTTTTGACCATTCATTGTTATAATACTCAGCATCTTCTAATTAAGCTAGAGTAGCCAGGCATTAGATGTACAAAACATGAAATCAAAGGGAACAGCTGAAAAAGTGTAAGCTGTTTTAAGTGAAACTCTCTGTTTATCCTTTTGTGTTAACTGTTCTTAAAAACATAGTCACAAAAAATTACAGTCCTGGGTTAAGCACAAAGACCAAGTATGCAAGATGAGATCTTAGCTTTCACCCTGATTTTGCGAATGTTTCCCTATGTGAGATCATGAGTCTTATATTAACTAATAACCTACTTCTGTTGCATTATCTATGAGAATAACTCTAAATAAGCTCTTACCAACATTAGCAAAGCTGCCTGCCGTCATAGAGTTTTAAAGTAGAATCATGAAAGACAATGCTGCTCAGCATATCTCCTCTACCTAGAAACCTTTAGACTAGCCTAATTGAAGATTCTGGAATTAAACCAATACCTCTTGATTCTTAGTGCTATGGTGTAGCCTCGGTCCCATCCTTTCTCTCCTTGACACTGCAGAGTGAAATCCTGCCCCGTGTTCCCCCCTTTGCAACCCCTGGAAGGCATGGGAGTCTTGCTGTGTGGGAGGCCTTGTGCTCGGGTGGCATTATTGAAGGGGTGGCTTTATTCACTGATTTCACCCAAATCATTCAAACAGCAGCCCAACTCCACAGATGTCAGAGGAAATTCTGCCTATTTTCTGGGTGCCGTTGCTCTTGTGAGCATAATACCCCACCTTTCCCATTCATTTCATTAGCATAATGTTGTGAAATGGTTTCAAAACTGTTTGTAAGAAGTTCTTTTTTGTTTTTCCTCTCTCCTTCTGAAAGACTCTAAAGTGGTCAGCCAAATTTGAAAGAGAAGATGAACGAGACAGATGATGTGAGATCATTACAAACGAGGTATCTGCTGGAACACCTTACACTAAGAGAACTACACATAACGTAGAGCCAAAATGAACTTTTTGTATATTTATATTTTGACAGAGAAAGTTTGGAATAGTAGCAAAAGCTAATTAAAAAAAAAAAAAAGAGAATGGCATGCAAGTCAGCTTATTTTCCATAGACGGCTGGAAATTTTAGAGCATACTTAGTCAAAACAGGAATGGTAGTATATATCTTTAAACTAATAAAAAAATGACAGCAATTGTGATGATATTTGTACGCCTGCATAGAATAATGTCCTTGATATTCTAGACTCAAGGTATTTCTATAAAACATAAAAGCCATGAGGATGAACTCCAGGCAACATCAGTATGAGTTTCGCTTGTAGGTTCAATGGGGTTGATTTTAGACTGACAATATGAATTTAAAATGCTAAACCTACAAAATTACTGACACAAATCCATACATTTACACAGGTAGTCAATTGGCCTATTCGACATTGGTAGCCCAGTAAGGTTGTAATTTTGCTATGCCTCTAGGCTCATAAGCATGTCCATTCTGCTATGGGCCTAAACTGGGGTTTATTAAAGCTTAATGGGATCTCTACATTGGCTTCATTGCACTTTGAACAAGGCACATTAAATACAAAATTGGAATCAGCAACAGTATTTGAACAAAGATCAAAACACTCCTCACTGGAGATAAAAATTCTGCTACACACTGCCTGTGTGCAGTCAAAACAGTTGGGCTGATCTTCTCAAGCAGATTAACCTCCCATATCTTCCATTTTTGATGCTTGACGGTTGAAATCTCTGTGTTTAGATACAAAGAAGTGGGTCTTTTGTTTCTTCACATTAATGTTATTGCCAAAATTTTAAACAAATAATTGATGGAAAAGGGAGCATTTTAGAAATTATTCACGAAAAATAATACAAATAATCCAATATTCTTTTTGTAATTTTTGTTAATTTTGTTGCTCTTCCTTCCAAATTTGAATTAATTCTGTACTATCAGTTTGTTAATATCAGTTCCTCATATAGCAGTAGAGCATAGTCCTGCAGATGGGAGGTAAAGGAAGCGAAGAGAGGAAATTCATTCTTCTTCTTCATTATCTTCTACCCAGAGGTTTTGGGTGCATCTAGCTACATCTTTTCTTCACAGTAAACATAGCAAAAACACAACAGGAGCTTTAAATTCTATGTCAGTGTTTTACCAGAGCACAATTACAACACAGAGTTTTTAAACAGAGAAAACCAGAGTGTGATAAACTGAGATAAAAGCCCATGTTGAAGAAACCTCTTTCCTCTGATGTGGTTTACAAGGCATGTCCTTGATTCTTGTTTTTTAATTCAGCATCTTATATTGACTTCCTGGGTTGCAACAAGTTCTACAAAATCTCCTCTGGGTCTCTAAGAAAGATTTTCTTATTTCTGTCACCTCTGAGGCCAGCTACATGTCTGCGTCTTGTTTTTCTCAACGGTCTCCTTGCCACTTTTCACTGTCCTTTAGGCTATCTCTGCTTTCCTGCTTCTTCCTGCAAGCTTCACAGGCACCTCGAGATGTATCTGGCACCATAAGCAAACAAGAAATGTACCCAACATCAGAGTCCCAGGTGTTAACATGACTCTTTCAGTATGCAACTCTATGCAAAGACTAAACTCTTAAGATTTTGAAAAAGGAGACTATCACATGCTTAACTCAACAGCAACAGAATTGGAGGGGGAAAGTTGAAAAATTCCATTGAATTAGATTGGAGCAGTTGTTCTTTGTTAGCTCAAACTATACTGAAAAGAATGGTAAAACTGGAAAGACAGGAAGTACAGGTTGTGGTAGATCTTCCTTGCAAACTCGTTTCTGGGGAAAGACAGCCACGGAAGAAGAACCCGCTCTGTCATTTCAAGACAAGCACAGTCATAGCAGTGCCTGTGTGCACACACAGCTGGTCCTCGGCCTGATTTGGGCAAGACATCTTCTAGAAGCAGGCACAAGAACAGGCTCTGCGGCAGGCCTTTCATAAATGATGGGTCATGGCAACTAAAATAATTTCCATTTATCAACCCCGGAAATATCTTATTTTTAAGAATTTTGGAAAAGAGGGATGGGTGGAATATCCTGATCTTTTGTCCATCTTTCTGCTACTTTCTGACAGCTGATGGCTCATTAATTAGAAATCTGGGACCTACATACCTTAAGAACCACAAAGTAAGGCAGTCATATTAATGAACAAAGGCATGTACATGTGTATGCAGAGCTCTGTGCCTTCATACAGACACATCAACCTAAACCTGATAGCATTTTTCTTGCTCTAGTTTTGATCCATTTGAGAGTAAGCAAGAACAGGAAATTTCTGTTTCAGCTGAAGAGTTTCAAAGTTTGGATAGACTAGATAATACTGTTGACATGTTCAGTTGCTTATTCAAACTTCTTGTTGGTTATCCAAGTTTTCCCTCTGAACCAGGGCTGATTGCATACTTCAAAATGGTGTTTGCAAACATTCTTCTGCATTCTGAGCAGCTGCTCCATTCATTCATGGTTTTGCTGCTTTTTATTTACTATTCATGAACATCTGGACTATTAAGATTCTGTTTGCATAAATGGTTGAAGAATTGCTGTTCCCTATATTAATACCTGTATAGCCCTCATGAAGAGTTAAGCATTCACAGAAAAACAAAATTTTTAAGTGTTTGATAGTGATGATTATTTTTGTCTGAATATTTCATTTGTCCAACTGGGAAGCAAAAATAACAGCACATTATTTGAATGGCAAAGCACACCTTATTAGAGGAAATATTTAATGAATGGTTCATGGATATCATATAGGCCAAAATTTATTAGCATAAGCTTTTCATCAAAGACTTGCTCACAACAAATTAACCATTCTAAGAAGCAGCAGGAAAAGAGTTAAATCTTTGGATTGTTTATTCACATAAAATATTATTCATATTTCCATAATGATAAACTTTTGAGGTCTGCCTACTGCTAGCTAACTGTGAACTTACTTTAGTGTCTTTGAAGTATTGCTAACTTGCCTCTGGGATTTATTTGTGTTTGTTGCCAGGGTTTGTATCCTGATGGGTGCCAGATGACAGACTCCTCCGCATTTCAGTAGGTACTTTGAGAATAAGATGTCTTTTACTGCTTCCTTTTCTTTTCTATCCGACTCATCATTTTCCACCCTGACTCTAAGCAGCTGTCACATGTTCTTCCCAGCTTTGTAAGCAATAAGGATGAACATGGGTGAGTTTACAAGATTTGCACACTCGTAACTTTCAGGTTCTTCTACCTAACGTCTTCTATTTTCTTGGGTTTTTAAAATTATCTTTTTGTACTTTTTCTTCCATTTTCCCTGTTGTAGAGTGAAAATACACAAACCCTAGATTTTCTATATTGCTTTTGGAAATTTGAGACATTTACATCAAGCTTAAGCTATGGAGGAAACTCCTGCTATAATTAGCTATGTCTTAACTACATTTCATGAAAAAAGTGAATAATAAAACTGCTTAAGAATAACATGCCCATAAATCTCAGGATTTAACCTCAGCTTCCTCCAGTTGAAGCAACTATCTGTATCACTGAGCTATACTCACTTTTTTCTCATAAAATAGTATTAACATTGTTTATATTACTATTTAAAAAAAAATTAAACATATATTCTCCAGATTACACAACTGAGAGAGAAAGGGACAGAGAAAGAAGGGGTGTGAGTCACCTCCCCTCCTAGAAAAGCAGTTAAATGCCTAGAGTTGCAGTTAAGCCACTCTCCAGAAAGGTGATAGGCAGAATGAGGTTTGAGCTGAATTTGTCAGAACCAGCACACTCGTTTCTAACATAATGAGACACCCTGGAAAGCATGATTCTGTGGCAGAAAAGGCCAGGAGATTTATCATTTGGGGCCCATGGCAAAATGTCTGGTCATACTAGCCATCAATGTTTACCCACAGTGCAGGTAATTCCATGAAAAATGAGGGTTGTGATGTCTCTGTTAAGTTTTTCTGAAGTTAAATATTTAATAAAGTTACTGCAAGAGTCATTTCCAGCATAATGCTGCACTGAGAGGTTTGTTGTGCTGCCCAGAGGCATGGTAACCAGGCACTTTCATGTGCAGTGAGAACTTGCATATGGAATTAAGACATACAAGCTTTTCTTGCATTATCGTGTGCAGGTTTTTGGCATCACACATTTCCATTACTCTTGGGAGGGTCGTATTGTCATAAGAGGCCCTCTAGAACAGGTCTGGTTGGGAATTTGAGTTAAAATAATAAGAAATTTGGAACTACTACATTTACACTGTATGAAAAAATACGAAACTCTCTAAACATGCTGTTTATTCAGCTCCAGTTCATTCAGCAATACACAGCACAATTTGAAATAATTATTTTCTAACACTTTGAAAAATGCAATTGATGAAGAAGCATGAAGCATCTAAGCCTTGCAGATAATAACAACAGTAACAACTAAAATACTACAGGAATTTTTTGTATGTGAATATTTTTATACATTAATCTCAGTTTGGTAAACTAGGTTTTTTATTTAGCAAACATTCAGATTCTCAAAATCTTTTGAAACATTTCTTTGACATCTCTTCTGATGGCAAACTTGAACACATTTTATGCTAGGTTATACTTCTAGTATATCTGATTATTGTGTTTTAGAACCTACAGTGCCTTAATAAGTATACTTACTGCTACTGTAGACAAATTGTATTCACAAATTCAGATAAGCTTAGATCCAAATTGCCTACACTTATTACTTGGTTTTGGAAGAGAAAGTGACTTAAAAGGATGTAGGTGATATATCATCAAAAAAAAAAAGGAACTAGTGGTAGATAAAAGCTTCCAAGTTTTGCTTCACATTAACAGTGCTAACCAAAGACATCCCAGTATCAAACAGTGAGCAATGTGGTATCAAATAATATAAATCTTTCTATATGATTTGTCACTTCAGCTGCATTTTGATGCATGCATTGCAATTAATGCCCAGATGTGATGAAGACTACCAAAAAATGGTATTTAATAATTTACTGGTAAAGCACTCACTTAAGATGACACGGCTTTCTTATTTTTCTTGTAGACTCCTGTCTTGGTTTGAAAGGACAGGTGTCTGTGGAGGAAGGCAGGAGCCTCCCTTGAAATGGAAAGTGCAACCCCCTTCCCTCCAAATTATTATAATTTTGAAATTAACGGGCCTTCAGGCAAAGATATGGGGAATAGGAATAACAGTTCTTTACTAATATATATATATATACATAACACAAGGCAGGGAAAAACAAACAACCCACTGGTTTACACTGACAGAGTCAGAAATACAACCTGACACCCTGTTAGGGTGGCAGTAGCAGTCCGATAAGATGATGGCTGCAGTCCTCCTGAAGCGATGGATGTAGTTCTGTTGAAGTAGCTATCAGGGAAAAGAGTCTGGTCTTCCTCCGAAGGTCCAGTGGTAGGTAGGTAGCTCTTGTCCTCTGGAACTCCAGTGGGGGGAAAAGCTCCTCTGGGAATCCAGTGGAAGAAGGCTGCTAGGGTGTTTGAAATCTCAGTTTTTATTTGGCATGGACTGCTTGGCTCCTTCCCCCACCCCCCCCCCTCCCCGGGCGGAGCATCTCACCATGGGATGGGGAGTCGTGAGGCAGTTCCTTGATGGGCCATTAACAGGAGATAGTCCAGGAGCGAGTTATCGATGGGTCAGGCGATAAGGCATTGTTGTGCCCATTAGCAGGAGATAGTCCAGAGGGGGGAGGCAGGGAGCACCGCCCCACCTGGTCTCAACAGCTCCTGAAGATGGTAATAGAATTTTTTTTTTTTTTTCCTTTTGGCACATTTTACACTGTAACCCAGGACAACTCCTTATACTTAAATACGGTAATTTCAAAATCATACTGAATTTTTCAAACACTTTCAGCAAGATATTTGGTCTTGTTATCCAATTAATATTAATTTGTTGATATGAAATGTAAAATAGGCCAAATAGATGGAAACAACAAATAATTTTATTTTCAATTAATAAGCTTTAGCTTTTTTGTAATTACAATTTTTTTTTAATATTATTTTTAACTATCATACCTTGGGAAATAAAGTTAAATGTTGACATTTAGCTATTTTGGAGTCTATGCAAAGCTAATGAAATTGCTAATCAAACCTGCTTCTAAACATGCATCATTAATATTTATAAATCCAATGCGTTCAGGAAGAAACTACTGTTTGGAAAAATCGGAATGCCTCTAAAGCACTATCAAAAGACAAGCAAGAGTAGCAGGCTTCATAGTTCAGGATATTATTTAGAAAGAAATTTTAAAAAATCTGTTGCGCACATTGAACTTGCTTAGTGTACTGCTACCTCCAGTGCAAGGCAATGAACTCAGCAATCAGTGTTGTGGGAAAGCACAGTAATTTTGGAACAGGAAGAGATGTATAGAGCCGCCCTCGAGGGGGTGGGGGTGCAGAGGATGAACAAAGCAGCTCTGAACTGCCTGTGCAGAGTGAATGTTCCCCTCTACCCAGAGCTGGAGGTTTACAGCACCATACCGCTGCGGTTGAAGCCAATGGCCAAACTCCTATTGAACCCATTAGGAGCGGGAAAAAGTCCCTTAATCTTTCTATGTCATGAGGATATTTGCCATTAAAGGGCCATATTCTTGGGTTTTACTCTGGTTTTATTCAGTCTGTACTCAGGCAAATGCTTATTAGAGCCATTAGGGTCAGATCTCTGTAGGTACATCCAGCTCCTATTTAGCTTAATTTCTGAAGCAGTGGTAAAAAGATGTTGCAGTTATAACTGACTTATTTGGTCAGTTGCATCTTTCATTTCACGAATGCATTGCACTCAGTGGGATTTTTTGCAATAAGGACTGCTGGGAGAAATTTCCAGCATATTGGGCTTTTTTGTACAAAAGTGTTTTATTTTTGTCCCTAATTTTTTATGTTGTTTCATCTAACAGAAACAGCTAAACAATGACAAAAAAAAAAACCAAACCAAAAACAAACCCAGCCTTATTTTAAGCCTGTTTTCAATATAACTGTAAATTTTTCTCTTAAGGTCACTTACTTGCTTGATAATTAGTTTCTGGCAATTCATTCTTGCTTGTGTTCATACAAAGTAAGCACAGAGATATGAAGAAATGCTGAGTTGATCTAATCCAGACCTTCTCATCTTTTAATGCTTAATTATTTCTTGAATTTAATTTTTTTTATATTACTTTTATTAGAAATATACAGGTAAGAGCTTAAAATGTCTATCTTCCATTAAGTCTTTTGCAGTATTTTTCCATGACCTGATCATTCATTGTCACAATTTTTTCCTGATAAGTCTAAATTATTCCTTTCTTGATTTCATTCTATCATTCCCCACTTTTCAGATAGGTGTACCCCTAAATACTTATTTTTTCTTTCTGATATTTAAATAGAACTTTTCAAATATTGTAAAAAAATTTGCTTCAGTAAAAATGAAACATACCAAAGAACATGTTAATTCTGTCCATGAACAGAAAAATATCATGATCTACATCAGTCTCTGTTCAGGCAATATTGCCTTGTGAAATCAGAAGTGGTTTTGCTGCTTGCTGTTACCTGCAGGTTGATTAGAACTGAGTATTCACACATGGGTGACCTGGGATTCGCTTCACTTCTTTTATTAGGTGTAGGCAAGAAAACAGTGCTTAATAGAGTACATGGGAATAATGATGCTGGAAAAATGTGGTATTTTACTTGAATGTCAACTATTGTATCCTCAAGGATATTCATATTTTTGACATATTCAAAGTGCATCTTTCAGAGGAAAGATGAATATACAGTATGAACTGGATACAGGAAGAAGAATGTAAAGTTTGCAAATAATCATTCAAATGTGAAATTACACATATATTTTCTCACTGGGATTTTGTTATGTGAAGTTCAGCATACACCCAGCATTCCTTTCTACCTTGCAACAAATGCTTTCCCTTAATAAAACTTGACTTTGGCAAGGATCAGTTGACTAATTTGTTCTTCAGCATCCCTGGCTTGAAATCAGAAGAAGACTAATGATGCAGTCAGTAGATACTTCTCAGTTTGTACAGGTTTACCCAAGGCATTGGACATCTGTTTATGAGAGATCATACTGAGAAAATGCTAAATAGTGTCATCTTTCATCTTAACAAGTAGTGGAAATAACAATTAACATCCTTGATTTATGGATTATTTTTTTTCCTCAGATTTTTGTGTCGTTTGTCAGCTCCTATTTTCTTCATTATCCAGAATGGATATTGTTCACTATTAATTATTTTTATTCTTGTTCTCTGCATTTGTACCTTATTCTGACTGGTATGACGGTGTTGTAGTACAGTTAACAAGAATCATAAAGAGCCCTTGTAAGAGCTGAATGAAAAAGGAAAATACTTTCATACCCAGTTTTGCTAAAAAAGAATTTGGAAAAAAACTGTAAAATTTTGTGATCAAAACTGCTTTTTGAAATTGGCTTACAGAATCTTTAGGTTCAACGCTTTGTGGTTTTTGGTTTGTACGTTTGACATTTCTTTGACAAATGGAGTTGGCAGAGAACTGAGAAAGCGAAACTTCTGGAAAAACATGTCTGTTGTGAACATTTTCTTTGTCGGTGCAAAAGTAGCTCAATAGGAAAGGACAGCTTCCATTACCCTTTCCTTTCACTTCCTGAGAGTTTCAAAACGCACGTATTGATTGTCTGTAAAATATATCAATAACCATGTCAGCAGTAATCACCATTCTGATAATGATGAATAGTTTTGTATGTATCTATGAGGTATGCTTTTTTTGGGGAAGGTATGTTTCAGGCCATTGATGGTTATTGCATGCTGTCTTCAAAAATCCCTGTGAATAATCAGTGCCAGTGGTTTGTAAGAGTGGACATCAATACACTCATTTCTGTTGTTTGAAATAACAGTTTCTTTGGGAACAACAAATTTCTTATGTGAATGTTGTTTTAATCACAAACCAAACTTTCTCCTAATTAAAGCATAGATACAATCCAAATTCATTTATGGTCACTGATATGAAGAAACACTTATGAGACTGAAGCACTGAAGTAATAAGTGTAAGAGTAAAGGATTATTTTTAAAAAACCTTCACAAGAAATCTTTATTTCTTCATTGTTATAAGTATTATCCTAACCCTAACTCTAGATTTCTTGTGCTGTCTGCCACTTCTTCATTTTTATTAACTCTCTCTAGGTAAAACTCAACACTTAATTTCAATGGGTAGTGGGAAAGAAAAGTACCTCTATTGTTACCCCCAAATCTACCTGCATAGCCATCCTAGATAAAATCCTAGCCATAAAAGTTTTACTGGACATTGGAAGAAGAATTGACTTTTCAGTGAAATCTGAAAAGGCATAATTTCTTTTAATGACCTTTAATAACATGAACAGAAGTTTGTAGTAGAAGACGTTTTGTATGCAACAGTGTACACTGAGGATTAGCCTCTGTAGAAGTGGTTTGGCTTCATGATTTCAACAGAGAACCCACTAAGATACTGTCAGTGCTATATACTAAATTTCAAGACCCAAGATGTATTATTATTGATCTTTGATGTTAGAAAAAACCCCCAACTTTCTATTTTCTCCCAGGTATCTTTGTTTATTACCCTGTGCAGTTCCACAAAAAAAGGAAATGGATAACGCAAACTGAGAAGCCTTGCATGCTTGCATATGGGTATTGTGGAAAAGACTTGTAGGATTAAGTCTGTAAGTTCACAGTGAAAGTGTGTTGGGCGAAAAGCTGACCATGCTGGAACAAAAGACAAAACTCACACTGACAGCACTAGGCCAGGATTGCACATTGAATTTTCCTGTCACAAGCTACCTTTTTCATTCATTGGACTTTACATCAGAAGAATGGAGTAACTTAAAAACACTCGAAAGAAGAAGAAACACATCCCCCCGTGTGGTCTATCTTTGCATCCTACTTTCATTAATAGAGACATTTTATATTTCCCACAAGAAAACACTCTTTGGGCCTTTCAGCTGATATGTAGCATAATTTGCACATGGTTCTGCTGTTTCGTTCTTTTGAAATGCATGATTTTAAAATATCCAACTCACAGTCCATCTAATTGTCTTTCTGGTTTTCTGTTGCTAGCTATTAGAGCATGTATTAATTACAGTCTGGTAGATTACAAAAATTATTATACTTTGTTATGCAGTAATACTCACAATTTCACTATAAGTAACACAATAAGTTTAAAAGTTTTTTACTGAAAATGATGAGGAAGAATAAAATGACTGACTTTATATTCACATAGATAAAGGTTTATGATATATTTACAAGTGAAAAGAAATATAGGTAGGCAGACTACGTTAAGTATTTAAATGATCAAGAAATGTTCTTTTTTGGTACTACATATGAACGCACATGTGCACTGTATATATGTGTACACCTCTCTCTGTATCTGTTCTGTGTCTATCTATGTCTGTATTCATGTGTGTGTGCATAATTCCGCATGGCACAAATCTGCATGGCTCATCACCTGCAGGGTGGGAGCAGCACCTGCGAGAGAGCTGGGCACGTTACTTCTGAAGTCACTGCTGTGCTCAGGGCAGAGCCCAGAGTTCGTCTGAGCTGCACCTCCCCAGCAAGCATCCTCACGTTCCTCCCTCCCCAGCCAAGGGATTTTTGTTGGAGGCTGACAATATCTCAATACTAGTCAGTTTAAACAAAAGCCTTCTAGATTCTCATGCTTGCACATCTTGTACATATCAAGCACATATGTACTCCAGCACTTGAGAATTATATCAATTCCTGTGTCAATATTTCTTTTGCCTTTTCTCCTTGAGAAATAGATGCTGTTTGCCCTGTGGCTTGGCAGATTAGGCTATGCCCTGTTGTTGTGTGCTTTGGAGCAGAGCAGTGCACAGCAGCACTGTGGCAAGCCTGCCTGTGCTTCTTTTCTCTTACATGTAGTCCAACATGAAGCGGCTGGCTCCCTTCCGTTTCTAGGGCACCAGTGGGAGTATCGTAACAGAACAAAACTCAAATCTTGCTTCTCTAGGAAGCAGAACTTACACAGGAAAAAACAGATGAGGTTTTGATTTTTGCTTATGAAATTACTCACAAGTGTCAAGTGGTGTAACATTGAATGGTGCACCCTATTCCTGCAGGTGATGTCATTTCCCTCAACTCTCTCCTCTCTGCTCAAAATTGTACATATATATTGCATATATTTCTTGTTTTTCTTAGTGCAGAAAAAGAAGAAAGAAAACAAAAAGCACTTTAAGTACTACAAGCATCTTGAACCTATCATGGAAGTCATACACTTCTTTCTCACATACAAAGCAACATACACAGAGTGAAACCGAAGACAAATTTTGTGAGTGAACATAAGAACATAATAATAGCCTGCAGCCTATAACTGTGTTAGTCTCTACTTTTGCATCTATATGTAAATATTCTAGCAGCTATGTCAACACCTTAGTTTTCCTTCCCTCCTGAAGAATGCTAACCAAACTGTTCTGAATATGTTAAAACCAAAGATGATGGATTGTGAGTCATATAAAACATGGCACAGCTCAACTGTCTCATTTTTCATGAGTTTATTTTTTATTCTCATTGAACAGTTCATCTGTTTTACCTACAGAACTGCACTGCACCAAGCTAGTTCTTAGGTCTTAGAGACAGGCCCCATTAAAGATGTTTTACTTTTCCATAAGTTTAACATTTCAAACCAATAGCTTTCACCATTAATAATACTGGCTGTGCTTGTTTCTTTGTGTTGGTTTTTTGGTTTGTTCATTTCTTTGTTTTCCTGGAAATATTTCTAAGAGATTAGATTTCTAAATACAGGCTTCAATACTAAAATTACTACACATGATTCAATGCACAGATATTCCCAGTGATCTTATACTCATACATGTATATTTGCAGAAGCAATAGATGCTATATACCAAAATAAACAAAATACAGGAAATATTAAGGGTATGGATGAAGAATAATGTATTCATATTTCAGAACCACAGCATAAAATAATAGGAAAAAAGTACAGATTCACCAAATGTTTACTTCTTGTAACTGCATTCCGAGACACAGATAAGTCATGCAATGATAGCTATGGCAAGTGGATCGTTTGCCAGCTTTAGAAAAAAAAGAGGACCTTATGTCTGAGAAACCAGATGGTACAAAAATCTCATCAGTATCACAAGAAACTTACAGATTCAAATGGCAGATAATTGAAAATTGAAAACTATCTCTGAATTATTAGTTTAGCACGGCTTTCCAGTACAAATATTGCATACAAGTCAGTGAAAGGGAGCACAAGATCTTGTTCCAGCAACAGTGACTTTGAAAGTCACCCAAAGCTACTCAGACAAGGTAATTGTAGCTCAGAATTGTGAAATGCCTGAAGCGAATACATTATTTATTTGGTTTGGGCTTTTAATTTTTTGTTAAATGATGGGTTTTCACTGTCTTTTAATTTCTTGGAAAAGAAAATAATCTCTGATTGCAAATCATATTATCATCTAACTTAATTTCTTAATTACAACTATATAGATTGCATTAACCCCACAAAAATGACTACAGAAGAAAACAGCAGTAATCTTGATGTATGCAGGTGAAACAGAAGTCAATGGGACAGAGTTCACAAGGAATTGCTCAAACTCCTGGAATTACCAAGGATTTTAAAGAGAAGAAAGGCCGGTGCTCAGTGGCTAAAAATCCATCTGCTCCTGTTCTGTTCATGTGTTGGAGCCAAATAGTCAAACCCTCATACTCACATGTAATTGTCAACAGATATTTTTTCCGTTGAATTGCGCATAGGCCTGAGTGTAATGCTCCAAGGCTTTCCCGTTCTGCCAGCTCTGGCGTGGGGGTGCTTTATCTTCTCTCCCATTCCAAAATTAGCTCCAATGTGCTAACGCAGTTGCTCTTTACTAACTCTGTGCAGAGCATGTCCTGCACCTTAACTGAAGATAGCTATCTCTTAATTTTTACTACCAACTATTCTACTGCCAACCACCCACTCAATGTCATTCAGCTTTGGTAGTGTTATGTCTATAGACATATTAATTTATAGACTTGTTACACATACATGAGAGTGCTACCTTGGACTACTGCTGCTGTTACTGGGATTTGGAAAGATTTAACCTTTCTAAGAGTGATTGTAGAATCAATAGATCATGGATCATCTATGCAAACTTTTTTCTATTCGCATTTAACCACACATTTTTATTCTTCTTTTTAGACCTACTAATCTTTTCCTCACAGTATATCTCATATTCAGACAGAGGAGTTTTATAGCCAAGTCCCAGTTTTTAGTATAAAAATTTTGCTATTTGCAGAAGCCGACAAAATGATTTTTCCAGTGCCCTATTCAATTTATGAGATCCCTCAAATCCCCCAAATCCTGGCTGCAGAGAAATGTCACAACCCAAGGGGTTCATGTTTCCTTTCTTCCCTCATATCTCCGCAGACAGAAGGATTGCGTTTATACATGACCATAATGTATGCAATATTTTCCCACTTCCTTTCCTACAACCCTGGCAATTTTTTTATTGTCTGTTTCATGTTTCTTCACTTTGGCCAGTCTCCAGTAAGCTCTAAAATGATCTCCTGATCTTTATATTTTAATCTTCAAACTTGCTTTGCTTTCCCTCTTCTTTTTGTGCTCTCAGTTAGTATGATGTTCCTACAAGTTAATCTCCTGTTACAGCCGTCTTCAGATTGGCATTACACTGTAAGGCACTGAATGCTTCCTGGCACTTAAGTTGGAACATGATTGCAACTGACTTAAACTTGCTCAATATAAGTCAATAACATGGGTACAGCATATGCCGCACCAGAGATGCTGACTCTGTTTCTGTTAGACTGCGTACCAGATCTAGCCGCAAGAAGTCAGAAAAATAATTGTATTTACTTTGCCACAAGGAACTTGCAGGAAAGGGCATTTGGGGGTGGATCAGCTACATGACAGAGTTTTAGATCTTGCTTGCTACAGCAATGGCTTTGACTTCCCTACCCCACCCTGCTGACCTGTACAGGAGAGAGGTAATTGATGACAGCCTGTTACCGAGAGCAGGTTATAATACTCCTGTTGTCCATCTGCACAGGCAATCTAATTTTCTCCTATGTCTAGAAACCAGTTCATCTCAAACACCTGCATTCATGGTTTAGTTTCGCATGTGAGCTGTTTGGACATAGTGTTGCTCAATATTCCTAGCATGTCAATGTCAAGGAGAAAGAGTATTATTATTAATACTACTACTATTATAGTATTGACTATACAGTTTTGGCAGTGCAGGAAGATTAACTTAATAGGCTCCATTCTTTAGTTTATTTCTAAGCAATTTCCCAATGATGTTGTAACTCTGAGCCAGATACAAGTTTAGGCTATGAACACTATATTAGCTTTTTTTCCTATTATTATGCATGACTGAGATCCAGTAATACGTATACATTAGCCAGATGTTTCATTATTCAGTTGGACATTTTTTTTTCTCCATTTCTTTTAGAGATGTCAATATACTAATAGTTATTACTACTTTTAAAAAATCTTTTCTATAATTTTGTGATTTTCTTTTCCATTTTTCTTCTATTTAATTCATGCAATGTTGCCATCTTCTTGAAGTTTCTTCTCACAACTATTTTTACTCTCCTATTCACTCTTATAATACTGTCACATCTCTAGGACTGGCTCAATTATAGGTCTTAAAGAACTTGTTTTTAAAAAAGAGTTCGTGTTTGTATGTTTGTGGATAATCTGTCCAAAACTCTCAGAAGGCATTCATTACTTTGAGATGTTTACAAAATACATGAGCTCAATATATTTCTGCCTACAGGCTGCTTGAATTTCTTAAGACTTTACCAAAGGAAGAGATCTTTGCTGAGGAGTAATTTTATAGAACATACGAAGAAAGTTGGGGACTCATTTTGCTGAATTTGAACATTTGAGAGATACCAGTTTCAGCATCTCTAAGGTGTCAGTAAAAACCTGCAAAACAAATGCATTCCATACTGTGTCAGCATGGCGAGGAGATAAAGTAGTAAGTAGTAGCTGACCTGCACTACCTCCTTCATTTACCAATTCACTAAACTGTGAAGAATGCTTTGGATAGTTATACGTAACTGTACATGTGGGCAATGAAAGCAGCTTAAAGACCAGCAGATACTAAATAGCTAACAGTTAAAGAACTGAATATGCACCAGCAGACAAAAGAATCCGTTTGATAAATCTATTATAAGCCAAAAATTATGCTTCTTTACTTAAGATTAACTTATACATATTTATATTACAACATATCTTTTATATTGAAGCTTTACTGGAGACTTTCTGTCTCTTCTATTTGTCTCAGTTTCTCATTGGAATTGGAAAACACTCCTTCAGCAATACAGTGTTTATATCCCCTAAATAGGAACTGTGATCCTTTGTACAGAGACAGGCAAGAGAGGTCTTACATAAAATGTATTAAATAATACACTAACTAAACTAACATAACAGGATTAGCAATCACAGGACCGTGCCTACCTGTGCATGCGTATTTAAATGTCAGAAAGCTCAAGAAGCAAATCTAATTTAAATCCTGGCTTGGAACAGAATATGGGTTGGCTCTCTACTTTATTTATTTGGAAAACAGATTTTTTTTCCCCCTCACAAGATCTCAATCTATTGCGGGGCCGGCGCGGGAAGAAGTCTTTAGGAAAGAGAGGCTTTATCTTGAATTACAATGTTTTAGAGAGCTAAACTATACTAACCCCAGTCACGTGTATAACCCTTTCTAAACATTTCTAGATGCTGTCTGGAAATAGTCAGCTCAGGCTGAATGTGATATTTGGGAAAGTACCACAAGTTTAATTTATTTGTACATGTGGTAACTCCTAGTCATATTGCCTTTGACAAACCAGGCCATCCCTGTGCATTTCAAGCATACAGACATGCAAAAGTGACTGAGTAATGTGTCCTTCACTGATGCCTCTATCCAATTCCCCTGAAAGCTGACAGAAATACTGGCCTTAGTTCTGGTATCATCTGAACTTTTACACAAAGCCCAGGAGATATTTCTCCCAGGTCGCTGCCTTTCCACTCACATGCCCATGCAGCTGAGAAGGACTAAGCAGAAGCAGTCCACTGAAACACAACCAGGTGCATTTGCTCTCTCTCCCTACTCCCCCAAAAGCCTCCAGAGAAGGATGAATGACAGTAAGAACCACTAACTGAACGTGCTGACTTAAAAACTTCAGGGACTTATAGGAAACCCTGGCTTTGTTATTAATGATAGTGTCAAGAAATCAATGAAGATTGCATGTTTCTCCTGATAATATTCTGGAGCACATTCCTTGCTGGCAGCTTTCCGTGTTACTTAATACAATTGACCTGTACTTGGGTATCATGCCAGCAAAAAATGGTGAAACCCTTCAATGCTACAAAAGTACATATTAACATATGCATTATGCTCTGCCATAGACTATAGGGGTTCAAAAAGCAGGATTCGTCTTTCTGTGGCTGCCTGCCAGCTCCCACATACCCACATCAGCGTGCCCCCAGAAAGCAATCCAAGCCTTTTTTTTTTTTTTTTAATCAGCAGATAAGCTGCCAATAAATTGGAGGAAGACAAAGTCTGCCTTTCTAATTTTCTTTCCAAATGCACTTGCTACTTGAGATCTAAAAAGGAAACAAGAAATAACAAGACGTTTGTCCACTAGCTTTATGTAATTAATACAGGGAAATTCCCAGACAATGTAATTGCTATAATGAGAAATTTCAGAATAGGATTACACATTGACACTGGTTCTTGATTTCAGCAGTTTGTGATACTATTGCCCACCAACAAACCATTTGACATAAATGGCTAGCCTATTAACTCACCCTTGGAGTAAAGTGTCTTACAGTTCCCATCCTGCTTGTCAAGAGGCATTTGCAAGTCTTACAATGCATTTAATGAATTCTCTAGTGCTTGCACATTCAATATCCATCCTTTCTTTTTAATCTTTAGTGATTTTAGCAGCAATGTCCTGGGAACCATTTTGGTACAAAAACTCTAATAAGGAAAAAAGCAGAGTGACATTTAATTAACAAAATTAATTAGTGCTAAATAGTGAAAGAGCATTCTCTAGCCATTTATGAGACAACAGCTGAGAATGGAGGAACACTGCAGATGACAGCTGGAAATTGTGCTCAATTAAAAATTAATACACACTCTGAGAATATGAGAAAAAAGTAGTTTCTACACTAAGATTTTTCATGATCTTAAACTTCTGTGATCCTAATATCATAATGCTGATTTTCAACTTTTTTTGAGGTGCCACCCTGACAGTTTTCCATTAGAGATATGATAGCCTATATAGATAATAACCTTGCTTTTCTTTTGTGGCCCTTTACAAAGCATCTGTGGGGCCTCTCCTCCCCCAAGGATTTTGTGGAATAGAGCTTGATACTCTAATCATGTAATTGAAAATGAAGTTTAATGAAAGTAAGAGATGAAAAGAATCCGTTATATCCACCATTCCAACTAATTAGGTATTGTACAGTTCTTGGACCACTTTAGTTTTATGAACCAACTGAAAAGCTGTTCTTAAATGGTAAAAAACAGCAAGTGTGCTTTATGGAAGAGATTTTTTTATTATTATTATTTAACTCGCTTCTGTTTACTGCTCTTAACTCTCTACTACATAAAATCAGGGAATAAATCCTGCAGTTTAATCTTAGCCTATGATTTTTTTTTTATTTCTTCTAGCTTTGCTGTTTAGCGCTAAACAATCCAAAGTCAACACATTGTAAATTAAGATAAAACTGCAGTCAAACAGTGACTTGTCTGTAGGAAGTAGTGATAAGTGATACTAACATATATATTGAGGTCTTCAAAGACAAAGGGCTACAAAGGAGTAGATGTAGTCTCTACTCATGCCAAAATGTTTCTTCATGTATTCCAGAAACTAGGCAAGGCAGGTTACCCAACTGCCCTTGAGCATTCATAGTCTTGTCTCTTTCAAGATGGACTCTCATTTTCTCTGTAAGGTTTTCTCTTTTACAGGAAGAAATATCCTTCCTGGCTGCATCTATATCACTCTGAAAGGGAGGTCTCCTGAGCCATTGTCCTGGTAAGACACGGCTACACACCAGTCCATACACAGGTTTGTTCCTAAAGACTGACATACTCCTAATACGACTTACTAATGACTCTGTAACTTAAACCTCAACATTTGTCCGTTTGCTCTCCCCATTTCTATTCACTAAAGTCCATGGCAAAATTGAGCTCCTTGTACTTAAAAGAGGCCTGGAGCCAAAACTGGTGTTCAAGTTCTCCTTCTTCAGCTTTGCCTTTTTTTCTATAATCGAGACAGACAATTTTTTCAAAAAAAGATAATCTAATTATTTCCAATTTACTGAATCTCTGTTCTATAAAAGGTCTTTTTAAGAAGTATGGATTTTAATCGAATAAAATCTTGAAGCCTAAAAGAATATTGAAGATAGTATCTACAAAGAGGACACACAGTAGATTGTCTAAACCAAAATCCAGTGTCTTAGTAGCATGCAACAGTATTTACAGTACGATTAATGAATTTAGAAAATAAGGAAAAACCACAGTGATCTTGGGAGTAGGGGATTTTAGATGAAATGTATAGGCAATGTTCCAAAGTGTGAGCTCTCACATGTTGATGACATGTGCCCTCCACAAGCCAAATATAGAATCAGTTATGGAGTACTCAAGTAAGTGGAGAATAACATACAAAGAGGAAAACATAGTTCACGATCCAGCTGCCATGGAAAAAAATATTGTCCAGAGTAAAAGAAAGGTAATCTGAAGACTCTGAGTCAAGCAGTTTAAATCACGGTATGCTTGTTACCTTAAAATTAAGTCCAATGGTGGTTTGTTTTTTTTTTTTTTTTTTTTTTTCTTTAATGCAGGAGTTAGAAGTATCTTCAGGACTTACATTTATTTAATGCCTAAAATGTTGCAGTAGACCTTGCACACATTTATGAACCTGTAAAACTACATATTTTTAGTTTAAATAGACATTTAAATAGCATTTAAATAGACAGGGTTAAGAATAATTCTACTGTTTGCAGGATAGACTCTACATCTACATTTAGATACTTATATAGATGGAGGTTCCTATAACTTTCGTTGTTTTCACATTGTCTTCAGTGGGAAGTACTCCAAACTGTGAAAATATTGTCCTATCTTAAATAATTTTAAAAGTCAATAAAAATATATGGTACAAATAGATATGATTTATATTTATACTGTTTTTAAAATTCTGAGTTGTTCAGATCCTTGAAGTGGACACAAAGTCAATATCCAGTGATTACTGAAATCAGTGGAGATCTCCCCCATATAAAACAATGACACAAGAACAAACCAACTAACACTCCAACTGCTATCCTGACTGCCCTATCAATCGCACTCCTACCCATTTCCCCAATAATCTTGACCACTACCTAGAAATTTAGGATAATCCTTTAAACCAAAGGCCTTCAAAGCCTTAAATAAGAGTTGAACTCTCTCAGTTTCTGTCAACTAAGACCTGCAGAACATTACTCTGCATCTCCTGAATGCAACCCAGACGCTTTAATTAAGCTAAGACCTTATCTAGATAGATGGGCTTCAATCCCATAAACTTTTAGTTAACAGCTAAATGCCCAAACCAACAGGCCTCCACCTAAACCAGACCCCGGCATGCTCTTCTAACGTACATCAATGAGCTTGCGACTCAACATGAATTTCACTACAGGGTCGATAAGAAGAGGAATCAAACCTCTGTAAAAAGGACTACAGCCCAACGCCTCAACACTCGGCCATCTTACACTCCTTACCTATGTACCCTCCTTACCTATGACTTTCATCAGTCGATGACTATTCTCAACAAACCACAAAAATATTGGCACATTGTACCTAATCTTCGGCGCATGAGCTGGCATAGTTGGTACCGCCCTCAGTCTATTTAGCCGCGCCAAACTTGGACAGCCAGGAACTCTCCTAGGAGACGATCAAATCTACAGTGTAATCGTCACTGCCCATGCTTTCGTAATAATCTTCTTCATAGTAATACCAATCATGATTGGCGGATTTGGAAACTGACTAGTTCCTCTAATAATCGGAGTCCCAGACATAGCTTTCCCACGTATAAACAACATAAGCTTCTGACTACTCCCTCCATCCTTCCTACTCCTACTAGCCTCCTCAACAGTGGAGGCCGGAGCCGGCACAGGTTGAACTGTGTATCCACCTCTCGCAAGAAACCTAGCCCATGCTGGAGCATCCGTAGATCTTGCCATCTTCTCCTTACACCTAGCAGGTATCTCATCCATCCTTGGAGCGATCAACTTCATCACAACCGCCATCAACATAAAACCGCCAGCCCTCTCACAATACCAAACCCCACTATTTGTGTGATCAGTCCTTATCACTGCAATTCTCCTACTGCTTTCACTCCCCGTTCTTGCCGCCGGAATTACTATACTACTAACAGATTGAAACCTAAACACTACATTCTTCGATCCAGCCGGAGGAGGTGACCCCGTCCTATACCAACATTTATTCTGATTCTTCGGCCACCCAGAAGTATATATACTAATTCTCCCAGGCTTCGGAATTATCTCACATGTCGTAGCATACTATGCCAGCAAAAAAGAACCATTTGGCTACTTAGGAATAGTATGAGCTATACTCTCCATCGGATTCTTAGGTTTCATCGTATGAGCCCACCACATATTCACAGTAGGCATGGACGTGGATACCCGAGCATACTTTACATCCGCCACCATAATCATTGCTATTCCAACCGGCATTAAAGTCTTCAGCTGACTAGCTACACTGCATGGAGGAACTATCAAATGAGAGCCCCCCATACTATGAGCCTTGGGCTTCATCTTCCTCTTCACCATTGGAGGCCTAACAGGGATCGTCCTAGCAAACTCCTCACTAGACATCGCCCTACACGATACCTACTATGTAGTTGCCCACTTCCATTACGTCCTCTCAATAGGTGCCATCTTCGCTATCCTAGCAGGACTCATCCACTGATTTCCCCTATTCACAGGATATATCCTCCACCAAACAGGAACCAAAACCCACTTCGGCATCATATTCACAGGTGTAAACTTAACCTTCTTCCCACAACACTTCCTTGGCCTCGCTGGCATGCCACGACGATACTCAGACTACCCCGACGCCTACACCCTATGAAACACCCTATCCTCTATTGGCTCACTAATCTCAATAACAGCAGTAATCATGCTAATATTTATTATCTGAGAAGCCTTCGCATCAAAACGAAAAATCACACAACCAGAACTGACCACAACCAACATTGAATGAATCCATGGCTGTCCACCCCCATACCATACATTCGAAGAACAAGTCTTTGTCCAAATCCAAGAAAGGAAGGAATCGAACCCTCAAATATTGGTTTCAAGCCAATCGCACTAAACCACTCATGCTTCTTTCTTATGAGGCATTAGTAAATTAATTACATAGCCTTGTCAAGGCTAAATCGCAGGTAAATAAACCTGCATGCCTCACATGGCTAACCACTCACAATTCGGATTCCAAGACGCCTCATCCCCCATCATGGAAGAACTTACTGAATTCCATGACCATGCCCTAACAGTCACACTAGCAATCTGCAGCCTGGTTCTCTACCTCCTAACACTTATACTAACAGAAAAACTATCCTCAAACACTGTCGATGCACAAGAAATTGAACTAATCTGAACAATCCTACCAGCTATTGTCCTCATCCTACTCGCTCTCCCATCCCTACAAATCCTATACATAATAGATGAAATCAATGAACCCGATCTAACACTAAAAGCTATCGGCCATCAATGATACTGAACATACGAGTATACAGACTTCAAAGATCTTACATTCGACTCATACATAATCCCCACAACAGAATTACTGTCGGGACACTTCCGGTTACTAGAAGTCGACCATCGCGTTATCATCCCCATAGAATCCCCTACCCGCATCATCGTTACCGCCAGCAACGCACTTCACTCCTGAGCAATTCCTGCCCTAGGTGTAAAAACCGACGCAATCCCAGGACGCCTAAATCAAACATCATTCATCACTACCCGACCAGGGATCTTCTATGGCCAATGCTCAGAAATCTGCGGAGCAAACTACAGTTACATACCCATCGTAGTAGAATCTACCCCCCTTACATTCTTTGAAAACTGATCCTCACTACTGTCATCTCAATCATTAAGAAGCTATGTACCAGCACTAGCCTTTTAAGCTAGAGAAAGAGGACCACCCTACCTCCTTAATGACATGCCACAACTTAACCCAAACCCATGACTATTCATCATACTAATCTCATGATTAACACTCCTATTGGTAATTCAACCTAAACTTCTCTCATTCACCCTCATAAATACCCCCTCTACCAACAAACTCCACATAACCACTAAAACCACTCCATGACCCTGACCATGAACCTAAGCTTTTTCGACCAGTTCGCCAGCCCATACCTCTTAGGAATCCCGCTCATCCTACTTTCAATACTATTTCCCGCACTGCTTTTCCCAACACCCAACTCTCGATGAATCACCAACCGCCTTTCCACCCTCCAACTATGACTCTTCCACCTAATCACAAAACAATTAATAAGTCCACTAAACAAAAAAAGCCACAAATGAGCCCTAATCCTCACATCATTAATAATCCTCCTACTCACAATCAACCTACTAGGCCTACTACTATACACATTTACACCCACCACTCAGCTATCAATAAACATGGCATTAGCTTTTCCACTCTGACTTGCTACCCTCCTCACAGGCCTACGACATCAACCATCAATCTCTCTAGGCCACCTCCTACCAGAAGGCACACCAACTCCACTAATCCCCACCCTAATCCTAATCGAGACAACCAGCCTACTCATCCGCCCACTAGCCCTAGGCATCTGCCTTACAGCAAATGTCACAGCCGGACACCTACTTATTCAACTAATTTCCACAGCTACAATTGCCATACTACCTATCATACCAACCGTATCAATCCTAACCACATTAATCCTTCTCCTACTCACTATCCTAGAAGTAGCAGTAGCCATAATCCAAGCCTACGTCTTCGTACTCTTACTAAGCCTATACTTACAAGAAAACACCTAATGGCCCACCAAGCACACTCCTATCACATAGTAGATCCAAGCCCATGACCTATCTTCGGAGCAGCAGCTGCCCTCCTCACCACCTCAGGACTAATCATATAATTCCATTACGGCTCATCACAACTCCTAACCATAGGCCTACTCTCCATACTCCTAGTCATACTACAATGATGACGGGACATTGTACGAGAAAGCACGTTCCAAGGCCACCACACCCCCACAGTCCAAAAAGGATTACGATATGGAATAATTTTATTCATCACATCCGAAGCATTCTTCTTTCTAGGATTCTTTTGAGCATTCTTCCACTCCAGCCTAGCCCCCACCCCAGAACTAGGAGGTCAATGACCACCAACAAGAGTTAAACCTCTCAATCCCATAGAAGTCCCCCTACTAAACACAGCAATCCTCCTAGCCTCAGGTGTTACCGTAACATGAGCCCACCACAGTATTACAGAGGCCAACCGTCAACAAGCGATTCATGCACTAACCCTAACAGGAATACTAGGACTTACTTCACAGCACTCCAAGCAATAGAATACTACGAAGCACCATTCTCAATCACTGACAGTGTCTACGGCTCTACCTTCTTCGTCGCCACAGGATTCCATGGACTCCACGTAATCATCAGCTCATCATTCCTATCCGTCTGCCTCCTGTGACTAATCAAATTCCATTTCACACCAAATTACCACTTTGGATTCGAAGCAGCAGCATGATACTGACACTTCGTAGACGTCATCTGATTATTCCTCTATATAACCATTTACTGATGAGGATCTTGCTCTTCTAGTATACTAAATACAACTGACTTCCAATCTTTAAAATCTGGTATAAACCCAGAGAAGAGCAATAAATACAATCACATTCATACTCAGGCTATCCTCCACCCTAAGCATCATCCTAACCACATTAAATTTCTGACTCTCCCAAACAAATCCAGACTTAGAAAAACTCTCACCATACGAATGCGGCTTCGACCCACTAGGCTCTGCCCGCCTCCCATTCTCAATCCGATTCTTCCTCAGTAGCCATCCTATTCCTGCTATTTGACCTAGAAATCGCACTCTTACTCCCACTACCATGGGCCACCCAACTCCACTCCCCCCTCACCACTCTAACTCTGGCCTCTATCCTGATCCTCCTACTCACTCTAGGATTAATCTATGAATGAAGTCAAGGGGACCTAGAGAGAGCTGAATAGCCATAGAAAGTTAGTCCAACCAAGACAGTTGATTTTGACTCAACAGATCATAGCTTAACTCTATGACTTTCTTCATGTCCCTTCTACACCTAAGCTTCTACTCAACATTTGCCCTAAGCAGCCTAGGGTTGGCCTTCCACCGAATCCACCTATTCTCCGCCCTACTATGCTTAGAGTGTATAATGCTATCAATATACATCACTCTATCATCATGACCAGTCAAAAACCAAACAACCTCATCCATCCTATTACCAATACTTATACTAACATTTTCAGCCTGTGAAGCGGGTACAGGCCTAGCAATACTAGTAGCCTCCACACGAACCCACAGCTCAGACCACCTACACAACCTAAACCTCCTACAATGCTAAAAATCATCCTTCCAACAGCCATACTTATCCCAACAACCCTCTTATCTCCCCCAAAATTCATATGAACTGACACCACTGCTCACAGTCTACTAATTGCCACATTAAGCCTATACTGACTACTGCCCACATACTATCCACACAAAAATCTAACCCCATGAACAGGAATCGACCAACTCTCATCCCCCCTATTAGTACTCTCCTACTGACTACTCCCCCTCATAATCATAGCAAGCCAAAACCACCTTCAACAAGAACCCCCTATACGAAAATGAATATTCCTCCTAACCCTAATCACAGTCCAACCCTTCATCATTCTAGCCTTCTCAACCACAGAACTAATACTATTCTATATCGCATTCGAAGCAACCCTCATCCCAACCCTAATTCTAATTACACGATGAGGAAATCAACCAGAACGTCTAAGTGCCGGCATCTACATACTATTTTACACCCTCATTAGCTCCTTACCTTTACTAATCACAATTCTATACCTACACTCACAAACAGGTACTCTTCACCTCCTCCTATTAAAGCTAAACCATCCACTACTCAACACCTCCTATACCAACTTCCTATCAGGCTTAGCCCTACTACTAGCATTCATAGTAAAAGCTCCCCTATATGGCCTACACTTATGGCTACCAAAAGCTCATGTAGAAGCCGCAGTCGCAGGTTCCATACTACTTGCAGCACTACTCCTCAAACTAGGGGGCTACGGCATTATACGAATCACCCTTCTAATAGGCCCCATCTCAAACTACCTACACTACCCTTTCCTCACTCTCGTCCTATGAGGGGCCCTAATAACAAGCTCCATCTGCCCACGCCAAACTGACCTAAAATCACTCATTGCATACTCATCTGTAAGCCACATAGGCCTAGTCATTGCTGCAAGCATAATCCAAACGCCCTGATCATTCTCAGGAGCCATAATCCTAATAATCTCCCACGGACTAACATCCTCAATATAATTCTGCCTAGCCAACACCAACTATGAATGCACACACAGCCGAATCCTTATCCTAACACGAGGGCTACAGCCACTCTTACCACTAATAGCTACCTGATGACTACTAGCTAACTTCACAAACATAGCCCTACCCCCAGCTACCAACCTAATGGGAGAACTAACTATTATAATCACCCTATTCAACTGATCCACCCCCACAATTATCCTAACTGGACTTGCAACACTGCTAACCGCCTCATACACACTATTCATACTACTAACAACCCAACGAGGCACTATACCCCCCCATATCACCTCAATCCATAATTCAAACACATGAGAACACCTTCTAGTGACCCTCCACATTATCCCCATACTTCTCCTCATCCTAAAACCGGAGTTAATCGCCGGAATTCCCTCATGCAGATATAGTTTTAACCCAAACATTAGACTGTGATTCTAAAAATAGAAGTTAAACCCTTCTTATCTGCCGAGGGGGTGGCCCAACCAACAAGAACTGCTAATCCTTGTATCTGAGTCTAAAACCTCAGCCCCCTTAACTTTTAAAGGATAACAGCAATCCACTGGTCTTAGGAACCACTCATCTTGGTGCAAATCCAAGTAAAAGTAGTGGACACCACACTACTCCTAAACACTTCAATACTGCTTACACTAATAATCATTCTAATACTCATATTACTTCCCCTCTTCACAAAAAACTACCAAAACTCACCAGCCACTATCACATATTCCGTCAAAATTGCCTTCCTAACAAGCCTACTACCAATGACAATCTTCATATACCCAGGCACAGAAAACATTACCTCCCACTGAGAGTGAAAATTCATCACAAACTTTAAAATCCCGCTCAGCCTCAAAATAGACCAATACTCCATAATATTTTTCCCCATTGCACTATTCGTAACATGATCCATTCTCCAATTCGCAACATGATATATAGCCTCAGAACCATACATCACAAAATTCTTCTACTACCTACTAACATTCCTAATCGCCATACTCCTACTAACAATCGCCAACAACATATTCCTCCTATTCATTGGCTGAGAAGGAGTCGGCATTATATCCTTTCTACTAATTGGCTGATGACAAGGACGAACAGAAGTAAACACAGCCGCCCTCGAAGCAGTACTCTACAACCGAATTTGAGATATTGGCCTTATCCTAAGCTTAGCATGACTTGCCTCATCTACAAACACCTGAGAACTCCAACACATTCCTTCCCCCTCCCAAACCCCAACACTTCCCCTTCTAGGTCTCATCTTAGCCGCAACAGGAAAATCAGCCCAATTTGGCCTACATCCATGACTACCCGCTGCCATAGAAGGTCCAACTCCAGTCTCTTGCCCTACTCCATTCCAGCACAATAGTAGCAGCTGGGATTTTCCTACTTATTCGCACACATCCCATATTCACCCACAACCAAACCGCCCTCACCTTCTGTCTATGCCTAGGGGCCCTCTCCACATTATTCGCTGCCACTTGTGCCCTTACACAAAATGATATCCAAAAAATCATTGCCTTTTCCACATCAAACCAACTAGGACTAATAATAGTAGCCATTGGACTAAACCTCCCACAACTAGCCTTTCTCCACATCTCAACCCATGCCTTCTTCAAAGCCATATTATTTCTATGTTCCGGATCAATTATCCACAACCTCAATGGAGAACAAGACATCTGAAAAATAGGAGGCCTCCAAAAAATTCTCCCAACAACCACCTCCTGCCTAACCATCGGAAATCTCGCCCTTATGGGAACTCCGTTCTTAGCCGGATTCTACTCAAAAGACCTCATCATCGAACACCTAAACACCTCCTATCTAAACTCCTGAGCCCTACTACTAACACTATTAGCTACATCCTTTACAGCAACCTACAGCCTATGCATAATCCTACTAGTCCAAACAGGATTCACCCGCATACCAACAGTCACATCAACAAACGAAAACAACCCCATAATCACCAACCCAATCACCCAACTTGCCCTTGGCAGCATTATAGTAGGCTTACTCATCACATCTTATACAACCCCAATAAACCCCCCCCCCCCCCCAATAACTATACCACTCTCACAAAAACCACCGCTATCACTGTCACCATCCTTGACACCATTCTAGCCCTAGAACTCTCAAGCATTGCACACACCCTCACCCAGCCCAAACAAAACACTAGCCTAAACTTCTCAACCTCATTAGGCTACTTTAACCATCTAACACACCGTCCTAGCTCTTTCAAACTCTCAAACAGTGGCCAAAAAATCTCCTCACACCTAATTGACCTCACCTGATACAAAAAAATAGGCCCTGAAGGACTTGCTGATCTACAACTCCTAGCAACAAAAACTTCAACCACCCTACACTCCGGCCTCATCAAAACCTACCTAGGAACTTACACCCTATCCATCCTCATCACCCTTCTATCAGCACAATAATCCCCTACCCCCTTTCCATCCCTATTTTTCAATGGCCCCCAACCTTCGTAAATCCCACCCACTACTAAAAATAATCAATAACTCCCTAATCGACCTACCTACTCCCCCCAATATCTCTGCCTGATGAAACTTCGGATCTCTACTAGGCACCTGCCTAATAACTCAAATCTTAACTGGCCTCTTACTAGCCACACACTACACTGCAGACACAAATCTAGCCTTCACCTCCGTTGCCCATATATGCCGAAATGTACAATATGGCTGATTAATCCGTAACCTTCATGCAAACGGCGCCTCTCTCTTTTTTATTTGCATCTACCTACACACTGGACGAGGACTATACTATGGCTCCTACCTTTACAAGGAAACATGAAACACAGGAATTATCCTATTACTCACACTAATAGCAACTGCCTTTGTGGGTTATGTACTGCCATGAGGACAGATACCATTCTGAGGGGCCACAGTCATCACAAACCTATTCTCCGCAATCCCCTATATCGGCCAAACCCTTGTAGAATGAGCCTGAGGGGGATTTTCGGTAGACAACCCTACACTAACTCGATTCTTTGCCCTACACTTCCTTCTTCCTTTTATAATCGCAGGCCTTACTCTCATCCACCTCACCTTCCTCCACGAAACCGGCTCAAACAACCCCCTCGGAATCACATTGGACTGTGACAAAATCCCCTTCCACCCCTACTTCTCACTCAAAGACATCCTAGGATTTATCCTCATGCTCCTTCCACTAACTATCCTAGCCCTATTCACACCAAACCTTCTAGGAGACCCAGAAAACTTCACACCAGCAAACTGACTAGTCACACCCCCCCACATCAAACCAGAATGATATTTTCTATTCGCATATGCCATCCTATGCTCAATCCCCAACAAACTCGGAGGCGTATTAGCCCTAGCTGCATCTGTCCTAATCCTACTCCTGATCCCTCTACTCCATAAATCCAAACAACGCACAATAACCTTCCGCCCTCTATCCCAACTCCTCTTCTGAATTCTAGTCACCAACCTCTTCATCTTAACATGAGTAGGAAGCCAACCAGTAGAACACCCATTCATTATTATCGGCCAACTAGCCTCCCTCACCTACTTCACCATCCTCCTAATCCTCTTCCCCCTTACCGAAACTTTAGAAAACAAAATACTTAACTACTAAAAACACTCTAATAGTTTATAAAAAACATTGGTCTTGTAAACCAAAGAATGAAGACTCATACCCTTCTTAGAGTACCGACCCCAAAACCATAAAATACGTCATAACAATTTCCACTTGGCTTCTCTCCAAGACCTGCGGCCTGAAAAACTGACGTTGACAAATCTTCAACTATAGAAAACCCAAACATAATGTCCAGCATACATGTATGTATGCTGGACATTTACGCTCAACCCACATGCCCTAACCTTACCCCATATATCTATTAAAGGGACACCCCCCCCCCCCCCCCCCAATATTAACATACATGCTAATTATTTTTGGGTTATATGGGGAAGATCTTTCCACTGGCCTCAGGATTGGGGCACAAAATTCAGAACTCAGGAACAGTTCTTTTGATTTGTCTACAGATCAATAACCCATTTTAATGTTAATAGTACACTACTTTGATTCCTTCACGGGAATCACTCTCACTATTCAAATATATTCTGTTCTGATACTGGGGAATGATGTCCATTTATTATTAAATGCACACTGGAAGATTCATTAATGAATATTTGAGAAAGGTTAATAATGTTTTTTCCATACCTCTTTTATCCTGAAAGAAATGTTTCCTAATTAGTTAAGTTAGCCACTGTATATTCTCCCAAGTGCTATCAAAATAATTTAAGATTTACTCTGTTTTCAAAGGCACAACAGTACTGTTCCTAGAAAAAAACCACAACCTGTGTAGCTTTTCATAAAGTCAAACGTTAGGATGTCCAGACATGGAAAGCTGAAGAGTCCATTTGCACACTGAGACCTGTGTTAAGGCTATTTTCATGAGAGCCATGAGCACTGTGCTGCAGGGATGCATCTGCCCACCATCTGGCAGTGGCTTATGAGCACAACTCATGAGCCCCTCACTTATGGGCACCTGAAAGCCCACAGGGAATGGGACATTCCCACTGGGAATGCAGCAGCAATAGGGTAGTAAAAAAGTATCTGTACACTGAATTATAGACCTTGTTTCTACATGTTTAAGGCTGATGAGGAAGTTTGCTATCAAACAATATATGAACACGTTCTTAATTAGTTTGTGAAAATGCCTAGGAATGATATTACACATGAACAATGGATACAAAGGTTAAGCATTTGTGTTTAAATTCATAAATAGCAGCCAATTTTCCATATAATAAATTAATCTCATAAAAATGATAAATAAATAAATCCCATCCCAGATAAAAATCATAATTAAAATTTATTTTGACTGAGAAATAATGAAATTTAAAGTTACCTAAATCATATACCCAACCTACAGTCTTTGCCTGCCAGATGGTAAACCACTGTCCTGGCAACTGCTGATTAAAAGTGACGTATAAGTCAGTTTGGCTTCCCTGCTGCCCACCAGAGACCTGAGATGGAAAAACCTGACCATGTTTCTGTTAATCTGAGCAGAAGAGTATGGTCAGTTTTTATTTCTACTGCTCATTGATGGCCAGCAGGGAAACCAAGAAAAATCATTTATTGGCTTTCACTTCCTAAGGCTTCTCATGCTGGTGGTTGTCTAACAGGTGTTAATGAAGTCAAGGAGCTGAGAGAAGCCCTAGATTTTCAGTGGCTTGGCTAGTGGGCCCAACAAGCACCTGGAAATCTTCAGACACCTGCCTCAGCAGCCTATTTCCTGGCTTAGCAGGCTGTTGAGAGCTTTGGAAGGCAATCTGATTGATTTTTGTGAAAATCCTCCTCATAGCCCACCAGAACATTTTGAAATTAAACTGAGTCTCTGCAATAGTGAGAGTTGCACAAATAGGCAAATGCCTGACCAGACCTAGCATATACAGAATATCCTCCATAACAGGACCAGTTGATTCTAATAGTTTTTAATTTTTTTTAAATTTTCTATTTATGTCATATTTTTTAATATATTATTTAAATAAACTATTTTAAAATTGTTGAAATTTCAGAACTGTGGTTCAATTGAATGCCGACTGAAACCTATCTCCTTTTGACCAAACTTACAGTCTAAAATGGAGCAATGACTTTGATCATTATGAAGCCAATTCAATCAAATCCATTTCCCACAGTAAATCATTCAAAACTAATGAAATAACATGAGGTCTTGTGTTTGTTTGCTTTCTTTAAACATAAGAAACGGATGATTTTGTGGGGTACCCTCTGCGAGCTTAAGACCCTGACAAGTATTTAGACTGGCACTTAATGGTAATGAATTGGTGTCCATCGCTGGAAAGAAAACTGCAATGGAACTTACACCCTAATGTGCCTTTTTTTCCTCTTCACAGTAACCAAAGTGCTCTAAAGTCCCACTCCAGATGATTGCTTTTTTAATGAACCCTAAGTCAGCCATCTCTACTTCAGAGTTTTTAGAGCTGGTAGTTATTAACCCGATTCTTCTGAATTACCGATCAGTAAGTAACTGAATACTCATGTAGAAACTGTTGTCTCTCGGCACCCATCAAAGGATTCAAAATCACTTTGATGGTGTCATCTCTGTAGCCCACACCTTATCAGACAGTGGGCATAGAGTCTGCCACCAAAAAGTATTAGCCCACTGCTACTTTCTTAACCAGTTAATTACATTGGCTTAAGGCTACTTCTGGGTTCTTTTGTCAAAGCTAAATTAAGCAAAATTTGGGATGTGAATATATTTTACTTTTGTTCTGTTTATCTGACTAACTCTGACTGCTTCCTTAGAGACTTATCTGAGAAGCTTTCCATTCTTCTCTTTGCCTTTGATCAAAAGCTGTCAGAATTTGCTTCATTTACATTTCAGACCCACTGATTAAAACCATGTCCTTTGGGTTATGAAGTATTGTTGGATGACAGAACTAAGACAAACTGTTCTAACTTCCTCATTGCATTGTACTACCTCAAGATTTTTATCACTCTGCTATTATGCCTTTCCTGTATCTGCATGCTTGTTTGGGGAAGGAGCTTTCTTGCTGCAGAAGTACTGATAATCTCTGGGTCTTAGGACAATAAATGACTCTTGGTCCTAGGGATATCATTACTGTTAAAAGTATTCTTAGTTTGAAGATAATCTGCTTACTGCTGGGAGAATAATACTTTTCCAAACGTTCTTCTATGTCTACAGTAACACCTCTTTTTGTGGAAGCCTATGAACAGCATGCAACACCTATGGCATTTAGAAGAGATCAGCTCTTTGCAACTAATAGATACAAAGCCATTCAGTCAGAATAAAATCAGTAATGAGAATACTTCTTTGGTTGGTCCTACAGTGCATTCTTTGTTTTATGTTGTTAGCAATGAGCAAGGTTCATGACATGACATTTCATCAACTAAATCTGTGTCCCTTGCTAACATCTTAAAATCCTGGGCTTTCACCAGAATTCCCTTTCCCCAGAAAGGGTTCAGTTAAGCTTTTATTAAACTCATATAATGTCACAGACCACTGACAGAATAAACCCCCAAAGCCTGATTTGGCTTTGTTCTTTCCCTTCCTACATCTTCTGGAGCAAGCATTTTCCACTAAGAGCCTTATAATTTGACTGGCTTTGACAACTGATACCCTGGTTATGATAAGCACAAAGATGGGAGAAATACATATGTACAGTCTTTTCTGAAGAACTGGCAGATCAATTGGACAGGCAAATGTTTGATTAGCATTTAATGGAATTGCTAAAAAAAAATTAAAAACAAGCTTTTGCTGCTATTACCTCCAGTGCTATGCATTGTAACTTGGCTTTTAAGACTTACTTTTTAACAGGTCACTCAATTCCTTTGTTTTCCTTCTGCCTCTGCATCAAGTTTAAGGTTATTGTAGCAAAAAAAATTACCCGCTTCTTTTTTGACTACTGTGAAAATATGCTCAAGGATAAAAATTTACTAACAGGAATGAGATTCAAATTTCTCTGAGACTATTATATTCCACATTTTCCTGGCTTTTTTTGGGTGAGTTTTATCTCTTCAAGATTTTTGTACCTTCCTGCTAGTATTCATTCTTGATAGTCATGACGAAATTTTGAATTGGTTTACTTTAGGTATGAAGAGTGAATACTGAAACTGTCTTTTGTGTTAAGAAAATAATAATCTTTTCACTCACATGTCAGGAGATGAGGTGACTGGCTGTCAGATTTCTGTTGGTTTTTCAAGACTTTTAAATGCTTTCACCTGCTAACCAATGTTTACAAAAGTCATTAGGGTCCTCCACAGTGTACACTTCAGGTGCAGATATAAGGAACTGAATACAAGTTTAGAGTTTGCTTCTCTTGCTACCTACATAAAGGATACTTTTTTTTTTTTTCTTCTTTAAGAGTTCCCTACTTAGGAGCCATTCAAAGACTACCTCCTTTCATTCCTTCCTTACTTGGAATTTGTGTGTTTCTATATTAGATACTGTCCTGGGTTACAGTGTAAAATGTGCCAAAAGGAAAAAAAAAATATTCTATTACCATCTTCAGGAGCTGTTGAGACCAGGTGGGGCGGTGCTCCCTGCCTCCCCCCTCTGGACTACCTCCTGTTAATGGGCACAACAATGCCTTATCGCCTGACCCATCGATAACTCGCTCCTGGACTATCTCCTGTTAATGGCCCATCAAGGAACTGCCTCACGACTCCCCATCCCGTTGTGAGATGCTCCGCCCGGGGAGGGGGGGGAAGGAGCCAAGCAGTCCATGCCAAATAAAAACGGAGATTTTGAACACCCTAGCAGCCTTTCTTCCACTGGATTCCCAGAGGAGCTTTTCCCCCCCACTGGAGTTCCAGAGGACAAGAGCTACCTACCTACCACTGGACCTTCGGAGGAAGACCAGACTCTTTTCCCTGATAGCTACTTCAACAGAACTACACCCATCGCTTCAGGAGGACTGCAGCCAGCATCTTATCGGACTGCTACTGCCACCCTAATAGGGTGGCAGGTTGTATTCCTGACTCTGTCAGTGTAAACCAGTGGGTTGTTTTGGTTTTCCCTGCCTTGTGTTATATATATATATATATATATATTAGTAAAGAACTGTTATTCCTATTCCCCATATCTTTGCCTGAAGGCCCGTTAATTTCAAGGTTGTGATAGTTTGGAGGGAAGGGGGTTGCACTTTCCATTTCGGGGGGGGCTCCTGCCTTCCTCCACAGACACCTGTCTTTTCAAACCAAGACAGATACAGACAAAATAACCAGGTAAATAAACATATATAATAATTATAACAACTATAGATAAAGTATTACAGGGTAATATTTTCATAACGATTTAAGAATTTACAAGGAGAACAATGACATATATTCATATTATACTATGTTACTAAAGTGTATCTATAACAAGGTATGCACAATTAAATACCTAACTAGTTACATCATTAGCATCATCTTGTACTTAAAAGAGCAGGGGTTTTGCTAACAATGAATGCAAATGAGGAATGTAAAGAATTAAATAAATTTTTGCACTTCAGTCTCTAAACATTAGTTTGTCTTAAATTTATTGAGCAGTAAAGAACAACACACTATTCTTGAATGCAATCTAGCCACACGATATTAACAATATGCAATACATAAGTACACATGTATGAATACTATACAGCTCATTCTTTTTTTCACAGGGAGGGGAACTATGTGAAAAAATACTCAAGAATAAGGTATAACTGCAGTTCACAAAATGGATAAACCCTGATTTAACTGATATTAAGAACTGATATTAATCAGCAATACGTGCTGTCATAGAACTCTGCCAGACTACCCCACTTAACAGGGGCACCCAAGACAGGAGCGGTCCCAATTTTGTTAGAAAGCTTCACCGCATGCTTTTTCTTTTGAATGGGTCAGGTGTACGTGTCGAGTATGAGCAGCAGGATGCGTGGATACATGATTGCACATTTTGATTACAGACAGTCAGCTATTATTAATTTTTCCATTCTTTTAATCTAAATTAATTAGAAAAATGACTAATGGAGTATGTTCACAGTATAGAACAGTATACAAGTTGACTATAATACAGAGGTGAAAAGATACACTCACTCTAATTTACAGATTAGGCCATTAAATGAGTGAAATAAGTATTTACCCAATATAAATTTGCATTCTGTCTCAGTGTATACAAATATAAAGTAAAAGGATGTCACTACTGGGATACAGCCAGCTAATTTCATTCAGCATAGTCTCACAGTTTCACTGACCAATCAAAATTAAAATGATGCTTAATAACCAACAATCCACAGGGCCATTAACACGCGAAAATTATGTTTCTCACTTTTGCCTCAAACTCTTTTTCATTTTTCTTGGTATCATACTGAAAAGGAATTTAGTTAAAATGAAATCCTTGGAAATAAAAATTGTTCTCAGACTTATCAGTTGAAAAGGGTGAGGGTCCCATATGACTGACTAAAGATATTGCATTTTTTGCCTACTTTCCTCATCCTGAGAATAAATTCTTATTGTTTTTAAATTTTACAGGTTTTATTTGCCTTAAAATAGCTGCTTTAAGTAGGTGATATATTCCCATTCAAGAAGCAGCAGGTGAACCAAAAATCCCCGGGCAGTGCAGACATTCAAGAACATGAGTAATAAACTCCAGTCACATAAGCTTTGCCAAACAGAAGTAAAGGTTTCTTGAGCTTAAGGGTATTTTTCCAATCTTTTTGTTTGTTTGTTTGTTTCTATTTTTTGGAAAATTATCCACTTCTCTTTTTAATATTGTAACTAAAAAATGTAATTTCTTTCAGATTGTTAAACTGTGCTGGAGTATCAATACCACTCCAGCAGATATCAGAACATTCCAAAAAGCTTCCAAGAGCACATATTACAATTTCCTCCTAGTAAGCCAAAACCTATGACATAGAGCAGAGACAATTCAAGGAAAGAACATTCCTGCTATACTGCAGCTCTAGGCTCTGTTCTCTCCATTTGAGGGACCAGGGTGGAAGTTGTATGCACTCGTGCATCCTAGATGATCATACCTAGCTCCTTGTGGGTGAAGGCAATACTGTATGGCACTGATATTTGGCATAAGAAGGACATGAAATGACATTTGTCTCATCAAATGGAGCACGTGGACAACAGGTGCTCCAACACATGTAGTTCTATGATGGAAAGGGACTAGTTCTCAGTAGTAATTAACATGTAGCAGTTTGGTGACCTTAAGTCTTAGAAACAAGGAGAGACAGACCTGCATCTGTCATGTACTTACTGAGCTTATTTCCTGATTAGACTGAGGGCTTTTGTCATCCTCAACTATAAACTACATAGCAAGAATTTTATACCCACGCAACATGATGTATGCCTCAGAAAATACATGGGAAAAAGTTGTGGCTTGCAAACCTGTCAGTTTCATGTATTGTTGGAATGAAACAAATGACTTCACTTGGGGTTTCCTTAATTTGCTATAAACTCCTTCCTGCAAAGTAGTTCACAAAATATTTGCAATGGCAACTTCAGAAAATTATTTTTAATAGCAACATTTGGAAAAGTAGGCCATCTTTCATTCTGCAAAAAATATAACCATGTTCCTCAAGTACAAATATGCTTGGTTACATGATTTAATTCTTAGTAATATTTTCTTCAGTCTGATTTGTTCAAGAACAAACATCCTACTTATAATTGAGCTGTAAGGATCAAGGGATGTGTCGACATAACTGTACTCTCTGATGCACAAACATAAATTTCAAAAATAAGATTCTAACTGTAAGCAGGTGACAATAAGAATGAAAGCAATTCGCTCTAAAAATGAAGAGCAAATAAAAACAATCCAGTGAACGTAGATCATTCACTGAATCATATTTGCCTGTGATTATGTTATAGACTACTTTTCTGCATAATGTTTTAAAAAATTTCCATTAAATCACTTAGTTCATGGAATTTTCTGAAATTTTCGTTTTGTTTGTAATGCACGCTATTAGACTGGGTGCTTGACTTTTCCTTTCCACTAGAAGAAATCTGGAACATCGCCTCAGCTCTCAGCAAAGTTTGCTCCAAGAATAAAGTGAAGTGGAGGACTGCTTTGTTCATTAGCAGGTTTTTGTTTATAGTGATTTTTGTCTGTGAGGATAGTTTGAATTGAAATCAAAGGAAATTTTGAAAGAATTGGTTTGTTTAGTCTTGAAAGGAAAATGAAGATAAGGGAGTACTAGTCACACACATAAAAGGTTATTCTGACAAAGCTGGTAATAAATTGCCTTCTATATCCATCGGGGAATATGTGCATAAAATGCAGCAATGGAGGTTTAAGCTAGATGTTATGAGAAACTTATTGAGAAGATAAAGATGGAATTAAGTTTGCTAAGAAAGTGGAGGAATCCAGATTTTCAAGGGTTGATTAGACTAGCAGCGGCCAAGAATTGTTCTCCTATAACTGCTCCTGTCCTGAGGCAAACAAATACACTAGAAGACAAGATAAAGTCTTTTTCAGCCTTATTCTCGCTTTTACAGTCTGCCTGAAATGAAAATACTGTTTATTGGAATATTTGTAAGGTTCAGTACGTGAGAAAAATATGAAATAAAATATCCTAATTTTTTGAAATAGATTTCAAAATACTCAGTTAGATAAAACAACCCTAATCAAGGATTCAGTAAAAGTTTTTGGTGTGGATGAACCCTCATTTTTCAAACAGTTTTGCTCAGCCAGATCTGAAACCAAGTTAACTGCTCATTAGTTCTTTCCCAGACAGTTTCCAAAATCTGTATCACAGGTTTCCTTGGTAACAGCAGCCAGCATAATATTCCATGAAACCTCACCATTAAACCACACAAAAGCACAAATCCTGAACCTCTGTGTCCATCTAGGAGAATAAGGAGATGCTAGAGGCAAAGGTATTCTCCCTCATATACATGATCCTGCACCAAGCACACATCAAATGTAGCTGATGTGGACAGTGACTGCATCCTATGACACACTAGATACATGGACAGCAGCAATAGTTCACCTAATATTTACCACTGCCTTTTTCCCCTACAAGCTTGCACGAAGCTGTGAGAGCTGGAACTCTGGGCAAACACAGCTGCAACTTCTGAAGTAAGTTGTTTGCCCCAACTGTCAAAGCTTTTGCTGCCCTGCAAACACTTAATCCAGACAATATTTATCAGAAAAAGAAAAAGGCTTTCATTTTTGATTTTTACCCTGATAATCTCATCATTGTTATTTTTGATTAAGCAACTGCCCAAGATTTCATTCACTATCAGCTGCATTGTGCTAAATGCTGTCCAATAGATGACCAAGAAAAGAGACAATCTAACTCTACTAACTTCAATACCAGAAATTGTTCCTTATTTAGTTCAGTTGCTCACAATGAGAACTGATTTATTTGTAACTCAACTAAACCATTGTAACAGGTGTTCATGACCTGATAGTAGGAGCAACACCCAGAAGAAGATGTTGCCCAGAAGAGACGAAAACTCTTTCCTGAAAGTGAAGGAGGTCAGTATGTACCATGCCAGGAATTTGAGAAATAAAGAGTATGCTGAACCAGCAAACTCCTACAGTGGAAGATAGCTCTTAGGTGATAGGCAAGGGCAATGTCCTCATCAATTTTAGGTAAGAACATGTAAAGTGACTGATCACACCTGGTATAAAGGAAGCCGAATTTCTCTCAACAACAACAGAGCGAGAGAGCAGTCTTTATTACTGATGAGCAGCTACATCAGCTGAGAGAATTAACTGGCTGGCTGCTTATCCCTGAGTTAATCAAAGAAATGCAAATATATATCTTCCTGAGTTAGCCAGACTAGTATGGTGAAGTATACGTGGCTCAGCCCAGAATAAGAGTATGAAAACTCAATAAGGAACAAATAAGTATACTTTGTATTATATATTAAATTCTCCATGTGGGGAATATCTAAAAGAACACGGTCAGAGGGTGTTGGACTCAGGATAAGAAAGGTGATTTTGCCATGAAAGCACGCTGACCTGAAAAACACATTCAGTTTATTTTTCCTACTCTACTTTTGTAGCTGTGGCACTATTCAATACCAGATATCAACTCCTCTACCATAATGTTAAAACAGGTCATGTTAAATATTGCGTAAAACTAAAGTTCTGCCAGTTTTTCTATAGCACTATCAATTCTCAGTTAAATCTTCTTCTCCAAGACTCTTTTTTAATAAAGCAGAACATCTTGGGATGTCAAGAGTGGTGTCTCCTTGGTCTGATTCTTTCTACCCTGCTGATTTCAACAGCAATATACATATCATTCCAACGCTGAAGCACTACACTTGGCAATGAAGTTAAGAAAGATTAAAAGGAGTCTTCCTGATCTCCAATCATGTATATTTAAATATACACTTGTCACAGTGTATTAACAGGCAAAAACCTGGAATTGTCAACAGCTGAAACACCTGATCATCAGAAAAAAAGCACTCCCAGTTTCTTTTATTCATTTTCCATGGACACAAGCAGACTTCAAAGAGCAAATATGAACTGATGCTGGATTTTATCTTTTTTCTCAGATTCTTTTCTCAGATATGACATCTTTCATATTCAAGTTCGCACAATGAATAGCAATTTTTACTTATTACTGTCTCAGTTGGTGTGGCCCATATTATTCTTTAACTTTAAAATGATGTTACCTTATTTTCAATGCCATGCCTAACCATAGAGACGAATATGTCAAACTGATTTATGCCTGGACACTCACCTCAAGAGTGAGTTGTTTTCCCAAGCATGTATGCCAGTATAACAAGTGATATTTTACAATGTGGAAGCAAAAATGAAATTAATTTGATTGAAATTTTTCCAGGGTGTAAGTAACATAAGTTTCATGTTCACATATATTCCCTAAATATGTGATCCTTCACCAATTTGCTCAAAGGTGAGAGGGTACCAAAGAAGTGCAAATTATTTTTTTGAGACTATGCTGTGATATCACATCTTGGTAAATTTCATTAGTTATTCAAACTAAAAATTCATTCAAATTCTGGTAACATAGAGACAAACATTACTCAAATTACAGTAGTAATCCTGTACAAAAACGGGTTTACTCACTGTGCTTAATTGAGATGAGATACATGGAGAGGAATTATTGATCAGAAAGCAAAACCACCATCTTAGGAGAGAAGAATTAAGAAAGACTAGCGACAAAACATGTTCCCTGAAAATGGAAATTAGGAGCAGACATAGTGAAAGAAAGCGACCTTTGCCTGGAAATGCCTTTCTCATCACATCTGTGGGGGGTACTAAGACTGAAGGCAGGGAAGGATCATCGTGCTCATGAGAAAACAGGGAAGAAAACCAGGCCTCAGCTTCCTTGGTCAGCAGGACAGGGTGGTTGGCTCCAACAAGATACCAGACTTCGCTCTCTCTACTTCCTCTGAAGTAAAACAACTCTTTAGTTACACACATCAGCCCTCTTGCCGTTGCTTTGCATCTTCAAGCTTCATCAGTGGCTACCCAGAAAATGAGAGGAAACTGAGTTGCCACAGGCTATTCCACAATATTTATTGGACTAGTCTTGTCAAGCTTATAGAGTTAAGATCTGCGAGGAAGCTTAGCACAAATGCCAACCCTGGGGCAAGTGACACTTTTGGGTACTGCCTATCAGTATTACTGACCTAGAATTTCGTTTTGTTGCAAAATGTCTTTAAGTTATGACTCTCATAACTCATTCCTATTAAAAGGGTTTTTGAAATGATCGTGTGTAGGTGAGAGACTCAGGGAAGGTGATGGCGGCTGTCAGATCTGACAGGACAAAGGTCTGCACTTACTTTGCACGTGTGGAAAAGAGGTACTTCTATTTAAACAATCAATACGGTTACCTTTTTGATGCCTTCAAAATTAATGAACTTGTACTGCAACTGGCAGGAAACAACTCCACAAAGACTCTGAAAATGGCACATGTGCAGTTTTCAGACGAAGCAATGTACTTTGCACTGAATTATTCCGAAGACGTTTAAACTGTGAGAAGGCCTAGGAGGAATGAAGGCAAAGCTCAGGTAGCTGACAAAACTGTCTAACATTTTTTTCTCATAGTGAATAATCAGGAGGTGGGCGCATGGCAACTATTTAACAATGGTTTGGGGTTTTTTTGCTTCAACAGCAAAACAATACTAACTTGGTTAGACCTTAAGCAAAGATTAACCTCCCATAGTGTTGGGGAGATCTTACGAAAGAATTGGAAGTTATTCTCTGCTTCTGTTCATCTCACCTTGAGTGTCCTGGGGAAGTCTATGAATGCTATAAAATTTCTGCCTTTGTGGTTACAGATATATCGACTGATGTCTGGATTTGTTTTTGACAAACATTTAAACAGACAGGTAACTAGTTCAACAGGTAGATAAGCACAGACTAAATTCTGTAGTTATCGTGCAGCTCATCATATGACCTTCCGTACTTACTGACGAGAAGTATTCAATGGCTGGATGAAGCTGAAGGGCAAAACAAACCAGAGAGTATACTTGTATAACTGTGATAATTGCGACCCACAGGGATATGGAAGGATCAGTAAGCACTGATCAGTACCAGCATTAATTTGATTTGAAATACTTATGAAAGCACATGAAAAGGAACCCTTGAAACAGCTGAAAAGGATGGGACTGGGGAGACTGGGAAGTATAAGGCAGCACTGTTCACTATGGAAGGAAGTTACTGTTTTCCCAATGCAGCCTGTCAGAGCTTTTCAGTAGAGATGAAATGGTGCCCCCAACATGGAATGACAGCATTAGTTAAGGAACCATAAAGAATAAATTGGAAAGAAATTATGCAAGAGACTGATGGGAGTTTGTTGCACTGTAAGCAAGCTGGTTTCAGTACTATGTCCAACACTGTCTTGGTTTGAAAGACAGGTGTCTGTGGAGGAAGGCAGGAGCCTCCCTTGAAATGGAAAGTGTAACCCCCTTCCCTCCAAATTATTATAATTTTGAAATTAACGGGCCTTCAGGCAAAGATATGGGGAATAGGAATAACAGTTCTTTACATATATATATATATATAACACAAGGCAGGAAAAAACAAACAACCTACTGGTTTACACTGACAGAGTCAGAAATACAACCTGACACCCTGTTAGGGTGTCAGTGGCAGTAGCAGTCCGATAAGATGATGGCTGCAGTCCTCCTGAAGCGATGGATGTAGTTCTGTTGAAGCAGCTATCAGGGAAAAGAGTCTGGTCTTCCTCCGAAGGTCCAGTGGTAGGTAGGTAGCTCTTGTCCTCTGGAACTCCAGTGGGGGGGAAAAGCTCCTCTGGGAATCCAGTGGAAGAAGGCTGCTAGGGTGTTCAAAATCTCCGTTTTTATTTGGCATGGACTGCTTGGCTCCTTCCCCCCCCCTCCCCGGGCGGAGCATCTCACAACGGGATGGGGAGTCGTGAGGCAGTTCCTTGATGGGCCATTAACAGGAGATAGTCCAGGAGCGAGTTATCGATGGGTCAGGCGATAAGGCATTGTTGTGCCCATTAACGGAAGATAGTCCAGAGGGGGGAGGCAGGGAGCACTGCCCCACCTGGTCTCAACAGCTCCTGAAGATGGTAATAGAATACTTTTTTTTCCTTTTGGCACATTTTACACTGTAACCCAGGACAAACACATATAAAAATAGTAAAGAACTAAGTTCTCGGATAAATTAACGGAATTACGGAGTCTATACAAGTTAATAAGTATGCTAGGGGAGATTTATAATTTAATCTATGTAATATTTTATCTATTTCATATTTATGTGAAACAGGTAGGTATGCAATTCCATTATTCTGCATTTATAAAACTGCTAGTTACAACTTAAGCTAAATTCTAGTGTCTCTTAGGTTCTTCTTTGCGTTTTGAAAAAATATGAATGAATGGACTGGTAACATATGTGTGATTTTTTTTTATGAATCTGAATGTGTTAAGTTTGATGATTTCTACACTTCCATCATCAGTAGCTGTGTTTTCTAGAGATAAATTATGTTCCCAGCTATGCCATGATGGTAACCATGCAACAACACACCTTTTCATACCATTTATTCTCAAATGCTAATCCATTTTCCCTGGAACTTCCTAGAATCCCAAAGCTCAAACATCATTCAGGTGGATTCTTCCTGCCCTCCGCGTGGTAGTGCCACTATTACTATCTATATTAAAGTACATTGAGTAGATAGAGGTCCTGACCTGCTCTTTTCTCCTTTTATAATTCACATTTGCTGTCTTGCTTACCTACTGTAGCCAGCAAAATTGCAATGCACTTCACCATTGAATTTCCACCATGTTTAAACGATCTCCTCTTTCCCCCAGTGAAGAACCTTCTAAATAAAAATGTCTCATTGGAATTAAAGTTTCTTGATTCTCATCTTTCTTTGGGCACAAATAAGTAAAACGTGAAGTGAATGCTTTTATTGAGACCAGTAGAAACTTCATAAAAATCTCTTTTGTGCTATACTCTCTTAGTTTATATATAGTAAGAGGGCACCTATACAAAATTTTTTACTAAGTGACTACAGGCATAGTAGTTAATGACTGATATTGCTACTTATTACAGAAATACTGGATGACTACTACCCTTCCTTTCACTCTGTTATTAATGGCCTTATTAGGAATGCAAATCAATGTCCACTATGTAAAATGGAAAACACAAAAATCAATACATGTCCTGTTCTGTATGGTTTAGATTCAGATTTTTTTCCAAAGTGTCACAGGTTCAAATCAAACCTTGAATACTAGAATAACTTTAGATGTTTGGTTTACTTGTAATTTATGGTTCTCCTGCAGATTTTTTTTATATTAACTTTTAATGTATTGTTTTAAAAATACAGACAAGGAACAAAAGAGTAGTTTTGTAAAATAGGTTCATAAATACTATTTATAAATACAAAGTAAACCATCCAAACCAAGGGTTAGGTTGGAAAAAAAATTATGATGCTGTTTTTTAATTTATTATTTCAGATTAAAAAAAATAAGTTATAGATCCCATGTCCAAAACTCTAAAGCTACTTTGTTTTCCCCATTTATACCTCAAGATGAAAGCCACTGTTCTGTCCTGTGGCATGCTTTCAGTCACTGAATAACTACACTTTTATTTCTCACATATGGTCCCTGAGACCTTTGCAGCTGCAAGTGATAAAACACGTCCTTTTCATTTTCTTTGATATATTTTTTAATCACTAGAAGTCACCTGGGGTTAGAACTAGTTTTTAAATGATCCATAACCAAAGGGGTAGTAATGTTGAAATATAATATTTCAGATCCTCAATTGAACTAATGATCAAGTTACAGAGCTTGTATCCTTCTCCAGAATGTGCCAGATTATCTTTTCAGTCATCAAAATGCAGACTGCCTCAAATCTTGTTCTAGAAGTTCCATCTTATTTGAGCAGCACAATTCTGAGGAATCACTTAAAACAATAGCTGATTTGAATTTTTACCAAGCAAAATTTTTTAATTTCAAGCAAGTTTTCCGTAACTTATTGTTGGGTTATTTTCCTTTCATGTTCTGTGATTCTTGGTCACGGCTGGGACTAGGGAAAGAGATGCCAAAATACTGCACATTTTCTTATAAGGTCCACTGAAAATATTAAGACAAAGCATTTCAGTATCGTGTTTATCAAGTACCATGATGACTGAGGTTCTCCCATGATAGAGCTGAACCCCCACAAAAAAGATCAAATTGGAACTATCTAATTAGCTATTGTTAATCTTTTAAAATTAATATTGGAACAGATGTTTCTCTACTTGGTGAGATCTCTAGGAGTAACTTCCGGATTGCAATAGAAACATGTATTTCATTTTCTTAGCACTCTTTAAGAGAATTATACTTTTCATATTTTATCAGCTTCCCCCTTCTTTCATTTTATCAAATAAATGTCCTCAGATTTTTATATAACCACAAAGCTTTGCTGAAAATTGACTGCTATACAAATTATAGATAAATCTATACATATATGTAAATATGTGCATGTGTGTTTTGCATGTATGTGTGTATTTTTGATCTTAAATAGAGTAAAGAACCCTTAAGGATAAATAATGACTAAGCCGTGAGTAAAACATGTTGGCAACTGGAATAGAAAGTGATATGGAAGTGTAAGTATTATGTCATCGATCTTTTTATCTCGTTTTCCTACTGTTAGTGTAGGTGGAGTGAAAGAGAGAAGAGAAACACAGAACAGATCAAGAAAGAAAAAAAGGAAGAAATTATGAAATCTCTGATTTACCCTAGTATGGCAGTAAAATCACTGAGGAAATATAAGCCAGAGCTATGGAATATATCCTAGTAGCCAATTCAACCCTTGCTTCATCCATAGCAATATCATTTAATAATATATAAAATATGGGGTTTAAACTATGGCTTTCTGAATATAAATATTTCATTCTCTTTTGCACTTACGTTAATAAAATCATGAGTGTTACCAGTCAAAAGAGCTAACGCACTGGTAGATCTTGGTGGATATTTTATGAAGATCTGAATAAAGGATCAATCACCAAATCGAGTAGGAAAGAAATTTTGTAACTGCTCTTTACTGAATAGTTAAGCAAAAGTAAGCCTAATATTTAAACATGACAAGGGTAGAATGATAGCAGTCTTCACACGAACACGGGAGCTGTTTTCTCACACTTGAGAACTGACAGCAGCTGTTCATTTGGACCATTTTTTGGAGATGGCAATTGGATTCCATTTTCTCCTTTTTTCATTCTTCCCTTCACGTACCATTTTTCATTTCCCTTTTGCTTACTTTTCTGATAGCTGAATGTGTATTGATACAATCACTACTTCATATATTAGTTTTTCAGTTGTATGTTACTATCTATTTTGCTTGAATAGTCTGTGTTTAGCAGTTTCACAGTCAACAAAAAAGTATGAAGATATACAGAGTTCCTTCCTAATTCCATGGAGATTAGGGGAAATTCCACCAGGAGCTGTACTGTATTTAGGAACCAACTGGATTTTCAAACGCTTTTTATTAGCCTAGCTTCATTCACTTCAGTAGAGCCATTCCTGACTCTCAACTGCAAGAGAAAAACTATGCCACTTGTCTAAAATCTCAGTTCCTAAACATTAGCATTCAGGTTATACGTATAAGCTGTTGAAGGTACTGCAACACAACCCCTTTATTTCACAGACTATAAAGCTTATGAAATACAGACATCCACAAGCTATGAAGCAAAGGCTCATAAAAATGCCATGAAATGTATAATTATCCACCAGGATGAGTCTTCAAACTATGCCTGGAATGAACTGAACTGGCAGATTTAGTTAAAAACCCAAATTCTTCACAGATCACATTGACAGTAGACAAAAATGGAAAGATACATGAAATTCAGAATCAGCAGAGCTCTCTGAATTTAATAAAGTAACCAAATACACTCAAATAATTCCGTGCAACAGCCTATGAAAAAAGTAGTCATCTTGAAACTTTCCGCTAGCTGAGAGCAAATGACTCCATAAACAATAGATTTAATTAAGGAAAATTACCCCTACCAAACATCTGATAATGGATACTTGTCGCTTCTAGTCCTCCATAATTTCCTCCCTAAAGCTAATCAAAAATATTGCTTGGAGGGCGTGAATACATCACACAATGAACTGTAAGATTATTTTATTTTGGTCAGAAAGTAGACTTATTATCACAATATTTTCAAAGAGTAGAAGCTACTCACTAAAATTTAATCTTTTCATACCACTAAGACATCTAGTTCTAGTATTTTTTTATTACTATTCAATTACAGATTTGACAAAACTAGTGAAATGCGTTTCTAATGATTTCAAACCCCTAGCACAATTTCTGTCTCTCTTCTCCACTCACTTAAATGTTCTCCCTCTGTCCTGCTAACTGAATAGATCTCAAAGACGTGATTGTCTAGAAAATTATCTTCTTTCATCTGCTCTGTATAGACCTGTCTGTCAGAATCTATCTTTACACTATTAGCTATTTCTAAATTTCTCTTGAAAATAAGGACTAGACAAACTTATCTGACATGGCATCATTCTGTTAACATCTCCCTTTATATCTCATACCTAGAAAATCTTCGTCTCACCTGGAAGTACTATATTAATGTCTCATAGAATTTTTTACATAAAGTTCTCATGTCCTCTTCATAGTTTCAAAGCTGTTTCTGAAGGCTCATCTAATTAGAGGCATATAAAATACAATTTATAAAAGCTCTATAATACAACTCTGATTGCATCCAACTGATAGAAATGAACAGACTTTTCAGCCTTTAACAAACGATGGGATTTCTACAGCGGAGTAGCAGGCATTGGGCACCGTGTTTTCTTTTATTATAGCAATGAGTAACTCAATGCCTGTATAAAGCACAAAGTTCAGAGTTACTTTTGAGTGTAACATAGTGAAATGTACTGTAGGAAAAAACAGTTGGCTAAACAAGGTAAACTTTACTCCCTCACTTACGTGAGTTGTCTCATCAGAAAATCTAACACTACTGGGAGTTTATTAGTCCAAAGAGCATACAGTCCAACATAAAATTGCATGTTTTCTATGCACACATTTATTTGAGCAATACAGATGCCTTATAAATAAATACAGAATGCTGTATCCATCCAAGTCCTTGTACAGCTTGATCTCTAATGCATAAGATTCTCCATGTGTAGAAATTAATTTTAATTAGACTGTTTTTCTTATAAATATTCCTGTCTGCGTATTGTAACAGAGAGTCTCGCAGCTACAGAAATGATGTACTAATGTAATTGTTTAATGCAGTCAAGTGCCAGCCTTATTGCCTTACCTCCACATTTTTATCTTATTACCAGAAAGCACTGCCAGCTGTTAAAGAAATATGGTTTTGGTAGTACAGAAGATAATAGGGAGAGAGAAAGGGACTGATCCAAAATCCACTCAAATCAGAAAAAACAAATTTACAGTTCTAATTAACCTAATCCAGATAAAAAAGGAAATCAAAAGCATAGCCAATACTGCACATAATTCAAGCCACCAATGCCTGACATTGAATTCGATTCAATGAGACAGATAAAACCTGAACTGTACTCTTTTAGAGGCGGGGGGGGGGGGGGGGGGGGGGGCGGGACACAACACAAACACATGACCACATACATGAATAGGGACAGCCGATCTCAGTCTAAGTGCCCTCCCTTCAAAAGAAAGTGCATGCAACTTCTGGATTAAAGGCAATCACAGATGCAGAATAAGATAACCCAGCACATCATGTCACTCCAATTCCTGTCCAATGGAGCATAATCTGATTTGCAGTATTTTAAACTACATCCTGATTGGATTACTAATGAAGGCTGGCAATTCTGAGGAGTTTACCAATTGCTGACAGTTTCTGTGAAGCAGCTGGGCAACTACTTTTAAATTGAGAAAGACTGTAAAATATATTTACAGCTAAATGCCTTTCTACAAAGATGGGCCAGATGGTCCCATAGAAATTGGAAAATGAAGGAAGCATTAATGAATCATCCAAGAAACCAGAAATCTTTTAGTGGGTGGTTCAGTCCATTAAAAAGAAAAATCACCCAAAACCAAACACCACCCAACTCTTCATAAAGTGCTGTTTTGCTTACTGTAATTTAAATGCACTTATAGGCATATTGTATTTCTAAATAATCACAGTGAAGCATAATTTTATAATATACGAAGTTTGCTTTTGTCATGTTAATAGCATATTCCATTACCAGATGAGATTTAAAGCTGAATTTTTTTAAAGCATACTACTAACAGTCTGAACTAGAATCTCTTTATATTTAGCATATGCATAGGAATCCTTAGCGACAGGGAAGTCTGAAAGGGAGGGAGATTCTCAAACAAAGAAAAGAGTTTTGGAAGCGCTTTCTGATGATAACTAACACTTCTGGTTGCCAATGAGATAAAAGCAAAACAAGGCTCAAAAGTCCGTTTAAATTGAATGACAGAGAGAGAAGTCTCTTGTGATTTCCTAGTCCATACAACTCGATAATGCATGCTTGCTTTCTTAAAGAATCTTATTCTCCATGACAGTTTTCAGGAACTAATCCTTCTAATGGCAAAGTGAAATCTCTCTAATACTTCAGTATTGCACAACCAATTGCGGTTTGTTATTAATTTCTTCATGCTTAATTTTTTTCCAACCTTCTGTTTTTTCTTCCTCTTCAGGGAAAAACATAATTTCTCTGTCAATTTGTTAAGCTATCAATAAACTATCTTGAAAAAAGTAGTATTACTATTCCATTGAATAAGAGAACGACTTCGAAAACAAGCTAATGAAATAAGCAATTAGCCTTGATAACACACTATTAATGAAGTTCTTGATACCTTCTGAAGTTAAGTGCTAATGATCAAGCTCTGTGCTGTTGTTATATTTGGTAAAAATCAAACACAAATGATTTCTGCACTTGCAGATTACAGGACTAAAGAATATCTCTTGCAGAGTCATAAAATTGGAGCCTATATGTTATTTAACTGACATGATTTTTCATGCCTGTTTGGGACACAGCCTTTGTCTGAACTTGGACTATGAAAAGTAAGTTGATTTATTGTTTTATATGTAAGGGAAAAGATGTTGGAGTTTTTGTATTTTTTTCAGTTTTCCATGTATGTGTTTTGATTATATGTCAAATGACCTTGTGAGCTGAGTCGAGCATTCACGTAGTTGTCACCACTAGTCTTTCCTAATTCACCTGTACAGCACCTTCTGATGAAAGTAGCCGTATCTGAGAAGAGGATTACTCAGCCCTATTTAGTTCTGGTTAGCAGAGTTGTGCCATTTTGTGCTGTAACTGCTATCTCCACCAGTCTGGAAAACACATGTTCCGTTCTAACTCTTATGACCAATCTAAGACCAAAATAAAGTTCATTTTAAATAACCACAAACTCACTGTTTCGCAATGCTCCTTCCACTGGCATCTATTTGCTGCCAAATGGAAATATGATTTCCTAAATGTGTGTTAGATCAGTTGATTGTAGGAAGAGAACACGATCTGAATACCACATTAGCTTCACTATTTTAACTTAAATTGTGGAGACATGTTTTGGAACGTGTACTACATATTCTTAATAGAAGATACTTGTTTAACTCTTTTTAGGGTATTTATGTTTTGGTATATAATTTAATATTTTCTTGCAAAGTCCACTGTGCCCTTTAAGTTTTATCTTTGGTATAACACTATTATTCTTTTTTTTTTTTTTTTCAATAGTCTTAAGAAACTGATAATAATCTGTAAAAAAAAAGAATACTGTTATATGTGAAGAAATGGAAAACAACAGCATAGCTAAGTTTCTTTAGGAACTGAGTTGATGAAAAACTGTTTTCAGACTCTGTTGAAGTGAAAAATGGAACCTTGCTAACGATGGAAAGACTTTTCTTTTTCAGGCTTGATAGGAACTGCATGATGGATCCCTCAGAAGGCAGAGATTGCAACAGTTTGTCTTTATTGACAAGGCGAGCTTAATCTGTAGTCAATATTCTGCTTGTATTGATTCCATCTGTATTATGGAAAACCAACATTCACACTCCATATTTTGAACGTATTTCTGAATTGACTTAGCCTTGGAATATTTTCAAGATTATTTTTATTATGTTCAATTTTTTTCTCCAAGTTGTTCATGTTTTTCTTTCTCTTGAGTTGCCAGCCATCATCTTGAGAGTCTGGATTTGCTACTTGAAATATGTAGCTTATGAAATGTGAAAACAGGACATGTCATATTGCATCCTAATTAGAAATCATGAATACTGGAGAAAAACAATGTATGCATGACCATTTATTTGAATTTTGAAATTAACTTAGACCGATTGTACCCTTTGTGCTCCCTTCCCATTAATTATTCCAGCAAATGAATTTACTAGCAGGTATAAGAGGTTAAACAGAAGTTTAAGTGAACATTGTTGAGGCTTACACAAAGAAAAAATTAAAGCTTAAGGTGACAGCTTCTGAATTCTTTTCCTGGTCATAGGTCTGGAGCATATGGTTCAGCCTTTCTGTCTGCAGGTGACACCCAAGTTGCCAATAAGTGAAATCTCACCCTGAGGTCGAACTAGGCAGCTGTCAGGGCTGGACTGGCACAATTTATTTTATCTTTGGGGCTGTAATTCCTAATGCCTTGGAGAATCTCAGAAGGCATGGAACAACTTTGCCTCTACGTTTTAACTCGCGAGGCAACATGTATCAGACTATAATGGTGTCCTTGAAGCTGAATTAGGGACTCTTTCCTGTAGCCATTAAATGAGAGTATGTTTGTGACAAGACAGGCAAAGGAGTTTTCAGCATTTCTGAAATTCTTATTCATGATAGTGGGGCAAGGGGACTGCTTGGTGCCTCCATCATCAGGAGGTTAAGGATGCTTACATGACTTATTGAATCAGGAGAACAAAGTGCCACGGAACTCCAGGGAGCCTGAAGTTTTTCTCTACTGATAAGGAAAAAGATTGCTCTGAGGAGGGTCTGGATTTTAACTTTGGGGCCAACGACAGCCTAAAGCCTGCCAGCTCATCTGGGAGAAAGCAGGCCACAAGAAGCCAAACTTTATGTGGGTTAGTGCGGCCCTGGATTACCAGCATTTTTCTTTTCCTTGCTTTCTCCCTGCCTTTTAAACTAGTACTTATTTTCTAGTGCTGTACATTCTGTTTTGCAAAAGCCTTAGGGTAAACAGACTGCTCCTGCCTTAAAATGTAGAATGAACATAGCTTCCATTTAGATTGAGAGGAGCTTTACCTCCGTGGCTTCAGGAAAATTTGGTTTGATGCAATTCTGACTAACCAGTCTTGTTTTGATGTTTTGTTTGTTGTCTTTTTTTGTTTGGTTGGGTTTTTTTTTAATTAGGAATGAACAAATATATAATTAGTTGCTATATATTAAGGTATACAAATCAAATGAGTATAGTATACTTCTGAGAGCCAATGACAAGTGTAGTTATTCAGATTTCAATAAAAATATATTTATTACCTGTAATTAGTCTACTTCATTGTTGTTGGATGCATTAAAAGTGTCCTTTATTTTAAAGCAAGTTATTATTCATTGAAATTCAAAAGGAATTGAGCAGCAAACAGTATCTAGTGTGATTTGTCTCATAATTAATACACTTATTCATTGTGAAATACAGCTATATTGCCCATTAATTTTAACTAAAGCATATACACTGAATTTTAAAGGCATTGGGCTATTACCCAGAAAAAAATATTTCTAGTAGATAGCAGTGACATTTAGCTTTGGCAGTATAAGACTATGTCCTGAGTAAATAAAGAAAACAATTTTTAAACAAAATTGAACATTTATTTGAGAGCAGAAAACCATAAATACATTTCATACCCAACAAGTCCCAAACTATTCTTACTGCACTTAGGTAAAGGGTATGGATGCATAAAGAAAATTCACCTCAGTGTTTTCAAGGCACAGTGAAATCTTGCCTCTTGTCCTCCTTTCCTGGTGGAATTTTTGTTTTGTACTATCAGTGCAAAACACTTCTGAGCTTATGCCTTATGTTGCTATTGCTTTGCTTTTAGTTTTCTTGCCTCCCTTTTTCTTTTTTTCTTGCTTTTCTTTACTGTTTCTGCTTTATACGTTTTTTCTAGATCACATCTCCCTTCTCCTTCACTTTCCCTCCCAGTCAAATCTTTCCTCACTTGCATGTTACTTCCTCTGCAGGATTTACTATCAGGTCTGCTTCCTACTCACAGTCCCTGTGCCAACACCTCATCTAGCACAGTGGCACAGGGATGAGGCCGAGCAGACAGGCAGTGACAGGTTCCCAAGCACTGCCAGTGCCCCTTCACCACTGTCTTTTTCTACTTGCAGTTTCTTTGCCATTAATACCTGACTTTGTTTCTCCCCTGTTCTGTCTCCTCCCCAAATGCTGTGTTTAAACACCTCACAGCATTAGAGAGGCCAGAAATCTTTCAGGCAGGTACAGCCTGGCAGTGCTAGAGCTGGAGCTGCTACTGCCACTGGCCTGACCTTAGGAGAATACAGGCTCTCCAGGTAAGGAACTGGTCCCTGCAGCTCCTTCTGTCTAGCATAATGACACCTGTAAGAAACAATTTTGCCTGGGGCATTTTCTGCAAGGAATTTATGGTGATCACTGTTACAGAAGCATGCAGAAGAATTTTTTTTTTAACCTGTAGTATCTTTCCCAGAGTTTTACATATCTGAAATGTTAGCAGCTTACACTCAGCACAACAAATTCCTATTACCCTCCATTTTTCTCTATGTACAGAGGGTAACATCATTTTATGCTAAGAACTTCTCCAGTAACTTTAGAGCCTGAAAACGTGTATTTAAAAAGCATTTAGAATAAAGTAGGAAGTTGCCATTCTGTATCACATTTAAAAGGCTGAGGAAGGAAAAATGGGAAACTAGGATCAAATTCTGCATTAACTGTTGAATGCTGTGAGCTGCATTTATCAGAGGTTGAGAGACAGGCATTTGGGTTTTCCTTTACTTTGAATCACAGAGCACCTATGCCTTCTCTCTCTCTTACACACTTTATTGTAAAACCATAAAAGAAAGTTTTTTAAAATGATTAAAAAATAATAAATTAAGCTATGAAACTGATACATTGCCTAGGCAGTACAATATGTATCTGTACTGTCATAACATTTACAAAAGCAATACTCTTGCATCCAGCACTGTAAGGAGGTTGCCACTCATGGAATATAGCAGAATACACGGTGGGGGAGAATTCCTGCCACCACCTGTCTCAGACATTTTCCCATACTCTTTGAAATGGCAAGATTGCAGAATCTGCAACTTTAAATCTTTTGAGAAGAAAAAATCATGACTGACTTCTCCATTTTCGAACTGATTAAAAATGAGCATGTTTCTCATGCATTCTCTGGTCACTATGACTTTATTAGAATAACTGACCTTACCTGGTGTTGAGCACAGATAAAAAGATGTAGGTCTTCAAGCAACTGAGTTCCTTAGTATCTATAAATAGAAATAATAAATACAATATTAAAATCCTCAGGGCCAGACAGTTTCCAGGATAAACAACGTTACACTAAGGTGCTTGCATTTACGTAAGACTGTCATTCACATTTATCCCAGGTCCATGGGACTGGACTTTCTTGCAATTGGTTGGTCACTTCTCAACCAAGGTGTTGTCAGGGCAGTTCTCAACAGAGAAATGACCCTAAAAAAAGACCTCTGACACCTCAACTCATCTCAGCAGACAAGACTGAGGCTCTGTTGCACTGCCTTGTCACTTACTGACACAGACAAGCTAAAGGGGAAGGTTACTGCCCCTGTAGCAGTACTACAAAGAGAGGACTGAAGACCTCAGAGATATTGACTCAGCTCTGTCCAGGAGAAAAAAACTGCAAAAAATCTGTGTGCCTGGGTGAATTTTTGACTAAAATGAGTAATACAGTATCACCCTCCTTTATCTGTGCGATACTACCTGGGCAAGGCAGGCTCAGCAGAGCAAAATGCATCATCCTTCTGGATTGGCAACAGCCACACCACTTTGCTCTGCCCACTGCCAACACAGGTATTTTTAATCTGCAATCTATTTCTGTCTGTCAAAGGTGAAAAGCATTAAGCAATTAATTATTTGAAGTGATTTAAGAGACAGATGGAAGCCAGGGAGACTTCAAAAAGTAGCCAATTATTACTAATTCATAGGGTATTCATTAGTGTATCATTAATGATGCTGCTTTCATTTGATTTTTGATATAGAATGCAATACTACTGGAATTTCTCTGTAATTTAATGACTGCTCAAGAATATTTACTGAAGTCTGAGACCAGTACAGATGAGTTTGAGCTGACATTTAACACTTCATGTGATATCAGGAGTATTCTACACCAGAGTACTCTTCCTCGGCACACATGGACAAATCCAGTCTCCATCTGACAAATTACCTCCCTCCCCAGTCCAACAGTACTATCAAATGCTACAACACTAACCAAAGAGTTTGCCCATACAACTTAGATCAGGGAACACCCTTCTGTTCCAGTCCATAAAACTTGTGGATGCTGACTTCTAACATGTCAACAAATTCCCTGGGCAAGCAAATGGTGATCCCAAGAGGATCTCTCAGCTGCAGATGTCTACAATAAAAGTACTATTAGCTTACTGCACTGTACACTGTCAGCATTAACTTTGCATCTCAGGCTTTTGTGAGATTTTTATGCATCCTTTACATGTAGGAGCCATTTTAACAATCCACTTCTTCACAGTCCCACAGGCATCTGCTTACTGTATAAACTACATTCCCCTTCCCACCAATATATTCTGTTTAATAAAGTTAAAGTTCATATACTCACTAATAGAAACCAGATTCTTGAATCTAAAGAGAATATACAATACAGTTCCTGGTAGTCTTAAAGATTAAAGAAATACAGCTCTATTTTAAAATGAAAGAGCTCTGAAGATAATTTCTTGCTCTCAGGTCTGATCCTGTGAAATGCACCAGATCCAAACACAAGTATCACTTGAGAGGTCTCAGTACCTCCCAGTATCGGGTTATTATTAATTTGTCTAAACAGATAACTCTGCAAGCAGCACCCAAGCGGTGTCTATGGAGAGTAGCTGTTGTCCACAGAGCTTGCCTGTCTGCAGGGCTTCTCAGACTACGGGACTCTCTAGCTGACCTTTTCAACACTTCCATCTTTACACAAGGGCTCTGGCTGGGCTACACCAGGTTTGCCTTTTTAAATTCTCCATCTCTCAGGTCAACTATATAGGAGAGTATTATCCACTGATAAACACACTATTGTGGTTCCCCTGTCATAGACTAGGCTCAGCGGTGCCCCTAAAAATAGATTATAAGGCCAAAAGATAGATAAAGAGCTCCTGTGTGATGAAAGGGCACACTATTACACATTGTGTGTGTAGTTCACAATCTGAAATGTACACATACCTTATTTGCCCTGGGAAGAGGACAAAAACTGAATAAAACCCACCATCTAAGAGAGAAGTGCTACATTATGGCAGAGTAGGATCATTTTAAAATAATGAGCCTCTTAATTTTCATACTCCAAATAAGCTCCAAAATGCTCTCCTAATGTAACTTGGACCTATCCTTGCCAAAGAAATCACAAAGATGTCTGCGTACACCTCCCACATATCGTCTTTAAAGTGAAGAAGTCTCTGCAGAGTCTCTCTGCATTTCCCAGTTGATCATGAAAAGAAGCATCCAAGTTCAGAAGGAGACCCCATCCCTGTTGTATTTCTAGCTTATAAAAAAACTGAAGTTCCTGGTAATAGCTCAAGTCCATTACCTACCAATTTAAAATATTTAGACAAATAGCAAAGTTTCCATTAAATGCCTGCCGTTATATCATCCCCATACTGAAGAGGAGCTAGGTTAAAGATACATCATTATGAATACCACCACATTTCTTCTGGAATACCGTAATACTGTCACCAGTGGAGCTGTGTGAAAAATCTTCCAGTGGAGCTGTGTGAAAAATCTTCAGAAATCTTTTTTTTTTTTTTTTTTTTCCATAACTGATTACTGATTAGTGAAATGACAGGATCAACAAAAGCTTTGACAAAAAATAGAAGGAGACCTACCAAGTGCATACATGTCTGGGCAGCTGGGGAAAAGCTCACATCCAAATCAGGACAAGTAAAAATAATTTGTGGAAGTAAAATAAGCAATCTGTTTTTTTGAATCTGTTAGATCTTTTAGGATACAAGTGTCTTCCAGCTGAAAACCTGCTGGATAAACTTGAAAATCTTAAGATCAAACAGGTTTTTCTTCTACATGTTCCAAATAGTTTTAGAGAGAAAATTTTCTTTCCACCTCCAATAATTAGAGTGAAATATTTAACAGGAATATGATACAGCATGTACAAAGTCATCAGTACTTTTCTTATTCAAACTTATTTTCACTGCCATTCTCACAGACATGTATCAATGGAGGACCTGATACCTCTCCCAAAAGTCTTGCTATTGAATTTTAACTAGGACACAACTAAGCAGTAGGGGGAAGAAAGCAGTGAAATGGGAGCAGAAATAGAAGATAGGCAGCAACTGTAATAGAGATAAGAATAGATGGTCATAGGCTAACATTGTGCATAATTTAATAGCTTTCTTGAAATGCTGAATTCCTTTTGGGGCAGATCAAGTATCTGCATAATAACTTTCTGTGATGTTGGAAGTGACAAGCACCTTAAAATATGTATGGAATATTTGAAGAATGAAGAAAAAGTGCAAAAAATGCAAGCCTGGTTAGTATGCCCCAATAGTTTTTCTTTTATTTCAAGCAGACTGTATCTGACTGAATTCTTACTGTCTGAAAGCAAAAGGAATGGTCCTGCCTTGACCACATTTCACTTTTATTACCACTAGATCTAGGTAGCCTAAATCTTAAGGCTTCACAAACATTTCAGATTGTACATATTACCTGTGGTACAGTTCATAAAGCACAAAAATCACTGGCAGTGTGCTAAAGTATTTCAGACTTTTTCCATGACACAAATATGGTGTACTACTTAACCAAGATTAAGGAGCATGTAGTTAAGTGTTCACTCATCAGGCTTGCTGTTCCAAATCCTTGCCTTACATAAACTTTTTTTTCCTTGAAATGGTTAATATTTGATAGCTTCCTCCTATGAATAAATCACTAGACTGTAGCTATAAAATGGTATGGTACAAAATCTAACTCTCAAGGCAGATGAGCACCTACAAATTCTGTCCAGCAGAATATAAGGCTTTAGAAGATAAGGCATCAATCAAATCTGGGTCAGTCTTTCGGATACAGTTCAAGTCATGTCTGCTCCCCTTATATTCCCTCTTAAATTGCATTGCATGGACTGCACAACACAAGGGCATACAGTTTGGCAAGTATTCAAAAAAATGACATGGTGAGTGTTCTGGGAGTAGGCAAAGGAAATTTTTTAGACCTTAGGGTACAGCCAAAACTCTGGAGTGGGACCTAAGTCAGACAAAAGACCCAAGAGTATGTCTACAGAGAATCATAGAATGGTTTGGGTTGGAATGGTCCTTAAAGATCATCTCATTCCAACCCCCCCTGCCATGGGCAGGGACACCTTCCACCAGACCAGGTTGCTCCAAGCCCCATCCAGCCTGGCCTTGAACACTGCCAGGGAGGGCCAGCCACAGCTTCTCTGGGCAACCTGTGCCAGTGCCTCATCACCCTCATAGTGAAGAATTTCTTCCTAAGATCTCATCTAAATCTCCCCTCTTTCAGTTTGAAACTGTTACCCCACGTCCTATCACTACACTCCCTGATCAAGAGTCACTCCCCACCTTTCCTGCAGCCCCCTTTAAGTACTGGAAGGCTGCTATGAGGTCTCCCTGGAGCCTTCTCTTCTTCAGGGAGAACAACTCCAACTCTCTCAGCCTGTCCTCATAGGGGAGGTGCTCCAGACTCCTGACCACCTGCGTGGCCTCCTCTGGACCTGCTCGAGCAGGTCCATGTCTTTCTTACGCTGGGGGCCCCAGAGCTGGACACAGCATTGCAGGTGGGGTCTCATGAGGGCAGAGTAGAGGGGGAGAATCACCTCCCTCAACCTGCTGGCCACGCTGCTTTTGATGCAGCTCAGGATGTGATTGGCTTTCTGAGCTGTGAGTACACATTGCTGGCTCATATTCAGTCTTTCATCCATCAGCACCTCCAAGTCCTTCTCTTCAGGGCTGCTCTTGATCCACTCATTACCCAGCCTGTATCTGTACTTGGGATTGCCCTGACCCAGGTGCAGGACCTTGCACCTGGTCTTGTCGAACTTCATGAGCCTGTCAGGATCCCTCTGGCTGTCATCCTTTCTTTCCAGCATGTTGATTGCACCATACACTTGGTGTCATCAGCAAACTCGCTGAGGGTGAACTCAATCTCACTGTCCATTTCGCCAACGAAGATGTCAGATAACACCAGTCGCAATAATGATCCCTGGGGAACATGACTTGTCACTGGTCTCCACTCGCACATCAAGACGTTGATTGTGACTCTGAGTGTGACCTTCCAGCCAATTTCTTATCCACCGAGTGTTTCATCTGTCAAATCCATGTCTCTCCAGTTTAAAGACAAGGATGTTGTGTGGGACAGTGTCAAATGCTTCTTGCAGGTCCAGGTAGATGACGTCAGATGTTCTTCCATATGTGGGTTTGTATTTGGTTTTGGATCAGAGGGAGTCACATGCTTCAAAATAGACAGATGCTTAAGTACTGCAGAATAGAGGCCTTCAAGAGTTCCACATTCATTCTCTTCATACAATTAGCACTGCTTTTGAATTCACCTCTCACTTCTCTCTGTTGCACATTACTATTCAGGTTCATGGTTTGGTCTTTCATCCTCATTACTTTTCTTATTTTCTTTGGGATATTTTTTGAGATCCTTATATAGCCGCAAAGCATATTAATGTGCTATAAAGCTGCCTGTAATAATTACAAACCATCTACTCATCCTATTTCATTCCCAGAATGGTAAGATGGAAGGAAGCCCAATTTATACCACAGGTTAACAGATTGGAAATTTGGAGAAAATAAAATGCTTATAATTTTATCTGCTAGAAATATCTTTACAGGGGTGTTTTTGGCACTTTAAGTACTCTAAGTTCATTATTATTTAGTGTTGGCCTTGGCCAGCAGTAGGTTCGTCTCAGAGCCGGCTGGCATTGGCTCTATTGGACATGGGGGAAGCTTCTAGCAGCTTCTCACAAGCCACCCCGTAGCCCCCCCTGCCCGCCACCAAAACCTTGCCATGCAAACCAAATACAACATCTGGTCGCCTTCAGTTTTAACACTGCATTAACAAGACAAGCAGTGATCTAAAGTCCAATTAGATGCCAAGTTATTCAACTCATTAAGTTTGAATGAAGTAGCACACTTATCCTACAAAGAGACTGCAGTGGAGCTCTTATAAAGTTGGTGAATAGCTCTTTAGCATTGGCAGAGATGTCTGGAAATTCAAAATCATAACTTAAACCTTTTTAAAACACTTGAAGGAACAAAATAAGCAGAAGTGTGTTGTACAAATACATATGCAAATTCAACCTAAAGCATTTCTGCTTTCCATGTAAAAAATGGTAATTAGGAGACAAATGTTTACTTTACCCTCAAAAATGGATTCCCTTCTCTGTGCCCTGGCAAGTCATGCTTTAATTTGAAAGCACATAGGGGATTAGTCTGTGAACTGTATGCACTGAGTGTTCTTAGTGTTCTTTTTCTCTTCAGCCCCCACCATACCCCCGCTTTCCCTTACAGTGGAATATATTTCTTTGTTTAAGTCAGGAACATAAGAATGTGATTTCACACCAGTATAATAACAAATAAGTCCATGGTATCAGTGGAGTTATGCTGGAATGCAGAGGTAAAAATCAAAATCTGTCCCTTTTTTTGAGCCTGTAAAATATTAGCCTTTATCTTGTCTTTGCATAGAGCAATGAGGTTGTTAACAGGTACATTATTGCAAAGCAGATGGGTAATAAAACTGTTCACAATATCTGTCCGGCAACTTCATATTTACTTTTGGGAAAGGAAATTCTTTTAACTTGCAGCTTCAAGATTGGGAAGAAAGCTCTTTCTCAGTTTCAAGTTTACAGGATCATATTTATCACATGGGGTTTTTCAATGCCCAGTATTCCCGCAGAATTATGGGCGGGAAGAATGCTAGCAGCGGAGTTTCATCTAAAAGAAATGGACCTTACTGTGTTGATGGATGAATTTCAAACTTTTAACTTTCAGTTCTGGTTTTATATTGCCTAAGAGGGAATGTTGTTTTGGAGATAATACAAATATTTCTGCCCTTAGTCTTTTACGTTCCCATCATTCATATTTATAGTCTTCCTGCATGCTGTAGCATTTCAGTCTTATGGAAGAAATACTAAATGAAAATGCTCCCCTTTTTTTCTTTTTAGCAAACATCTTAACATTTTCTTTTAAAAAAATCAAGTAACAAATGATAGGACAAGAGGAAACAGCCTCAAGTTGCGCCAGGGAAAAGTGAAAAAAATTTTCACCGAAAGGGTTGTCAAGCATTGGAACAGGCTGCCCAGGGAAATGTTGGAGTCACCATCACTGAAGGTATTTAAAAGACATGTAGTTGCTTTGTGACATGGTTTAGTGGTGGGCTTGGCAGTGTTATGCTAATGGTTGGACCCAATGATCTTAAGGGTCTTTTCCAACCTAAATGATTCCATTATTCTGTAATCAAATTTTGCCAGGATCTGCTTTTTTCCTGAGATTTTTTTTTCCCCTCCATGTTCCTGAGACTCCCTTCCTTTTTGCAAAGCAGCCCTCAGGCTTCTTGCCTCAGCTTGTGGGCGATGGTGAGCCCAGGAGGTGAGCGAGCAAGCGCTGAGGAGAAGGTGGCATGAGCTTTCAGGTATACGAAAGGGAATAGGTCCCTGGCCCTAGCAAACCAAACACCTGCAATGAGAACGGGCTCTTGACAAAATCATTGATGGTCTTGAGGAGAGAGAAGAAATATCTTTTCACCTCCAATCTTGGGAGGAAGGGAAGAAGGGAACCACATCTAGAGAGACACTAGAGGGCAAGAAGCCCTGGGGAGCTGCTCAGACAGCCCACGAAGAAGATCATCCTAGCATCAAAATTGTTTACCCCAGCATTTACAAAGTTTCATGACAAATGTTAGTGGAGCACTGACTTTGCTGTAATGCCCTTGGCTGCTTGGTCTCACAGTCTAAATGTTTTGAAGTTTATTACAAGACATATATTTATTAAACAAGTAGCACAAAGGTGCATGTGTTTCCCATCATTAGAATTACTAGGAAATTCCATGAAAACATTTCTGTTTTAGTGTACGTCTTCCATTCAGCAGTTCTTACTGACACTAAAAACATGCTATAAATAGGTCTGCATAACATACTACAAATTTCACCAGCTTTGGAGCATTCTTTCAGCACTTTCTGCAATTATGTATTTTCAGAATATTTTCTGTGTGTTCTAAACAAAAAATATCTACTGCTTACCTGAATAGTATCCCATATTTAATGTATCATGGACAAATCCTTAGCCCTTAGAACTGACATATTCCCACCCACAAAAATGGAGTAATGATAATTTACAACAGCTTAAAATGAGACAATTAATTTTAGATCTATGTCTGAATTTTAGGTGTAGATAATATAAATAGTTTTACATTAAACTTTTAATGTCTTCTGTATGCAGGACTCTCAAAGTACACAGGAAGCTTTGGAATCAGATGGGCACTTAAAGAACAATTTTATTTGAGATTTACTGATTGAGAATCTGGCTGTTATTTGCTTGGCTATTTATATAGAACTTGAAGGGGAAGTGAGTTTGCTTTTGGAGAGCTGCAACATCTCTGCAAATACTTCCCCGGAAAAGGACTGGCTTAATTTCGAAAGAAAAGTCATTTCACTTTTTTCGTTACCCACACCTCTATAAATGGGTTAGGGATACTCATAAAGTACAAAGTCACCATCCCGATCTTCCACAGACAAGGAAAATTAGAACAGATTGGTGTCACCCACTGGAACAGATGTTTACAGCAACTTGCTGTCATGTGAGCCTTAAGATGCAGACCGACCAGCTCTACTTGGAGATTTTGCAAGGAAGTCAAAATTACTGCTGCTGCTTTGTGATATCTTTGGCCCTTTTATAATGTCTCTAAGCTGTTTCAGCAATCATTCATCATAAAATCAAATAATTCCTTGTTTTCAAAGAACTCCTGGGTACCTTGGAGTAAACTTTCCCAATTTTAACACTATTCCGTGGTATCTTATGCAGTTTATCTCCCAGAAGCACGCCCCAGGATAGCTGGCAGGCTTGCCAGGTAGGATTCTGGGGAATATGATAATTTTTATTGACTTGTACCAAGAATTCTTAAGTTCAAAGAGGCAATACAATTTCCTCTGCTAATACTGTATCTGCGTGTACTAACAGGATATTTTATAGGACACAAACAGATGAACAGGTCATGCAGGTTTATGCTAACAAAAAACAAATTGTCCTAGTAAGTGACCTATCTTTGCCTGAAGAGTTTAACTCTCTGATAATAAATTCAGACTTTCAATGGTTCTTACAATTCTGTGCAAGCGAGAGGCTTTTTTGTCATTTATGATAAATTTGGCTTTTTTTTTAGTTTGATTACATTGTTCAAAAGTTAATCCCTTACTAACTACCGTCTGGAATAATTGAATGTTTCTTAGATGGATCTCTGCTTATCTTAACTACATCAGTATGAAAACTATTTGTTTCCATTTGACCCTTACGAAGGCAAAAAACCTCATAAGCCCAGACAACCAGTCATTGACAAACAGCAAATATTAAATACTTACACCGTTGCCTTATCACAGTAATTCCTTGATAGTGATGATATTTCTTAGAGTTTTAGTGGATCACCTAATTGTTTAATGACATGGGATTTATCCCTTATTCATTACCTCTTAATTACGTATTACAAACTTTGTACTACTCTAGAAAACGCTTTCACTGAAAACTGATGTGACTGAGACAGAAAGGATCTGAAGATAATTTCCTGAGTTCCAGGCCAGTCAAAAACAGCTGATGAAGTGGCCATGGGGGAATAAGACCAAGAGCACGTGGTGTTATCCCAAACAACAGGAGAAAGTGGAGCAGTCCAAAGGTGACACTAAACGCACCTAATGAGGATGAGCTCAGGAGCACAAGACAAAGGCATCTAAGTGGTAATGATATCGCCTGAAGGGAGGTCTGGAGTGGAGGGATATGGCTTATGAAAAAGAGGGATAGGCCTGGGGCACAAGTTAGAGGGGATAAGCGGTTTTACACCCATGATGCTGTGAGATGGAAAAGACAGACCTGGCTGTGGGGCTGATCACAGAGCGAGGCCTTCAGCAGGCAAACACATGGCGAAAGGCTTCTGCAGCAAAAGCGAGTCAATCATGGGATAAATGATTAAGTCAAATGTAACTATGACAACCTACCATGACCGTTCTGTTCTTCTGTCTGTTCCCTTTCCCTCTAATTTAAAAATGGGCCAAGAGGCACCAGAGTTGCTCTCTTCATCACCGGAAGAAAACAGAAATGTCTTTTTTCCCAGACTAATTCTTTACTTGTTTTGTGTGGATTTTGTAATATATTATCAATAAAACTTCTTTGGAATTGAAGTTACTTAAAACTTAAGAAAAGCCCAGCAACCTGGAAGGCTCCAAAATTACATAAGTAAAAGGGAATCCTTTTTCTTAGATTGAGGAAAAGCCTGAGGAGGATTTTGTCAATTCTTCAGGGGAATTTTGCTGCATTCCCTCGGTAGTGGTGAGAGGAGGGGCTCCGCTCCTGACAGATGGATTTCAAAATGGCTATTTATGAAAGGGGAGAGTAGGAAGAGTTCCCTGGAGCATACTGAGCAGACAAGCTTCAAATGGTGTATGTATGTCTGAGCCTCCGAGTCACTGTAAGCAATCTGCAGCCCTTTGACTTTCCACAGCCTTAAATCCCTATTTTAGCCTGCTGCCTGGGGGCTCTCCAGGTACACAACGCCCAGACTAGGAAATCTTGGAGGGGATTGTAATCTGTTGCACTATCCCTTTTTATCTCTCATGGTCAGACGTGACAATAATTCAGAAGACATCACAATATCATCAGGATTTCCCTCTATTCAAACACGGTGAATCCTTAATAGCAGGTAAAGTCTGCATAACAGTAGAACAGAAACATTCACTATGTTTTCTATTTCCTGACTTCAAGTAGAAAAAAATCCTTATCCCAAATCTTTTTTATTCTCAGTTTACAGTCATTTGCAGCTTAGTTACTCATGCTAGGCTAGACTGAACTGTTTACCTTTTTCCAAGAGTTTATCTTTCATTTTTTTAATAGTCTCACCTGAAATAATTAGAAAATAGCAGAGGAGACCAGTAAAAACAGTATTTAAAATTAAGTGAATTGAATTTATGCCTTGGTCTAGAATAGTACATATTACTGTAACATGCAATTATACTGGGAGAAAAAAAATCTAAACTCCCCCCAGGTTACAGATTGATTTCATAGTTGTTTTGTAAGCTATTGCTTTGCTTCCTGGGGTATCTCTCAGGCTCCATTCAGCACGGAATCCATTATATCCTACGTGCTCAGATAGATGAAAGGTATCATGGCAAGCTTGACTTTCCTTCTATTTAGTGAATAATGATTTATAATTATTCTTTTTATGATGTTGAAGTTAGCTGGGCATATGTCTACCGACTCATTTCCTTTTGTTACTGGAGGTGTTGCTTTTTAACAGCATTGTTTTAGACATCGCTCAGATGATAGATTTAAATGAGAGTTGGGAGCACACTATTGCTGGTCACAGCTCTCATCTAGAGCTTTTCTTATGTGATTTACAGTCTGTAGTACCCTATTTATTGACTGAGTTAAAGCAAAATCATCAACACAAAGAGACAGTCACAAGCTGCTTTTGCTTATAGCATGTGATCTCTACTCCTTACTGGGGAAGTCAAATGCGAACCAACATAGTACAAAGAAAATGAAAGAAATGTAAAGGGGAGGGATATTTAAGAGGAAGATAGAAAGTTATACCCGTAAAAATTACACATTACCTTCACCTATTTTTAACATTACTGAGTCACTTCACTGTTTAAGAAACAGATCTCCACCAGATGTGGAGCAGCATAGCTTTTTATCACCAGAACATCACCTGGTTGATTGCAAGCGATGGAAAATGAAAGGTAAATCAGCATAAACAGGTATGCAGGTACAGGCAGAACTTTGGTGAGCATTAGCAAAGGCAAAAACTCTAGGCAAAGAGTCCTCCCTGATCTTTGTTTTTCCTTACTTCTCCTCTTCCCTACCTTCTGTGAATTATAGTCAGATTTCTCTCTCAAGTATTTCAACTCTATTGTCAGTAGAAATTTCTGCAATGGTCAAGAGCCTAGTATCTTCTCTCTTCCTTCTGTTCTTGTTGGTGTTCTTCAAAGTGCATCTCCATATGTCTGCTTATCTGCTGGATGTAAGCACTTTTTGGTTCCTGCAGCAGAAAAGTTTTGCCATATTATACACGTGTTGGCCTTACTAAGAAATAAACGATTTTATTTCCTTTATCTCTTTCTCTAACAATAATGAGTGGAGAAAAATGAACAGAACAGCTATAGATGGGCAAGGTTATACTTTCAGAAAAATGCTGATATAATTACACAGAGTTTGGGCACGCATGAAGAGCTACTGAAAACACCGACTTTGTGCAGTTTTCTTCTACTGCTACTAATACCAACCAAAGCCAAAATTATTTGTTTGCAGAGCAAAGGTCACCAACTGATCAAGGAAAAGCAGAGTTTAACTGTAAAATCAGGATCATTAGTTCTTCCTCTGGAATCCTGGCTCCAGACTGAGTTCGGCTGCTTCTTTCTGTAAACCCTTTTGCAAATGAGAAGATATCCAAGAACCTCACTGATCCCCTCGTGAGAGGCAGAACACAAAAATTATGCTGAGATTTCAAGGTATTTGAGAACATACTCCGCATCGTGGCAAGAATGGGAAAACATAATGATGAAAAGATGGGAATAATATTCCTAAAATAACCCCTTTCATTCAAGGATTTAATATTATTCTACAAAGGAGGAAAGTGCCATCACCTTATGTGTTAAAAAAAGGAGGCAGAGAGGTGAGCAACACCAACAGTTGGTATCAACAGCTTTAGATTCCAATGCTTTTCCTTGGTCCGTGAACAAATAAATGCTACTACACGTAGCCCATTGAAAATTCATAGAATTTGTGAACGCATAGGCTTAAGACATGCTTCCCATTACTCACCGCATATTTATACAAGTTCTCCCAGCCTGGTTACAGCCGTTGGCTGCACTCGGGTCAGTAGCATCACATAACAATGTTGAACTGTATTAACTGCATAAATAAGAGATTTTAACAGTGCACTCCATTTGAAGAATGGGTCAGCAGCGTCAGGCTAAGGGCAAAATTATCCTCAGATCTTCACAGTACATCCGCGTTTCTATACTCCAGCTTCCTAACATACTCAGAAACATCAGAAGTGCTATGCTGGTATGAGACAAGTAACAAACAACTCTACCTTGAAAGTAGATCTGATTAATTTTTTCCTTCCCAAATAAAACATCAATAGCATTATTATTTTTTGAAGAAAAACTGAATTTCAACTCATGTTTTTTGCTCTTAATCCATTCTTCTGTGCTGATAGTATTGTATGCATTATTAATTGTGAGCGAGGTACTCCAGGCAGCCTAATATGACATGAAATAATAGCTCTGAAGCTATAACTGAATTACAGCTGTTTTAAGATAAATGTCCAACTATTTTTATTCATCTCACCAGGAATTCTGATTTAGAAGTGAGGCCTTTTTAAGGCCCTTGAAGCACCTTTAAGTGAGACCCTTTAAACCCATCTTTTTCACTACTGAGAAAACTTCTGATTTCAAAGCAGAACGTGCCATATCTCTGTTTTATTCATTGTCTAGTGGTCTCAAGAAAGAAATAATAATTGATAATATTACCTCAAATATTTTCTGCACTCAGCCTGTGAATTTCTATCTAAATATTTCATAACATAAAACATGATGGAGAGGTTGGAAAAGAAGAATTGCTCCTAAAATCAGATACTGAGATTAACTCCATGATTCTGACTCAGCTGAAATAAATTGACTCCATTGAATTCACCCCAAAGCCTTCTTAAAAAGACAAGCTTTTTTTCTTCTTTTTGAAAAAAAAACAGTGGCACAACTAAAAATCCAAAGAGATTTTTCAATTCAATGCTGACTTTGATTATGACTAGTACTTCGACTATAGAACCAAACTTCTTACTCTAAGGTAATCCACAGGAATGGTAAGCAACACTTTTGTAGTCCATATCCTATTCATCTTCCACCATTTTAACATTAGAAGTATGTTGCTTGGGTATAAAAGACAGGAAAACCAGTCCCAGTTCTCTCTCTCTCTCTCTCATTCTTCTTTGTCAATGTTTAGCCTCCCTGGAACCAAATCTAGTGTGTCAGTGAACTACATAGCAGAGATCCTTTCCTTGATTTTGCTCTCTGGAGACTGAGCAACATGTTCCTTACTTTTTTTCCCAAAATAATTTTTCAGCAGGGTGAGCATGGGCTTAGGAATCACTCAGCTGAGAGAGGCTGACTCACACATCCCAGGAGACACCCTCAGAAGAATGAGAGAGACAGATGTTTTCCATCTTCAGCAACTTACAAAGTGTTAGCTTAACACTCTCCCATTCACAGGCTGCAAACTGTAACACTTCCTTACCTCATTGTGTTCTGGCTAGGAATTTTAGCAGGCAGATCTAGCATCCTGTTAGTTTGCATTACTGTACTTCAACTCTTTGACCTGCCTCCACCCTGCAGCCACAGGCTTTGAGCTGTGCTCCTGGCACATGCCAGATTCTTCATGAGGGATGAACAGGGAGAGTGAGAAATATGTTAGGCTTTGCCAAAGCCACACACGTCAGTTGTGGCTGTGAGACAAGAAGTTTCATTTAGCAATGCTTCTGCAACTAAGAAATTACAAGATCTTTTACTCTCATATTAAGGGATCATATGGAAAAAAGTACAAAGTATGCAAGTAATTCCCCTTCCTTAGCGGGTGGAGGTCATTAACAGCTATTTCTGAATTTGTAATAAAGCTGTTTATGTTCACCCTCCAGCTAGCACCATTCTGAGCTGTCCTCAGTCCTTCATCACTAGACAGAATCCAATGTTTTAATGAACAAGGGGGTGCTCTCTCACCTAGGAATGTAAGGTGTCATGGGCAAGGCAGAGGCTAATGCAGTTCATGCCAAATTGAGTTAAAGGAGCTCCCTGAAAACGTGTTTTATCTTCATAGCTGAGCACAATCCACTGAAGCAAGGGATAGCCTTTTAACGTGCATTAATGTGCTAATCTGCTATTAAAATAGCATCCACAGTCTCTTCCGAAATTATGACCTCTTGCTTATATTAGAATACATATCTGCTGGACATATGAAACCTGTTTAACAATAGGATAATAAAAGGCTTTTGATTTTCAAAGTGTATAAACAGAACTCAACATGGCTTACACTTTCACCAGCATAATTTTGTACTTGAATTAATAGCAGGTTAAAATGGCATCATTTAGCCGCCTATTTCTCTAATTTGCTCTCACAGATAAATACATGGCTAAATCTTATAAATCTTATAGTGATTAATATCAAATTAGAGTCCTTTGAAAAATCTGGTCCAAACCCACATTTTACTAATTTAGTAATTCACAAAGCTATACACATTCAAACTGTTTTATAAATCAAGTGTAAATAATGTTCCTGTGTCTTGAGCAGGCCTTTACCTATGAGACTGGAGACACACTTTAAAAGGTCAGAACGTATCTCTCATATAACAGCACTAGTCCTGTTAGTGAGTGCAGAATATTTCCCCTCTTCCCAAGTAAAAAGTTCCTTCCAAGAAAAGTAAAACATTGTTTTTTCTGTCCTGAAAACAAGTCCTCAATGTTCTAGCATGATTTCCCACTGACTGATGCGTCCTGTTAGGATGCATCCCAGATAGGTATTCAGTGACCAAGAAGTAGTTTCATACTCACTTACAGGGTTTCAGGAGGGTAGAGAGTAAGGAGAAGCCAAAGGAAAAAAAAAACAAAAAACATGTTTGTGCCTCACTGGTCATCAGCTCCATGAAGAGGGGACACTGGGTAAAAAGAAGAGCGCTGAAAGTGTGGCAACTATTGAAAGGAGAAGGAGAAAGATGTTCTTTGCAGTTCCTTGGTGTATCTTCCTACATGGAAGTTAAATGGTGTTAACCATTTGACCTAGTGGGAATAACATTTCTGTGATTGCTAAGTGTAAGCAAATTAGGAAAGGTTTGCTAATTAGTAAGATACTTTTGGACTGAACTCTGTAAATATTTCCACATCCACGAATGATTTTTTGACACTTGAAAAAATACCCTCAAATTCAGATTTTTGTAGGTACTTCTGCAGAATTCAGAGCGGTAGTTGCCAAAGTAAATACTGAATACAGAAAAACTTTTCCTTGATAGTTTTTTGAAAAGTCTGGATACAGTAAGTTTATTGAGGTCACAACAGTCTTTTGATAAAGCTGAACCATATTACGAAGCTTAACTAGGTTTTGTTATTGTGCTATGGGCTTAGCTAATAACTACTGTAAAGTTTCTCCATTCTGGAGAAAAGAAAAAACCAGGCTGAAACTTTTATATACACAACTCAGAATCACAGCTCACATTAACCAAAATCAGAAAAGAGGAGTGTATGGGAAACAGTACACAAAATTCAGACAGACTAGTCAGTGGCATAACAGGAAAATCAGAGAACAGTGAGAAGTATGCCTGTATCTATCTGCAAAGGATAATAGGGACTTGCAATGAAACAGAAATAGAAAATTAATTTAGACATGGTTTAACTGTAAATAAAGTGTGATTATCTACAAACAATCTCAAGTTATCTTTTAATGTTTTTGCATAACATAGGTATAAGGTTACTCAAATGCATCAGACTTTTCAGGTTTGGACGTTAATTTAGACTTAGAGGCAGCCAAGAGACATGAAAAAGTCTGGGTGGAGGAAATAAACATGCACCTTCTCCCGAGGATGAAAAATCTGACTGCACTGAGTTTTGAAAACTGCTTTAGTTTCATGCAGTGTCCATCCCCTGCCAACACCCCCTTGCCAAGCACTCACCCTCCCAAATACCCCACAAAAATGAAACATGTGACAAAAGAATAACCCTGTCTGTTGAAGCAGGTATTTCCAGGATTGCACTTGTGCTGCTTGGGGATGACGATACCATCTAGTAGTGACTGGAACACGGGTACTGGGCCTCCAACTTGCCTGACAGACATCAGTTTCCCGAGCTCAGAAACTCTGAATCAAGCTGAGTTCCTACACAGAATTTTAAAAATTGCCTCTTAATTACTGTAGTTATGCTAAGAATAGAGAAGAGCAGCAAAACATTATTGCTAGTGAAAAATCATTGAACTAGCAAGACAGATAGATGCTTTTTATTCAACAACTTGAGATGCCAGAAGATTTTCTGATCTAGACACCTGGGAATTAAAATCTTCCTGAGCATAATTAAAGTGTTTGTCTGCCCTAACCTATAAAAGGTTTATCCACAATGCCACTTATCATCTAATGAGAAAGGATATCTGCCAAAGAGAACACTAGTCTATTTTCTCCTGTATCTTTGCAAAGATGATCATCACAAGTACTTGGAACAAATACAAATAATCAACCTCCTATTATTATAATTGTTTGGATAAAAGGGTTGCAGTTTAAGACTCATGATGTAAATCAACAGTCTATTTATCCTGTTAGTTATCAGGTGTACAATTACACACATCTATTCCCTTGAGTAATTTACCTTAGCCTTAAGTGGATGCCCTCTCCATCATGTTTACTTTGCTATTCTTTCTCATCCTCTAGACAAAATAACAGATCTATAAATCAATGACATTAAAATAGCTCCAGAGAGACGCCAGGCTGGTTTGCAGCCTTCCTGCTCTTGATACTGCTCAGTTAGTAAACTGCTGGGCGACGCCTCAAGGGCTGTTTCATTTTACTCCATTTTGTCATTGTTGTGCCAACCTTTTTAATTGTCAGGGATGCGTGATTTTCACAATAACCTGACCACATCCCAGAGGCAGTTTCTACAACAGGAGGTGTAATAGGCCTGTTGTGATTATCTAAAACAAGAGAACTTTATGATACACAGACAGGTAAGCTTTAATACAGCTAAGGCAGCAGGATAGGCTTAAATACGACACTATGCAGACACATCAATGCTTATATAGGTACACAGAGAGCAGGCATAACTTAGAAGGCTTATAAGCACCCAATGGCAGACAGCTCAATCACAGAAATGCTAAAAAACAACAACAAAAAAATAAAAATAGTATTTTATATTGCAGTTGACATGTAACATACCATGTAAAATTTAAGACAGAATAACTTTTCGTCCGATTAAAAAAGAAAAAATTCTTTGTAGAGTTTTATTATTCTAATACCTGGGCCAATGCCACATTCAGGACAACTGACCTTTCACTCATGCAGCCTGACAGTTGATTTTTAACATAGCCATAGCTATTGGTTTGCCAGAATCAAGTTATGAAAGTGCTAGATAACCACACTGAAAAAAATAAACCTTCTGACATTTTTGGAGTTAAGATACACTGTACTGAGGATGATGCAGCCACAAAAAGGAGGTTATTCTCTGCATTCTCAAAAGATCCCTCTCTCAGCTTCAAGGAAGGTCTCTTAACGGACGACAACTTGCTTGTAAGTCATTTTACCAACTATTTAAATGTGAAAGACAGGAGTTTGGGCAAATAGGAAAGAATTCAAGCTGTCTCTTTAACATAACTTTCATGAAAGAAATTGAAACCAGACTACTATTTGAATATTTTCCTTTCATATAATACTTAAACAAACCTTCATGTATGATGTCAGTTTGGGAATTCTTTTTTCTGGTATTCTCTACCCACTTGCCAGTTTATTTTGCAAACTCCCTCTTTCTACCAGTGGTAAAACACTAACTTTTTTCCTTTTTATTTAATCTGTTGAATCACTCTCTTCAGAAAATCCAAAAAGAACAAAGCAGAAGAATGCAGCATATTCAGCAAAGGTGAGATGAGCCTATCCAGGTTGAAAGGATTCACTTCAAAACCTTTAAAAAAACCCCAAAAACCTGCCCTATAAGCTCGTGAAACCTGACCTTAGAAAGCTGATCTCAGCTTAGGAAACATTAAAAAAGGGAAGGAGAGAAAAAGGAAAAGAGAAAAAAAAAAGCTCTGAATGTTTTCAAGACCTCATTTCCTCTTTCTTAGGCTTAAGCCCCCAAATGGAACAGATCTATACATTTTCCAGTCTGTCAAAAGATACCCTCTCTAAATCAAAGACTTCTTTCCTATTCAGAATAGTTCTTTCTAAGTACCTACACTACAAGACCCAACTTAACTTCTGCAGTTCACTTTCTTGGATGGGGCTCTTTCAGCCTTTACAGCAATTAGGTACATCCTAGGCAGCCACCTGACTAATTTTCAGCTGAGGCTTCTAATCCCATCTCTCAAGACTAACCACCTGCACTTGAAAGAAACAACCCTTGCTTCAATAGTGGCCTGGCTGGTCCTTTCCTTCCTTACTGTAACCAGGCAAAATGGTAATAACAGAAGAGCTATCAAAGGCCTGTTTATAAAAAACCTCAGTGTTATGTTCTTCCCACAGACAGTCCATATGCTTTTGATCTGCATGAGCCCAAGCAGCTCTGTGCTTTTCTTTAAGTTATTTTGCTGCTTTGAGGATACCATGATTGTAAGAGCAGCTGCCAAACGAAGTCATGACATAGGACTGTTTCATAGGTGACGTCTTCATGAACACGTAGTCAGACACTGTCGAAACTGAGCTAGTTATCTAAGCGTTACAACCACTATGTTCTGAGATTCAGCTGTAAAACAAACAAACAAACCAACCAACGACAAATTCAAACACAACATTTGGGAGTCAAGTCCGAAACTGTAAGTCCTGGTGGGCTGGCTGTGAAGGGAACCATATCTCATCTTCATTTTTCATTATTAAAGATACGTATTTGCACATCATTCTCCACCTGAGAATGTGTAGAAGCACCTCAGTCCTGAAAGGGCATGGAGAAGTTTAGCTCCATCTAAGGTTTTACCCCAGTTAAATTGAAGATGCTTGTCTTCAAGGCTAAACCGTCCTAGTGGTCATGTCTCAGGGAATATTCTTGTATAAAGATCCTGTATGAAAGTTTACCAAGTCTATTTTACAGAAAACATAAACTTACTTGGTTTTGATGTCTTTGGGGAGACAACTAGAAATTGCTGCTCTCATTTCGTTCTAGCAGTGCATCTAGTAAGGTGCCTGTGGGAGGTACATGTAACGATTTTATGATAACAAACCACATAGATTGTCTCTTAGTTGCCTTGCAATTACCTCTGAAATTCTGTTTTGTATGTTATCTTGTATATATTACATGTGTTATTATTTATATGTTATATTCTTATTTCTTATTCCTTAATCCATGTAAAGATCTGATAAATAAGCAAGTTCATCAATAGCTAGAATGACTTTACCTAGTATCTAATTTGCTGGCTGCTGTGACTTCAGTGCTGCCATGTCAATCTTCTTATCATATACCTAGGCTTAACTTTAGTTTCTACACAATCTTCCTAGGCTGACGAACATTTTGTTAACTCCTTCAAACAGTTCTTCTATTCCTGATCTCCTCAAGTCACTCCTTTTGGTTGGCATCACTGCCCAATTTGAATACTTTGATGATTACAAAAGTTTTGTCCTTCAGAAGGTCAGTGGGCTTGGTAATGTTTGTTTTACAAAGTGTTGCCAAATCCCGAGGGTTCAAGTTTGATTTGTTCAAGGGACAAGGTAATGATGTTGAAAATGATTCCATTGTGCCAGCTAAGTATTATCCTTATTAATCAATCCTCAAAGCATGTTAGGAATGTTAAAATCTGCTAATACTTTGCTTTAATTAATGTTACTGAATTCATACATTGCCTTCAAACTAAAATAAATTTACAGCTTCTCTAACGTTGTGGGATTTTTGCTGTTTGCATAAAGTCAGCTAAAAGTCGTATTTGCAAAGGCACATATAGCTTCATCAATATAATATTATTAACATCTTTAAAAACATGAGTGACACATATCCACTGTACATGTCCTTCCTGATCTAAGCATTTCCACTGACATCCGTGGGCATTAGGTAAGTCTCTTGCCATACTATAAACATGCATTAAGCAAATGTCACCTAAACAAGGCAAAAGTCTAGCTCACAGCCCAGGCTGAGTGTCCTTCCAGTCCTGGCAGTGCTGGCCCCAGGTTCCCAGCAGAATCCCTCCTGTATGGAAATGCTGTACCTAATATCATCCCCCTCCAGGGCCCTTCACCCATGGAGTCCTTTGGGCTACCTTCCCATTTTCCTAAACTCACTGGCTCCATAAGCCAGAAGCCTTGGCCTGATAAAATCTCAGATTTTTTTAAGAAAAATGGAGTATGGGACTAAAAAGCAACACGACCGACAAAAAACTTCTGCACACTGTCTGGAAAACGTAAATTGCTCTAACCCATTTAAAATTTCCCAAACAAATGATTACTGTATTTTCATGACATCAAAAGTGAAGACCTTTTCTACCTCATTGTCAGAAATCAATAGACCATTTCAATGGAACTACAATATACAACAAAAAACATCCTCAAATAGGCATCTAGAATGTAAAATTTCAGCACAAATGATTAATATTCGGCAAAATAATTAGCAAGTGAATCATCGTCTCATCATCAGGAGTGTCAGGCAGCCTTAATAGTAACTTGTGAAAAATGAGATCATATTTAAGTTGTTCAGAGGATACCTTACAGAGTCATCCTAGAAGCAGTCGCTAGCAACTCAAGGATTTCAATATTCAGTTAAAAGATTACATATGGAAAGAATCATTCTCTGTGGCTTATAATATCTGCAAAAGGACAAATATGTCAATCACACACACAAACAATATCAGAGTTTAAGCTGATTAGTTTAAAATAACACTTCAAGATACCTTAAAATTTTTCTCCACTTTCAGTATCATACCCAGACATACCTAAAACTGAGTATTATGAATGTGGTCCTCTCCATTTCTTCTCTTCCCTGAGGCTGAAAAAAGTGTCTGTAAATGCCTTGTGACACCAAGAAAAAAACATCCTGGTTACCAGGCTGGAAAGTACACCAGGACTCCTGCTTTTTCAGATAATTTAGGGACCTGTGGAATCACAGACTTAAATGTTTCCTGAAAAACCCTTTAGTCCCACAAATGCAATAATGCCCTTAAACCAAAGTTCATCACAGGCAATTTTTTGTGGAGCTTGGCTCTAGTAGAGGTGAGTTCAATATTGGAATGAAAGTGGAAGGCATTTTTTTTTGAAAGGTCAGTCTGGAACTAACACTTTTCCTTCTGTACATGTGCACAGCTGTAATTAAGATTACTTTACCATGTAGTTATAAAATTGCACCCAGATATGAGATATCTCATCTGAGAGATAATAATTGTACCCATAGGTATACGCAGCCATAATTTTACAGCCAAGGTGTAGCCTGCCTATAATTCAGTCCTGGTGAAAACACAGCAGGCAGCTGCCTTCCCTGCTGTGCTAATATTCCTCACCAAAACTATTTTGTCAAAAATAAATAATTGTGATGTAAGAATTACTAAAGTCTCTAAGCAGCATCCTGGGCAGGCCATATGACTAGGTGCTGCATTTTAAGTAATTCTTACATAAATACATCATCTGTTATAAACAATTAGAAACTGTACATCAGTCATAACAGCCGTGTAGTTATTTCCATGGCTAATGGTTAACAGCTTCAAAGTAGAGCAGCTTCTGCAGTTCCAGGGAGATTATTCCATTCTATATTGATACACCTTTAAATGGACTAGTTCTCCTGAAAGATGTGTGTATTAAACAGAACTCTGTGTTTTTATACATTTAGAGGTCTGGGAAATAGTTATAAAAGCCTGCCATGTGCTAATACAAGCTCTTTACAAACAAACTCTATTACCAGGTTTCTCATTCTCTTCTTAAAAGGACAATTTCTGCCAGCCAAAACAGATGATAAAAAATACAATGCATGTTTGGATATACGACTATGTATTAATACTCAAATATACAATTGCAGTACACTCAATGCGTTTCTGATTTCCTCTATCTTTTTCACATTGGTTTAGGCTGATTATCAAAATATATATATATATCTGTGCAGAAGGATGTTTATTTTAATTTCCAGGTCTTTCACCTGTCAAACAGGAGGATTTTGCAGGGAGAGAGTAAGGTTTGCTATGTCTGTACTGCCATTCAGGGCTTAACCATATGAATGCAATAGCACTTCTGATTCAAGACTGAGATTGATGTTACCTTTTGTCTCTGGGCTCTAAAATTTACCTTTTATGAGAAGAAAGTCAGCCCACAGTGAAATGTGGCAAGTAATCGCTGATTTGGAAAACAGCCACTTCAAACGACTCTGCTGCTACCCACTGGTTGAGTCATTTCAGGTGGGCGATTCAATGCAATTTCGAAAACATGTATTATGTTGTGGGCTCGCCATGAACATTTTTTATTTTCCTATTTTTATGGAAGTAGGACACAATTCAGGGACAAAACGTCTCATCTAGGGTAAGAGAGAGAAAAGAAAGCGAAAAAAATCCATGAATCTTGTAAGGAAGATTTGTAACAAGAAACAATTGGTATTTGCAAAAGAAAAGTATCCCTTTAGAAAATAACATAATAACGGTTATTACAAGCTACTACAGATGAAGCAATATTTCCTGAAACAAAAGGATGAGACATAATTCTATACCTCTGCCCACACTGAATGAGAAGAAATTACAAGAGCTGATTGTGAAAGGTATGGGTAAACTAGTACCAGTATCTGTTCATTTACCTAATTCTGACACAATTTTTAAAAGGAATTTGAAGCAGAGTGAAGATACATCTCTATCTGTCTTCTATCTGTCCGAGTGCTCGTGTGTATGTGTTTATGCAGTTTTATGACATAATCAGTATACTTCAGATTTTAAAGTAAAAAGACAAATCTGACTGAAAACATTTCTTCAACATTGTTCTCAGTATGGAACTACTGAATTGCAAAAAATACCCACTTTCTGCAGGTAAGGAAAAAATTAAAAAAAATTTTGGCTGGATTTCTGATTTAGATGATTATACAAAATGAATTTTTATCTTTATTCAGAAATTTTGCACAGTTTTCCACTGACAGAATTTGGGTTGTACTTCTTTTGGCCCCAAACCAGATCAATGAATCAAAGATTAACCATACAAATACTCAAAAAACGGTCATGTAAAATATTTGCAGACGTATTCTGATTTCCTTTATCTACATATCTGATAGGGAATATCTTTGATCATAACATTGACTCTGTGTTAGCATTTCCTGCATGCATCAAGTTCTAGAGGACAAACCCTTGCCTTGCTTTTTGGGCCAGGAATTATGGGTAAAAGCCAGATGTGTGAGAGTCAGCAAATTGTATTACACTTTAAGAACAAGGTGGTCAAACACTGGAACAGGCTTCCTAGAGAAGTGGTCAATGCCCCAAGCCTGCAGTGTTTAAGAGGCCTTTGGACAATGCCCTTAACAACATGCTTTAACTTGGTTAGCCCTGAAGTGGTCAGGCAGTTGGACCAGATGATCGCTGTAGAGCCCTTCCAACTGAAACAGTCTATTCTATTCTATTCTACTCTACTGTACTCTATTCTGCCTGTCTGATGTAAAAACACAACAAAAGTAACAGCAACAATGGAAAAGCAAAAGAACGGGAACAGTAATCATCTTTATGCCAGGCACAGATTTTCTATTAGGAAGAAAATGATGATGGAGATTTCTAGAGCCCAAGTAGAACCAAGACACTCCTTTCAGAGTATTCGGCTACAATGAGCATCAGCAAAAACATAAAGCTAAGTCTTCATAGATGGATTACATCCCTTCCTTTTAGAAATGGTTGCAAAATAAACATAAAAAGTGCTATTTCTCTATCAGATTGAGGCAAAGTTGTACTTGAATCATACATGAAATCTGAATTGAACTATCTCTATCAAATAGAAATTTCCTTTAAAATGACTCCATTCTCTTTCTAGTCAGTTCGTCTTCCTCCAGCCTCCATTTGTAAACCATATGTATCTAGTAGGTTATTGTCTACCCAAGCTTCTAAAGAAAAAAAGAAACAAATTTTGTGTCAGTAAATTTATTAGATAAATATGTAATGATGGAACTGATTCCATGAAGATTTGATTTTTGTCCTTGGCATTATGATCCAGGTTAACTTAGTCCAGCCATATTTAGGGAAATTCAGATCTACGACCCTTTAGTGAGCTGCTGAGAAAATTACTGATATGAAGGTACTTCACCCTTGTGAGACTTAAGATATGCCTCAATCTTTCTGAATAGTAGATGCTAGAAATTCAGAAAACACACACACAATTATTCTTAACAAATAATAGGGTATATCACCTACTTTGCAAAAAAAAAAAAAAATCTGCAAATAAAACCACTGTCTGAGATACATGCTGTATAGTATCCAAGGAAACTATATCAAGATTTTTTCTGCAAGTAAAGGAAGAAAGTCATGCATTAAGGGTCTTGCTTCTTTCATCATTCTGAACTAGTACTCATATAACAGCAGATATACATTCCTAGCTCACAGTTAAAAGAATATACAAACATGTTTCCCAGTCTTTTAAAATGGGGCTGGGAAGAAGCAAATATAATGGTTGATAGCAGAGGTGACAACTATGCAAAAATATTAAGATGTTGCTTATTTCTTATATTGCATATTTCAAAGCAGATTTATCAAGAGCTTCAGAAAATAATACAGAATTGTGCTAGTACACTCTCTACAACGTGACAATTTAAGGCAAGACATCACACAAATGATGGAGCTGCCAAAGCTGGGGGCTTTCACTGTACAGCCACTGGATGATATCAAGGTAGAAAGGATGTTTGTTTAATTTGAAGTGTGGGGTTTTTTAATGTGTTGTTTGATGCAGCTACATAACATCTGAAAAATATCTGAAGTTTTAAAGCCCGTCAGTTTTATACTAGTGCTGCATTTTATCACATTGGCAATCTGAAAGTATATTGTAATTGTCAAAATGACATTGTCAAACCTGCTGTGTGACACCATAACCTTGGCTTTTTGCATATACTGCTGTCGATTCGTGAGTGAGGCAACTGAATTGATCTGGCTTTTATAAACTTCCTTAGTCCCTACAATTTACTGTTACTCAGCAGACAGTCCTGTAGGAAGCAATATTCCAGTGACTGAACCCATTTATCTATGAACCTTCCCTTGACAGACCTCATAATTTATATCCATAAGGTGTCCTTCAAAATGGATAAACATTGATGGTTGAACAAGTACCATAGCCATTGCATTACAAGATTTTTCTTTAGGCAAATCCAGGCTCTGATCCCAATTAGGCAAAGTGTATCTAAAACTCCCTTAGCACAAACACTGTACTGATGCATGAGCTGGTACACTGAATCATGATTACCACAGCAAGGGTGGGGTTAGACTGACACCGGAGGCTGAAAGCAGCCCGTATAGTGCATATCCTTATGTACAACCAAATAATTCACAGGCTGTTTTGCAGAATGATTCTTCCCTTTCTTGAAATTCTGACTTCCACAGGATTTTAAAATAAGGGTTTAAACCTATCAACTTAACTTTGATGATTGGTAAAATCTATGCACTTCTCAGATGAGCATAATTTGGGCCAAATATGCTCCTACTATACCAACGGATGTTCAGAGTAGAAAGTTTTGGAGGAATTTACTTTGCATCGTTAATTTGGAACTAAGGCCATTTCCTGGTAGTTAAGAAACAGTAAGTGTAAACTCAATTTCCCATCTCTTTCCTGGGTTCCCAACAGTTCTTTGCTATGTTTACAAAATGGCCAACACATGTCCTCTAGCTAGATCTCCAAAATTATCGACAAGTCATCATTCTTAAGTCCTGAAAGATGTATCATAATTAACACTAGAAGGTGTTCCTGCGTAGTATCTAGTTATTTCCAAGGCCTGAATCATTGAAATACTTAAACCACCATTAATTTAGTCTGGAAATTCAACATACAGAGAGGGAATCAGAGTGAATTGTTTATAAAAACACTTTCTCTCCATTGAGTACAGTGGAATACTGTGGAGCTTCCTTTCTTATTTTAGATCCTTGCAAGTTAGTGATTGAAAGTAATTCTCATTATTTCTAATTTGCCAATGAAACAATGAACCACAAAGATCATAGAATCATAGAGCATATAGGGTTGGAAGGGACCTCTAAAGGCCATCCAGTCCAACCCCCTATAAAAAGCAGGGACATCCCTAACTAGGTCAGGCTCCTCAGAGACCCATCAAGCCTGACGCTGAATGTTTCCAGGGATGGGCTTTCCACTACCTCTCTGGGCAACCTGTTCCAGTGATCCACCACCCTCATATTAAAGAACTTTTTCCTAATGTCCAACCTAAATCTGCCCTTTTCCAGCTTAAAACCATTACCCCTCATCCAATTGCTACAAACCCTTGTGAGCAGTTCTTCCCTTGCCTTCTTATAGGCCCCTTTCAGGTATCGGAAGGTCGCTATAAGGTCCCCCCAGAGCTTCTCTTCTCCAGGCTGAATCCTGTTGCAGCCCAGGATGCAATTTGCCTTCTGGGATGCAACTGTGTATCGGTGGCTCATGTCCAGCTTTTCATCCACTAGTACCCCCGTCTCTTTCCACAGGGCTGCTCTCCAGCATGTCTTCTCCCAGCCTATATTGATACCAGCAGCTGCTTCGACCCAGGTCCAGGACTCTGCACTTGGCCTTGTTCAATCTCATGAGGTTTGCACAGACCCACCTCTCTTATCTCGTCCAGGTCCCTCTGGATGGCATCCTGTCCCTCTGGCATATCAACTGCACCACCCAGCTTGGTGTCATCAGCAAACCTGCTGAGGGTGCACTCAATGCCACTGTCAATATCATTAATGACGATATTAAACAACACTGGTCTCAGAACAGACCCCTGAGGGACACTACTTGTCACTGTTTTCCATCTAGACATTGAGCCATTGATGACTACTCTCTGGATGCGACTATCCAGCCAATTCCTTATCCACTGAACAGTCCACCCATCAAACCTGTACCTCTCCAGCTTAGAGAGAAGGATGTTGTGGGGGATCATGTCAAAGGCCTTGCAGAAGTCCAAGTAGATGCCATCTGTAGCTCTTCCCTTCTCCACTGATGTTGTCAGTCCATTGCAGAAAGCCACTAGGTTGGTCAGGCAGGACTTGCCCCCAGTAAAGCCACACTGACTGTCTTGAATCACCTCCCTGCTTTCCATGTGCCTTAGCATATCTTCTAGGAGGATGAAACAATTGATGATGAAATTGATGAAAATTGATGAAAAAATGAAACCATTTGCTTAGTCACACAAGGACTGTGTATCAGAATAATTAATTGATATTGAGGATGTTCCTCCTCCAAAACCTTTATCTTTAGTGGGAATATACAATGTCATGCTCAGGAATATCAGTAAAATGGATCGTCAAACATCAGCTGAAAGTGCTTGGGCTCATTTCTAACCCATCACCTGAAGTATCAGGAATCTAATTTTTCATCCATGAAGAATTAGGCTATAGCATGCAAAGGTGATCATAGTGGCAGACTGTTTCTTATTCTTGAGAGCATTTTTGTCCGGTTTGACAATTTTTTGTATGCAGTCTCTTGTAGTAGTGTTGGGAAGAATGCCTTTTTCCAAGTCACAGGTGGCTGAGAATTTGCAGCTATTTCTCTCACAATGCTTTGGCATATCTTCAGACTAAGTTCTTAAATACGCTCTTTTTGGAGCTATCCCGGACCATTCTCCTAATAGCCCAGGGGCTGCAAACCCACCTGATTGAAATTATCACCAAGAAATATGCAGAATTATTTCTGCACTTACTTCATTGATCCTCTATTACTTCTAGGTACTGTGACTTTCAGATGCCTCTAGGAGACTGTAAATGTGCAAAAAATTCAACGCAAAAATGCATACTTGTGGAGGTGCATGTGTTTCAGTCTTCAGTATCTTGTCTTGATCTTCCTTTCCACCTTAAAAATTTTAAGTCACACGTGAAAACAGACCAGAGTAAAGCTAGCAGCGCGGGTACAACTGTGAGGCCTTGCAGTATAGATGGTGATCGCCAGTTCCTGATTCCTCAGTACAAATGCTTTGCTGCTCACATAGATCTTGAGTTTGTAAAGTTTCAGAGTGACTCAAGTCCCTCTCTCTACGGGTTTTCATCAAATGAGTAAAAAGGTAAAGTACCATTAAGCAGGATTCACTGAGGCTGCTCTCTGTATTTTATTCCAGTACTGTAGTGCTCCATCAGATAAGCAATTAAAAAAGCCTAAAAATATAATTTGATGGCTCCGCTCATGGGTGTTGACAAACATATACAATGCACAATATCTTTTCTTCCTATTTGCTGTATCAGCTGACATCTAAACAGGTCGGGGAAAGTGGAGAATTGATGGCTTTACTGGTTTGAGGAAGAACTGTCCCACGTGAAGCACTCACTTCCACTGTCATCTACAGGGAAGAAAACTCAATGTTAATGTAACTGATTATAGTGTATGCTTCACTTAAAAAATGGGGACAAGTCTCAGTTGGGAGAATTTAATTAAAGCAGTCTTCCAGGAAGATAATTATATACCTTTTTTTCTTCCACTGGACCTTTCTAGTCCTTAAGCTTCAGCTAATAATAGCACAATAATCAAAGATTTCTACATTTTTGGTCAACTAGCAACATGGTGAACCTGAACAGTATCTGAAAGTATGGCTTTTCTGACTACTGATCCTCTCAAAACTTGAAATTAAGTTGACTGTTAGATTCATTCCTTATCTTACTGAAAATGAGTTATACTCTTAACTGAACTATAATACTACCATACTACCACAGTACAGTAACAGCTTACTGTTGTGATGCCTTCAACCACAGGTCTGTTTTTTTTTTTTTTTTTTTTTTTTTTGGTACTTACAAAGATGTAAGGATCCTTACTGTGGTTTACTGATGGAAAAAACAATCACATGAAAGCAGAGGAAGAAGGGAGACTAGCCTTTAACAGGGACAGATATATTTGGTTTCTTCCATTCTTATTCAATATTCTAGGCTGTACATTACTTATCCATGTATCTTGGATGTGTAAACTGAAATCATTTGACATAGTGGTAGGACTTCAAGCCTGTGTGATTTATTTACATGTAAAATATTAAAGTTGCTTACTTTCTTACTTAGTACAGGGTGACATCCACCTATTAAAATTCAGATGTGCCAACACCCCACTTATACACTAAAATTTCACTAGATTTTTTCAATTAGGAAATAAAAAGGAAAACTATGTCTGTATATACATTAATATAGTAATAATTAGCACTTTTTTGTGCATCAGATACCTTACAGAATTGATTCCTAATTCATGAAGATGGTTTTGGGAAGGCATAACTACTCCAGTTTCCACAGAGATATATCTAATCTAATTTCACAGATGTGAAATCAGAAATATGTCTTAAGAGAATAAATTTCATAATGCCCTTGAGCACAAGACAGTTATTGTCAGAATTATCTTCTATACCAGAGGAAGAGCAGTAACGACAGAGTGGTTTAAGCCTTCCCTTTATCACACATGAAGATATACAAATTAGAATGAGCTGGATCTCTAATAAATAAACCTTTGCTAGAGGCGACCAACTTTCAATCATCCATACAATCATGAGCATTTCATTTAAACTAAAAAACAACATCTAAGCTCCTCAGGGAAGAGATTGCTTTTCTCTATGGCTGGGCTGCGGACTGTAATGGTACTATGAATAAAAACCACAATTTTTTTAGTATAGTCATTAATTACAATTTGAGGGAGTAAACCCCATGACGTGTTAGTCCTGTTATCTCCCTATTTCTTGGATTCCCATTTTTCTGCTGCTTTCTTTTAATGTCATTCTTATTAACAACAACCATCACAGACCTCACTTAGTGGAACTACAGCCTCCTTCAACTTTTTATGGACGTTAATGATCATAAATGACATTTGGGAATAACCAAGGGCCATCAGATATTTGTGAAGAGAAACCAAAAAATAAGACAGGTTAGACTATTGCACTAACACGAAACTTTGCAAAAGCACAGAAAGAACAGTAGGGTGTGGACTCAACTTTGTGCAGCCTGCATTCAACAGCCTGTCTTTTTTTTCCTTTTCAATCAGATGCCATGTCGGTGTCAGGAAATGGTATTGAAATAATGTTCAGCTATTTTATGTGTCACAATGCAATGTTTCTTTCGAAACACACAATTTCCTTATCAAAAAGAATAAAAATACTCACTCTTTTTTGGAAAGCATATTATAAGATTTTATTTGACATGCATTGTCCTATAAAGATAGCAATGATTGCTGCTTAAATTATCAAAAAAAAAATCAAAAAGAAGCGTGCAATACTTGTTAGCCTTACATAAACAGTATTTCTGTTCTTAGTGACACATGAAGACACTGAAGGAAAAAACCTATTTATTTTCTAGATGTTCTCAGTTTTCCTTCTGCCATAGTGAACCACAGCACATATTTTACTAATAGGTGGCACAGCGTGTTTCTTAACAAAGCTGTTAGGTTTGAAACCCATTATCTCTCTTTTTTCTATGCTAAGTTGTAAAAACCTGTCACTGATCTGGGAATGTGTAGCAGATATGTCAACAAAGTTTAACATGTTTCAAGGCACCCCAGGAGACTCAGGTTCTTTTACTACAAATCATGGCAGATACAAAAGACTGGAAATATGTGAAATTGGCTATTTTTTTTTTTTCCTTTACATATATAAACTCCAAGTTGACATCATGGGACTCAGGACTTTTCAAACACCAGGATGAAACACCAGTATATTTGCTGCTACTTTGAAGCACATTTTTTAATAATCTGTATACAGGCATCCGCAATTTAGTAGGCATAGCCACTCAGGAACTCAAAGGATAAATTTACATGTGTAACTCCCTGAGATTTGCAGGTAGATTTCTAAATGCTGTGCTTTGAATCTTTCACTGATTAGGTAAAATTTTCTTCCCCGTTAATCATACCTCCAAATCGCAGGCAAAAATCAGAGATGAGTATGACCTTGCAACAGGAGACTGAAAGTGGGCCGTATGTATTCTAAATGGAACCTATTAGCAATTTTTTAAGGGCAAACAATCATCATCAACATTTTGCTAGGGGACTGACTTAATAGCTGTGCTATTAACATTAAAACACAGAAAGTGTAAGAACATTATAAAAAATTACATGGAGAAACCCTAAGCAGTGCTCATGGATATACGCACCTTGTATAAAATTAAATCAATAATTAAATTTAAAAAAGATAATCTTATAAAATATGCAGCAATCGTTAAAATAGCTTGCAAAATTCATTTTTACTGGCAGTCATAAAATGTAGCTGTCTGTCAGGCAAATAACTTCTTCCACTCTTTCACTCTGTAAAAAATAGATTATATATTTCCTGAGGACATTTTCCTCTCAGGTCAAAAATAGAGGAATAAGAGTTTGGGATTCACTATTTTAGAAGAGACACTCCAGAGCAGAGAGAGTTTCATGAAATGCAAAAGAAATAATAAAATATTGTAAAAGCATAGTAGATTAGGGCAGCGAAAAAACTGAGAGTTGGTTAGGACCATGCAGTTGCTGGGCGTTGTAAAAACAATCTTGTTCTTGGACATGAAATAGCAGTATACATCTTCTTATTCTTTCAACATAATTACTGTAACTGTTTTTTTTTTTTACTGTGGTCATTTTTCCTACCCATCTCATTATTTGACATATGTAGGACCTCAGTACTCCATAAACATGAACGTACTTTTCTTTACACCACTAGCTGTACTGTAAATCAGTTTATTTAAATAAATAGTAATACTTTGATTAACTCTGGTGTGTTTGTACATTCCCTATGAGTCAGCCACTTTGATTTAGATAATTTTCCCAGCACTTTCATAGGACACACACTGATCATAGCAATCTTACTTTTTGAGCTTGACAACAACCCAGCATACTTTTATAACTTGTTCGCAACTTCCTTGCTCCAAAGAAAGTTGTTCCGTGTTGCACCAGCCTATCACAACTCAGCTAGGAATTCAGTAAAGCAGGACTACTTCTGCAGGTTTTGAGCCCCGAGTGACCACCAAATACTGCGAAGAACACAGACTATTTTAGGCGGGAAGAGGCCCCTGGAAGACATCCGGCTCAGCCCCCAACTTAAAACAAGGCCAGATAGATCAGCCACTATAACAAGTGCAGAAAACAAACCAACCAACCCAGCCACCCTGAAGAGCACAATAGATGAGTTTGAATCTATGCAGAAAAGTCATATACTTCCTGCGCTATTATATATTCAATTAAATATCAGTGTATTGCACTTTACCCCAAGAAATGTGAAAGGAGATGCAATGAGACTACTTAGGAGCCATAAATTTGTCTGCCCTCACAATGTGTTTTCTTTCTTCACAGAAGTTATTAGCTCAGTTTGTTGCTATGCTCTCTGCAGCCTCCTGGGTTCTGCTCATGGAGGGCCAAACAGACACACCCAAAATCTATTGCTTTTTCTTTTCCCTAAACACTTTGTTAAACAGATCAAAAATGCAAATGGCAACACAGTGTACATTGGCTATCCCAAAGGCAAAGGGCTGTTCCCCATCTCTTGATCTCTTACCATCCCACCTTCAGAAAAGTCTCACAGAAGGGCATCTGCACAATACTTTCCCATTCCCACCTGAAATACAGTCCTGCTTCTCATGGCAGATTCTCTCCCACATGGACTAGCTTCCCTTTCCCCCGAACTGCACTCGCTGTAGCCATCCCTGCTCCCTCAGAGATCCATGGCCTCCTTAAAAATCACTCTGTTTTAAGTGTGTCATTAATAACAATAATAATAATAATACAGAAACAAAATGCCTGCTCTACAAAATTTTGAAGGCTTTTTTAAAAACCTGTTGAGGTGACTAATACACTGGCTTCACTACCCACAGAGAAAGGTTTTGCTTTAAAATTGCAGCTGAATTAGGCACCCCCATTTTGGAAGCAATTTTAAAAAAAACAAACAGAAATCACATCAGAATTACCTCAGGGGCTGTACCTCACAAGCTATTTCTCCTCACAGAGTGGATTACACTGAGACAACACCAGCATGACCAGCGTTTTTTTGCCACCTTCCTATCACCTGCTTTTCCCCCTGAACTGCCCCTCACCTGGGCACCGGACGGGCACACAATACCAGGCAACCCTCCCCCACCAGCCCCCGTCAGGGCCCACCGGCTCTTCTCGCCACCCCGTGCCCACAGCCATGCACTCTCCATCGTTTTCCCAGGGATCACAGTAGGACGGACAGCCCTGTCTTTTCCTGGATCACCTTTCCAACTGTTTCTGAAGTTGGGCACAGTAGTTCCCTTCCTCCAGTCAACCCCGACCCGGTCCTTGCTGCTCACCCCCTCCTTGACGGCAGGCTGTAAGCCCAGAGGTCTCCCCTCTCGCTCCACGGGGTCTCTGAGCATTGCAACCATGCAGCACCCTCCACACTGGCCTTCTAAGTGCTACCAGCAAGTAGGTAGTTTTATTTTTTTCTTAAGGCCTATGCTACACTGTTGTTTAAGAAAAGACAGAACAGGCAATGGGATCCTTCAAATGGAAAATCCTCTTTTACTTATGATTGCCTGGATTTACCAAAGGTTTTGTCCTTAGCCTACATTTTTTACTCCATCCTCCAACGCCTACACTACTTTAAACTTTTTTCTTATTATTTGAATTATGTTAAGCTATTTCTTAGATAACTATCGGCTTTATTGCATTACTGCCATACAAGTAATAAAAACATTCATATATTACCTGTTCTGGTCAATCACACCTATAAAATTAGCATTATTAGGTACATTATGAGGTAAATGATTTCCTGTTCCTTATTTTCATATTTTTCCTTTTATGAATTACCTATCCATCTACAGGTTCAAGAGGTTTAACACTGATAAATTCCTTGTAATCTACTGATCCAATAATCTCCAACATAATCTATTTTAATTAAAAAATACGTGTAAAATCTAAACAGAGTGACAATCTGCTCATAATCCAGATGAGTTAGCATTACTTAAATCCTTTATTCAGATTTCTGACATTTCAAGAATGAGAAAAAAATCTCTGTAAGAGCAGAATGAGTTAAGTAGGCAGTCAGGAGAAAGCATTATTCTGCTTTCATTGTCGACTTCAGTGGTTTATGTTAAAGTTACAATTCTATTTCAAGATAGTATTTACCTGTGTGGAAGAAAAAAAACCCTTTTCTTTTTTTATTTCTCAAATGCTCTTTATCAAGAAACACAGCTAGTCTTTTGAGGAAACATAGTGGTATCCATTGGACCTGAGCATTACGGCTGAATCTCTGTCAATTTAATCATAACTGGATCTATCTGTATGTGAAGACTTGTATCTGATATATTTATTACTATATTTACTTGCTAAATTATAAACATTGAAAATGTAATGGAAATTATGAATGTAAAATATTATTTTAAATAATGGTAAGAAAAACAAATTTATTGTAATCATACTATTTATAATTATTTAAAATTTTTTATACATATTTCTGAGCATATTCTTCCCAATCTGAATAAAAATGTTCCAATCAAACACAATTTTAAGTAAAACAGCTGGAAAAAAAGAAACTCAGAAATTCGAAAATGCCACGTATTGTGCCCTCCAATTAAATATGTATTATGAATGCCATGGAACATTTCTGACTTGATTTTAGGGTTGCATAACTAAAAGCAATAGTCAAAGCCAGTTCAGAAATTAATCATAGGGTTATATGTCATATTTGATCTTTTCATAGTTCTAAATTTTATTTTCTTTTCTTTTTTTTAAAATCTTTTTGCAGACCTCCTCTTGCAATCCTCCTGCACCTCCAATTCCTCCTGAAGCCACAGGGATTTTTGTTGGAGCTGGAGCCACTGCAGGATGTTTTAAGGTTTGTTTGTTTGGCATCTCCTTCCCTCCTGGTAATGGCTGCAATTCCATTAAAGCCTGGTTGCTAGACCTCTGCAAATATCTCCATATTGCACCAGAGCCTCAGTATCCCAAACCTAGCGTCTCCTGATCCTTGCACTAGGCAGGTCACCTCCTTGAAGCAGCTCAGAGACAACGACCAGGCCAACCCTTATCTGTACACATCAGAGAAATGTGCTGTAGGAGGAAAAACCAAGTCCTTCCCTGAATCCATGTCTATATACTGTAAAATTAAAGCAGATAAGCTAAACCTGTTTATGTGTGTCAATGAGTAACGTCCCTGAAGTGCTGAGGATTGAGTGATTTTGATATAGGAGCACTATAGTTTCTCTCTGAATTATTTGAGAGTTAACATCTCTGGTGCTGTAACATTTTTTAACCCTTTCCAATGCACTGGAGGGATAGTAGAGTTGGTCTGCAGTGCTATTGAAGCCATATTATCATGGTTATCTATATTTAGCTCCCATCAAAACCAAAAAGCTCATGAAAGGGTTTTTAATTAAGTTGGAAAACCATTAGAAATTCCAAGTAAATGCTTGATTAGACATTATGTTCCTTTGTCTTTATTACTCACAAAGACGACCAATAATCTGTCTAGAGCACTTTAGTCGCAGGAGGAATGTTCCCACAACTCTTGCTTGTATCAGCATATGACACATATTGCAAAGGTATTGTTGAGTATAAAATTGAATACTAGGGTTGTAAAAAGGTTTTAGCTCTTGCTAATGAGTACATTTATTTTTTTGCAATGACAGCAGATTAAGAGTAGCATGTTTAAACAACATTAAAACATTCATAATTTTTATAGACTTTGAATAGCAAAGACATCAGCAGGCAAAAAAAAGTGAACATTTCAGAGAATGATTTGCAGGCTGTTCTTTTACAAGTCATCTGTCACAGGCTTATTTCAAGGTTGTGCCATCAATCAAAATTTACAAGACTTGTTTGGATTAGTTATGGGGCTACAGGTAGGTACAGGAGGGCTGTGTTATCCCCTTACAGATAAACAAGAGCCTTTTGTTGACTTTGTAGTGCTGAGATTCAACTCTAATGCCCATGTTAACAGTTATCTTTAGCCTCCTTAATCCTTCATGAACATCTGCACCTATTCTGAACGCATGTCTACTTGCATTATCAAAATAAAAACATTCACCTATCTGTTGCCTCTCTTTTCTGCTCAGTCTCACCAAATTCAAGAAAATTTCTTCCTGAAGCAATGCGAGTCTAGGAAATACGAGTAAGTATTTTTGGTTTATATCTCTGTAAGCAGACAAATTTATGCTGAATACTTTATGCTGTTACGTTGCAATCATTCTCCCTTAACCATTGCACATATTTCTAGAAATAAAATTGTTTCAGAATAGTGAAGAACTGAGACATTTTCAAAATCTGTGTGAAACTTTGAATCAAATGAAACTTTTTCCATTCACTAATAGTCCCAGTAACAGTCCCAGGGGACTAGGGAGGGGGTAGATGTTGGGATTGGATGTACCTGAGATGCTGCTGCTAATGAGGTACAAGGATTTTTACTGGATTGTTAGACATGAGATTGCATGATACAAAATAGTAAAAACCTGCAAGCTGGTATTCTGATTTTTTCCTGACTCCACCCTGAGTGAGGAAGAAAATTATTGTATCTCACAATAATAATGAGAAAAAGAGTTTAGCATCTCTGTTCTGAGAGTCCTCAAGGAAGATTTTTCCTTCACACAGGACATCTTCATAAATGAACAAAGCCCAGAGAGATCTGGATAAAGACAGCATAAAGACAGCATGATACTCTTTTTCCCTCCACTTCCATCAGTCAGCAAAACTAATGAAGTTAAAACTACATTTCCAAGCGCTTTTCCTTCTCATTTGTCCTTTTTCAGATGGGTATCTCCATTGATGGATCTACAAGGGCCTCCCTTAGCTGAGAAAGTCCTGATGGTTTAGGCTAAAGGCAAAGCATATGAGGTAAAAATAGCTCCAGCATTTCAGATTGGGAATGTGGGAAAACATTTGGGGCCTTCTGATAAAGCCATTGATGGGGGAATTTGGCTTCAGCCTTTAAGCATCAATCTACCAGGGTAAATCCAACTTTCACCTTTGTCTGAAAATATGTAAAGAAAATTCTCCCTGATGGTCTTTCTTTCCCATGCAGCCTTGATACATAAGCTTCCCCACAGAAAATAAATTATTAGGTCTAGGCACTTATAAAGAACTAGTTTCTTCTTACAGGACTTAAATAGGAATAAAAGTTGAGTGGCTTCATATTTTTTTAAATGGTGTTGCCCTTGCTGGAAACCACCAAAATTAAGGTTTTTTTGACATCTACTGGAATAGGTGAACATTCGGAGGCTCTCTGTTTGCTAGGAAGCTCTGGAAATTACATGTCTGAATAGGACAGTCACTTGCAAAGGCACAACAGCATCATTCCAATACGCATCACTTTGGGCTGTGGCAGTTCTTGTAGTACCAGAAGATATCCAGTAAGTGAAAGAAATGCTGTACTGAAAGATTCTACTTCCTAACGCTATGCAAATACCTGCCATGCCAGGAGAGCCTGAAGTTGCAATTTCTATTTAGTTGGTTGTCATAAATAATGTGCAGGATATATATACATTTTTCCCAGAGAGTCCAAGAAGGTGTCCAAATGGCATCTAATAATCTGCTCTGCGCTTACAAATAAAATTCCTCTATATCTATAGCACAAAGTTACTTATTCCCTCAGACACCTTTTCAAAGAAATAACATAACATATCTGTTTCTTTTTTAAAAAAACTACAAATGGAACCTCTCCAAAGATTCAAAACTGGAATGCAGTGATGCAGCAGAACGGACAATATTCAAATTTACAGCAGATGTTTCACTGTTAATTAATGCCACTACGAAAAATATCCTAGAACAGCATAATGTGACATGTATTTATCCTTTCCTTTCATAAAAGGTATATACACAAATAGTTTCCAAGTCTTTGTGACACATGCAAAATGCAAGACTGCTAGGCTTATGTTCTTTAATCAAAAAAAACCCAAAACTCCTATGACCAGTGACACACAGACCATATTCAGTTTATATCATCACCTCCAGACTGCTTGTGTTTTATTACATAAATAATGCCTTGGTAAAAGATTTTCAAACCTTGTTTCCCACAAAGGAAATTAACAGCCACTTGGCAAAATCACAAAGAAGGAATGATTCTCCTACCCTACATTGCATGGCCAAATGAGTAAATGATCACACTGGAACACGACTACATGCCTATGAACACTTCCCATGGACAGTGTTAGAGCATTCCTAACCACCAAGTTGCTAAATGTTAAACAATCGTTTTTCTTTTGGATACATATAACGCTCAAATAGAAGTGACATATATTTCTATACACCTTTTTTCTCCCTCAAGAGCCTTCAAAATCACAAATCAGTCTTGCAAACTAAATAAATTACCATTATCTTTTTATGAGGTAGAACTGTAAGCCAAACAAATTAAATGCAAATTTTGAAAGCAAATTTCTAAAGGTACTTGCAGTCATTTTCCATGAACTTTGGAGTGATGGTTCTTCCCATGGGGATTCAAACAAGCAAAGTAAATCTGAAGAAGTAACTTCCAAGTAATTGCCTCACAAGCAGTATGTTTCAGATGCTATCCCACTAGACAGGAATTGATTGCCCAAATTCTTGGTCACAAATAAGAAGAAATTAAATGAGACAAGGCAGGATCTGATCACCTTTGATAATAAAATCAGATGTGTGCCATGTAGACAAAGTTTCTGTTAATAAACGGGGAACACATGTCCTTCCCTGTCCTCAGTATGAAATATAGTTCAATTTAAGAGAACCGGGTGCTAACATGCACTTTTTTTCTTGACTGCCCAGCAGCAGAGGGCTCAGGGTGGTCCAGCAGTGGGTAAGAGTCCCTGTAGATGTCTCCTCTGATACTGTGGACCACATTGATGATGAAGCACTAGGTTGTAGGACTGCTACTGTCTAGGGTGCAAAACCCTGCCTTTCTAGGTCTGCAGCTCTGGGACCCATGGATAGTTCATTTGATGAAAGCTTACTCTGAGCATGTGTCGGCAAAGCCCTGTCTTCGCCAACACAGCACCCATGATCATCTGAGTCCAGGTACTGGGATACCAAACCATTTTGGGCTTTCTATTTGCAGGAATGTCTGCTAAGCTCATCAGTGGAAAGTTATTTAGCAAAAAAAATGCCAAAAAGTATTTAATTTTGTTATCTTTGGAAGAACAATAAATTAACAATTTCTAGTATCCTGACAGTGTTTATTCATATTGGTTTGCAGTGGTGAAAACTAGCTTTATAGTTTCTTTTGTTATTCCAAGTACTGATGTGGAAGCTCAGTTTAGAGAAAAAAAACCACATAGTAAATATCAATTAAAAAATAAAATATATGAAGATAATTGCTTTGTTTTTTTGAATTTTGGTACAGTAAACACACTAGTTGTTTCCATTTTTTCCTACTCAAATTAAACTAACAAAATATATATATAATGAATGCATCAGCTAGGTGGAAATGAAAAGAAGAAATGTGTAAATGCTCTATGACTGTTTCATCAACTTCATTTTGTTTTAGTGATGCAAATATTTTTAAAACGGAAATTTCATTTAAATACTGATTGCTTAAAAAAACTTAAGAAAAAGACAATGCTTTGGTTTTTGATGACTATGGGAGACTAAGCATGTCACCTTAATCTACTCAGCAATATTGAATCTGCTTTATTAATTTCATTAAAACATATATTTTCAAATATTTTTCAGTTATTTTCAAGACAAAAATAGAAAGAGAATATTTTCAGTGCATTGAGGTGGTTGTGCTAGGTAAAATAAATACAACCAGATTATCCTACCCTTCTGAAGATGAATGCGTAAACATATGCTCATAAAATAAACACAGCAAGAGACAAATTCATAATTTGTCCTAATAATTTTCCTAATAGGTTGCATTGAGACTTCAGGTTGTGCATACCTGACACACCCACTAACACGTAGTGAATCTGTCATGCAATTTCATGCATTACTTGTGACAAATTCTTGCTCACAACACTATCTGCAAGGAGGACAGCAGGGAACACAATCTTAGGCCTAGAGCATGGATAGAAAACTTTGGATTTCTGATGTGATGCATTTCAGGCATTTGGAAACAACAAAGTTGTTATGGAGGCATCTTTATAAGCATAATGGCCAGATCATTGCTGACCATTTATGAAGAGTATACAGAGAAAGAACAGCAGATATATAGATTTAAAAAAAAACAAAAACAAAAAACAAAACAAACCCAAAACAACCAACCAAAAAATCCCAAGCAAATGTTTACGCACAGCTTTTAAAAGAAATGTGCCGTATTTGGCAAGTATGCTACTATAATCAAAAGCAAGGACTAATTTTAATTCACCTTCTCCCTACCGGTAATTGTTCACAGGTTTTTCTGTGGTCATTTCCCCCATTTTGTAAGGTGAAATATAGCTGTCTGCACAACTGGTATAGAACAGGTAAAGAGAATGATAACACGATACAAGCTCCTGAAATAAGCTTTCAATCCAAGCCACCAGAGGTGACATGCTACATCTGTTCTTATTGCTTTACGATATTGTCTTTATTGCTCCACATGAAGATTTCACAGTCATCACAGTATTTAGAAAACTACCAATTATTTAAAAAGTTATATGTTAAGATACTTGCTGTAACTGTAGATACAGTGTCTCACAGAGAATAACATTAGATGTATGTTAATAATTAATAAAATGGAGACTGAGGAAATTATATGAGTATAGTAAGAAATTCTTGAGTAGTTCATAAATCATATCAGCTGCTGTGGAAAACCTGCAAGGTCCAGCACACTGTGTGGAGTGCAAATCAACATTTAGCAATTGCTCTAACCCGACAGTTCCCAACTGGAAAAGATAGCATTTGACTTGGTGGATATGAAGAATGAAATTCAAACCTGTTTCAAAGTCTCTATCTGAAAGCAGAAATGGTGACTTGGATCTTAGGGTGTGGTTTTGTGGGTTTTTTTCAGTTAGCTCTCCCTGCAGTCTTAATGTTCACTAACTGACACTCTACTACAGCACATTAACATAGACTCTAGCACCAGTATCTCAACTTGCTAATTTTGAGAAATGTGTTGCTTTAAAAATTGGTGGAATTACAACGAAATGTGCAATAAAACAACACAGTCTATAAGGAACTGAGTGGCTGGCTATTGTAATTAATTATTGTATTTTATCAGAGCACGCCTGAAAATGGATTTGTTATCATACATGTAAAGAGATGTGTTGCTGGCAGATATCAGTCAAAAATTTACATCATTGATCTTGGATTTTACTGGATCAATACAGTTTGTCTTTGTTGTGTGCTGCAAGCAATTCTCTGTGCTGAGCTATGTTTTCGGAGTTCTTAAAAGCGGCAGAGAACATGCCTTGGGAAAAAGAAAGGGACAAACAGTAAAAATAAACACACATCTACATTTATACACATAAAAGTGATTCATACTCCCTACATTTGTCAGGATCAAACATATTTCTGAAAACATGTCTGACTGAAAACAGAGCATCGATCAACATTTTCTAAACTACACTATATACTACAATGAAGTTGACACCAGTTTAAAACCCAAGAAGAAATCAATATTACCTACTGCAGTTCATGACTTTGGATACAGAAATACTGCTCTATATAAGTAAAGGGAAACATGTTCTGTAACCCACAGAAATTTATGAAATAGTTAACACGAATCAAGAGATCCATGTGCCCATTATCTAAAACCCAAATCAATCCTGAACCATTAATTTTCAAAGCCTGAAAAAGACGGACTGACTTTTCTAGAAAACAACATTTTTCACGTGCGCGCTCTTAAACTCACAATCTTCCCAACAAGCATCTGGGGAAGTCCTCACATAGCGGGGTTCATAACCTGCTCTTGCAGCACCGCTAACCTTGCAGAAAATACTGTGCATCATGGAATCAAAGATAACTTCCAATTCTAACAAAGCTAAGGTTCAAACATTTGCAAATGTTATACAAATTCTCTGCAACTAGATTGGCATCTTTGGCCAGGATGGATTTAATTTGCATGAATGACAGAAGGTGACTCAATATTAGGACACCAGGATTTACTGCACTGCACCCACTACCAAACATTTTAATTCTCTTCTATTTATTTGGTTCCACCTCCAGTGTTGATCTGTGATCTCTCTTTGCAAAGAGGAGCAGCATGAACTTGACTTGAACGTGCAGGAGGAGTGGGAAGACAAAGCCAATGTCTCAACACCCTGTTGTTGTAGAAAGATGTAACTAGCACGAGAACTGTGGCTCTACTCACACTCACTTCTCACAGGCTCTTTAATGCTGCACTGTCCTATAGATACAGTCCTCTCTTGCACCCACCTATGCTTTAAAACTAGTTTTCTGAAAAAATCACTAAAGTGCAAACCCATGGGAGCTTAGTAAAGCTAGTTTTTCTCTTGGATATTCCTTCTGTTTTGCAGATTAAAATCTTGCAAATTCAAGTAGATTGTGAGTCTCACATATTAACAACACATCTTAGAAGGTAATCAAAAATATATGTTTTACGAATACTGTTTTAATACGTCAAATGTGCTGTCACTTCATGTGAAGACGTGCAAAGATGTTTTCCTAATGCTAAATCTGACTCACTCTCTCTTGATAAGTAAGCACCACAGTGAATATTTGTGATAAGCATATGCTACATACACACTCCCCATAGAGATTTCAGCCCCCTTTCAATATGTTGAAGAGGACAGCTCATCCTTTCTTTTCACCACGTCCCTCCACATTAAACTTGCAGTTCCCTCACAAAATAAGAGAAAAATTTATAAACTTTGAATTTTGGGCAAAGACCAAGCTGCCATTTAATGTTAGAATTGACCTTCAGTTTAGAAATCAAAAAGTCTAAGGGGTAACAAACTCTTTTATGAACAGTTTACTGTTGCAGAAGATGGTCACAATCTTTTATTTATGTATACAATCCATTCAAAAGCAAAGCAAAGCAGCAATAAAGTCTTGGACACCAGGCCAGTGATGCTTGTAACAAGGCATAAAATTGTCTTGCTTTCTGCTTGTTTTCCACTCAATTTCATTGTAAAAATATTTTATAGCTTCATATTGCTTAGCAGATTTATCTTTACATTAACACATTATACTTGTTTTGTCTCTTAAGCAATTTTATCCCAATTTATCTTCAATGCGTTTACTTAGTCATTTGTGATTTATAAAGATCTATGCGAGGGTGATTCCACCCTGAGAAAAACATGAGCAAGACACAAATTTTGCTGCATATCCCACTGATCAGCAAGAATTCAGGTGCATGTATATGACAAAACAGACTATTTACTACCAGAGTATGGGCAAAAGTCTGTATTTTTCTTTCTATTTCTTGTCAACTGCACCTTGGAAAAAAGCGGTGACAGACACTTTCCCTGACGTAACAGACAGACAGATTGACATATCTTTCTTTAGTCCTTATTTTATCTGTTACTTGGGGTGCACCTTACTTCTTGTTGTAGAAAACAACTTCTGGTTTCAGGAAGGCTATTCTGTTTATAAAACACACATTAATAAACAAAAAAGCTTTAATGAAGTTGGTGAAGCTGCTTAAGAGTAATGTCTGAACACAACTTTGGAGAGCTGTTATCCTTTTTCATTTCAATCACTCTGACTATTTGAATGGCTGGTGATATTAATGTAGTGGTGATTCAGAACACTGAGAATATGATACAGCGTTAGGATACAAGCCTAGCCTCTACAATACTGCTACAAAGTCAAATGAAAATGATAATCAGCAAAAGCTACTAGTATCCCTTTCTTATTTAATTAAGTCAGAAATCTCAATCCTCTTACCTGTGCTTAAAGTTAAAATCATAATTTTCTTCCCTGTTGATAGCTTCATACTGAAGAGGATGGAGTTTTCTGAGTTAGGAGGCAGAAATCCTTCATGTTACCCGAACTGCAGCAGAGGGTCTGGCCTTGCATTGGCGTCTGGCTTTGCATTGGCTACCTGGTGCTTGTCAAGTCAACAGAGAACATACCTCTCCTCCTCACGGCAGCCAGCATCAAGTTAACTGTAAGTAACATCTCCAGGAGACTTTGATTTAATTAACTGATGAGAAGCCCCAGGTGCAGGATGTGGAAATGACTTAGAAGAATTTATGACTACAGCATGTGGTCCACCTATTGGGATAGTTTTAGGATTACTGGGTTTTGGAGATATCTACTGGTTGACCTGCTTAGCGCCGCTGCTAGGAAAGCTAAGACAAAAGAGAAGCAATAGTTTCACAAAATGCTCTTCTATTAAAACTGGGCACACAAATAAATCAATGTCTGAGAACAAGGGCTATGCTTGACAGAGCTGCTTGCAAGGATCAGAGCAATGTGGAACATAATCCACATGCCCCAACCTCTAGAAGATGAACCCAGTATAACCCTGTCTATTGGTTTATTAGTCTACTGGTTTAGCATCTTATTTTCTTTTTTTCATTCCTTTCCCAGCCCTCCAATCCTCCGTGCCCACCCCCCCACCTCCCCCGGCCTCCCCCTGCCCCCATAGTGATGGCACAACCAATTATTAGCCTTATTAGCTGGTAACTCCATTAGCCACCAGTTGCACATTTGCAAAGAGAAGACTCCTAATTGCCAAGCTAGACAGGTAAGCAAGACTCATACAAAAACAAAGTGTTTCCCTGGACCTGGCCACACAATTGGCAAATCTAGGGATAGGAATCTGCCTGAGGAAAGATGACAGTGAAAAGGCAAAGGTACGATAAGAAAAGATGACAACTAGCCACCAAAAGGGTGATACCACCTCTGAAAAATATTTAATGATTTAAAACACATTCTCTAGAACAGATGTTAGGATTGAGATAGCTCTGAATGATACAATCAATGAATAAATGATAAAACGTTTCTCGTTTGTGGCAGTGATCTGAAATAATAACAAAAAGATATCTACTTTAGTCTGAGTTCTGCTTATGTCATTAAAATTTAAACCTGATTAAGCTGAGCCAGTCTAGTTTTATAACCTGTCAGTATGACAAAGGGACTTCGACACATTTGTCTTCCAGCACATTATGAGGATTTACATTTTGCACCTTACAATTATATCTATATTAAAATGCCTGAGCACACTAAACATGAAAAGAGTGATTCATAATAATGGCATTAAAAGCAATAAAGAGTTAAGGACACTATGAAGGAAATGAAGCAGAAAGGTAGAAGAGGCTTGTATAAAGCAGAGTAGAAGGGAAAGCAATATTTCTTCACTCTTGCCTCTTTATCATTAGTCTTAATAAAAAAAGATGCAAATAGAAGGGCTTTCTGCCTAAAGAATCAATACTGAAATAAAAAAGCCACCTAGAAATAGTTTTCAATCCCCTAATCTCATTTTGCACTAAACACAGTGCAGCCTGGGGTAGACATACATTAAAGTTTGAATTCCATGTATATCCATAATGTCTTCTGCAAGTTTGGCTTTCTTACTGGACTTTGATCTTGAAGTCAACAGAGAAAATAGAGATGAATAAGAAACTCTTTTCCTCTCCTGTAAATGGTTTTGTCTTATTAATTAATTTTCCACTCCAAACAAGATGGAAAAAAAAAAAAAAATAGCTTTGGTTCCCATTTTGGGGAAATCAATCAAAACCAGTACAGCTGCAGCAACTCAGACCTGTTGTGAATCTGTCCACCTAACCTTCAACCTCAGCAAACAACTAATACTTTCAGATTTTGCTTATTGAAATGTGTAGTACTATTAAATCTTTAAACTTTGGTTTTGCCATTTCCCTGTAAGATACAACATAAATGTTTGTATTTTTTTGCATTTACCTCAAGCTTTCTCTGAAAACAACTTATTAATTTATTAAAAAGTAAAAACAAAGTCAACACAGCTAGAAGGTAAATAAAATTATAATTATTTCTTAATAATATTTGCATGGCATTTAAAATCTAAAGTAATGGTTTTATAATTTGCCTTTTTACAAATTCTGTATTTGACGATAACTACCAGGATATAATCTGAAGATAAGTCCATTGGTCAGGAAAGCACAGAGCCAGGGCACTCTCAAAGAAGATACATATTTCATAAAATATAACAAAATGAAGGGAGCTATAAATAAGAAAATAAAGCCATAGTCTGCAGTTAAAATTCTTGCTGCTCACAGTACATCATTCTGTTTCTAAGTGTTTGTTGCTGGGCTAGAGTTTCTAAAATTAACATTGCAATAGCCTACATAGGCACCAAAACGCACACAAGAAAACATCGCTGAACTGGTTACTCTCAGTGCTACGTTTGTTATTTTCCCAACATGTTTCTGTCCCTTGAAAATATTTATCAGGATAAAAATTTGAATTATCTCTTTGAATGTCAATGTGCAAATGCTAAGACAGAAGTGTGTAGTTTTTAGTGAAAACTGAAATACTGATGAGTTTTAGCAGTTTCTCAGTATTTATAGGCATAATTTTTATGCTTGCTTGTGTCAGTACCACTTAAATAATTAAAACAGATTAATGCACATGCATCCAATAATAATATCAGGAAAGCAAGCTGAATTGGTCTATAACCCTATGAACATAGAAATGAAAAAAAAATCCCATTTTTTACTTAGAAAAATTAAAAATGTCTTGCTGATATGTGCTATATGTACATTATAAAGCCTCAGTGTTTTATGTATTCGCTCAGTGCATTGCGATGTACAAGAACAGCTATCCACTAAATGCTGCCTTTCTGTATTGCAATTCTGTTCCCACATAAGTGTGTAAGAAGGGCAAGGTTTGATACCTAGCTGATTAGGGAAGGATAAGTAGGTTCCATTAAAAATAAACTGTGGAATAGAAGATAATATGACCAAGAAATAGGGCAACTGCCACTCACAGCACAGCAAGTGGCAGCAAGATTCATGGCCCTCCACAGTACCTGTGGTTAGAAGCCTTTCATGGAGCTTTCTCCAGTAACACCTTGTCGCTCCATGCCAAACATCTGAGGAACACAGGAAATTTTAATGAGCATAGCTAAAAGTTCTTGGGAATGACAAAACCAGAACCCAATCTGATGTCTGCCAGTTCTGATCTGTACAGCAGGTTTTGGAAAACATACCACGCTCAGTCGTTACAATGGAAAAGATCAAACTGGCTAGGTACAAAGTGCCACTGAACTTGCATTTTGATGGTAGTCCACATAGGGATCTGGACTATTCTCTTTTCCTGTGAAGTCCACATGCACTCCTCTCAAATGACAACTAAACCAACCGATATAGAAATACTTGGCTGAGGTTTTCCTGTGGCTTTAGACTACTTTCTTTGGTACTTTTTTATACTGCCTTTTAAGCAAGAGATTAGATCCATAGTACAGTATTTGAGAATGTACACATTTGTGTTTCACAAACATAGCAAATGGGCCAATGAAGTCAGATTTCACTCATTCTATTCTGTAGATACACAGAAATAAAAGAATACTTTTTGCCTGATTACTTGAGCATCTTCAGACTCCTGTATATAATGAAGAATATATATAAAAAAAAGATTTGGTTTTAAAACCAAACAAAACAAAATGCTTATGGATGAATTTGCAGTGAAAACACATTTGCAATGAAGGTAGTTTATGTGAAAGAATCAACAATTACTAGTGTATTTTAAACACATTTTTCAACTTACTATGGAATTGAAAACCCATAGGACAAATAAATTACCCACATTTCAGCTGGTAAGTGGCAGTTTGGCAACAAAGATTTGCTTGTAGTTTGCTTGGTATTTATTGGGCAGTTTTCAGTTTCTGAATACTGAGATGCATTAGGACATCTTTATTCAATACCTGAAACTCTGCTCTTTCAGAGATAACATTTGAATTACTGTGACCTTCCCAAAGCATAATATCACTTTTTTTTTGTTTGTTTGTTTAAAGGATTAGATTGAACATTAGACTACCACTGTCCACCTCATGACATCCCAGTAGCTATAAAAAACCCCTATTAGTTCTGCACAATACCTTCAATCAAAACCTCCTAGCTCTTCCTGGGCTACAACTGATCTTACTCTGTCTTTTAACAAGCTAGCCTCTTTACATGACTTTCAGTTCAATATTTAGAAGCCTCTTCAACCAGGAGATGTTACAGCCTCCAGGAAAACAGGGTAACTTTTTTAGACCTGTCTCTGGGTGCTTTCCAGAGCTCAGAGTCAGATACATTCTCACTCCTGACACCGCAGGGCTGCATTCTGCTCCATTCAGTTGGCAGATACAACATGTCTTCATGCTACTTTCAAAAACCCCACACTTCCCAAGTCACAGATCTCAAACCCCGTTCACTGCTGAAACAAATCAAATACTGATGCCTCATAATTTGCTAGTTACTTCATGGGCCTATTTACAAGGAAGATTTGGCTTAAAAGCCACAGAGAATGTTAGCATATGAGCACTAATGAATTAGCATGTGTCTTCCCATTTCTCCAGAAACCCTACATATTTAGCTGAAAAAACATAAGCTGTTACCTAGCTAATATGAAATGGTGTAGTTGCTGGGAGATGAATTTTCTGGAAGCCAGAAAAGGCATTATTATTAGGAAAATGGGCACTTATCCCCCCCGCAGGAGTTCTAACTGTGGCTATGGTCCAGTTTATAAGCTTCATGCTGTGCATGATAAAAACGTGTAAATGAAAGGATGGAAAACAGCTCTCAGGTTTTATTACTGTAAAATCAAGGATCATAAGAGACCTCTCAAACTGGAAACTTCAAATTGGAAGGATCTTTTTCTTCTAAGGAGCTCTCTCATGGGGGAATTATTTACAACATCCCTTTTTACAAGATGTTTTTGTGTAACCTACTTGGTATGGAAAAATGCAAGACTGCAGATTACTTTTGACCTTGTTGAATGCACAATAAGTAAATAATACTATAGTAACTCTGCCATTTCTTAGTGTACGGACATTCACAAGTCTGAGAACACTAAGCTTTTAGCTTTCTCATATTTATTCTCATGCATATTACAGAAACACCCAGAGGCCCTCACTGGAACATAGAAACTGCATATACACATAATAAAGCCCTGACCCTGAAAAACTCACAGTCTGATATAAACAGTTTAGATAAACACCATAAGAAGACCGATAATATCATGTTGCAGATGGGAGAAATGAAGGGTTGGAGCCCAGAGGAAGGTGCACTGCCCAGCAATTGGGTAATCTGCTTTTTGGCCCATCAGTGTCACCTCAGTTCTGGTCTAGCCGCTCCCTGCAGAGAGCATCCTGAAACACTCGGGTATGTCACAGTATGGGAATTCTAGTATTTCAGTTCAGCACTGCTGCCAGGGAGCTCCCTGTAGAGGGACAAATGGAAACCCAGTGCTTTCCCTAGCCAGTCACCAGCTGCTCCTGGGAGCCTGATGAACTTTCTTGGGAGAAAGTAAAACTTACAAAGACCTGGAGGAAGTGGTTACTCACAGCTGCTGCCCCACTCCTGTTTTTAAGCAAGAGCTGACTGATTATGGTCCCCTCTCAGAATATGGTGCCTAGGAGCCAAACCTTCCCCTCTTCTGCCAAAAGGGATTCAAGTACAGGTTTTCTGCACAAACAACTAATCTGACACACAAATAGACTGATTTCTGTCAACCCACTGAAGTGGCTTCATTGTGCAGAAAACTTTTTGACCAGTGAAACAGAGCATAAGGGCAAGTACAAATCTGTAATCCAAGGTTTAGTCTCATGTCTGGGAGGATCTCGGTTTTTATTCAATGTCATTCGGTGACTGCTTCATGTGGAAAGCAAAGGCAGAAGCTGGATGTCTGTGCTTCCAGCTTTGTCCCAGCTGTTCAACACAGTGCTCAAACCAGACCACTATAACATTGCTTTGAAAGTCACCAGCTCAAACCCCTCAGGACAAGAAATATTTGCCAAGGTATTCAGGCAGGGGAAGAACTGAGCTCAAGAAGATACATACAGTAAGAAATATATTAAATTCCCAAATCTGAGAAGTTGTATCAACATCCAGTACCTATAAAAGCCCTGACACTTCCCTTGTCAGGCAGTGGCTGAGTGGGAGTTTTCAGAGCCGCAATTCAGTGCCTTCTCCCAAGTGACATGTTCAAGGTCTCCCAAGGCATAACCTTCTGCCTAAATCCTGCCTTTCCACTATGTCTGGAGCTACAAAATAAATGAGAATGAAAATAAGTCTAGTGTAAAAAGTCATGTAAGGTTTTATGTACATTGAATTATGAGAACTCTATGCCACAGAATTTGCTGAGAGTATCTCAAGAGCTCAGTGCCCACAGGAAAACAGTAACAGGACCAGCCTATCTTCCTTATGAAGACCAAGGCAGCTAGTCTCAGCCAACCACAGGATACATTACTACTTGCCCTGAGTGCACAAGTACTTCAGTTTAAATCTTTCCCAATTCTCGTTCCTTAAAAAGCTGAAAAACAGCTTACTGATTTAAAACAAACACCAAGAAACCTTAATCAGGCATGTAAAATGATGGGTTAATTTGCAAATAGCCACAGAAACTACAGGTTTCATGGGACCTGCTCAAACCCCTTTCTGGTTGATTTTGCGCATGAAACTGCTAGTGTGACCGAAGCAGGCTTTGACCAAGGGATGCAGCCTGACTGGTTGTTAACCTCTGTGCATGAGCATTGTTGCCATCCCTAGAGAAATAATTAAGTGACAAATGAGGGGGCAGGAGAAAGTGGTGGAGGGACGGGTTGACCCGCACGCTGGCAGCAATCCCTCCCCAAGAAGCCATTGGCGCCAGGGCTGGTGAGTGCCCTTCCACGAGAGTGTCTTTGACTACCAGTGATGTGGGGACATTAATGGGGACTCACTGTAGGAGACACATGAGACACATGGCCATGGCAGCCAGGGTGAGAAGCACAGGGTGGCAGGTACAGGACAGGCTGCACAGTATCAAAGCGCAAGTCAACAATCCTATGCAGGTGACAGCACTCGCGGCACAAAGCTCCATGGATTTGGGAACACAGATGAACGGAGTCTCGAGTCTGCTGTCTTGAGAACGTGGTGGAAAAATTAATTTCCCATTTCTGTCACCCAAAGGATATGCTTAAAGAAAGTCAAATTCTACCAGAGTACAGACCTTCAAAACAGTGAATTAAACTTGTCCAAACAGGGATCCTGAATTTCACAGCCCGTGATGTTTCTAAATGCATATGCCATTAAAAGAAAAACTAAATAAGCAAGCACAAAATGCCTGACTGCAGAGGCATGGGATGAATTACGGATATTTTCTAGCATATGCTACTGTTGTGACACTATGCCATGTTGTGCCAGACAGCAACCAGGTCACAGCAGGGAAGGAGCAGAACTTCAGAAGAGCCTGTTCTCAGAGACCTTAGAGGTGTAGTGAAGCCTAAACTTTCGAAGCAGCAGGAAACACTGCTCCCCTTTGGGCTAAACAAGGCTGGAAAACAGATTTTTTTTTTTTTTCCCCAATGTTTTCACTATAGGTTGTCCTAAGTATCTTGTGACTCTGGAACTGCCGGGAGAGGGCTTGTGGAAGTTCATACCACTTCAGAGGCTGACTATTTCCCACAGCAAAGAAAACAAGCTCTCCATGATTTAATACTTACACGAGAAACACCTTTTATTTCCTTTAAAATGTTTTTCTCTGAAAATAAATGCAAACTTAAATACAAATCATCTTAATCAGAAGGGGAAAAAAAAATTATATTAAACTTCCAAATATATTGTACTTATATTGGATGGAAAATTAAGCTTTGTATATTATACTTTTTGCCTTTTTAGGCAATTGGAAGGTTATTTCTCTATCTTTAAAGACTATTGTGCGCTCCGGTAACTATTTCACTAGCAAATGAAGCCTAATTTTTTCCTCTATTAAATGTACTTACTATAAATACAGATTCATTTTTTTTATGTGTAGAAAATTTTAATTGTTATAATACTTATGCAAGGTCAAATTCAAATGGCATATATTGAAAAATTTTATGGATTAATATGATAGCCTCTAACAACAGAGATGGAACTGGTTTAACTTTTTTTATGCCATTGTCTCAGCTAGAGCACCTAATTATTCTGCAAGTATGACAGTTTATCCTAATTCACCTAATTCATAGATCAGCACCAATGCAGACTTACTAAGGAAGTGCTGGTGTGTACATGCCAACTTTCATCTACGACAGCCTATCTGTTAGCAGTTTAATATCAACTCCTCACACAGAGAGTAGCACCTACAGCGAGAAAGCAATTATTTAGCAGATTAGGAGATATTATTTCTCTGCCATTGGCATTATAGAGTAAATCAAATTACTAGAATGGTTTAAATTCTAGTAGCCATACTTCTAAAAATCATGCCAAACAGTTCAGAAACAGCATTAAGGCAAAAAATTAGAGGCAACCGCAGTAACCCAATCTTCAAAACTGCAGAAGAGGCATGTCGTAATATTTAGTAATTGCCTTACAGCTTGCTTATATGACTGGCCATTTGCAAATTAGCCCATCATTTTACGTTACGCACAAGGGACAGTTGGTGTGGGCTTTTTAAAACAAATCAGTAACTGCTTTATCAGCTCTTCAAGGAATAAAAATTTATACAATCCTTCCTTGAAGTTTCTGCAAAATGCTGGTTGTTAGGCACCTTCTGACAGAAAGCCCTGTCATATACTTGAGTAATTTTAATCATAAGCATGAGATAAACAGCTTTTCTTGAAAGAGAAGTCTGAATTTTTGTTTACTCTTTCTAAAAGGGCAGACAATCTCAGAACCAACAACAATAAAACCTGGCCCACAGGCCAGACATATTTATAAGTAGAAAGAGCTGCATTTTTAATGTTTGTACAGTTTCTGTGATGAATCTGTTTGTCAGGTTGCCTACTTGCCCGGAAGATATCAAGGTATGCTTACATTGTCTTGTCTCTTCACTGTAAATTAGTATGTTCCATTGACTCCTACTTCCTATAGCTTTCCACATGCTTACATGGAGAATTTGAAACAAGGAAGGGAGGTTTATCTTGCATTCTTTCGCCCCCTCTTTATAAGGCAAGAATAAAAGCAGGATATTTAAAAGCATTTTAAATGGTGAAGAAGGCATTGCTTATATCCTAAGGTGCTAGCTGAGAAGATGAAGTTGACAGCAAACACCATATGAAATGTACATGTGCCCACTCCAATAGTAAAAAAAAAAACAAAAAAATTACAACAGTTTATTTCTGTCATAACAGACAAGCTGTTAGCAAATGCAGACAATTCTTCCTATACAGTATCTCCAAGTCCAACCGTGTTCTTCACCACCCCTACTGCTAAACCCTGTCATCTCACACACCAAATGTGGTACCCTGCTGGTCCCTTGGCTTCCCACAGTTACACCTTCCTCTCCTTCTGCTTTGCTGACATATGAAATGTCTCGCTGTCAGAATAACTTTCCTCACTTGTTGTTGATTTTACTCCCTTTTCCAAACCCTTTTACTTCATACCCTGTGCCTTCCATGTAAAAGGTTTTAATTTTAGCGATCACATTATTATACAGAATAGGCTATGTATCTCTGAAATAGTAACTCTACCACTAACACTTGAAAAACACTGCCTTTGTGAATACCAGCAGCAACTACTCAAAATAAACAAGATCTGTACGGACCGTAGAGGCAGAAACAGAGATTGCAGGAACAGAGATTTCAAAGGAGGCACCATGAAGACAATTGTATGCAAAAGGCTGCAGAATAGGTGTCTGAAATAAAGAACTGGTATATTTGCCAAAACAGGGACTCCTCTCGTGGTATTACTTTGTACATGACCCATGAAGCAAATATTTAAAGACAGATAGCTTGAAATCAAATGTTTTTATTTAGGAAGAAAAGAAGAAATGTTTTCTTCTAGAGCAGACCGTGCTTGGTTACAATAGATTTATGAAGAACACAATAGATACTGTCTCCCTTTTACAAATTCAGCTTGCTTAGAAGCATGTATATTTTTATTGGACAAAGACAAAACCAACTACTTCAAATACATGACAGTATCTTTCATGTTCTGTAATGGATCCTACATCCTTTGGCAAATATTGGTGACATATTGCTAAAAGTAGACTGAGTACCTTAAATCCTATTTCAGAAAAGCTAAAAGGTGGATTTGTCTGAAATTTTTGTTCACTGAGCAGAAGCGTTAACAACATGCGTTTACCAGGTGAAGACATAAACAGACACTATAATTTTAATGCTGGATATTAAGAAAATGCATACTGTAGGAAACCGTGATCCTGCCTGGGAATTCTTTCTAGTCTAGGAACACAGAATTTCTGAAGCTCTGTTGGTACACAATAGTTCTGAGCCTGTTAATGGTGAGTTAGCAAAGATGCCTCACGATGGATCGAAACACTGGGACAAATGGCAATAAAATTCTACAAAGTGCAAATTGACTATGAGAGTCCAAATTCGCTCCAACACATTTATTTTGGCAGGTTTCTGCAAGCTTAATACTGGATCGTGTATCTCCAAGTGTGTAAAATGTAAATATGAAGAGTGAAGCTGGCATAAAAAAGCATTTTGCTTCTCATGCCTAATCTGGATCAAGTTTACTGAAAGAAGCTCCAAGAATACAGAGGTCTTATATTAAAAACATAAAACCATATGTTAATTGATGCATAATTCAGAAAATAAACACAGTCATATCCACTGAATAGTTTGACAATGCTGTGCATGTAAATGCTTTCAGCCTCGGTATCAGAACTGCATCATATTTATGTACTTCTTGGAGTCACTGGCTCCCAAGTGGCCCTTAATTACAAAATAGTTTGACATCTACGCTGTAAAGTGGAAAGTAATGCTACAATTTTCAGTGAACTTACGCTGGAAGAAGTAACTCCTCCAAGAAATGCTATAAGCCTATTGTTATTTACCAGTACGATTCCTTAAACATACTTCTGAATTTTTCCAAAATAATGAAAGAATTATGCATGTATTTTGTAGTCATTACAAGGAGGCATAGGGAATCAGGGAGTTGTGGGGAATGGAAAAAGCAACAGAAACAATGAGTTCTGCCAGCATCACAGGAAATGGAGAACACCTTGCACACACTGTGGCTGTTGGTCTGGTTTAACATGGATGTCCAAGCACTTGCCCCAAATATATCATGGTTACCTTCACTTACGAGAAGACTGTATTTAGGTAGGGAACATTATTACTTTTAAGATCTTTCAATGTGTCTTTGAAATACCACTGCTGATTTATACAGTTGAATGACAAATACATCTGGAAGGCACAAAAACCACTGGGACTGAAAATATATAAGTGGTTTTGGTCACTTGGATGTTTTGGAGTGGGCATCGAAAATGTGCTTTTGGTTTTGCACACCTGAGCACAGCTCTTGTGACCGTACCTCTCTCTTCCAGCTCACTAGAGAGCAGAACAGTGGAAGGGCATGTGTGATTCCCAGAGGCCGGGCAGGCCCAGCTCTTTGCACACTCCATTCTTACAGCACAGGGTGATGCTTTCCTTTCTGGGGGAGTGTAGGAGTTGAATTTTTTATTTCTTGAATACAAAGGAAAAAAGGAAGAAATAGTCAGAACAACCGATAATGTGTTTTGCGAGGCTGCAGTTTCAGACTTGGAACTCGCTCTGCTCTCCATCGCTGCCACCATCTGCTCTTCCAGCCTCCCCATCTGCCTCTCCTGCCACTGCTAAATACTCTCTTGACTTTCTGCATACACTTAGCATCCCTCTTGTATGCTTCTCCCGCCTCTCCACTATGTAAAATTTGCTAAGACTCTTTCCAATGGATCTTGGCTTTTGAAACTGCTGAACTGGACTTCTCCAAAGCACCATCATCCTTCCAAACTCCTTCCACCATCCCCAGGAACGCTGCAGCTCCAGCTGTCCTACCACAGCCACTCAGCTCCTCCTTAACCTAGAACTTCCCATGTTCTGTAAACTCTCTGTTTATCTACCATCATTATTCTTCCTGGATAATTTTCTAGCCTCCTTTTGGGTTATTTCTTATTTACAGACCTCCTAGTCCTTTTGGCTGTTTCTAACCCTTAAATTTTAGGCCTTGACATTCTCCTTTCACCTCCACAGCTCCCTGCCTCCTATCACCCGCCCATATGCAGTGAGACATACATAATATTTTGCTTTAATTTTTCAAATCAGGTAAATCCACACCTTTTCTTTCCAGAAAATATAAACAGACACATATTTTTCTTCCATTTTGTAACTGAGTTTGAACATAAATTTTTAAACAAACAAGAATACTACAAATGCCTCACGTATGCTATCACTTGGAAAACATGCTTGATAACATTATACTACCACTAGTATTTTCTATTAGTTGCAGAACCATGGATGCTGCAGCATCACAAGTGCAAATAGGGCTCTATGATATCACAAAGATAGATATTAAGCTACAATACTCACTAGCAGGGACATGATTTCATTATGAGCTCAAACATCTTTGTAATCGATTCAAGTAGTAATATTAATTTATAAAATTACAAACAGCAGACTGTTTAGAGGCTACATCCTTTCACTCCTAAATTTCTTCTCATCACCATTAACTTCCGATCCTTAGGCTGAAAACTGATCTAATGGACCTATTTCTCTCCAAGTTCCTAGCAGCTGAAATTTGTCTCTGAAGGTGGGGCAGCAAGAGGCTTGGGCACCTCCTGCATTTCATTAAGGGAACCGCTCCACTGCAGTAAACGGTACTGCAGTCGATGCAGACTCAATCCTGTCCTAAACTAGTTGGTTTGGAAAGAGCAAAAAAGAGCTTCAAACAAGTGGGTTGCGAGCACTCCCCGGTCCCCTTGCATTCTGCAGCTTGTACTACTGCAGCAGCAGTGTTCTGAGTGACCAAGGCAGCCAGTTTGTACATAACTCGGACAGGCACCAATGAGCTGCTGCATAATGGTTCCTTGCAGCATTATTCTGATGGATGGACTCACCTTCTATCCTCTCTTGATACTGAGATGAATTTCACTCAAGCAATATACTTTATTTGAGAACAATAAAAATAGCACTAATGTTTTTGTCATGTTTGGCTTGAACATATTCAGGACATTACTTTTCTCCAGTACAGTGACAGCTGAAACAAAGTTATGGAGTTGTACGGTGACAGTATTAACTAGTGCTTTGGTTGTATACTTTTTGTGAAAAAATATGTAAGAAACAATAAAATTAAGAAAGAGAACTTATTTCTTATTGATGAAATCTAGACTATTTTTGTATGGCTAGAACACTTACAGTTTCCTGGAAACCAGAGGAAGTGGTTTAAGCATTCTAAGTATCAACAAATCGTTTATTCCCTTGCAAGTCAGACTGCTGGAGAACATATTTAACTTACATCATTCCCACAGTTATCCTTTGCATCAAAGAGATGATTATTTATGCAACAAGACGTAACTGGGGAAACAGTTTTTCTGAGATAATCACACCCCTGGGACATTGCAAGGCTCAGGGTTCATTACTGTTGAGAGGGAAAGTGTATTTTGTTCTGGAGTTTTAAATTCCAAACTACACTTTCAGCCAAGCAGCATGTTTCACGTGGATTAATATATCCCTTTAGGTAGCTCACCTCACCTGTCAATCAGAATATTTCAGCCAACCCAAATAAAATTCTTAACACCTTATTTACCACACTGCAAAAAAGGTCACACGTTTTGAAAAGGTGAGTCTGTTATTTTCATTTTAATGACAACAGATGAGCACAATATACCCAAAGGGTATACTAGTATTAGTGCAGAAGGGAATAATCTACAGAAAGTGCCAAAGCAATACTGAATTAACAATATGACAAGTTTGCATATGTAACTAAACTGTTTAATAAAATTAACATTGATAAGTACAACTAGTTATTGCCAGTTACCTGGATTATCAAAAAATACGTGTATTTTCTTTTGAACGAAGCACTCTTTGTAATTTGATGGTAACCCAGAAACATCCAGGATGAAACAGCCATTTCCAGCACATAGTCTCATACAAGTTGCATGAACAGTATGCCACTTAACTTTAAATGAAAGTGAAATGCAATGAGGAGGTCACAAGGAAAACTTTTTAAGCATTACTGTGCGGTCTTAGAAGTACAGTCACAGAGGCCTGTTTAACTGCTTCTCTCAAAAAATAACTCCTCTGACTGACCATTTTGACAAGCAGGGTCTCAAACAGAAACATTTGCAGCCTCTTGCAATTTGAAACATGCATCAAAATCAACATTGATCAAAAGAAAACAAATATTAAGAAACTAATGAAATACTTTGGGCTGAAAAAAACAACGTTACTCTCTCTCTCTTATTTGTTGAAATGGAAAGTGAAATGTTATCAGTTGCCTACATGGATGCTCATTCTATCCAGAGGTAATGGATGAGAGATCCCTATGCAAGTGATACATAATGACTACGCATACACTTATCTTTCTCCCAGTGGGATAATTGTTTCTGCTCCAGACCCTCCATACTTTGTCCTTTTTATATTTTACAGACACAGCTTCCATCTGCTCCGTAAGCTAAATCTCATTTTGAGCACAGGGATGATTAGAAATATTACTTCTCCCTGGTCTGAAATAAACACTTTGAAACTGTCATGTCTCTGGTCTGTCTGCTTATGCATCATGTTTTTCCTTTGGTCTGAGGCAGCATTTTGCTTTCATAGATTTTTTCATGCTTTAGATTTACATAGCTTCTTTTAGTTTTAAATTTTTTAAGTTTGGTTGCTCATTCATTATCTTTGTACTCTCATTTCCTCCTGCTTCTCTGATCTGTTTCCAGCTCTACTAATTTAGCTGTGGTAGAAGGTTTCTCCTTTTTTCCACTTTTTTTTTACCTGTGCCACAAGCAATTACCGTTTCTCAAATACAAGACTTGAAGGCTTCCTCTAACACCCCCTTATGAGGAATTTTATTCAAAAATAAGTTATTGAAAAGGAGATATCATTTCTGAATGTTACATCTCCCGATAAGACTCTATTCTTTTGCTACCATAATGAACATACTGCTTCAAAGACACACAAAGGACAAATGATCCATGCAGGGAAGCATTGATGGCGAGAATTCCAGTAAGAGATTTCATATAAGTATATTAAAGTGTATTAAACCTGGTACTAAAGAAACTGTCAGTTCTTAAAATAATTGTCAAAGATAGAACAACAGAATGAATATTCTTCAACACCAACATGCTGTGCTCTCCATGTCTCTGGAAGCATATTCGTTTGTTGCATCCTTTAATATATTTTCTGTCTTTGAAATATGTTTAGATCTATGGGGACAAGCTATGCAACTTTGCAAACTACTCCCCGGATTATTAAAATACTTAATGCACTTTAACCACCAGTTCTTTAAAAATATTTTCCTGCGGTTTATCAAGGCAATAGGAACAGGATTCTCAGATGCTATAAGTAAGGACAAATGTTGGCCTTCTGGTATGAAAAATGTCACTTTGCCCACTTCCTCATTATACATAGTTGAAAAAACGATTGATATATAGTCTTGCCTGGAAGCAAAATGAGAATACTCAGCTTCTAAATACCAACCCCTTAAATGACAGGTAGTTGGACTTTACAGCCAATTCAAATGGAACTGATGTTTTGAATTGTCTTATACAGCTACAGTTCTCCACAAATAAGGAAATATAAACACAATACAGAGGAAGTGTTCCAAATAAACTATTTACCAGCTTATTTCCAAAGGAATTGGACTTCAAAATAGCTGTCCCTTCTGACTGAAAAACAAACACATACACAATATATCCAATGAGAAGACAATCTTAGTGCTATTAGCACTAGATTTTCAGCTCTTTTTGCTGTTAGCATTAGACTTTCAGCTCTTCTTGAACAGGAAGTACCTATTGTCTTTTATGGGTTTGTAGAGCACAGAGTGGTCCAGTTTACTGATCTTGCCTGCCTCTCTGTTTCCAATAATAGTACTACTCATGCGTCCATTACACCTCTTTTTATTGAGTATTAAACCCAAGGTGTTTATAATTAAGATACTAGTGGCAGTTTATGAGAAGACATGAAAACGTGGAAAAACCCCATCAATAAATGATTAGGAGAATGCTTCAAGATAGAAACAAAATCAGGAGAACAAATGGAGTGCATCTCTCTAGGCCTTTGAATGAGCGATATAAAAACATGTCTGGTTTAGCAGTCTGTACTGCTTGCTATCACCCGATTTTAAAAATATTCTCCCTGTTGCTGTATTGAATAATCAATACATTCATTTTCTTCATCAGTGGTTGGTTTTCTCTTTTCTCCAGCTGTCATAACACAAGAACTCCTCTAAGCAGCACTTCTTTTTCATCAGACTTCACCCAACTGAGACACATAATGCTTTTTCACAGAAAGGCAACCAAAGGAACTCTATACGTAGATAATTTCGAACAGATAAAGCTGACATAGGTCAGGTACTCAATGTACTTCTAACTTTTTCCTCTCATCTTAAAAAGAAATAACACGTATTAAGTTAATGTATTAGTTCAAGGGTTCTAAAAATTGGGTTGCTCTGATGGTATCGTTAATAGCAGGAGCAAGTACTACAATTACTTTAAGCCCTATCTCCAAAACCAGGTATTACAAATAGTTTTGCTGACTGATACAATTTCTAAAGTGCTTAAAACTATAGAAGCCACAGAGACAGAGGGTGTACTTCACAGCTCCTATCAACTCTGAGTGCACTGAGATGGTCACTGCTTACAGGATGGGTAGATTTTATTATGAAGGAAAGGAGAAACTTCCAAGAACTTTCTCCTTTTGAACAGCAGGAAAGGAGTCTCATCAAAGAGTTTCAAGTCTAGCCAAACAATTGCACAGAGCTCCTGGTATTTTCACGAGAGTAAAAATGCCCTTAAAAAACCCAATCCTTCTGTGAAGCAGGCGAAACTGCTTCACTACTTTCCTATTCCTTGCCTATGGTTTTGTGGACAAAAAACATATAAAAACGTAAGGCAGATTGATCTCTAACAACAACTCACCAAAAAAAGAGCTTGGTCAGTTTTAGTGGCTCAGACTCCTTCTGTAGACCATCTTTTCTGGCCATTTAGGACCATCAAAACCAGTCCTACATATTCGTTCTTCATGCTGACATGTTCCCACTGTTATTGCTATTACTTTCACAGTGGAGAGCATACCAGATTCATTAACTGACTGCTGCTCTGACTTTGCCTTTTCCCACACCTACATATCTGCTACTGCAACTCCTTTCAGATTCACGAGTTCCATGTCTGGTGACTCCATCTTCCACGTTAGCGACACACTGACTCACGTATGTTAACATTATGATCACCACAGTAGCTTGGTCCCTGACAGGCTTAACACTGTATAAATTATCTCTAAATGAAAACACACACACACAAATATATTCACGTTCACACCTTCCAGAAAGAAATACCTTTTATTCTAACTCCTAACACTCTTAATAACAAGAGTTCTTGGGCCAAAATTAATCGTATCAAAGCCAAAACGTTTTCTGTGTCAACAAACTTATTACTAGTATTATGAAATTCTTAACCTAACTTTGGGTTGTTGTTTTTCTTTTCTGAATGATGCTTTTTATATACTAGTAATAAAAAGAAACATATTACAATTCATTTTCAAGGGAAAGTCAAAGACTAGAGCAATATATATTCTTTTGGGATTTGTGGTTTTAAGTAGGCTTATAATTTCTGCAATTAAATCCACAGTTATTTCCTTTTTGAGGAATGCTTATCATACAGAAACATAGTTATTAGATCTAGATATGCTAGAAATAGATGATTCGTGTCATATAGAAGCACCGTTATTTCTCCAAGCCATAGGCTGCTATAGCCACAACTATGGCCAATCCCTGAAATTGCTGAAATGTTCTCTTCCTGTCTTCATGCAGGCAAATTCTGACTGAAATAAATGTGAAATGATTTCTACATATTTACTAGGAAATACCACTTGCTCATATTTTACATTACTTCCTTCTTCCATATGAAGAGGAAGACAAAGATTTTTAAATAAATCTCTCCTGCCCAGCCTTTGCTAGTAATTTGAAATTACTCACTGGTTCTTTTGATGGTGCACAGGAACAAACAGCAGCATATATTATAGCAGTTCAGCAGCATATTTAATTAATTAGCTTCAATGAATAAAGTCAATAATATTCTAAAAATACAAGATCTAAGTAGCAAAAATTTGTCATATTAACCTGGGCTATTTTCAATGAATACATATTTAACAGAAAAGCACATTTTGATCAGATATGCTTCTCAAGTTATCATGAACAGATAACATGAACAATTTGTTTAATTGTGAAATGAACAGTAAAGCCTGCAACATGCAGGCTAATTGTCTGATCATCTAGGAGCCATCGCTGTGTCTCATTTGGCTGGAGCCTGACAGAAATTACACTTATGGGCTGCACCTGCTTGTTTTACAGCATTATAAGTGAAGCCCATATCCAAGGAAAGAGATATAGAAGGAAGTGCTTCTTTGATATTGAAAACATCTCGTTTTCTTAAGGCTGATATACATGCAAATAAAAGAAATAAAAAATACTCCAATAGGGTGGTTTATCTAAAAACATACTGTGCATTCAAAGAATAATAATATATATATGAAAGGTATGCAGGGGTTTTTTTCTTAGTAGAAAGCAGCAAGGTAGGGATCTGAAGCTGATTTAACACCGCACATCAATAAAAAGTCAAATGAATTTAGGATGTTTTAAGCATTATAAATGACAGAACTACCTATGGAACTACCAGCCTCACACAGAGAAGAATGTCATCCCTGAATATGCCATTGATGGCTGCAGAAAATAAATATAATTTTTAAGATTTAAATGAAAGGACTCATGGAAATGGAGCTAAATATGTTCTGGTACTCATTGGAAGAAAAGTGCAGCAGATTTGGGCGGAATGACTTACCAAGTGTATAAAAGAAAACAAAAATAGACAGTTAAAGCTGTGCAGAAACCAACTGTATCACTAACAGAGAGAACTGAACGAGTCTCAGCCTTCAGGGTCAATCCAAGTGTCCCTTCAGCAGCCTTTAGATTCAACATTTCTGTATCTATATTCTGCCAATACAAAGAACTGTGTGTGGTTAATTTTTCCCTAGAGCTGCTGTGCCTCTAAAAATGCTTTTCACTTTATTTCACAGTCTATGATACATTCCACAATTTTAATAACTATTCTAGTTTAAATAGAGCACCCTCAGCAAGTTTGCTGATGACACCAGGCTGGGTGGTGCAGTTGATATGCCAGAGGGACAGGATGCCATCCAGAGGGACCTGGACAAGATAAGAGAGGTGGGCCCGTGCAAACCTCTTGAGGTTCAATAAGGCCAAGTGCAGGGTCCTGGACCTGGGCCGAAGCAACTGCTGGTATCAATACAGGCTGGGAGAAGACATGCTGGAGAGCAGCCCTGTGGAAAGAGACGGGGGTACTACTGGATGAAAAGCTGGACATGAGCCACCAATGCACAGTTGCAGCCCAGAAGGCCAATTGCATCCCAGGCTGTATCAAGAGAAGTGTGGCCAGCAGATCTAGAAAGGTGATTCTCCCCTCTACTCTGCCCTGGTGAGACCCCACCTGGAGTACTGCATCCAGCTCTGAAGCCCTCAATACAAGAAGGACATGGACCTGTTGGGAGTGTGTCCAAGAATGGCCACAAAAATGATCAGAGGGCTGGAGCACCTCCCCTATGAAGACAGGCTGAGAGAGTTGGGGTTGTTCAGCCTGGAGAAGAGAAGGCTCCAGGGGGACCTTGTAGCGACCTTCCGACACCTGGAAGGGGCCTATAAGGTGGCAGGAGAAGAATTGTTCACAGGGTTTGTAGTGACTGGACAAGTGGTAATGCTTTTAAGCTAGAAAAGGGTAGATTAAGTTGGACATTAGGAAAAAGTTCTTTAATATGAGGGTAGTGGATCACTGGAACAGGTTGGCCAGAGAGGTAGCGGAAGGCCCATCCCTGGAGACATTCAAGGTCGTCCTTGATGGGTCTCTGAGGAATCTGAGCTCGTTAGGGATGTCCCAGCTTATTGTAGGGGGTTGGACTAGATGACCTTTAGAGGTCCCTTCCAACACAGTATGTTCTATTATTCTATGAAATCACTGTTCAAAAATGTCTAGGAAAGGAAGAAAAACAGCCCTTTATATCCTTAGGTGTGGCTCCTCCAGGGAAAATTATTTCTGAGCATTCTACAAGTAGATTTTGCAACCTTCTGCTTGGTTTTATTCTTATAAATCAAAGTACAGTAAAACTTCTTTCTGACAAGGCACAAAAAGCAGAATCCAGTCATTCTCTTTTTGCTAAATACTTAGCTTTGCTCAAGTAACAAAAAGGAAGCAAGGCATAAAAAAAAAATCATCTGTAGATTGTGGAAATGATTGATGACAAGTGTGCTGAGCACGGAAACACCTTTATTCAGTAGGGTGCAACACTCAGAAATTCCCCTTGCTGTTGAATAAAAGTGCATGGCTGCTACAAGAAAGCCCCTCCCTGCTGGGAAATTTTGAAGCCAAGCATAAAAGTTCTGTGTCTCTCTACAGAAAAAATTTATATCCAGAATGACAGCTATGACTACACCTTTGAGATAGCTTTCAGGGAAGGAAATAGAGTGCACCTGGGTGTCAATGCATGAAATAGTGTGAGAAATGGACAGTGTTATTAATACAAGGTCCTAAATACTTTAATGGGAAGAAAAATTTACTGTCCACGCATGCATGTTTCTTTTTATTAGAAGCTTTATTACTTCAAGGACGGAGGGAAACTCCTTTTACAATATGTTTCAAAGGTGCTTCTCATTGTTCAGCAAAACCATACCCAAACAGAAAGGAAACAACCTGCTGCTTAGTTATATGGTTGCCATTTCATCATCTTCTAAATCCACGAATACATCTAGGGTAGGAACTGCAGGAGCAGTTCCTTGTATGTAGTATGACCTTTTGATTATGTTTCACTCTAAAAAGACATTTCCTTCCCAGGTTTTTAACTGACATGACAATTACTTTGGCTAAACTAGATGTGAACAGGTCAAATCAACAAGGAACTGTTATTTTAGCCTGTCTCAGGACCCATATAGGGGAAAAAATGCGGTGCTGGAGTGAGAGACCTTTATAAAAAGATGCAGATAATAAAATCCATGGCTAGCTTAAAGGAAAAGATGTAATTGAACAAAGAAGGAGATGCTAGGCTGGATCACATGGAAGACTTCAGAAGGTACACTCTGAAGAATGTCTTCTGCCATGTAAGTCCAAGAATGCACAAAATTCATCAAATAGCTATAAAAATCTTCAGTGAATTATAAAAAGATACCAGATGGAAAAAGGCTAAATGAGAAAGGTCTGAGCTACTCAAAGGCATAATGACTTCAAAGGAAGGAACAGTAGGAAGTAAGGTGAAATTTTAAAATAAAAATAAATTTCTGAAGATAAGAAGATGAACTTTTGTTCAAAATCAGTAAAAAAAAAAAAGGAAAGACATTATCATGCTCAGAATTTCAGAGGCAAAACTAAAACAGACCACAAGTTTATGCAAACACGAAGGAAGGAAATTATTCTCCATGCCAGATGGCCAATAAAAGGTCTATATCTTTTTACATCCTAGACATGAGATATAAAAAACAAGTAGGCCTTGTAATGTCTATCCTGAGTGAAGTCAGACAGCGCAGGACCTGCTGCCTTGCAATGACTCAGTGCCGTGCTGTAGCTCTGTACAGAAGCAGATTTTTAGCAAACCTCCTTGAACTGCTCCAAATGCTCCTGGCAAAGAGCAAAGGGGCAGGAATCGCCACCGCTGCTCAAAGCTCTGAACGTGCCAGCACCATGCTCGAGCTTGCTGTTCATTAAGGTCATTTTCCATGGGGTGATCCTCTGTAGGTACATCGCTAACGTTATTTTCAGTACTATTTTTGGTATGGCAGAAGTTTCTTTGGAGTCGGAGTGCTGTCAGTCCTGCTGGAGCTGTGCCGGTGCGAGGCAATTGATTCAGCATGTCACTTTACTGAACAGATTCAGCAAAAATAAATGTCTCAGAAGCTGTGCTCCAGCACTGCTGGCTTCTCGCCGCTTCATTTTTGACCCAGATGATTCATTTTGTCTTGCAATGATATCCACTGGAAAGCAGTGGGATATGCACAGGGCTCAAGAGGAAACACACATTTCCCTTCGTGTATCTCAGCATCATGAGTTTCCCTACTTCACAGCAGCATGAGAGATGGCTTTTTCCCAAATGTGCATCAGATAAAAGTAAAAAGGTCACTCTTTGGTGTGACTTCACAACAACAAAGAAAAGAAGATAACGTTGAGGACATACACCTTCTGGTTATTTCCAACTCCAGTCCCATAGTTAGCAATAACAGCCCATTTTCCTTAACTGTATTAATGTCCTATATTAGTCTCTTAGTTATCCACTTTGCTTAGAAAACAAAAAAAACCTTCCAAGAACCATGCGGATTTCAAGCTACACAACATACAGCAACTACAAAAAACCACAAAGGTTGCAGCCAGTGCTTGAAAATTTTATTCTGAAAAGTAAATCTTACAGAGTACTCTATATGAGAAATAGGATTAATTAGCCTGTTTACATCAAAATGAGACCCCATTTTGAACTCAGTATATTAGGATTTTCAAATAGTACAGACAATAGCAAAGAGGTTATATACCTAGATTTGTCACAAAAGTTATTTTATAATGTGAACATTGTGAGATCTGGGGCTTATAGATGGAAAATACCCCTTAAATCACTGTTCAGAAAAATCATGGCAATAATTTCTTGAGTGTTAAACCTGTGCTTTATGTAGGTCATTTGATATTTTCACACATAATGACAGTGATACTAAACATCTGCACACTTTTGCAATCTCTTTCACCACTTCATTATCAATCCTCTTACCTCCTACGGCTGTTAAACACAGTTGCTGTTACAGCCTGATACACACACTGGTGAAATCCGTCCAGGAGGGACAATCAAATCTCTGTCTTACTCTGTGGTTTAGTTGTCTGTCTGCAGCCCTGAGCGCCCTGCGGGGTTATTCTTCTGCTCCAGTTACTTAGGAAAGCTTTGCAGAAAAGGTGAGTCTTGCACACCAACTTGATCATGACAGGGCTTTTACTTTTTTTTTAAAAAAAAAAATCTTCTTTGGGAGGGGGGATCCTGAACTTAATTGTTAATGGTATCACAGGATGGCTCTAGCAGAGTAGATTTACCATAACACAATTTCTGCCATGTCTGGTAGCTCCATTAAGAACTGAAAAGAAATATTGTATTTCTATTTTGTCTTTCACTATGAGCCAGTTCTTTCACAAGTTATGTACTTAAGTCATCTGACATCAGATAGATCTCCCAAATGTGAATGAGGACCTAATTTGTCCTCTTCTGTTTAATACAATGTATTTGTAGCTACAGAAAGATAAGTTTTCATATTAGAAGCTTCACGTCATGAATTAAATTTATGTGAAGGGTAGTATGTTCCAGTCGGAGAGAAATCACTGCATTGCACTGTGCTAGTGAAAAGCGAATGCCTGGGCAGATATATATTTCAACTTTATGTATTTAGCCGAAAATGAAACTCCAAAAAACAATTATTTTCTTACAGATTTACTACAGAGTCGCTTCTTTGAAGCATCAAGAGCAGAATCTTGCAGAAATGACATGTACCTTAGGTCAAGGTAAATAAATTGTTCAAATGAAAGTGGAAAGACCTAGGAGAAGCTCCAAGGCAAACAAGTTTACTTTAGAAACAATTTCTATAAACTTATAGATGGATTTGGGCTATTAAAACAAATGAGGAACTTTAAAGAGACGAAAACTGAAACGATGAGTGCTCTCTGATTGTTTAAACCAAAATCACAAATCATGCACTACAATCCTGAGCCACAGTAGAATTCCCAAGAAATTTAACAGACCAGGACTTTAGTTTGTATAATTCACTGAAAGTCAATTAATAAGAACGAAAAAGGTAAGTATTATGAAACTCACAGGACAAGTAATTTAAGCAGTTCTCCTGAATCTCTCTTCTTACATACAATGGGAGTTTATTGATGGCTTTTTAGAGTGTCAAATTCCAGTACTTGTAGATTTACTTTTTTATTCTATTTTAAGTTTAAGCCTGTCTAGATCTTGAGGCTTTCATCCAGTTTTCAGCAAGATTTTGCTGTCTTTCAAATGTAAATCTGATTCAAATTAATCACATCATCTATTTTGCCAATTGATGCCCACTACTCAACATAGTGCTGAAGGAAGAGAAAGAAACAGCTGCAGGGATGAAAATCAAGAGATTTTATCACCCCCTGCATTGTTGCCAAGTTAGAATCATTCATGTATTTTTTCTTACAGTTCTTTTTAATCTATTTTGTTCTGCTTGACTTGCATCTTAGGTGACACACTAACATCAAATACAAGTTAACTATAATGCTGCAATACCTCCAACTTACATTCATTTCATTAAGAAGAACAGTTTAGTACAATTACAATATTGCAAAGAAATACTAACATAGCTGTGTTGGATGAGAGGAAAATCTGTTTGTCATAGTTGCATGGATATAGAAGCAAGGAAAAAACTCAAATACAACAACAGCTCTGCAGCCTTATTCAGAGTGTTTAAAAAGACAACGATCCCTGCAGGCTTACTGAAAAAATCAAGCTGTGTCTGCTTACTGTAGCTCTCATCAGCCACCTCCCAGACAAAATCCCACCTTCTGTCTCCATTCCTTTCGGAGGGGGAGAGAGGACTTGGTCTCAGGAAGGCAAGTTCACCTGCTTCCTTACTTTACGTTTTCACAGGCATCAGCTAAGGCTCCCAAATATACAATAGATTTTACTTACACTTATTTCACTTTTGTCCCTGCCCCCTCCCTTTCACATACACTGTTTTCACAGCTCTATACAAATGGCAGTAAAAGACATCTTTGTCTGCATCCTGAGCAGTCAGATTTGTAAGCGAACAGATACTCAGAAACTAATGCAATCTCATGCTCTAATGGAAATTCAAGATACCAACCATGGATGGAAATGTTCCAGCTGACTTGGGAGAGCTGAGCCCCCAAGTCTCCCAAGAGCTGCACGGTGTATCAAATACAGGCAAGAGCCAGTGGGAAAGCAATTGAGAACAGCCACATGAAGCAGCCAATACGCCAGAACAGATCTTCTCCTCATTGCAAAATATAAAAGGGAGAGTGCTGTAAGCAAGGTTCTGCAAGTCAGATTAATCATTACGGCTGGAAGAACCATTAACATCGTTCCCGAACAGAAGCTTTACATGAAGTGGCCCATCAGGCAGCAAAGCACGGACCCCGATTCAGCAAACTGCAGAGGAAAGTCAAAGAGTGTCCTTCCAATGACATACTTGCAACAGAGTCGCCGCTGAGCTGTTTATGTGAAAATACAACCAACACAGGTATACTAATTGGAGTTGGTCTGCAGAAAGAAACCTGGTTTTTATTCAGCTACATTATCACTCATGGAGTAATAAGTAAAATCAAATTCCATTCTGATGCATTTGGCACTCATTCCTGTCTGGGTCTGAATACCCTAAGTGGTCTCTGTTACTCTGTTATCTCCATCACTGCAATTTCAGCCTGCTCAAACAAACTGAACTTCTGGTGATGTGAAATTGTCTACCTTCAGCCAAATTGCTAAAAGCCCTAAACAACTGGCAGCCACTAGAAAGTCTTTAGAAAGCTCAAGATATTATAAAATCACCATGGCCTCTCTTTGGAAAGACAGGCATGCTTATAACTCTCCATTTTACCTCAGCTGAGAACAGTTGTAGAACAGCTGTATTTTCTGTAGAAAACTTGTCACCCAGGGTGGAGAGGAAAACTGAACTTTGAAGAATGCTTTTAAAAATCAAAGCTTCATAAAATTTTGCTGTACAACAAACATAAACTGGAGCACAGGAATTTCCACCTGAACATGAGGAAAAACTTCTTTACTCTGAGGGTGACAGAGAACTGGAACAGGCTACAAAGAGAGGTTGTGGAGTCTCCTTCCCTGAAGATATTCAAAAGCTGCCTGGACACAGTTCTGGGCAACTTGCTCGAAGTGAACCTGCTTTAGCAGGGGAGTTGGACTAGATGATCTCCAGAGGTCCCTTCCAATGCCTACCATTCTGTGATACAAACTCTGATCACCGTTATTTCATTTTTCTTCCTTTCTAAGTATAAAACCATCCTTCTGTAAACTGTCTCCTGTTTACACTGGTCATAGGATCAAGGGGATGTCAATGCGATTGCAGTATGCTTTCTGGCTTACGCATCTCCCCTACTGAAAAATTTTTGCATTCATCCATCCATAAAAAGTCATACACACTTACTTTTGATCAATATGAAGCATAATAATCCCAACAGAAGAACAGTATAAAAGAACATGAAGTAGTTAAGATACTAGACTAAGCAAAAGTCCTCCCTATGTGAAAACTTTTTAACACCTTTTACAAAAGATGGAGACTCTCACTGTTTTATACTGTATTGTTCAATGGGAGTAATCAGTGTTCTATGTCCTCTGTCACTAGCAGTGCTGTCATGTTCACTGCGAAACAACTGACGGGTTCCCCTTTGTCAGCACAGACTTGCCCTGCTGGAAGGACATGACATGGCAAGGGAGACAAAATCACCTCATCTCCTGTCAGCAACAGAGCTGCTTCACCCGCTTGTCACAATCAAATACAATAAGCAATTTCTCTACAACGAGACCTCCTCAGATTGAAAGAGCTGAGCATTTTCACTCTCAGTCCTCATGACTTTGCACGGAAAAGCCACAGCAGCATAAAGCCAGGTTATCACAAGCAACGCCCTATGAATGGGACCCATCAGCTCCTGAGAAAAGACCTTAACAGCTTTAGAGAAGCCAACAGTTTGTGACATGGGTATTTGCACAACATAGATTTCTTTCTTGCTGTATATCTTTCATTCATATTACATCATCCAGAGAAGACAGCCTAATCTTTGTTTCTGCTCAGCATCAGTCATTTACACCAGTATCAAATTAATTTAAAACAGTAAAAAAAAATTAAAAATTTACAAATACATTAAGCAGTATTACATATTTAATTTCCATTACCCTATTTAATCTCTTAAACATTAAAGCAAGAGGATATCAACACTGTTTTCAGCATACAGACTTTTGTGACGCATATACAAATACCTGTAATAAAAAAAGGCATTAAGCAAAAATTGGACATTATAGTAACTGAAAGACAGTTTGTTGCAATTAATTTTTTTGAACGTGGGGAACCACAGTGAGAAGGCAAGGTAATATTTTAGATTAGAACTATTTTCTTCCACAAAAGTCTTGATTTTAAACTTCTATTGTACATGATATTGCAGGGAACATGAAGTTCACTAACAGAAAATGCACGCACATGGGAACATTTTCTTAATTGGACTCTTGAGCTGAAAACTCAGATGTATTTCTGGTAGATGAAATGCTTCATATTAAATGTCAAGATGTAGTAAAGAAGTGACACTTAAAATGAACTGAAGAAAGAAGCAAAATGGAAGAAATTTAAGGCAGTGTTTATTAGCTACGGATATTCTATGCATAGAGCAATTCATATATTTAAACTAATTTCTGCTTATCTGGGATAACAATTGAGTGTCAGGAGTCAGGAATACAATGCAAAACTAGCATCAGAGAGGAGGAGACTCTAATGGAAAAAACTAGAAAACACATAACACAGCTTAGAGGAAGACTACTATCTTCAGAAGGTCTAATGAACACAAATTGTACTCCATTTCTGCTTTACTAATATACCCTAAGGAACGTTGTTCTGAAAATATATCCCTGGAGCCTTATTCAAGTTTGAGGTCAATGCCTGGTCAAAGCAGAGAACCTCCAAAGCCACAGGCGTGTTTCCCCTCCTGCCACTCACACCCAGTTGCCTGTCTCCACCCACTGCAGGACCTTTGTGTTTTGGCAGCTTCAGGCCAGTTCAGTGCCCATCCTTGCCTCTTGGCTTCCCTTCATACAGGTACCTCCTTCCCTTATCACTCAATGACTTGTGGCTCCCCTCACCTTTTGCAGAGCTCAGCACTTCCAGTCTTACTAGAAGCCTTCATTTTCTATAGTGACCGTGGAAGGTCAGTGATTCTGTCCTCCCTTTTACATCTATTTTAAAACTTCTTCAAAATTTCCATCTGTTCAGCATACCCCTACTCTCTTGCTATGGACACCTCCAAATCTCTCTCACTCTTTGAATTATTTCCCTTTACTCATCACCTATTTTAATTCAGCTTCACTAGCATTCTCTTTTCACCTTGTCAGACACTTTTCACATCGTTCTTTCACGATCCTCCCTCCATTTTTACAATGATACAGTTTCTCCTATCACCTCTGACAACGTGTCCTTTCTGTTATTGACACCATGGCACCACTGCATCCTGAGATCTGATTCTCCTCCTGCTCCTCCTCTCATGCTGCTGAAGTGTGCGCGAGAAAGCGCTCTGATTTTGCTGGTTTCCAGCACTTCACGTAGATTTTTTCCTTTTCTCATCTCTGTCCTTTTTCTTTTGGAACATCCTAGATTGATCCTCCCACTATCAACCCTCATTATCTCTATGGCTCCCTCTTACCTGCCACCATGCACGTGCTCCTCTGTTCAAACTCTTAACACTTAATCTGAAAAACTGTCTTCTCTACACATCTTTCTTGATCAGTGAACTCACTTGCGAGTCTAGAATTGAATTTAAAGTCTTATCAACATTGATTTGAAAAAAAATTCCTCAAATTTATGATTTAATCACATAGCCTATATTTCTTTAACTTCCATGTTCTTTTTATATACGCTCATCAGAACTGATGCACCTAAATAGGTATAGCCCTTTTTGGCCAGTCCCCAATTTACTTTTCTCTTCCTCTTTTCAATATCTTCAGAATCTGAGGAGCATGGTTTGTCTCTTTTCTTCTCCTCAGCTAAGCAGTACTCTGGGAAATCAAGGAAAGTCAAAACTAGAACTACTACAGTTATTAAAAAAATCACTTAGATATTACTAAAGATTTACACTCCTATTGCTGGAAATGATAAAGAGCAGAAAAAGGAATAATGAGAAAGCACGCAAGGAATGAGAAGGAAATGCAAACCAAATTGTAGGCTGCACCAAGATTAAGGGTGGCTTTGGAACTAGGGAACTTGTAATCCCCCTGCCTGCACTGACAGTCTTCCAGTCTTTTTCTCACGGTTACAACGTGCCCTTGTGGTTTTACCTATCACTGGGTGCTCCCAAACCTCTTCCATTTTCCTTCTTCCATTATCAGTGTATCACACTTTAAAGACGAGGATGCAAAGAGACAGGCTCAATGTTAGAAAGATTACACTTAAACTATCAGACAGAGCAGATTATTTTCATATGGAGCATTAAAGCAACAAAGTTGATTTATTTTAACAGACGTCCATCCCAACCAGCTGGAACTAAAACAACTGGCACATGGGTGGTAGCAACATGCAGATCGATGCTACATGAGGATATTTGTCACTATTTATACCTAACACGGGTGTATATTAATTACGTATTTGCTGGAAGTCAGCCAACAGTCAGACTTCCAGGGAAGCACTTATACAATAGTCTTACACACAAAGATTTAAAAAAAAATAAAAAGGAGCCCACAATCCTCCTCCTTCTCTCCTGTTCATACTAATTCTCCAGCTCCATGCTGGAAGAGCAATTGGAAATCTGGATGCTCACAGGAACTCTTTGCAGGATTCATCAAATACTGGTCTTTGACCTAGCACAATAAGATACCTACTACAACAAAATTTTCAGGCTCAATATTTTATCTTCAAGCCAAACTGAAATTCTTTTGCTAGATCTGAAACTAGCCTGTACACAGAAAGACCAAAAAATTCCTAGTAAACGTCAGCAGCAACATAACATATACATAATTGTAACAAGAACAATGAATCTGCTTGGCATTAACTTCACTAAGCCACTTCTGGGTCAGTTCTGCTGCAGAATAGCAATTTCAAAAAGAATCTGCAACAGTTAGCTCTCAATGCAAACATCTACTCACTTGCAAAACTCTTTCTTGACTACAAGTTTAAAAAAGTTTAAGGAATTCGGAAAAGACTAGGGCAAAATGCTATTTTTGTAAAACCAAGTGACTGACTGCCAAGAAAACATAAGTCTTGTTTTTCAGGACACAGGTATCAAAAAGTCAGTCTGAAAACGAAAGAATTGCATCTCAAATAATAATCAGCCAGGAGCATGTAGCATCTTAGTTAAATAATTTAATCTTGAGCTAAACAGCTTTTACCAATGCAGTAGCATATTGCAATTACAAAACATCTTTGCTCTTGGGAGAGGCTCCCTGCAGCTGGCTACTCCAACACTGTGTGCACAGCCACGATGGAAGCCAGCCCATCCACAGGCAAGACCTGAGGTTAGGTACAGCTCTGAACTCATCTGGGGTGATAATTTATCTCTGCTGTAAAATGCACTTCTGAATTTCTCTGACTTCGTATAAATAACCTGGTTTAAAACTTCTTTTTTTTTTTTTTCTGAAAGCAAATATAGTTTATATTTCTTTCCAGGCACAATTTTTTTCCAAACTGCTCAGCCTTTTACAATAGAAAAGCCTAATTAGCTCCTTCTGTGACACTTTATAATTGAGATCTTTTCTGAGCTGATCTTTAAGACTGTCCAGTAATATTTCATTCCTATTTATCAGTAATATGTTCACTAATGCATTACATGGCACCATTAGCATCTATATACTCTGAGATTAGTCAGTGTTTCCATTAGGGAATTATAATTCATCCTTACAATTTGATTCCAGACAGAATTGTAGCTTTCAGTGTCAGAGCCCAGAGTGACTTAAATAACGGAACTGGGCTATAAAACCTGTTTAGGTTCCAGTTTATATTTTGTATTTCAAAAATAAAAATGCAAAAATATTGAAAGAGTTAAAATTGGGTTATTGTAAAGCATATTTAGTATACAGTTTTACTCGTATCAAAGATTGCTGCTTTTGTGCATTTATCTTTTTTAAATAAAGCTATTTCTACGTTAGGTATTCTACAAATACTTTTCTCAAAATGAAATTTCACAAGGGTACTTACAACACAGATTTGCACATCCATCTATCACTGTACAGATAACTAATACCATTACATAGGGAGTTGATAAAAGAACATTTTGAACATGTAATGGCTATGAAATTCTGAAGAATGTATAAAGAACTCTGATATTTTTCAGCTGACAGTCCTACACCATCACATTGCATCAAAGACAGCATTTTACATTCAAGAAACAGCTTTCTGCAGAAGAAAGATGAGAGTGCCAGGAAACTCGTTTAAAAAATGAACAGCAACCTTTGACAGAGGTTTTCAAAACTGTATGCTTAAATACAGGTTTTAAGTGCCCATATACACATCATTCTTTATTTACCAGTCGTTCCGTACATGATGGGTAAGACATGATGTTTGGAGTCCCAGGGAGAATTCCAGATGTTTCTGCTACTCTTCTTAGTAAATGTTGGTATCCGTGGATAAACTCTCCTTTGATTTATAACTAACTCTGATTCTATGACCTACTTAAAACAATATACATAACAATCACCTTCCCTGGTGGTTTTATACCTTGTATTCTGGCTTCAATCAAGTTTTATACAATTACTGAACTCAAATAATTTCATTCTATATTTTCTATTTTATACATGTATTACAGAATCACAGTCTGGAAGGGCCTCCAGAGGTCACTTCGTCCAACCTCACGCTCAAAGCAGGGTCACACTTAGATCAGGTTGCTCAGGGATGTGTCTAGGCAAGTACTGAACCCCTTCAAGGACAGAAATACCAAAACCTGTCTTGGAAACCTCTTCCAGTACATGGTGACCCTCATAATGAAAATATTTTTTTCCTCAAACTGATCAGAATTTCCCATGTCCATTGCCTTTTTTCCCACTACGAGTATTTCTGGAAAGAGCCTGGCTCTGTCTTCTCTGTGCTGAGAAGTTGAAGGTAGCAATATATCCCCCCTTAACTTATGTTCTTAAGGCTGAACAAGATTCTCCTTGAGCATCACATCTTTCAGATCTCTGACTACGTTGGTTACCCTCAGCTGGACTCACTCAGTTATATCAAAATCCTCCTTGTACCAGGCAGCCCAAAATAGGACAGAGCATTCCCAGTGGGAGTCATGTCCTATGTGCTAAAAAAATACTACAGTGAATTTACTTCTACTTTATACATCTACTGTATTTATATTTATAATGTGCTATTTTAAAGTTATATTTACAACATTTATAGCAAAGACAAGGTATGATACGTTTTAAAAAAATAAAGCATGTATTATGGATTCAATAAATGCAGCATTTGATTAAAACAGTTAAATCTTTGCTATATACCCCCAAGAACACTAGCAGGGAAAAGGATAATTGAGCTATTTTCCAAAGAGAAGTATGTGTGGCACTCTTACTAAGTAATCTTAATATAGCATTTGAAACTATTTCATTTAGTACAATTCCAGTTCCAAAGCACATCCAGTACTTTGGAAAACAGTACTATAGAACAACTATCCACTGAACTAGGCAACTGAAGAAAAATAAAATAAAATGGGTAAGACCCAAAAGTTGCTAATGTTACAATTCAGAAAGTCACAACATTGTTTAGACTTCCAAAAATCCATTACACATTTGCCTTACAGAGTTAATCCTGCTACGAAATTTATTTACGAAGTTTTATAAGGAAGGTTAAGTTACAGGAGTCATATGCAAATACCAAAATCGCAGAGACAGAAATTACCACCAATGTACCACAATTATCACAGTCCAAACACAAAGTTGACAATCATATTACACTGTAGAGATTATTCTTTAACATAGGATGAGAAAGGCCCCAAGACTATTATGACAAAGCAAAAGATGAGACGCAAACATGAAAAGTTGTGTTATATCCATTTGACAAAAGTGGGAGACAGGATGCCAAGCACTGAAACAAATTGCCTAAGGCAACACATGAAGATACACGTGCTGAAACCAAATCTTCTGAAGCCCAGACTTATATCTTATGGTAATTCAAGAGCTCTGGTTTCAGTTCCTGTGCATTAACCCATATTCTGAACAACCATGATTCTTCTTCCACTTAATCAAATGACAGAACTTGGACTGCCGTAATAGCACAGGGGCAGTACATAAGAATGGGCAGGTCTCTTCCGTACCCACAGAGCATGACAAACCCCAGTGGTGAGGTGGGCCTAGAAGAAGCTGGGGCACGTGGCAGGGTTGCGCCAGGTGAAGAAAGGACATGGGAGGGTGCTCCCAGGCCTGGGCACACGGACAGGCTCCCTCCTAGGGCTGTACCAACAGGGACACTAAAAGCCACCCACGCTCTAAACAACAAAGTGCTTGCCATTCTCACCTCAGTTGTGTTGCCTACTGCTTCATTCACTACTGCTCCCTTATCCTGAGCCACTCATACAACTTTTCTGCCATAGTATCAAATTACTAGTTTATTTTCTTTCCTAAAGTGACAGTCTACTCAACCCACCTCTGCCTTTTCCAGAAAAATGGCAAGTACATGATTTTGTTGCTTTTGAGTATCTTTCTAAATCTACCTAGATCTGCTGTTAGCTATATGATATATACACTTCTACATAAACATACACTCACAAACCTACAACATATATAACAAGCGACATATTTGGTGCAGGGAAAATGAAAGGCTATACAAACACTAATTTTAGCCTGTGCTATTAAAAAAAAAAAAATCTCTCAAATATTCTACTATGCCATAACAGGAAACTCATAAATTTTCCTTCCAGTTTGTTCAAGGGCTTTAAATGTTCCTTAGTATACCTTTCTATATCCTGAAACTGAAAATAGATAAAGAAAAAAATATTGCTATTGAACTACTTACTTTAAAGTTTCTAATTAGAAAGATAAAAATTCAAAACCAGCACACTGATTTTAAACAAAGAGCATGAAAATAAGCAGTTTCTATTTAAACTTCAATGTCATATTACAGGAGTCAAGTACTTATATTTGTTTACCAAAACTTAAAGTCTGATTCAAGGTGAAGTCCCCCCCAGAGCGTTAGAAAATTAATAGCTGCGCAGCAGAAAGTTTCCTGTCAATCTATGAATGAGTGAAACTACTGCAGTCAACCCATGCACAATGATTGCATATTTGATTACTTCAGTATTCAAACACATGTAAGGAAGTCCTGCAGACCACCTTTGCAACAAATAAGTGTGAAAGGAGAGATGAAAAAAAGAAGTTGCAATTAACAAAAGTGACGCAATAATACTTACTAGTACAGCTACTCTTCCATGGCTGCACGTGCTGCATAGCCAAGCTCAGATACAAAGACCTGTAAAAGTGTTTAATGGGATTCCACTAGCTACAAATTTTACCCCTAATCTGAAATGCCTTTAAAACTAAAACTACTATTACACCTAAATGGTCAGAGTATTATCATTTGGGTGTTACAGTAAAATCACAAAATCAGCTTTCATCTACTGTTCTTGTCACAGCCTCGGGACCACAGACACAAACACAACTCTCAATAGCAGCAGCGGTTGTTAACTACTGAAAGACATTGTGTCATTGATTTTAGGCTGATTAAGGGCAGCATACAGCACGAGTTCATTCCCAGTTTTATCTTCCGCTTCCGTTTCCATTTTGGCAATGATATGAAAACAAAGGGAGAAAATATGATATTTTCTCTAGCCTCAGTAATAAAAAGTTTCTGTTTGTGGAAAAATCGGTACAGTGTTTACATTAGATATAATGTTATTTTTTCTCACCAATGGATTTAATTTTACCAAATGCTTAGTTAAATTTTAAACCTGGAGAAAACTGTTGCCAGTCAAAAACAGAATTATACAAGGCAATATTTTTTTTTGTATTCAATGACCTGAAACGCTATTGTGTTTCAAAAAACTGATGCTGCAACAGCAACTGAAGCATCCAGCAGAATTGCAAATGTGCTATGATGGGCAAATAAAGACACTCTGGCTTCTCCTCCTCCCGTCCCCATCCCCCGCCCTCCCCCGTGATGGGGTTTGCAGGTGCGGCCCATGAGAAGTGAAGCTCCCGAGGAGCTACTTGGCTCCATGCCTTTGGCATGCAATGGGCTCCTCAGGCCATAAGGTCAGAGCCATTATTGCACATGTCCAGTGCTGTGCAGTGACTGAACAGTACGCTGGCCGGTTGTGGGACATCCTAAACATCACTGGGCTTCTGACACTTTTGGGATGCTACAGGGTACTCTCTCATGTAATCATTTACCATAATCATACCCGGCAGCAGAATTCAGTGATGGTAGAAGCAATAGCAGAACATGGCAAATAAAATACAAGTAGGATGTAGATATGAGTGACTTTTTTCCTCATTAATAATGTTATATGTAAATGATAGCATCAATCTTATTTCTTACTTGAGGAATATAAGTTGCCTTGCCTTTGTCAGTGTTAAACAGCCATCTAAGCCTATTTTATTAACATTATGATAGCACTTATCTAAAACGACTTCAGATGCAAATGAAATAAAAGATTGGACAAGAACTACTGGCAGTTAACAGACTAAGTAAAAAACCTTATAAAAATATTTTAAAACTGTGATTATCTTATCAAAGATAGTTGCTTATCTGTGTCTATAACAGATGTTTAAAGTAAATATACCACAGTAAACCAGGAATGGATATTCTAATTATTAGGTAAAAATTGCTTTATCAATTATATTCACAGAAGTCTGAAGCATGTGTACATGACATACAGCAAGATATTGCTAATGGTGGAAGGAAAACAGATTCTACAAAGGAGGTTCTGAGAGAGTGAAGAATAGGCATATCAAAATTTGCTTTTGTTCCACTTACAAACGAAAATGAGACTTTTCAACTTTCCAACTAAATAATACACAAACAAAATAATGACCCAGAATGATTCTACTAGACAGTAAGAGTCCTCCACATTTCAGAGACAGGCTGAACAACCCCCCAAACCCAAGCTTCTTGGCTACAGTACCATACTACTTACACTGAGGTTGTTCCATGGGACCAGATATAAATACATCAGTTGCAAGATCCATGGAGAGAACAATTTTAACATGTTTGGGGTTCAAGTGCCTTAGCTATTCTGAGATGCAAAAATGCCCCGAATTCATCTAATCAAAAATTAGATGGAAAAAAAACCAAACCAAAACCACCACCACCAAAAAAAACAACCCAACATCCCCTTTTGCTGGCCTAACTCCTCACGTAGCACATGCACACCAGCACTCCAGAGATCTGCCGCTGTATCCTAAAGGTCTTTTGGTGACACTTTCCTGTGTCAGTCCTCCCCGCTTTTTACCTCAGCTGCCCTTAAATAATTCCTAGAGAGGCAGTGAGAATTAGTGACACACAGAGAGTTTATTACATACTAGCTGGATATTGCCCAGAACACGCAAATAAGTGTTAGGTAAGATTAATTACATTCAAAATACTAATTATAAATCATATGGTAGGCTGCAGAACACTAAATAGTCTTGAAACACAAGGCTATTTAACATGTTGCCATAGATTAATAAAAGGTTTTGCTCAAACAAGTGTGTTACCTTCACTTGGGCAAAACTCTTTCGCGAACCGAAACGAACGCTCAGTATGTATGGGGATTTTTGGTCAAGAGGGATTGATACAACAGGCCTGTACAGCACAGGACACTAAATTTATATCTTGGTACATGTAACAGAATTCAACAGACTATGTATACCTGCATTATTTCTAAACGGCTTTCTATGTATGGCTCGATCAGTTTACAATGAAGATAAAAGTGACAGAAGTGATTAGTTTTGTTTGCATTCAAGTTGATAAACAAAAGTTACATGTGTATTTGAATAAATCATACATCGAGAATTATGAAATTATACAACATTGGAATGATGAAAACCATTGATTTCTGTGTCTGCCTAAGGGCAGACAGAAAGAACAAAAGAATGAGACTTATAGAGTTTTCACTAGGAATATGTCAAAAATTATATACATTTTTCTTGTGAGAGCAGATCAATACAATAATTTTATTTTTAAGCTAAGACATGGGTACAGCTAGGACAGCCTTATCTCTTATTCTATCTAGTCTCACACATATGCAATGAGACTCACATAATGTCTATACCAGCAAGATAAAGTCTTTGAAAATATAACACTTCGCTGTGAGCTTCTGGCAGCAGACATCACATTTTCTCTGTACATCTTGCACTTAGCACAAGCATCCTGGGGCTAAGTGACATTCGCCTTCTTCACTATACAAAAGAAAATGCTACTTTACTTCAAACAATTAATGACTTGTTGTGAAGGACTGATTGAAAAATACACGTTTCGAATTTTATACGCAATATGGAATGAGATGGAAAAGTACTTATAAGACAGTCTAAGCTCTTCCCTAGGAGGAAAATACGCATCTAAGTCAACGTGTTCATCTTTTTCATGAGGTTTTTGTTGTTGGTGGTTTGGTTCGTTGGGGATTTTTTGTTTGTTTTGGTTTTGTTGTTGTTTTTTTTTTTAATGGCTAATAGCTTGTAAACAGGACTGCAGGAGAGCCGGTTGGTAGGTCTGCCTGTCTCTCTGTGGCCAGTCCTAGGGTACACACATCCCCTTAGCATTACACTGACAGTAGACACCACAGCTGGATGAGGCACGCACATCCTCCTTGGGATGTACAGTCCTCTGACTGCTCATCAGTCCAACAGGCTCCAGTGGGAAAATGTACAGCACCAAGGCTAATACAGGGCAAGTTTGTGCTGCACAGTCAGAGTCTCAGGAGAGGCATGTTCTGAACACGCCAACTTTCCAGCTGGGCAGAACGACATGTCTATTCATATTGATAATACTGTTGCAGCCATCACAGCCTCAGGACAGGATTGAGTCAAAGTTTGCAGGGGGAGGGAATATCTTTTCTTACATCAACTAATGCAACTGAAGAACAGGCAAGCTGTCAGATACACGAGAATTTTTCAGCTTCTGTTAGATACCAAAATCACAGACTCTAGAGATACTGTTCTTATGGAAATTTATAATCTCTCCTATCCTTCCATCACCATCCCTTCAATGTTCCTTATGAGATTATTTACCTGTTTCTCTGTCCTGTGCAAATAATTTCTTTCCCCCTAACCTCGCCGTCCTTCCCTTTACCTAATCATTCAGCTAGCAGCACCTTTTTTTTTTTCTCTCTGATGAAATAACATATCCATTTAAACTCACATGCAATTTGTTTTCAACTTCTATTTAGCTTTGAAATTTGCTGCTCCCATTTCAGAAGAGTCTGGTGTACCTCAAAGCTCATCCACTTTTTTCCCAGGCATCCCAGACTCCAGTAGAGTAAAGAGCTGCAAAAAGTATTTTGCTGTCCACTCTTCACTGATCACCAAAGAAATAGTTATGCTAAGGTATAGATTTGGTAATGTTGCAGACGGTAAATGAAATTATTGTTGTTGGGATGTTACTAGGTAAGGGCCACTCTTTGTTAATCATTAACTGGTTAGAAATTCTTCTTTGTAAATGTCATGAGGCCCCTTAAATAGAATTTATAAATAGAATATGCAATTATATATAGAGAGAGTATGCCTACGTCGTCTCAGAAGTCAAGGTTGCTTGGTGGAGACAGAGACTTCAATAGCTTGCATTTAGGAAAAAAAGGCAACATTTCTAAACAAGTACTGTGATTCAGCACTGTCTTTAGTACTTACAGTCCCATATCAAATAAAAAATACTAACTATAATTTACCATTAATGGACAGAGAGACACAATCCCATTTTTTTCAGAGATTTAGTGCCAGTTTATTATAATTTGAACAAAACAGATATTGTATATGTTTTACTTTCATAAAAGGCACTAAAAAAAAAACCCACTAATTTCAGCAAAATAAATATTAGATTTTTTTTTTAATGGAACTGAATGTAAAAATAGATCGCGCTCTCTTGGAAGTTCTGAGGACAGCAGTTACAATCTTAAACATATCACATTGTTCTTAGTTCTACAAAATTAAAATTTTGCTCAACAGAAAAACAGTCCTTACATAAGTTTTGATGCTTCCCATATGACACAAAAGAAAAAATTTTGTGCAGTTTAGTGTTAACAATCCTAGCAGATATTTGAGAAATTTTGAATTTCAGATTAAAACAGGATTCAAGTAATAACAGGACTTGCTCAGAAAGATTAACAGAATATGAAATTGTTTCTTTGAGGAACAAATAATAATCTGCATGCACTTTACAAAAACCTAAGTACCCTTGATACAATTTCATAGAGCTACACCGTTACAGTTCGTATACAGTTATATTATTACATTATATACAACTAGTTATAGACAATATTGTAGTACATGAACGGTTGGAGAGCCAGGGAATAAGATAACTCAAAGGAAAAGAAATAATAGTCTCAGCCCAAAGAACTAGAAATGTGCATCTGCAGAATCCTTCCCTGTCACTTCCGAGGAAGCAGGACAGGATGAGCCTTAATGACAGATCACTTACTGCCCACTGCACTTGGGAGACAAGCATTTACAGATGCTCGAGAGAGATGCTCACACAGAAGAGGAGTTACTAGCTTTGCTTTTTGGAATGGAATAATCCACTAGCTCATGTTGAGCACAGGTGGCCACGCAGCCTGAGCTTTATAAAGATTTCTAATTAAAGTCCTCAAGTGACTGCATGCTCCAGCATAAAGGCACTATGTTGGGAGGACTCCACTGGTGACGCTGACCAATGTACACTTTTTAGAATACAGTGCAAATAGCTATGGAGGAAAAGGGAACAACTGCATTTATTTCCCACTGTATCTTTCCCCCTCTATCGTCAGAGGTTCCAGATAATCGAAGTGCAGAAATATGGAGTGAAAAGCAAATTGAACCTTTGATATAACTACAGACATGACTGAAGCCAGCAGGACTATTCTGAAAAGGAACTAAGGTCTGCCTATTCCAGTAGAAGCGTCTAATAAATGTGGACGATAGATCATTATGTATTATGGTGTCTCAAAGGTAATAAAAGCAATAAGAAATAATTTACAACTAGTGCCCCATTTATGGCCTCATAATAGTATGACTTAAATGCTGCATAGACCTTGGACTGGCCCTCAACAAAGAGCGAAAAGTTTTATTCTTTATAAACCTTGCATGATGGCTATTTTATCTGAAGAAGAAAGCTGTTTAAAGTATGAGAGCAGGAAGTTTTCCCTTGGTATCTCTCTTGCTGTATGACTAATGTGCCCTTTTGATTTCTATTGTATGAAAATCCACTGGGAGTTTTAGGGTTGTTTTATTGCAGAAACCTATCAGATCTTATTGGCCTTCTAGGCTGATTACTGGTAGGTTGTTTCTCACAGGTCTCCTTTGTTCTCTATTGTTGTACCTCTCCTTGAGCTGCTCCAGTGAGGTTTACAATGGTAAATCTTTTTTGCAGGAATGCGTAGGATGGTTTCCATAGCCTGAATTCACGAGTTGCATAAAGTGTCCTTAAAAGTGACAGAACTGCTTGCAGTGGATCTCTCTTTTCAGTTAATAAATTTTATTGATTTTTTTTTTTTTCCAAATACGCCATTAAATTCAGAGTCAAAAGCAGATGGATATTACTAGGCTTCCACGGAAATAAATGTTCAGATCTTTGGATGTCTTCCAGCCACTTTGCCATGCTAGACTGGTAGAAAGCAGGCTGGAAACTGGTGATGCCTGCCAGGACCAAAGCAGGATTTTTCTTTTATATGGCCAGGATAAAATCTCTAAAAACAGTTGAATGGAATATGTGTGAAAGATATAGGTTTAAGTTATGTGTGCCTGTCCCATCCTTAGCTTCAGAGAGGCGCACTGGTAGCAAATACAATCCAAACAAACCCTCACCCTTCCACCTGCTAACCAGACAAGAGTGTAACATTTTACATTGCAATGATACAGTGTGGGACTCTGAAATTTTTTCCACAGTTGCTTGAACCTGAGAGAAACGGGGCAAAGCCAAGGTCACTAATTCAGAGGTACACAAATAGAGAGGGACTTGTGCATGGTATCTCACACTAACTCACTACAGCCTGAATTCCAGTAAACTTTGGAAAAGTCTGGAACTACAACAAAATTTTGTTGCTTATCCATATAGACTGTCACAAAAATAATTAATTCCTCATTCTTCTGAATTCAAGGGATAGGATAGGTGGGGGTAGAATTTCACAAAATCCAAGGTCTAAATCTCCTTACTCTAGAGTTAAAACTGTAATCACAAATGTAACTCCTACAGTTAGAAGCTCTAATGCAAATGGACTGTTCCAGTCATTTGTATTATTAGCTGAATGAAAATCTTTAAGATGAATAATTCATTTGCTGAAAAAATAAAGGATGTCTAGCACACTGTGAAAGCAGCTTAAATTTGGCAGTTTTACTGGGAAAAAAAAAAAAGAGAAGATGATAAGGAACTCAAAATATTTAACTTTTTTTTAAAATGGAGAATTTCTGTTTTCTTGTTTTGAAACAGTGCTTTGAGACTACATTTAGCTACATTAATTTTAGAAAAAAGACCTAAGCAAAGAATATTTCATTCCATATCAGGCCAATTTTTCATATTAACTATTTTTAAGAGTTCATACACCAATATAAATTACAGACTTTTTCCACATTTCTCTAATTACTATGACCTGGTTTTCTGCACAAGCATTGTTGTGTTGTACTTTCATTCACCATTCATTTCTCACAGCATTTCTTTCTTACAAACCCTTGTTCAATTCATGGAACATAAACAATTAGTCCAAGCAGTAATGTTCAGTAACACCTAAAATGCCTTCCAGTACCCCATATTAATTTAAAAGTAACAACAAGAATGTTAGTGCATCTCAAAAAAAAAGTTATTGCTACTTTCTAGGTGCAGCAGTCTATGATTCATTGGTTGGCACAGAGAAAAATCTTTTGCTGAAATACTAAGCAGATTATAAAACATCATTTGTGTTTTACTTTTGCAGTGGTTTTAATCTGTCATAAAACCATCCAATTAGGACAACAAAAAGGAAGGCTGTATTTTTAAAGTGCTGTTTCCGCTGAAATGAACTGCTTCATTTTGACATAGCACATTTTTGCCTTATAATTTTTCTGAAGTGTTACATTTGATTGTTATGTCAAAGAATTGCACAATATATTTTATTTTTGTTTTAAGTGGGAGCTATCAGAACTTGGATACTTGTCCTGTGATAGCACAGAGCTTTTGAGCAAAGACAGCATTTTAACCTATACGTGCTACACCAGAACACCGCAACCAGAATGTGGCAGGTTTGTTGCCACTGCAATTCCAAGCACTTTGAATTCAGGCTTTTTATGAAGTTCTGTTAGTTTATTAATTATCTTATTAGATTTTATAAAGTACCACAAAAAGGGAAATCTTGGTATACAACTTTGAGGCAAAAACCTGCTTTTATAGTAAAGTGTTATTTACTTGTGCACTTACAGCAAGCAGAACCTTGCTTTATAATGGCAGAAACAGCCATAACAGATCTCCAAATCTGCATGAAGCTTCTAGTTTGAATTACAAATACATTCACTCAGCAGATCAAGGCTTTTTTTCATCCCATTGTAAGGTGAACACAGCACGACAGAACCATACTTTTTCACTCAGGAGCTGTTTTGTGCATTTCCGAGATGGCAATATTTGTTCCTTTGTTCTAAGTTACACAAAAACCATTGTTTTAGACATATACCCACATGTTTTCCCATCTCACACTTTCACCAACTCTGTCAGGAAAAGGGATTTTTCTTTATAGTCTCCAGGACTAGTTAAGAATACACCAGACCTCTCTCCAAGATTCCTTGGAAATAGACTCCTACAATAAAGTATTTCTCAGGGCACTGACAAACATATACATACCTAAAATACAGCGCACATCTGATCAGTTAATGTGTTGTATTTTTGTTGTAGCCACATACTTTTGTCAGGCTCCTACTCCTCTCATGACAACAATGGAGTTTCTTCCAGTCCTCTCATCCCTTTCTCTCCTTGCTATCTCAAGTCTCTACCTTAGCACTCATAACATAGAGGAGAAAAGTAATTAAGACTAGAAAATAAGGTCCAGAATGAGAGCACACATTCTTTTTCACACGAGAGAAGTAGCAGAGTCTATTTAAGCTATGCTAGCAGCCAAGGTACACCATAGCAACAAAACATGCAAGGCACAGCACTTCCTTGTATAGATCCCTGGACTTACTATATAAACATGAAACACATTTTCCACTGTCTTTCTTCCTAACATTACATTTTGTTCTTTTGCTCTTTCAAGTTCATAACTGTCCTAACTACCTGGTACATGGTACGAAATTGTTTTCCCAGAGAGAACACAGCTTAATTAGCCTCTACATTGTGTTTATCCTGCTTATTTCCTTGCCAGTTAGAGAAGTAAATCATCTGACAAAAATGTCCCAAATGTGTTTCAGTTTAAATTCAGATTTGCCTCTCTCTTGGACACACTTCAGGTTGAGACTCGCACTTGCACAAAGCTCTTCTGCTGTCAGTCTTACTCACGGAAGAAGCAGTGGTAAACTGGAGATTTGTTGAAAGTTGTCTGTGATGCAGAAGTATATGCACACATTTCTTTGTTCTCCTTTTCTTTCTTTATTCCTCATTATAGCCTTTGAATACATTGATTGTCCTGTCCTGCAAGAGTATTTATGCTTCACAGTTAAAATTTTTTGGCCACCTGGTCCACAAGAGCTTTTTTAGGTAACAAAGCAATGCTATAGACTCAGGAAGTTACAAACAGGCACATATAAAAAGGATTTATGCCTGACTATTAATTAATGAAAATCAAACCAGCAACAACATTCTTTGTACCTTCACATAATTTCTGGCACTCTATTAATACATGAAAATTTGTTAAAGAAGCAAAGGTAAGCATCAATGCTCAGGCCTCTGGGGTTCAGGAACAGAAGGGTGTGTCCTTTCACTAATATCACTGGATTTCTTTCAGGGAATGATTTTGCAATGCTTCTGGACCAAGATGTTGATCTCCTGTCAGGATATTATATTGATAATATGATAGAAGCTATCAGTTTTCTTCTCTCTGAAATTCTTTGAGCTATTTTTTATATATTAACTTTCTGTATGATTTTCATTACTACTTGGAAACTAAAGCTACCTAAAGAGTTCATAGTGTCACAGAAGAAGCCTTATGGAAATCTGTATGTTACAGTCCAACGCCCTCTCTAAAAAGGTTCAGAATAAAGTCAACATAAAAGGTTGGAGGCAGTGGAATAATTTCAAAACAATTTTTGTAGTCAAAAGCAATTTAAAACGTTTATAGCATCTTTATATTTTTGCTGTGAGTGCTCCAATTTGGGTATCAGTCAAGCTGAATGCTCATAGCACAGTTCAGGACAAACTGAACTTATTTACAAATACAACCATCAAAAAGGAAAATAAAAAGATAGGTCAGAGAGGCCAGCTGGGGAACAATAACACCCCAAACATAAAAGATCAGTTTTCCTTGAATAAAAAGCAGCAGAGTTCCTTGTGGTCAGCTATAGATGTTGAGCTAAGATGAGAGAAAAAAAAGTGAGAGCATCTCTCCATGAAAATAGAAAGAAATGAAGCTATAAAATCTCAGCAATAGCTGGATCATTCTTTCCAGTTGGTAACATCCTCTTTCCAGAATGATTTCCTATGTGCAGCTCTCTGCATACACATACTTACTTTTTCTACATACGGCAACACAGCACTGGCCAAACATTTCAAGGGGAGCTACCATGTTTTTCCAGATTCCTAAGGTGAAAGGTGTGGCTCGCACCTCTTTCAAGCCACCTTTCTTCTGCAGTCAGCAGGGCCCAGGTCAGTGCAGCAGCTAGAGTATGTACCAGGCAGGAAAAGGAGGGTAAACCAAGCTGCCACAGCCAAGTCTTTAACCCAATTACCCTCCCTGCCCACTTCCCACGCCCTATACCCATCTGAAGTGCCCTCTTCTTCAATATCCATAGACACTTAACATCTTGGAGACCCCGACACGCTCAGATGCTGTCAGTTCTATCCCTTGCTGTCCAGACAGAACTTCTCATGCTTCTAGAGCTCCATCCAGTCAATTTTATTGAATCTCTGTAAGTGGCCACCCAGTCCACCCTGCTGATAGGCCTCTACTGCCAAAAATGCTCCTGTCCGTTAGAACAGTTACTACCATCTTTCATTAGACATTAATTTGCATATTCCCTTAGGCAAATAACTAATTGGTGTGAAACATAGATTTATTTCCTTGTCTGTAATTTAGCAAAGAGGCAGTTGCATTTGTGGCCAGCAGCAAAAACCAGCTTATGCTGCTTGATCCCCAGAATGGTATCTTGACAAACACAATCTGTGTTTTGTTTGTAGGCAGCGTATTAACCCTAAAGCATTATTATCAAGTTAAAACCTCATATTATAAAAGAAGTCACCTACTGTATTAAGACAGTTACAAAAGGATTGGATATACATTAGGTAACTACAGCAATTAAACACAGCACTGATGACAAATTCTCACTGATGTTGACTTTAGCACGAAGATAACAATTTACCGTCCTCCCCTGATTTCAGTGGTGACCATGAGTGTGTAGGGCTCTAGCAGAGAAAGGTCTTCCCCTGAGGAAAGTTTGTTATATCAGCTATAACCTCTTACAAGGGGAAAAAAAAAAATAGCACAGAAATCAAATACGCCATTTGGTCTAGAGCTTTTTCTGAATAGACTCTTTAAAGAGAATCAATTCACTGTGCTAAGCAACACTTCAGTTATTTTTCCCGATCTCCTAAAAATTTACTTCAGACAGATTTCTTACTTAGGAAAACATTTTTGAACATGAGTAGGAAGGAGTAATAAAACCAACAAGAATAAACAAAGCTTCAGAAGGGATGTGCTCCTTCTGGCCTTACCTCCTCAAAACAGTCAGATCGGTCCTACCACAAAGCTTTGACACAGGGCTTGCGCATCACCTACATTTCAAATGATGGAGCCCTATTTTAGGGACTTGCATGAGACCTTCTGTTGGTACTAGGTTGAATTTCACTCCCGCCAGAAACAGTACATTCACAATCTGCGCACCAAACATACTTCACCTTTGCACTGAGAATTCACAACATTTTCAGACTTTACTGAAAAACAATGGAAGTGCCACATGTCAATTTGGGGTTTATTTCTGTATTGTGCAATTCATTTGTGCAATTGTGTTTGGTTACCTAAGAAACAGTCCCTGGGTAAAATTTGACTGATTATGTTGTCAGGTTGATTGTCAGTACCGTGGGTAGAGTTTCACGGGGTATGTGTGCGTGTGGGATGCAAAAAAAAAACAAAACCCAAAACCAACAAAACTTGACAATGTTAGGTCTTTTCAGTAATGTTATGGAAAAAAAGGTGTATGAAAATTGGGAGAAATTACACTTTAAGAAGTTTATTAGAAGCTGAATTAGATTTAGAGGTTAATTTAGCCAAAGAAAAAGAGAATAGGCCTTCAAGCAGAAAAGAAGGGTATTTTTAGAAAAGCAGACTGTATTGAAAGGTTAGTAACACAATAACTTCCTATGCTGCAAAATTTTAATAAGTACTGAACTTATTTTCAAATAACAGCAGTGCTCAATGCTTTCATTTGTCATTGCCTTACACAAAATATGGAAGCATAAGAACCTTATTTTGTGGCTTTCCAGTATCAGAATCTCTACATGCTTCATTATTTGTGCACTGGGAATATGTGAAATTTTACTTGCAGCCCACAAATTTAGATTGAAAGAACTTGCTAAACAAAAAACCAAACAGCTGCTTGAGAGCTGAACACCTTCCTATAGTTAACCACATGCACTATGGATTTTCTATGACCACTGCCCTATCTCACATGTAAAGAAAGCAGCAGCCACATCAAATAGAGCTAATTCTGCAATTATCATAGTGAGGAATATAAAAGAGGAAGGAAAGAAAGAATGTCACTTTAATTATCACAGACCTAATAAAACAAAATTTTATCAGGGTTCTGACAATATTGCAGAGATTCATTTGCAGTGAGAAGTGTACTTTCTTCCAGGTTTTTAAGTAAGCTGTGGTAAAAGTCTGCATCAGACAACACATTATATGTGCAATCTAAATGCATTTTCCTTTATTATAATGTCCTCAGTATTTTTTACAGATGATGTTGTTTCACTCCTCTTAATATAGTTCTAACTACAATGGAGGACTTGCTGAGCAAAGTTATGACATATTACCACTCTCCTTCACGTTTTGTAAGACTGCTTGTGTTGCATCTGCGACATAAGAAAGTATGCTGACAGCAACACACACTTCTGTGATAAATAACATTTATAAAATATGGGATTTGGGGGAGAAGAGGGATTGTTTTCAAGGATTTCAGCAGCTTTTGCAGAATGCAACCATAGGTGCTGAATGTTTCAACCAAGGACAAAACTGCACATAGTGAAAACAGAAATCTCCGGGGAACAAGTAGTCACAGTGGCGAAGAAAAATCAGTCTTGTTCACTAGTCCTGAGTATGGCACACTTGCTCCTAAAGTGCTCTTCTGGCTGGACACTAGCCAGAGGTTTCTGGGTGCAAGTCCCTACAAGGTCAGTTATTTTTTCTCTCATTAAAAAATAATGTCAGAAGCACTGTAGCATGGTGGCTCGACAGCCTAATGTATCCTGGTTAGTGCTCTGGCCTTCTGCTCTCAAATACCAGCTGGGGATCAAAACGCACAGCAAAACTCAATGAATTTCCAGGTCTGTTGCACTGGAACAGAGAGAGGTCTTTGGTTTTTGATATTATGAAGATATTTTGCTTTGGGGAAGGTAAACAGACCATATGCTTGGAGAGATGACTGACTTCTGCAGGGATCTGAAAGAGCACAGATCTATTCTGTTGATTATTTCTATAACGAGGATAGAGTGAATAAACACATTACCAAAAATCCAATGTACTGGAAGACTGCCACAAATAAGAGTATAACTATGTTGTACTGCTAGACATGATATTTTAATGGACAGACTATCTGAAAAATAAGAAACCTATTTTTCAAAACATGTTAACGTTTCGGCATTTTTCCCTCCTACTCTGCAATAACAAAGGGATTTTTTCAGACTTTTTTTCATTGTATTTGTCTCAAGTAAGATGGAGCTTGGGGAAGAAGAATTAAAAAAAAAATTCCAAGCCTGCCTTTCTATATAGTGAGCCCAGTGACTTTTGTATTTACCTGCAAGGTAGGAGACACAAACATAAGCTCATCCTGTATAAAGCAAGAAGCTGAACCTGGTTTCATACATCTATCTTGCAGTAGGCTTCAGAGTTTGGGGCTACAGAATAAACCTTCCATTGGCCCAATCAATATTTAATCAGTTTTATTAAGCAGAACAGAAATTTTGCAAGACTGAGTCTAGGTCTGTTAAATAATAGAGTTTAAATCTGGTTTCTGGTTTCTCTACTAATGAAAAAAGTTGCTCAGCACAAACCAAACTAACACATAAGAAAAGCACTGGGACAAAGAGAAATATTGGGAGCTGAAGCCCAGCATTTCAGCTGATGAAGCCTGGGAGGAGAAAGAGGGATCACAGGTTACATTTTGACATTCCCCTTCTACCATACAGAGTCCAGAAGATGTTTGCACTTATGGAAGGCTGCTCCAGGGCTGCAGCGACTGGGCAGTGCCTGGGCAGGAGGGATAACTGTTAAACCGCTCTGGAGGGAACTGACAGTTAGGAGAAAATTGCCATAAATGAAAGAGGCATTATGGTGTATTAAGCCATTTGCTTATATGATTGACACAATGAAATCCTGCATTTCCCCCCTTCACGCATAAGGGCTGCATTGCCACTTGGATTTTGCCTTCTAAGTGACAACCTTTGGCCATTTATTTTATCTCCTAAAAAAATTTGCTTTAAAGAGGCCTAGAAAACATTCGATTGGGAACACCGTTCAGGAATGCATGAATGTCTTAATGAGAGGAAGGCTGATGCCGTAGCCTAATGTAGTAAGTCTCTGCTGTATGGTGGGGACTGGGTCAGAGTGGTTCACACTTTGGAGTGCACACTCCCTTACAGTACGGATCATTTGAGGAGAAGTGTAAAGGGGTAAGAGAAAGTTGAAGAGAGTAAGAGTCCCATCCTGAACAGAAGAAACATTTAACACTGTTTGCAGGTAAGAAACAAAGTGTACAGTATATTTATATGTTTCACTACAGCTGCAAGACAGGCCATGACCTTGGTTTATACCAACTGCAAATTATATTTACAACAAATAAAAATTTCAGAGTGCTCTTTTAATGCAATTAGTTGCATCACTATGTTATGCAAAAGCAACTTAAGAGCTACAGTCAATGACTTCAGAAGACAGCAAGGCTGCACCTTCAGATGTTTCACTTCTTCCCCCACTCCTGCCCTGTGTTACATGAAGGTACGCTCTTGTGTTAAAAGAGTGTCCAGATAGGTGCTTGCCAACTATTTTGTGCCTCTCTAGAAGAGGCACCATCTCTCCAATAAAGACTGAGCTCAGTTAAATCTTTCTCTACAATGCTGGGGACAGGTCCATTTTCTACTGCTGTTTTACTTCTACAGCTGATGATTAAATAACCCACCATGCAATTGCCTTATGGCAGTCAGTACAAAATTAAATATTTCTCCATGCAGAGTTCATTAGACATCAGTTTCCCAGTTAATTCATTAGGCCTCTATGAATTCCTAGGGAATATTATAAAATTATAATTTTGGTCCATTCTCCTCCAACCTATTATGGAATGCATTTCATTTTCTCATATCTAAAGCATAGTGAATGAAACTATTAGAGGAGAAAACACATCTGGATCCCATTTACATTTCTTCTCATGCAGATCAGCATAACAGGATGAATTCAGTTCTTCAATATTCTTTACTCAGGGAAGAAAAAGATCAAAATGAAAGAGATACTAGATTGCCCCTCCTACTACACAGCACTAATGATTTTTTTTTTTTTTTTTTTTTTTTTTCCCCCACTTCACTCTGTGCTGCTTTTAAGGCAAGAGTCCTACATCAAATTACATAGCACCTCCTGGAGAAGGGAAAGAGCATCTGGAAGAATGAAAAACCTGCCAACTCAAATTCACGCCTTAAAGCCCCAGACATGCCTCTTCAACACTGCTTATGTTCAGCTGAATGAATTTAGCCTTGCAAATGCTTTCCACATGAGAAGCGATATCTTCACCTACACACTGTAAAAAGGTCCTAGTTTAGACATGGCAAGTTGACCCATGGGGTTAATATCAAGACCAGGCAAATAAGATACAAGTTACCCTTCTGAACCCTAATGCACACTGTCAAGTTCTGAAAAAAGAGTTTCACGCCCAGCAGAACATTCCATTTTTAGGTTCTCTTGCATTTAGCAACAAACCCCAACCCATTTAGCAGATGTAGAGGCAGGAGAGTGGGCTGAAGAAAAGTCCATGGAGCTCTAAAAAGATCCCTATCATGTTCCTGGTGCCTGGAAGGAGCAGGCACAGAGAAAATGGCAGGACTCATAATGAACTCATGCCAATTCTCGGGTTGCAAGGGGAGAATAAAGAGGATACATGTTCTTCTTTCTTTTCTGAGCAGTTAACTACCTCCAGTAAACTTGACACATCTTAACACAACCTGTTTTATTGGTTCCTTTTTATTGGTTCCTATCCACCCTCCTCCTCTCTTGGGGCGGTGAGGGGGGGAGGAGATACATTTGGACAAAACTGATGTTAGAAAAAAAATATTGTGCAAATGTAATCCAGAAACTGTCAAGGCAATAAAATGCTCACCACCAAACGTGATAGGGTGGGGAAAGGCGGCACTGCTTTAATGGATATAAGATCTCAAAGAAGCGAGCACTGCACATCCTGCCTTCGCACAGACATTTTAGAGATCTGAACAGCTTCATAGTCCATTTTGTGCAAAACATTAAGCCTCCATAAATATGGCTGAAATTATTTTTGACACAAAAAATGAAGTTGCTAATTTTCCCTACTGTCAGTACTATCATTACTTGTTCATTCAGAGATAAGGTCCTAAAGTATTGGGTATGCTGCTAATCTTGTTTGCAGACCAAGCTCGCTGGCAGTTGTGCAGTCATTTGTCTCTCCTAATCAGATAACTGCTTTACCATCAATGATGCACTTTAATCTCTGATCAGTACCCATTTCCCAAGACCACCCAGCATGTTTTCATAAAAACAGATATATTTACTGAGGTAAAAATTTTCTTTTGGCAAATACTTAAAGGGAGGAAAGGTGGTCTTAAAACTTAGCACTATTGTTAGACTGAGTTAAGTGGCTTCTCTCACAACTGTCCACTAACAGTCTGACTAAATCTTGAGTGTTAATCTGGATGTTAATACACATTATCCTGAATATTCATGTATTCAAGTGCTGCTACACACACACACAGAAGCATACATGCATGTATAAACGTGTACATACCTATGGTTCTGTTTGCGTATATCTGACATGCTTACTCATTCAGATGTGCGTGTGTCTAGTCTGGTAACAAATACAAAACAGCAAAAGCCAAATTCCCTTTAAAAAATGAAATAAAACACCTCTTTAAGTATTCCAGAGCAGTGGATAATAGAATTAATGATTAAGGTATACTGAGCTCACAGGAATCTTATTTAGATTAATTCAGACACTACAGTTGCTTAGTGTTTCGTTTAACTTCAGCAGTCCTCATTATAAACAAAAGTAACTTACCACATGCTATATAAAACTAGCCTGAATCCCGGATAGAAAGCACTAGGTAGTCATACGTCTTCTGTCTTTTTACTGAGTTCTCTGTAACACTAATCACCACAGTTTGCAGCAGCATAAAACACAACCATAAGGTTTTTGAATTTCGAAAAGCAAGGCTACTCAATGGAGCATCATTTCTGGCTATTAATGTTATGCTTTGGGTTTCCAACTGGTATTGCCCTATTTACACTGTATGTACCATTGGCCAAAGAGAACATTAGCACAGTTGAGCTTGTACCATGACAAAGTGAAACCTAAACAAAAAAAAATAATAATCACTAAGTCATTTGTTTCAAATATAAAGTGCCAAATACTTTCTGACCCTCACATAGATGTGCCAGACACATGAAAAAAAATAGGGTCTAAATTCTCATTTTTCCCCACTTGCTTTTCTACAGGTCACAGAAGGGCTCGTACTAGAGTTCTAAAAACCAGTGTCAAGTGCTAAGAGGCATGCACCAGACACCCTTTATAACACATAACAACAAACCTGTGGGGTCCCACAGAACCATGGACCCATTCCTAGTAACCTTGAAAACCGACCCACTATCTGTTAACTGATACTGAAACACAAGTTACATAGTGTTCTTGTAGGAAAGAGTAACAGGACCATGACATAGCAATGCAAGGGCTTCTGTATACAAAGATGGGATATCCAGGTTTCTCAGTGCATGGAGAGTCCTGCCTTCCCAAAGCAGATTTCAGGATCCACTCTAACACCTCTGAAGGCAACTGAAAGTGTTCAGTGTTAATATATCTCTGTTCTTCCTCCTGAAAGTGTATGTTTTGCACACACCTGAGATACTGAGAAGAAAACATGTACTGTTTCGTCTTCAGCATCTGATCTTGATATAATTATAACAATCTCAATTAGAAGATTTTGATGGCTCTGTTATGGAATAATCTCTTTGTAGCATCCCTCAAATTTCATCATTCCTGACTCTTCTATGCCTTTTGTTCTTCTATTGTTATGAAGAGAACAATAACAGTGGAATATACTGACGCAAATTGGAACAGCTTATTCTCATTAACTTCTCTAACAGAGACTGAACAGTATATGCACAACAGCTCTGTCAAACATTGATTTATGTTGAGGTACCGCAGTTCATGAAACTGTTGCTGGCACAAAAGTAAACGTAAAAATCCTGGCTGGATGAAACCCACTCATTTTCCATCTCGTACCAGGAACCTAAAAACATTTCATGTCTTACTACCACATGTTGTGCCCCTCTAAACCCTGCCTCCTCCTTTTCCTCTTCAGAGCTAATTTGTTCCAGGGACACCACTGTTCAACAATTGTGTGCTTTTTTGTGTGCGGCACCAATACTACTGCCAGCGCAGGGTTGGTGGCTTGTTTAGGAAGGACACAGGGCCACTAGAAACTGGCTTGACTTTACAGGTGCCTGTTGTCCATAAAGCAGTTCATGGGGCACAATTAAATCTCAGTCTTGGCCTGCATTTAAAGCTGTTACATGGTGGGAACCTGAAACGTACCCAGGTCATGAACATTTCAAATGTTCTCAGCCAAATAAAGCCACTAATTCTCAAAGATTTGTTTCCAGGTTTCCTTGCATTTCTCCATAAACAACTGCTGGCAGGTCTCTAAAATCCATTTGCACTGAACTGCTTTGCTAATTTGCATATGCAAATAGAAGCAATTCAAAGTTAAGTGTCAATTTCCATAAACATTACAATATCCGGCTTGATAATATACATGTGCATGTGAAATACTAAGCCTAATTAGACCTCAAGAGTATATATAAATAACTTTTATTGTTTTTCCATTTTGAACCTAAGCTTTCAGGCACTTGAACTCCAACAACAAGGGTCTATTGGTTGCACTGCAAGATATATTCTGCATCTGATCCTTTAACATTAGGAGTTTCTGCCTCTAATCAGAACCATGCTAATTTAAACTAATTTACAGAAGGAAATAATTTCTGAAGAGTTCCCTTTTCCACAGGTCGTTTTTGTTATTTGGGACTGAGTAATAATAATGTATCAATACCAAATACAGCTTCCTGCTAGCAATTTCAGGTCTACCTGGTGATATTTAACGAATATTCATTCTCATACTTCATGTCAGGGAAGTATATGCTAGTTTTCTAAGTATACTTCTGGCTTTAATAATGAGAACTTTTTGTGAACCACACACCGGCCTTTGTTACAGGTAGATAAAAATGTGAAAAGGGAAGAGATGTACATCTGGTTCTACAGTATACATGATACATGTGTGCTCACTAGCTATCGTTAGAGCCATCGTGATTTTTACCTCAAAGTTTGTATCAGATTCAAGTCTAATGAAATCAAAGTTAAAGTCATGTAAAGTTTGATACATTCCAAACAAAGCTTATTCCCACTTTCAGAAATACAACTTCCCTTTTCTTCTCATAAGGTTTTAAGTGAAAATGTGAAAACCTGATTAAAGAAATCCACCGTTCTTACTGTTCTATGGAATATGTATTTTCTTAAATCAGTAAGAAAAAGCAAATGCAGACATATGCAAAAATAAAAGCTAGGGAATGACAGATGTGTCAGGACTGATCATTTACCAACACTTACTTATGTTTGTATCTCTTTTGTTTCTATTTCTATTTACACAATTAAGTGAGTAGAGAGAGAGCATACATAATATATATTAGAAAATTCATATTCCAGTCATACATGAACAAATAGTCTTGAAATTCAATCTAAGAAAATTATATATACAATCAGATCCTGTATAAAATAATTATATTTGACTTTGTAAATTCTTCGGGACAGGACTGCCTCTTTGTTTTGCAAAATAACTTGTACAACGGGATTTTGACAATGGAGACACACCTTTAGGTTTTATTTGCTTTGATAGACCAATTTCTCATCATAGTCAAACAAGAAAACCTTAGCTACTGAGTATAAAAATGCAAGTGTTAAACAAAGAAAGGAGAGCAGGTACAGAGGTAAAATACAGATTAAGTGTAGAGATGCTACGGGACAGGTCCACTGCTTGAAGAACAAGTTGGTGAAGGCATGCACAGAGTGGGAATTCACTGAGAGAGGGAAAGAATGTATATGAAGGGATGGAAGAAAAAAAATATTGTATGTAAGGGCGTTTCTGGGAAATTAAAATTATCTTAGTGGTATTTGTGACAGAACTACAAGTATGTGCAGTCAAAAGAATTATTATTATTATTTTAAAGAAAGATGAAGAGAATGCCACTTCCCGTCTGTGGCATTTCTTCCATGGAATGTATCACAGACACATTTGCAAAAGATTTCTTGTTTTAATCAGGACCCAGTACGAAATGAGGCTAAGGCATTTCATTAACAGCCTTTCTGAAAGTTCCTTCTGTCGCATTATGCTGCCCGATCCATGCATAGAGCTTTAACGCATCCATGTTTCACAACAAATCAGAGTTCAGCTCACCTGACAGAAGGCAAATATGACAAGTTTTTAAAATAGCAGCACAGCTAAATGTAATTTTCCCCTCTAACCAGCATGTCTTAATCTCTCAGCTTTGATCTTGTCTTCATCTAAGAAACTTGACACTAAACACCACAGGCAAATTTGTTTCACCTAGCTGTAAGCGTTACCTTTGAGACAACACATGAATGAGATTGGGAGTTTATCCTTCTCCCATGTCAAAGTTTAAAGTTATACAGCAGAGGGGCATCCACTCCGCAACCTGGGAATTTTTAAAAGGTATGTCCCAGTGAGGTTGACGCAAAAGACAACTAAAGCATTTACAATGCCAGCTAGTTTGTAGTCACAAATGAATATATCTTTCATCTGCACCTTTACCTGGCTCATAGCTTAACTGTGCGCATGTTTGGCCATTCACTCCCTGGCCAGGGTATGGCTAAGGCAGCACTATGACAGCTGAGCACAGCTCCTGCCAGCTCTTTTGAGATATTTCATTTTTAACATAATGGCTTTCTCAACAGACCAGTACTGATAAAATAACAACCACCACCACCATCCATACCCTTAGAGTCACTGATTTTCTAGGTAATCATCACACATGTGTGCCTCTGCTTCAGGTAAACATCAGCATAAATAAAAAACAGCTTTTCAAAGAGACATAAAGCCTCAATACTGTAACTCTCATCATTATCAAATATAGTAAATACAAATAAAACTAAATGCTAGGCACTTCACATAGGTCTACCTTTCAGATGCAGAAGCTCACTCTGTATTGAAGCACCAAAACAGCAGTGGCCTGTATGCTCCAAGACCTTGAAAACCACATTTTTTTCCCAAAGGACTCATGTAGTTTGCTTCCTTTTCTATGAATTGGGCATGATAAGTTCCCAGAAGCCATGCTGCACTTGGACATTACCAGAATACTCCTCCAAATCCATGACAGTTTTACAATAATATCCTCAGAAGTCACCACAGAAGCCTATTCATAAAGTATGAAATTTGGCTAGTCTCCAGTAGAATCTCTACACTTTGAGACAGAGACAAATATTTGACTATCTAAAGGCTAATTACGGACTAACGTGCTAATTAGTGTTATAATGGATTTTTTAAACACTTACAGAAATAATTAGACCAGCTATCAACATACAGCAAGCATGGGCATGACTTACACATTGAGGATAAAGTCTGAGTCAACACTTTCTTGCAGTTACCTGACACTTAATAGCAACTGAAATTGTTGACGCGTCCTTGGAATGACCACTATCAATGGGTTTGCTTTTTTGGAAGGTAGTTTTGAGTCATCTGTGAAAGTGGGGAGTTAGTCTTTAGTTTCTAAGTAATGCCGTGCTGGTACATTTTAAGTCCACAAGATACTGTATTTCAACCAAGTAGAGAGAAGAGCTTACCAATAGAAGTACTCTGAAAGTAGGCCTTTTCCAACCTAAATGATGCTATGATTCTATATATTAAAAGTAAAATTAACGAAACATAAAGCAGAAAGATATTACAAATAAACTGCTTTTGGACAGTGCTTTCCAAATGATGGAATCACATTACCTTTGAAAGTAAAAGCCTTAATATTTGAAATTAAGGAGAGTGTAAGATTTATGAGAGGATTTTCATAGTGACAGCATCTCTTAGATCAAAAAGTTAGGGGTCACCTCTTTCTGGTATCCCTCTCCGACCACTTTGTGTATGGCCTGAAATCTTTATCCGTTCCTGGCCATGCTGAGCTAGGTATTGTTTGCTTATGCCCACATTATCAAGGTCTCCAAATCAAAAATTTTCCCTTCATTATTCTTCACTCAAATAATCTGCACAATTACAATAAAAATTCTTTGATATTTCCAGGTCACCAAGTAAAATTACAAAAAATCATTCTTAAAACCCCATTATAGGAACCCTACTGGAAACATTCTCTCTTATCTAATGAACACTAACAAATTAATCAGGTTTTAGTTCTTTTAGTGATTGGGTAGTCATTTTGCATATTCTGATTTTTTCAAGTTTAGTAACACTTGAACCAAAGCTAAGTGGCATTTTAGAAATATACCAATTCAACTCAATGCACTATATTTAATTATTAATTTGACTTGTAGTATATCACTGCAGGAGAAAGAACGAGAAGGTATTTTGTTTGTTTGAACATCCAACAAAAAAAAAAATCTTTTATTCATATGTTTCTAGTTCCATATTTACAATTTCACTCTTTCCCTCAACAAGCAATGCCAGGCTGACAACTTCAAAATTACCTGGGTTATTCTGTTTACACAGTTCCAAAAAAATGAAATTGCTGACGCTTCCGGGTTTACTAAAAATCATCACTGGTGGCCTGGAAAGATTCAGTTCTTCCAAAACTCTTCAATAGATCTCAATCAAACTACTGTTAACACTCCCAATGTGCAGGTTTCTTTAGCGTCTTCTTGAGGTACTACGGAAATGAAAAGTATGTTATATTCCTAAAAGCATTACCAAGATACAGAATAGAAATATAGAGACGTGGCTATTGTTATTCTCATAATGGATAAAATACACTGTCAGAATTTTTTTTCAGAATGAATCTCGGGCTCTTATTACACTATGACAGCCATAGATTTCTCCCTGTACCATTTGGTTTCCCCTGTCAATTTAATATAATCACCCACTTCTGGTTTACATTCCCTCTTTCTACCTTATATGCTGTTTTAAAATAGAGATAATAAACAAATCCAAATGGGAATTTTGTTTCTTAGTATTACTAACATTTTCTTTATATTCATTTTACATACGAGAGTGTGTGTGTGCGTGCAGGTATATATTTACCACACCCATCTACCCAAATGCTAGGTATTATGAAATAGATTATTCTATTATTCTTCAACTTATAGGGTTCCCTACTGCTAAACTTGGTTTGTCAGAGAGGCATAAGCCTTGTTGACTTGTTTTAAATTAGCATGGAATTTAGAACCAGAACTATGAAACAGCTTGAAAAACTGACAGGGGAAAAAAAAAAAAAAGTGTTTTTCTAGGTACCACTAAATTTCATGCTTTAAAATTAAATTAGAATACAAATTCATAGCTTTCAGCTTCCAATATATTTAAATGTAGTTTCAAATATTAAGTTCAATTATGAGTAATTTGAGGCTAGATTGTCTCCTTGTTATTACTTTGAAAGCTTTCTCTGTCTTTCATAACCTCTGGTGACAAGGCAGAAAAAAACCAATTTTTTATGAGCTAGTAGCAGATACTTTTTTTGGTCTAATTAAAAGTCATAATTACATTTTTGATTAACCCAGAATGAACAATAAAACAGATTAGTTATCAGCTTGCTACATTTTGTGGAACAGTATCGAAGCTTAGAAAATTTTAAATTCTCTGACATTCTTAGCGTAACTAGATAAAGCAAAAACATAAATGCAATTTCTGTTTAACAATCTACATAGATTTATTTCTATTTTGACATCTCATTCGGAAAATGAGCAGAAATACTAATTCAGACAAACTTCTATCATTGTGGATTTCTGTTAGTTCATAAGGTATGTGTTTTGCTTGAATTATTTTAAATAACTGGATTTCACAGTAAGAGATTTACTGAGTTTTTGAATGTCAAAAACGAAGTATCTCAGAAGGGCGAGTTGATGTTTTTAAAGAGAGCCATTATTTGACACTCTTTTTTTAATTGATTTTTTTTTTTTTGGTTTGACATAGAATAAATCAATGAACTGACACGATCTAGGATTTGCAGGACATAAGTTAGAAAAGGTAGGCTCCACCTCAACATGTTCTTGAACTAGAATATAAAGTAATCCACAGGGTGCTGCTTCCTCCCCAAAGACAGGTGCCCTGACACCTCTCACTTCTGCAAATCCTTTCATAGAAAGGAACTAGACGTTGGGTTACCTGAATACGTAACTGATAATATTTTGCTCCAAAAATAATAGTCACCAATCACTTCCTGACACACACAGTTCCTATCACAACAAAGAATAAGATTCAGATTATTTTCAAAGAATGCTAATGCTTCTCCTGTGGTAAACTTGTAATTCAATAGCAAATCATAGAGCTATACATATGGTCGAAGCTTTGCAGACATGAGTGAAACTTTCCTCAGTCAGCACAACTAGCCTCAAAAGCTATTTTAGTCTTAAAGGAAACCTAATAAATCATAGGAAAGAAACAAATACAAAATGGTTCAAAATGTGAAAAGAAGAAGGTGGCTATGGCAGCACTGGGGAAATTTCTGCAGTATTCCCTACGTCAGTCACTGCTAGAAAACTCTCACCATAGATCCATCTGCAGCATAACTCTGCAGAGTTGTAGTCAATGGAGTTAAATCCAGTTGGCAGCTGGTCACGAGTGGTGTCCCCCAGGGCTCAGTACTGGGGCCACTCCTGTTTAACATCTTTATCAATGATTTGGATAAGAGGATGGAGTGCACCCTTAGTAAGTTTGCAGATGACACCAAGCTGGGTGGATGTGTCGATCTGCTTCAGGGTAGGGAAGCTCTATACAGGGATCTAATTAGGCTGGATTGCTGGGTCAAGGCCAATTGCATGAGTTTCAATTAGGCCAAGTGGTCGGTCCCGCACTTCGGCTACAAATACCCCCATCAGCACTACAGGCTTGGGGAGGAGTAGCTGGAGAGCTGCCAGGCAGAGAGGGACCTGGAAGTGTTGATTGAGCGCCGGCTGAACATGAGCCAGCAGTGTGCTCAGGTGGCCAAGGCGGCCAACGGCATCCTGGCCTGTATCAGGAACAGTGTTGTCAGCAGGAGTAGGGAAGTGATCGTGCCCCTGTACTCGGCTTTGGTGAGGCCACACCTTGAGTACTTTGTCCACTTTTGGGCCCTTCTCTACAGGAAGGACACTGAGGTGCTGAGAGGGTATAAGAGTCGGGCTACCAAGCTAGTAAAGGATTTGGAGCATGTCTCTTATAAGGAGCAGCTAAGGGAACTGGGGCTGTTTAGCCTGGAGAAGGCTGAGGGGAGACCTTATCACTCTCTACAACTACCTGAAAGAAAGCTGTAGTGAGGAGAGGGTCGGTCTGTTCTCCTTAGAAACAAGTGACAGAACAAGGGTAAATGGCCTTAAGCTGCACCAGGGGAAGTTCAGGCTGGATATTAGGAAGAGTTTCTTTACTGAAAGGGTTGTCAGGCATTAGAACAGCCTGCCCAGGGAGATGGTGGAGTCACCATTCCTGGAGATGTTTAAGAGACAGGTACGTGTTTTACTTAGGGACATGGTTTAGTGGTGTTGACAGAGATAGGACAAAGGTTGGACTCGATGATCTTGAAGGTCTCTTCCAACCGAAACTGTTCTATTATTCTACAAAACTCATTTGAAAAAGTTCAACTGTGGGAAGTTGTTTAGAGCATTTTAATAACTGAAATCATGCCACACATTTATAAGTATAAAATTAAACAATTATAAATCATCAAGACTAAGACGGCCTTAAAATATCATTAAACTTTGGTAGTTGAATCAAAGGTAAAATCCAATTCAAATGTACAGATCAGGCTGACATCTAAAATGAGCATTTCAGGTTCCCATCAAACTCTAAGAATATCAGAAGCCTTTACACAGAGAGAGTTGAGGGGGTGGAGAGGTTCATATTCTTACAACCTTGTAAAGTGTTACAGATCTAGCGGCTGGGGTTTTTTCTTTCCAGATACTACTGAAAAGCAATGATCTATAAGGTAAAAACTATTTTAGGGCTGTGGGAACTTACAAGTCTCAATTCACAAAGTAAATCACTTTCATATAGAGAACACGAAAGAACCAGGGTTCTTGAGGTTTGACTTTGACAAAAATGAGCTTATTAGAGGGACCATACCTATACGGCTACTCCAACCACCTCTTTTTCACCTTCCAACTTCTGGCCGCAAATTTGCCTACAGCATTGTTTTAATTTCAGAAATGGGAAGGTGAAGCAAAGAAAAATAACAATTTATCTCATTTTAAAAAGTTAAAAAATATACTAGGCCAGTGTTCATAACTACAAGCTGAGAGATTCATACATTAATTTTAAAACCAATGTTTAGGGATTTATAGACATTGACCTGAGCAAGAAATTTTCCATATTGACTTTCTTTGGAGTTTGATGCTACTTATGCATTGGAGGGTGGGGGGAAACAACCAAAAAACCCCATCCCCAAAAAAACTATTATCAGTATTAATCTATCGTGAGTCTGCTTGAAGAACCTTTACTGTATTCAGGACTTTAAAACAATAGTTTTAAATGTAACTAAGTAAAGACCAGATGTACCACTAAGTACTTCAGACTTCTTTTAAAATTCTGTTGTTGTAAAACAGAAAGTATCCATATTTGGAACACCCAGACAACAATTAGCAGAAAATCTACATAAAGTTTAACAGGTTATAGAGAAATTATAAACTATTGAGATTGCATGTGGTACCTATATGCTATAATCTTAGTTTTAAAAGCAAGCTTCTACAAGTCAGTATTATAGAATTATAGATATGTCTTAGGGTTTTCCCAGATGTTTCTTCATTAAAATACATCTACATATAGTTAATAGTATTTTTGTCAATATATGAGGTAGCACTTTTGAATAAAGGAGAAGAAAAGCATACATGTGAACAAACCCAGCTTCGATTAACCACAGACAGCTAATTCCAGAGAGAAAGAAATAGGGAAAACCTCTTCCTTTTTCCCTCATAAATTTCCTACCTTTAAAAATGAAGGAATTTCTCCAGATTTTAAATATTCCTTAGTAATTAACTGGGAAGACTGGCTGAGCTCCCCAAAAGGCTAGAAATATACATATAGGCAACCAGAAAAAAAGAGGCAACATTTTTCATGTTCAACAATATGAAAGCATGTGACATAATTCAGAGAGGATGAGATTAGAAAGGGTCTAATTTTGCCTCATCATAAAGAAAAGGGCAGAGGAAAAGGTGCTTCTGAGAACCTCTAAGAGAGTCCCCCAAAGACAGGGGTAGTATCACATGTAATGGATCAACATAGGTCAAGCTATTCTCTTTGCCCTTAATTGAGAAAGCTAACGTGTTGCTGTTGAGGAATGAGGATTCAAATTGTACTTTCAGGATGTCAGCCATCAACCTCTTTTTCCTAACCTGGCAAACAACAAAGTTTCTTTAAGAGTTTATATCTGACAAAATTTGTTAGTATATGTAAAAATAAGTGAATCTGAACTTCTTAAAAGTGCACACCAATTTAACTGGTGTTGGGAGAGTTGTCTAGGTATGTTATCCTCTGAACATAACACCACGTGTGATAAATCACCGTCTTATTTAAGAATTTTTGGAGAATTTTCCTTAAAATTCATTGCTCTTACTTGGTAACTAATATTTCCTAGTAAAATACACTACTCATCAAATCCCTTAAAAATACTCCTATTTAATATATTAAATAGCACAGATGAACAACATGGTTGTAAACTAGTTACTACTATTAACTAATAACCTCCATTTCCATTGTGAAATCTGAAGAACACACGTGTCCACAACTCCTGCTTTGAAGTAATATGAAAGGAACGTGAACATCACCAGTAGTTATGTAATATATGAGATGAAAAAAAGTTCTGTGTATTAAAAATCAACTCTAATTTCAAAAGCATTCATCTTGCACAGTGACTCATACTGACAACAGCAGATTCTCCTTTGATACAGTTCTTTCTACAATATTAATTCTGAGCATTTATACCTCTAACATGAAGACTTTTTCTCAACTTCTAACACTCAACAGTTGCTGTATTTCCCTCTATATGTAATAAGCCGAGCTATTACAAATGATCTCAAAACCTGCAATGATATCTAGTGATACATCCTATTCCCATGCCCAGACGTCACAATATTTGTGGTCATCACAGAAAATTAACACTTATTTCTACTTCATTGGTGTACGTGGCACTCATACAAGAATACAAACACAAAATATTCTTTACAGTATTCTATTACAAATCTTCAATTGTAGTTGACAATTATTTACTTGACAAAAAATGTACATAAGAGGATCTCACACCAAAAGGAGCAAAGGAAATTTTTGCACTGTAAAAGCACGCATTGATTGACCAAGAATAAATAACTTTAGCTCAAAACTGATTCTTTTAGAGAGTATAGTGAAGAAAGGGTGTAGGCTAAAGTAGATCTCTTTGATATCGCTTGCGTTTCAGGTTGTACCCTCTTGATGAGTATGCTAGTATAGCAAACTGCAGTCTAATCTCAGTTGTCCATGAAGTCCAAGAAAACCAATCTCATTCTCCATCAGCTTATTGAAGCTCCTGGTTCATGTACCTGATAGCAAGCAATCGCTGCTTATTCTTTGTCAGTTTCCACAGGACCAGAGACAACATGGCTGCATTGGGGTGCAGCTGCACCACAAGCTTTCCAGGCTAGGTCAGCAACAGCCTTGGGATTTTTTCATTCTATACTAAATAATATAATTCTTTCCCTTCTCCATCTGTTCACTGTTTGGCGTTTATTATTTTATCTATCTATTTTTGTTTTATTTATCTTTTTCTTTTCTTTGTAATACTACATGGTCAGCAACCTAAAAAGTCATCAGACTTCCAAACTGTATTAAAGAGTTCCCTTACAATATGCTTTTGCTGTGGATGGATGCTTTTACTGCATCAATGCTCAGTCCTTTCAAGTAGGAGCTGTTCATACTGCCTCAAGTTCATTAAGGCCTGATCTAACTTCCATTTCATATCACTGTAAATTGAACCAGGACTTTTAAAAATGTTGTTTATTTTAAAAAAAGACAACATCAGCTTGCCACATTTGAAAACACAAAAAAGCAGCAGAAAGATGCATACTCAACATACTGCACACCTGCCTTTCTAGCTCTGGAGATGCTAGTAAATAAAGATGTCTGAATTTCTTAAATTAAAACTATTCAATTAGACTGCCTGTTTCAACTCTTGGTAGCTTTGTAGGAAGTTTTTATTTCATGGGCTTTCAAATGGGCCTTATGAGAAAGTTTCATCTACCTCCTTTTCTTACTCGTCTGACTGAAGAGACTAGAGACTAGAATCGTCCAAAAATTTCTGTAAGTTGCACCATTGTATTATGGCTGCAGAAAAAAAAATGGGTGGTTATCATATTAGTGCTCTCCAGTTCTTTGTTTTTATAAGGGGAAGTGCTGGAAAAAAGCCTGAAAGAGCTTTCTTATTCTTCCTATTACATTATAGTACTGGCAGGCATATACTCTTCGGACAAAGCATACTGGTGCTCTTCACCCTCTAATACAAACATTGCCTTTGCCAATAGTGCGAGTGACAGATTGTGACACAGGGATTTAGCCTCTGCTGGCAAAGGCCTCTTCTTGGTCATGTCATTTAAGTGCTAATTTTTTAGAGAAATCAGTAATAGTTTGTATGGTTGACAAATAAATGAGGAAGTCATAACTTGTAATTATGTAGAAATAAATTTAATTAGGAAATTATACTGATAATGCGTTGAACACTTTCTGGCAGAAATACCAGGAGAAACTGTTCCACAACGTTTCTGAACATTACATAATACAGAGAGAAATTCATGACATGCAGAAAGACATCTCTGCAGAGAGGCTCAAGGTGATTTAATATTGTTTGATGGCAATGGAGCAGAATCAGTATGCTCTATTCTTGAGTTACTACCTCAAAAACAGTGTCTCTGTGAGCTAAACAGAGCAGAACAGAGCCCTGGTTCAATTGTGCAGGTATTTGTGAAAACACTTCATAAGATTTTCTACTACCACAGAGAACTGTGAGCAGGACTAGGCTTCAAGCTGTGATGTGACAACTTCCTTACTTTTTTTTTTTTTCTTTTTCTCTTTTTTCCTTTTAATAATTCAACACTCAAGGGAATCTCTTTGGGTCTCCTACACTATCAACATAATCTCAGAGAAGAAAAGACTAATATCAGGGAATAGAAACTATATCTGAAATTCTGTTTTAGGGAACAGATCTAAAGAACAAGTGTGGCTTTTATTTTGCCCTTCTATTTTTAATATAAAAAGTCTCCCAGGCACCTGAATCTTAGAGAAGTGTAATAATACTCAACAGAAATTTTAAACCAAAAAAGAAAGCTATGTAAAATGGATCATAGGTAATTAGAGCTCTGAATACCTCACAGCATATATTTAACTGTGGAATGAGTTTCCTCAAAACAACGAGGAAAGTCTGTCACTTAGGATTTGGAAAAATAAACTATGGGTTTTAGAAAACAATTCTGCAGTGCCAAGACCACAAGTGGGAAGGAAGAGTCTTAACCTCTCCACTTCACTTCTAATATTAAGATTGTTTTCCTGTTATCATTGTGGCATGAAGCTCATATCTTCATTTCTTTCTGAATTTGTGACCATCTATGTCCTTTTATCCTAAAAACAGGTTTAGGTGTCATTTACCTCTGCAACAAATGCAAATTAATATGTGTTTAAAACAATTATGCACTTTGGTTTTATCTTATTTTAAGTTATGGTGTCCTTTAGAATTATGTTACTGAGACTGAAGAGAATAAATAAGACCTAGAAAAAATTCATTTGCTAAAGGTGGAATAGAATGAACGCTTAGAAACATGGTGTTTGAATTAAAGAGATATCTGAAAGGTTTTAAGATTTTTGCTTTAGAAACATGGAGAATAAAGCTGAGGAACTATACTATTTCACACCAATATACACAATCATTTATGTTTTACAGTATGTGTAAAGCACAAGTATTGTTCCAATCAAATAAACAAAGAAATTAATCATCCAGAAAACATAATTTTGAAGCCTTTGTATTCTCCCAATACAATTAATGTCAAAACTTTCAGAAGAAAATTTCATAAATTAAGGGTTCCTCACCTACCATTCCCTCAGCTCCCATTTACTTCCTTGTTCAATGTATTTACTTTGGAAAATCATAAACTGAATTCATTTTCCCTGCAGTGTTGCCTCAATTTAGGTTGAAATCTTTGTTAACTCTTTTATTCGGTATAATAAGTTTTTTACTTAGAGGTTAAGTTTACATTCTGCTTCCTTTTTGAAATGCTGTTTTATTACAGCATTCTGTTCATTGCTGCATTCTCCTTATCACACTCAGTCAAATGTGGTTTCTACCTCATTTTATTTAAAAGTAACCTGGAAAGTACCCTAGTTTTATACACTTCTTACCTGCAATGTTCAGAATCAACTATTTCTCTCAGAAGACTGGAAATTTCTGGTTGAACTATGATCTGCAATGGCCCCTGATGATTAAATTACTTGCTAATTCCTACTTTGCAGCATTTCCCAGGCTCAACTAATTCCCCTCTTCCTTCCAGCTTTTGTCTTTCCTCAATTCCTTTAAGTGAGCCAGAAGCTATTTAGGCCATGGTTGGGGGTGAATTTAAAAAAAATTTTAAAAAAATTTTAAACAATTAACACTACATAGAATGTGATGGAGTAACATAGGAAATGGAGAGAATTTAAAATTAAAATTATTATGGAAGGTTATGGACCAAAACAATATCAGAAACCATGGTAAAAGGGAATATATTCAATATTCTCCCATTACATTTAAAAACTACTATTAACTGTTAAACTCAAAGTGGCACTGAATGGGTATATGAGAAAAGAAAGTGCTGGAAAGACCAGAAGACCAGCATGTAAAATCTGAAGTAACAACCAAATGTGGCTGGAAAAAGTGTTTTAACAAAAACACCTTAAGCAGAGAGATATTTTTGGGCTGAGTGTGGCCAAAAACTTCTAAAGGGAGGAAGAAAATTACTTCAGTCTTTCCTTTTTCCAAAGTATTTACTACAACAAACAACACAGTCTTGAAGATCACAGAACGGTTTGGTTGGAAGGGTCCTTAAAAAAGCTCATCCAGTTCCAGCCCCCCTGCCATGGGCAGGAACACCTTCCACCAGACCAGGTTGCTCCAAGCCCCATCCAACCTGGCCTTGAACACTGCCAGGGAAGGGGCAGCCACAGCTTCTCTGGGCAACCTGTTCCAGATGTTTTTTCCATAGTAAAAAATATCTTCCTATATCTAATCTAAGTCTACTGTCTTTTAATTTAAAATGATTAATAATTGAATTCATCATCAAAATATTAAAAATAACCTTCAAAACCCATACATTCAGTCTGACTGGATCTCAAAATGTAACAATAATGTGTCACACAAGGACAAATAAAAAAGTTTCATAGACTTTATGTTTTCCAAGCAAGAATTCTAAATGAGAATCACACACTTTTATCACTGCTGAACACTTTCCAGCATGCTGGAAGGCTTCTCATGGGAGATATTTGCTGATATCATAGAAGGCTTTTCTGAAGATTTCCAGCATTCTTATGAGGATTCTAAAGTTCAGCAGTGCTTTAGCAAAGTCCGTCTGTAAATTCCAAAGTTTCTGGGATAAATAAGGGCTTCTGAGGTCTGGAGAGCAGTGAAACTCATGGGAGAAACCAATAAAACTGACAGAATGCCTTATGATCTTTTTATTCCTTGCACAAATGTCTTGCCTTATTTTAGATAAGTCAAAATGGTAGCTGGAAGAATACAGGCTTAGCATAACTGTGCAAGTAACTCATACGTGAATAAAGTGAGGACTAGGAAGGATGTAGCACATGACATCAGTGACAGCATAGTTTCTCATATATAGAATCTCTTTAGCTTTGTAAAACTTAACAACTCAAAACTTTAACACAAGAAAAAAAAATAGTACCAGAAGCTTCTGTCAAACAGACAACACTGAAAGGTATCAGATCCAGTCAGAAAAAAGAAAAAGTGGAAAAAAAAGTCTCCTCCTAGCAGTCTCTCAACTCTGGGCTTGCAACAAAATGACCAGATACAGGAACTTTGCCCATTTCATCGGACAAATTAAAAAATTCCATCAAAATGTTTCTCTAAAGTACTTTCCACATCTACCAAAAATATTGTTCGTTAAGATGTAATTTTTTTTTTTTAAACACACAAATAGAAATAACTAATCTAACAAATGATAACCTTAGTACTACATAAGGCTTCAATAAGACCAATGGGCTCCGTACACTGGTGGGCATAACTGCCTATGTAAGCATTTCATATAAAGATACCGTTTAATTAAGGAGTTGGATACAGTATCTCCAACAAGATATCATTTCTTGATCCAGTTATTTTAGTGTGTACCAAATTCAGGCATTCTGCAAGCAACCACTGACAATACAAGAGAGACCATAACATCTCTCTGCTGGATTCCATAAACCAAGAGGAATATGAAACCAATTCACCAACTGAAGCTTATATGGCTCCCAACATCACAACTAAGTCTAAAATGCACTCTGTGAACTCAAAACACTGCATTTATCCTTAAAATATGTTAAGATTCTTACTATGGAGACAGACAATACAAACAGGGCGAAACACATCCTTATTAGGTATGTATCTACAGTGGATATTAGGAAAGCCTATGTATTTTTTTTGCTTATGTAGGATTTCTTGAAGTTTGATTGTTTATTTGCCTAATCTCAACAACACTTTTTTCAAATATAACTATGCTAGAAGTGAGGAAATAATTCTGAAAAATATTTTTGACTCTCAGATGACATTTGCATACTCTGATGTGAATTCACAAATGCTAGTCTTTCAAGGAATGGTGTGCTTCAGATGAAGTCTATGACAAACATGAAACAACTTTATAGTAGTTCTCTCAAATACAATACCTAACTCTGAAATTAGTTTGCTCTTTCTGTACCATGCAACAGCCCAAGTATAGACCTAATGATTAAACTGAAACCAAGTCTGTATCATAGAGTTCTGCTGGCGTAGTGGTTTTAAGAGTTTAAAAAAAAAATACGCAAAAATCACAATCCTAATGGACATACATGGAGTAATCTGTTCTCCTCTGCCTTTCCAAAGTACTTAAGAAACAGTTTTTGCAGGCTGCAACGAACTCTTGAAAGCAAATAAGAGAGGCAATATTGGGCTATAGCTGCTGCACGTTACATCTCTAAAACTGCTCTGAGGGGTAGAATGGTGTTAGATATCTACTAAATATTTTATTCAGTGTCATAATTGAAGCTAAATAAAGGGAAACTAATCTACTACTGTCAAATACAGTCCCTTCTGCAATAATTTCTTGGCAGTAAGAAGAGCAGATGCCCTTTTGTCATGCCCAAATCAGTGTTTGCTGTGGGTATATGAAACTTGCAGCTTACTTGCCTATCAAAATAGTGACAGTATTATTCAAGACAGGGGAAAATCTGAATTTGATCTGGTCATGTGCCAAATCATAAGGAGTTCATGCTGAAAGATACTTAATGAGTAGCCAGAACAAGTGGCCAGTAATTGGCAGCTCTGCTTCTGTTGTAGCGAATGCTCATTAGGAAGAAAGACTGACTAGTCAGCTTCTTCATTTATTCTATATTTGACCCATAATTTAAACACACCAAATGATTCCATTTTAAAATATAGGACAAAAGACTGTATGATCTCACGTACAGAGGTGGCAGTTCCCAAAATATTTACAAGTGAAGCAGTCAGTTAACATACTTTGCCATGCTTTCAATCATCTGAATTACATCTGACACTAAATAAACAGCAATGATAAATAGTGACGAGAAGCTACCTCTTTCAGAGAACGTTGTTTCCTTAAAAAGTGTCTGCAATTTTTTTCTTCAAAAAAGTGTGAAGGAAGCAGAGTGCTCACTCAGTGCTCCACAGGGTGCAACTGTTGGGCATTGTTTGTGCCCTGGGACCAGGGAAATGCAACGCAGGGCAGATGTGCTCTGCCATGTTTACCACAAGTTAGATGCAGTCAAACGATTTACCATTCAAGAAAATTGCTAAATCTAGCGAACAAGTTGAAAGGAACCTGTATCACATGGTATTTGGAAAATAAAATTCAGTCAAAAGCAACAAGATAATGAAGCAAGATGTCATACACTCTCTACAGATAACAAAATCAGGCCATTTGTCAAGTGGGAGACAGGCCTCTTCTTGCTTTTAGACAAAACATAAAATCTGCCGTATAACATAAAAGTTGCTGGTGATGCAGAGAAGAATGATAGCAATTTCTGTAACACACTTCTGCGCCAGGACCCATTAAGTGCTGAAAATGGACTTGGAATCAGCTGGTAGTAAAGCAAAGTATGCAAGTTCCATGATCCAAAATAGCTGAATCACAGTAACAATTTATTTCCCAACAACTTTCAGCAATAAAGCACACATATATCACACGCATGGAACATTTGCCTGTGTGGGTCCATCAATGAATGTTCTGTTGAAGAGCTCTTCCCACAGCTTATATCCCAAAACTTCCCCGAAAGCATTCCTGTGACTGCATTGGACAAGCTGCTCTCCTAAAAAATATTTATGCATGTTGTAAAATCTATAACTGAACTCTGTCAGTAAACACAGTAAGTTTAGAGCCTAAACCTATGCCAAAGAGTGCTCCATCAGCATTGTATATCCTGCATTTCATTGCTCACAGACTAAACTTACAACAATGTGAAATGTAACTCAAAGAACTGTAGATGGACTGTACTCAACGTATGAATTTCTGACGCTTTCCATGAGCTGATCAGATCTTTGGGCTGCTATTCAACAGGTTTAGCCGAGCACAAAGCATGAAAAATTTAATCAAGAGACCGATTCTGTAGCCACTTCAGCTAAGCTACTGAATGCCATCCTCATCAGCACCAAAAAAACCCCATCAGATGGGCCAGAGATTTGTTACATCAAGCTACCCAGCTACTGTGGACCACGCCACAGCCCAGCAGGGACCTTCAGGAAGTAGAGAGGCCCAGGAACATCGCAAAAGACATGTCATTCTGACATAGTCCCCCCCATCTTCAAATCATTCAAAATCTCAGTCAAACTGCTTGTGTCAACATGCACTCCTGCTTAAATCCAACTCTCTGAAAGCTCATTATTTCATTGCAACCAAAGGAAGGAGAATGACAGTGCTCCCAAGTACACGCTGGTAGTACAGGATGACTTAAACAAGCAAAACCAGCCTATATCAATCATCTGCTTGTGAGGCATGACATGAGTGATTACACATACAAAATCTGTGTGGAAGGACTGTTTTTTTGTTATTGTTTTTAATAAACAGCCTGAATAATGATCAGTACTTAAAGAAGCTTATAGCAACCCAGTCCTTCCTCAGAGAAACCCTCTGATCTTATTCTGTGTATAAACATAACACCTGCTCTTGGAAGAGCTGTTTGCTTCTATACTTTGTTTTTTGGAGAGGCAGCATAATGCTTCTGGGAAAGCACCTTTCTTTGCAAAACTTTGAGGCTAACTACAGCACTAATTAAGTTTGTGTGATCCACAGGTTCTCTGAAATTGAACAAAGTAAGCATTTGATTCAAAGAAAAATAAACACATAATTGACTATATAATAAGTATATAAACATAAAACAACATAATAATTGTAGTACTATATATAATATACAACATTCCAAGTATAGCAATGAGCAAATGACAATAAACACATTAAATAATATCTATGGCTAAAATGAAGTGATGACAATGAAGGACAAACACCTGCCACTGATTCTGCACCAACTTATCTAAAAGAGTAGCTAGATGTTTCTTCATCTGCAGACCTATTAGTTATAAATACAAGTCAAATACAAACACAGAATCACCTCCCAGTAAAACAAATTTTATGCACAGATCTACCTCTGTAGACCAGCTGGCTTCTCAGGCTAATGTTAGACAGAAGTATACCATTTCCTTCTCTGCAATTAAACTTCATATTCCTTACTTGGGGACACAGAACTCAGAATATTGGATTTCAATGACTTATTTTTAGTAGTTTTTAAAAAATTCAATTACGTTTGCATCACAAGAACCAGAACAAACAACCCATTTTGTTAACACTCATAATATGTCTTCTTTTAAGAAGGGAAAAAGCACTAATACAATTTCTATTGACCTTTTCTATTAAAAGAGACACTGATAAACACAAAGTACTTTCATCTTGAATTACTACTGCGGGGACAGTGGTTCAGGCTGGCTCACTTAGCAAAACTTTAGGCCTCAGGCTAAGCCTGAACCACTGTTCCCGCATACTACCACTCTGTGTGCTAACTCTAACAGAAGTACTATTAGCTAAAAAAAATTGTTTCGGGTATTTACATATTAAAACATAAGTGTTATGCTTATGTAACTCCTCTATTTTGGTCCATGTAATGTATTAAATATTATATTTTCAGACATAGAACTGACAGGCCAAAGAAATGGAAGTACTTTCTTCAGCTATGTAAATGCTTTGTATGAACACTAGTGCAGGTTTCTCCCTAGTTTCCCACCAATATTCTGTTACCCACACTTGCAGGGGCCCACAGACAAGAAAATAATTGAATTAGCATATACAATGAAACCAACGACATATATCAGGAACCTTATGTTCTTATTTTCATTACAACAGCTTATTTTATAATAATAGTTATCACTTCATTTTCTCAGATTTTGAAGCATGATCTTAAAAAGAGAAAATGTTTCAAAACACTACTAGAGAGGTTTTAAGAGTTCGTATTTCTTGTGGCTGCATTATCAAAATAAATATGTAAAAAGTAGTCTCCAAGCACAATTGATGAGATGTGTGAGAGCAGAGACATTTGGACCTGTATCCAATCTGTATCAGAAATTGCCTGAATAGCACCCTGCACAAATACAGGGTAAATACAGGGTAAATAAAGGACATGGCATATTTTGCCATACCTCCGAGAGCAAGTTTTCTACCTACATGTTTTCTGTGTCTGCTTCAGGGAAAAGGTACCAGTTATGAATCTATTCAGATTTTACTCAAGGGGGTATTGACTGACTGTCAACTGGGAGTCCAAAAATTTCCCAAAGGGTTGTCATCTTAGTTGTTTGGAAAGCTGATTGGTAGGACTCTGCATTTCCCTTTGAAGATCATGACATTCCTGCTTGCCCATTTCTCCACACTGCCAAGATCCCACGGAACACAACAGCAAACCCTTCCAGTGGATCAACCGCCCCTTCCCCTTTCGTATTTGCAAACTTGCCAAAGGCACTCTGTCCCATCATCCAGATCACTAATGAAGATGTTAAACAATACTGGCCCCAGTATCGTTCCCTGGGGCACACCACCAGTGACTGGACTCCAGCTGAACGTCATGCTGTTGATCATGACAGTTTGAGGCTCGCAGTTCAAGCAGTTTTCAATCCACCCCACTGGCCACCTACCCAGCTTCTATGATTCCAGTATTAAGATTACCACAAACACGACACCCTAGCATATCTGAGCACTAAACACAGGATGATCGTAATGGGATTTTGGAGGCAACAGACACGATGAATGTGATTTCTTCCAGTAGCAGCTACATAAAAAACTACATTTGCAATTAAGGGTTTGCCATTCATGTATGATATTAACTTCCTGACACTGCTCATTCATTTTCAGTATTTGTTTGTGCATGAAAGACTGCTGCATCCTGAGGAGTTGTTGTAAACAAAGAGTGGATTTTTACCTCAGTAACTATTCAGATTTTGTACTTTTACTAAGAAATGTGTATGATTTAGGAAAAAAGAAACATATTTTCCCGGATATATTTTTTCACCTGAAATTTTACGCTGCTCTTAAGAACAAGATCTGATTTTCTGATCAAATGATAAATAAATGAAGCCAAATTTTAGCTCTGACTCTCCAGATTTATTGACAAAAGATTCTTTCAAAATACAAAATGGTTTTGTACTAGACCCTTCACTAACTCGGATATACACTGATCATTTGAATGTACACGCATGTAATTTTTTCTGGAATTTATAGCTGATGATCTAGGCTTTATATACAGAAATTATGTGAAATTATGGGTTGCTCCAAAAGACCATTTTTCATGCATATCTAGAGCAACTCCTAGTATAAATTAATGTATTTAAATCTCACATGTAACATCTCAGGCTTATTGACCGTTTCTATATCCTGTGCAGTTTGATGCACGGTAGTTCAAGAAATACGTGAATAAACCACAGAGAGCACAGTGGAAAGAAATAAGAAAAGGCGGAGGTCTAGAATGCACCTTCTATGGTGCTTTAAAAAAAAAAACGGCAGGGAGGTTAGCCTAAAAAAAAACCCCAAACAACCCAAAAAAAAAAAGCCAAAACCACCAGCAATAACAAGAAAAGGTAAGTATCGTAGTAGTTTTTTCAAGCACAAAAAAGCTTTCTCTATAGAGAACATTATCTGTTTCCTACACTGCAGCAGGTAAGAGAACAAGTCATGAGTTTGTTTCAGTGTGAAAGATTTAGATTAGTCATTAGAAAACACCCACCCATGGCTATTCCAGTAAGCAGTGGAACAGACTGCCTGTGGCTGCCCCAGACATCCTCTTCTGCTTCAGTTTCCTCGTAGATGCCAAGGATTGCAATTGAGGCTGTGAACACACTGATCAGTGTAACCACACTACAGCTACAAAGCAAAGCCATCTACAAATTCTCAAGAACAATTCAGCCCATGTCAAAGGGTTTGGATTTATGTAGTAGATCTCTAACTTTTGGGTTTGGGTGATTATATTTTTTATGTTGTTATTTTGTTAAAGGCCAGGCATGCAAATATTTGATTACTATAAATATTTTCTTCATAAAAATGTTTCACTCTGTTTTAAAAGCATTACATTATTGAGATATTTAGCTGTTATTTCTTTGGGAAATGTTCAACTTCAAATATATTTCAGCCTAACAAATTCAAATCCCTTTCCAAACACTCCTTACAGCTTGTCTATATATTCCTACAAATTTTGCATGCTTTTAGAAATTTTCTCCTTTCTTGTACCTTCATAACTCTTTCTTCAAAGTAGCTAGAAATCATACAAAGACAACATTAATTCAGAAGGGCTAGGCACACTATTTTAGGAAATTTCAGCCTGGATTTCTGTTATATGATGCCTGGTCATATTCAAAAATCAGAGTGTGTATCAGCTGTGGTTTAGGTCATAAATATAATGAACAAAACTGTTTTGACTATGGGTAGGAGTGATTGTGAATAATCTCAAATTTATATAGTACATCATAAGTCACTGCCACCTTTTATTCATGTGAGCATGTACACATTTATTTGTTTATGGAAAACATTCTTAATAAAAGATTTCTCATAATGCTGCAGTACATGCTACACAGGGAAATTGCTCCTTTGATCTGTATAAATCTACATGTTTGTGATATTTTCTTTAATCTAAAAATCTTTTTCCTCTTTATCACCTGCTGAGAGTTTTCAATTAAAAAGTTGTTCCTAGGAAAAAAAAGAAAAATCTTGAGTTAAGAGAAAAAAAGAGTATACTTAAGAAACTTGTGAAAAAGAAGTGTAAAGATTTTCTTCAAAATAGGCATATAATTTGATAGTCTGTTCTAATTATGATCACATTAGAATAGTTAACCTAACTAATATTTCCCCTAACTATTATAAATAATAATAATTGACTCATAACTATTCACTGGAATTGAGAAATTAAAGGACATCTTAAAATAATCTTAGTAGGTTATTTTTAAAGAATGTAGACACATCCTTTTGTCGCAATAGAGAAAGTGGTCTTGAAAATCCAACAATTTAACAGACTTTTTTTTTTTTTTTTTAAACAGGAACGTGAAAGAGCACATATTATTTTTGACACACATCAAACTTTTGGTTTACTATCCCATCATTAAATTTTCTATTGTGCCCATTAAAAACTATATGTAGCAGTCACACAGCAGTTTTACCGAAAAGCATCTGAAGTTACCAAAGGTCACTCTCAGGACGTATTACTCACTGCTTGCAAACATGCTTTCTGCTTAATGTTTCTCTGCATGAATTTGATCTTAAGAACTTTGGTCACAATTCAGCAAAACCTCTAAAGAACATGCATTTTCCCACTGCTCTTGATGGGGGCATCCTGGAGGAACTGCCTCAGAAATCTAAGGATATCAAAAATAAGCAGAAGGACTACTCATGTTGTCAAAACTAACAGTAAACACAAGAACTCTGTTGAGCTATTTCCAGTAAGATGAAGGAAAAACTAAGATGAAATTTATCATTTTAACATTCTTTTAAAGAAATAATCTTGATTTCATTGCTTTTAGCTTCTAGACTTCTAATATGCATTGGCAACATCCTCAGTTTTTTTCTGCAGCCAAAGGAGCCAGAAGTTTTCATTCACTGAGTGTCAACTGACCCTATCAAGTAATCATTTGAAAGCCCAGAACTTAAAAGAAATAGTTGATGTCACAAGATTCATCATAAAAAATTACAAGATTTATAAATAGCTACTTACTGAGGGTCATATCAGCATTCAGCCCTAATCAAATGGTATCAGTTATTCAAATACAGTACAAATCCACTTAAAGAATGTTTCTTTAATCAATGGATTGACAAGGCACCAAGGAAGTTGCAGAAGGCAATCAGCAGATGCTGGCAGGGAACTGGAAATGTAATTACAATCTGAAGGAAGAAAATTTCATTGTATCCTTTAAAATGAAGCAAACTCTTGCCATTTATATGATGTCCCTCCTACCAATAAAAGATTCAGAATCACCATTCTTGCATGTCTTCACATTAGTTGTCTAGTAAGTCCACAAGCTTGTGAAACACATTAAGTTTTGACTAAAGGGATACTTGACTTGGAGTTACATTTGGGAGTCTGCAACCCACCTCCTATGATACTTGGGAAATTCCACCACACAATTTGAACACTCACCAGACCCGTTTTAATTGTGTCACTAATTTCAATGATACAACATTATGAAAAAGGTAAATCTTGTTCGCGTTAATGACATGAACTTTCAGTATATCAGCTCCTCTGTATTCAAATACATTTTTTCCCTTTTTAGTCTCGATTATTGTATGGTCATTAATGGAAACAAAACCCAGCATGACATGAAAAATCACTTTAGTCTGGTAAAATGAAGTAAAGCTGTGTTCAGCAGCAGAAGTAGCTTAGCTTGCTTCTAAGTGAGAAGCTGAAGAGTAATTACTTTTATTTATTACAAACCCTATTTTACGATTTTAATGTTTTCAAAAATTACATCCTCTGAACAAGAGAAATACTTTCCTACTGGAGGAAACCTTTTTTTTTTTTTTTAATTTAGAATTTTCCTTCATACATCTATTGCAGAAATTCTGGGGCAACTGGTTTCAATGTTCTTCATGTTCAAAACACAAGTGTAATTAGAATAACCTGCAAACTGGAAATTATGAAACAGGGAACCAGCAAATGAAACAGAGACGGTGGCGGGGGTGGGGTGGTGGGGAAGAAGGGTGGAGGGAAGAAAAAGACTTTTTCACCTAGTTGTTCACGTTTTCAGCTATATTTCTGGAATTAATTTTTAACTAAGCAGATTTAGTATTAGATCTTTTACTGAAAATTCACTGAAAGCTCAGCATTAAAAATACTGAGGCTATGTATCAAGGTTCAGGAAATCACTGAAGAAAAACATCAGATATTCGGTGTTCAGAGAGCACTGGGGATGCTTTAATAGCAAAACATTTTATGCCAAATTGTGTGGTTCAATAAAGCCACAGAATGCTGCCTGGACTCCAAAAGTTGGTTGTTTGGGCGTTTTTGTCCTATGGCTCCAGGATGCAAAATTCAAGGATAACTAGTCCTTTCCAATAGGTTGGTCACTTTTTTTTTTTTCCCTCCAGTTGCTGCTAGGAAGATTTAGTCATTCAGTCACTCTTCCAGCACCGAAAAATGGGCTGGCGCTCTCTCCCTCCTCCTTTTAAGTTCTCCTGCTGCTACATTAAAGAGTCATGCAGTTAAAAGTTCAACTCAGACCTCTTGCTAACCATCACTGAAAAATCAAGACGTAGTAGACAGCTGATTGCTGTGGAGTGATGGGGAACCCACAAGAACATCCCTCAGGCTAAACTGAAATGGGCCAAGGATCCTGCCTCACAGAACCACCAAAAGGAGCTGCGAAGCCCTTATGGATCTCAAACAAAGTTATACTCCAAGCCTTCATAGACAGCTTCCGAAAAAGCTTGGAAGGCAGCTACTGATGGAAAGGCTAGTTCTTGGCAGCTTCCCTGGAAATAATAAGCAATAGAAAATTTCATTTTCAATAGCCAGAAAGGAGAAAACTGACTGCAAAATACCCTGATGTTGTTTGACTAGAAATGAGATTTTTGTATGAGTTAAGTGATGGTGAGTGAAGAACCAATTTCATTCCCTCAACCCCTCATTTTATGTAAATCAGGAATCTTGCTAAGTTTTGCAGTTCTACTTTTCTTTAATAAAAAACTTATAAAAAGAACACCCTCTCCCCACACACACACACATATTTTAATGGCAACAAGCAGATTTGGGAACTTGGTTTCCCATTTGTTACCAGGGAAACTGCAGTGACTCGGAGAGATTCACATGCAAATTATTTCCTAATCTGCTCAGTCATAAAAACACAATCTAGCAGTCAACTAGTATTATGCATTAAAATGCAAAGCCCAGGATTATCAGTGAGCTCAGTCTTAATTTTGACTCAGTTTGATTCTTATATTCACAGCAGTACCCTGCTATGAAACTGCTGCTAAACCACTCTGATTTGGTGAACAAAGGTCTTGTACCTACACTGTGCAACGAAGCCCTCAAGGATCAAAACCCCCTCCTGAACACAGAAAAGCCTCTCCTGCCTCCAGAGTCCATCTGGGCAGGTGCATCCAACCCTCCTGTCCCTGCACCACATAACCAGTCCTCCTGGGCCTGAGGTTAGCAGAAATTACTCAGTTGGGATCTGAACCTGCTGCTACAAATGTCACTGCTCTATAAGCCTTAACATTTGGGTTTGCTCAAATTAAAACGCTCACTGGCAACACACAGAGTAGCGAGAGGAACAGAAATTACAAAGTCCTACAAGCCCAAGAGCAGCAGCACTATTTTGTCTACTTTACTGAAGGAGAGCTATCCTTTACTCCGATTTGTGAGTACATGTTCAGCTATTCCCATACTGCCTTAGTTAATCCATTGACCAGCATGGATGGAGTCACAGGGGCAGAGCCTGCAGCTGCTGACAGAAGCCAGAACCACCTGAAAGCTTCTTGCAGCTTTGCTGGGTCCCAGCTACAGTAGCCTTGACTGTGCCTCATGCCCGAGCTAGCATGATTAACAACTTCATATCCCGCCAAAAGCAGAAGTATATATACCTTCAGGGAATGTGATATTTACATTAGAGAATGACAAAGGAAGATTACTTCATGTCACAGCAACATTATAGAAACCTGTCTGCTCCCAGCTCCTTCCGTTCACTCAGGAGAGGATGTGATATCAGTCTGAACTCCCGGTTAAGTGATACTCCATCTTTGCGTTGATAGAAACTTTTCAGAACCTGACAATGTGCATTTAGCATTTGATTACATCACCCATTGGTCATTAAGGAAACCACAGTTGCATCTTCCTGTTACAGCCTATCTGATTAAGTTATATGATACATCCTCTAGCATTATTCATGTCCATATACACTAGAAGCTAATTTCCTTTGCTGCATATCGTCCGGTTTTTATTAATGTGTCCTCCAAAATGAACTTTTGGAGTTCTATTTGTTTCCTTCTCATACCTTCTCACAGTTCAGTCTAGTTATCACAGACATTTTTATTAATTTATCTGAAGAATATACCAGTATTTAGCAATGTTAATAAATTTTATTTCATACTTTATTATAAGAAGGTTTAGTCTGGGTTTAACTGCTGCTTCTCTTTTGTTAGGGGGTGTTTAATTCACAAGTACTTATTCTGAGTAAATTCAGCTTTGAACCATAAATGATTGACACAACTTTTACAACGTATTAATTTGCATAAATATAACTGGGCATAATAGAATGGGGAAGATTAGCCAACAGTTTAGAGTACTGACTGAGAACATGAAATCTGTCACCATAATGTGCACAGGCTATAGAAAAATATAGCAAGTGCAGTGTTTTCACTATAACTTTAAAAACAGAACATAAACAAAGACGGGAAATTAATATTTCCAATTAAATTAATCTAGTTATGTATTCAAATGCACCTGAAAATGGTCAAAAAACTTGAAACTGCATCTTCAGTTCCCAGAATTGCAGTATAGAACTGTAAAATAGATGACTCAAAGCAAAATATTTCATTTTCTTTGAGTTTAATCCAGTTCTTACCATAGATGTGCCAGAACAAGGATCCCTCCTCAGAAGACTTTGGATGTAGCAGTATGCTCATGGTAAAACCTGCACCCTACAGGCTGAATCATCCCTGATTAGCACTTAAGAGAATTTGACCAAGAGACAGGTTTGCGCTGGTGGTAGGACCATTGTCTTGTCTCTTTCAACATGTACTACACAAAACCATGAGAACTTTACACAAACACAGTGAGACCAATAGATACAATTTTTTCACACTTGCTCTTGCCAAACCATACGTGCTATTATCCAAGTGCCTGCAAACTTCCAAAGGTATCTGTACCTATGCATATATACAAACCTTAGTTTGAACATTTCTCCTAAATTTTGTCTCTTTTGAGCTTTGCGTTTAGATTTGGAATAGACTCTGATCTCCAGCTTCTTTCTTTCCATAAAAATCGCACAAATAAGCCATGGAGAATACAGTAAAATATTCAGGAACTTGATAGAGAAACCGATAGGTTATGTGCATTATGGGTAGAAGTGAACAGGAGACCAAGGGAAACACAAAAGATTCTTGAAAAAGAACTTAATAAAAGATAAAAATGCTTTGAAGTGATTTAAGTCTTTCAGGATTATTTAAACACCATCTTGGATGTGAGCATGGCTCAATTTAGTCTTCCTTCCATAAATACACACTTGTCCTTCTAACAGAGATCTTAATAATCCCGTTCCTATCCTGTTATTTTGGCTAATTCCGAATCTATCAAATACACCTATAAATTCTGCTCCTAATTGCCGCTAAAATTATATTTAAAATATACTAAAATAATAATTGCCAGCAAAAAATATATCAAGTTTATATTATACAATTCAAACTATTTTTTCTCAATTTCACCAAATCTTGCTACAGTATGCTATTTATTATCTTCTACAGGGTTAAAAGATAATTTGTATAATATGACAGCAATGAACAATTACTCTAACAGAACTTTGAGGGAATACGGTCTTCAGTGGTGAAAAATTGTCTGAACATACTTCACCTCATTAGTGTTAAATTAATTAGGCTTATTTATTCATATGACATTAATGATTATATAGGGCCTATAGCTGTCAAAGTTTCAGATATTTTTGGTGCACTTTGGCAGGGGGGAGGGGTTCAGTAGCTCTGTAAGAGAGAATAATATAAAGTTTGCAGTTGCACTTTAAAACACCAGTCTAATTTTTATTCTCCTCCTGAACTTTTAGACTCATAAAAGCTTCAGCCTTATTTTTCCCCCTACAGCCATAGAATGGTTCAGTTTGAAGTACAAAAAGCACATCCATAATGAAAGGCTTCCATAAGAATTACGCGTTCTTCAACTGCATGATTGCTGTATGATTCATTATGTTCAAAACCAACAGCAGATATTACGAGGATACCATTTATTATGTGATTACTATTATTGAATTCTTGGTATTTAATCTTCACGCATTTAGTATTCTACTTTTTATTTAGCTCCTTTCTAAAGAAATATTGCTTGCACGTTACAACAAAAAAAGAAAAAGAAGGGGAGTAACAAGATTAATATTTCCTGGGAATGTGTGCTATTACTTTGATTTGTGAATGCATATGAATTAAAAAAAAAATATCTTCAGGTACATTAGTCTGTTGGGTATACATGCATTAGAATTTAGCCTAAAGAAGGAAATTAAAAATAAAGTATGAGGTTCTAAGGGTGAGTATGAGATAACATTCCCAGACACACAAAAGCCCTTTCTGTTTTGTGGTTTGGTTTTGGATTTATTTTTTTTTCCTAATAGTTGAAGGAACTGAAATGCAGAATAGATGTTATCACTTCTACAGCATTCATCACAAAGCAAGACTAGTGACTATTATAAATCTGTCTTGAAATACTACAAAATTAAACAAACAAACAAACAAAAAACCCCACCAAAAGCAGTACAACTTAAAAAAGGCTCCTTAGTTTTCTGCCAAGTCCCGCATACAAACACAGCACAAAACACAAGCTGGTGAATGGAACACGACATTTCATTATTCCCATAAACCTTCCGGGTAATGTTACATATTCTCAGAGGTACCTTTCACCACATTACCATAAATCAGCAAGGCTATATACATACATACATACATACATATATATATGTATATATATATATATATGTATATATATATGTATATATAAACACACACATGGAACTCTAGTAACATTCCTGAAAGTCTTTTTGTAATGAAACAAACAGCAATGTATCAAAATAAGATGACAACTAAACTTCTTTTCCACTGCTTTGTCCTGATTTGGAGCAGAAAGAGCTTACCTCAGAACTGTTTTTCACATAAAGGGAGTCTATCAAATAATTGCCATCTAATAATTGCAATCTAATAATTTAAATATTTCATTTAGTTTAACTTTTTTTTTCACTGATTGGCTTACTTTCCCAAATAAGATTTTCAAATATTTTTCTATAAATTTTTTCACACAATAAGAAAAAGACTTTCACCCAAAATCATAAAATGTGATGCAGAATACTAAACAATCTGTAAACTGAAAAAAACCACTCCTGATCTTTAATTAATGATTAATTTTTAATGATCTTTAATTTAATTCAGAAAATTGGCAGTTTTCTGTGAAAATTATTCCAAAAGTCCTATCCAGCTTAAAGCAAAACAAAACATAGCAAATTCGGACTGAACTGTGTGCCTTCTCAGCTTCAGGAGAGGGGAAGAGAAAGTGAAAAGGAGAAGCAGTACAGAGAAGGTACTGTTTGATAAGATTTCTGGAGAAAGCTATGGATTTGCTTCTCAGAGCAATGACAAAATTGAGAAATCTCCACTAGAGGTTGTCTGGCTGAGTTCCTGTTAAAATAATTCAGCACTGCTGGGATGGTATTGCTATTGATGTGGTGGGGCACCAGGAGACTTGGACAGGCACTCTTTAATTATAATCTAAGCAAATAAATACAATTAAGCAATATGTATCTGTGTGAAATCCAAATTGAATCTCAGAGGTACGTAAGATCACCTTTGCTTAAAGTTCATCTTTGCTTACAAACCGACGTCTTAGATAAACTTTTAAATATCTATTAACATTTTGTTGCAGCTGAAAAGGCTTTCGTTATAGGAACTTAGAAAACAATACGTCAATGTTTTGATCAGTATAAAATCCAAATTTTGTCAAGAGAAAGTCAAGCAAGTTCTGCAACAAAGAGATGACAGAGAAAATAAAGGAGAGAGATCCAAAAGTTGAGAAATCTGGACTTTGCATGAAGCATTTAAAATATATGCAATTTCTTATTTCTCCTTTTCAAAGTTTTTGAGCACATTTTAGCACCAAATGAAGAGATGACTTCATCCAGACTAAAGTGCTTTACACAAATGTACTTAATCATTGCAGAGAAGCAGAAATGGTTCCAGTTGAAAAAGGTGGCTGTAACTATATCATGAAAAGTAATGGCGTAGACAAGGTACACAGAAGTATATGCAGAGCCAGGCGATTTCCGTGTTTTTCCAGAATGAAGTATAAACATTTACTATCCGGAGTCTGCTCCCCCAAAGGATGCAACACTGACTTAAGGACCATTATTTAATTCACTTGTTTGATGGGGCTTTTTGTAATCTTTTACTGTTCATATATTCTAGCTCCTTTACATAATCTCAAGACCAAGCAATAATTTTTTAAATGACAACTAAAGTTCTTAAATTATAACCTGACTCCAGGACATGAAACTTTCTGAAGAGCATTAAGCATTGTGAGATCTAAACTCAGTTGCCTAAATATTGCAAGTTAAGGTTTCTTCAAACACATCTAGCTAAGCATTAAAGGAGAGAGAACACAGAATAGAAAGCAGAGGAAGCTCCTTAGAGTAGGGTGGGGTTTTCTTTGTCTAGACTCCAACCCAAAGTCCACTGAGGTCAAAACAAAGCTTTCCTTCAGCTTCTGTAGAATTTGAATCCAGTTTCTATTGAGGCATTTTAAAGAGATATAAAATGCAAGACATATAAACATCTTCTCATTTCTCCAACCATTTCAATTTTGCTGTAAGCCTTCCTCATAACCTTTTGTACATCATAGTTGACAGCGGAATTAAAGCAAGAAAAGGCCTGTTTGGAAAGCTGCAATGGCAGTACATGTATCCTCTCAAGCCAACGCAAGTATGGTAACTAAACACCGCCATGTGCATTTCCAATCTGGTTAGGCATAACCTGAAGAAAAGTAAGCAATGGAAAGACCAAACTGGAAAGGGAATTACAGAAAAAATATTCTAAGGTATACAAATCAATCAACAGCACAGAAGAGATTCTAATCAGGGATAATCCAGCACTTTCAAGCAAGACTGCTATACAATTTATTCATTCAAACAAGAGGCCACCACATGTAGTTCCAGCTGTTTTCCTTGTCCTTCCTCAGGGTCTAGAAGATGACCTCTTTGTGATTTCCCTCTCCTCAGTTCCATTGTTGCTTAGGGTAACTGCGAGCAGCCAGCATTTACAATCAGTGTGCCCTGCATAGCCACAGAGGGAGGCAACTGTAACAAACAATTTGGAACAGTGACAAGTGTGGTGGGTGAGTGCCATAAATGCTAAAAGAATAATGATAGTTTATGGAGAAATAAATTGAGATCTATAATGGTGTGAAGAGAGGCATCTCAGAGAAAATAAAGGAAAAAGTAGTAATTTTGAAACTTTACCCAACTTGTGGGTGCATGGGCACAAGCTGAAATCCCTGCTGAGAGACACAGGTCTTATGGTTCTAGAGGAGCCTCTTGCTTACTAAAAGCATCATGTACAGAAGAAATAGCCAATTTACGACGGTATTTTTCTTGAGCAGTCCACCAACAAGGTGGAGACAGTTTCATGCCTCGGGGATAAGACAGGACATGAAGACATTCCTTCAATTGTAAACTCTATTCAATAGTTTCATCTAAGTTCAGATGGAACATACACGTGCGTTTCAGAGGGGTTCTGCTGATTACACTATGTTTTGAAGTTTCTACAGGCTACTGGATGACACATTTGATTTTCAAACATTTTAATCTCACCACAACCTAGGAAAGCTTTACGTAATTATTTCCTAACTACAGTACTCCTAGTTACTAAAATACTGTATTGCAATATTGATAGATCTGGGATAGATCTTCAAACCCAGCTCAGAACTACAGATTGGAAGGACCTATCTGTTGCCCTGACCCTGTAGCTACTTAACTGATGGACGGACACAGGAGCATATTCCCATTTCCAGTCCAACGGAAACCATATGCAAGCAGGAATGTAGCACACAGTCATAGTACGATTCTTCATAGAACATATATCACCTCTATAATTTTTGAGGACCATTTTGTAGTTGTATGATACAAAGCAAGTACACTAATAGATCTGAGCCATTAGTGTGTCTTGGTTTTCTCTCCTTATAAAAGAAAAAGTGTCAAAATGCACCATCAGTCTGTTCCTTCTGAGCTTCTTCTTTTCCATTTCTACCTGTATTTCCAGTGCTTTTCTATATTACATACTTTATCTTGAGATATTTGCTGACCAAATTTTTAAACTTTAGAAGATGTAGCAGCAACACCACAACTGGGCAAGTTTAGGATTCTTAGCAGCACCCTCAGACTCAGCAGTCTAATGGGACGAGTTGTCAGCTCTGCTAGCCCACTCAAATGTCATGTCAGTTCTCCTCTGGGGCAGATATTTCAGCAGTAGTGCCTTCATGCCACTGTACCAGACAAAATCTTTTAAAAAGATCTTCTTTGATGTGTAACCAAGGGAGAGCACTGGTTCCAAGTTCAGTTAAGCACTTTGCAAACATTAGCAAGTTTAGCTCCAGAAAGCAAACACAAGTGACAGCCTATAAGTCAAGGTACCAGTTTGGAAGGGTTGATGCAAGAAAAAAAAACAACACAACACACAGTTGTGAGACTGGGAAACGATAAATATTGTGGATTTTTCATGTGAATGTTGGAGCTCCTGAAAAGCACCATTGCCCAAAGCTTTGCTGATAACAGGACAGGTATCAACAACACGTGTTTTGCAGTGCTACCTCACCTGTCCCAGAAAAAAAAAAAAAAAAAAGAAAAAAACAGTGGGGAGGGAGCTATTTCCTTTAATAACATCAAACCCAACACTGAACTGCATCTTCTATTCATGGCATGCAGTCTGTCCTTTCAGTTAGGAAAAAATCCTCCAGTCATAGGACTCTGCCTTCTTCAGCCTTGCACAAAAATTCATGTCTGGTGATGCTGGATGCACGCTCCTGGCTGCTGTTCTTCCCATGCATCCAGGAAAGCAACAGTGTCCTCCAGACTTAACTCCCTCCTGAACACAGGTCAACCTAGGTGAGCAAATTGGTGTAAGTTTCCGTCACCAGTTAAGTCTATAAAAATCATCCAAGTAGAAGACAAACTGCAAGTTTGCTGACAATACACCAATCCAGTGGCTGATACACCAGAAGGCTGTGCTGCCCTTCCGCGAGAGCTGGACAGGCTGGAGAGCTGGGCAGAGAGGAACCTAATGAAGTTCAACAAGAGCAAGTGTAGGATCCTGCACCTGGGGAGGAATAACCCCATGCACCAGTACAGGTTGGGGGTCAACCTGCTGGAGACCAGGTCTGCAGAGAAGGACCTGGGAGTCCTGGTGGTCAACAAGTGGACCATGAGTCAACACTGTGCCCTTGTGGCCAAGAAGGCCAATGGCATCCTGGGGTGGATTAAGCATGTGGCCAGCAGGTCAAGGGAGGTTCTCCTCCCACTCTACTCTGCCCTAGTGAGGCCACATCTGCAGTACTGTGTCCAGTTCTGGGCCCGTCAGTTCAAGAGAGACACGGAGCTACTGGGGAGAGTCCAGAAGAGGGCTACAAAGATGATAAGGGGACAGGAGCATCTCTCCTGCAAGGAAAGGCTGAGACACCCGGGTCTGCTTAGCCTGGAAAAGAGAAGACTGAGAGCAGATCTTATAAATGCTTCTAAATACCTAAAAGGTGGTTGGCAAGAGGACGGGGCCAGGCTCTTCTCAGTGGTGCCCAGTGACAGGACAAGGGGCAACAGGCACAAAATGGGACACGGGAAGTTCCATCTGAACATGAAGAAAACCTTTACTCTGAGGGTAGCAGAGCACTGAAACAGACTGCCCAGAGTGGCTGTGGGGTGTCCTTCTCTGGAGATATTCAAAACCCACCTAGATGTGGTCCTGTGCAACCTGCTGTAGGTGAACCTGCTTTAGCAGGGGGTTGAACTAGATGATCCCCAGAGGTCCCTTCCAACACCCACCGTTCTGTGATTCTGTGACAGATCAGCATCTTGCAAACAAATTAATGTGCAGACTATTTAGGAGACAGTACAGTCTTTTTCTACCTTAATAAAAAAATTTCCTCCCTTGAGCAAGAGTTTAGTTATTCTGAAATTTGTGGGTCCTTCGCTTTCAAGTTTTCAAAGGGAGTTTTGAACTCAGTCTGTGAAGGATTAACACATGGTTTGAAGTCCAACAAGGACCTCCTAGGTCCATGGTGAGGAGCACAGAGCAAGCACTCTTACTGTTGATTTAAATGCTCAATTTGCTCCTTCCACAGGAAGAGCTGTTAAATAAAACTATGTTTATCTAATGACTTAACACTAAAGATGTCAGGAATTCTTTCACAGAAACAGACCTGCCGTACACTGTCCCCTAAGCAACCTTTATATACGATTGGATCTCTGTCAATACAGTCAATGTATCAGTAAACATACAAAATAAAATAAAACCACATCATAGCAAATTTTAAAAAAGAAAACAATAGAAACATTTTCTCCTGTTCTAGAATGAAATATGAGACCAGTATAAAGCCATTGCATGCTAATTTTGGGTGAAGTAAATTCTTAAAAATTATGCCTTTGTTTTTAAGTGCTAGTAGAAAGATGTATTTTAAATTAAGAATAAGTATTGGCCATATTATTACTTAATGAAAACAGAGAAATAGATGTATGGCAAGGAAAAATTTTACTGTGTTATTCAAATCTGTATTTTTCACGTGAGCATCAATGTACAACTTTTTGTAGCTCAAGTTTTACAGAACCAACAAGATACTGTTTATATAGACTGTGCATATACAGTACTGATTGCAAGTATTCTAAAAGTGCACTAGACCTTGAGATCAAAAGCAATGGGAGCTATCTGCTACTCCCTTGTCATTCCGAGTTGGTATTTGTTGAGCCTGTTCTTAATCTCTGCAACCTTCATAGGCTGTCCTGCAGCAGAAGGTTGAGTTTGCGGTTTTGTTTTTTGTTGGGTTTTTTTCTCCTTAATGATACAATTTTTTTTTCTGTTCACAGTTTAACTGGTCTTACGAGCCTTAAACACAGAAATAAATTGTTTTCTTCCTCTTTGCAACAGCCTTTCACATACTTGAAAACTGTTACACTGTCTCCCCATAGTTTTCTCTTCTAAAGGTTATACAATTGCAGTTCTTTCAATCTCCTTTCTGGGTTGCTCTTTGGATGCCAACCAATAAATCTATATCCTTCTTGAAGGAAAATCATTGCTATTTTTACACTGGATCACTTCATGCATTTTTACAGTCTACACTGTTTATACAGCCTAATAAGGTATTTACCCATCTCTCAGCAGCATGGCACTGTTGACTCACGTTCTGCTTGCAGGAATTGCAGTTCTGCTCCTTCACTGACACATGGGGTACTGGCTTCCATGGCTGAATCTCACATCAGAGGTAAGCATAAGTATAAATAGAAGATTGCAAGCTCTAGACCTATGACATTGTTTTCTTAAGGGTTTAGTTTTAAATTCAACCTCTGTCAGCAATTTCTAGCAAATAGAGGAGGAAGGGAAGAGAGAATTAGGTAAAACCAGACTGATAGATAAGCAGAGCCCTGATAACTCTTGGTTTTCCAGTCAGTTAATTTCTTTCCATCTGGACTCAGCACAGCCAAACTGAAACAACTCCTTTATGCCACTGTCTACACAAGCGGTGGTGTCTTTGGATGGGCAGCATTCACGAGTGATCACATCCTGCTTCAGAAACTGGCCATACATGCAACTGTATCAGGGAAGGTGAAGTTATGAATAAACTAAACTTTATTCAATTTTGGGGAAGAAATCTGGTGAAAAATTTATTGGCATACAAATGTGTATTTGCATAAATACACATTATTGGAAAGAGCACAAAGAAAGGAAAAGGTGCCCTCAAGGCAGTATCAGTTGTCAGAGGGAATTACGTGATTTATAGGAGGTCTCATAGCTGGGGCAGGTGGCACAAAGATATTTATAGCCATCTTCCCAGCAGAACAGATGTGCTTTGTGAATAAAGTTAATTTTACACAATTTCATTAGGCAAATTTTCACAGCTAGGGCCATGATTCATCAGATCACTTTTTCTATGATTATATGTATTTAAATGCCTTACTGAATCACATTACTGCATTCAGAGTCAAGCTCAAGTCTGCAATCAATGGCAACTCTGTCATTGTCTTCAATAGGAAGGAATTTCACATGATTTCTTCTGAGACCTATTCAAATGTTGTCCCAATACATAGATGCAACTGTTCAAACGTTGGTCTTGAAACAATGAGCATTTTGTATTTTGATTCTGATATTTTTATTCATCATGCACAATGACTAAAATGTGAGGTACAGGATTAGATAGAATTCACTTCTACAAGCAATCAGGTTAATTTACTCTCTTCTAGGCAGTATTTATACTTCAATCTGGGAGTAAGCAGGGTATTTTTAGCAGTTTAGAACACCCAAGGGAGCCTGGAATTTGCTTTATAGTATCTCTGTGGTCGGTGACCTGCATATTTGCTCTATTACTACCTGTGTTCACAACTCTTCACACAGATCCCCTGTATCTGAGGAAGAGCTGCTCCAAAAATGGATGAATCTGAAGGCAGATTTGGTGACTGCTTCAGGTCACACACGGGGTGAGGATGACACCAAAGCATTTTGGCTGCCCCACTGCTGTAGCTGGGTGTTTTTAGGAGCAACACATACTAAAAGAATAAGCACTACATAGTGCTGCTTCTTATCCAAATCATCCTTGTAAACTAATCTGAGTTGCCAAAAAAAACCAAAACAACAAACCAAAACCAAACCACCGATTGCCTTGAATGGACATACTGATAACTCTAACACTTAAAAAAAGTTCTGAAGAATTTAATAATAATTTCCCATTTATTAATAACTTGAATCTTAGAATATTCTTTTAGCATTTTTTTTCCGATTTCCTACTTACGTGGAAGACAATGAAGAAATCATCTTTTCCCCTAAATACTTCCATCTCCTCTCTCATCAGAATGAATTAGATCTGAGATATTATCACTGTAAGGCTTTACCACCATTATTTTGTTACAACAGAATTCACAAAACCAAACACCTCAGCTGGCTGATATGACCCAGTTCTCTGGAAGGACACCAGTCTGCTCCAAATTTATCCAAACACCAGATCCACCTGTTCTTAACCCGCCAGCTCTGTAAGAGATGCTAAAGTGGCACCGATTTCTAAGACAATTTCTGTAACAGGTTTGCATGGCAAGGTTTTGGTAGTGGGGGGGGTTACAGGGGTGGCTTCTGTACGAAGCTGCTAGAAGTTTCCCCTATGCCAGATATAGCCAATGACAGCTGGCTTTACAATGGAGCCACCGCTGGCCAAGGCCAGGCCAATCAGTGACAGTGGTTTTGCCTCTGTGATAGCGTATCTAAGAAAGGGAAAAAAGTTATTGCGGGGCAGTAATTGCAGCGAGTGAGAGGAGTGCAAATATGTGAGAGAAACATCTTGCAGACACCAAGGTCAGTGAAGAAGGAGGGGGAGGAGATGCTCCAGGCGCCGGAGCAGCGATTCCCCTGCGGCCTGTGGTGAAGACCATGGGGAGGCAGGCTGTCCCCCTGCAGCCCATGGGCAGTGGAGCAGATGACTGCCTACACCAGGTGGAGGCCAGAGTAGGTGGATACCTGAAGGAAGCTGTGTTCCTGTGGGAAGCCTGCACCGGAGCAGGCTCCTGGCAGGATCTGTGGCACCTGGCATCTGGCCAGGGTCAACCCACCTCACTTCTCATGGTGAGACTGCATAGACAGACTCTGCACTTTTGGACACTGAGCTTCACAGCCCAGTTGCTCTCTGGATCGTCCCTGTTGTTTATGTACATTTTTTCAGAAGACTGCCCACTTTTGTTTAGACAGTCTGTGATTTGCATTTAACCCCTTCAGATACGGTGTATAACGTCTATTACAGAACTCTATTCTTAAGAATGCAGATAACAACCTATGAGTATGATCACACCTGTCTCAGTTTAGTCAAGCCTGACGTGAAGCACCTTCATTTCTTCTCAGAGATATTCCCCACTGTGAACATTTTTTTTTTAAGGTAGATGTATTTTTGCCATTACTTAAAATTCCATCCTTTTTCTCAACCGAGAACAAGATAAACGGTCCATCAAGCCAGCAAGTCATGGAGAGATAATCAGAACAGAAGGATTCTCAGATATAGTGAAAATGGGGCTACAGTATGAGATTAATGTCACAACAAATGGCTCAGTTTTACAGCTCAAAGCAGACGTGGACATGTGCTTACATTTATAGGTCTGATATAAACTTATTCCACTAACAGTCTTACATTTTACAAGACACCAAGAGTATTGCATGACACCCCAATCAAGTTTATGGTTTTAAAATAGCAAATACTAAAGCTTAGAGTCTCCTCCATTGTGCAATTTATACTGCACGAAAACAGATTCTTACTACACCAGACTATCTCAAAAGGGCTTCGGAAGGAGTTAAATAATTTCCTTATCTATAACAAAAAGAAAAGTGGTATAGTCATATAGCTAATGGAAGAGCCACAAAACAATCTCAGTCTCTCAAATGTAGATACAGGTCTGCATCACAAATTTACCAGTTTCACTAGCCTATTAATTTCACTGGGAGGGCTAAACAATACTCCATTAGGGATCAGAAGTGATCTCCTAGTATTATTTCCGCATTCCTGTTCTACTTTGTATATATATATATCTGTACATAAATTACATACATTAACTTCAGTTTATAAAACTTTCACAAGTCTTCAGGATGATTTCAGTAGTATCTTGCATTAATAAAAAGAGAATAACGGATTGAATTTGTGATGACTTAAAAACAAGGTAATGCATATTGAATGGCATCAAATGAATGACATTATGAATTCCTTTCTGAATGTAAAAGACAGAAGAAATAATAATTTAAAAGAAAAAAATAAGTCACATACAGATATCATCTGGGGAGGTACAAAAGACAGGCTTTTTCAGGGAAATCTCCCTTGTAGGATAATAATTAACAAGCACTTTCCAGGCCAGCAGTTGTGAAGCTCTCATTCAGATTTCCCCAAAGAAAAAACAGGCTTTGAATTTTATTTTCTAAAAATTCAGTATTTTCTTACATAAACTAAAGCATATATTCAGGGGAGATATCCAGGATGAACATGGATAAAGTGTCTCTACCTTGAGGCACTTCATTTTTGCCACGATCAGTGTGATAAAATCACTGAGAATTGGAGCAATAAATGCAATTCTGTTAAGGCAAAAATATGATTGCAAACATTGTACATGTATGGCCTCCTACATTTAGTCTAAACTTTTTTGTCATATGCTCTAGTGTCAGATTTTCTCTTACTTCCATTACATATTCTTACAACCTTCCTGCCCAGTCCCCAAAATACCCCTTCTGCTTCCAAGGATAAACAGCACTGAATCCAGCAGCTTGGACTCTGTCTTTTCACCTTCTTTCATGTTTTCCCTTTTTTTATACTTATTTTAATTTTTAATGACATCAGTACTGAGAATTATGAGGTGTGTCTTAAAATCCATGCGAATCTTTCATCGGTCTTTTCTGGACAATTCAATTTCATATATTCTAAGATTTTGATAGCTAAGAAACCTCCTAAGATATAACACAGATTTTTAAACTCAATAATTCCCCTGACAAACAAATACTTTTGAGACTACTTCTGAAGATACTGTCAGTTTTCCTGACAAATCAAACTTCTAAGGACGAGAGGTTGGAGACATTTCACAAGATACATCTCTAGAACATGTAAAACTTGGACAGGGGATACAGCAAAGATGGGAAAAGGTTGTCATTTTAAAGAAGTAAATTACTAGCAAATGTATAAAACAAGCAAAAACCTAACCAATAGCTCAATTAATACTTCCAGAGCTTTTGTTCAGCAGCATGTCTCCTTTATCCAAATGAAAGCATGAAACCAAATTTTTTTTAGTTTTGCTTAGTTTTGTCATATTTACATAGCCAGTGCAATTGATAAATTGACAAGCTTCTAAAATTATTATTTCAAATCATATTTGACATATGTATATTCTCACTAATTTTTAAGTGCTTAATCACACCTACATAATCATGCTGTTGTTTTCAATTGATGGCAGATTTCTACATACAACATACATTCCAGATGTATATAGAACGTGACAATTCCAGAGTAGTACTTTGTGTTCACAGAAAAGGACAGCCAAAGTGTTTTTTTCAAACTATGAGTGGACAGAAAAATTTCACCCAAAGCCTTTTAGCTATTATCACCAAAAGGCAGCTTTTGCAAGTGAAAAAGTGCTTTCATCTATTGAAACTCTATTTTTATTATTCACTCTGCAGATGAAGGTCAACGTTGAAATATACCTTGCTGTGTAATGAAGTCATAAGAAAAAATGTGAAGTCATAAAAAAGAAAATTATTACAACCACTGTAATAGATACCCTGTTTACTCTGCAGATTGCATTACATCATGTAAAACTAAGCTATGATACACACCATTGATACCTACAGCAGATAATTTTGACATCTCTTGGGAAATGACATCTTCAAGAACATTATGTTTATGAACAATATGGTGCCAAGACTGATTGCTGGCCTGAAAAAGTCCCTCATAGTGTTAAATATAAAAATACTTCCTCTGTTGCTATAAAATAATTTGACAAATACATTGCAAATAAGCCGAAGGCTTATAGACAGTCTTTGTAGTTTGTTACAGGAGAAAAAGGACAACACCCCTGTCTCAGTGAAAACAAAATGCTAATGGAAAAAGTAAGAAAGGAAGTAGTACTCACATGAAAGTGATGTGTTAGAGTACAGAGGAACAGAGCCTTAAGCAAATAAGGTCAAAAAAGAAATACTCAATTTCAGATGAATTCTAACAGGTTTAAACCACCAAAGTTGTGTTGGAATGGAATACATTTTTAAACTGTTTGTATGTATATCTTCGGGAACAGATGATGTGATGTACCTTTGTGCTTACACTCAGTCAACAAGGGAAAATCGAGTGACCTCTTGATGCAGTTTTGTAGAACTGCAGAAATCCTCAGTTACACAAAGCGACCATGGATGCCAAGTCTTAGATGCACCCCTAGCACAAAACTTTAACACCTTCAAAGTGGGCTGAATGCCATTTCAACATGAAAAAAAAAAGTATCTGACTCAAATACTGCACTTCAGCTATTTACGTCTTTGGTAAACAGAGAAGATATCTGAAGAAAGGCAATCCTACAGCATAGTTTGAGCAATTTCTTCTCTCCTCACTGATTTTAACTTTGCACTATTCATGCTTTGACCTCTTCCCAGATTTGTCTGCTCTATGGAGTGTTTATTTTGTACAAACTTGCAGGTAGTCAGTCAATTCTCATAACTAATCCTATTGCCTGGAATTGCTTGGGCAATTTTTTTTGGTGGTGTTTCCAGTAGATGCAAGGAGGAACTTCATGTTTGGATTCTTGTCCGTCAAAAAGACACTCTCTCATTATAGCATTTAGCATTTCATACACAATTTTGATTTTGAAATAGGAAATAAAGTGCATTCACACACTAATACTTAACTTTTTGTTCTCCCTGCCTCCTCGCTATACCCATCCGCTGGGCAACACTTTGCTAAGAGGCGGTCTAAGGATTTATTCCTTTTACTAACTTGCAGCTCACATAAGGAATTCCAGATTTTTTTATTTTTTTTTTTTTAAATAAATAACAGCTGATGTTTCTGAATGCAGCAAACCAATTTAGACTGGAAATGAATCAGCCATGAATATTGTTAAGAACATAAGATGGCAGTGGGCCCTCTTGTCCTCTGCTCTAAGGAGGAATGCTACTTCAGGAAAGTCTGGTAGAAACTTATTTTTCAATAGCTCTCTTGAAGGCCTGTTGGAAAACCAGCTATGCTACATCCATGGGAATCCCTTTCATTCACATGTTGCTTGACTTGCATAGCAATTCAGTGGTACATGATTTCCCCCTACAGAAACCATGATGACTCTTTCCTAACAGACTATGTTTATTCACATTCTTAAAGATGTCATTATTTTATATTCTACCTTTCAACCAGCCTCAGAAATCAGACTCAGCCTGTAGTTTCCCACAGAATCCCTTTTGTGAGAAGGAAGTGACAGGGAATTACACTTGCAACCTGCCAGACTTCCAGCGTTGTGACTGTTTGCAACAGTCAGGTAGAAGCCCTGGCCAGCCACTCTGCAGTTTCATATTTGAGTTTCTCTCAGATCAGTGCCACCTGACCTGGTGATTTACTGACAGCTAATACATCTATTTGGTCCAACAATTTCTGTGTATTTACACAAACTCATCTAGCTTATCTAACCCTTACCCTATTTACTGGAAAAATCACTCAGGTGTAGAAACCTCTCCAATGTCTTCAACAGCAAAGAGCGACGAAAGGAATTAACTGAACCGCTTGCCTACAGCTTTATAATTCCTGAGTCCTTCCTTACAGTTTGGTCATTAAGTGGTTCCACTTATGCCCTCCCTGACTTCCTGCTTTTGATTTAAGAACCTTTGACTAGAAGCTTCAGCACCCCTTGCAAGGTGCTCTTCAAATTTTTAGTTTCCTGTCTACATTTGACCTGCCATGATTTATGGGCTTTTTAGTTCTCATTTGGACAAGCTTTGTACTTTTTAAAGGAAATTTTTAAGCCTTCCCCTATGATGGCCTCCTTGCAGTCATGCTCCCAGGATCTGGTTCACTTTGATGGCTTTTTTGTTTGGGTTTGCCTTTTTTTTTTTTCTTTTTTTGCCCCTTTTTTTTTTTTTAAATGTGGAAGTTTACCTGGGCTTCTAATACGACACTTTTGAACACTGCAGGCTATCTACGAGGCATCTTGCTTTTCAGATTACTAGTACATTTATTCTACTAATTGCCTTTTTTTTAAAATGTAGATCTGCTTCGCTACATTAAGTATTTTCACACTGCATTTATTCAGCTTGCTCTCTCCCACTACAACACGAAACTTCATTGTATTGTGAACACCACTATGGAGGGGTCTTCCTTTAATTCACCTTGAAGTAGGCCTTGTGTATCACTTAGGACAAAATTCAGATTTAATTATTTTTTTTTCAGGTCTTAACATTACCAGTCAGTCCTTTACAGTGTCAAATAATTTTATCTCTAAATCTCATCCTGACGAAACACTGCCCAGTCTGTATGTGTGTATATAAAATTTGTTGCTGTTACTAAGTGTCCTAAATCCACAACTTCTGATTTAACTTCGTATTTCCTGACCAGTGTTGTGGTCCTGAACAAGAGTTTGCAGCACAATCCTAGTTACTTTTATTAGTTAATTTTCACTATTTGAGCAGGCAGAAATCCTATGCAATGCCTTTGCATTGCTTCTCTGTTTCTGCAATATTTTTAGTGTTACTAAAACTTTCCATGCTGTGATACTCTCCTGCCTGCACATATTATTCTCTCATCCCTGCAAAGCTGGTAGCCTGGCAACTCTGTACCCCATTGATCACCCTTCTACCACATCTGAGGATGTGTCATACCCAGCTGCAATCTGACAGCCAGCATTCCTGCTCTCGGTCTCACTTTTTTAGGCTTCCAACACCGGCACAGAAGCACTTGCTGGTTCCACCCTTCCCTTGCTGTTTAAAAATCCACATGTCAGTTAACTGAAGGCCCTTCTCTGTTACTTGTACCTTCTTTGTTCCTACCCATTCCTTCCCCTTCCCCACCCCCTCGCCAGCCTGGCTTTTCAGAATGAAACCGAGTGTTGGCTACATCCACTCTGTCGGTCATATCAGCAAAAGCTAGATTCTCCTCCCTTCACATTGGTTTCCTTGGTTTCTTGTTAAAATGTTCATCCATGGGTTTGCCCTCTAGAACATCCCTCCCAGAAAAACACATCTTTACCAACACAGTAGTGACGATCTCTCTCTACACCTCCCAGTAACTTCAGTAGGGTCTGCTACCTTTACACTTGCCAGGCAAGTTAGCCTATGGCCCTCTCAGATGTCAGCTATGTACATAAGGATCAAGTTACCACCACCACCAGCTCCTGTCCTTGAGTCTCCCATGTTCCAGGAACATCCTCAGTGCAAGATGACACTGATAGTCTAGGGACACCTTTGATTCTCCTCACTATGTCAGGCCAGCCACTCTCACCACAGGAGAACATACATGTTTTCTCAACACTAGGAGCCTCTTGCACTGCATACACACACTTAAAAAACCCACCCAGGTAAGCATTTGCACACGCCGAGCATTGCACAGTGTTCTGGGCAGCCCTCAGCACTCACCTTCTTGCTGGGCCCTATGGCGTGAGAAGCAGAAAGCTGCTTGGGTTTATGGAAACCTGTAAGTTCAATTCTTCAGTCAGAGGATGCCCTCCATACCCTAAGCTATCCTAGTAGCCAGGTAAAGCTAGTAGCAGTAGGTACATCTGTGTAGGCAGAAAAACCTCAGAGTATAGAGAGTAACAAAAACCAAAGCAGCAAGCTGAGCCCCTCTGCTGTCCCACAATTACAGCCACTGGTCACTCAGATACAGCTGCCTTGTCATCTCCAGCACCTGGGCAAGCCCCACACTCCAGAGGGTTCCCCCTGCATGCACCCCCTTCAGCCACACATGAGGAAGAGCCTCCGAGGGGACACACACTCTTGTCTGCCCAGGTTGCACACTGGTTTGCCATACGCATGGTAAGAGGAAAGAAGTTACACACTTTTCAGCTGTCAGTTGACTACTAGTGTACCTGATGCGTTTGAAGAGTCTGTTCCTCTGAATGCTCAACTGGGAAAAAAGAAGTGTCAATACTATGGTTCAGCTGCTATTGCGGCTCTTTACTAAACCAACACAGCTAACTTTCTTTTTTCAGGTGTAGTCAGGTAAACCACTCTCCTCAGAAGGGACTTAAGAGGTACCAACCAAAGCAGAGAAGGCAGCAGAGATGTCTTATTTCCACTGCAATCAAGTCAGAGTATGGCACTGAATAGAGCATTTGGTTTACTTTTATGCTTGTGTATTTAATGCAAATTTTTAGGACCAGACTCTTTCACCCAATCCCTTCTATTTAGGCCTTATTTAAGATTAATCATCATGTCTGTCTTTTTGCAACAGCATGGCATTTTCTACTCAAGTTTTTCATCATATGCTATAACCCACAAATCAAGTATCTTTTTATGATTATTTTATCATCTTAAAAACACTAAAAGAAATGACATGCACTACATATAAACAAACACCATTAGCATTTACTTTCAAGTATGCCACTGACAGCAAAAGCAGTATTCTCACCTTCCCTCTTTTTTTTCTCCAGACCCTTATTTCATACTTTTCTAACTATTAGAACTTTAAAAAAAAAACCTTAATGCATCTGCAAGCTTACCAGCATTGCTAGTACTTGAGCTACTTTCACCATTGGTCTTCCTGGATCTTACATTTCAATCATCATTATACAAACTTTTTTCATTTGATATTGTATTTTATGCACTATGTTCGTAAAACCTTACTGAAGTTTAATGAAGACATGACATCGGACAATATTTGCATGCAAAACAAATCTGTAGTCTAAGCAATGCAAAGTATCTATAATCATCAGACAAATTATTCAGTGCAAGAGACAATAAAAAGAGAATGGAAACCAGTGAAGGAAAATTTATACAGAATCTCTTCCTGGAAATCAGCTACCAAATGTTCACTAGCCACGATAATTTAACATACAAAGCTTTATCTATCAAATATAATTGCCATTTATATAAACAATTTTTTCTACATTAAAAAATCCTAGTATCTGTAAGACTCCAATGCAGTTAAGAATACAACTGCAGAATATATCAGTAATGTATAAGCTATGATGTATGTGGGCTAAGTGGCAGATGGAAAATCCCTTTACTGAAATGCTACCCAACAGGAAGGAAAGAATCAGTTTCAATATACCTCTAAAAATTAAAAACGGTAATGAAAATAGAGATGAAGGTGCATACCCTTTGCTCCTGTACTATCTGCATGAGATCTAAGCATTTTAAGACATAATTTATTCTAAGATCAAAGTTGTCCTAGTTCAAGTCTCTCTGCTGGCAGAAATGATTTTACGCTAGCAAATTATTTTACTGTTTTTGTAGTGATTCTCAGGAGATGTGTTTATGTTCTCTCAATGCAGTAGGCAATAACTGATAACCAAGGAAACATTTCAGCTGAGTCAAAGCTAGATCAGAAGTCTGCTTCTCCTTAAACACAGGTAAAAAAAGCACTTGTTCTCAACAATTATAAACACAAATGATACTTCCAGTAGCTAAGGAAGGAGAAGACAGCATGTCCCCAATGAACTGCCACTAGAATTGAGCCAATGCTGCAAAATATTATCTATGAATATTCATTTCAATTTTAAAACACATTTGCTTTGACTTCAATTTTGCATCCCTTTTGTGCTTGCTTTTGGCGTGTTCTAGTAAATTAATTACTAGCAGACATGTTTGCTGAAGCTGTGGATCTTAAGCAAATACTACAAAATATTTACTGAAAGTGCCCTTTAAACTTACAGTTGTGGTTACAGCCAGCAGCAATCTGACTCTTGAGGTTAATTTAGACCTGTCAATGCAGAAGAAAACAGCAGGTAACCCACATCTTTAAATTCCTACAATTAAAATCAACAAGAGTCATTCATGAGTCATAGCGACTTAACTGCATAGATACAGTAAATTATTTTGGATGATAAGCACTTCAGAACATGCAAAGAGTCCAAAAATGTACTGCAAGGTAAAGATGACGCAACCTTTGTCACTTCAGTAGTTATGTACAGGCTTTACAACATTCCTACTGTTGGAATTGCTGCAGGAATGGCAGCTTCTGCCATATCTAAACAGATATTTTGCTTCTGGCAATTTTTTTGTGACTCATTCTTCACCAAAGTCAGAAGCTTTCATCTTAAAATTTCATGCTAACACAAATGAAAAAAACACACTAGCATATAACCTGTATGTCTCAGCATTACTCAGAAGAGCTCAACAAGTCATCTTGAAACACGAGAGTAAATCCACTCTCCCTTGTAAAACAGGGTATAATCTGCTTCCTAGAAATATCCACAAGTTGTACTTGAATTCCTGACATGCTTGTGAAGCCTGGGATTTTAACTCAGCATATTACAACTATTAACATTATTTGGGATTTCCACTTGCAGTATGTGCACAGACTGTTTTTTTTAAGCTGTGCCACTTTTGAATGCCTACTGGTGGCAGGAGGGAACGTATCCAGTAACGTTCCTATCGGTCTTCACCAGGCCCATGTTCTCTCTCATTCTCTGAGAAGCATTTGCCTCACAACTCTCTCCAACCAACTCCAAATACCCTCATGACCAGACCTAGGTTAAAACAGTGTACCTTCCTCTCCCTTCCTCTCTCCAAAAATACATGCCATGAAGCAATTAAGGTAACCAAATATATGTGCCTGTGAAGATGCAAGCTAGATAGCCACTCCAGCAGAGCGCATAGTCTTTCCCCTGCTTAGGAAAGTGCCTTGCTAACATACCTCTTATCAGCAGTATTCAACGCTTAAAACTACTGTTTCTGCTGCAGCCATGAAATGTCTGGACCTGGCAAAATGACTATTGTCAGAGCAGGAGAGCAAAGTAATACAGCTCTTTAGGAGAGGGTCAGGTTTGCAGAAAGTCAGTCTTGTACACTGTTAACTCTAAATAAGCCTTTTTTCAAAAAAAAACAAAACAAAACAAAACAAAAAAACACCCCAATACACTCACACCGACCACCCCCACCACCCCACCATCCCCTCCCCAAGTTAAAGAATACCAGTACAAGTTTGCATTGGAACATCCCTGAAGTGAAAGTGAAAAAATGACCTTCAAAGACTCAGTCTTTGATCAACACAAAACATCGTGAGAAACAGGTGCTTGCAACAGATCAAGAATGGGGAATTATATTCACCTCCTTGAAACAGTATGGCTTTGGGAGCAAGCAGCTATTAAGAAACAGCAGAAAGACTACCTCCAGAAAAACATTCAGTTGTAAGGAAATGGTTGGAAAATAATGAAAAACATGATTGCTTTAATTATTTCTCAGGTAGAGAAGGTCAGAAATTTGAAATACTGAAGGACATTTAGCTGAAAAGTTCAGCAAACAGAAGGAGGAAGTGTTCTGCTATGTCTGTATGCAGGGTCATGTAACACTGAAGAAAAACATGAAGCAGATAATGAGCATTCTTGGGACTATATATAAGATTATTTCTAGTTCTCAAGTTATAGCATTTCAATTCTTGGCTTCCCTTGTCTAAAGCCATTTTATGACTCTAAATGAAAATTTGTCTTTTTATTGGGATGGTTACACAAGCAAAAAATTAAACTCTTCATCTTTGGCTAACAACCCTCAGAGGAACTCTTCAAAATCTTATGGATTTCTGTCTATCAAAAGGTTGTGACAAACAACACTGCAAACAGAGTAACTAGAAAAGTAATGATAATTCAAAGAAACAACCATATTTCACAAAGATGTCTTCAACATTTTCAGTTTTTGAATACTGAAAAATATAGCTACAGATTTCCATGAAAAAAAAAGACAATAGTCTATACTTCCATTGGTGTTTAAACACATGAGAAAACATTTAAGCCTTACCATGCCGATTTCATTTTTACAAGGAACAAAGTGTATCCTATCGAAGACACAGTATGAATGGCTGAAGGAGTCAAGACTATTTTTGTTAAGCTCCTCGTTTTCAGCAAAGAAGCATCTCCCTTTGCGCAAACTTTAGCAGTAGAAGATTTTAGCAGGATGACGACCGCGCAGCTTTGTCCTTCTCCAAGCGCATTGCTGGTAGCCCTGCCAACATGTGCTTCCCACAGACACGCTCCTCATGCAAGGCCAGAACTTGAGCCATGTGCACTGTTCACCTGTCAAAACTTCTCACCAGCTGACCCCAGAAGTCATGTCAGGACTCCAGAGCAAACTGTGGCCTGGCTAACAGTTTCCTCTTTGTAAGTAGGGTCTGACTGCATCCTGATTGCAGAGAATTTTACTGGACTGCTAAGATATAGCATTAATTTTTCAGATATAAAAGATATCCCAACTTATAATTATAGTATTGTTATTTTTCTTTATTCCCAAATGTATATGAGAAAACTATGGTTCAGTTTTAAGATTTCTTATAATTTCAATTAGTCATACTACATATATTTCATGGCTTCTTCCAAGAAAGTATTTTTTAAATAAATGTTTTATTAACAGGAAATTACTCCTCCATTTCCTATGATGTCTTAGTCTAAAAAAAATTAAGAGTAATAATTGGTCTAACGCTAATTTCTCTAACTTTTATTTTATATGATCTGAGGTTAATAGGCTTTATGTTTTTCAAGTGATTTGCTTTCCTGCCTATTTTAACATAGTACAGCATACTGATGGATTTAATTTAAACCTGTGTATTTTTTCAGCTTATGTTTCCTCTGACATAACAGCACCTAAAACACATCAGTACAGCATGACCTGACAGAGCAGAAACAAGGTCTCGTGTTGTGCTCCTTAGTGACACAGCAAGGGAGAGACCTGAGAACATGGAAGGCTGTTATGGGATCCTGTGATCCACATCCAAAAGAGTGGGGACTTTCGCTAAGAAATCTTTCACTCCTTAGGAAAAAGATACATATAACAATTTGGGGTCATATGGGTTTTCATTCAACCAAATACCTATTGAAATGACAAAAATTAGTTCCCCTCAGGGAAGGAAAAAAAAAATCTTAGGCCACTTGAAATAAATCTTTCCACCCACCAGCTTTCTGATGCAATCCCAGTACTGAAACAGAAAGGGTAGATGTAAAGTTCATTTTAAAGGTGTTCTGTACTTCTAGAGAAATATCTTCTCAGAACTATAGACTGAAGGCAGGGACATCATACCCTCAGCAACAGCAGATACAGGCACGAAAAGGGTGGAAAATGGGCTTGGGTCCTAACATCTAGAGCAGCGAAGAATCATAAAAAAAGAAACAACTGTGTGGAGACATTGGGTCTTCCCCTGCTGCCCCTCAGCTCAGACTCAACAGACACATGCAGGTTTATGAGTGTTGCAAGGACCGGGTCAGGAATGTCAACTGCTGGAAGACAGAGACAGCTGTATGATTTACATGAAATATGGCATAGCTGCTAAAGTTCCCAGGTATTGATACAAAGTTATATGCTATCCATATTATGTTTACAGAGTCTTTTTCCAGTGCTGGGGTTGAGGAAGGCAGATTATGATAGAATTTGAGAAAATAAAGGATCAAGCACTCCTCAGTCTGAATAAGTTAATGTGCTTCATATCTTGATTAGTTAGTGATCTATTTTGTTCTTTGAATTGAGGAAATTTTAAAAGACTTTTTGGACAATCTGTCACTAGAGATAGCAAATAAGGCGATGTTCTACAACATTTGTTTCTAATTTCTTCTTGTTTAGGAGTATCTCATTACTGAAGAAATGAACGTTGATCCAGCTGAGGTAATACTAGATGTCAACTGAGAATCTTGAACTGTTAGTAATGACTACATGCTTTCTTCAACTAGCAACTGCCCAGGTAATATAACAGAAGCAAGTGACAATAGGGATTAAGCTGCTGTTATTATTCCGTTTGGACCGAAACTCTTTTCCAAGGTAGCTTTTTTACAAATGAGTGGCCCAACTACCCAAGTTTTAAGAAGCACAGCTATACTCACCATTTCACTTGAGTGGCAAGACTAGAAATACAGGGAAGAAATCTACTGGCCATTGTTAATGAGTGCTAAAGTACAACTCTATGTATTCACATACAGCTTACAAATACTTCTTTTTCTGATTCAGGGTTTCTCAGTTATCCAATAAACTTAACAGTAGTTGAAAGCAGCTATACCCTTGACTTAAATATTCTTTATTTTGCACCAAGTTCCCCAAAATAGGTCTATTAACCATCACTCTCAGACATTTTGAGGTGTTTTCATTTTCACCTTGGACTCTAACAAACATTTTAAACATTAGTCTGATAAACACTTCAAATTTTTGTAGTAATTCTGTAATAATCCACATAAAAGTCTTTTTGAATACATTACTGAATATGTAAAAGACTTAACTATCTATAAAGAAGGGGTGTGGAAAAACTATCAAGTATTAAAAATAGCACAAGACTCAAAAGAATTTGATACATTACAATGAGAAGATAAAAGTTTCCAAAGATATATCCAGAAATACAAGAATTCATAAGTGGTCTACCAAAATAAAATGAGAATATGGAATTTTGTAATGTCTCCTGTTCAACTGCAATTTCTAATTTCAAAAACCAAAATTAACCACTAGCTGAGTAAATATACACAATGCTTTAGTAAATAGTTTGTTCAAGTAGTTATACTTTGCTTTCAGAACTCCTTTAGAACTATAACACTAAAACAATCAAGAAAACCAACAACTTCGTAAGAAAAAAGAAAAAGGAGAATTTAAAGGAGAATTTACAATTATTGAATAAGAACCTAAAGGAATGGCTTGCTTTTTTCTAAGCATGCATGACAGTACTGAAAACTGCCATAGAAATTCACTTTGAGGTGAATGTACACTCAACCATTTCCAACTGCGAGAGAGGTAAGGGAGGCTGCAGAGGCAAGATCGTTTGCTCGCTTCCTGGAGTCCTCCATGAATATGGGAGTCGCGTAAGACTTGCACAAGGCTCATTTTGCAAAGAAATTCAAGATTTCTAGAACTGGAGTTTGCATTTGGATTGTTTTGCTCTATAAAAGGAAGCTATTGTTTACATACTGTATAACAACTATAGAGTTGCCTGACTATTGAGATTTCTGTTTACAGTCAGATCTAGGACATCAACAGTGAGGTGGCACAGTCATAGAAAACAATTATAATGCTTGAAGTTTGGATGAAACAGTGTGATGTAGGTATCAAGGGCACTGGTCTTCCATTCCATTTTTGCAAAACAATAAATTTGAGCTCAAATCATGAAAGTAAATGTTGTGACAACAAACTAAACCAGAATGCTAAATCATAGTAAACCAATGTAGAAATTACAATATAAAGACAAACAACCCTCCAGCTTACTAAAACTTTAAAATTAACATCAAGTATTGACACATTTCTTAAATATAGCTACCTTGTCACAGCCTTTTCTTGACAACATATGGAAAATTGTCCTCCTTTCTTTCCTGCTAAAATTAAACTACCCGCCACAGGAGAGCATCACAAAGAATCACTGTGCAGCCCACGCTGAAAAAGCAACTGTCTGGGCAAGATACTCTATGAAGAGATACGAAGTAAATTAGTTTCTCCCTGGAGTAAGCCTTGCTGGGAGATGCAATCATGTGCACACAAGGAAGATGGAAAAAAAATACAAATTAGCTCAAATATCTCTCAAGTATTTGTTACTGACAGAAAAATATTGACAAATCTTGAGAGTGGTCAGGACATCAGAGCCTGGACAGTATCAGCTCCTCCTAAGTGTATGCTTAAGTTAGAAGATATAGTAGTTATTAGTGTCAAGTACTAATAGCTCATCCATATGACAATGGCGGATCTTGGGTGGAGTTTCCCTTAGGTAAGAAATTCCCTTTCAGATTTTTCTCTGATTCCATTTAATCCTTAACATCTAATCAAAAAAATGCATTGAGGGCATAGAGGTAAACTCGTAACATACAGTAGTATTTGACCAAGAAGTTGTTCCCTTGGAGATAAATAAAAGTATTTCTTCTTAACAAAGAATAAAGCTAATCCTTAGAGATAATATTTCAGGGACAAAACTCCTGCAGGACAAGTGAAAGTTTGCTGAATTGAAGGTTTTCATTACAATTGTGCTCAGACAAATGCCAAAGCCAATTACTAGAATTCATGTACATTATGCTCAATGGTGTGTAAGAACTTCCACGAGATTCAGCTATAGGAATTCAGGTTTTCTTCAGCTAAAACAAGCTAAAAAAAAACCCAAACAAAAAACCACAAGCAGATGAGGTCTTTTTGTTTTCCGTCCATGCTTAAGATTTTTATTCATTTAAAAAAAAACATAGTAATTCTACAAACAAAACATAGATAAAAAATTACTACAAATGAAAAGGCTGAATGTTGTTAACTGCAATAATCACAACATTCTTAGTGTACGTTCTGGTATATGCATGTGTAAATATTTGGAAATTTAAAACAACACAGTAAAGATGGAAAAAAAAGGTGGCAGGGGATTGGGTGAACTGCATATTTCCTTTCAGATGTATTTCCTTGCAGACGGACATTCTGATTGAATCTTCAGTTAGCTAGGTTTAGGAAGAATTGCTACAGATAAACTGGAGCTTTCCCATGATTTGCCATCTAGTGTATATGAGAGAGTATGCATGCACATGAGTGTACACCTGCACAGCTGTCTGACTGAAGTCAGCTCTCCTACATGCTGCAGACTTTCATTTTTAAGGCAGTAGCTGGAGTACATAATATAGTGATGATAATGTAGAAAAGCACTGCTACATCTTCAAGTCCTCCAAACCAGGATGCTACTACAGGTTATTTTACATAATATCTAATTACAACAAGATGCTCCACAGTTTGCTTGAAGATGTTTTAAGCACTATATGAACTATCATGGCTGCCAGAAGCCTCAACTCAGCCATGAATTCTGTGGTACTCTACACTGTACAATGGCAAACAGAGTACTCCCTGTCATTCTGCAAACATTTTTTTTAATTCCACTTCTAATACTTCATAATCAAACACAGGTCACAGGTACCTTCCCAATTCTACCTTAATTTACCTGAGTGTAGTCAGGTATTATCTCAGAGAACGCATAAAAATGTGAAAAGAAAAACTGAATGTGTATTCTGCAATAGAAAACTGCATACATCAGCAGAATGCCAGGTTAAAATAACAATATCCTAACCATACAAGATTAGTAGAGAGAAATCCAACACTGAAAATTAAATTATCCACCCTGACAAATAAAAATATCTTCTACTCCCTGCTTGCAATTTTGGACACTTTTTTCTCTTCAAATACCCACAAAAATAAAATTAAAAAAAAAAAGTGAATAATCCATTACCATTGGAGAACAGCCACAGAAACCCTTCATGTCTCATTAGCTGTTTCGTTGTTTGGTTTGTTGGGGTTTTTTGTGGGTTTTTTTTTTTTTTGGGGGGGTGGGTTTTTTTAATCTTTCCAAGCAGATCCACATCTGCATTCAAAGTACTTTCTACATCACTTGTATCTGGTCTGTCTTCTTCATATACTACAAATAATTTATTGTAGTAAGACCTCCCTCTGCATCAAAACTATATGCAGTTATCAGACCCTGTAAATCTTCCAAGTTCTGTTACTTTTCCTCACAGACTTTCTAGAAGCTAAAAACTTACAGTACAGTATTTTAAAATACAATACAATTTTGAAATTCCAGAATTTACTTCTACCTCTCAGCTTATGTCCCCCAATTCTAACAGCACTGTAAACCAAATAACCTCACTGGGAAGCAATGCACTGCACCTGCTGAAGTTTTTAATGTGAATAATAATGTTCATGTATGTGATATTATTCATCAGAAATAGAGCACTTTTTTCCACCCTATGGTTAGAAATACAGATTTGCAAATACTTGTAAAGGAGAAAAGAAGGTATCAGTGACAAGTCAGTCAGCTCAGATTTTACCTCTATGTCATGAATACAAATGAATTGTCATGAAAACAAACGAATACAATACTACCAGTAAGTAGTAAGAAAATGAAAACACCCCAATAGAAAATGAAATTATGGACTTTTTTTTTTTTTTCCAGAAGGAAAAGGGAGAGTACTCACATTGTCTGACTATGCAGTCAACACAGTTGACTAAGCAACTGCAGAGAGCCATATCAATATCAGAGTGAGACACTTCTCCAAAGCTGACTCAAAATACTTAAGCACACGCAGCTTATTTTCTCCTCACAATTTAAGCTGACTGCTAAGGTGCAGTTTATGCATAGAATAAGTTATTTCTGCTTTGAATTATGCTGCAGATTCTCCCTTCCTTTGCAGACTGCATATAGGACTTAGACTAAAACTCCCTGCTACTCCATTTTTTCTTGGCATTGGTAAAATATCCATCTACAAATGAAAAGTCTTTCCAATGATTCATTTGCTTTAATAGGAACATATACATAAAAATAATAATAAAAAGGGCAACAAACCAAAATACTATGAAGATAATACAATTATCACCTTGGGGATAGGAGAAAGAATGAGCCAGACACGACAGATGTGAGTTGCATCATTTAGTGTATAGCTGCCAGGATCCTGGATACTAAAATGGTGAAAGAAGCCTAACAGAATATGACTGGAAAGGTAATGGAAAGCAGACATGAACCTCTGATTGACGGTTAGCTAAAACACTAAATTCAGATTTCAGAAAGGATTAAGACTATTTAATTCTTCATTAAAATGGTGCTGAAAGAACAGTGTCAAACTCAATTCACAGTTAGCATTTTTGCTAATTGCAGTCACACATTTAGAATTACTACAACTGTGAGGGGAAAAAATGAAATTAAATTTGTGTAGGGAAGCATGGCAGTTAAACAGTGATTATCAAGGAAAATTATGTGGCTTCTGGGAAGTACTGAAAGCATTGATCCCAAATAACTACTATTCATGGGTAAAAGACTATGCACGTTTTATAGTTCTGTAGAGTATTACTTTGCCTTCAGTAAGAGAACAGGTACAGTCCTTAACATACCACAGTAAGACCCGCAATTCCAGCTATAAGCAGCAGATTACAAAGAGTGAACACAACAGAATCTCGAGCCTTTCCTGCACTGGACTATGCATTTACGCAAAATTATGTAGAGTGGCTTATTACTTCTATTGACACATGCGAAATCTTATTTTCCTGTTTGGATGACAGTGGCTATGTTTACACAGGCAGACAGTGCAGTACCGTAGAAAGAACTGCAGAGAAAAACACTAGGTGCTGAGGATTCAATACTGACATGACACCCATTTCAAAAGTTTTTACTTCAAATTCTCTCTCAGTACAACTGACTGAATGGTCACTAGTGGCTGGACGCACAAGACGGACTCATGGAACAGTTCTCTTACATTGAGCCTATTTGCATTTCAGTTCAGGTCACAAGCGAGCCTTCCAATCGCCTCCTCTTACTGTGCTTCAGTTCACACTGCAAATGGCCACGGGACATACAGAGTGGACTCCTATCAAGTTAAACTAATGAAACATTCAGTCCAGGAGGGTCTCTGATGAGCCCTAAACACCAACAGATACTCATTCTACAGGAGCAGATAAGAGCTAATGACTGAAACATTTAGTTAAGCTAGATCCCCACTACCAACTGTCCTGCTATAAAGATCTACTGCTCCCTCTGGGCCACATCTCTTGGTTAACATGGTCACAGCCAATACTTGCCTTTGGCTAGTGCTACTTTCTCTCAACAGTACTAAGAGTTATAAAAGAAAAGATGAGATCCAGAGGAACAAAAACTGAACTGCGTCAGGCATCAAGCAACCCTTACTGTTTGTGGATGAAAAGATGTTTCTGCAGATTACATCCACTCTGACATTTAAAACAACACTATGCAACATACAAGAAAGACACAGCCTCTGAAGAAGAATGCAGACATGATTAGCAACTTAAAATAAAAAAAAATTACTTTTTTAGTTAATGACTTCTGGGGCAGAAAGCAGGCATTTTTCAGCTGCACTATTTAATTGCAGAACCAAGTTGATGGCAAAAGGTTTTCAAGGGAAAATATAATTGGCACTGACTCAAAAGGCAAATAACTTCTGTCCCTCTCCCACCAAGTAAAGCTATATATAGGCTTTAATAAAGCCATTTCCCAATCTGAATTTTATAGCAAAACACCAATGAATTTAAAATTAGAGAATAATATGTTCTTGAATAGAAGCTAAAAATCTAGTTGGATCTAATAAGCTCTTTCTAAGAGATATTCAATTGTCTGTTCACAGTGGCCAGTCCCATTCTTCAGATTCCTCCCTGACTTCCACTCATCTTTTCCAAAACTGTGCTAAAATGTGTGAGAAGAGACCACCACCCTCCAACCATGCAAATGGCACCTGTGTGCTTTTCAAAAAAATTCTACTATTAAACTTCTACTCCCAATTCTAGCCCTCTTCTCACTTTTTTGGTAATATGAATAAAACAAACCAAAACAAACAGAACTCCCATTTTGGAGCAAGAGCTGTATGATATAAGCATATTTCAGTGTCAGAAACTTAATAGCATTTACGTTAGGCAAAATAGCTGTCATTATCTCCTCTGCCCCAATGTTTAGTATCTTTCAATGATCTGGATGAGGGGATCACCCTCAGTAAGTTTGCAGATGACGCTAAACTAGGTGGGAGTGTTGAACTGCTCAAGGGTAGGAAGGCTCTGCAGAGGGATCTGGACAGGCAGGATTGATGGGCCAAGGCCAATTGTACAAGGCTCAACAAGGCCAAGTGCCGGGTCCTGCACTTGGGTCACAACAACCCCATGCAACACTACAGGCTTGGGGATGAGTGGTTTGAAAGCTACCAGACAGAAAAGGACCTGGGGGCATTGTTTGACAGATAGCTGAATATGGAGCCAGCAGTGTGCCCAAGTGACCATGCCGCTGTGCTCAGCACTGGTGAGGCCATACCTCAAATACTGTGTGCAGTTTTGGGCCCTTCACCACAAGAAAAACATTGAGGTGCTGGAGTGTGTCCAGAGAAAGGCAACAAAGCTGGTGAAGGGTCTAGAGCACAAGTCTTATGAGAAGCAGCTGAGGGAACAGGGGTTGTTCAGCCTGGAGAAAGGAGGCTCAGGGGTGACCTTATTGCTCTCTACAACTACCTGAATGGAGGTTGAAGTGAGATGGGTGTTGGTCTCTTCTCCCAAGTATCTAGTGATAAGACAAGAGGAAATGGCTTCAGGTTGTGCCAGGGGAGGGTTTGATTGGATATTAGGATAGCTTTCTTCACTGAAAGGGTTATCAAGAATTGAAGCAGGTATTTAAAATGTGTATATGTGGCACTTAGGGACATGATTTGGTGGTAGACTTGGCAGCGCTAGGTTAACAGTTGGACTCGATCTTAAAGGTCTTTTCCAACCTAAATGATTTTATGAGCAAAGCAAATGCTCATCCTTAGAGGACACGACAATGTTGTAATTACTATCAGCTACAATTTATAACTTGTACGCAGTTTTCAAAGCCAAAGTGATGACATAAAGACTAAAATCACTGACTACTTAGAATAAAGTCTTTCTGAAAACATAAGATCTTATACAATCATTGAAGTTACTTACTTCAGTATGTCCATGCTAATTCTTCTTCTGCTCAGGTCTTGAAGAAAATGTATGAGTATTTGAATATCCACAAGAAGTATATCAATAAAAGGAGTATATTTATACAAATAAGAAGCTTTTGATAGCCAAAACAAATTGTTATAAAGCACAAAAATCAGTATCTTTCAGTTCTTTTACTCTCCTTCAGATCTATTCACATCCTGATGCTGTTAAGATGATAACAAAGAACTACCTTTGACAGTTGACATAGTAGATAGCACGACAATCATGGATCTTAAGAAATACTCCGTGGGAAAAGTGAATCCTTCAGGGGAATGTTTGCTTTCCTTCTTTACAGTAAAATGCAGGAACAGAACCACTTTTATTCTGTTTGTTTTGGGGTTATTTTTGTTGGGTTTTTTGGTTGGTTGGTTTTGGGGTTTTCTTTGCTTAGATAACTTCAAATGTCACTGGTTAATTCTTGGCAGACAGGGCAAGTACATTTTTACTGACATTCTGAAGTATTTAAGTGAAAATTTCAAACATCCATAATTCAGAAACCTCAATTCCCTTGACATGCATTTCAACACCAAAATATTTACTCTATGCTATTTTAAAAGAACTTTAAAAGTTAAATTTTTTCACTAATCTATTAAAAAAAAAAGATCGCACAAACCCTGTTTTTTGGTGTTCTTTTTTTTTTTTTTTTTTAAATTAACTTTGTAACTAGAAGAATATAGAATGATAGAAACTCATGGGAAGACTCCCCTGAGATTATGCAGTGTCTTGCATTGTTATTCATTGGGAAACTGGAAGTTTTTACTTTCAAGATAAATGTATTTGGTTTAGAAAATAAGACTCTACAGTTCCCAGTCCCCTGGCACCCTGCAACAAAAACTGGACTAAGCAAATTAAGCCTGACCACCACTGAGCAAAGATGTGCAGCTTTTAATTAGATAGCATGGGGATGATGGTTACAGGCCTTCTGAATAGATTGTATTTACCGTGCCATTCAACCTCTAGAATATTGAGCAGTTTTGTGAAATAGAATAGGGTCTAAAAATCACCTTACAATTATAAAAAGCATTTTATCCTAAAGGTTCCTATAGTGTTTTAGGGACTCCACAGGCAAAGTAAATCATCTTGCAGAGGAGAACGAGTGCACTCATCAAAATGTAAATAACAAACGAGAGGAAGGTACAAAGTAAGGCAGTTCTGTTTCCACATTTCCTGAAACTGTACCAGATGGCCCAATGCTTGCCTTTCATTAACTAGTGTGCTGGGATAAAGCTGTGTTAATTAAATCACTAAACTACCACTAATTCTTTGTTATTTACTAATTCAACAAATTTAATTTTTTTTTGTTTCATTCAATACAGCAAATTCTAATTAAGTCTTGGAAAGCTGAAAGGATCAATAATTAAATAAAATAGATGAACAATGATACGCAGTTGTCTGTTATAACATTAGTAACAAAATACAAGTTCAAGGCACAACGTAGCTTATCTGGAAGGAACATTTTGCACTAGAAAGACCCCACAGAACAAAATATTCAAGCAAGGAAGTTTATAAGATAGTCGCTAGAGCATTACAAATGCTGCCAACACACTAATGAAGATGTAGGCTGTTTATGACCGAGCTGTACAGTTTTTCCCCAAGATAACCTCACAAATGGTACAGTCTTTTCAGAACCTGACTTTATGGCCTCCCAAGTTACAGAGCTTCAGCTTCCCTGTATCAGCCATAGGTAAATAGATAGTACTCCAAGCTACAAAGAGCAGATCTATCTCTGCTCAGGTTCTCTTCACCACAAAGTCAAAGTCTTGTCAGAAAAGTAGCTAGAGTGCCAGGCAGTCCTGTTACCCTTTCTTCCCATGTGGCCTTTTGGGGAAAACAGCCAGCTGAGTAAGCCAGAACAAGCCACCAACTGTCCTAATTGTTCCCAGCAGGACTAGCAATTCAGAGTCTTATTCAATTGTTTCCTTTCATTTCACTCTCCACTTGCAACAAGCAATCCTGGGAGTGCAGAATATTATTTATTAGGAGCTGTTCTTTCACTCAGCCATAGTTAGTCAAGAAGTTGTTTCTTTATCTAGTGTTGTAAAATTTGAGAACCAGTCCATAAAATAATCAAATCTTGTTGCTCTTTCCATGCGAGGCCTCAGGCAACCTTCTGGGTCCATGCTGAGGAGGTGCACCAGCACTAGGACTGCAAAGGCCCAGCCCAGCAGGCACACAAAACCCTGGAGGCTAAAGAGTGCAGAGCAGGAAGCAGAGGAGGACTGTTCCTATTCCAGAAGGGCTTATTCACATTGCTTAAAAAGTTACACAGCATAGCTTCGGGTCCATGTTTAAGGCACATATTAGAATTCCTCAAACAATCAAACAATACCCTTCATCTAGTTGGAGTGCCAGCCTACCTCATAGCATATGGGAACATCCCATGAAAACATTTGCAAATTCACCAGAAATACTGGGACTTTTTCATCATTCTAAACTTATGTTTGAAGTAAGAGAATTGTACAGGAAGTTGAAACTAATTAAATCAATATAGAACAAAACAAATTTACCACCAGCATAACAGAATCTTCTGTCAGAAGACAGAAAATATTGTTAAGCAAAGAAGTCTACTTAAGAACCTTTTTTTTCTAAAAGATTGGACTGTACTGGAGACTGTTGAGCAGACAGTGCGAATAGTACCCAGGGTTAGTTATCAATGTTTCTCTAGAGAAAAAGAGATTAGCAGCAGCACAGAGAATAGCTAACTACTTTCTTAGGTAACAGCTGTCGTGCTAATACTCTTAGAAGTTTGGCAAACAAGCCTCTATCAAATGTTCATGCCAAATGCTCAGCTGTGTATATGGCAGGTGTAACTACCTGCCCAGTTTTTAATTCTTTCCATATTTGTATTTACGATTCTTAATTGTGTAGTTTCTTGATACACTCATCCATGAATTAAGCCAGTGCCAAAGAACTAGAAACTAGACTTGTTCATTTGCATCCCAATAACAAATTATTATTTGACTCCTAAGAAATGGTGAGATTCTAGGAGAAGTATTGTCTCAGTTTTGTTACTGTGGCTTTTCTTAAAAGAAATGTGTATGTATAACAGGACACTTGAGCGCCATTTTTATTCTGAAGCGTTAGTAAAAAGAAACGCAAGAACAAGCATCTGAATTACATAAAAGGATGATTTCTTTGGATGGTTTCCCAAGTGATTGGTTCAAAAATTCAAGTTGTTGGAGAAACCTCTAAGGCACAGAGTCTGCTCATGCAGATAGGCAGAGTGCTGAACCCACAGTATGTCCATTCCTTGGATGAAGTGTGTGTCACTTCTTCCTCTGTCTTTCTGAAACTCTGCTTAGATGGTACAATTCTAAATTCCAGGTGCGGACTGAGAAATGACTCAAGGCTAACTCACTCACTAAACCTCTGATCTCACCCCTGTCGCCTTTAAAGGCAACAAATCAGCCTATCTTCCCCTCCCAAACCTGACTGAGTTCAGATTCTAAGATAGCACCTTCCTGCCCCCAACAGAATCCAGGCTGAGGGGTCATTTGAGATCACTGTCAACCCCACAGAACTACATAAAAGTTATCTTTTGGCTGCATGCTGTGCAGATATAAACACTGAAGAGCATCTGTTCTCAGAGCTAATGCATAGATCTCCTTTAACACACAGATTCTTTCAGAAAAATTGAGAGGCAAATACACTACAAAATAGGAACCCTGACAGCTTTCATATTGGATTTAACTGAAAGAAATAAAAGTTGTAGCCAATTTTATTTATACAAACTAGCATTTCTCAGGCTTTTTTCCCACCCAATATTTACCTAATTAAGCATCAAGTCTTCCTCTGAAATTCCCTTTTTTTTATTGATTCCTTTTTAGAAAGGATTTATTAAGAAACGCATATAGGCAAAGCAGGAAGTTCAGTGGTCAAACTCCATTTACAGTCAGATACCTCTTCCTTTAAGAGAAGACAGCTGATACAGTAGACAGTACATACACATGATACATGTGTAGACATGTATACAAAAGCAGAGAACCTCAAGTACAGCCTACATTCAAAAGCGAGGACCCCAAGTAAGAGCAACTTATATGTGCTACTGTTCCATCAGCCAGCTAACAATAATGAAACATGGCTGATTTACATTGCATTCTGACTGGTGACAGTTTTGTTCAGCTTCCCTCTCTTAGGAAGAAATTGTGGAAGGAGGTGAAGTGTGTATAATTATACTTTCTCCCAATTGTTTGTGGTGCTCAAGCTGAACTGTACTTCTGTTAACTAAGATGCTTAGGAAGGTCACAGTCTTCAAGGGATTATGCTCTACTGAAAACTGAATAGTGGGGTCTAAAATATTGCTTACCTGTACCAATACCTCAGAGACCAGCTTAAAACATTTCAAGACTTATTTCAATACGAGGGTTTTCTTTGTGGGTCATTGGATGTTTGTGTTTGTTTTTTTTTTTTCCCTCCCATTTATCTTTGAGATTTTCTTTGTGCAGGGTGGGGAAAGAAAAAAAAAAAAAAAAAAAAAAAAAAAGACTGCATTTGTTGTATTTTTTTTTTTTTTACTACTGTTCTGGAGCTGAGATTATCAAAAAACCAGCTAAAATATTTGCAACAAGTTTAGTCTTTGAGAAAAAGAAAGCATTTGTTCTTTTACAAAAGAAATAATAGTTAAAGTGAAAAAATACTTCAGCACGCAAAAATACAACAACATGCATTTGGCAAAGCACCTCACGCTTCTTGTAAAAGATATGGGGAAGAGAAGAATGGAAAAGTGAATAAGAGAAACTTCACTCTTGTCCACATGTCCTCTGATTGAAGGAAAAACAAACCAGAGAGATAATAAAATCAATCAAAAAAAAATCCAATTATCTTGAGGAAATAATTGTATTGAATCTGCCATACTGTGTATTCAAGATAACATAATAAAAAAAAACCACTAACACATTCCTGGATAAGTTAAACAGTCATCATATCATGAATCTGTGTTTCCAGTCTTCAACCTGCTTGCATTTCTTTTAAATCTCAACTCCTTAGATTTACAGTAACTAGTCTAGAGATAGTTACATTATCTGTTAGTTGCATTTCATCCTAAACTACTGTCCATGCAAACTTCCTATCAGTCAAACTCGTTTTGGGAACATACATGAATTACTCCTAAAGATACCCAAAGATCATCTGAGCACTGGGAATGCACTTGTTTATTCATTAATGTATATTATCAGGTATCAAATTTGATCTCTGCGTAATTAGAGAATTCTGCTCCTCTTCCTTTGAAACACATGTGGAAATACTTTGTCACAGCTATCAATAATGCTCTTCTAGAGTAGAAGTTACATTTTAACCCTCAACTGCCCAGTTGCTCCTTCCTTCTTGATCTTAGATAAAGCATTTTTCAACTTGCTTATCTTTAGTGAACAGGTAAAGAAATTAGAGGACTAACTAAATTATTGAAGTCATACAGTTTATGAAAGTAAACCTCCAGTTTATCAAGATCTGAAGGTCTGTGACACAATAATGAATAAATCTGCCTTAATCAGAAAGTAGTCCACTCTTTCTCAGCCTGGCATTTTCTGCTCTCTTGCAATGCAATTTTTGAAAGGAATAATTATGCTTTTGTACCACTATCAGAAATTGGTAATACTAAAAAATTCACTGTATGCACCGTAGTCTGCAGCCTGTACCAAGAAGAACTGTGGGTACCATGCGTTTCACATCTCTTTTAAAAATATAAGGTTTTAATTAAGACCTATGTTTTTCTACACTTTAACAATCTCACTTATTAATCTTTGACCCTATACACCCAATCCGTCACTTGCTAAATTAGCTGTCTGTAGTATCATTCTAAACAGCTTATTTTAATGCCTATGATTGCTATTGGCTCCTTTGCAGTCTCAAATAGCTGCTCCGATTTTTTCAAACAATGAAGTGTAATTCTGAATATTGACTTACTGATTGTGTCAAAGTATGAATGACAAAAGGATTCCGTATGTCACATGAAATGTGTTATTTTATATACCTTGCTAATAGGTCATAGATGTGTAAAACTCATTGGTAGTCTAGGAATAGCATGTAATATTAAAAATTTCAAATTTCTTCAAAATAAGTCTTAGAGTCTTAGGATCTTATATGCTATTGAACACACTAAGTAGCAAGTAAAAATTCAAACCTAAGGGCTGAACCCATCATCACTACATTTTCCATATCCAGTTACAATTCTCATCCATAAACTATCTCCTACTTCCAATTATTAAATGAATGTACATGTCCTTCTCTTACATATCTTATCTTTTTCAGTTCATCAGTACACACTGGTTCTATTTACAGACCAAGGAAGAATTAAGTCTGGTTTGTATCCTCCAGTACCAGAATTGTGCACAGTAAATTAAGATGTTTATTTTGAGGAAATGCATTTTTACTCAAAAAGAAAAAATAGGTACCTCAAGATATGCAGCTCATCAGTGACATATCCTAGGACAAAGAACATTTTTTGATATTTTCAAAAGCAGAGCTGTATTATCCTTCAGGTGAAGAATTGTGACTTTCTTTCATCAGGGAAACAGAGCACTGAAAGTGGAGGGGTGCAGCATTCTTCACTACCACCTCTTGCACGCATTTGAAGATGAAACTACCATCGGTGGAAACTTCTTTTAGCCACTGGGGAAAATAGTTCCTAATGAGCTTAAAAGTTCCAACGTAAAGTTGACTTTTCATAAATCCTTCATTTGTTAAGAGTCAGAGTTGTTCCTAGAAAAAAAAAAAAAAATCTACTTTCCCCTGAGAAATTGTAAGGTTCTGCAAATGAAACAACTTCCCAGTCTAGTAAAACCCTATTCATTATGGAAAGACTACAATTTGGTAATTACAGTTGATCATAAATTTTCCTCTCCCTCTCTACCCCTAGTTTCTTATAAGAATTACGGAAGATCTTTGTTTTACTGAAGTTTCATACAATAATATATATAAAAAAAAATTATATTTTTTAAGGAAAATGAAACACAACCTTGTACTAAAAACCTAGTTCCGCAAAAAAATTAATAGCAAAAAATAATAGTGGGTGTTAGAGGATAATTACTTAATTCTTTCTCTAAGAAACATACGATAGGATGGACATTTGAAAGTCTAATTCAAGTCTAAATCCAAAACTCTAACCCAATTTCAATTATTGTTTCTAATTAATCTATCCCCTCATAAACCTACCAGTACAAAGAAATAGTTACTTTAACTTCAAAGTACTAATTTTAAGAAAAGAATATTGTTTGTATTTCTGCTTCACAGGTGGAACAACCATTAAACTGTACTGCTAGCTGTTTGTAAGCTGATTTTGTTAGAAACAGGCTAGTGCTGCAAATATTTTAATCACAGGGTGTAAAAGCAGAGAGAAAAAGCAAGCTTTATGGTGTACAAAGCAGCCTGTCACGCTACTGTGCCCTGAGGGTGAACATAATGCTAGATGCTTTATCAAATCAAATAAAAACAGCTTGTACCTTTCTTACATTAATTAGTTCATGACTGAACTTTAATAAACCCACAAACTGTCTTTAAAAGTTTCCTTCAAATTTTTAAGCTTTATCTTTTTATTTAAAATTGCCCTAGTTAATGGAATTTCTGAACAAATTCAGTGCAGTGACAGAGGGTTTTTGCCATTCAGTGCTTTATTCAAAGCATTTCAAACCAGCATACATATCCTTGCTCAAAATATTTTGTTATAATTTTCATCATAATTCTCATTTTTCTTTTCAACTAGCTCTTATATATGTTTCTACTTTTACAGCTAACTCATCCAAAGGTGTATTATTTAAATGTCCTCTAAGACAATAGTAAGTATTTTGAACACATTAAAGAGGAAAATAAACAAGGAACCAACGGAAAGTAGACACTACAAATAATCCATAAAATTGCCTGTTTCTTGTCACCAGCTAGTACATTTATGCAACCAAAGATACATAGTACATAAACTCCTAAAGCTAGCTCAGGTTTCACCTGAAACTCTTAGCTTCTGTGTATTTAAATTCAGATTCATTCATTCATTCCCAGGAGAAAGAAAATAAATTTTTATCTGCCTCTCAGTATAAGCCGATTTCTAGACTTGAACGGCTGGGAAACTAAAATATAGGTAGTCAAAACAGAGCAAGTAATGAAAATTAATTTCCAACTTAACTCTAGAAAAAGCAAGCAGCTTACTAAAGCTGGTCACAAGTAGTGAAATGGCTGATGAAAGGAGAGGCTTTGCAAAAAGCTCACATACTTCTGAAAGATGATGTTGTAGCATCCATGGATAACAAAAGTATAATGATAGTTCTATTTAAATCTCTGCAGGTATATTATACATCGCATTAATGCTAGTGAAGCTTCTCTTCAATGCAATCTAAAAAAATGATGTTACAGATCTTCCAAATTCAATCATATCACTGTTGACAAGATCAGCCATCAGAATTACACAAAGAATAGTTAATTCAGTGGAAGACCAGGTAAAACCGCATCTCCTATGTAGCGAAATGTATTCTAAACCACTCAAGTTACATGCCTTCTATCACAATAATTTTCTTGTTAGCAGAATTTCAGAAGAGTCACAGGGAGCAAGGAGAGAGTATGGAACAGTTTGGGAACTGCTACCATCAAGTCTCACTCAAAAGGCTCAGTACTCTATCTGTTTTTGCATCAGATGAAATTTATCTGGTCTTCCATGCAGCTTCACTACTATCCATTTTATGAGTCACTTAACAGTTGTGTGAATTAGCCGTTTCTTTCCATAGTTTTCATATGTACCAAAATCAGATGTCATTAGCTTTAGAAAGGCCACAATATACTTATTCTGGAGATTGTAACTCTTACTCTTGATTTAAACTGACATGGAAAACAAATTTGGTTGGAGGCCCAGCTTTTTGACTTTCCTTCGCACAATGTTTCTAAGAGTCTACTAGAAGCCTACAGTTTTTAAAAGTAGGTGTGATGGTCGAAATTTAAAATCCAGTCTCATGAATTCTCAAGTCTCTGTGAAGTGAAAGCTAGTTTGGGATGCGTAGTTACTGCACAATCAAATCAAACAAATTCATACAGCCTTACCTTATTTTGTTTTAAGACAGAGATAATGAGATAAAGTTTCCATCTCCTGAAAAAAAATAATCAAAAGATCTAAGAAAATATTGGTTGTGTTTGTTGAATAATCCTTTAGAATTAGATAAGATTGGCAGCATTTGATTATGAATTAATGGGAAAGTTTCCTACCCATTTGAGTGCTGATTTTTGAGTTCAGAGTTTTAAGCCATTATTTTCCTACGGCTTTACATTGGGAGAAAAATATGCATTTTTCATTTTGATCTATGTAATTATTCTTTTTTACACATCTTGCTTGTACTTTGGAGAAAAAACCAACACATTTTCTGAAGGTAGCATTTAATGTCAGTAATCAGCAACAATTGCTAGTCTTTGAAACAGCAGTTCAAACTATGCCGAAATAAACAAAACAGCTCTAATACAGAAAAACTTAAAATAGCTTTTCCTCTAATTTTAAATCAATGCAAGCCTTACAGTGGTATGAGTCTGCAGTCATTACATCGTGAACATATTCACTTCATCTGCACTCCTCAATTATGCACCAGACAGCTAAGGCAAATATATAATAAGTCAAGTAAATTGACGAGAAAAAAAAAAAAATCACAAAAACAAACAACTGCTTTTCAAACACCATGGCATCTGTAAAAAATATCCCACATCTTCATACACTCTTTTTGCTCTAAAAAATATATGCAATGACAATACTGTAAATCTATTCTAGCCAACAAAGGAACCATTAATGTATCACAGTTATCACTGACTAATCACTTGTTGACTAATCCTGACATTATGGTAGCAAGATAAAAAAACTCCATCCAAAATAGAGTAATTTTTAAACAACGGTCAGAAGACAGTTGGCCATATATTCAGTTGTGCTTGTTCTCCTTGATTCTATATTTATTCCCTCAATCTTATTTGAATTTCCCTATTATTAAAATTAAGTCACTCTCAAATTTGCTGTTTTAATGCCCAACTCAATAGCGGCTGGAGTATCTGGCATGACAAGAGTCTGAAGAACCACTTCATGAGGTAACGTATCTTATAAATTTCTGCATTTTTGGCTTTTGGCTATAACCACTATGTGGGGAATTTTATGTGCATAAACATTTCTACGCTAGTTCTCACTAATGAAGTTCATGTCATCTTGTTCATAAAGTTGACTATTATATCAAAAAAACCTGATGGCATTAGTTCATTTTTCCTCCATTAGAATCACTTCCAAGCTTCATTAGGGTGAAAGCTGTGCACATCAGCAGTGGATTACTTGAACAATCCAGTTAAGATTTTGCATTGTCTATTTAACTTCCTCAATACTTCCTCAATATTAAAGAAAAAAGATTTGATGCTGCCATTACCCTATCCATCCCAAAACCGTTAGCACTGAAACATTTTGTCATCACAGTGGCAGATTTACTGAGTTTAGCTAAACTGGAGACTATTAAATCCCCAAACATTAATCCTCTTTGAATCAAGAGCTGTAGAATGAAAAATAAATACTCTAGTTCAAAAAACTGCATCAAGTCCAAGTACAACAGGGTTCCTCGAAGATCATTAGAGCAATTATTTAAAAGAAAAATATTCAATGGTGAAGCTTCATTTGCCTGTGCCACTGAATATGATAGAAGCATAGAATGATTTAGGTTAGGAGAGATGTCCAATGGTCTTCCATAGTAAGGTCCAACTAGAGCAGACTGCCAAGAACTGCATCCACTCGAATACCTCCAAGGATGGAGACTCCACCACCTCCCTGGGCACCCTGTTCCAGTGTTGACCACGCCTGAGGTGAAAAGAATTTTTAGTATATTCTGTTGAAATTTCCCATTTTCTGCTTGTCTATGTTGCTTGTACAGCTCTAGGAAGAGCCTGGCTCCATCTTCTCTCCATCCTCCAATGTTTGCCTTTTTCTGGTCATTAGAAAACCCCCACCACCTCCAATCTCCAGACATTCCAAAGATGATAGCAGCCTTGCAAGGACATCATCCATCTCTCCGCATGCTTAAATGGCTATACTCAGCCTTACTATTTCTGCATCTGTTGCTGCTAAATCACTTGCCCCTCCTCTTGGCAGCAGACATAGCTGCCTTTCCCAAAGAGCCTATGTCCACCCATCCACTTCAGCCACAGGAGCTATATCACCACATCTTTGTGATCCTGATAAGATCATAGCTCGGCAACTGTGCACAGATTCCTAATTCCTTTTGTTTGCTCCTTGCATTGCATGCATTTCTGCGCAGGCATTTGAGATGTTCTCCCATTACTCCTTTTCTCAAGGAAAGTGTCACAGCCTCCCTTTTCATGCTCTCTCCCAACTATCGCTCTTCTCCTGTCGTGTTAGTGACATGGCCACATTTATTCTGGTCACTAAATCAGGAAGCTAGTTTCCCTGGAGTAATACTGAAAGCCTTTTTAGAGGAGCCTTTCTCTTTTCAAGATGTACAAGGCTTCTGAATTAATGAGTTGTATGAGGTATTTCAGAGGTGGGTAGCTGGAGAAGCCCACACAGAAATGTCAGTGTTATTTCTAACAGTAAATGCCTACTTAATGCTCATATTGGACAATATTTCCACCATCCCACAATATTCCTAGTAAACTGTCCTAGTCTTTTCAGGTTGAAGCAGCAGAGAATTCTTGGTCATGTATGAATGCAAAAATATTGCAGAATTGTTCAAGGAAGAATATGACAGTGTGTTTTAGTTACTCAAGAAAAAATATAAAATTAAAGGTTCATTAGCATGCAAAACCATGAATATATGAAAGTTTCTCCCTGACACACACAAACCTAAAGAGTCAAAAGCAAGGCAAGTTACACTTCACCTGGAGTGATTTATAGCAACACACATGCAGAGACAAATAAATTATCTGCAGAAGGAAGGAAGTGGTTTAGCAAACTGAACTATTTTAGCAACTGCTGATAAATCTCTTACCTGTAACTGACAGAAAACTGGTTCAGTATCATTGAAGTCAGGGGAGCTATGATGCCACATTCCTCTGAAAGGTCAGATTCCCACTGTCATCCCCCCTCTAGCTTGCAAACACGCTTCTTTCTTTTGCCATTATTCAGTTCTTAGTTAACTCCTTTCTTACCTTTTGCTCTGTCTGATTCTTAACAAGAATCATTTCAAGAGCTTGTTTGACAACTGAACCCATAGTCTCCAATATTTAGTAACAGAACTAGAGCAGAGTCTTATTTTGTCTGATCAATAACAGTTTGAAACAATCGGGGCTCAACAAACCACAGCACCACATACTTGCTTATTACTATACTGTTGCCTGGCAAACCCTTAAGATCATGCATAATGTATTTTAATCATATACTTAACATAGATACTCTGTCAGCCTTTAGGTCACTGGAACTAAGTAATGCAAAACAAACGTAATACCTTGCAGTAAAGTATTCAGGCATATGTAGAAGTCTACTACACCACTCAAACCAAGATGTATGCTTTACTCCAGCCACTTTGCTGAATAGTGGCTTTCGTCAAAATAGAAAGCTTGTTGGCTGAAAGCATATAATTTGACATTATTGTTACCACTCTCTCCTGCATCAGTGGAATTCATCTCACAGATAAATCATTTTTCTAAACGTCACTATTCAACTTAGAAATACTATGAAAATAAAGCAGCAGAAACTATTTTGTGTTATGAAAAAAAAATCTATTTGAAAGTGTAGCATCTTGTTGGCTGTGAAACGTAGAGCTGCATAACAAATTCAACTTTCTCAAAATGGAAAGTGTATTGCTGCTTGTAAGGATAGCTGATAGTCACCTGAAGTTTAGAAGCTAGAAGCTAAGTGTTTTGTTCCCTGAAACAATTTACCAGTAACTCCCTTTGTTGTATTTGGGTAAAAATGCAATATACTCAGCCCTGTCCTGTGCAACCTGCTGTAGGTGAACCTGCTCCGGCAGGGGGGTTGGACTAGACAATCTCCAGAGGTCCCTTCCAACTCCTAACATTCTGTGATTCTGTGTGATTCTGTGATATTATTGGATTACATTGCTGAGTTTCCCTTTGGACGCTTCTCTAGGGGAAAAGCCAGGCCCTTTAGGAACAATAGAGATAAGAGTGACAGTGAAAAGCAGTTACAAGAATATTTTTCTAAGTGGCATCCCTGCTACTTACTAGAGCATTGTGCAACTTCATTGCACAACTACAGCTTTAACGAGATGTGACCAGAGCTTGGGATCATTTGCTTATGAAGCCATATTAGTAAAGTTTCAAGGTAGAATAATTCTTACATCCTATTTTATTCTCCCAGCAGTTCTTGATAGTAGAAATTAAATAAGGCTGAACCGTATTAGCACTGGCAACTCATCTGAAATATTTAAGACATGAAACATCATGAACTGTGAAAAAGGGCAACACAAGACCACTAGAACTGACCACAATAAGACATTAGGAAGTTTAGGCTCCAGCCTTAAATCCTAAACTTTCAAACTTAGCAGCTCACCGGTATATGGAACCAAATGTACTGCTGAGCTACTTTTCCTTCCTTGCCGTAAAACCACGATTCTGCAATCAATGAGGAAGATGTTTATTTGTATGGTAGAAATCTCCCTTAAGTATTCATGGCTCACATTCACAAGAGTACCTAGGGATTTAATTACAAAGACTAATGGGAGAAAGAAACAAAGGAGCTGTTGAGGGTCTGCCATTCATTTTATGTTTTCCCAGTGAAAACTAGTTCAAATCTGGGCATATATTTAAATGGTTGAATGAAAAAGAATGAGAGGGAGCAAGCTGGCCACTCTGAAAACCCGCAGTGTAGAAGACACATTATACATAGGAGTTTAAATTTGAACTAAATTGAATGGAAGCTTATAAAAATACAACATAATGCTTAAACAGACTAAGCACAGAGTTTTAGCTATTGTCCATTTGTATAACAGTTACATTTGTTTTGTGTTATAGTCCAAATTCATAATCCAAAAATAACATCGTATATCAATTTGGTAAAACTAGTAAAAATTAAGCTGTTATTAGAAACGTTTACTATTTCTTCTAGCTCCTAAACACCTTCTCGACTTGGTGTTTTGACATGAGTTTCCATTCTCTCATTTCCAGGTCAGATTCTTTTTTTCTGTCTTCGCCTATAGAACTCAAAGTTCTGAGATTGTTTCACAGATGGTATTATCATTGTTTGAAATTAATATGCTGGTCATGAAAGACAGACAGCTGACAGCATTGGAAACCAAATCTTCAAGTCATAGGATGGAGCAACTGGGCAATGGTTGTACTCTTGCCTATACCAGTTCATCTTCCAGGCCTCTTTGGCCTGGTTGTTTTCCTATCTTTCTCTGAGCTTTTCCCAGTTGCTGCTCTGCATGCCCTTATTCCACAGGAATGACCTATTAACTTCAAAAGATATGTCAAATGAGCAATCCTACAGAAAATAGTGAAAACGCTTCTGCATATAAAAATTTGCATATTTAAATCCTTTATTTTATCCTCTGAGATTTTTAGTAAGATATCAAGCCACAGCCAATTTTATATTTTCCTTAGATCAGCTTTTCTGGCAAATTGGGACCCAGTTCCATTTCCACAGAGTATTAAACACTAAGCCATTAGTATCTGCTTTTCTCTAATACACTTGAACCTAAAAAGCTATTTCTGGGGGATTCTAGATCAGTTTTCTCTATTACTCAGCTACTGTTTCCCATTGCACCAATGCTACTTTTAGAATATACTAACCCTAGCAATAACTACTGTGCAGCCAAACTGCCATGTCTTCCTTCCATGTAATCACTGGTTCCCTATCTTTATTCTATTAGGATCTGGGAAACTCAATCAAATTTCCTAAAACATATGGGATAAACATCCAGTCTCCCAATTCTTTCAAGCCAGGACCTTTTCCCTCACAGGGAGCTAGCAAACTTGGAGAATTAAAATAAGTACCTTCTTAGCAATCATCGAGTGAGTGGTTTTAGCAGAGACTGTTTTGTCCATCTGGGTGTCCTTCAGTAACACAGCTGTATAGAAAGCCATTACACATCCTGTCTTTAAGAATTACATCTGTTCATAAATAAATTGACCGTCTTAAGATAAATGCATATCAAAGGATGAGAAAAAAGCAGAATATGCCATAGGGGCACAGATTTATTAGAACTGGAGCTCTACAAACCATTGCTAGTTACAGAGCAAGAACACAGAGCACTGACTCACCACTGTAAAACAGCTGTTTCAGAGCAGCGTGGTGGAAGCATCTCACTGAAGCACAAACATTTGCTCCTAGCTTATTTTTTTTTTTTTAATGAGACAAGCATAAAATCAATGCCAAACACCTGCTTCATTATATCTTTCAGGCTCTTTACTCAGCATACCCTCCCTATATCCTTTGTTTTCCATGGTGTTTCTCCTATGATGTCTCTCATGCATTTCTCTTATCTATGACAATTTACAGCTATCACTTTTGCAGTCACATCATCACACAACCCTTCCACTTAAAAGTTCAAACAAATATAAGGTTTGATCCAGACTGCCCTTAAAACAAGCTAGAAGAATCTTCCTACCTTTACTATTTGTGACTATCATATAATAGCTATGCACAGCAAGATGCATTGACTCTAAAAGACAGGTATAAAAATAAATGACTGCTCCTCTTTAGCAAAGCTACTTAGAGAAGTCTTGGGCTTGAAGTACAAGGTCTGGGATTTCTCCTCTTTTGCGACTATTTCTGTTACTGCTAACAGTCTAGTTTATTGATAATACATTGTGTTGAAGAATAAAAGCAACTGGTCAAACAGACAAAATCCACTGATGGCTTGAGTAATAACTCAAGAAATCTGCTACACATTAAGTCGGAAATAAGGAAGTTGGTCACTGGTAGTGCCGATACAAGTAAGCCGGCTGCAGCCAGACAGCTTCTTATTTTCCAGTATGCACTGGGCAAAAAAGCAGACAGCTGCAGAGCTCTTTGAAACGTATTGTTTCCCAAAGCAAAGCACCTCTTCATAAAGAAAAACAGTCTACAAAGGAAAGCAGAGACCTGCTGAGGCAATTAAGGGATGAGTCACCTGTGTATATTTGACAGGAAAAGACTGCCTTCCCAGATGGAGATGACATACTGAAGGATGCAATCTCAATGGGGCTGAAAGCAAAGCAAAAATCACTAAAAATAAGATTTGAACAGGCATCAGACAAAAAACAAAGTATTCACTAGCCACTGATGAGCAGTTTATAGTCAAGAGACCAGCAAGTGCACTCACACAACACAGAAATGTCACATACCACAAGGTATTAGAACTGGAGCAGCAGGTAGTAAAGCCACCCATACAGCAGTTGCTCAGGAACTGCAGACTACATGACACAGAACCAGTGTTGTACACTATGAAATGGAAGCAAGCAAGCTTTTACCCACAACACCTAATAGGTGAATAAATAAAAAAACCCATGACAGTAAGTGGCATAAATCTGAAATCTTTCACATTAAGAGAAGCACTGTAACCTGGAGGCAGGTTGATCAGGCATACAGTACAAAATACTATCCAGGCTCTAACTATATGGTCATGGTTTTCTGTTGTGTTGGGGTTTTTTGGGTTTTGTTTGTTTGTTTGTTGTGGTGGGGTTTTGTGGTTGTTTTTTTTTCTTAAGTGTCACTGCCTAAATCAGAGACTCACTCCTATCTGTATAGTCATGCCTGATGAAAATACAGCCTGTGATGCATAAAAGCAATACAATGATGTCATCTGCAATCTGAAGAAATCTTTCAAGCCACTACTTGTGTGTAAGAAGTCTGTGAGTCTGTCAGAACGAGAGCAAGTGCAGCTACTAAGTGAAATGCCTGTAGCTGTAATCACAGCAGTCATATTTACTAATGCCAAGAGAGAAATAAAATCAAGAGTGGAAAAAAAAACCCAGTGTGTTACAATGCCACTATTAAGCAGGAGTCTTACTAATGACAATTTCAAAAATTTCTTTTTATTAGCAGTTAATAGAACAGTCCTTTGGTCAGGCACCATCAGCGACAAATACATTCTCCAGGACACTGCTCTTTGATCGTTTTTTAGGGGTGTGCTGATCTGCAGCACTGATAGCAATATCTGGCTTTGAAAAGTCTTTTTAATAATGATTACAGCAATATAAAGCAGCTTCACTTACTTTATCCCACATGAATCCCCATTACTGCGAACAACCTAAGCCATGACAATACTACTGGTGAGTAGCCAAGCAAAAGCATAAGCCATGTTCTAACAAACCTACTAAGAAAGGAAAATTAATAAGGTCACATCTCAGTACCATGGTACTCACTCTTTTCATGCGGTTATACAATATATACATATCAGCTTCTGCACTCTTATGTTAATAAAGAAGCTGCAGGTTTAACCTGGATACCCATATCTCTGCTCACATCTGCAGTGCTACTCTTCTTCCCCACGGTTTTCTCTTAAAGGATGCCAAGAATGCAGCATTTAAGTCTTTTGTCTTCTCTTTTGCAAATCCTGCACGGTTATCAGCTCCTGAGCAGAGAGAGTTTCCTGCCAGGCACCATGCCCAAAGCCTTGGCAGTCAGAAAAGTTTTAACTCATTCCAGGACAGATTTGAGCATTTCACACTAAACGGAAAACAGATCGGTCACAGAACCTAAACTTGAGAAGTTTAGGAGAACTTACTGAAATAACCTCAAACCGACGTTTTGAATAGCCTCTCCTACCGATTTTCTCTCATCGTATAAACCTACTTTTTCCTCATAGGACACACTGAGCAACTTGGCTAGCATTTGATTGCCAAACTTACTGGGGAACTAGGGAAAGCATCTCCAGGTCTGATTGCAAGGTCAGTCATCTCCTCATACACAACTTCAAGAGGCACAAGTAAGGCTTGGACGTCTCATCACATTGACATTTCTAGAGGGTCAACTCAGCACTGACAAACCTGTGTTTGCTTTTGTGCTGCTACAGCTCGTGGCATTGTAATTGCTAACCCACCACTAGAATAACTTACTGTAGGCACTTAATGACCCACCCCTTCCAATTAAAACCAAGCTGTGCAGTAGTAGGCCACCTTTGATAATTCAACCATAATTTATACCAAATCTGAATTAGCACATACTGTGAAATATGCATTTGGCTACGGCTTTTAAAGGTTTTCTGAAAAAATAAAACAAACATACAATGTGGATTCAGATTAAAATGGTGTAAATAGAAGTTAATGAATATTATTACTCAAGTTATTAGAACTTTCTGCTTGAAAAAATTTAATCTAACTTTCCCATTTTTAGTATTGCCAACAGCACTGGGGCATGCAGTTCAATAGTTCAAAGTTACCAGCTTTATAATTACTTTCTACAGACCTTAAAAAAGGCATTTATGTTTCAGGATATAACTGAATAGAATGAATTACCCATAGTCACTTCAAATGCAAGGGAAAAAAGTTATTACCATGCTTAGGTATTTACATACGTTTTTCCTTTGAGAAACATGAGGAAGAACCAAAAAGCATGGTAAACAAATGAGAGAAAATTCTATAATCAAAGAATTAGGAAGCCTTGGGCATTTCCAGCTCAACCGGTATTTTTAAATAAAAAAAAAATTAAGTTGAAATTTGTAACTGATATCACAGGTTTTCATTGAGAGACAACATTATAAACACTGAATTGCACTTTTATCTATGCTTTGTGTACTCGGTAGAATATGACAAGTTGGATTCTGTCACCTCTTAATGCAGCTCACTTAGGGCAAAAGGTGTTGCTAGCATGCTATCTTCAACTTAAATAATATTCTAGTATATTGACAAATTTGGTTTACTTTGTAGGTTAATCCTGCATGCATAGAGCATGCCATTGGAAGGAGAAATTATTTTGTTCTCGTAGAGAGAATTGTCTTGTTGACAGTACCATCAGATTTACCATTCCAGGAATACCTGAGCGGCCACCTATAGTAAGGACATTGGTTTTTGAGCAACTACAGTGACTGCTTAGATTCAGTTATTAAAAGATACAATTAAAATAACAGACAGCAGTTTATGGGAAAACTCAACTTTCCTTAAGCACCCAATCTGGTCCTCACCAAAATGACTTTTCTTCCAGTTGCCAGTATTGGTTTTGGTCCGTGAATTTCAATATTCAGAAAAAAAGGATACAATTCTTAACACAGGCTTATATTGAGTTCATTGAAGGGATTTGACCATCAGACAACTCTGGGTCCGTATTCACCAGCCTGAGCTCCTTCACAAAGTATTAACCTCAATTCTGCGTACACAGAAGCAAGCGCCTATTCTCTGCAAAGTCATAGCATATTATAGGTGACTCACAGAACAACTGCAAATAGCAAATCTGAGATAATTGCCTCATAATTCAAATGCCATGATCAACAGCTCTGGGAGCTTTTTTTTTTTGGGGGGGGGGAAATAATTCCAAAGAGATGGTGGGCCTTTCTTTCATGCATCTGCTATGAAAAAAACATGAACTGAAGGACTTCTAAGATTTGTTAAAAGTTGTGAAGTAGAATGGGGACCACAGACCGACTTTTCGATGGAGTTTCAAGATTGCATGTTTTATGTCAGATAAAAAAAATCCATGCTTCACTGTGTAGCCTCAGTATCTGATTTTCAATTTTATTGTGTTTCTGTGCAATATAGCAGAAACGTCAAGACCACCTAAGCTTAAACTAAACATTTAACATGCAAGTCTTCCACACTATATAGACCAGTAAAACCTGCATTGACTGCAGTGGGGATTTGAACCAAAGCGTCCTTTTGAAATCATCTGTGAGGAAAAGCTTAGATTTTTCAAAGTTAACAAATACTATTTTCTTCCAAATTTTAAAGAGGTATAACTCCTTTTTGCAGTTGTGCAGGCTCAGCAGTAGAGACTGGATCAACACTTCAACATTGCTAACCACTCCTGAGAAATTGCTTTAAGAGTTTTGTCTATAGTGAAATATCCAAGTATTACTACTTTCCTTTTAGGCCACTGTGCACCATGAAAGGGGAACATGTATGCCTGCATTTCTGTCAAGAGACTTGGGATCAGGCTATTTTCTCAATAGTCTGAGAAAATCTTTTTCTATTTGGGTACACTTTTGACATCAGCGGGTGATCGTTCACCTGAATGCACTGAAATCCAGAGCAGTGATACAAGCATGGAATTTAATTATGCGCTCAATATTCACTGAGTGCTCATTCCAAATATCAAAGCCTTCCAAGGGCAGATTTTTCATTTCATTTACACCAGTGCAAAACTCAAATATGTACAATGATTTATTTTTTTTAGTTGTTTCTAAATTGCACTGATGTAACTGACAACAAATTTAGCTGAATATTTCTGAGACAGTGCACTTGAACAGTATGACCATCACACACAGTCTAGTCATATAAATAGGAATGGTTCTGTTTCAGGAACAATATATACATATCCATCATACTTGGAAACACTGACTTTTAAACAAAGATCTTCTGCTAAATGTACATTTAAAAATAATTAAATACATTTGAAAAAGCTAAGAAAAACTACTTATAAAACACCTTATTATACTTTACATCTCTTAATACAGAAAATTCTCCATTTTTTCATCTTCGGTAGAAGGGTACCATAGAGCAAGTGTGTTTAACTCCCAGGTATTTTATACTGATTTTATTATTTATACAGGTGTATGATGGAAGGATGAGAAAAAACATAAATCACCATTTAATATGTTAAAACTTTCCTCCAACAGAGAATTACAAAGAGGACAATGATGAAAGATGCATTTGATTCTAACAGACTGAACTGTATCACCTGGAGGAAGCCTGTGGGCTACCCAAATTGTACAGTAGGTCCAATTTCAGAGGTTTTGTACAGACAAATGCTCCTAAGTATGGAAGATTCAAGTGCAAAAGTACAGACAGAAAGGGAGCCAGCGAACTCCAGAACTTCCAAGGGATGAGGCACTGCTGCAAATGCCAACAAAGGCTCCACTATCATTACAGCTGGATTAATGTTAGGGGGGAAAAATTCCCCTTATATCACGTAGTACTGTATCAGTGTCATAAAAGCCTGAGGCTAAGCTTCCCAAGGGAGAGAGCTCTAAAGCGAATAGACTGGAAAAGAATGTAATCCCAACTAAGCTTCCTGTTCTTCATGTACAGACACAACAACAGCAGTTCTTTAAGGACAGCTGTTAAGGGGTTGTTTTGGGGGTTGGGGTTTTTTTTTTTGAGGTTAACGTGGGAGAGAAAAATATGAAAAATCTTGTATTTTCCTGAAATTATTAAAAAAATATGCAAAAAGGGAAACAAAATATTGACAAAAGCTCAAAAGAAGTAAAATAGATAAATCTACAGCCAAATACAGATTATATTGGATTTCCTCATTCTATTGAGGAATTTCTCTTAAATTCTTCTCTGAGGAATCGCAAAAAGGATTGACATTCACGTTGGACTTCCATGTTATCCTCTCTTCCTCTGACTGGTCTCCAGAATAAAGAAATACATAAATGACTGGTTTAGATCAGATAAAGGGAGCATCAAGTCCAGTAAGGAGGCACAGGAAGCTTCTTGGAATTCACCATCATTGAAATTAGAAAGAACAGGAAATATGCAGCTGATTGCCCCTTCCAAAATAATTAGGATCTACTGCTTTTGCAACACAACACCATACAGTGAATCATTTTGTTCCTTTTCCTTTGTTATATAAACTCTCACCACAGTCACCATACTGGAGGACTGGTCTTTTCCCAAGAAACCCCCTTTCACAAAAAAGGCCTAGAAGGGGTTCAGGCAGACTGGTGAGTTTGATTTTAATTTCTGGTAAGATAACAACATCTATAATAATATAATAAGTTCCAGTACACTGGAGGAAACATCCATTGATGACATCCAGACTGAATGCTAGTCAAAGGATCAAAAGAAAATACTAGGGCTTAACCATTGCTGTACAGGGTGAAGGCAACTCAGTGGCATCCCCCAGATACTGGTCTCGGTCAATATCTTCATCAATGACCTAGAAAAGGGAATGGTGAGAGTAGTCCAAGCCTTTCCAAATCAGATGCTGCAGCTAACAAGGAGGAACTCCAGAAGGACCTCCCAAAGCTGAGAAAGCAGGCAAAAAAGTGACAAACAAGCTTCAGGGGAAAGAAATGTGTGGTATCACCCCCAAGCACCATAACCTAATGCTAGACCTAACAGTTCCAGCTATGGAGCCACAACTAACGCACTGCAAAACCATGCATCCACTCCGTAGTGACAGCCAAAAAGGTCACAAAATAAGAGCTGGGTATCACTAGGAAGGAGTTTTAAGAGTCCCAGAAGGCAGCATCATTTTGCTAGGATATTAAGCCCTGGTGCACCAAGTACAGAGTGCAGCTTGAGTCATCTCAAGGAAAGCACAATGGATGGAGCTGGGGAAAGTACAGAGAACGTACAACTGAACTGAACAAGGTGAGGGAGTAGCTGCCATAAAAGGACTAAAAGGTGAGGACACTGAGGGGGAGACATTTAAAGTTTCTAAAATCACGAGGCCAGTGGATTTGGAACTTTGTTCACCAAATCCTGCAATACTTAAGACAAGAAGGCACATGTTAAAACTAATAGGAGGTTGGTTAAAGCAAGTAAAGAAAGTCAATGTTTATAGGTAGCGCCCTTCTAGAATTTGCGAGGCAGATTAGGAGGTAAACAGTGTCAGCATGTTAAAAATTAATTATTCAGGGATAACAGATCCATTCATACATAAAAGAATTCAATAGTAAGTATTCTTTAACAACACAAAAAAACTGTTTTGGATGTGTGAACTATGAGACATAAAAAAATTGGTCACACGACGCGTGCTCTCCCTAGACAGCATCTTATTGCCACACAACACTGGACAGATGACAGACAGCATTGACCCAGTAGTACATTTATTGTATTTTTATGGCCTCAACAACACTGTTTCTTCCCATAATATAAGGGATTATGTCTGATAATGTTTCTTCCTGTTGATTTGATATTTATTACATTTAAAGTGCAATGACTATCCACACCCTTTTTCTTGCATAAAGAGAAAAGCACCCAATTCATCTTATTCACACCATTCAATGTCCTATAAATTTCCATATACTGCACTGAACTTCTTACAGTAAAGTATATATTCTCATCCTTTGAATTACCTCAAATTCTTCAATATATATTTCCCTATATAAGGTAATTAGTAGTAGCTGCTCTTCCAGACGGTTTTACACTAGACATTAGGAAACCAATTGTCACTACACTGTACAGCTTTCTAAACTGGCAAATCATGACTGTGCCCTAAGCAGAGGTTTCCACTGAGCTGTTGACTAGGACCTCCAGGTAGGCTTCCTAACTATATATCATTTAAGCCATATCATGTAAATGTTCCACTCCACTGCTTGACCTTGCATTTGTGAATACTGAACATTCTTTCTCACATAGCTACCTTAAATATCTCACAGCCTTGTCTGGCAAATAATAAGCAAACAATAATCTTCTGGGCTTGATCCTAATTTCTGCTTTTTCCTTTTCAAGATCATAAGTAAATATTGGATTTCATACGGAAATCAAAGGTATTCCTATCACATCTATTCTCTCCGTTACTTTTTAGTTGGTTTCTCATCCTTCCCTACACAAAACCACCATGGGTCTTCCATTCATCGTTTTCCATTCCTGTATGAACTGAATATTAGAAATATTTTTTAAGCTTTTTTTTTTTTTTGGGGGGGGGGGTGATGTTTGGGGTTTTTTTCAGATCCCTTGAGCCAGCTAACTTTTCTGATTACCATAAGTCACTATCATTTCTGATTAAATTATCTGTGAGCCCTTTGCCTCTTGGACAATTCACAGATAATTGTATTTCTCAGTCTTTCAGCATAAGCAGACTGGTTAACTGTCCACATGCTAAATTAGTCTATCACAGTGTGTGACGCCAAATATAATCTTTGCTGCTTTGGTGAATGATGACTTATATGCTTAGCACAACGGCAGAGCGGCATGCCAAGCAAAGTATCTAGAATTCCATTTATCTTAGCTGAAATTAATTTTGAACATTTAATTCAGATTGGTAGAAAATAAAATATATTTTTTACAAGAAAATTCATAACCACAACAGATTCACATAAGGATGGCCTACTCCCAGTTCTTTAAGAAATACAGATTTTTGAAACTATATTTTAAGAATTGGATTGGGAAGCTATTTTCAGTGATAGAATATTTTTAACCACATTTTGGTTCTCAATAAATTGTAATTCATGACAATAAGTATCTTGCTTACGTAATGTTAAGCCTATCTGAGGATGGAGCATATTATGACTTCAGTGACACTGCTGGACATATGAAATCATTATAAAGATGCAGTGAAAGGAGAAACTCAAACCAGCTTTGGATACATGTGTTTTACAAATGGATGCACATTCCTTAAAGGAAGGTTCATTGTCAGGGATGTTCTTCATGCCAGATGCTACCCACGCATAAACTATTTCCATTGCCAGTAATCAAGCTGGGAGAAGGTGCCCCTAGTAAGAAGCTCATAGCTGGAGTACTTTGAACTCATGGACTTTGAGCTATATTCAGGTTTGATACTGTATTGTGTTTTGCTCCTCCCTAGTGAGAAAAAGAAAGTCACAACATACTGACGAACTTTTGGAAAGTCAGATACTTCCACGGCTGCTGTTTCTGTCCTAGGTTTTATCTACAACTGTTTTTATTCTGCCTGTTTCAGTTAAAGAAAATTCCATATTTAAAAAAAATGTTAGTTATCAATGTGATTCTGCAATACAGCTTAGAAATACTCCAGGTGGTTGTTCTATAGTAGCTCTGTTGAAGAAAGAATAAAAAAAAACCTACACCAACAAACCCCAAAGAAACAGAAACCAACCCCAAAAAGAAAGGAGTCCCTCTACGACATACTTGAAGTCCAACTAATAAAAACTAAAGTAGAAAAATGTTAGAAGAGTCTGTGACAAATCAACCTTTTAATTTAACAAAATATCTATAAATACTCTTCACATTAAGTTTAAAAGAAACTCTGGAAATGTGTTAACTTTAATGACTACTGAAAAACAACACAGTTGGATTGAATTATCCTATAAACTCTCCTTTATGGTAGTTTGAGGAAACTACATTCTAAACAAAGAAATAACACACGGCTTCATTTTCTAAGCATGATGTACTAGCAACCTGTGCTGAGACAATATAGTCCCTATTCCTTCTCAAGAAATTGGGTTTGTAGTGGAGAACCTGTATTTTGGTCTGGGCACCTGGTCCATTTCATGCTTTTTGTTCTCTTCATAAATACCAAGCTATACTTTTTATGGTTATAGATTCATCCAGATCCACTTTCAGGAATAAACTCTAAGGCATGGAAAGGAAATGAACACAATTCCAAACATTTTAAATGCAGGTACAGAATGTAATAGCTGTAGGTAGGTGCTCCGGCATTTTTTGTGAGCCTCGCAGAACAAAAGCACTACCGAACTTTTAAGTGGCATTCAGCAAAGGTGAGAGGGGTCTTACGGAACAAACGATGTTTAGCACATTAGATGGTATTAAAAACACATATATGAACTACTGTCTTAAATGCTATTCAAAACCTAGGATAAAACTAAAAATCTACATTAGAAAAGAGATGGACAAAGAGAAATCTTAATGTTTAGTAATACTTAAAGAGTGCTTGTTGACATTTAACTGAGATCTATACGAGATTTTTGATCATATCTATGCTGCACTGCAGGCATGCTCCAGTGTAATCCCTAAATCTTCCTCCCCAGACCAGTCAGCTCAAGGGAAAGGCTTCCCTCCGCTGGCAACTAAATGCCTACACGAAGACAGATCACACAAAAAGAAGCTGCCAAGGAACATATCTAGACCTGGAAGCCAGACAAAACACCTGGGACATGCCGTAGAGGCAGTCAGCGTGTGGCACCATACCATAGCACAGCAAGTGTCAGTTACCCAAGTAATTTCAATTAAGGGGACGTAGAACCCTGGAAAGAAACTGGTTGCAAACAGCACAGCAGTTTGTCTTCTGTATTTGTACTGAAATGAATTAAGTATTTTTATTCAAAGAAAAGTGGAAAAGAAAAGCTGCAACAGCTGAAAGCCTGCCAGAGCTCACTATAAAAACCTGAAATTTAGATGCAGGATTAGTTGCATGTCTATAGGATATGAAGTTTTTGTTAATGTATTAACTAGATATACACTTATTTATCTAATTGATTACATATAGAGAGATATATATATATGAGACGGGGGGGCATCAAGGCAGGGAGGGGAAAGAAAAACAGAACAAAAAAGTACTCGCCATCATTCAGATTAAGAAAAGATGGCAAAGAGTACATTTGGTCTACTCATTCTAAGAACAGAAGCATCTGTCTTCACTGTTAGATATTTTAATGGCCTGCAGAATATATCTAACTACGTAGAACAGAGGCCTTAAAGGAAACTAAATACTCAGGGGAAAATATGATCTAATTAAAGTGTCTACAAACACATTTCAGAAATGGGAGAGAATATTTAATTTGCCAGCAACATCTGCAAAATGTTTTAATATGAGATATGTATAACCCTTCGGACTTCCAGATTTTTAGAGTATGTCAGAATGTTTTACAAAATACATTAACTGGCAGAGCAACAGTTTGAAGCAATGTACACCATTTCATTGAGGGGAAAAAAAAAAATCAAGAAATTGTGACTGATTTTACTTTGCATCAGTGTTCCTGAACTGTGCTTCAGCCTCCTCTGCCTTATCCCAATAGTAATAAAGATACTGTAAATTGTGAAGAGGTTTATAAAGGTACACATATTTTAGTCTTTCAAATGAAATTTTGGCAGCTGTAGTTTCAGAAGTGGCCTCTTGCTTTTGTCTTTTTTTCCTTCAACGAAAGGTACTTCTTTTTGCTTGAGACTTTCCCTGTTATTTCATGTTCTTTTTCCTGAGGGTAGTATATCAGCTTAAAGAAAACACTAGGCTACAAGTGTACCTGCAGTTGAAATCTCTCCCTTCTTTGCTATTAATTGCTATAAGGTTGGACAACTCTAGAGGTAACAAGACAGATGAGAACACAAACATAAGCTTCATATGGGCAATGTGAAGAGAGTGTAGGTTTTATTAATTGCTCTAGTACAAATCCACACTGAGCACATTCTGAAAGAAAAACGAGATTGCTTTAGCTACAAGCAAAATTTTGGCAAGACCATTTTCTCAAACACTTCATTCTGGAAACACGCAAAATTTAAGTTTCATCAACTTTATTTAATTTCCCAGTGTCAAATAGTAACTCAGGACACTGTTTTGACTAAACAGTTCTCCCTGGGGGAGATGGGACCTGGGTGGGGATTACCACACTGCATGCAGATGCAGTCAATCATTCATACAGAAGCAAATGTAAAATGTTCTAAGAGATTAAGGAGGGAACACAGAGGCCAGGGCCACCTGCTTGAAGCAATCCACAGTCTCCTCAGCAGAGTCAAAGATACGGGTCAAAATCCTTACACACAGCTCTTCTGGAAATTAATTTGCAATCCCTCTACCTATAGATGATAGGATTTTACAGCAAAGCATTGTGCTCAGGGTGTAGTAGGATTTACCACTGCAGGATTGCCATGAATTCCTTTAGAAAAGTTGGGCTGGTAGTAAATTAAGTTTCAATTAAAATTTCATTCCACTGATTGCCTTATTACCTCCATATGCTGGTAATTCATGATATTTGATATTGGTTCATTCTCATACTAAGTGTTCTTATATTTTCTTGTTTCCAAACACTTTATAGTAAGCAAAATATTTAGATCTCTTATTAAACACTGCTCACTCAGTGCAGAAGTCACTGAGCTCTTTTTTTTTTTTGTCCTGACAATTTGAGAAAAAATATGATATCTTAAGCTACCAGTAAAGCTACACAACTCACTCCTAAATCACCGTGAACTCCATCAGACTAATCTGGAACAACTCAAAGAACATTGTACAAAAGTTGAACTTCCACCGTGTCTGAAAACAATGGTTCAAACCTAAAATAGCTGAAATAAATATCATACATATGCATGGGAGCATTCATGAGATTAGTTTTCAGATTCACTCTTTTTTATCTCAATAAGCAAAAGAGAGCAGAGAAAGGCATATCCAAGGTGTATTCCTGGTTGGTCATAAACAGATACCCCAGAAAAGGAAAAAAAGCTATGGAGAAAACCTACTTTCCCACAGATGGGATCTTTGCAAATGAGGAACATTAAGATACTGATAAACAAAAAGGTTCTCATTTCAGACCTGTCAGCCTGGTATCCTCTATGATCATTAAATCAATTTCCATTTCACATTCAAAAGAAAAAAGGAAAAAAAATCACCTAGAATTAAAAGAAAAATGTAAATTTGTCCTGCTTCCTGCAAGGTGACCACTTGTCACACATCCCTGCAAGCCTGAAAATAAACTTCCCAAGCCTGAAAGTAAACTTCAGCTGCCTGTAAGGCTAAGCGCTTAATGTATGAGCATCTGTTCCTGCAGTTACTCTATTTAAAGCTCACTGTCATTTCTTAACTGCAGTACAGGTGTCCCCTGCCACGAGTCTTATCTAGAAGCTTCCTGTGCATAGAAAAATTTCCTTTCTCTTGTTAGCTTTTAATTGCATCATGTAGAATTACACTAAATAAAATATTGATTTTTAAGATTTGTGTAGCTTAAGCAATAATGCAGTTGGTACCGCATCTTACTATATTTTATCTCATCCTCTACGGCAATTTTATAAGCTTAAACATGTTAGCTCCTGACATATGGCATGTTAATACGCATGTTGTGGGAGTAATGCTTTCAATTTATCTACCAATAGTTAGCAGTGTTGACTCAATTCTTTACAGGCGTGACAGCAATTCAAGAGGATAACCAAAAGCATCGCACTGTCTGAGCTAGGGTTATATGCTAAACTTCAATATTTTATCCAGACATAGTATGTCATTCCATTAAAATTAATTTTTATTTTAAAACCTGCAAGGATGTTAAAACTTCCATTCTGCTTCCCTGTCTTTTTAATGGTTCAGGCTTAGACATTATCTTATATTCAGCTCAAGCACACCTCAGTACTCCTGGTAGTGTGCTTTTTCACTTCATAGTTTCGCTTCCTCCTTTACCATTATTCTTAATTCAGATTCCCATTAATATCATCCCTCCTAAATATTAAAAAAAAAAATAGCAGTAATAGCCTTGGACTACTTGTCTTATTCTCTCCTGATTTTACATCAAGTGGGTTTGCCCAGACAGAAGCCTGTGGAGCACCTCCCACTTTAATACTAGCATAACTGAAGACTTTATCCTCCTAGTTTGTGTAATTTTAAACAAAGAGCTTTTGCTTCATTCTGAATCCATGAAGTCAATGTATAGATGTTATCAAGGACAAAAAGAAGTTGACACTAGCCAATTTCAAAAACCCTAATCAAAAAAGTCTGCTTTCAAAGATTTGCATTTAATCAGATGGTTTCATGAACCTCTTGCAAGCTTCAGTTCACATCTTCCTTCCCTCAGTGCTTTGCAGAAATATATACATCTATATATTTCTGCACCCATATACAGCAACATATATTTCTGTATTTTTTTGGGTATTTCATTCTTTTGGCTAAATATATATCATTTCATATTTTTCTCCACTTGCTAATTTTATTTTGTCAAGCCTTGACAGATAACAAGAAATCTTCTCTTGTGGCTTTCCCACGTTCCTCTGGGCCTGACTGCATATCCACAAACAAAGCTGTCACTGAAGTCACCTGCTTATTGAAAAAGCAAGGTCTAAAAAGAAGCTACACAGTTGTTCAAATTGCATCCAAAGAACTACATCAACCCAATGCCATGAATCAGTACTTGCTTCAAATCAGGGAGGTGTTAGCTTTGGGGTTTTTTTGTTTGTTGTGGTTTGGGGGTTTTTTCTGCAAAAGTGCATATCACCACAAACCAAGTATTTTGTTTTGTTTTGTAACACTGAGGCAGGGAAAAGGAAAGAGAAGATGCCTCCATTCTGATCACTCTCCAAAATTCTTGGCCCATCAAAAAGCCAAATGCTCCAGGCTAGCATCTTCTGGAACAAAAGCACAAATGCATACAAGTGAAAGAGACATATGAGCATAGGAAATTAACTGGATGATGTGGTGCTGATCCCACCATAAGGATAAGGACACAGAAACCATCACAAAAATATGGTGGTTATTACTAGAAAGTAGTAAAAGCCAAGCAACAGCACAGGCTGGGGACTGACTGGCTGAGAGCCTAAAGGGCTACCGATACCTATACCAAAACGGACAAGGAAAACAACAGAGAAAGGAAGGACTGTTTACACATATACAGTCAATAAAACACCTATTCTATACCATTTCCCACATGGTATTACATTTCCTTACCTCTTAACATTAGGATAGTAATACTTGGGAGAATGTATCTTCCTTTCATCTCCTCACAGACAAAAACCCAACGCATTTCACTTTCATCACACACATTGAAATTGAAAGATTAGTGTGAGGACAGCCATCTCCTTTCCCTGTTCCTTTCCTATCACCCACGGCAGACGCAAGCATTTTAATTCAGGCTACAGTTCTGCATTTGCCAACATTTGTGAGACAGTGAGAAAAAATACTCCGATTTTATATCAAACTAAAACAACCTCAAGACTGCTCTACTTTGGACGAGGGCAGCAGCTGAAAGCTGAAGCAAAATGTGCTTTTGCATGTCATTGAAGTAAGGCATGAAATACAGACACGTGCCCAATTTGACTCCAGACATTTCCTAATAAGTAAGCCAGCTAGCTGTCCTTTCTTGCTTTACTTTGATCAAGATGGGATCCATCAAGACCAGATACAAAAATATTCTTAGTCTAACCTATATCTGAGCTTCAGGTCAGGTATCTCTGCAGTCCCTGCTTCCTAAGCATCTGGAATGGAGAACCAGCTCCTCCTAACCCCTAGCTAGCATGCGCAGCTTTATTTGCACAGAAAAGCAAAGGAATGAGTGGAGAAAAAGCACATTTACGTTTGGTTCTAAGGTGCACAGGAAGAGACATATTCCGCACTTCTGCGGCATAGAGACAGCTGTTGCCTGTATGGTTCTCCTCTGATTGGTGTTTTCCCGATTATCATTCCACCCATAGAACTTGGAAGGCTTACAAAACGGAAATGCATTTGTCCCCGATATACTATGTTAAAACACTTCATGCTAAAAACATATAGGTAGCAATAAAAATCTTTAAAATACATAACCAAAGCTATCTAGAATTCTTACTTGATCAAATAAGATCATAAGATTGTCTTTTCACATTATATCACCACAAACTGACAATTACTAAATACTCATTCTCCAGAACTGTAACAACATTGGCAATGCATTTTAAGCTTATGATGTACAACAAAGAAAAAACTTGAAGTGGTTGGTTCTTATAATCAAGAGCATAAGTTACTTTAAATGTCTGTATAGATCCATCACAAGTGATCATGGGAACAGTACATGAGGCATACTATACCTATAAAAAACCCACAAACCTGAAGGGGTCTGGCATCATAAGTTACTAGCAATGACAATGAGCCTTTACCTATAACAGTTCGCACTAAAATTTAATCATAGCTACAATGAGCTATATCATATGAAAAGCAAGGGAGAACCTGCAGTAGACACACAGGACTGGTAAGCTGTTTGTATTTGATTTTGAAGTCATTTTTTCAACATTTTCATTAGAAAGAAATATTAAAACTGGCTTTAAAATATAATATAAATTTATTTGGATAGACTCTTAGCAGACATTTAACAGAAAATTTATGTAAAGCTTTTTTGATTCCTACTTTCAATTATGCACTTCCACAAAGAAATTTTTTTTAAAAAAAAAAGATGACCAAAAATCAACACCAAATTCCCAAAGTGATGTTACCTAGAAAAGTCATGTTATATATAATACTAAAAATGCAAATTAGTCACTTGACACATACAAGTGGTGGCCTTTGACATAGTCCTGATGAATGAGGAAACAATTCCAGGAACCCTGCCTGTAGCCATATTCAGGAAAGATAATCAGTCAGAATCAAAAAATCCTGCTTCCATTAGAAAAAAACATTAACATGGAACAGTTAATTCAAACACAGAGCAGTTGTGAAAATATTTCTGCTCAGGAACTTATAAATAGTATTCCTGTTGCAACTCAGTATTCCATCAATTTGGCTTTGACACAGCAAAAACCTTCCAGTTAAAAACAGCAGATTCTTTCTCATAACAGAAGTGGTGAAGGTAGGTTCAATAAACATTAAACAAGCACAGAAACACCTACATTTTCCCACAAGTGTCTCAGAAGACATCTGGTAGCAAATGAGTCCTTCAAATTAGACTCATCATTACTAGTAGTTTTACAACACAACTATTGCATTAACCTAATCGTGTACAGCCACCCAGCTTTACCTTAACACACAAACTCTCTCATTACTTCCTTTGGATTTTAATAGATTTGCCATCTCTCAGAAAGAGCTGCACAAATAAACAATGATATTAAAGGTTCATAAGAAAAAAAGCCTGAAGTTTAGCCACAACCTCATGCTGCAGGTAAACCGAGTCAATAGATACAACAAACAACAACACATTTTGTCACTAGAGACAGCAGATGGAACCGAGCAGACACAGAGCACGTATGTGAACAAGGGAGGTCAGTGGATGTGCCCGAGCACTTCTCCTCAGCATCTGCTAGTCCTGCAGATCGGCAGCAAAAGCTGATGGACACGATGCACTGTGCTATGCATGAAGCTGCAACATTAATGCTGTCTGTTCACACAGAACAGTGGTGCTATACACCCCAAGGCAGTGTAATGATTTACATCTTTCTTGACAGTGGGGACTCCAGCCTAAAGCAGCGCAGCAACTTCTGCTTCAGCCTAATATCCAATTCATTTCTCCCTAGAGACCACCTTCTCCCTCTGGAAGGGGTCTGCCCACTTTGACTTTCACATTGCTTCCTCAAGGTTATCTAGAATTTACTCATGAAGGCAACAACATACAATTACACAGAGCATAAACGTCTGAGTAGCCAAAGAAAAAAAATCCCCACATTCACATATACAACAGGTATTAACACTTTTCTGCATCTAATCCAACAGTTTCTGGCCATCCCACTTCATGCATTTTACTCCAAAAGTGAGTTAGTTCTTGTATCTCTGCAAAATCTATTCAAAGTTACCTGCCCACGTAGTTTCATCTCAAATCCTAACTGGATACAATCTTCTTCCTTACAGTCTAAACTATTAGGGAGCTGGAGCTGGGACTCTTATTCCCTACTGGAATATACAACACCTTCACAAGAAGCAGATGCCTCAGCTCCTCCTGAAACATATGGGAATCGTCTAGGTTCACAGTGCATGAAATTCAGTCAGGTGGGTGGAAAACACTTAAACAGTTCATAGAAGACTCCAAGGATAAAGCATGTTTTAAGCTAAAAGCCAGATTTAGACTGAAGTTGGGCAATAGATTTGACAGTGCAGATTTGGGACAACTGTGCCCACAACACCCTAACCCCCCATCATAGAGAGAACCTCCCTCTGCGGATCTAGACTATCAGTTAAAGGGAAAAGCTTAATCTTTACAGATTTGAGCATGCTGCATATCCACCCAACTCTAGTTCTCTTCAATTACCTCCAACTTTTAGAGAGAGAAATATTGCATCTTTGCCTCAAGACTTTGCAAATTGTTGCCATATAATGACCCTAGTTAGAAATCACTAGGGGGTCTCAGCTGTTTATTGAAGGTAAGATATTCCCTAAACTGTGGATAGCTGCATTCTTCACTCCCATCCTCAGTTAGCTCAAGAATATCAACTGTACTAAACACATCCAAGCCCAAAGATCTGTAAAGTTTTTTAGATATCACTTCTTCCCATATAAAGAGAGAAAATAGAAACATGTCACTCTCAACACTACAAAAAAGATGCTGCTCTGACAGCCCAGTAAGACAGTTGTATTTTCCTTTAAAAAAGAACAATCAGAGAAAAATAAGTTTTAGTGACATAATGTAGGACAGTCAAAAGAGCTCAATCTGAATGTTCAAATCTTACACATTAAAGGCATTAATCTGTGACACAAATTTTTAAATGGCTAATGACTTTTCTGTAAAATGTGAAGACGCTTTCATCCAGGAAATACATAAAACTATCCTTGACCCTTTAAACACCTTATAAATAGTTCCTAAAAGAATTAAAAAAAAATATTCCTCAAGATGCATTACAGTGCAGTTCATTGTTTCAGCAACTGGGCTGTTCTACATGTTGCATGTGTACCACACTAGTCTTAACCCATGTAATAATTGTGGAGATTTCAGAAACACAACCAAACTTACTGAACTCTGCAGTACCTCTGACAGCAATCATCTGCTGTTAAAGCTCTAAAAAGATCTTACAGAAGTAACTTCCAGTTCAGAAATCACAAGAGAATGAGAATAAACAAAACCTGCCCGGTGAGGTGACTCACCATTATGATGGCATTATAGAAGCGGTACTTAGCAGTACATTCCAAAGGACAACACCTACTGTATCAGAGGTTAAAAACAAGTACATGAACTGACTTTTTCCTCTAACATGATATGTTAAGCAGTTTAGACCATCTGGTGTGGAAACATTCTTACTTATCTCATAGTTTAAATGCATAGGAGAGACATAACTATTGAATTATTGTTAGAACTATAAATAACTAGCATGTTATCTTACCTTACATAAGACTACTAGTTTATACACTCAAGATATCCATTACTCTCTCCTGTCCTCAAAATGTGGTATTGCCATTCGCTAAAGAGAAATTTTCCCTCAGTATTCAGGGTTATTCAGCATGTTTGCTATATCTAGGAGATCTGTCACACTTTTCAACCAATATGACGCTCATTGTTAACAGGCTTTTTTTTCCTTATATCTTCTTTGGGAAGAGAAAAGGTGGGGGGAACATGGACATCTCATATGAGTATGCAGGGACTAACCATGGAGCTACCCTCTTTCTGAAGAAGGAATGCATCTGATGTGAATGCAAGAACATCTGTTGTGGGGGATCTCAGCTGGACTGAGGCCCCTGAACTGGACGACTTTGACCTTGAGAGAACAGACAGAAGCAAGAAGAGCTGCAGCTGCAAGATAAGCAAGTCCTGAGAAAGTGTTGACTACAAGACAAGGCGTACATGTCCTTTTGGCAGAATACATAATCACGTGTACGGAAATAAAACAGTATATAAGACGCAGCCGAACGTTCAATAAATGGCTTTTGCTTGAAACCATATTGGTTGGTATGCAGAGTCCATCCTTGCACGACTTTAACTGGCAATCCCGATGTGATACCAATTAAGGAGGCTTGATTGCACATCGGAGGAAGGCAAGGGGCCCGTCAGCAGGGAGAAGATGATCTTCTCCGGGAGTCCAAGAGACGGCAAGTGTGCACACAAATCACCTGGGAAATTGCAGGTGGGTGACCGGGAAGAATAAAAATCCCTCTAAGAAGGAGGAAAGGTTCGGGAGACACTACTACATATACTCTCTAAGAGAGATGTGAAGATTTATAAACAAACTGTGACTAAATTGTTGCATTTGGGACAAAGACAGGGACTTTTCAAAACCCTGAACAACGTCTTTGAATCCGGAATACGGGCTGATATGGGTCAGGACTTGTGGGACTCAGTCGGCGCTGGCTCGAAGGAAGCAGCTAATCTCGCCCCCATCTGGAGACAGATTAAGACCGTTTTGGAGGATATTAAAACAGAAAAACGAGTAGTGCTTTCGGCGCAGCAGGTTTTGACCCGGAAAGCCAAGGCTCCTAACGAGTTGCAAGCATATTCTGTGGATGCCCAACGATTTTTCGAGGGGGGAGGACTATGGAGTAATTCCTACTGCACCACCTTTACCATCCGCACCTGCACCACCTTAACCAATCCACCTGAGAAAGGTGCGAGGGAAGCGACAAGCAGACACTTAGATTTAGAAACAACTAAGTTTTCAGGAACGCGCTGCCTAACCGATCCACCTGGGAAAGAGTAACCAGAAGGTTGCGGGGGGTGGGGGGGGTGGACAGAAAGCAGGAGTGACCCTCCTGGACCATGATCCTGCTCAGAAATGGCAAGGGATAATAAAAGAAGCCATAATTGAGGGTCAATTTGTTCCTAATGCTTTCCCGGTGATCATGCCGGATCCCGCTTGCCCTCAACATCAGTAGTGGGCTCCATTAGATTGGAAACTCGTTCGAGAGGCACAAAAGTCAATTCAACAGTGGGGTTTGCAAAATCCGTGTGCACAAGCCATAGTTGATTCTCTGTTTTCGGGCAAGTTGTTGACACCTGGATTGAGAAACAGTTGCCAGACAGACCCCCTGGAGCACCCCCTCTCCGAGTACCCCTGGTTCCACAGGACACTAGCACAACCAAAAATAACACAGCTGGTGCTGGCGGACAGCGCCGGCTCCCACAGCATCTTCCTGGGGTGGCAGAGCGGGACGTGCCCGGCGAGGGCATCCTCCCCTTCAGCTGCCAGGGCCAGCCGGCTCTGACTCCCGCGGCCTTGACCCCGACAGCCTGGCCAAGCACCTCCCATAGCCCCCCCAGCGAGGAGGAAGGAGTGGCAGGAACAGCAGTGCAATGGACTGACCACAACTATCATTCCCTGTTCCCCACCTGCACCGCTCGGGGGGAGGAGGGAGAGAAATTGGGAATAAAGTTAAGCCCGGGAAAGAGGGGAGAGGTGGGGGGACAGGGGACCCCCAGCATCACCCCTGGGGTCACCCCAACCCTTTCCCCCCCAAAAAACCCCCACACCTCACCAAAAAAAAGGGGGAAAAAAAAGAGGAAAAAAAAGTAAAAAAGAGGGAAAAAAGAGGGGAAAAAAAAAAGAAAAAAAAGGAAAAAATAAGGGAACTGCATAAAAGATATAAAAGCCTTTTGACAGATTTCTTGAAGTGAATAAAGAATACCTGCTTAATAACACTTAGTTGTTACTGAGTTTCTCAGATTCAGTTGACAACCCAGATGCAACAATCTCTGTCCGGCTGCAGAAGCCGCTGAGGGCAGGGACTCCCTAGGCGTGCCCCAGGACCTTTTCTCGAAGGGACTGCCTGGCTCATCCGGCTCACTGCAAGGGCAGACAAGGACCATCTACAGAAAAAGGTATTCTTTCTGGTTCTGGTTCGGGTATACCCTCTGGAAGGTGTCCAGAAATCTAGGAGATGTCCTATGACGGACACCTTACATCTGGCAATATAGTGCATAGCACTTGATCTGGAACGTACTCTGGTCTGGTTCTGTAATTTGCTCAGTGCTCGCACTGTGCACTGGGTCAGCATTGATGTTAACGTGTATTTTGACCACTGGCATTGATATTTGACTACATGAACTGGAACTCGTCTGACATATGTATGATATTGAATCTCAGTCTGCTTAATGCTATAGTTGCTATTGTAGTAATCACAGATGGAAGTGTCCTCTTATGTCATTTGTGTGAATGGTGTAAAGGAGCTCTTGTGTGGTAGTGTAAAAACTGGTTATCAGTATTTAGATGCGTGAATGATACACAGTGTTACTGTTATCATTATATGGATGATATTTTGTTAGCTGCACCTGGCTTGCCGCTTTTAGATGAAATAGAATAGGACACGTGCAAATCACTAGAAAATTATGGATTGATCATAGTGCCTGAAAAGGTGCAGCGACAGCAGCCATGGTTGTATTTGGGAATGAAAGTGTTGGATCAAGTGGTGAGGCCGCAACCTATTCGGTTAGAAGTGAATATAAAAACGCTGAATGACGTACAAAAGGTGGCAGGAATGATTAATTGGATTCGACCCTATTTAGGGTTAACATCATCTAAATTACAGCCACTTTTGGACCTTCTGAAGGGGGACGCCGATATAGCTGCTGCTCGAAAATTAACACCTGAAGTGAAACAAGTGATTGAAGATGTAGAACAAGCAATTAGCAGAAGTCAAATGTGGGGGATTGATTTGACTGTGGCTGTGCATGTTTTTGTGACGATAGATGGAGTAATGCCCTTTGCCATGATAGCACAATGGAATTCTGATTGGTCTGACTCATTACATGTTTTAGAATGGGCATTTTTGCCTTTTAGACCAAGACAGACAGCTCCTGGGATTTTTGAACTTTTGGCACAAATTATTACAAAAATGCAAGCTTGATGTCGAGAATTGACAGGCAATGATCCTGAGAGAACAGTTATTCTTGTTCAAATGGAATTTTTTGAATGGTGCTTTGCCAACAATTCAGCCTTACAAGCAGCATTGGCAGGTTTCGCGGGGCAAATGTCTTATCATCTCCCCTCTCACCCTCTTATAAAATTAGGCAGTCAAATGTGATTTGCACAAAAACAGTTGAGCCAATCAGAACCAGTGGCTGGGCTGACCATGTTTACAGATGGATCAGGAAAAACGGGAAAAGCGGCTGTTGTATGGTATGATGGCCAGCAGTGGCAGCAGCTGATAGAACACCAAGATGGGTCTCCACAAATTGTGGAACTCCGGGTCATGGTGATGGTTTTTCAAAATTTTCATGAGCCATTAAATATTGTCACTGACTCTGCATATGTTGCTGGTTTGGTACAACAATTGGATAAGTCTGTGTTAGGTCATGTGACAAATGAAAGATTATTTGGGGTATTAAAATTATTATGGCTTGTGATTCAAGAGTGGCAGCATCTGTATTATGTTTTGCATGTTAGAAATCACACAACATTGCCAGGTTTTATTGCTGAAGGTAATGCTCGAGCCGATGCTGCTGTAGCAGGGGTAGCAAGGGGACCAGAACCTAATGTTAAACAGCAAGTTGTTGAGTCCCATAGATTTTTTCATCAAGGACACCGGGCGTTGAAGAGAGTTTCGTCTGTCTAACATGGAGGCCCAGGCTATCGTTGCAGCATGCCCAGATTGTCAAGGACAGCACATTCCTCAGTATTATGGAACCAATCCGCCCAGGTTACGAGCCTTACAAATTTGGCAGACGGATGTCACACATGTCAGACTTTGCACGAAGGAAACATGTGCATGTTTGGATTGACACCTTTTCTTCTGTTATCATTGCTACAGCACACACTGGGGAGTCAGCGAAGAATGTTATTCAACATTGGCAATGTGCGCTTTCGGTTGCAGTTGTTCCACAGAAAATTAAGACCGATAATGGCCTGGCGTGTAAATCTAACAAGGTGAAATTGTTTTTGTCTTTTCAGGGAATTCAACATTCAGGGTATCCCTCATTCTCCCACAGGGAAAGCTATCGTGGAGCATGCCCATGGCACCTTGAAGTGTATGCTCCAAAAACAAAAAGGGGGAATGGTGGAGGAAAGTCCAGAATCACACCTTAATAAAGCTATATATGTCTTAAATTTTCTACAGGTAACAGATGATTCACCACAACCACTAATGCTGTGGTATTTTGGATCCCTGACACCTACCTCTGGGGTAACACCAGGTGTCAAGGTGCAAGTGAAGGATCTGGTTACGGGTAAATGGTCCCCTTCATGTGAACTGTTGACATGGGGAAGAGGATATGCTTGTGGTCCTCTGTGGGTTCCAGCTTGTTGTGTTCGGCCTGTGGTGGACGGCGTGCACCAGTGATGGATCGATAGTTTCGCGGCCAGGGCAGAGCATGTGGATTGCCCCAGCCAACAGGGCAGGACAAGGTTCTATTTGTTTATCTACCACCTTGCCTGGTAATCTGTTCTCAACATGTTTGGTGGGTCAACCCTTGGACAGTTGGCCTGTACCTGCAGGCCAACAGGTGGTTGCCAAGGGTTCAGGAGTGGTTCATAACTGGGATGAATAGGTTCCATGTCTAAGCCAAGGTAACCTCGAACAACAGGAGATGTAACTGTTGCAATCTGTAAAAATGGATTATTGCATATATCTTGATTATTCAGAGAAAAATCACACAATGGGATAATGTGTAAATTCTAGCTTGATTGTGTATGGAAATGATAGTTTGGTGTAATTATACATCAAAAAATGTTTCACAACCTAGTAATCGTCCACATAGCCTACCCCCCAGAGTGTTTCTATTTGTGGAGATACAGGGTGGCTCGATATCCCCTCATATCTCAAAGGAGGACTTTGTATCTTGGACCACTTAACAGTATCAACACCTAATGCTACTGTGATCCACAATGCTTCTTGCAGACTACCACGCAATAGGCAAACTGTTCATGCCTATATAAACCCGTGTAAGGATAGCTTGAATTTCTGGGACCCTGACAAACCATACCCGCATCTATCTTTGCTCCCAAGGTGGCAACCACTCAGGCACTAACTACTCTTAATAAACTGGGGTGTTGTTTAGCAAAAGAGAGTAGCATGACCTCAATGGCTAGAAGTGGACTGGTATTAGATGTAGATTTGGTTGGACATGCTACACTGTAAAATAGAGCTCCCACAGAATTTTTATTCAAGGGCATGGACGTGAAGATCTTGAAAGCATATGTTGTACGAACTTGTCAGAGCCCTTAGAGTCAGTTCTTAAGAGTATTCAGCTGTTGAATGTAGGAGTGAAGAAACTTCAGGTTGATGATGGGTGGAGTTGATTAACCTTTTTAATAGCTGGGGATTGTCTGGTTGGGTTTAATCACTGATTAAGACTGGAATTTTGATATTGATTGTTGGTGTAGTTGTGTTATTGATGTGGCCATGTTTAATGTCCCTGATGCAAAGGGCCCTGCAGAAGGCAGCACAGGCAATTTTTGTAGCATAAATACAAAAAGGGGGAATTGTGGGGGATTTCAGCTGGGCTGAGGCCCCTGAACTGGACGACTTTGACCTTGAGAGGATTCCAGTCTACCTGTGAGAGAACAGACAGAAGCAAGAAGAGCTGCAGCTGCAAGATAAGCAAGTCCTGAGAAAGTGTTGACTACAAGACAAGGCGTACATGTCCTTTTGGCAGAATGCGTGATCACGTGTACAGAAATAAAACAGTATATAAGATGGAGCTGAACGTTCAATAAACAGCTTTTGCTTGAAACCATATTGGTTGGTATGCAGAGTCCGTTCTTACACGACTTTAATCTGTTCTTTACAAGCCACCATCTTCTGCAGATAGAAATTAATCATGGAGGGAGTACTGTTATTATCCACTCTACCATGAAACCCCCCCAACAGCAAGAAAACAGGAAGTATTTGATGCAGAGAGGTGCTACAAACCTGCTATTAACATCTATTGATCAATAATGGTTCTTTTACTGCCTCACCTACTCTTGCTGGTTTCCAGACGACCAGAGGAGGTAAGATGCAATTACTTCTTTCACTTACACATACAAATCAGTTGAGTCAGCGCATCTTTGCAAATGCTGACGTCGGCCATGCAGAAATACAGTAAATTCAGGGGGACCTAGACAAGCTGGAAGAATGCACCAACCTCATGAAATTCAAGAACAAATGACAAATCCTTCCCTTGGAAGGGACTAACCTCAACAACAGTACAGGCTGGGGACAGACTGGCTGGAGAGCAGTTCTACTGAAAAGAAAAGGATTTGAGGCGCCTGGTGGGCAGCACAAAACATATGTCTACAGTGTGTCCTGGCAGCAGTAAAGGCTAATAGCATCCTGGGCTGTATCAACAGAAGTATAGCCAGGTGTTCAAGGGAAGCAATTACTCTTTTTTACTCTGATCCTGTCAGACTGTCTGCACTTACTGCATCCAGTTCTGGACCCTCCAGTACAGGAATTATATCAATAAATTGAAGAAAGTTCAGAGGATCACAAAAATAGTTCACAGAAGCACATGTCCTTTGAATAGATATTGAGGCAACTGGGCTTGTTTGGCTTTGGAAGAAAACAGAAGGCTTTGGGAGGGACCTAACTGTAGCCTTCCAGCACTATACAGAACTAGGGGGCTATCAAGAAGATAAAGCCAAATTCTTCATTGTGGAGCACAACTGGAAAATGAGAGACAGCAGGCAAAAACTGTAACAAATGTTTCTGACTGTGTACAAGGTTAAAAGAGCACTACAAAAATAATTAAGTAGAGGAGCAGGGGCCCAGAGAAGTTGTGCAACCTCCATCCTTGGTGGCTTTCAAAACCCAAATGGACATGATGATTCTCATAGCTGACATACTTTGAGCAGTATGTTGTGCTAGAAACCTCCAAGGTCCCTTCCAGCCTGAATAATTTTGTGATTCTCATCTCTATTGGCTCTTCAGCTAGCAGCTTACAAAGCCACTTCACTGTTTTAGGTCACCAGTTTCCTTGCCATTCAGTAATATTCAGCTCCATGAGATGCAAAATGTAATCTCATTCTAGTTGCAGATGTTTGTTTGACAAGGTTACAGAAAAAATAGCTTTTGGACTGTAAACAAATCTCTATAGAAGATTTGAACAACAAAGAAGTTATACAAACCAAATCTTTCTTACTGTCCTCATCTTTGCTACTGAAAAACTGGAAATACAGTCACATATTACAAGCTCCAAAGTCTGAGTTCTCAGGTTTAAAATTCAATTTTAAACCTCTTCAAAAAAATGTAGAACACAAATATTTTAAAATTTTATGTGGAAAGGGCATTGATTAATTCTCAGCAAGTTTTTCTATCTACTTACCTAGTGCAGCTTACCATAGCACTTGACTCTCCCTAAAATATGAAAATATCACCTTCCTCCTAGGCTCAGCAGTAGCCTGGCCACTACCTAAAAAGCCCATCTGCAAAATTCCTCCCTTGTCATAGTCCCAAGTGTCATTGCCCAAGAAACTAGATTTCTGTTCCTCCTTTGCTTACTTTGACCCTTGGAAGAAAAGTCTTTTATCTCCCTATTTGGAAAATTGGAATGTTACACAGAACAACACCAGGAATATTTAATCTTTTGCCAATAGGCATGTTAATAAAGAGATAATCCTCTCATGTTTATATCAAGGCTGAGACAATCCATGGTACTAATGCAAAATCCCTCACTCATCTTCTTCCAGTTATGCCCTGTTAATCATATAACATTATTACAAACAATACAGTAAACTAATTACTGTTTAGTCACTTTTTTCTTCCACACTATAAACTAAATTACTCATGGACATATTCTCTCAGCAGTTGAACTGTTTGTTTATTCTCTTGCCTTCCAGGCTGTTTAATGTTATGTAAATTTGGAGACACCAAAAGCTTAAAGATCCCTTCCCACATAGCTGAAGTGAGGGTTCTTGAGGTGTGCAGTTTTTGGGGAGGGAAGGAGCAGGGCAGCAGTAGGAGGAAGAAGTAGGGTTAAAATGGCATTGAGTTTTTTTCCTTGATTGTCAGAGCCACTTTTGAATTCTGTTTGTAAAACATTCTACAAAATTTGGAAAAGCCTATCTGAGTCATTACTGTATAGCCTTCTGAGATTAAATTGGTACAGTACTTCAGTAACTGCAAGCACAAAGTGAGCTGCACCTATTACCTCATCTACATACATCACTAACATTGTTAGACACACTCACAATCTGGGATCAGGCAATACTCAGCAAAATGATCAACTGAGAATGAACATAGTACAATACAAAAGTACAGGGAAAGACACATAATTGAAGAAAGTGTGTTTAATAAAATGCTCCATTCCACAAACTTGTAAGAGTCAACAAAGGCTGACGGAAAAGACTTTATAGAAGCTCAGTCACTCTTAAGGAAGAACAACACTATGCAAAGTGTTACTCAATGAAGCATTTTGCCTAGTTCAATTTTCTACTATTAAAGCATTGGGCCTGTTCCACCAGGGTTACGGATTTGAGCTTCAGAGGACTGCATGTTACCTGCCTCTGGGTTTCCACTAGGTCACTCATCACCTGGTATTTATAATCTACACTTACAGAAATCATCCATGGGGCATAGGAACAGTGATGCAAGCCCACAGCCTCCACATTTCTTCAGAAGCAAGTTCCTCCAAAGTAAGGAACAATCTGCAGATGATGACCACTAGCTTCCACAAAAAAAAACCAAGCACTTTTGGGCATGTCAATATTCTGCTGAACTACTGTAAAGTACCACGAGCGCTGTATATTCAAGGCATAGTATGAAGCAGAAAGTTTTAGCTTATGAAAACAGAAAGTAGACTTTCACTGAAAGACTTTATTTTAAAACAATCCTCTGTAGGATAGTAAAAAAAATAGAAGCAACATAAGCTTTCAAAATAGACAGCAGGGTAAAGCCATGCTAGCATTTTATGTTTTGGATTACTGAATGCTGAATATTGAGTTCAGAATATTAAAATAAATATTGAATATATTTAAAAATATTGGAGTGTTGGAGAAGCTGTATATACTCACCATATTCAATGCTATTTATGAAAGCAAATCAGAATGTGTTCTGAAAAGGGTTATATTCTGAAACTGAACCTGAAGACATGTATTCATGCGTTATTCTTCTTCTATTTGACAGGTAAGTATGAAAGGCATTAATATATGAAACACTGTACCACTATCATTTTTCATAGCATGATACCAAATCTTGCCATCCATTTTTGAGGACAATGCAAAAAATCTTTTATAGTTAGAAGGAAAGAAATGCAGTATGGAATCAGTTCCAATCTTCTAAGGTCATTAAAAAAACCCGTATGTTTTGACATGGAAGTATTTAACATAAATGAAAAATTCCCTTGGTACTATAAATAGCATTTTAAGTCTACTCTGATTTATTAATAAAAATTATCATAAATACAACTACATACCATATTTGCACACAGAATTGGTGTTTCAGCGAAACACACCGCAGTTGATACTTTCACCAGAGAGACTAAGAGACACTTTAAAGACAGTAACAAAATGAATTCACCTCAGATAAGTCTCATTTTTCTCCAACAAAAACCAACAGGACTGAAAAAAGCTTAAGATGTAGGAAAGAAAACCCTCAAAACTGAATTATGGATCACAAGGAAGCCAAGTAGGGACAACAGGAGGCACAAGAATCCATGACATGATTTTTTGGTATTTCTAGCATATTTATCTCATTTGGGATATGAAAATTCAACTTCCACAAGAAAGTCATATGGCCAGCCCTCAAAGTAATTTGCACATCATGACTATCTCTCTAGCACTTAATCAGAGCCCTCTTTCGAACCCAACAGCAATTCAGCTGATTCCCATGCAAGTACTCACAACAGTTCATTCACTCAGAAGCCAACCAGTACTCTTTGCGTACTTTATTTTCCAGAGAAAACAGACTTTGCACACAGATTCCTGATGTTTCTGACTTTCTCCTAATAAAAGTTAGCAGACTTAAATATTTGAAGATCTCTCACAGGGAAGACTTATCCCAGGAATCTGGGATTTTTTTCCACCCAGACAAGCAGCTTTCAGCATTTGGGTGAGAACTGTTCCAGCTGAACACATGAAATGGGGGCTCATGGCTGAAATTCCAAAGGTTCTGGTTTGGACCTGGTTCTGGTTTGGACCTGGTTCTGGTTTGGACCTGGTTCTGGTTTGGACCTGGTTCTGGTTTGGACCTGGTTCTGGTTTGGACCTTTTTTCATGTTTCTGCTTAACGTGGCACAATTAAATAAAAAAAAAGTGATGCTTTAATAAAAACTATCTTCCATCTTAAACTTAAGCATACGTCTAAAGTTAAGTTTATGTGCAATACGATTAGAAAGTACATTATTGTAAATGGAAAAGGAGAGTGTCAAGCACATGAACATAGAGTAGCCTTTTCTGTAATGTTTTTTCTTTAATTGCCCAGATGGGTCCTATTAATGGTGTTTGAAGAAAAAAGGCTGGTAGCTTTCCAATTGTACAGTATTTTTAATATATTTATTAAAATAGAATTAATAAGTACTTTTTAAAAAACCAGAGTTACTTCAATGAAGGAAGTTTGGAAATCATTTCAAGTAAATCTAGTGGTTAGAACTCTGTCTGAATATAGAAAGTTTTTCCTGACATTTCTCAGGGACTTCCAACCAAGTTTCGATCACTAGGATAATGCATTCTTCTCCACTACTGTACTACATTGAAGGAAAATAACTTTTCCTGGAAAACATGAGACTTAATTTCACACTACAATCCGTTGCTTATTTAAAAATAGAACTGCAGAAAAGACCTTCTGAGAAGACAATTAAAAACCAGTATTGAAACAGTGAAAAATACTAGTTTGTAAAAATCTTCTCATAAGTAAAAAAGAAAGTTACATCATTAAAAGAAGAATTAGGCCAAGTTTTGGGAAAGAAGTATTTAAGTTAATCACCATCTTTGTCCAAGTTAAATTTGTCTTATAGAACTATTAATTATAGAACTACTAATTTTAGCCAGAGAAAGAATTGATCCAAAACTTCCCCAAACCATGTTGAGTCAGAGTTTTGCATTGAAAACTTTTCACACTGTAAGTAACTAGATCTACAGTGGGTGTCTGTGCTAAGGATTCAGCACAATTTAATGTTTCCCATAAATAATAGTATATTACTTCCTGTTCCACTTAATTTATTAAGTGGTGATATAACATTTTGGGGCCATTTTTCTTGCTCCTTGTCCAATTTTTATTTCTGCACTAGGTTGACTGGTGTCTTCTAACATCCATGGCTTAAGCTGGATCCACCCTTTTCTCTTTGTTAAAGTTTCAAATTCATTGCTGTTGGGGGGGGTGGGGGGTGTTGTTTGTGTTATGTTTTTTGGTTTTGTTTTTTGTGGGTTTTTTTGTTTGGGTTTTTGTTTGGTTGGTTTGTTGGTTTGGTTTTTTGTTTTTTTTGTTTTTTTTTTTTTTTTTTAAATAGCACACAACAGTATTTCAAACTTTCAGGGCTCAAAAAAAAAAAAAGAAAATTTATTTACTTACTGCTTCTATCTCCAGGTTTTTGCCTTGGTTTTGTGATGAAATTCAACCACCTATTACAAATCTTCTAGCATCATTTTTGGAAATAGACTGTATGTTTTAAAGAAAGCAACTGAAGCCTGTTATTTTTCAGAATGATAGTTAGATATTGACCTATGCAAAAGTCACTTCAAAACCAAACTATTTACTTCCTTGGGAAATGGGATAAATTGCTTTCCAGCTTTCAACTTGCTCAAAAATACCTAGATAGTACTTTGCTATTTCCATGTGCCAAGTAAGCACTTTATGTCACTTCACATTAGCTTTTACACCAATTGAGAAAAATGTATTGCTCACTTTTGAAGTACTAAAGGCTCATCTCTTTCTACTACCAATGATTTACTCATTCCCTAATCTTAAAAATGAGGTTAAGCTTTGAGATATCTTTTCTACACCTTGAAATTCACCCCTTGTTTTCATCTTAAGGCTTTGGTAGAAAGGGCCTTTTATGAAGACCTTGTAGGAGCTCTGCTCTTTCAAAGCCTGTCAGTGCTTGTCCTACTATGGTCAGGTTCTGGTAATCAAAAAGCGCTATTCTATGCACTATACTCAAATGGGAAACTTAGCTTTCTAAACAGTTATAGGTTTTTTTTTCCCCCAATAGTAATAAACTGGAAAAAATTACTATTTTGTTTCAAACATCTAATTCGAATACTATATGCTCCCCCATGACAAGCACTTCAAAAAAAAACCTCTGAAGGTCTCAATTTTTTATATGTATATACCAGATATTTGGCCCTGAATAATCAAAGTCCCATTTCCTTTAAGATACTATGCATTAAAATAGCTGAAAAGGCACAAAACCCCTCCACAGAGAACTTACTCCAGACAAGTGAAATCAGTAGACTCCTATCACTTCAGCTAGATGAATGCAAAACACTTTTTGATTTCAATTTTCTTTATGAAGGTCTCACTATTATTCTATTTATTCATATTTTTCCCCATCACCAGATTGTATTGCAATAACTATTAGTATACATATTTGAAGAGTAGTAAATTGCATTAACCTTTAGAGTAACTGGAATAAATTAATGGAATTACGTTAAGTCAAACTTTCTCTGGCAATCAACAGATGACTTGCCATTAGCCTGAAAAGCAGAAGAGACTGTTTACCATATTACAGACCTGTCTAGCAGGTTATGTTCCCAATAACCAAGGTTTGGTTTTCACTGAGTTGTCTTGCTTTCTTTCCACTTTACTGTAGTGCTGCCCCTCAGTTCAGTAAAAGCACATTTACAATAGAGTTATTAGTAAATTTTCATTTTCTTACTCAGCATAATTACCATAGTATCACTATACTATTTCTTACACAAATAAAAATTGTACTTGAATTTTTAATCAGTGGAGCAATGGTCTTCAATATCACATTCCTTTCTTCCTTCCCTTCTCCTACATATCTAGGCACCCACATTAAAAAAAAGAAAATCTAATTTAAACTGAAAAACTAGAATATATATAGCCTATGGTAAGCATGGAAAAGTTGTTTCTCCACTATCATGATTATCTGCAAGAGTTGAGTTCTTTTTTTTTCCTCAGGAAGATATCAAGCCAAAATAAAAACAAACTTGCATGTTAATAATTGAAAAAGCAACATGAATAAAGAGCTCCTTTTCCTTTTCTTACTTTAGCACTATACTCTAACCTGCCTGGGGAAATAACCATAAAGGTTTTGTTTTGTTTCCTTTTTATACTAATACTGAATCGTAAATGCTACATATAGGCTTGAATTTTAAAAATACGTCAATTTTGCAAAGTAAGTAGTCATCACCTCCCTATATTTGGGCCTGATTACTTATTCCCAAAATACTGAATTGCTATTCCAGCTGGAAAAAGTTTGAAAAATACTGTGTACACTGACAGCAATGTCTTTAACATAAAAAAAAATTTAAAATATCCTGTATCAGCACCTGATTGTAACAGTGTAAATCAACTTTCAAGGTGTTGCTTGGAATTACAAATCCCCAAAACATTAAACCAGTCTCCGTCCTATTCCTGAAGTTGAGGTCAGCTGATCTGCTCTCACCAACAACCCTAATGCATATGTTTCATTGCCCAATGGCAAGGTTCCCAAATTCCCTAACCCCAACAGTCTGGAAGAGTCCACATTTACAAGCCTTCAGGGCATGCTGCAGGGCTTATCTATTTATTCAGGCTTTGCCTGAGGGGCCAACTGCAGAAGCAAAGAGAAGGTTGGTAACTTCTCTTTATTTGATGAGGTCATTTTAATGTATTAATTTATGTACACTTGCCTAGAGATTATGATAGGCACATTTCACAAAATAACAAACAACTTTAGTCATATCCTAATTAACTTTGACTAAATAAGAAAGAATTTTCCAGGTCTCCATTATAAAGTCCTGTAAAAACCAGCCATGAACACAGATGCTACAAAATAGAAGAGCTGTCAGATCCAAAATTAAAAGGGGAAGAAATGTGGCTTCGTAAAAATCTAAAGCCAACTTACAAATTCTATGTTAGTATGTACATAATTCTCTGTTTGGTACTACTAAAGCCTTTCCTTCAAAGTCCTTTGAATTGTTATTCAATAACACAAAAGAGAAATTCTTCTGTCCTCTTAGTACGACTCTGGGCATAATTTTGCAAGTGTTCAGAAGTTTTAGAGATATTATAGTTCACTAGACTTGGAAGAAAATAAAAGGCGCTTCTAAGAATAAAAGAGTACCCTGAGAAAGAGCACAAAATGGTACATTCATGATGTTATACTAAAATAATACAATCAATACAAGAAATCAACTGGAAAGTGAAGCTGATTGTTGAATACTTTCTGACAAATCTAAAGAAACTTCCCTGAAGGTGTTGGTTTGACCTATTCCCTGAGGAAACAAGAAAAGCACATTAGATTGCCAGGGCGAGGGCACAATTTAGATATAACATTGTTTTAAGGAAAAAAAATAAGAAAATGTGTTTAAGGTGACATATGTCAGTTGTACAAATGGATTTAAAAGAAATGCAGCAAGCCTTATGGCACCCATTTTCTATTGTGGTTAAATGATTTTGACTAATTTGTCTGTTACTTAGCAATGCCAAGTACCAGTAAAAAAGATGTTGCTTTGGTGACAAACTCTCCCTAACATGGGACTGTTCATGTCCCAGGCCAATGTATTAAACTACAACAGAATAGCAGTATTCAGCAGGACCAATAAAAGGCTCTATGAAGGTTTTAGAGAGGCCAAGAGAAACTTCAACCCTATAAAATCTCTGTTCTACATTTGCAGTTTGTCAGAAGGCGTTAAAACAAGTAATTCTGGTTTGGGTGGCTGGATAGACCAGTTTAAGAATTGCTTTGCACTGATGGAGATACAAAGTGACAGAAATGCAACTGAGGATCCTATCAAAACCTATAAAGTGACTAAGTACCAATGGCTTATAAAAAACACCAAGAGAACCTGGAGTTGCAAAACAAGGGCTCATATTTGTTTAGAAACTTACTCAAACCAACTGAATAGCCCATCTACAACTGATTTTATTACCAAAGGGAATGCATGGCACAGTTGCACTTCTATTGAAGAAATAAGAACATGGATTTTCACATGTACTCCAAGTATGAAATCACACATATGCCTCAATGATGAGCGTGTTCCAAATACCTTTGAGAAACAGTCACAGCAAGTAAACCGAAAACAGTGTATACAAAGAACAATACAAGTAGAACAGACCTCAGGAAGAGAACTCATTTTACAAGGAGGGAAATAAATTTTGCATTGTCACAAACATGAATGTAAAACAAAAGCGGATAACATGCTCAGCAGGTCACACTTGAAAGCTCTTCCAATACTGAATTACAGTAACATTCCTAAGTATGACCTATCCTTTTTACAGAGTATACAGTAAATATCAAGAGATCTGTATCTTTAACTAATGAAAGCTTTTAAGCTTTACTAATCTGTGGCCGGCTGACAAATTTGGGGTTTATGCCATAATACCAAAGCAAATGTTTTATGTAACACAGAAGCCACTCTGCAATTTTCTCCAGTTCTAGATATTCACTTCTCTTTCCTTGATACCTGAAATGTGTTTCAGAAGAGGCAGAGTAATCAGAACTGGGAGCTGGAAGATTTGGAGTGAAAACCTGTGGGGATTTTCCCATTTGTCACCCTTGGACTCCAGCAGTGACTTATTGAGAATGTCATGTTTCTCTACAGACTGCAAAATGAAGTTCTTAAGCACAAACAGAAACTCAGGATGAAGAATACAAAGATGACTTTAAATTTCAAACTTATCTTCTACCTCCATGGTAAAATAAAGCAGCCCATAGCTCAGCTGCACAATCTGCTGTGTGCCTGCTTCCCAGTGTAAGCAGGGGAACATCTGGATCAAAGCTGTATTACTGTCTCAGCTACAAGTTGTGTGGAAATGCCACATAAGATCTCCCTTCTGTGAACAACCATCCCGTTAGGCTTAAGGTCAACTGCACTGTATGTAACGTAATGATTCTGAGAAGATGAGGTTAATGATGTAAACTCAACTTTTTAAAATAAACTTGGAAGCCTGAGACACAGCAATTTCAAAGTACACAAACTTTTCTTTTTGACAAATGCAAGCTTTTTATTTTTGTCTTACCACTAGGTATAGACTTAATAGTGTTCAGTTATGCTGCTGGGCTAAAGCCTTATTTAACAACAATGAAAGACTGAAATATAAAATCCCCTGGCATATCATTTGCACTGATTAAAAAATATTTTTTCTGATAGTAATTGGAAAGTACACTTACTCTTGCACATAACTGATCAAGTCTAAAAATGTAAACCTGTTGAAGATAAGAGTTATTTACTGTGAAAACTTCTCTGCTTCACTTCAAACACCATTCACTTTACCCAGAAAAGTCACTAAACCACTAAGACTCAAACTATGAGTATCTAATATCATGAGGTTGAGGTTTTTTGATCATCACCTATTTTATTTACTCGGAACTTCTAATATAATTGTCACCAATTCTGAAATTCTGAAAGTGATTATGTTATCCAGGCAACACAACTGGAATGGAAAGAAAGGAAAAAGCTGGTTTTTTCCACTGTTTAGGAACATGAAGTCCTTAATCTGTCTACTTGTTTATTGTGAGACCGCTCTGTCTTTGTTGGGGATGTGATACCACACAACAGATGGTCCGCCAAAACCCCATCACATTTGCTTCAATTATTCGTGAAAGACTGCAGAGGGGGAGGGAAGAACTATGACAATACAATAAAATCTGAAAGGAACACAAAGCCAGGTACTAAACCATCGCAAGAATGATATGCTGAAATAAATAGATATTCAGGCACAGGTTGCCCTGAAACTGCTCCAGCACATTCCACTTGAAGAGAAATGATGAAACTACAGAGCCAAACAAGTATGATGCCAGCACAGATAGTTTAATTGTTCATTCTGCATACTTAATTTTTTCAACACTCCAAAGGCACATACACCTGACTTCACACACTTTGTTCACAGAATCACTAACTTAATATTATGAGAACATAGGTAAAAGATCAAGATACACCACTAAGTGTAGTAATTAAGTTTAATAGCAAAAGGATCTAAATGGCAAACTTGTGAAAGGAGGCCAAACGACCTTTTAAATATAAGGCAATGCTCAGCACAGAGGTATGCTTTTTGATTCTGCTAAGCCCTTAAGAATGCTTTTTCACAAACCAAATGGTCAAGGAGCTCCCACACAGGAGAATGTGTAGAATAGACTTACCAAATCCTCCCTCTTTTCCCTGTGTCTTACAAATCTGCCACCACCACTCCACCCAAACACAAATGCCAACAACACAGCACTACTTCAAACGTTTAAATATTAATGATAATGGAAATACATTAGAAAAGATGTGGCAGAAATTTACAAAATATGTTTGTACATTATTTTCTATTTTTTTCTGAGCTAAAAGGGGTTGACCTCAGAGCTGTACAAATTTTGGGCATTCGCGGTGAGATGATTTAATTAGATTATATAATATGACTTCCTATGTATTACAAACCACTGTACTTTTAACTGGCTGCCTCTCCCTCACTAGATCAAGCAAGTTACATTTATCAAGATTATCTTCCTCAAGATGCCAATGCTTCTTGTGAAGACACCAAAAAACAGAAAAGCAAGCAATTAATTTGACAGTATGTTTCAAAGACTACTCAACCCTCATACGGAAAAAGTCCAAACACTTATTTGCTTCAGTTACTTTCCTGCCACTGCCCATCAGCAAATGCTTCTCTTTCAAAATTCTTCAATACAGAGTGATTTCCTTATCAGGATACACTGGAAAAATCACTTGTAATTTTTTCAAATGTGAGATTAATTATGCTGTGTATATAATTTCATTAGATAAACAGATACATAACAGCTTAAATCTGACTCTACAGACATTTTTTTCTCTATCTAGAACTTTCAGAAGTAATGTTTTCTCCACTTTGCTCAACTCTACAGTCTGTTTTGAAGTACAGACACTAAAATTCCTATTAGCTTCACTATTGATTTCATCAGTGTCACAAAGGTAAGTTACCTCTATATTTGAACTTGTATTTGGTTGTATATTCAAGGATAATAGCAAACTTCGAGTGATATTCAAACCACGATGATGGTTAGCTATGAAGCCCAGAGCCTTCTCCCATTCATAAGAAGTCACTGAGTGTTTTTGTTCTGTGCTGTGAGTTTCTACATCCACAACCCCACGCTGGGTTTTACTAACATGAATTGTCTGAATCAGGTCCATTTTCTCAGAGCAATCTAAACTACACAACCCTGCTGGCTCTCCAGAATTATTTATGCCTCACTACTCATTCATTCACTTTTCTTAACTCCGTATCTTCTTTTGCTTTATCTTCAGATCATTGCTAGATATATTGAATGACACTGGACATAGTACCAGTCTTCACCAAAATTCCCTGTAATTATTCCTTCTTCAAATAAGATTCCTTTCAACAGCTGTTTTGAACCATAACAACTATTGAACTCTTCTTGGGTGTACTTAAGTGATACTGTATAGGAATAAATGTTTTTCCTCCCCAGAATATTATGCAGCGTGAGATGAAAATGTATCACATACCTTCACATTTAGAAATATTTGCCCCAATTAAAGTGTCAGAGAATAAAATCAGCTTATTTCAGAGGGCATTTTACATAAATCCACAGACAACATTAATCCATATTGCCTTCTCTACTAATTCACTTAATCCTTACGGCAACTGACTAGATTACATCTGTCCTGAGAATCCAGCTTGCTTGCTTTAAATGACAGAATGACATTAGTGCTTCAAGCCTTTTGGATTCCCATGCTTAAACAATTACATCTCAAAAGAAATATTCTGGTCAGAAAAGGACATTGCTCACTCCAATCTGGTTAAAAAATTTCACTAAGTTTCTTATATACATATCAGAATTGGTAAAATTAGAACAGTATCCACAGAATCTTAAGTGCAGTGTACTTTCCAGGTGGTACTACATAAACCACACAAGCTATTCAGAGAAAAAAATTTATGACCAAGTAGCATGTCATCATATGTTAAATCCACACTATCACCATAGATTTGCAGCCTTACAGAAATCAGAGAAGAGCTAAATCCTTTTCATTACATTTCAGTACTCCTTGAAGCAATCACCACTTTGACTCTCCAAATCTACTGGTGTAAACAGATGCAGAAGTGAGTTTTCTGTACTCCTCTCCTACCTTTATAGATCTCCTATAGTGACAAGTTCCTTTCATTTACAAAGGAGAAAATAGATTGACCAAAAAAAAGGGTTATTAGAAAGAACTGTAGTGTTTACCATCAACAATAGCAAAAACCAAGTTTCTGTGATAAGTAAATTACGTTCCTGGAGGTACAGAATTTGTTTCACAGGTATTTGAGTCCTTCCTAAGTGAACTGGGAGTTCTGACTGAAGCCTTAACCCTCTGTTTAGTGATAACTAGATCTTATATTTTGGGGTGAAACATGCCTGAAATTTGAAGTTCATTTTAACAACTCATCTTTCAAGCTATACACAGCAACAGATCTCAGAAGTTGCTGGGAGGTGGTGCATTCTTGCACTGTATTATGTGGCTCAAACAAATGAAGTTTTCACCTCTACCAGTGAAAAGGCTGCTTTCAAGTCAGACTACAATGTAGAGGCCTCCCTTAAGTGCTTTTTCAGTCTACTAAACCCTTACCCAATATGAATCACAGCCTTCAGGTTCTGACAAAGTTTCAGCATCCATAGAAGGCTTAAGCTTGAGAATAACCTTCCCTCACCACTACACACACCTTTTGTTTTGCTCTTTGACATGTAACACTCATCAATATGACACTTCTCACCGTTTAAGGCAAAAATCCATAATGGTATAAGGGTGCTCCAGGAGCATACTCTAATTGTCACCACATTAAGACACTTCAAAAATGTAATGATCAGTTCAGTGTCCATTGACTGTACTATGACCTCTTCAGATCAGACTCTCCTCTAGAAGAGACCAGTGAAACCCAAGTTGTCTATGTTTTTTGATAAGAATGATAACACTGAAAGAAGGTGATGAAGCTGCAGTAGGTGTAGAGTTCCCCACAAATGATTCTGGAAAGCACCAGTACAAGGCCATGTGGGAATCAGTGATGAAAATTATTTAAACCATCACATGATATATGAATAACCCAAATTCCTTCCTCGCACTGTTCAAGTGGTGTGGTGATAACTTCAGCTTTTACCAACATACATGTTGGGTATGAAACCAGAGGTCTTGGGAGTTGTCATGGACATTGCTTCCTGCTTGTTTTCCCTTTTTGGCCATTAACGAACAATTCCTTTGGAAGAGCTGGGGCAGTTCAGCTGAGCAACCATCTAATTTCTAAATAAAGGAAAACAAGTCTAAGTTACCCGTGAAAAGAATGGAGACAACATCTCTGCAATTTACACTTGTCACAATTGCCACTGTTGTAAATTAATCAGTCTTTTCAATGTTGTGTTCAAAACAAATGTGTTCCATCGCATGTGTCATTGCGGACGATAATTATATTCAATCCTATTTTTAAATCTTCACTGTAGGAGGAAAACAAAGTGGCATCTGCACTTCAGTTATTTTTTACTTGTATATGTGAACATTTAACTGCAAAGTGTGTTAATGCTCAAGTATATGTAATTCATGTCTATGTGCAATACTCTACAAAGAGAGAGCATTCAGCATTTTCCACTCCATTTCAGAGTACAAAGAATAAAAGTAAATATGAGAGATATGTAACAGAATTCTTTATAGCTACCCTATTTCAGTTGTAGATGTGTACTTTTCTTGTCTGTCTAGCCTTATGGAGGCTGTATCTACTTGAAACAGTATGAAATTCAATAATTTCAAAGAAAATTTAACTATAACAGCAGCAACAAGCCATTATGTTCCACCAATCCATCATTTTTGTAGAAAAAAAATGTATTTTCTTCAAAATGAGCAATTTATAGATTCAGAGAGTACATGTGGGATTTATATTTGTAGTCTATTATTTCACAAAATAGTTCTAGTAAGAGTAAGGCTAGACAAATATTGGAAGAGGTTGACATTTTGTGTAGATTATTTCTAATATCTGAAAATAATTTGGTAAGCATCGCACCAAACAGTGAATCGAAAAAAATCTACAGCTGTTAAGTTGACATGTTATTTAAAAAGAATATATGTATTCCCATAGAAAGAAAACCCAAAACCCCAACAACTTTAAGTAGATGTTGTTTGCACCATTTGTTTATATTTAGCTTCAAGAGTATAAGCTCTAACTATTAGTAAATGGGTAGGACATTTTTCTGGTGATTCCCACTATGTCACCTGCTCAGAGATAGAAACTTGTGGCACAAAATCCAATCAATAGTTAAGAGTAAAAACTTATAGGAGTATCTACTATTTTTGCCTGTGACAGAGAATAACCCATCCTTGCCCTTAATTTCCTTGTCACCCACCACCACACACACTCTTGGCAGCCCTTGGCAATGTTACAGGGAGTCACTTACACACAGAAGTTCTGGTCCAGAGGCATCTCACTCCCTCCCAGAGAATGCAAGTAGGCAATGAAAGAATCTCATGCCCTCAACTCTCATGGGGCCATTCCTTCAATGGCAAAATCCAAAATAGCTTTGAAGGCTTCAGATTAAAAATTCCCAATTACTGATGAAGTGCTCTTAAACTCTCCTTCCCCAACTTGGGTTCATGTAACATGGTAGATCTGGCTTCAATTCTTGCAGTCATTTAAGGATACAGCAAGCCTGAATCCTGTAAATGCCACACTGATTTGAGACTACTTGCATGCTTATATTTGGGTACAGAGATACACAAAACTTGTTTAGGACATTAGTTTCTATTTCTCCCCTGTAGAGCACAACCACAGGAAAAAAAATAAGAAGGTTTTTAGACCCAGCAGCTGCATTAACATGTTCTCCATTACACTGAAACATCTTGTTGTCCATGAGCATTTGGGCATTTTTTTTTTAATCCTGTTACGTTTTTCACAACTCTTCTACAATCTCTCACCACATGGTCTTTCACTGTATGTACAAATCCAGTTGACTACAAGTTATAGACAGCACAGCTTCCAGGCAACACTGTTCCACAGATAACAGGAAAGGGGGGAAAGGCTGAATATAGTTTATTATGGGATTGATTTCCAATTTCCTTAATAATTGGTTGATAAACAAAAAAAGGAAGATTTTATTGATAATTAATTTTTTTCATTCCTCTATTGAACAGTAACTTCAAATTTTCACATCTAAAAAATGCTCAGGCAAGTGCTATTACTTATACAAATAAAATATTCAAGGAAAACCCTAAGTTCCACTTCCATTTGACTGTTCTTGTTGGACCACCGTAACACATGGTAAAGCACTAAAGCAATCCAGAGTAAGCCTTCCTAAAGTCTGGAGAAGGATTTAATGACAATAACTATTTCATATATTGAATTTGCCCTTCATGAACAGGATAAATACTAGCATTTTAGAAACTCTGGGAGAGGACAGTTCCTAAAGGACAAGAAAGACTGAGAAAGCATCTATTAATCCTTGACTAGAAACGCCAAGATTTAAAAAAAATTGAACTCTCAGAGCTTGTTGATTAGACAGCTATGCTTGCAAACCCTGTATTTTATTCAGGAAGGTTTTTATTGTTAAAAACCAATTATTTCATAAATATGTTTATATCACTAAACTTACTGTTAACTACAGCTCCTGAATAACAGATAGCTGAGCTTGGTTGGACCAGACAAGGAACAATTAAAGAAATAAGAATTCTGTAATACTGAGACTAGAATAAGAGAGCCAAAGCTACCTAATTCCTAGACAGATGGCAATAGGAGGTTGGTGAATGGGTATGAAATTTTAGAACTCCAATATTGGCAATATAGGGAAAGCCTCCCAACCTCAAGTGCTCCCAGCATACATCCCTCTAAGCTTGGCCTATCAGGCAAACCAGGACACATGGGCTAAAAATAAAATAGAAATTGTGGCTTGCTTGCACTCTACAAGTAGCAAACAGAATGATTGCCAAGGTTTTTCCTCTCTCCATTTAGGCATATGCAGCTGGCACCAACGTGTTGTTCTCATGCACCAAAGGCAGCAGATGGAATGAATTACATATTTCAACAGCCCTTGACATCACATCAAACACCTTGGCTTTTAGTTTTAGAAGAGTAACTCTTGGGACTCTTTTTTCAGCTTTCACCATCCAAATAAGTCATACAGTTATTTCCTTCTTTATAGGACAATATAGCCATACCATATGTTGCAGACTTGCAAGGCTTGCATAGTAAAACAGGGCAACAGCAGGAAATGAAAGTGTTCTGGTTGAGGCTTTGTAGCTAAGACACTACTCACTGAGCAATGTGTTATAGGTAACCACTGAAACAAAGAGCTTTACAATGCCCATCATATTATAGAAAATATGATGCATTCACCATTTTTCTGAAAAAATAAGTAAATTTTAAGTCTCTAATGTTTGCAACTTGGCCAAATCAATCAGCTGCATTTAAGAACCATTATGAATTGCTTTTAATTTATTCCTTAAATTTCATAATTATAGCTACCTTGGGCAAGTCCACCACCTAAGCAGGTGGGGATCCTTCCTGCTGATCACAACTGAACATGCCCCACAGTACACAGTCTTCATCAAGGGAATGGAAAAAATCTCTCTTTAGGCACTAAATTCAGCTGAACATCTGTCCGCAAATCGGACAGTCTGTGTGCTCACACCTGCAACCGTAACATTAAACACAGGCTGGACAATAATCCTGCTCCAGCACCTGACTTCCATCACTTGCTTGCCTTCCTCTCCCAGAGTGGTCAGACAGACCAAGGGAGTCACTGCATCTATTCAGTCTACATACGTGCCTGAACCATCTTCCCCTGTACCCTTCCTCCTTCTCCCCATCCCCAGCCCTCCAAAACTAGGTACTTCTGCAATACTCAGACCTGTCAGAGTCTGCTTCAGAGCGTGTTCTGAGGAAAGGGAAACCAGGAGGCACCATATCTGCACAGGGCCAGGAGAGCACTTCACCTAATTCCTCTGAAAATCTCAAAGTGATTAAGGTGATTAAAGTTTTCCTATCCTTAGAAGCTTGCAGGCCTTCTGTCTTTCTGGAGCAAGCTATCAAGAGACTCTGCTTTTATGTTACCAATCATTTCTTCCAGTCTCAGGTTTTCAGCAGATCAAGTGAACATACCTTATTATGACCTTGATTCCCTCCACTTCTGCTGAAGTGTGATCAATGTTGGCTATTCTGCTGTTTCCAGATAACAAATAGCTTCTGATACTTTCAGACTATATCAGACCCATATCCTCCCATAGCTTTTTAGCTGGAAACTCTGAATGTGGAAGTGACTTTGATCCTAGCCAGCTCAATATTTCTTTGAAATACATTACCTAGAAGCTACTAACACTGATGTCAATCTCTATCATACTTCATATTCTCTTTCCTCCTTTCACATTTTAACAGCACCGTTCCCCACCCCCCAAGGCAGTCTACTTGTATTTAACTATTTCTATTTTTAATAACTCCAAAACTGAGCTTAAATCTTTTTCTTCCAGCTTAGCAAAAAGAAACATTTGAGCTACAATACAGATTATTCTCTCATCTGCACATTTTCACTCCAAAAATATATTTTTTTTTTTATTTCTCTTGGGAAAAGATCTGTCATCCTTACCAATTGGGGAAAAAAAAGGTGGAATATCTACTCATTGGAAAACATACCCCTAAGAATTTTCTCTTGTTCAAGATCTGCTATTTATGTTAACGGATCAAGAGCAAATTGATAGTCTGCTACAGATCCATACAGAATTAGGTGCTTCCACACACCTAACTTCAGTCCAAAGGGTACCCATTTTTTCCAGCTTTTTTCAAGATACTTTCTTATATCACTTCTTCCCAGTTCTATGCCTCTGAAGTTTAGTGCTCTGCTCAGTTTCTCCTCCTTTCAAGAGGGGCAGCTGTGAGACAGGATTTTTCTGACAAAGATTAACTACTTCAATTCATCTCAGTTGTCCGCTATCCTAATCTCTCAATTTCCTTAAATCAGCCAAAGTGAATAGACTAAAATAGCTTCCAGAAAGAGAATAAGAAAAAAAACAAAGCCCAGCACACACATAGAACAAAGGTGCAAAGAAAATGGATTGCTAAGTAAAAAAGAAATTAAACATTAACTCAGCCTACAAAACCATCCAGAAATTAGCAAGATGTAGGCAAAATACAGCAGAACTGAAACAAAACAGAGTGAGATGAAGTTCTCAATCTGTATATTCAAAGCAACTTAAGTGTTTTAAGGAAAGTACTTATCATCACTGAATCAAAATAAAATTATGTTAGCCTTTGTGTTAGGTAGTGCATTAACCTAATATATTTGCTAATTTCTGTGTAGTTCATAATATGCAATGAAATTTAAGATGTAACTGAAACAGAAAAACCAGCTGTCGCACAGAGTCTTTAATTTAAATAGTGGATGTGATGGTGTATCCCGTTCCTTTTCCCGAAGTCAAGCACAGACACACATTTTTTTATTTGCCACTGATCAACTAAATCAGAATTGCTGGCAACCTTGGAAGTGTCATTTATCTTCCTAAGCTCCATGAACTTGATTCACCCATTTGTTTAAGAGCACAACAAGCTAACAATGTGAACGCTTTCATTATTAGTACATAAAAAGGCTCAAGAAACAGCCCCTGCTCATGCAAAACTTCAACTGGAGAAAACTTATCTGCTGAAGAACTACAGCATCAAGCTCTGCAGGCTGAATGAAGCCTAAATCTACAGGAAAGTATTTAATTGCTAAAACAATCTAAATCTTCAACTCACTAATTAGCTCAAATCATACTAAGGTCTTACACCCAGTTTTTATTATAGGCAAAGTCTGAAATTGTATCAAGTCTGTACAAGTATGCACATGAGCAGTAAAATCTTGGTGTTTTCCCCCACACTCAAGAAATCCTTTTTTTAGCACCTTTTCATTATCCCTATTTGATCCTTAAGAGCAAGGGCACCCAGTTTCAGTTAACTGCAACTTCCCAGGAATGCCGAGGTACATACATGTCATAGTCAGGTGTATAAAGCACTCAGACTGATACATTAAAAATCATCACTAACCCAGGTTTTCAAATACTGTTGACAGAATAGGGAGAAGTGCAACATGAAGGTCAAATAGCAAACCATACAGACCGGAGTACCCATACATAACCTGTATACTCTTATTTTTTGATACTTACGAGAAGCACACATTAGCAATTATTTAGAAGTGCCTCATCCTTCCTCTTTCATAGCTGAAGCTCTGTTCCTAAATAAATATCCCATAATAATATTTACTCAATCCTTTTCTTTCTTTTCCTAACCTTGCATTACAAACAAAAACATTGTTTTAAAGGGATCTTTCAGAATGTTACCAAGTTGTCACTTTTCCATTTCAGTATGCCTTGAGATCCACACTACTGTTCAGAAAGTTTACAGCAACCAAAAAAAATCCTTAAAAGACACTTAAAAATTGCTATAGTTTGCAATCAGGGTCTAGCACAGCTAAGCATGCCTACTGATTCTTTATGTACCATATGCATACTGATATGCACCAACCTGTAACACTGTCATCACATTCACTACTTCCCCAGAAGAATATTATTTTGCTTTTTGAAATACATAGCAACTTAGTTTTTTAAGTTACCTTGGAAATATTGCCTGCTATCTCCCATTAACTTTTGGTAATAGTCCATTCTCAAGTAATTCACTTTAAAACTTTTTAACTCAACATATGCTGGCTATATATTTGCTATTTGCTGTCAGACCCTTTCTGGAAGATAGTTTTGCTCCATCCAAACCAGAAAAGCAAACTCAGCTTAACATCTCACATTCCCATACAAGACCCTCACTAGCAACAGTTGTACATGCACAATCAGATAGCACCTGACAACCTGGCTGGATTAAGGTGAACAGCAATAACCTACAGACTAAGTTCAAAGTCCTCATATTCTATGGATACATCACAAACATTCTGACTGTCATAAATATCCAATGAGGGATTTCACAGTAGATTGGATCACAGCCTCAGAAGCAACATGTATGCAGGAGAGATAACACATATGCACAAAGAGTTGAGCACATGGTACCTGTCTTTTTCAAAGCTGATTATTCTGATGTGGTCTGACAGAAGCTACATCTAAGCCATATCCTTTTTCTTCCTGCATGAAAGTCAACAGATGTGCCAATGGAAGAATATTTGGCAAGACCGAAAAACCAAGCATAGACCATTTTTCTCTCCCTGCTCTGACACACAAACACACAGTAGTCACGAAGTGGAGCCTCCTGTAAACCAGTTCTTTGGAGAAGGGATGGAAACAGCAGGGAAAGACTGAAAAGAAATGGTAGGAATATTTCATTCTGTCTATAAAATAAACTAGGAAGTAAGTATATGCCAGTGCCAGCAACCTATCGTGAAACAGGTGACGGAAAACAGACAACAGTGGAAAAAGACGACATTTTAAAGATACTTTCAAAGATAATTTACTGTTACAATAGTGATCCACAGAACTGAGAAATTATACCTGTCAAATCACTAATTGGACTTGAACAGCACATGATGGAGTGAAGCTGTTTGACAGTAACTGTCAGCATGATCACAAACAAAAACGACCAGCTACATCCACAAAAATCCCACCCAGCATATTAATAAGGGAGCTGGGACAAGCCTTCAAAATATTCTACAAGACTGAGTCAAGTGACAAGTGATTTCATTTCAGGATATTAGCTGGTACCATTTTGTTGTAGCACTTGCAGATATAAAACAAGTCAGTTTGCTACCAAAAAAAGCAATCTATTCTAACCATACACACACTTGAACTTGGACAAATAAAGGAAAATAATTCGTACATAAGGGATTTTTTTTTTGCCTTAACTGCAAAGTCCTTTTTAGAAATCTGCTGTTATGATGTTAATCAAATTCATTCACCCCCAAATACTGCAATATGAATCTAATCACTTGTTTTGCAAGTTTAGTACCCAGAGACATTACACAAGTTTTAACAGGTGTTAGAAAAATGTTGTGGCCTCTGACTTCTTTCACTGAAGTTGCTGCAGCCAAGGTTTACTGTAAATTGATGATTTAGCTGTATTAGATGTTAATATGCAGCTTGATATATTATTCATGAGAATGAGTCAGACCTAACTAGAAACATGACATGAAAAGGTTTTGAGTCCACAATCTGCATTCTCCCTGACACGAAAGATTTGACATGTGAATACATTTTCACTTACCAAAAGAAGAAAAAAAAGACAAATGACCTTTTACATCTAAGTGTAAAAATGTCATGTTGGAGATGCACCACTCGCCTTTCTGAGAGTTTGGGAAAAAACAGTAGAAGTATCCAATTTGATATAATAGAAAGTAAATACTTCATGTTTCTGAAGGGCTTCTATCTGATTGTAAAACATCCATTCCATATACCTGTCCAATCATAGATATTAAATAGAGAGAGTTTATAATCCTCTGCCAGGCGAACATTTCTAGAGCTTCAATAAGGTGGGCCCAGGAACAGGTCTTAGTCACACAGAGAAGCAAAGCCACATCATAGCTACACAGCCCTAAGTACCTGCACATACCATCTGGCATGGTGTTTCAGCCTTCCAGGCTTAATTGATGATTAAACTAATCTCAGAGCATCATTATTTAACTGTTTTGGCTGGAAGTACTGTGTTAGCTAAATTAATAACAACAGATTCAGACAACAGCAGAAGGGAACTGCCATTCAATTAATGATAATGACTAGCAGTGGTCAATAAGTGTACCTGGGAAAGCATTAGTAGCACATTGTACTAGGGGACTATTTGGTGCAGTGGATTAATTCACTAATTATTTATTTCTTGGGGCACAGGCCAAAAAACAGCTTGTTATAGGTACCAAGCAAAGTCAGTTTGGTAGCATAAGCCTGATCTATTTGACTTCCTGAAGGCTTTGTTGTTTACTCAGGATTGATTTTGAGAGCCCAGTTTCCCCCCACTTGCCCGTTTCCTTGCACATTTAACTGTCTATCAAAGCATTTAGGCCTGCCAAATATTTTGAGGAAGATTATTGCTGTTAACATTTTTTTAAAGTTTGGTTAATTATTCCTTATCTCATTACATAGAAATTGGATGATTTCATTTCTACAATTATTTAAATCCTACAGTCATATGCTAGGTATTATCTTATGCAAAACGAGACCAAGTATCATATATAAAAAGATGAAGGTATCACTGGATACATTTGAAATAAACATGCTCTGCCAGGCAGAGAAAGCATAGAATGAGAAACATTTTCTTCAGTTTACAAAACAAACCACCACAATATATTAATCAGCTGTCATAATGGAAGAAAGCATTTTAAAAGTCAATTTAAATTTAGATAGGAATTAGTGTGAACCTTACAGTACACACAAAATTTTTAAAATATCACTATTCCTAGCCAGTATTGATCTGACCCTGGTAAAACCAAATGCTAACTCAATGTGAGCAAAGCTTCCGAGTCCAGGAAAACAATCTGAAGTGGCATATAAGCAACAGAAAGCTTTTTCCAGACTTCACAGCATTGAGAAGAACAGCATGGAGCAAGGAAAGTCATTACTAATAAACAGCCAACAGATTGCAGTCAGATGTCTTTGTACAAGGACAATACTAAAGGAGATAGGAGGAAGAGGTCAGGATGCACTAGTCTCCAAATTAATAATTCATTAAAAATTTCACTTGAGAGTGCTATTATGAAAAAAAATTTTGCTAAGAACAGAGTAATGCCTCAGCATCGATGACCTCGGTCCTTACTTGTACAGGATCAACTCCTGAGCTGTCTCTAAGATACACATTCTCACACTCATGTCACTTACCTCAAGTTGCCCTTGTTTCCTGCAAGTTGGAAAACCATAAGCACTGTGACAAGGGTAAGGGGCTATTTCATTCTGAGGTATTTTTAAATTGTATTATTTGTAAGTCAGTCAAAAACATAACATCTATTGGTGATGCCATTCATTTACTCTGAATGCACCACAGAGGAAAGAAATGCTAACTGGATAGAAGCTATGAGCAAATAGGCATTGCCTCAAACTACAGTTGTGATACCTGGCCTTGTAATATTTTTAAGTGTTTCAAAATAACACATTAGTTACACCCGTTTGTAATCTGCCATTTTTTCAGTGATATGCTTATTTTCATCCTTAGTGAAAACAGGCTTGTTTTTTAATCAATGAAATTCATATTTCAAAAGGAAACATGGAAAAGATTAGAGGTAGCTGATTTTTTTAATTATTTATAAATCAACAGATTTTTAAAGCTTTGGCCACTGTTGTAGAGATTATTGGCATGTTCATGGTCCAGGGATAAAGTTAAACAAATTGAAAACCTATTTATAATGATAAAAAGCTCAACTAAAGAAAGATCATGAAACCAAAAAAAACACAAATCAGAAAAGTACATCAGACTTGACAACTTAAGCCCTATACGCTTAACTTCAAAGTCTTCGTCATCCAGCTGTAACACTCGCCAAATGTAACTCCCCCAAAGGATATAACTCTTCATAGGTCTTACTGAAGATAAAAGGAGCAACTCACACCCTTGACATTGTCAGCAATAGAAAACAGACCTAATCTACTTAGATGTGCATTTAGTCTAGAGAGGGAGCTCTTCTCTTCCTGTACATGAAAGAGCTGCTTCTTTGTATGTCTCACTTGAGTTGAGATTCCAGCAGTTAAGAGCTAGGGGGGAACGAACAAGAAAAACCCCACACATCATTCCAGGAAAGGGATTTTTTAAAAGTTTGCTTAGCTTTCCTGATACGTTTACATATAATTTACCTCAAAGAATTATAAGATAAAGGTTTCAAAGAATCAGTACTCTGCTGGAGGTTGTCTGCTATGGCCGTTTTCAAACTAAGTCTAAAAAAAAACCTAGCAGCTGATGCCAATGTACCATAAATCATTACACTAGAAGAGTATGGCAAAGCTGATGCTGAGTCTGGTGCTCCTTCACTTCTTTCTCCCAGCAGTCCATCACTCTCCTTCATTTCCTGACTGCCTCTTAAGAGACTTAAGAAAGGCACACAGTACAATGAGTCTGCCATATCCAGGAAAAAAAAAATTCTACCTCTCCTCCTACACAGTTGTTTGCTTTTTCCTCCACCCCTCCTACACTTCTGTGCTTGCGTGGTACAAAGGAGTCAAATCTCAAGAGATAATACTGGCACCAAAGCTTCCATCAGAGGCACATTTTGTGCCTACAGTACTCAAATAAGCATTCCTGCTGATTCCAAGAGGGTGAATGCGATTCTGTAGCACAAAACTTGGGAGTTTTTATTTATTTTTTTTTCTGCTAACAACAAGGCAATTTCAGGGAAAGACACATTTGCACAATGTTCCTAGATTCATCAAGCTGTTGGCATACTAAGCACCAGTACAATAGCTCTGTCTTGCTCAAGCATGGAAGCCTGTAGAAAGTATGTAAGCAAACATAAACCTCAGTTTATTCTTAACTACGTGAAGTCATTTGTGTCCTCCCCCCCTTCCCCAGGAAACATTCCAGTCTTTACTCTTTGGAAGACAGAAAAACTGAACATAGCTCATAGTAGAAATACCATCCCAGTGGTTCTTGAGCATAAAGGAATGTGTACAGCATAAACAATTTTTTTTTCTTATAACAAATAGAAGAGCTATTTTTTACCAACTTCATAAAAAAGTATGGTTAAGGAAGGAAACAAGAATAAGATAAATAAATAGGCAGTAGGGATGCAACTGCCTTATACTTTCATAGTGTCTCTTAAGTAATGAATAGAAGTAAAACACACTATTGCTCTCTTTAAAAATGGCAAGACTGATAACTCAAGGTTTTACAGTCAAATACAGCATGGGAACACAGATTAAAACAAAATGTAAATTTTCCCTGTAATGTACATGTGATGGCAAACCAAGCAGGAATGTTTCACATTTGTTTAGTCTGTAGGTCTGCATAATCCATTAATACAGTTTCTACAGCTTCAAACCCCCATCCAGTGAACTACGTAAGAGACATCTAACCTTAACTCCACAAGTAGCCTCATTCAAGTTCCACTTCCCCCCGCCTCCCGTTCTAATTTCATTCCCCATACAGTGAATTCACTTTTAGAAACTGGCAACATACTCAAGCCAACAGGACTACTGATGCCTTAAAAGGAAAGACTCTAGACAGATGCTGTAAAGCACCCATTCAATAAACCAAGGAGAGGTTCTAGAGTACAGAAGTCTGTTCTAATGGAGACATATTAACCTAAATTAACAGTGAAAGGAATAACTGCTATCAAATAATACTGAGCATTCATAGCAATGAAAATGTCATTATTTACAAAGCAAACAGAACAGTAACAGAGCTCAGTGTTTGACTAAAGAGTGCATGGTATCAAAGTTTTATGTGAAATGACCTCTCTTCCCTTGAAACAGTAACAATAATATTGATAGAGGTAGATTCATAGTTTAGGCTTTCTCGTTCTCATTTTCTGCTACCTACTCATGGTCACCTGTAACAGTCAGCTAATTATTATGAAAACAATCTCAACCAGAAAGCAACCTCTGAGCAGAGAGATACAAAGTCATTGGAAACGTTCACTTCCCCCATTCTCTGACCTTCTTCCAATGAGGAAGCAGAAACAGTTACAGATAAGAATTTAGTGATGCAGCTAATTCAACAGTTCAATTCAGAGCGTTTTGTGAAGAAGTTTTAGATTGGAAATTATAAATTGGCCATACTATGTAGAAAATTCAGACTTTTAGAAGTAGTTTCAACATTAAGCCCCTTTGACAATGCATTCTGTCCCAAAGTAAGCCACTTAAATGGTTTCCAATTTCAGCTCTTCCAAATTTCTATTACACTTAAATTATAAGATTAAACAAACATAACCTTCCTTAACAGTTTAGTAACAAAAGTTTCTACATCAAATCATTCTAATCCTCTTGTTAATACAGTTTGTTTATATTTAGGTATACCATTTCCCTGATTATCAGGTATAACCAAGATTCCTAGAAGTGCTTAATCAGGAACTTTCCCTAGACTTATCAGTCAACATCACCATACCTACTGCAGAATGCACCCTAGGCATTTCAATGTAACATCACCTCAGACTGTATTTGTCCTTAACTTATTTAAATCAGTTTAATCCCAAATCTTTTATACAGCAGAGGTAGAATATGCTCCCTTGCATGTGGTTAAATGATGATGTTATATTTGACTTTGAAGCACTACATAAACACTTGTATGTCACAATACATCTGGCTTGCATTTGTAATCATTTTATTTTCACGTTAACATTTCTTTCAATACACAGCAGCATTAATGTATGGCCAAGATTCCATAAAGCAGGGCTTGGCAGGAGCTGGGGGTACTACAGGCATCTGCCAGCACAACTGGCCTTAAATTCAAAAAAAGAAAAAAAAGCTAAACAAAAAAGTAAAGGTCAGTGGCCTGGTTACTCATAATATTAGAAGAAACTATTAAAGATGACACCCAGGAAACAAGCTTGCCAGGGCCAGTTCCTCATTCTCCTGTATCCTGCCTTTCAGAGCAAACACTGGGTTTTGAGTTGTCAGACTTTCAGAGACTGGAGACTGCCAGAGATCAGTCTGAACATTCACCAGTGTCTACTGGATTTCAATCCGTATACCCAAGTTTGTGAAATTTGACACTTTACAATATTTTCTACAATCAAAATTGGTAATTCAAATACACTCATGAGAATGGTCTTAAGATTTACTGAGCACATGGAATAGTTTGGAAAGCAAGCTAAAGAACAAGGCAGAAAAACTAAATTTGACAGGAACAGTGGGAAAAGATTAAGGGGGAGAAAGAGCATTTGGATTTGTTTTTTATTGCACCCTTATTAGCTATCCCATAGTTACTACAAGCTACAGCTAATAATCTACTCAGGTTGACAACCTAAGCCAAAGTTTGGGTTTTTTCATTCCTGTCCTTGAACACTTGAAAGTCTTCAAGTTCTTATATCAGAGATGAATCTCCTATGCATAATATTTGGGAAAAAATCAGAAAAATATATTTAGGCATAGTGGCAAGCATTTTATAAATGCATATAATACTCTAACTACTCTGTTAATCCCCGAGTACTTTTATCTTTTACTCTTGTGCTTATTGTTGTCTTATTTCATATTCTGTTACTACTTGTAACTTACATTAATCCTATCTCACTACAGTGCAATAATAAAGCAAATTACCTAAGGGATGAAAAGTGTGTATTCCTCAGTATCTTGCATAAGGATGAAAACTAAACCTTTCAGGGACTTCAGCAACTCATTTCTCTTAATTGAAAACAGAAAGCTTTGAAGATGTCACAAATTCTAGCTCAAGTAAGAAGCTCACTAAGGGCACTAAGCCAAGGAAAGACACATGCACACTGTCACCTTATCAGCCTAGGAGCAGTACCCCTCCTGAACAGAGGCTTAGATCAGCTGGTTTAATTTAATGGCAGTGAGGGTGAACACTGACCTTATGAGCAGCAGTACCAAGACAGCCAACCCACATGCATAGGCACACACTTACTGTCACACACAGACCCAGCACACTAAGCATGTTCCCAAGCCAGATTCCTGGGGACACCATGGCTGGGAATAGGCTATCAGTACAAGAAGCTCCTGCTCTCTAACAGGACAAGGAGCAAGCTGTAGGCTAGATGGCTTCCACACACACAAAAATATTCACCCACTTCTCAACACCACACAGTACATAGACCCAGGCTCCTTCCACAGACCCATGTCCAAGCAGCATCAAGGCACAGGAACTGAGAAGGGGTCCCAGGCAGGTGAACCACAGGATGCAGGAACAGAGCTAGCAGCAGCACTGGCTGAAAAACACTGAAGTTAAGCTGTTGCTGTATAGCAGGTTCTTCAGATAGCTAACTTTTGTGGTACTGGTTGTATTTTACACAACACCCACTTCAGTACAGGACTTGCTGAATTGAAAGGGTCTTGAGTTCTCCATTTTCTCTCCCTTAAATGCTTATTTCTCTTTCTCTCCAAGAAAGAATTTGTGAGACAGACACCACCTTCTCTTCTCCTCAGGAGGCAGCATTTAGCTGCAACAGTTTCCCGAAGTGAGCTTTTAAAATAAGCTAAATGTTTACATGATATACTTAAATGATTTAAAACCCGAAACTTTAAATTGTATTTTTCCAGTTAAAAATGCCTGTCAATTAAAAAGTTAAAGCTTGGACAGTTTTAGCTATAGTCACTACAAAGAGCAGAACGCCCTCTTTGTCCCAGAGTACCACCTAAACACACCCTTGTTTGTATACAGCTATTAGATCATTTGGGTTATCTTGACTACAGAACTAAAACATCTAAGATCTACTTAAAATTGCTTAACACTGACAATCTTCAGAAGAGGGATACAAACACTTATACAAACAACCAGGAGAAACTAGGAGGTTTAATTTTTTTTTTTATTTTACAGGGAGGATTCAGCTGGCAGTAACAGAAAACAGCTTTCTATACAAGCAGTTCTCACAACCAGCCCATTGGAAGACAGCACCACAAGTAAATACTAAATATGAAAACTGGTTGTGTTCCATGCCACCGATAGCATGTGAAACTGCTACAGTAAAATATCACAGAGACAATTTCTTCTCTTTCTTTCAGTTACAAAAAAAAGTCTTACATAAAGCCTGTCTGGCTCCCTAGGTAGCTACATTGATGTTAAAGCTACTGACCAGCAGAAATTATTGCAATAACGCTACTACAATCTTCTGCACAGGGAGAGCAATCATGCAGATCAGTTTCCTGTCAAATTACTACCTAATTCTAGTAATGTCCATCTAGTCTGGATACCCTTATTTCATATTTTTGTTTCCAAGTCATCACAGAACTGACAGCTGCAAGAAGAGAAAGAAACAACGTGAATAGTCCTTGGGTAAGAACAATCCTAGGCTGACAGGTACTAAAAATAGCAGACACTATCTGTATTAGCTGTATTATTTTTTTGTCTCCACCAGTGCCCATTTCAGGCATCCTGTTAGCATGATTTAGAATTTTGCAGTCTCAAACGCAAAGGGCTGCAATTTAAGAGGCCTACAAGAAAATAAACCTTATCAGACCTCTTTTTCAAGTGGCAAGTGTAAAGCACAAAATGAAAGCGACTAGAGAATTTTTTTAAGCCTCATTTTAGAAAAAATACAGTATTAGCATCAGATTCAAAAACACAAGAGATCATTTATTGCCAGAACAGATGCTTACTGTGTGTCCCTTTGAAGGGGACAGAGATATAGTAGCATCATGGAAATGCTCCTGGAAATGTTTTCTAGCCTGAAGTAAAGAGACAAGCTATCCACATGGAAGGGAGCGAACCACTTTTACAGAAGAAATAATTATTTTTTTCCTTACTGCTTCAATTACTGAATGCAAGATCTATTGGCCACTGTGCATCCTTGGGCTTCCGTTTTTAACAAAAAGCAGCAACATAATTTGTTTTCATGAAGACTGTAATTAGTCTTCAAAGTTTTTAAGGCATCTTCTCAGCAGAATATGGGCAGACTGCATTACATGCACTCGATCACATGATTTATGAAAAATCGAACATTTAACTATGAAATAGGACTACTTTGTTGCTGTACTAAATGCAGCATTTATCAACAGAAGAGGCATGTAACCACTCCATCAGATTTACTCTCAAAGGAACACAGATCTCAACCTGAAAGGGACACTGTATTTTTTTAAATCCAAGTTATCATTAGCTAGCTTTAACATAAAAATTAGATTATCCAGATTATATTGTTCTTTAAACAGGTGCATGCTCAAAAACAAAACAGGAATTAATTTTAACTGGAAAAAGTCATGTTTTCTGTAGCAAAAGATTCTAAAACCTGACCTGGAAAGGTGAAAGCTTATGTTTGAGAGGCACCACAAAGCTGCACGTCAGCAGCTAAGGACTAGATTTTTCATTTATTTGAACATCTGCAGATGGAGAGTTACTTGATGGTTCCACTAGTACCTAAACCAGTTAAATACCCACCTGCACCCCCAGACACCTACATACACCTGCCTGTGTAACCATAAGACTTTCCATTCTGCTCCCTATCCCTTCTGCCACCACAGTACCTCTGAGCTTCAAGTCCTCAAGCCTTTAGACAGAGACCAGCTGGCTTCCCACCTCCACAGGCGCTAAGAACTTTCACAAAGTGAGATGCTGTCAATTAACAGGTGGGACCTGCCCTATCCATGGCAGCTGTGCAGGCTCCTGACAGCCTGGAGAACAGTTCAGTTCAGAAATGCAGATGAAAAATAGGAAAATAAATACCTCAACTTTCCTAAATAATTCGAGACTAGTAAAAGAGCTATTAAGATATTACGAGACTTGCTTATCACCTTTAGACTACACCAAAAAAAAACCTATCCTTCTCAATGAAAGGCAGACAGTTTTTGTGCTGCTCTTGCCCAGCAGATCAAGCAGGAGTTACAGTGCATGCTTCAGTCTCCTTCAGATCAGTCTCCCTCAGCATTTTTCCCCCTCCCACAGGACACCACTCACTATGTATATAAATATCTATGCTTGAAAACACATCTGCATGAGCGCATGACTTGCACTGGAGCTGTTTAAAGCATAGTTTTTATTGCATGATGATGCAGAAATCTGTCCTAGAACAGGCAGGTTTTATGTAGCTATATGTACCCTGCCAGCACATCTGCTGCTAAAGCAACAATTCCAGCTCTGCAGCAGCTTAAGTCCGCTGAGAAGGAAGTGTTGTTTTATTAGTGCATAAACAACAACAAACTATCGATGACAAACCTTTTTTCGAAGTTGAACTGAAGGTTTGGTAAGCAGGTTTGCTCACAGAGGGCAGGCATAAGCATGCCATATTTGCCTACTGTGCATCTGCAGTTTCAACATGATCATCACCACTATTCAGACGACTGAGCAAGCTGACCGGGAGTACATGCCCACCTGAGCAGAGAGCTACAGATAAGTCAGGGATTGCCTTTTTACAACATAAGCATTCAAGACAGTCATAGAGCTTCAAGAGGCAGCACACAGTGTCCGGGAAAAGGAGTTTTTAAGAGATAGAAAGAAAATATTGATTAAGGATCACAACTATGCTGGGTTTTAGCCTTTCAGCTGTACAGTGCTTTTCTACTAAAAGCAGCAGGTGAGAAAGCCTAGGCAGAAAAGGGAGGGAGGAGGGAAGCCATATAAACAAAAACACAGTTCTATAAAAGGAGAGAAGCAGATTCCATCATCACCAGGCTAGGAAGAGTGATTTCATTATCAAAAAAACCACGATATATGATCTCCTACTACACTTAGACACTATAATAATAAAGGCACCATAAAACCACTGCAGTAAATTAGTGAGTCAGAGGAAATAAACAGGGCACAGATTAATGGTATTTATATATATTTTTGGGAAGATGAGCAATTACAATTTGCATCTCAGCACATGCCTAGTATTTGCTATAACCTTAAATAATAATAAATTCAAGCACAACAGATCACTGATGCTCCTACCTTCTACTTTCCATACACAGCAAAGGGCGACAGCAACTACAGCTCAGTTCTCCCGTGGCTGCTCGCACTGCACTGCAGTTATTCCAGCCACACCAGCCCGAGACCGGCCTCGGGTCGTACAGCAAGTGCCCGAGACAGGCACGAAAGCGCCTTGCCGGCAGCTCTGCACTCTTCCTCAACTTCCCTACCTTCTCCAGGAGGAAAGCAAGCGACAGCCCCATGCACAATTACGAAAGCCTACGCCTATCCAAACTTTCACGTACCAGACCAGAAGAGGCGACGCGCACGGAGCCCTAGAAGACCCGCTACAGCGGCCGGCCCGCACCTCAGGACCGGCCAGCCCCAGCTACCCCCGCTCTCCTTTTGGCAGCTCCAGCCGGCACCCCCTGCTCTCCTAATCGGGTCTTGCACAGGGCACTGCGCCCGTTTAAAAGGGCAATTCCCAATAATGGAAATCAAGTGAGTCCCAGATGAGGTGAATTAGCTCCACGCTCGGAGCCGCAGCGGGGCTCCCCCGCCCGCCGGGGCTGAGGCCTGTGAGCTCCCCCCGGCTGCAGCTCCCAAACAGGAGCTGGGGGATGTGGCTAGGGGGAACCTCACATGGCTTTGCGCTGGCGCCTCTGGTTTTTTGCAGCTGTGCTGCCTTAGGCCTGGGGTCCCCAAATGGCCTTTTAACCCGCTGGTTACAGACTGGTCTGGCAGAAACCTGAAGCAAAAGGGAGCGGCGTCAGGAAGGTGCTCTGAAATCTCAAACCGTGTGGTGAGACAGATGGGAGTTTTGATGGGGATTTGCCCTCACCTTTTCTGTAACAAAGAGAACATCCAAAACGCAAGAAGACGTTTGTATTGCGAAACCAATGTTTTACTAGAACATAAACTACATATAGCTGCTTGCTGTGAACTTGATCAGCCCAAAGCCCCACAGTCTTGTCAGCTGGAGCAACACCCGAGTTACCTCTGGATTCCTGAGAAGAGGCTTTTCACCACCTCATTCAGCAGTTCGAAGCAACCTGCTGGTTTAGGTATTTCCCACTCGCTGCTTAGGCCACACATTTCTTGAAATCCTGCCCTGTCCTGCCCAGATACCTACAAGATCTGTAATTATTATTCAAAGTGGACTCATCAGTGTGTATGTTAACAGCCCTTCCATACAAATAGGACTGGGTTGGTTTGTTTTCTAGCAAGCTCAGGTACATACCAGAAATTTCTTTCTAACTTCTTTCACTGAGATTTTTACTGTGAAGAAATTTACCCATCTTAACTCATCTTCACCAAGACAGCCCACTTGCCTGCTTCTGTGATAACCATGAACGTAGCAAAAAGCTCCATAAAATCTAAGCCCACTTGCCCAGGATGACTGGCCAGACTCCCTATTAACCCCTGGAAGCCCGTGACCTTGAGTCTGTGCATTTGCCACACAGGAACACTTACACAAGATGTAAATGTTTCTCTTCCACCAGCTCTGCTTCTGTACTCTAGTATTTAAATAGTATTAAAATAATACTTCTTGCCACCAGACACAGAGCTGCAACAAATCAACTTACAAACACAAATGTTTGCTAGACGATGTAACTGAAATTCTGCCCCTGGGCAGCTTCCTACCAAGAAGATTTTTATCTATAAAAATGATATGTGGTTCCTATACACTTGGGGAAGATTGGAAAAAAAAAAAAAAAAAGAAAGCCAAATTCCCCATGAAGATCCTTGATGAGCTAGATAAGCACTGTTGACTACCATCATAAAATTTATCTGTTGCATTTTATTGGAGATAGTGTGGTTACAAGACAAGAGAGTCACAATCAGATGCATGCATGGTACATATATGCAGATTTATTTGCTGTCTGTATTAGATTTTACAATTTCCATTGTGAAAGATGGCAATAAACTGACACTTTTGTGCAGCTAAGTGAATAAATTTTTTGTTAGTTCAACAAAGCACAATATTGCTGCCCTGAGAGCAAGAACATACTGGCCGGAAATATGCCCATCTATTTGTAATATTGCCAAGAAAGCTGTGCTTTTAAAAATACCTAGTGTTTTCGGTAACAGCTAAATGGAAAGTAGACTGGGCTGTACTGTTGTTTACTCATATTTGTGTTGCATAGAAATCTTGGATTCTTTAGAGTGTATATTTGTAATTCCGACATTTTCTGATGAGAAAATGAGAGGAGAAATGGGATAAGTTCAGCCACCTGAAGTTACATATTAAGATTTGCATAGGTAAATCAAAGACCCAAGAAAAGCTTTTCTACATGAAGAATGCCAGAGCAAATTAAAAGAGATATTGACAAGAATAATCAACACAGTAGAAATGAAGAGTATCTGCACCATAATAGATGCTATATGAAATCAGGCTCTGTATCAAGAGAATATAATTCATATTTCTGCAGGTAGATATCGTGTATTCAGATCTTATTAAAATACCTAATACAGCATTTCAGACTACATTCTCAGTCAGACTCAAAAGGAGGCGTGGAAGGATAGATGGATTTTCAAAACCATTATTAATATATTACTGAAGATAGTAACCCTATGTTTAGGAAGCATTTTGCTTTCAGAAATACTTCTATGGCCCTGGAAGAAGTCACTAGTTAGTGGGACAGGTACTAATCTGGGCCCATTGCTGTTCCTAGAGGAGTTGCCCAATGCCTAGGGTAGCCCCTGGGTGCCACCGCCGGCTGGCCGGGCTCCCTGGCTGGTGTGAAGGGATGGCCTTGGCTGCGGGGCTGCCCTCACTGCTCCCTGGCACTGAGCAGTGCATTCAGAAATATCCAGCTGGTATTGTTTTATTATAGTGGTGAGAAGGTCTATGTTTCTTTTCCCCAAAATACAAAAGGAAAAGAAACAAGGTTAGTGACAGTGATGACTTCAAAGCATGCTGCAATTTCACCTGCCACACTGAAGAGAAAAATGGGAACGAAGAAGCAGAAAGAGGAAAACACAGCGGTGTGTTACAGGGCAGTCTGAAGACTAAACCCAGGCTTGAATAGCCTGAAGACATACTGACTCACAGCTTCTCCAGCAGAAATTCTGAAAAGATGTACTTGGAATCGATTTGTTCTGTTGTTTATTTTTAATTTTCTGATCTCTTCATAGCTAAAAGATCCCATTCATCTTTTTTGTTTTTTTTTTCTTAGATATGAAGATCTAGAACCTCACTTCAAATTTTTTTGTGGTTCACATTGTATCTGCAATACTAAATTGCTTATCGCGCAACAAAAATCCCGATACACTTTATGTTTGCAGTGATGGAACCCGTGCCATGCTGCATAAAAGCCTTCAGCCAGTTTGACAAGAAATGGCTGTAGCTGACTTCGAAGGTCTGGTAGTAACGACGGGTGGAGGAATCAATTGCTCATTGCTCAGTAAGAAGGAAAATAGAAGTACTGAGCTGGGGTTAGACTACTTCTGCCGCTATGGATTTACTGCGTATTGTAATACAATTATCTACAAGCAGGAATTCAGAACTCTGATAAAAAATGACAGCAGAGGACTGAATAAGCTACCGCTAGTGCTGAAGGACAATGGATTAAACGTTGTAAGGATTTTATTGTGTGATAGGGTAGATAAACAAATTACAGGTAAAATAAATCTACACACATCTGTGTTGAGAGAATCTGACTGATTAGGTGTCTGGATGTTGTATGCGTAAGAATCTCTAACCAAATACTGAATTCTAATTGACTTTCACAAGTCAATTCATACTGGATTTCACAAAGGCAGTTGTCAATGCTCTATGGTTGAACAGCTTATTGAATTAGCAGAAAGTCACTCACTATTCTGAGCAGACTGCATTCTGCAAGTACTGATGAAACAGCTGAAAATCCCATCAAATATGACATAGCAGGGAAAGGATTTATAAATATTCCATTGTAAATAGGAGCACATTGTTCTGATTTTACTGCCATTATTCTGTGAAATTAGGGTAACATTTATAAATAATGAACAAATGAAATTTTGTTTATTGAACGTAAGAAATTATTTTTTTCTTTACAAAAGGCCTCACAGATTAAACACTGTTTATGTATTTCAGAAAGCTGTGGGACAGCTGTGGAGAGTTGTGTTTAAATCACCCTAAGCGATGTATAATTCATCTCTAAATTGTTTAAATCACCTCCACCTCATAAGGTAGGAAACTCTTTCTGTGAGAAGCAGCTAAGTATGAATTTTCATACTTGGAATATTCTGATGCCTTGAGTAACACATGAACATTTGAATGCTTATAGACTCAGCTTAACTACTAGGGTTTGGAAATATTGGGGCTTGACATCGAGCTCAGCAGGTTGCTTTACACAGTAGCCAGATCCAAACACCTTAAAGATTATCAGCTATGATGGTGACTTCTTAATCTTCCTGTCTCCAAAGTTAAATTATTTAAACAAATAGTATAGGCTTGAGATAAGATGAAGAGTGTATGTTTAAAGAAGCCTTCAAAATGGCTTAGTGAAACGTAAATGGCCTGTAGTAGAGTGGAAGTCAAACTAGGTGGTACAATGGTCCTTTCGCTGTGGCAACATGGGCCTGTTGTTACTCAGAAAAGACATACTTCATTGTCAGGGAAGAAAGAGATTCCACAGAGGAAAAAAAGAGCTTATAACAGTGTGAACCAGCACCATTCATTTTGCAAGTCAGCACAGCCTTTCATCATTTTTCTCAGTTTCATATTGGATGCTCTTATTTGTGTTTTCTTTTCACTAACTCATTTACAAAATGTGGAGATCCTGTATAGTTTACATCAACTAATCCCTCAGGCTTGAGAATACTGCAGAAAACAATACACATCACAGACCCCTTTATCCTTTTATGATATACATCTTTAATGTGCATTATTATGGCACACAATAAACCTAACTTTAGTGTACTCATGCATACAGAGCCCATGTCATCAGTTGCTGAAAAGTGGGCCTGTGGGTATTTAAGGCTGAGTGGGTGGGTGTTTTATTTATGACATGAATATGACAACTCTTTTAATGTAGTCGCTGAATGGAGTAAATGCTCTTCCACCACTAACAATTGTATATATTTGTTTAATGTAATTAAAGGGAAAAAAAATACACTTTCAATGTTACTTGTTTTTAAAAATAATCCTACGTATTCTACTGAGTGATGTGATGAATACTGAAAGCCGTGATGACTTTTTCAGCTGATTTCTTTGAGGAGGTCTGATAGCACGCTTAACGTAGTTGAATTTTTTCACCATGTAAGGAATTTCATTCTATTTTTTGCTTTCCACTTTCATTCAATTTGTTTTCATCAGGTACCAGCTTGCTGTCCAGCAAGCCAATCTCATTCCATATTGATTTGTGGTGAGACAAAAGGAGAGAAGAAAGCAAAAAGAAAAAGAAAAAGGTAGCCAAAAAAAAAAAAAAAAAAAAAAAAAAGAAGCCTTTGACCTCTATTCCTTCTCTGTGGCAGCCTGGCTTGGCTGAAAGGTAAGTGTTGTGATATATAGGCAAGAAATTCCTCTGATATAACTGGTATAAATTTATTTCTAGCCCCCCTCAGTATGATATTTGTTTACTAGATTTGGCTAGTTATGTGACAGCAGTTATGATTCAACAGAAAATATTTTCTAGCAGACACTTGAAAAACCCACATGATCAATAGCTGGGGGAGAACAAACATATGTGGCATGTTTGTTTGCCCCTCCTCTCTCAAGTGTCTCATTACCGATATCCACCAAGCTCAAACATCGAGACCATGCTCATATTCAGTATGGTTTGAGCCTGTGCTGTGCCTATTTATACACTGTTAGTACAATCCTCTCACTCTACTAAGGATGACTGATTTTCAACACTGCTGATACTGAAGCACTCATCAAAATAAAGGGTCTGATTATGAGAGTTACTGAAATGCTCAGATTGTCACAGCTCTTGAGGGCAGCTGTGTTATAACACGTCAGAAACATGTTTAACACACTTCAGGGCTTGCAACAAGCACCATTTGGAATTGATACATATACGTAATGTGGTAACAGTTCACTATAGCGTAAGAACTAAAATTACCAGATATTGTTGTTATAATTGCAAGTAACTTATGCACAAAGAGTCTAATGTGGAGAGAAACTGAAGCAATACTCTTGTGGATGGTTCAGTTTAGCAAAAGGTCATTTATCAGAAAGACACATTATGACCAGTCAGCTCTCTTCTTCTGATGCATGTGCTTATGTCTGTCCTATCTTGAAATGCGGTCCATCAGAACAGGTTTCCAGACAGAATCTCCTAAGGTGGTGATCTATAAATCAGGTAGCGATTTGCACAAGATTACTCTGACTCAGCTTTGAATCTGACCTAAAAGTATTTGTTGTCATATGGAAGCAAATTACAGTGCAGCAGTAAAACAACAGAAACATTGCTGAGAAACTTTGGTGACATTCTTGCTGCTGAACATCACAAAAAAATGACAGACCAGAAACTGGGAACTATAAGAAATCAATAGCTTAGATTGTCTATATTTATTCAAAGGCATCAAAATACCTCCTGGCAGGCTTAATGTACTCTGTCTTGATTGTCAAAAATCAAGGTAGTTTTGACCATCTCTTTTCACACAGAAGCATGACTGCTGTTACAAACCCTGCCATAATTAAAAACATAAAACATACTAACACATACTGTATAAAGCTGCTTTAGCATGTTGCAATCTAAAACTTTATTTTACCTTGCTTTTTAATTTTACTGCACAATTAACCAAGTCTTCAAATAGGGAGTAAACACATAAAACAACCTTTTGTTATTGGTTAACAGGCTGTCAAGAGAAAACTGAAAGTTTGATGACTACTGTGCCATTTTTTCTCCCATTGAATACCAGGTAGATAAAGTTATATGCCATTGAAGTAGAATTCTTCACTTTAAGGAAAATGGAAAATATTTTAAAAGTAAGATCTAAAAGTTAATATTCCTTTCCATTCTGAATCATCACCTGGAAATTTGAGCTGTCTTTTTATACATATACATATATATATATGCATATTCCATTTATTTTTGCTCTTCATAGGAAGATGGACAAGAAAGGTGAAGGATGGGAGCGGGACATCAGCCTAGAATTGGAAATGCTTTGCATTATCTGTGTAATCTCGTATTCATTATATGCAAACACTTTAGCAATCCATCAACTCTGAAAGATCTACAAACATTTAAAAGATGACAGCTTTAATTCCGGTACCATAAATTACAAACTATGTACCCAAATGCAGCTCATGTCCATAAGATATCAAGAAAATGGGTGTTGTGGTTTGTTGGGGTTTTTTTTTGATTACATTACATTATTCATAGACCAGCAAAATGTGTATTTGGGGAGGAGAGGTTGGTTGTTCCCCTCCCAGGGACTGAATAAAACCTCTGAGGATGACCAAGAACAACAATAGCAACAAATAATTTGAAGTGATTCAAACTCGGGAGTACTCTTTCCTTTCTATATCCTCTCCCCTTTGGTACAGGTTTGGTACAATTGCTGGCAAAGAATGTTACTAGTTTATTGCTATTGATAGGAAAACATTAGTTTCACAGACCTGGAACATAAACATGCTAAATCTACCAGTCTTCATATGTCAAGAAGCAGATGTCTTGATACATATGGACCGGTCAGGGAAAAAAATCCAGGAACTATCGTTCTCCAATTTTCTACCTTCATTATCTTTATTTTGAGGGAGCAAAGCCCGAACATCTCTGTCACTGTACAATACATCTGCACAAATCCATAGCAAATATGTGATGTTCTCACTCATGAAACTGGAATACAAAGAGTGCCTTTTAGATAAACTAGCCTAGTTTACCTGTACAAATAAAATAATTTTTTTAGATCCACGTTACACCTTCTGGAATTCTCAGAGCACCATCTGTTTTTAAGCAAACAATTGCAATTCATAAAGTAATATACCTACAGTGATTTACAGAGAACAGTTTAGACCTTTATCCCCAAGTATGATGGCAGAAAATTGCATACTTTTCTAAATCAATGCTTCCTGGAGATTCAGAATCAATGCAGATGTCCTTTTCTTTCTTTAGTATTGTATCTACGGCTGAATTGGATTAGATTAAATAATATTAGATTGATAGATAATGCAATGCATGTCTTTCATCTCAATTTGACTAAACGACATTTACAATGCTCCTGAAGCAATGCTTTTTTGTTTCAGTCTTCATGTACAAAGCTTAGGATTAAACTGAATTTCTATCTCCTCTTTGTCCTGCTACTATCTTTGATGAAATTTATTTGGACATGTGAAAATGGAAGAAGGTGACATGGAATTCATTCAGATCAAAAGTAGGGAGAGAACTGGGGAATAACAAGTAGGGGATCTCCATTAGCCCTTTCTCCCCTCGACACACAAAAAGGAAAAAGCTCTGATACACAGAAAGTAAGGGAAGGGTTTTCACTGACAACTGTACTCATACCTAATGAATCAGGATGGTATCAACATTTCATCAGGTGCCTGGACCTTGATAGTATAAGTTTGATACTCTGTCCTAGGTTACAGTGTAAGATGTGCCCCCCCCCCCCCCCCCCCCCAAAGTATTCTATTACCATCTTCAGGAGCTGTTGAGACCAGGTGGGGCGGTGCTCCCTGCCTCCCCCCTCTGGACTATCTCCTGCTAATGGGCACAACAATGCCTTATCGCCTGACCCATCGATAACTCGCTCCTGGACTATCTCCTGTTAATGGCCCATCAAGGAACTGCCTCACGACTCCCCATCCCATTGTGAGATGCTCCGCCCGGGGGGAAGGAGCCAAGCAGTCCGTGCTAAATGAAAACTGAGATCTCGAACACCCTAGCAGCCTTCTTCCACTGGATTCCCAGAGGAGTTTTTTCCCCCACTGGAGTTCCAGAGGACAAGAGCTACCTACCTACCACTGGACCTTCGGAGGAAGACCAGACCCTTTTACAAGATCGCTGCTTCAACAGAACTACATCCATCGCTTCAGGAGGACTGCAGCCATCATCTTATCGGACTGCTACTGCCACCCTAACAGGGTGTCAGGTTGTATTTCTGACTCTGTCAGTGTAAACCAGTGGGTTTTTTTTTTTTTCCTGCCTTGTGTTATATATATATATATATATATATATATATATATGTATATATATATATATATATATTAGTAAAGAACTGTTATTCCTATTCCTCGTATCTTTGCCTGAAGGCCCCTTAATTTCAAAATTATAATAATTTGGAGGGAAGGGGGTTGCATTTTCCATTTCAAGGGAGGCTCCTGCCTTCCTCTGCAGACACCTGTCTTTCAAACCAAGACATACTCCCAGTGTGATGATAAGCTCCATTGTAAAAACACCCCTCACCGTTTCATGCCTGGTAATAAAAATCCAAAAGATGTTGTTTTGACTGAGTCCTGGTATTTAAGTACTTCAAAAAATCATCTACCTCAGTTCTTCTGTTAGCAACGGGTGCCTCAGATCATGGAGGTTTTTGTATTATATACAATGGAAGAAATCGACCAAACACAGACAGTTTGGTTTTATTCTGCAGTGGTGCTAGTAGTTGGCATTTATGTTATCCCTCTTACTATTATTCTTAAAGGTGCTGATTCTAAAAGACAGAATAGCTACAGATGAAGTTCAATATTAAAAACAGTCATCTAAGAGTATTGTGAAATTAATTCTTTGAAATGGCATCTCAGTTTTGGTAAGTAGGGAATAACATTGTCATCAACAACCCTGAGAGAATGGTTATATAGAAATACTTGTAATATTTCAGATGCTACACAGATATTTTGCCAGTTCTAAATTGGAAAATGATTTGATTTCAGGGAAAGGGAATTATGTGATAAGGTGAGTTAAGCAGCAGTTTCATTTATGGTGCAGTTAAGCTGAGATGTCAGGATTTATGAATAGTGTTGGAATGGTCTGAAAAGTTTTCATAGGAACCAAAGAATATTGGTGTGCTTTTAAACTTCAGGCCACTGTCAGTTCTTCAGTTCTCTCTTTTAATGTAATGTTCCAGCCTTTCATTCTTATGACAACTGCCGCCAAAATAAAAATCAATTATTTAGGACCAGGCATTTGTTGGTGTGGTTGTGACTAGAGGAAAAAAAAAAAAAGAAAAAAAAAATTCACTTTCTACACAGGTTGCCAGTATGATTTGAAGGAGGAAGGGCAAAATTGTGGGAGGCAAAAAAGTCTGTGAGTTTTTCCCCTATGGCTCTCTCCAATGGAGGTCTAACAAGCCTAAGATCAAATGGTTTGGAGAACTATGCCATGGTCAGAAATATGTTGGTCAGATAAACTGATAACTAACCTATTCACAAACAGGTTTAGTTCCTGTCTCTGCATTTCTTTGTGGACCTTGAAAGACTTGTAACTTTAAAAATAAAATGTCCTGATGCACACAACTACAGTTAAAATACTTTGAGCAATTTAACAGGTACATTTGGTCATTTGGAATCTAGTTAACCTATTTCTTATCAATAATTACTATGATACTTTAAAAAAAAATACACAGACACACATTTATTTCTGTGTTGGGTTCCCTACAGTTGGGAGCTTCTCCAAGCTGCATTTCATAGTTACAAATAGGATGTTATGCGCAGACTAGAAGTGCTGAAAAGTATGATCTTAAATGTGCTTTTTACAAGCACTGGTTTGAGAAATTAAACAAGTATTTAGATTTTAGAGCCAGCAAGGGCTTAAAACATTAAGAAAAAAAATACATTATTTCATCCAGCTTTCACCATTATGTTTGTAGCTTACCACAACAGTATTGGTCTGCTGTAGCATAATGTGTATCATTCTGAAAGGATGACTTAACAGATATAAATCAGTGAAGCTTCTCCAATTTCAGTGTGTAAGCTTTGAGGAAGAATCTGGGAAAAATCGGTTAGAGAGTAGGTCTCCAAAGATACTCTGGGGATAAAGCAATAAATAAGAAATGGCCTGAATTGAACTATAATAGTCACCTGATGATCTGAAGATGGAAACCTCACAAACGGTTGGGGTTTTTGTTTAAGTCAGACATATTGACCAAAGTTCATTAAATGCTATAGTGTCCCAAAGAAAAGGCTGGTCATGCATAAAAGCAGTCCTGTAATGATATAAGCCCATTTAAAAAAAAAAAAAAAAAAAAAAAAAAAAAAAAAAAGGCACGCTATGCTACTATGGTTTAGAGTTAATTGAGCTTTTCCAGGGGGAAATTCAGAGCAGGACATTATAGAATGATTAAAGACAGCTGAATTCTCTTTGCTTACCTCCTGGGGAAACCCTAGGGATTCATAAGAAATTAAATGTTAGGCAGTGCCAGTAGAGCTGGGTGAAGTCTCCATCAGTGTCTTCAATGGAGAGTAACTATAACACGAATCCACTTTTGTAGAAAAAATTAAATCATTCTTTGGGGATGTATGTGTTGTGGAAAACACTTCTTGCATTCTATTTTTCAATATTTGTTTTAATCACTAGTTTTAACTTCTCAAAACAGAAGACTTCTTAGCTTTCAATAAAAATTGTTGAAATTTTGAGTTATAAGTTTTCCCCTTGTTTGTTTTTTTTTCCTAGTTTTTCATAAGTCATAGTTGAATACCTCATTTCATGCTAGAGTAATTCAAATGCTTATTCCAATAAGACAATTAAATCAGAACTCCTTCTACTTGCTCCTGTCACAGAGTTCTGTTGATGCAGCATACTTGCTATTTCTACATGCTCAGTAGCCCTTAGGCTCTTTCTCCGTCTTGGTACACTACAAAGCTGTAGAAGATCCAGGTTACAGCCAATGCACATACTAATATTTCTTCCCTCACCAAAGTATACATGCTTTACACAGAGCTTAAATTTTTCTGTCTTTTGATTAAAGAGAAACCTATTAAATTATATAGATTACTTTGGTCATTGCTTCTTTTACATGACATCATTTATTCTCTCCAATACATGCAAACCATGCCAAGGTTTCTGGAGCAAGTGTAGCGTTATGCTGATTACAGTTCAAGGAGGTCTTGTCATAAAGGGAAGAAGCAGTAGCCATAAACAGCATTACAAGACTAACTACCTTTAAAAGAAATATTTTTAAAGGATTCTAAAAGTAAACTAGATTGAGAGCATTTGTGAAAGTGCTAAGCAAATTACAAGAACTTAATAGAAAATTTTAAGCACTTTAAAAGGAAGAAAACACATTTTTCCCCTTGTACAGTAATCTTGAAAAGCCTTTTAAATAAATAATGCTGTGACATTTGATATAATTAGGTTCAAAACCTATCATGAAATGCCATCCATTTAAGGGTTTCTATTTTACAGACTATCAGGGCTTTGGATGAGGGGAAAAGAACCCTGATGAACAATTAAACAAATGTCATCTCTTTACTCGATTCACTTTTATTTATTTAGCAAAGAAAACATTAATAGAAATTCAGACACATTAGGACATTATGATAACTCTAGTACATTAATAATGCAAATAGCATAAGAAGGTTAATTACTTCTCAAATGAGCAGTTACTGTGTAACATTACTCCTTTGCAAAATACACCAACTCATTCGAAAACAAAAGTAATTTTCTGTTTGTTTGTTGTCTGCAACCATTGCTGAAATACACATAAGCATTTTGACCTGTTGGGTTTGGAAATAATTACCAGTCAACTATCATAGGCTGAAGTCGAGCATTCAAAGATCAGGAATGCATTATCAGTGAAAAAACTCTAGCCTTTATGCAGCATCAAAACCAGATAATTATTTCTGTGCAAAAGGGTTGTGTGACTGTTAAAATGTACCTTTCCCCAAAAGTCCAAAATATAAGCACAATATTTGACTTCCAGATGATCATGCTGCTCTTGACAAACCACAACTGCTTTCTTGGTTTGGCATTAATGCATTGTCCCAGTTTTAACACTTTATGAGATCCAGCATATGAAGTCAACTGTCTATGTCACATTCAGATAATTATCTGAGTTGACTTTTCTGTTTTAAACTGAAGAAAAATTATTTCAGAACTGGGATTTCAAGTTCTCTAATATTTTAATTACTCATAATAAGAAAAAAGTTTCAAAGTGCCCTGCCACAGAGCAAAAGTTGAGTTCTGTTGCAGTGAGATCAACATTTCAGCAACTGTCACACAGATAAGAGTCACAGACATGGTGATGGGATGAAATCTCAAATGACAGCTTTTATTTATAATCCTGTGTATGACTAAACATTTATTAGTATTCACTGTGGAAGTGGTCTACAGGCCTTAATTACACTCAGTGCATAGGTGTATGATTCCCATCTGTACTATGACAACAAAACCATATCCAGACTCCTCTAAGTATGAACAGCCTTGGATAAAGTGTTAGAAGACACAGTCCATGAAAGTGAAAAGTCTATGTCCATATTTCCAGAAGCTCAAAATTTACTGGTTTGCTCTGAGCTAAAAAGTTGGCCTCATTCCTCATATATTTTCTTTACTTATTGTTATCCTTAGTCCTCTGACTGCACTAACCCTATAAGTAGGCATATCTCACCATATGACCTATACTGTATAAGTTTCTTGCTTTTTTATTTTAAATTGTGCTTTCTTTACCATTGGCCTCTATGCCCGATAGACTCATACATCCCCTTGAAGCAGCTCTTCTGATGGACAGTACATATCTCTGTGTATATTCTTATGCCCCTATACAAATTACCATTCTTGACATATAATAATTAACCTTTTCTTATATTCTCGACATGAACTTCAGACAGCCTTGAACAGGCTGCTTGATAGTGCAAGAAGCACACTGAAGTTTATTGCAATATTCCAACGCTGCTGTTTCCCACTTAGGTCTGCACCTTGCACTTTTCCAAACTTGCTCCTACCCAGCTGCAGCAGGAGAGTATTGGGTCACACCAATGCGAGCACTGTCATCAAACTGATGACACATTGTGTCTTCTGAAAATACATACCTGTTTTTTTTGACCCACTACCGTATACCAAAAAAACATAGGCACAATATCAGCCCACAACCAAATGGAAGCACAACCATAGCCTGTGAGAACATCTTCTGGAAAAGAATAAAGGGGGGGGAGGAAGGGGAAGGGTGTGATGTTACAACTCTATCCTATAATTATCTGATCTCTTTCAACTATCAAATTGCTTTTATTCTTAGGCAGGATACTGCGGGGGGGGGGGGGGGGGGAGGGGGCAGCGGGGAGCTGGAAAGTAAGCCTTTTTTTCTTTTTGCACATCTCTTAGTTCTGAATAAGAAAAAAAAATAGAGAAAGAAAGAAAAAACCCAATCATCTAAAGTCTATTCTGCTCGATGGATCAGATTTTACAGCAGAAGAAACTGACCTTTCCTGAATGCCCTGAAAGAACACTCTTATGAGAGCCACATGAAATATCAGATTCCCCTCTTCAACCACAAATGCATGGATACATATGGCATATGTACCAGAGTTTCCCATGTAACCTGGCACTAACTTTAAGCTTGTCACCAACATCCTCTAAAATCATCTGCACATGCGCTTTCAGGTTCTGAAATCCAATCAATCCACACCAAAGAATAAGCTGCAGGAAGTATTCTGCAATGATGTAAGTGTCTAAGCCCTGTTAATAAGGTACAGCACACCAAAGACACACAGATCTACATGCAGATAACCATGTTTTGAGCACTTCCACTCCCCATGTACCAGAATTTCCTCAGATAGTATAACCTAATAGTCTTAATTCCGAAGTCACCTTTGTTCAGGCTGATGGCATTCAAGTTTCTAAAGCTATATTGCCTTGAGCTCCTTGCTGGCACACAACATCAGGTTCTAGAGCCTGCTGGCATTGGCTCACCATAAGCCTGTCATCCACACCTGCACCTCGGTCACCAAGGCACACATGGAAGGGACTGCAACCACCCCAGCCACTAATCCATTGAGCATAATGAAACTCTTAAGTCCGCATAAATGAAATTTTTCATAAAGCACTTGATCAAAATACAATATTTTGTATGAACTTCTGTATTTAATATGTGCTTTTCTATTTTTGATATTACGATGCAAGAGAAGAAACACAATCTGTGACTGATTCATGTCCCTTCATTAAGACTTTACTTTTTTAAAAAGACACTATTTTCCTCCCCTCACATTACAACTTAAAATACTTGGACTCTTTAAGTTATCTTATTAGGAAGCATATTTCAGTTTTAGTCAAAATTTAAAGATTTTACCGAAGAATGGACTAGAATAGGATGATGTTCTTTCTCCACTACAGACATTGTGAGGAAATTACTTTGACTGGACACTAACCTTAGAACAACATAAAGGTATTAACTGGGTAATTTAATTCAAAATCTTGTAGTGACTTAAGGCATTTCAGAGTCATCATAGAGATTCAAGAACCAATAAATAATATGTTATATCACTAAGGACTAAATTTTAATGCTTTTTGCATTAGGAGGAAAGGTGCTAAATAAATGTGGGGGATTTATTATTATTATTACTGGAATATTTATATGCTAATATGTCCAAACCTCAAATTTTATGAGATAGCAAACTAATAAATATTTTTAAACACTTATAGTGTCAGGAAAAAATGGATCTACCTGCAGAGTTAGCTGCTATCCAGCAACTGTGAATGGCAGAAACAGAACTCTGAGCACTTGGCTCTGTGGAACAATGATGATTTCACTTGTGGTCTTTAAAAGTCTTTCTTCAAGCAAATGTCTTGGAAATTAAACAGGCTGGAATTTTTCCTTAGATCTGGAAACTAAGAGAAAGATATAATTACTGGACAAATAATCATAAGCAATGAAGCATTCCTCAAAATTCATTTTGAAGTCCCACAAATGGTATGAGTCCTAGCATCAAAACAGAATAAACCAGTTTTATGGCAGCAATTTAAATATTTGCTATATGTAATTATAGTATTTACATTAACCTACAAATATACTTAAAATATGTAGTATAGAATACAGTACTTTGCATTAAATCTGTATTAAAAATACTAATCATGTTACTATGAACAGGTTACATTTTTATATATGTATATACACACACATTTACAAGATTTTAACCTAACTTTAGAGTCTCTGTGTCAGTCTCCAGTAAAGAAGCTGTATGAAAGCAATCAAAGCAGATTCTACAAAACAATCCCCCTCAAACGCTGCATGTGTGTCTTGGTTTGAAAGACAGATGTCTGCAGAGGAAGGCAGGAGCCTCCCTTGAAATGGAAAATGCAACCCCCTTCCCTCCAAATTATTATAATTTTGAAATTAAGGGGCCTTCAGGCAAAGATACGAGGAATAGGAATAACAGTTCATAACACAAGGCAGGAAAAAACCCCACAACCCACTGGTTTACACTGACAGAGTCAGAAATACAACCTGACACCCTGTTAGGGTGGCAGTAGCAGTCCGATAAGATGGTGGCTGCAGTCCTCCTGAAGTGATGGATGTAGTTCTGTTGAAGCAGCGATCTTGTAAAAGGGTCTGGTCTTCCTCCGAAGGTCCAGTGGTAGGTAGGTAGCTCTTGTCCTCTGGAACTCCAGCGGGGGAAAAAACTCCTTCTGGAAGAAGGCTGCTAGGGTGTTCGAGATCTCAGTTTTTATTTGGCATGGACTGCTTCGCTCCTTCCCCCCGGGCGGAGCATCTCACAATGGGATGGCGAGTCGTGAGGCAGTTCCTTGATGGGCCATTAACAGGAGATAGTCCAGGAGCTAGTTATCCATGGGTCAGGCGATAAGGCACTGTTGTGCCCATTAACAGAAGATAGTCCAGAGAGGGGAGGCAGGGAGCACCGCCCCACCTGGTCTCAACAGCTCCTGAAGATGGTAATAGAATACTTTTGGGGGGGGAGGCACATCTTACACTGTAACCTAGGACAATGTGTCAACAACGGAGCATGGGTAATTATTAGAAATAAAAAAAAGTCTGAAAAAAAATATTTTGAGGAACAGCCTACTAAAGGCATGCCAAGAACTGAGCATCACAGCCACATTGTCTGAAGAAGGCCCTCCCCAGCAAGAATGTAGCCCTGAGGGATGCCAGCAGGGCAAGGAGGACAGCTGAGTCCAGGTGTCACCTGCAAGTGTGTAGTAAGGTTGCTGATCTGGGGTCAAGCAGAGAAGCCAAGTTGGCAGGTCAGGATCAGCAGGTTGGAAGTACAGGGATAGCAGCAATGCATGTAGAAAGCAAGGGTGAGAGCCTAAGCATAAAAGCAGGCAGGGAGCATAAGAGGCATTGGCCTCCACTGAGCCAGCTCACCACCACACACCTGCACGCTATGTTAGCCAGCCTTGAGCCCTGGCAGCTAGACCCCCAGGTTTGGCAAAACATGCTCACATTTCTGAGAGAGACTGATAGAGACTAGAAGCATGAAAGAACCAAAGGCCATTGCAGGAGAATTAAACTACTTATTTGCATTACTTTCTCTAAAGAGGAAATTAGGAAGGTTCCTCACACACTGGAGATGGTCTTCAGAGAAGACGAAACTGTTGAAAGGTCAACAGAATCACAGAATGTTAGGGGTTGGAAGGGACCTCGAAAGATCATGTAGTCCAACCCCCCTTCCAGAGCCGGACCACCTAGAGTAGGTAACAGAAGGTGCTCTAAAGCAAATCAATAATTTGAATAGTAACAAATAGCCAGGATCAGGTGGTATCCACACAGCAGCTCTATTGTGGCTGTCAACCTCTTGCTTAAAATCCACTTTAGTATGAAAAGCATTAGAAATTGTCAAGCTGGTCTAAGCAAAAGGGTTCCAGCATGGATCTACATTACTACAGATTTAGAAAAGTCTTATTTAAATATCAGGCTATCAGATTATAAAAACCGACTTCATAATAGAAAAATCCTATGTAGACTGATATTATGTAGTAAAACAGTTTACATTACTTTCTTCCCTCTTCTCCAGTCAATGCTTGCAATTTTTGAAGGAGCCCACAAAGGTATGAATAAAGGTGACTCAGTCCATTCTTGCATTTTCTGGCAAGATCCCTCCTTATGGACAATAGAAGAGAGGACCCTTTAGCAAAATAATTGGTTGTAAAAAACAATAAGAGTAATAAGCCATCAACATTCACAATGAAGAAAGGTTGCCAGAATGGTACAAAAAGAGTGAATGCAGATATTATCATACGGTACAAGATCTAACAACATCTCCCAAGATCTAACTCAAAAGAAATGGTTGAATTTCTGACTTAAAGCAATAGAGAATTTTTTCTGTTTAACAAATATCTGAATTCTGTAACTCCCTGCAAAGGACCAAAGTACAAACGGATTCAAAAAGAGATGAGACAAGAGGACAGGTCCATCTAACCACAGTAAAAAGAATCACTACATGGTTTCACTAGCAGCCACTAAAGCTGTGTAAGTGGATATGGTATCCACTAAGCTTCTGCTTAACAGGCAGCTATTTATAAGAAAAATCTGCTACAGCCATGCGTTGCCATGACCATTGATAAAATGGGAATCGTCACGGAGTTAAAAGATGAAGAAATAAAGGGAAATATCATCAATTTTACATCTCCAAAGAATTCCACTCAAGAATATGCAAAGAGTTTCATTGAGCAATTTTCTTTTTTATGATGGAATTTTTCATCTATTATTACCATGAAAAAAATGAAAATGGTATTCATATTTTATAATGTATTATCTCCCTCTCTTGTGAAATTCATTCTGAATATAAATATTTATAGTATTAGCTAGATTGCTGGCAAATATTTCATGTTTTGTGGTCTACTTATATAAAAGAAGTTACAGAGGACTCATTGTTTTCAGGGCGAGCAGTAGAAATAGTTCACACTTCACTGTAAGCATGCCTTTTTGCATTTAGTTCTTTAGGTTCCTGTCATTTCAACATGTTTTTGTCCCACACTTGCAAAAGGATCAACATTGTCATTTGTGTTTGTACTTTCACATCACTCTCTCTCTGCCCATGCAGATCCCCTTATAAGTTCAGGCGCTTAGTTTGCTTTGCTGTTTTCCTTTCTGATTCTTGTCAATCTCCAGGATGATGTACGGTGACAAATATCACCTTGTATTAATGTCTTCCATGTTATTTGATGGAATAAGTCATAAAATGAAATGATATGCTATTTTCCAAAGGAAGCTCACTGTCAGAATTATGATTTACTCTTAGGTTTGTAATCCTGCTTTTTGCTTCAACCTGTAATAAATTTTCTAAGATTTCCTAAGCCACAAGTAGAAAAAAGCTATCCAATACTTCAAACAAGAGGGAAGCTAAGTTCTGTGAAAGGTCACAGTAGGAATCACAGTCACACTGCTACTTGCATTCTCCATCAAATGTAGGATGGAGAAATCTTCCGTCCAAGCTGACTGTTGTCCTTTTACAGATGGTAGCATTCTTACAAATTGGTGGTCTTGTTGGAATTCTTACTCTATATTCCTAGTTATTTTCTCCATTGAAAGCTTAATTTTCCTTATTTCAGTCCGTCTGTCAGTTAAGTATGCAAGCCATGCCAGCAAAGTGACATATTTAGGTATTTTCCTAACACAGTCTCACACTCCAAGAAACAGAGAAGAGGTGGTCTCTTGATGAGCAGTAAGCTGATCAACTTTCACAAGTCCTTTCACCACCTAGGTCTGAAGACAGAAGTGAATGAACAAACTCTCCACTCAAAGATGCGACCCTACATTACAAAAGGTGAAAGCTGGCTCCTAAACACTTCCAAGTAATTACAAATACTGCGGTAGCTCAAGTTTGGATTTAGGGTGGGGTTTTTTAATATATGTAATTATTAACATCTACTCGGAGTTGGAAACTCTCACATGCTTGTTCAGTACCTTGGAAAATAGGTTTGAGTGCCCTTTGGCACTTCAGAAAAACATGCACAATGACTATCAATATTCAGCATTAACAACAACAACAACAAAATAGCCCTGAACATGGCTGTACTTACTAGCAGTTGTTATAACAACCTTCACAGATCAATTCCAAATTAAACATTCCTATAATTTTTTCTATGATGATTTTCTTTATTTTTTTCACAAACACTTTTTCATTTATGGATTCTTCGATATCATACATTCTGCTTGCTGATATGTGCTTTTCGCAACATTGGGTCATTTTGTTTTCATCTTAGGATTGGGTTTTACACTCACCCAATTTGGTGCGACAGCCGTCAAATACCAAGAGTGTCTCAGCTCTTCCCTCTTCTTCCCCTGCCTTATCCATCTATCAAAAACCTACCGTTGTTTCAAAAGGAAATATTTTTCCAACAGTTCAGCAAGCTGAACCCAACTCCCTAATGAGAATAACATGCAAAATGTAAACACCTGATATACATAAACAGTATGATTTTGTGATACTGGTATGAAATGTGAATACGGCCCCCTCTTTCTGTGACCATGTCTCCTCTTAGGACTTTCAAGTCACAGTTAAACAGTTAAGCAATGATCTTGCTAGGTTTCAGATTTGTGTCTTCGACAGAAAAAAAACAATGTAATACTGCAGGCTATTTTTGGGTATAGCTAAAAGTCATTTTTAATGGGCGTAAATTCTACTTGTACTTTTTAAATATTAAATGAAAGATGGTCATTATTAATATGACATGTTGGATAGAAAATGAGTTCATAAATATATTTGCATTACTTAGTTATAGCATTCAATTTCTATTCCCCATGGAAGTTGTATTAATATTAAGCATAATTTTTAAGCCACAGAACTTATGCAGCAGAGATAAAGGCTGCAATACTACACGCTGCTGCACAGCTATACTGTATGTCATCCTGATGTATCCTAACCATTTATATCCTACTCTTTACCAGTTACTGTAAGCAAGGGCAGTTAGTTTGGCCTTACTGGAACTGGACAAGAAACCCATCTTTCATATTATAGATTAACCTGCCTCACCATCCCATGATAAATATGCTGCAAATTTTATACATTATTTATTTATCATGTTTCTACTCACTGGATCTAAAAAGTTGGTATAGAATTCTTACAGTTTTATCTTAAACTTTACATAACTTATCTACCAGGAGAGGAGAAATAAAACTTGAAGAGTGTATCTGAGGTAACAATATAAAAGCTTTTTGGTTTTCATTTTCTCATACCTCAAAAAACTAACTGAAGCAAACAACATACCTTGCCAAGTTACACCTTTTTATTAACTATGAGTTTTTAAAAAGAAATCTAGATTTTAAAAACTTGTGAGATTTTATTGTATTTTTTAAAGGAAAATGAAACTCTTGCATGAATGGTTTATTAAAATCTGATTTAGGTCATAGGAAGCTCAGTAACTACCAATTGGATCAGCTATTGCCTTCATTGTCCACTTTCAGAACAAGTTGTTCATTGCCCGGGCTTGGTCACCAAGGTCATATGATGCCATTTATATATCTATCAGGAGAACACCCACAGTTTCAGAGTTTCTGTGCATTTCTGGAATGAAAAGTCATTTGAAAACTACACAAAGATTTCTAATTCTTTTTCCCAATGCTAAGCATTTGGATCCTGTTCTAAACGCTATTACATTTAATTAAAATTCTCCACTGATTTCAAGGAGATTGTATCAACTCAAAACTAGTTACCATTTAAAAGCATGAAGGCTCAGAGGTGGCAGAAGGAGGGAGTCACAAGTATTTTCAAAGTGATTTTACAAAAAAAAAAATCTCAATTAGGCAGTTGTATTCATCCGTTCCCAATCCCCAGTTCACCAAGTAATTTTAGTTTATCAGCCACAGTATACAGAAATGTATGCCTGCGTTTTAATCAGCACAATCCACTCTTCATTTCATTCACATTTCCTAATAAGAGGTATACTCATCCTCTTAAAATGTATGTTTGGCAAGAGCAGAATGTAGCTTTGGGGGAGTAGAAATTACAGAGCAGCTTTAAGGTTCGTATTCTAAAAAGAGTATGTGCTTATGGTCTTACACCCATTGAGCCTGCTTTTTAACTGAGCCTGCAAGCAGCGCTACTGGAACCAAAGGCCAGTTAGTAAGTCTATTGTAAAATTTGCTTTTGAGAGTTTACATGTAAGAATTCACCGTGGGATGAAATTTGGCATCAAAGGCCCTGGCATAAAGCACTCTTAAAATGGCAGTCGTGCAAAAGAAAATAATTTCAGATCTAACTTGATATTTCAATGGGGAACTGCAGGAAGTGTTCAGACCTGCTAAAAATCTGGCTTTTATAGCATTGTCTCCGGGAAGGTATCTGATAGAAAAGTTTCAGTGCCAAGAAAAAACAGAATTATCCTCCATTTAGACTGAAGTAAATAGATATTTCTCTCTGACCTCCAAAGAGGAAGAACGATTCTATCCACACGTTGGTGAAATGTAATAAAAACAATGATACTCTTGGGATCTGTTCTACCGGTAAAAAGGCACTGAACACACTAACAGCATAGATAATCAAGGTAGTTACATGAAAAATGAGGAATTTAAAGGATTGCTGGGAATGGGACTCTGGCCAGTAAGAAAAAAGGCTTACAGACTAGCTAGGGGCAGTGAGTATAATTTAATATATTTCTGGCAGAAAACAAATAGGAAAATACTCATCTGCAATTACAGAAGATGTCATCTCTTTTGAACTACAGTTTGCAGAACCTATTTGTAAATGCTGCTGCGTTTTCTCCTCCTTTCCACCCCTATCCCACCACAAAGCTTTTGCTCTACAATGGCATTAATAACACATATACTGAAAAGTTCAGGAAAGATTAATACACTTTGAAGGAGGGTAATATTTCACATTTCCACTACACTGCACATTATTTGCAAGTTCATTCAGAAAGATACGGATAAAAAAAAGTATTTGGAATTTTGAGATCGATGGGGCTTTTACATAGCCCTGTGCAAGAGCATAACGGTTTTGCTCCAGGAAGATGCTGGTGGTTGTAGCTGGCTTCCAGGCTCCCGCTGCCCTTGAAAAATTGATCTATAATGGGCTGTTACCTGGTACAGTTCATTTGTCTGGCTTAGCTTCCTGGATGTAACACAAGGCCTACTTCACCCACACATGTGGATGGTTGAAATGAAATTTCCTAGGGCAGCAGCCATGTTTGTGCCAGTTTGTTAGATCTGGCTTTTGTCTAGGGATTGTTAGAAAGACAACTGATCTATACGGAACATGAGGAATGCTGACCCAAGTCCCACTCTCTGTGCCATGATGAGGGTTATAGCACTGCCCGGACACCTGCTCACCAGACCCAGCACAAAGTCCTCCTGTGCACACCAGAGTACACCCTGCACTATTGCACCCCACGGTTAGTGCTGGTAGCAGGGTTTGGTCCTGCCTCGAACCCTTCTCTGAATAATTTGCTAGGAAAAAACATCTGTGGCTTAAGTGATCCCAGCTTCTGATTTCTGTGGAGTCTGCCTGAGAAGGGTGAATTGTCCTTGCAACATTTATATAACTGGAAAAGATTCTACTGATTTCTCTTAAAAGTACAAGAGCTTACCCAGACCCACAAAAACATTATACTAACTGAGCTAAGTTAGTACTTTCATATCCTCTCTGTTTAATGCGAGACTGCGTGTTCCTTAGTCCACGCTAATTCATCCTGTGGATAGTTGCTTTGCTGTGAGCTATGCTTTAGCAAGCAATTATTCAGCATCAAAGTTTTCTCATGATTATAGCAAAAAGATAAAACATGTAAACTCCAGTGTAAAGCACCGATATATTAAATTAATATCTCAAATTAAGAATACCGTCAAACATTGGTGTTGTATCAAAATGCTTAATATATGTAGGCCAGTTGCCATGGAGATGGCAAAGCTTCCAGAATTATTTCCTAGTAATGGCAACAACTTTAGAACCTAAATGCTTCCAATTAGGCTATAAAGTTGCATAAACAGGGAGAAAAATGGCAATTGCTATTCTTGATACAAGTTAGCTATCTGATATTTATTTCTGAGCAGGTGTTCCAAGAAGAAAACAAGTATTAGCAGTTGCAGTACATGTAGCTATGGTATATTTTGTTTACAGAGGCCTCAGCTTTTGCAGTGAGTAGTATAGTCCATATTACTTGGAATTGAATTTAAGGTGTTCAATAACCATAACACCTGCTTTTTGCAATTTTCTCTGCTCTACATAAGCACTTTTCTCTTCTGCATTAAGAATGAAAAGAGCCATCAGCAAACTGCTTACTTGCACTCTGAGTAAAAAACTTACTTAGTAGCTCATGAGACTTAACATACCACATTTGACTCTGGCAGCAGGTGTAATATCCTACCTAAACTGTGTTCCAGTTTGACCTAATATTACCTTGGTCCTTTTAGAGATAATTAATGTGTTCTGTAAGGCTGTCGTCTTCTGTGGATGTGGTGGGTTGACCCGGGCTGGATGCCAGGTGCCCACCAAAGCTGCTTTACCATTCCTCCTCCTCAGCTGGACAGGGGAGAGAAAATATAACTAAAGGCTCAGGGGTTGCGATAAGGACAGGGAGATCACTCAGCAATTACCATTGCAGGCAAAACAGACTTGACTTGGGGAAAATTAGTTTAATTTATTACCAATCAACTCAGAGTACGGTAATGAGAAATATATATAAATCTTAAAATCCCTTCCCCCCACCCCTCCCTTCTTCCCGGGCTTAACTTTACTCCTGATTTCTCTACCTCCTCCCCACCCGTGGCGAGGGAGAATGGGGGTTGCAATCAGTTCATCACATGCTGTCTCTGCTGCTCCTTCCTCTTCAGGGGGAGGAGTCCTCACACTCTTCCCCTGCTCCGGTGTGGGGTCCCTCCCACAGGAGACACTCCTCCACCAACTTCTCCAGCCTGAGTCCGTCCCATGGGCTGCAGTTCTTCATGAACTGTTCCAGCACGGGTCCCTTCCATGGGGTGCAGTTCTTCAGGAACTGACAGCTCCAGTGTGGGTCCCCCGTGGGGTCACAAGTCCTGCCAGCAAACCTGCTCCAGCCTGGGCTCCTCTATCCGTGTGTCCACAAGTCCTGTCAGCAGCCTGCTGCAGCAAGGGCTTCCCACAGATTCACACCCTCCTTCAGGTATCCACCTGCTCTGGTGTGGGGTCCTCCTTGGGCTGCAGGTGGACATCTGCTCCACCGTTAACCTCCATGGGCTGCAGGGGACAGCCTGTGAACCACGAGCTGCAGGGGAATCTCTGCTCCCGTGCCTGGAGCATCTCCTCCACCTCCTCCTTCACTGACCTTGGGGTCTGCAGAGCTGTTTCATGTATTCTCACTCCTCTCTCTGGCTGCAGTCACCATTGCGCAGGTGTTTATCCCCAACCCTTCTTAAATATGTTATCCCAGAGGCACTACCGCTGTTTCTGATGGGCTCAGCCTTGGTCAGCAGCGGGTCCATCTCAGAGCCAGCTGGCATTGGCTGTATCAGACATGGGGGAAGCTTCCAGCAGCTTGTCACAGAAGCCACCCCTGTAGCCCCTCTGCTACCAAAACCTTGCCATGCAAACCCAATACAGTGGATCAGACTGAATATGTCGATTGCAATCAGTGATGATTTGAGGGAATTTTTGAGAGGCTAAGGTGGCAGTTTTCTGTGCTCTGACCGGCTGAAGCTTGTCTCATGTCCATTCATCTGTATTTTGTATCTTTGCAAACCAAGTGACATATAAGCAACTTTTAATGCATATTAAGACTAAATCCACTGAATTTGCTAGACCTGTATAACAATAACTCTGACATGAGTAGGGAACCAATCCCCCTGTATCCTTCTAATTTCATCATCAGCAATTTTTTTTTCTCTCACCAGAAAATGGTATAATATAAATTATAAAGGGAACAAGTAGGAACAGAAATTGAAATTATCTCAATTTAGCACCCACAGTTTGATTTTATATTATGAAAAATACACTGATATTCAGTGGCACTTTATGACAGAGATTCTTACTATGGGCAGTTTAGACCACCACACCATCCAAGATACTGCAGTAACCAAAAGGCTGAATTGCTGATGCACATTTTAATGGACAAAGACTTGCAGCAATTACTTTTTGTGCATGAGTGCATTATTATTATATGTAAATATCAGTGAAAAAAGATAATAGGTGAGCAAGTTCCTGCTTTCCTCTAGTAAAAGGCTGACAAAATAACTAGTTCCATTAATAAAAACTTTCCAGTGATATTGAGGAAGTGTAGAATGAAGAAGCCTCATTGTCCTCATCTAACTTTGTCTGAAATGAGGCTTAACCTTAAGGGCTTTTGAAAAGCATTGGCCTAACAGTATCAGAGGTTTAAATTCAATTCCAGTTTTTTTGGGGAAAGCATCTATTATCCTGCATCTATTCTAGGATTACAAATAAATTATATCTTCTTTAGAGCCTATCTACATTTCTGTAACTTCTGTGAGCGCAAAGGCAACCCACAGCTTCATGAAAGAGTTATTGCACATATCTTTTGTAAAAGCAGTTGATATTGCGATGTGAGATACATTTGTTTTGGGAGAGCACAATTACAGGAAGCAGACTCAGAAATAAAACACTAAACCATCTTATTTCACCAGAGAATGTCAAATCAGAAGGGAACACTTCTAACATAAGTTAATGTCAGCATTAACTGAAATAACCTGTGCATTTTAGCAGTCGCATATGTGTAGTCCATGGGGATTTTTCTAGCTACATGTGTTTTTTTCCCCCCTGCATCTGTCAGATAAATCAGAGAGGCAAATGAAAATCTAGTACCCAGGAACATTATGTATTATAATATTATGTCACACCCCCTGGAGGGCTGCAGGTTCATAATGAAATGAATAAATTACAAGGAAGCAGTTTGAGATCCTGAAAGTTCTACCTATCCTTTAGGACAAGCATGTCAGGATAAATTCCATTTAATTACACTGAGCATGAGTTAAAAAAAAAGATAAAAACCAAATAAAAGCATTATCTTTCTATCTGAGGCTCCATGCGTGTAAGTGAATTGACCTCATTTGCTGCTGCATTACTTCATTACATTATAACTCCACAAAGTGACATTGAAACAGATTTCAACTAGCAGAAAAATAGAGCAACAGTGTTTAACTACACCCATATCTCGATATTTAAAATCCGGGTACATGGACAAAACTAGCTAAGTGTTGATTATTGTATTAATGTAAATGCAAACAATTGCTAAGGGGTTTTTCTCTTGCCTGTATAGTCTTCTCCTACAGAAAGAAAAACACTCAGCAATTGCCCATAATCAGTATTTTGAAATTTTAAAACAATTAGCATAGCAGGAGAAAGTACACAGCAACCAATTTGTTTCCACATGTTAAAATTCTCATAAAGTAGACAGCACCTATAATTTCTTTCTTTATTTTTTTACAGTAGTAATTCAAAGCAAATGCCAAGAAAAGATATGGTAGACCTTGTTTTGATTTAATCTGAGGCTCACAATGGAGTTCATTGATTTCACCGAATTTCTTGACAATTAACATCTCTGTTTAAGAAAAAAAAAATAGTTTTTCCAAATGTGAGCTTTGTTCAGAGGTTTATGTCAAGGATGAGAGAAGTTACTCGATGCACCCTTTTGAAATAGTGCCACAGTTGGTAACTTATCAAAGGAGCAAAGGGAGATACAAGACACATGCTGCAATATAAATAAATTACAAAATCTTAAAACACCAAGAGCCAGGTATCCTATTCTAAAAAAGAAAATTATGCTATGTTATCTTCAGCACCATTTCTGAACAACATCCCTGTGTAATGTCAAAGACCAGTCACTGATAGCTTTTTAGCAACCATCAAAAATGGGATCATTACAAGAGATGTGAGGGAAATAACTAGGGGAAAATGTTATCTCAAAAAACCCTCTTTGTTTTCCATTTTGGAATGAAAAGAGGCTTCTACATTATTGAGGCTGAGACAGCAAAAGGTTGTTCCTCATCCCAGAACATCAGAGATCCAGGGGCTGTGGCTCACTATGGCTCAGAGGAAGAAACGAGCCCCTCACACTCTGATAGTTTAAGCTGCACCTTCCACGTTCCAGGTGACTGCTCTAATCACAGACTACCTCATTTATCTTGGAGTTGTTCCAGGCTCTATAAGCAATTTAATTCCCATTAGAGCAATGATGTGAACCTCAATCCGCCACCTACATGCCAGGTAAGTTTCCTAACCACAGGGCCCCCAAATCCTTTCTCTTTTATTCAGAATGCAGAATTATTTACAGAAACTTAAACAGCTCCAACAGAAGTAAATGAAAGAACAAGACTGACTCTTTAGCCTCTAGAGAGAAGATTAGAGCTTTTCTATATATACATGCCAAGTAATACGCAAGCCACTAGGCAGGTTAGCCTCTTTCTCCCAAATACAAATTGAAATTTGAATAGCGGTTGAAGGCCTTCATTATTAAAATTACCATTTTCTCACAAAGTATTTTTTGTTGGTACACTGGCAAGAAAACATTTACTCCTGAAACTTGTGACTCATTGGAGATGAGGCCCACTGATATGACACAAGATTGGGTGAATGTTGATAGGTAGGCAGCCCCCATGCTCTTGGCACAGAATCCTTCAAGTTCTGTGGCTGATCCTGAGGCGTTTCATAGCATAAAGTCAAATGCTGCTTCCTTAGCAACTCTGCAGCCATCAGGGAATTAAAGTTATTGAAGTCTGAATTTTATGAAAGACTTAAATCTTAAATTCAATAGTATCTAAGCCAGGTACTATTGAAATCAATGGTGGAACCCACTCCAGTTTAGCAAGGCTGGATTCTAACAGCCATAAAACATGTATTTGTTGCATTTGAAGAGTTCTTGTTCTTTGCCTTATACACACACACGCACATATGCTTGTAAGGAAGCAAATGTATTTAAACAAAACTTAAAAATATTTTTGGTATCACTTCATAATTATTTTTATTTTTAAATTTCTATTTTGCTTTGATAGTTAGCTGCTGCTGTGAGACAGGCTTACAAACTGTATGCTTTTATGTTCACAGGAGCACAATTGAACTATGTAGTTCACATTACATTGATTGCTGCCAAATAGAGGACTTTTGAAGTATCACTTTAAATCTGTTTGATATTTTGAATACAAAAGTCTAATGTGTTACCTTCATAGTAGAGACTCTCAAATTATTTCCTGAGAACAATTAAAATAAGTTAAATTATTTGTAACATTTTTTTTAAAAAACAAGTTCTGTTAGGTCTTTCAGATCAATTCCTAACAGAAATGGTTTCTTCTCTGAATGTGTCCTTTACACTGTTTGCTCTTAGAGAGTGTTTTAAAAGCATTTTATTTATGGTAAAAATACAATTTTACTAGTAGCTTTTGTTTAATGTCCCCTAATTCTTTACCTGTATTTCTGTTAAGGAAGGAGGTTCACCAGCTGTATTAAGAGTTAGAAAAGCAAACAATTTCTGCAACTAGGCAGTAGTTCCTTAAGTGAGTAAAGCTCAGGTGCAGTAGCTTCAACTTGTCTACAACAACTAGAACTAGATAAGGCTATGGCTCAGTGCTGGCAGAAATAAGGATCCTTTGCTATCAAATCAAATAGAACTGGTTGGTCCATGAGACTTACTTTACCACACTCAATGCCTATTAAATTAATCAGAAATGGGCAGGAGGGAGCCATCAGTGTGCAAGTTACCATGCTACTGGTGATAGGGAACGTAACTCAGACACCCCCACAGAAGTGGCGTTTTTGCCTCTGCTTTAGTATTTCTGAGGTTTGGTGCAGATGTTCTGGGACCAGCTTTTTATGACTTATGTGGTCTTGACAGCTCATATGTATGTGAGTATATATGTCTAATCATATCACGTACATATATCTACATGCATATGTATATGTATACATATTTTTTATATATATGAACCCCCCTACCATATATGCAGTGTTTATACATGCACAGTAAAGGCCCTGCTTTTGCTTAGAGAAAGGTTTTTTTCCACAAAAGTCATAGAGAAGTTTAAAATGAGTGAGGAAATTTTGAAGTGCTGTATGTAAGCCTTTCATTCTTTTCCTTCATACCCACTGGCTACTACATTGGTAAAAAGCACTTCAAAACAACAATTTGGATGCTCAGCCCATACTCCTCTAGTTTCTTATCTTTGTCAGTTAGTTTTCCTAACATTTCAAATGGAAAATAATACAAAAAAAAAAGGAAAAAGAAAAAAAAAAGATATTCAAATGCTAGTAACTGACATGTGCAAAAACATTCTGCAATTGCCTGTGAAAATGGTAAAGCAAGAAAATAAAATCAAAATCACCTTTATAATTACAAAATTGGTGGTTTTGTTTAGCTCTTCTCCTATATACAAGCAATATTTGCATGCATTTCTATTCCATTAGTAGTGTCTTCATTTACAAGCAGAATATTTGTTGCAAATTAAAATAATCAATATTTATAGTATTAATTTTATTTTATGCTAGCTTGATTATTAATTTCAGTTTGTTTTTGTTTTTTTTTTTTAGCATCAGGGGTTGTTCCTCTTTCATTTCTACTTGGAAGATCAGAGAAGTAGAATCAGAAAGGAACAAAGGATGAGACAGATGAGTGAATTAGACAGACTAATTTGTCAAGACACTGACTTATAAAATATCACATCTTCCAGGGAATTATATACAAATTATAGTAAGTCCTAGTGACATAGGAGAATATACTTCCTGACTTTTCCTCTGATGTGATTTGTGATGTGATGTGATTTGAAAAGAAAATAAATTATCAGTCTCTTGAAAGAAAACCAACTCTGATTGGGGACATTTTTTTGATTACTAGGTGCCTTATTCATTTAAGTAATTGTCTTCTAAAATGTTTTTACAGCAAAGAAAACTTGGGGAAATTCAGTTACAGAAGAAAGGTCTGACAGAAGGAGGGATAAGGAGAGCATTGCGACATCCCTTGTTCATGGAAACAAGGACCCATGGAAAGGACCTGCATTTGGAGCTATTTGATATGGACTTGTTAGCACAAGTTGCTAATGGCGATGTGCCGTGCAAATGCTTATTTTATGCAGTGCTAAGAAACTGGACGTTTCCTCCATGGATAGGTCCACAAACTAACCTTTGTCAGAGTCTTTGGCACTGGTTTCTACATAACATACATGTCTTACGCTTTCTTCTGTCATTTTAGGGGAGGACATTTGACAAGCAATAGCAAAATCTTTTTTTGTCCCTTATCCTGACACCTCAAAACACCTATCTAGAATCATACATTTTCAGCAACACAGATCTTCAAAACACCTGTGCAATTACAGTGAAGATGTGTAGAAATCAACAGGGAAAAAAAAGCAATTTACCAATTTGCACAAAGGTGTAAATTACTTGTTTTGTAATACACTAATATGAATCTTCTGAAAAGTGTATTTCCTTCTACTATCAGCCTGCTAATATGACTCTTGCGCATTCAGATCAGCAAGGGGCAAAGAAGCTCTTCTTTTTAGAAGGGACTACAAAATGCTGTAACACTGAAAACAAAGGAAAAGAACACTATACTTGTCCATCCAAACATTTTTCCAGAAAGATGGAAGTGAAATACCATAGATAACTGTTTATGCTGATTCTTGCTCAGGAAATCAATGTTAATTCAAGACAAAATAAAAAGCTCTTAGTTATCCTCACTTGGGAAAATCCTCCTAAAGAAAATTATTGTAAGTTTGCATATATACTTAAATATTATGTTTAATTTGACTTTAAGCCCACATTTCAACTGAAGCATATGTTTAAAAGCCTTGTGTCAATATAGATGGACTTAAATACATGCTTAAGTGCTTTCTTGAAGTAGGATTTATGCCACAAATTATGCCTTAGATTATTACATTGAAGCAAGTTTCTAATTATAATGTATTACCATTTATGTTGTCTATTTTGTTGCTCCATTTAATCAGTCTGGAAGGAAAGCCATTCTGGTAATTTCATCTTTTGTTGTAGATGGATGGGAATTAGAACAGAGGCTGTAAGCAGCTATACGTTGGGGAAATCAGGATTCAGACCCAGAAGCATTTAATCTATTTGTGATTTTTGTTACCTCTTGTTATGTCTGTGTAGGTTCCAGCAATTACATAATCATCAAATCGTATTGGCTGCTTTTGGATGCCATCATCCTCATTCCCTTGTTTTTTAGATTTACAACACTGCAGCCCTTAAGTGATGCTGTTTTCTCTTTTCCTGCTTGCTTAATTACATTTCTGCCCATAGATTTCTGCCATAATACCACTGGAGACTTCTTTCTACTTTGGTTTTAAACAGACAAGTTATTTACCCTGCACTATTAACAGAAAGGAGAAAAAAAAAAAAAAAAAAAAAGGAAATTAAGCTGCGCAGATGACAACTTTGAAATTAAGAACTGGAAATAAACAAAGCATTCAAACAAAAACCTTAGCCATTTTTCCTTAATACACAATGGATTAAGGGCACAGAGTAAATTCCATCAGTCTAATTAGAAAATATAAGTGATCTTCCACATTAATCCGCCTTTTAGTAATTTTCTATGAAATTAGTATTGAGTTTTTGCATAAAAGCAGTCTTTTCTTCAAATTTTTCACACCTGCCTTCACAGTGAACAAGATGAATCATCTGCTCACATGCCTGCACACCCAAACATGCACATATCTACTTTTTCACAGCTGAGTAAGGTAAAACAAAAAGAGGTAAAAGGAGATGGATCCTGAGCCTGGCCACATCACAGAAGCCACTGCATGACACCAAGCACATGCCCTTTGCCAAACATGGCCAGAGGATTCACAATCTGGAATGGTTTCCCGAAGGAAAACAAGGCAGATGATTGGAACAATTCTTTCTCTCGGCTCAATCAGTCAGAGGAGTAGAGGGGATGAGGTGTGATTATCTGAAAGATTCATCTGCATCTTGATTTAACTGAAGATGATTCCCCAGGCTGCACCTCAGAAAGCCTTAGGCAGAGGTTAGGCACAACCAAATATGCTTTTGTAATTTTATAAAAAAGCAAGTTCTCTACTAGTTTCTGAATAAACTTTATCACTAGTTCTTCTCTGCAGTCGTCATATTTTTAAAGCTTACTTCAATTATCTATATTTGTGCAACTTTTTCCAATTTGTATATTCCCATTTAAGTCCGATGAATACTGCCACAGATCATTGCAGTTCATGTGCTTAGGCACATGGCTAAATGCTCCAGTAAATCAGACTCCAGGATCTGTAAATGCCTTTTCCCTTTTTATCTCTGCCTCATAATTTCCATATACTATGTCTGGAAAAAGCTGCTTTATTTGAACCAGCAATAATTATCTACAAATCACTGGACAGAGCTAGTCAGATATTCTGTCTAAACAGCTTTCTGTAGCAAAATGCTGTTTCATCAACTTCTTGTACAAGATAATTGTATTTACCTCTGAATCTTAAAAGCCCTTGCCAGAAAAATCCAAATATTTTATTTAACTTCTTAATTTGACTTATTAACATTATGCATTTTCTTTCAGGTATCTGTCAATGACATTTTACTAGGAAAACAATAAAACATTATTTAACACTACAGTTTAATAAACAAGATATGTCACATGTGATTAGGTCATGTGCTATTTTTTTCTCAATACAGCATAAGAATAATGAATTTTCATCTTTTCCTTTTCTTCGTAGACCTGTCTGGCTTTGCACCAAATTTAAGTCTAATTTGACTTAGGCAAATCCCTGTACTTGAACTGGCAGAGAAATTCTGTCATTTCAACATTGATTCCTATCTAGATCACCATGAGAATTTTAACGACAATGTTTGAGAGAAATGAAAATTCAGAAAAGGTATTTTATATAGATGTCAATACAATTTTTCAACACTGAGAAGTTTTAGTATGGAACAGCCATTTGTTAGAGAGTGTTAGTAAACTGGCCTTTCTAGTTTTGGAAGGAAGGAACTAACACCACCTCCCATCCGCTTGATCATGTGTTTGTTACAGTTTCGATTTTGTAGCACCTACAAAATGGTTTTGCTGCCTGAATCCAATTAACTTTCTCAATAAAATGAATTGGGACTATAGCATCAAGAAGGATGCATCCAGCCCAACAGTCACCACTCAATGCATTTTGCACAGGAGAAGGTTCACATTAGTGCTCCTTATGCAGCTGGAAGGAGCAGTTAGCATTACAAATGCAAATGTGTGCGATCCACAAATGCAGAACTAAATGAATCAATCAGCACATCAGACGGTCAAACACAAATTTGCTTATGAGGTGAAAACAAAGCCCCTCAGAACAAAAACAAATAGCAGTTGGTGTTTGGAAAGATCTGCATGCTTAACAGTACAGGCAAGGATTATGTAGCACACACCAGCTAGCAGACTGTGTCTGACAGTTGCTCGGTCCTGGATGGTTTAAAAGCCCCTGACCAACAGGCTATACAATGTGCGTTAACTGGGACAGTGACAGAGCGGAAAGCACAGACCCCAGGCAAGCAGGGTGCAGTCGGCCCTGAATGTGTGAGTGGAAACAAAGGGATCAGACATGATATGTGTGTGCATGGGCTGAGGCTACTAAAATAGTCAGAGAACACCTGACTGTCAGGCACTTGACTTATGCCCTCAGACAGATATCGCTGTCTCAAGTAAGACTATCATGGTAGGAAGTTTTTCAAAATATCTGTAGCTTCCTGTGAGATTTATTAGCACAGCAATTCAATTATCCTGAATCAACTCCTAAAGCATTAAGAGTCCCCATGGCTATGGCAATGAACATTTTCTCCTCCCTCTCTTCCCATGGCTCACATAGGTTACCTCATTAACGCAGTCTCATATTTTTATTTTCAAGCCAGAATATTGGAAGAATAGATTCGTATGCATGTCCACAAAATGCAGCATTAACATGCCACTGGGATCCAAAAATGCAAGCCTTAAACAGAAGAGGAGTGGCTTCTCTGTGCTGTCCCATCCCTCAGATTTCAGGCTAATGAGAGAAGCTCCAGTGCACTTCACTGTAAGCTGATACCTGACCCAGTAGATTTGAATTAATATGGATCTTATGCAAAAGGGGTCAGAATTAGGCCATTGAACTCAGTGTAAACCGTTGGATAGCAAAATGAACATATATATATGTGGAAACACCATCAACAACTTATGGAAATACAGATTTTGCCTTTAATAAAAGAAGTGCATACAATAGCTTTTATTTGCATTTCACTTGAGCCAAATTAATTTATGCTAACAGCATGGAGAATTGCTTTCATTTAAGTCTTGCTGCAAAAAAAGCACATTCATTTTTTTTCCCAAAAGAAGTTTTTCACCCCTAACAAGCCAGTAAATTTAGAAAAAACCTGCAGCTTGTCAGTTTGACATTGTTTAATTTGCAACGAACTGTAAACAGAGTACAGAAAATGGAAACTCTAATAGAGACAGGCAGAGACGAACCATATTTTTTGTCACTAGAAAAATCTGTGTGGCAAGAAATGAATCACATATATTTGCATTTGTCCCTGTGACATAATGTTAAGTTTAGTTACTTATGTGTGAAGCATCCTATTAGAAGGTATGCACCTAAAAATGAATAAATGTTAGTTTAGTTAATTGCCATCTAAATTCTAGTCAATGAATGAGTATTCTGTACCCATTCATAGACGCTTCCAATGTACTTCCTTCAGAAAGCGTGCAATGCTCTCATTTGCTTAAATGTCAAATGACAGAATTATCCTGATAAATACCATTTAAAATCAAGAAATATCCAGAAGCCCCCCCCAAGTGTAGCTCAACAATTTTTTGAATTGTAATGTCTAAGTCAATATGTAGGAGAAAAGCATCATCTAGTTTAAATTTCCACTGAGGAGCTGGTCCTAAATTTTATTCTAATGTACTTATACATGTTAGTATTTTTTATTCACCGTAACATTTATTATAGCACCCAGTCCTTCCAATTACTCTGTATCAAATGATTTGTTAACCAAAGCTAGCCACGAGGGAAGTTGTATATCCACATTCCCTTAGGCAAGGAGTTTGCTGGGTGAGGAGCGCTCCTATTTATCCTAAAGTCTTTTAATATTTCCATGTGTTTTAAACATTAGCTTTCCTTGCTTGAGGTTGCTTTGTCAAGCATATAATATACGTGAGAATGATGTGAATACAATACTTGAGGCCATTGAAAGACTTTGGAAAAAATCTCGTACTACCAGAATGATTTCAGTACCACAGCTACTGATCGTGAATACAAATAAACTGTAACAGATCCCCCAAGCAATTTTATGCAGAAGTGTACATTTAAATATTTAATTATTCATATCCAAAGCATTAAGAATAAAGATCCTGAGCTACAGTTAGTCATAAGATAAAAATCAGAAAATGGATCTTTGGTCATTTCCAATCCTCAAGTTTAGAAAGATCTTTGAGTGGCATCTAATGATGATACTGAGGCCTCAGAAGTGTTTACAGATGTGAGGCAGACAAATGTAACAGTAAGACGTTCAAATACATGATGATGACACCTCTGCTGGGACCTTGTTCAGAACCTTGTAACACCACTAGTATGTACCACACATATACATCCAAAGTCCATATTGTGCATACTCCTTGGTAATCCAGCATATGGAAGGTGGTACAATGAGTGATCATCTAATGTGCTGCTTCAAATATTTGCAACAGCTGTTTGGTTTTTTTTCTTTTGTCTTTGCTTCCCCTCCATTTACCTTCACTAAGTGGGTGTTGTGACGCTGAGCTGCTAACATGCAATTTCAGTTGCATGGGCTAGCTGTAAACTGTACTGTCATTCATATTTTTCTTTCCCACTCAGCCACAGTGCCTCATACCATGTCTAAACTTCACGCGGCAACTTTTCCACTGTTGAAAATAAACCATTTATGGTAAAAAAAATGTAGTTCATCTGGAGAGCATAACAGAGTCCTTGCACATATCAATGTTGTCCCAATTCTTCAAGTAAATTAGTAAGTTCAAGCAGGCAATGACTCAACACATGGTTATGCGAAGCTTAAATAAGTGTTGATGATCCCTGTTTTTTAATTAGGGCCATTAAGAATAAATAAAAGCAAAAGTAACAGGCAAGAGAAGAATGTACTGAGGGAAAGCAAGCTGGAGAGAGAGAGAACTTACGAATAATGTACTGAAAACTGAAGAAAAAGGTTTCATGAAAGGAAACACTGAATATTAAGAAGAAAACAAAAAGCGCCTCAGTGAGTTGGGCCACAAAGAATCAAGATTTAAAACTGGATAAATTGCAGAGCAGAATCAAAATCAAACCACACTTTTGTAATTCCAGTCAGTTTTTATTTAATCCAACCAATTATCTAAAATGTGATTCAAGAATACTTGACTTCAGTGAATTATGTTCTATAACACTTTTATATGTATCATTCTCAAAAGTCAGGTGTGCATTGATTGCATTTCAGTCAATCAGTTACCTGTCCGAAACAGTGGAGAGGGGGAAAAACCCCTAGATTTAAACTATCCATTTAGCATGAAGTTACCTGGATGTGTTTCCACATGCTCTGCTCTTGTCAGGCGTGCTCCTGCTCAAGGTTGCGTGCACCAACATGCTGGCTGCAACTCAGGGCAGCAGTGTGGAGTGCAGGTCAGCCTGGGCTGCTGAACTGGCCAAACCCAAGGTCACCTCCTCCACTGATAAAAATCATTGTGAAGAGAGCTGGAAGTGAGGTCTGGCCCATTTTCCCTTGTGAGCAGCTGTTAAGCTGCACTGCACCACTGGTCTGTTTCTGACCCTGACCTCTGACTCCAGCTCTGATCCTGACCCAGGCTTGTCACACCATGCCTCCTTGCTAGAGTGACCACAGCTCCCACCTGCCACACACTGGTGCTTGGCTCCTGGCTCCCTGGCCCTTGCAGAGCAGTCAGCCTTGCTGCACCCTGGCAGCAAGGGTGTGCAGTGGGAGTTTTAGCAGTGGATCTGTACTAACAGCTCTTCTGGAGCCCAGGATCTGCGTAAAAACTCTGTGTAATTCTGATACCCTGCAAAGCTTCTAGAGTAATATTAGTTCATAGGTCCTGACTGCCATTAACCCTATTCTGATCCTCTTCTGACTTTGCAGGCACGAACAATGACCTTGGCTACTTCAACAAGGGCAACATCCAGAACCACGCTTGTGAATTACTCTCCCTTTTTGGCCGAGTCACTCACTGGAGACTTTGTAAGGTGAATATTCATTCTGACAAACTACTGTTTTGATGGTAGTTTTAAAATGTCATTAAAAAACATTTAAAGAAAAAGTTTTAAAACCAGATCAAGGCAATGAACTTAACATTGGGGAGTTCCATGAAGTTTGGCTCTCTGAGTGCTTGCAGTAGAGCAGAAACTACTTTTCCTGGGCTGAGAGGAGCTGGGCACATAACCATCAGACTTCTGAGGTGTGGCAGCATTTTCCCCACCCACAGTCAGCATCTCGTAGGCTGTAAACAGATTGTAGATAAAGTACAAGTTGTATGATGTGGACAAGATATTGACATAATGGCGAAGTCCTCGAGAACGGAAATCTGTAGATTAAACCAGGAGACTCTGTAGCACTGGAAAATCTCAGTTGTTACATTAGCAAGAGAGAGAAGGTTTCCTCCATCTTCAGTATTTTAGTAAGGTAAGCCTGGAAGAATTACCCCTGTTCGTCTAAAACCCATCTTTCTATGGTTGTTGGGAAACTTTTCATGCAATTTTGGTTGTTCCTTCATCCAAGGACACAAAAAATCACCACCTACAGTGTCTTCAGAGGCAAAACCAGCTGGAATGAAAGAACAGACAGTGGTAGGTGTCCTGTGGCTACTGCTTGTGAGAAGTAGCACAAAACCAACAAGCAACCTGCGTCTGTTGTGCAAAGCATTTGAAGATTGGCTGTCAGCAGATGCATTTTGATCAGAGACAATGAGGGAGCACCTCCTAAGGCATTTTTCTTTGGGAATCTGTGAAGGAAATTGTTGAACATGGATGAATTTCCTACAAGGCTGCTTTCACTTTTTTTCCCTCCCCCTTAACTGGTAGTCCTACAGGGAACCCTAGGGGTGGGAACTAAGCATGCATGTAATCAGTTCTGTACATAATCAATAGACATACGGTGTTAGGAAGTTAATATTTCTAGCAAGGCAAATGACAACATGAATTCAGCATTTGGGTTTGAAAGATTGATGTGAACTTCAATAAGATAAGAACAAAGATTTTTCATAGTGACTTCAAACCATTCAAATTTTGAAGGCCAGGTTTCCAAAGATCTTAAGGCATTTATTTTACAAAAAGAGGCAAGAGAAATCAAACTCCCACCAATCACCCACACAAACGCATTATGATACATGAATCTGAGAATAACATCCCAGGGCTGCTGGAACTTTTCCCCACCAGTTTCACACAGATGGCCTATGGATAGTTGGATGTTCAGCCTTATAAGAATCATAGAATCACAGAACAGTTTGGGTTGGACCTTGAAGATCATCCAGTTCCAAGACCCCTGCCATGGGCAGGGACACCTTCCACCAGACCAGGTTGCTCCAAGCCCCATCCAACCTGGCCTTGAGCACTGCCAGGGAGGGGGCAGCCACAGCTTCTCTGGGCAACCTGTGCCAGTGTCTCACCACCCTCACAGTGAAGAATTTCTTCCTACATCTCATCTAAATCTCCCCTCTTTGAGTTTGAAACTGTTACCCCTAGTCTTATCGCTACACTCCCTGATCAAGAGTCCCTCCCCACATTTCCTGTAGGCCCCCTTTAAGCATTGAAAGGCTGCTCTAAGGTCTCCTTGGAGCCTTCTCTTCTCCAGGCTGAACAACCCCAACTCTCTCAGCCTGTCCTCACAGGGCAAATGCTCCAGCCCCCTGATCATCTTCATGGCCTCCTCTGGACCTGCTCAAGCCCATGTCTGTCTTGTGCTGGGGGCTCCAGAGCTGAACACAGCACTGCAGGTGGGGTCTCACCAGAGCAAAGTAGAGGGGGAGAATCACCTCCCTTGACCTGCTGGCCATGTTTCTTCTGGTAGTATAAGGGTATCTCACACTTTTCCTTCAGGTGATTTTACTTGCTTTTCTATTTCTTGGGTAAAACATTCAATGTTTTTTGCTTAGTTTAATTTAGGTCAAAAAGATCTTTCCGGCACATAATTCTAATTTCAAAATGTCAATGATCAGTTTTTTCAGACTAGGATCACCCTTTCTTGGGTGAAATTCTTAACAATACCATCTCTAACAATTAGAGGATTTATTTTTATGTCTCTCTGACAAGGAAATCGAACTTTAGGTACTAAGATGGATGTTAAGTTCTATTGATTATGTTGATGATTTAACTCACACAAATCTAATCACTTTCTCTAGGTCACTGGTGAATGCTCTGTGCAGTCTTGGTTTCAGTGTTACTCACAAGTTCTGAATTTGCATAGTTCTTTGCCTGCACTTGAGATGCATATGAAATCATATCCTAGGACAATCATTTTTCAGTCCAAAACTCCTGTAGCTTAAATATTTGACTAGGAAGGAGGAGTTAATATTTCCCTCAGAAGATCATTTATTCATTAATAATTCCATGGTGGGGCAGTTGGAATTATTTTTTAATTCTAGTATTCACTGAATGATTTCTGCTGAAGCAAAAATGACAATTTCGGAAAAGTTGTAATAGAAGTCTACTTCTGTACGAATCTTTCTCTCCCTGAAATGAAAACAACCTAATGCAGATCAAACTTGGTGTCACAAGGAGATTACCTATTTTTCTTGTTTGTTTCTTTCTTTTTTTGAAAGAAAAGGGATGGTTTCTTTCTGGTTGATCTGAATATTTTGCAGGCAAGATGCATGCTTAAATTCTACTAATTCATATAGTGTTAACTGGCACAGACTGTGGTGACAAGAACTGGAATACCATCTTTGGACTTTAAACAGCAATATTTTTGCCTGTCCAATCCAGAGCAGCCCTAGCTCTCTGGAGAAAACATAAAATAACTCACAGTTGATCTTGCAAGCTTGCGGCAATGGAGAAAGTCTTCCTGGATCAGAGGATGTTCTAGAGACCATGAAGCACACTGGGAGGCACAAACACAATAAAACAGTAGTGTATAAAACCAGAATGCTTGAAGCTGAGGTAGAACAGGGAGAAGATTTGCCTTGCTACCAGATACTGAAAGGTGCTGTGTGCTCCAGCAGCCCAATTTACAACCCCTTTGGGGAGGACAAGAGAGCCACGGAGTGATTAGCAGGGTTCAGACCTGCTGGAGAGGCTGAGAAAGCCTCCCTATCTGAAAACCACCCCCAAGACCTTGATAATTTTTGTAAAACTTTACTCTGGAAAGGTAGATAAAAGATTAACGCTAATAGGTAAGAGTTCATTTCTAGCACGGTTTATATCAGTATATCCTTTCCCATTCAGTCTACTCTAACAGAGGTCGATTATTTTTCCTCCTGCAAACAGAGGTAATGAGTCTTTTATTTCTCCCCTTCTCTTGATGGACGTGATAGCACCCCCTCATAGCAGTGGTTGAGTGATGATACAGAAGCTGTATAAAAGCAATCAGGTCATATGATACATTGAAAACAGGGGTCAAAGAAACACAGATGGCATTTTTCAAACGCAGATATAGTTTGATAGTTCAGGATAGATTTCATTTTTGGATGAATTCTTTCCAGAGTTGGAGCTGAGAAAACAAACTGCTATTGGAGAGGTCCCAGCTGTGTCAAGGCTGAGTAACAACTAAAGTCATTCCCGGCCGTGCCTCTGTAATCCACAGATGTGTCTCTGGGGGTTGCAGGAGAGCAATGAGACCAGAAAATTATGAAAAGGGTCCACCAGAAAGTGCTGCAGTCAGCAAGCACCTCGGGCTTTTGGTGTGGACAAAGCAGTCCTGTGACCCATGCCCAGCAGGACTTTGCTGCAGCATCCTTTAGTTGCAAAGTTTTTTGTGGGCAGTCACCTGTGTGGTGCATTCATTTGTATTAAAATAGCAATAGCAACACAAAAAGTTTTACTGGTAATGTCAATAAATATAACATAAAACTCCCCAAAAGAAAACATTAAACAAGAGTGGTGTTACCAGGTAATATTCAAGCTAATGCACAGACCTTCTCTAATGGTGGAAAAGTGAAAGCTTTGTTGTGAAAAGCCTTTCTATCCTGTTGAAAATATCAATACCACATGCTGGGGCTCGCACTTTCTAAGAAATAAATACTGATTTGCCTCTTTCCTTCTGTACAAATGGCAGACAATGGCTTTCTGAATCTTTTCATTGTTTTAACGTTGGCAGATTCTGTTAGTATTGAATTGTTATTGTTTCACTGTTCTCTTGCATTCTGCTGCCCCTCTGCCTCCTTCTCCCTCTTCATAACCTTCAGGGAGGGTGGGGTGGTTTTATTTTGTTTCTTTTTGAGGTAGACAAGACAGCAAAGGAGTAGTTGAAATTAATGTACCACTCCCTGTACTGCAGTTCTCTGTCAGATCTGATCCATCTAATTTTAGTATTACTATCAGGAGCATTGTACCAATTTCTTGGGAACATAAGGTGCTAGTGATGATAAAACATTCTTATTTAAAAAACATACTTTGCTGCAAATCATGCTATAAGACATATGTTTGTTGTATAATAGTGAACTCTGGTCATTATATTCCACTCAGTTTGACTACTAGAAATACTAATCTTACTTTCTGTCCAGTGGAATCCATAATTTCACCAATTATCCAACAAATGTGAGTCACAGAATTGAAACAAAGTCAGGGGAATATGTGGGCACATGTGTTTCCGATGATTCAAACGCTAAGCAGAATTTGGAGCAAAATGCAAAGGATAACAGCAGAGGCTTTTGGGTTGGTTTTTTTTTTTGGATAGAAAATCCACTGTTCTTCAATATTAGGTCTATGTCATGAAAAGCTTACAAAATACTTACTCATTTTCCTGAAGGTCATCCAGACATAGTAAGTTCATTTCATTTTCTTGACAAGAGATCTAGGCTTGTTATGTACTCTATGAAACATGACAGTGAGTGACTGTCCCTCCAATCCATCTCAAGCAAGCATGATTTTACCTCTGGAGAACAGGGAGAGGGGACATCTGATCCAGCCATACCTGCGCTCACCCAGAGACAACAGCTGGGGGGAATGCATTCTAGAAATACCCACATGAGCTAGAAATAGGCTGGAAATAGGCATGCTGAAGGCTGGATCTGGCCTTGCTGTGCTCACAAGACAGGTGGCAGCGCTCAGTTGCAGCGCAGCTGACAGGCCTGTCCCACACTTGTGCCCTGAGGCCCGTGCTGACACCCTCAGGCTTAAATCCCCTCCTCCCTCAAGCACGGATGAAAAGGTGGCACCGCCTAGGTGGATGTGGTTTCTGCCGTCCGATGCTGGGGAGGCAGCCAGGCACTGCCGTCAACATCCTGCTGGGGAATGGGCTAGAGAGCGCGGCGCCGTGGGGCAGTGCTCTGCCCCATGCCCTGGCCCTTGTGTCTACTACTATAAGGGCAGCCAGCATGGGAAGGCGTGAAGGTACAAAACTGTGTAGCGCATGCAACTCCGGTTCTGGTAGCTCAAGGCGCCACACTGTGATGCACAACGTAGACACACACAAAAGGAAAGCGTGGACCTGTGCTTTACTGCGATGCCAGTAGCTCGTAATAGATATTAAGAATAAAATATTTTGATATTTTATTTGAATGCTGTGATTACTTATTTTTCTTTCATGCATTCTTTGCTAATCTTATTTCTTTTCTTATGCCACTTTCATCCCAGTCAAATTATCCATGATTCTTTTCATTTTTGATTTATCTGGACACAACACCTTGTATTCTGCATGGATTTGAAAATGTATGTCATTGGTGATTTGATTTTTCTTGTCATACATTTTTAATTACTGTCTACTTATCTTATGGCATACAATAGAATGAGATCTTTGGCAATACGGATGCAACTCCCATTTGGGAATTACACATATGCAGACTGACAGTGTATCACAGGCACAATGCATAGGCTTTTAGCATCTTTTCTAGCACTTGGGTTAGTAACATGATGAGGATGAAGCAGACAGGTCTTTTAGAACAGAAAATCTACAGAAGTACCATGTTGAGATATGGGCAAATGCAGCAATTAAGTGGGGTGTCAAGCATGTGTGCTAAGAATAAACAGACAAAACTAATTAGTTAAAATTTGCTGGGAATTAGTGAATAATAAGAACTATGAATTATGAGACAGCTGCTAAGTGTTGCCAAATTTTCTCCTGTCTATCTTTTTGGCAATGAAAGTTTATGAAGACACAGAGCTTTAGCTGATATTTATCCATTATGATCTTTGAGAATGGAAAGACTAAAGAAATGTAAGAAGCTTTCTTACTGATGTTAAAAGACAGGCACTCCCAAGTATATAGTTATATAAACCATCTTTTTGTAATAATTAGAAATACAATTGCATAAATAAAGCAATAGTGTTGAGATGTCAGTGACAGAAAATTTGTTCTATGTTGTTCCTGAAGAGATTGTGCTTGTAAACTCTCCGGAGTCAATGAGCCTCTCATGTTTATTACTTAATCTGCTAGATTTGCCTGGTTCCATGCTGACGATGTTGCAACACACTGGATATTTTGCCTAAAACACAGACAATTGGATTTCCTATCTGCTGGGTACTTAAGGAATGAAGGAAATTAAGAAAATTTTTAATCATTAAATCAGAGAGATATTACACATTCAAGTAACTGTGGTGTTAAGAAGACTGGAGATGTGAACAAGTTAAGTGATAAGCTAATGGAAAAATTGTATGGGACCGAGACATAAAGTTTACATGCAAAACCACATTCTTGTCTCAAATTCTACAATATTCTGCTTTTGAAGAAAATTTTAATTAAATGATACGTGTTTTCAGTGAAGCGTAATTCTATAGCCTGTTTTTGAAATCGGAAAAAAATGTTTTCAGGGAACAAGATACATCCTTTGATAAGAAAAAAGGAAAATCAGCATCTATGGTTTTTGAGTTTTACATTTTGGTAAAATTGCTCAAATTTGGCTGTCAAACTCTAGATTTTCTTTTTCTCTTAATCGTGCAATTTACTGCTTTTTCTTTATAACTTCAAAAAACCTAGAACTTTAATGTCATTTTTGTATAAGTTACTTAAAAAATCATTGGAATTGTGTAATCAGTTTGAATGAAATGTTCTAACATGACGCACTAAATAGGAAGAAGTTATGTTAAGAAATGGTGAAAACTTGCACGAGGAATTGCAATCATTTTTTCTTGGCGGTCTGGGACAGCTGCCAAGAAAACTCTCTCTGACAAAAGTTCCTAAGCACTACAGCTACAAAAAGAGTAAATATGTAAATATTAGTGCCATTAATAAATGTTACAAAGAACATATTTGTTGTGAAAGAAAAGGTGGTTGTTGAAACTTTGATTTTGCTCCACCATCACTGTGATCACCAATAAATGCTAAATGTACTGTATCGTTTTATGAACTCATGCATCTGTCTACTAAGAACTGGACAAAGGTTTTATAAGCATAATGCAGGATGATGAACAACTAAAAATGATTTCTGACTGTCACTAACATGGCCAAAATCCAACATATGGCATTTTCACAAAAAGAAATGTAGAAATTCTACCAAACTTAGGACCAGTAAACAACTCAGAGCTGACAAAAGCAACAATTTCAAGTCAAACAAGATTCTAATGAGACTATCTCTTAAAACTTGTCATCTGAACGATCCTGAAATTTAAAATTGTACTAAATGCAAATAAGGTTTGAACTGGGTAGAGGAGACAGGTTGCATCCAGATCTAAGCTTTCACCAGATTTTGAATGTTTAAGTTCAGATTTTCAGTTACTAGCCTGACTCCTTACTACTCAGTCATAATTTGCCTTTAAGATGATGTTTTCACTGATATCATATAGAAAACATTTGTAGAAATTGGTGGATGTATAACAATTTACACCAGCTAAGGATATGCTCCATCTTTCAAAAGCACAGATTGCAGAAACCTAATTTACCACTCCCGACCACAGCCAGAAACATCTGACTGATGAAGCTGGAGATTCTCACGAGTATTTATGCCTCAGAAGAGAACTGGGATTACAACTGAAATGTGGGCAATATCTCCAGTATCACTGGGCAATTTCAGACAACTTAAGAGTGTATTACCACACTTTCCTGCCATTTGATGCTTGGATGTCATAAATTACATTGACATACCATTAACATAGGTAAGGAGAGTAAATAATTGAACTCTCCAGAGAAGCATTAGAACCCACTGTTATTACAGAGATCTGCAGCACATGTGAGCAAATCACTATTAGAAATGTACATACCTCAATTGTTTTTCCTTTTTCATACCTACAGCTAAGCCAAAATTACTTTCCTTTTGGGCTGTTATTCTTGCACTAATGATAGTACGATAGGCCTTTAATACATAAAATGAGAAAACTGTCTTACCAGAAGAAATTTACCAGATATCCATGGAATTGCACGTGTGGGTTTTTTTGAAAGAAGATAAAAAATTAATTATAAATCCATGCTAATAGCAAGTGGATTTTCTCTCAGTGAAAACGCAGGAATGAATCCATAAGGTGGTAGTGGGTGGTAAGGTGGACTACTTTGTGCAGGACAGTAGGGAAAGAGCACAACTGTAGAAATGGAAGTATACTCCTCAACATAGATCCTGGTGTAAAGCAGTACATTGTGATCACAGTGATGTGGCCCTAGCTGTGACAAAGACCCCACAGCGCTGCATGCAGAGCTTGTGCAATATGCTTGGGTCAAACACTGGGAGGTTTTTTTATGTTCTTATGCTACCATAACTCTGCCAAGAGCCATATTAATTACTATGGTTCTTTGCTTTCCATTTAAAACATTGCATGGATCAAATGGTTTTTTTTTAAAAGCCAGGGGCAAAGTAAGGTCAGATAGAATAATAGTGTCCCTGACTTCTGTTGACAAAGGTGGGTGCTGAAGGCTCAAAAGAACCAGCATTGACAAAGGTGGGTGCAGAAAACGTAGCAACTGCAAAATGAACTTAAGTTGAGAGAGTGTTTTAAGCATGTATAACCCTGAAACCATCGAGGCACGTGGGAGCGAATACTGATCTTTGTGACCTGGAATACACAAGGTGTTAAAAAAACACAATCAGTGTTGCCTCAGTGTATTTACCTTGAACTCTAATAATGACTTGCTGGACTAAAAACGACAACTAGCTCAGCAAGTTGCTTCCAAGATGTATTTAGTCTTCCTTGCTCTGTGGATAATGCATTCTCCTTCCCAAGAAAAACGCACAGTAAAATCGCTTTTCTGGCATCTTACGTGACCATCATGAGAGGGAAGAAGGCAAAAACCCCAGGAATTTCTGTGTGGAATTAAAAACCAAAATTAGATCCAGACTAACCAAGCATTTCTGGAGCTCACATCCCCTCATCGCCACGTTTCTGGAATCCGTTTTGCCATAAGCAGCAAGCTATGAGATCATAAATAGGGAGCCAGAACTTTGGCCACTGTAAATTTGGGCAATTCCATTGAATTCCTATTAAACTGTGCAAGTTTACAGCAGCTGAAGATTGATCCCCATGTGCTTTGCTTTGCTTCCATTTTTAGTCACCTAACTCTGTTAAATATTGCTAATTAGCAAAGATGACTCGTGTATCCAGTTAATAGAGAGAAAATTCTTCAGTATTTAAAAAAAAAAAATTTCTGACCAATCCACTCACTGTGGAAACACACATAATTTTCCCTGATGTTATGGTATTACATTACCATTGTGAATCAAAAATGTTGCGTAAAAAGAATCGGTTAGGACTGATGTTTAATGACAAAACTGCCAGTCAGTCAGTTGGGCAGAGCTTCACAAAAACGTCAGGAATTGAAAGTGTGAGCTTGTTCTTAGCTTTGTTACAAGCTCCCTTGCTCAAGTGTCCTTCCATGAACTGTTTCACTTTTTGTTTGTTTTTTTTTTTTTCCTTTTCACACTTTAGTAAATGTTTGTGTTCAATAAATGATATGTCTGTCAATATGTAAATTCTTGAGCAACTGTAAATTATGCAAGCAAATTTGAGTTCTGATTCCTGCAGTTTGCAAGCACAGTTATTTTAATTTTTTCTGCAATGTTTTTTGTTCAGTATACTCCCCTCTTACTGTGGGTTGCAGCTGAGTTTCTAAACGATACAGTGAACTAGTACACATCATTGCTTTGTACCTATTTAGGGATCACTGGTGTGCACTTAAATTCCATGGAAAATGTTGCTACAATATAAGAAATATTTGTTTATAACTTACTGATCATCTCCATTGTTCCAGCACATGGAAGAAAAAAATGGCACTAATGGTTTAGAATACATTCACCTTTTAGAAAACCTAAGTTGGCTGTGACTTTATAGGAAACACATCATTACCTCATTTGTGGCCAGAACTGTTTACAATAATGGATCAATACACCACAGATTTTAAAACTTACAGAATTCACATGCTCTCTGACAAAGGGGCTGTTACAAAGCAACCCACAGAAGCTGAAAAGAAACAAATAGGTGTAGAAATTATTACTGTGTGAGGTATGGCAAACCAAGATAATGATAAAACAGCAGGCTGTTTGATTATTCAGGAACAGGGAAGGAGAAGCAAAGAAATGAGAGAGAGAAGAAGAGCAGGAAAGCAAAAGAAATTCAGAAAACATGAGAAAATGAGTGAATAAACAAGAAACCAAGAAAGCAGGAAGTAATCCGCTCCAAACTTGCAAATAAAAAAGATGAGCACGGGCATTCTAGGCACAGATTCACATTTTGGAAATTCTGATAGGTTTTACAGACTTAGGACATTATTCTTCATCAGATGAATGATACTAAGATGACAAGCAATGTAATTGAAGTTATACAAAGGTTTGAGGTAATAACATTTAAAGACAGACACGCTGGCCACTGGAAGATCAAATTATAGTTTACATTCGTGGTTTTCATACCTTATTAAAAATATGCTGGTAGCATATGCTGTTTAAGGAACAGAAAATATCTTTAAAACTGGGTTATTAAACCAGCTCTTAGACTCAGCACAAGTGATGAAAGGTAGCCATGTGTTCAGATAGCTGAGGTATGAATCATTTCAGGGCTACTAAGTCATCCCACATATTCATAAGCCATCTGTTAAGAGAAAGAGCATTAGGTGTACAGAGTGCTAATAATTCTTACATTTAATGATTATACATTAGACATCATTGGGAAGAGTAAAAAAAGTACGTTTGGGTACCCACAAAACTGTCATACAGGACTTTAAATATAGTAGGTAATGGTATGTTTGAGTGGGCAGTGATAAGTAAGAGGAGCTTTTCACATAAAGGGGCCCTGCTTTGAGAACATGTCTATTTTCTCACAAATTCTAAATATTAATTTCATCAGCAAGGTCCTACGTTCTCTTTGGAGCTGGTCAAAAGACTCTCAGAAATAAAAGTCTAAGAAAAAAATCAGAATGCATAGAATGCTAATATTTTGACAGACTCAGTGTGTTTTGACTCCAGATTTAATGTATTGCAGTTTTCACTGGTACCGATTTCCACTATGAATTCCAGTGGACAAATTCCAGATCAGCAATCCTCAACCTTGACTGGACCATGGCAACAACACTAAGCAAATAACACCTGATGGCAACATTGTCTCCCCCTGCCTTGACCACAGAAGAAATAGTGTTATCTTTAGCCTTAATTTCCTGAAATACTTACAAAAAAGTTTGACAATCCTCTGAACAGCCTGTTGTGGCTGGGCTATGACAGCAGCCTACTTCCTTACACAATTTATAATTAAGAACTACTCCAGTTAACTTATTCATGCCATTAGTGCAATCAAGGCACAAATTGTAGCATTAAATTTAATACTTTGAGGTTTCAAATATATCAATTAAGGTCATAATATTAGTGGAAGTTTAGGTTACTGTAAACTGTAATTTCTTAAAGACAGAAAATAAAGGACACCATCTCAGGAAGGAATATGTCTGAGTCCAGGATGCAATCATGTGTTGAGTCAGTTGACACGTGATGACATGGCTTCCAACCGTGGTACTGCATTACATTCCCAAAGAAAGTGAGTCTTAGTAAGAAACTGGCAGCTCACAGACAGATGCAGGTAAACCATTGCAGCAGGACAGGAAAGTAGTTTCCCTCTTTGAATGATGCAACCAGTTAAAAGTATGCAAAAAACCAAATGAGCACTTGCTACAATGCTAGGTTCAATAAACATTCCTGTATCTTTCATGGTACAGCTACCTGGCGTTCATCAATTCAGAATGAACTACATAAACTATTTATAAACATATCAGAAGGATGATATTTTTAATCTTTTCAAATTGTAACAAAAAACAATATGCTGAATTGTACACAACTGCTTGGTTTATGGAGCAACTTGGTGACCTAATCCTACTGGAAATCAGAACAAATCCAACAAATTTAAGCATTGCAATCACTGTTTTAATGTGTCAGGGTGAAGTGTTATGTGTTCAAATCTACTAGACATATGCTAAGCATCTGACTTCTTAAACTGATGATTCAGTCCATATTTACCCAGCAGTAACCATCACCATCTCTTTCTTTATATTTACTTTTTCCTCTGCTATGTTGCAACACATTTTTGTCTTCTATTTCTGGGAAACCTGAAAAGCATTTAGAGGTGCCAAAGGCTTATTTCCAGTAAAAAAAAAAAAAGCTCCAATTGTATGGGTCCAGTACTTGTGATATTGTACTTGTATGGTCAGGTGTAGAGCATAAAACCTCAGCAACCTAACATTTTTTTCTTTTCATGACAATATAAATCCGTTCTTTCTTAAAATTATTTTTTCTGAACTCAGGGAAACTCAGAATATCCAAAGATGCAGTGAACTTTTGATTACAGACTTAGCTAAACAGGCAGCTTTAAATTCCTCCTTCCCTTCCCACCCCTTCTCAGGAGCGCAAACAGGAGGTTCAGGAATAAATACTAGAAGATGGAAACTTTCAGCCAGAAGTCACTAATCAAATCTTGATGAGGTCAGGGGTAAGACACTAATTTCTGAAAAATGCTTGCAGTCTCTTGTGATCTCCTGAAGGTATTGGATCTCAAGCAGTTCAAGCCAGTGAAGACCTGTGACTTTACAAATCCTGTTCTCCAGTCCTCTTTTTGCCTACTGCATCCCCAAAGCCACTTCCCTGAGCAGTCCCACTGCTGAGAGTCTTAAGAATCAGGACTAAGACTAAACATAGAGAGAGAGTTGCCCTTATAGGAAGTACTCCTGTATTAGGCCTGGTGGTAGTTGGGGAAGCCATGAAAACCATGCTTCCGTCTTTGCCATACCTACATAGTGAATGAAGACCATGTAGTTTGCATTTCACTCCAGTGGAGTCATTGTTAAGTGTTACATTAGGTTAAGATGATTGTGAGGAAGGCAAGACTTGGTGAGGGAAGGCTACGTGTAGTTATAACTACCATTTTGTGCTTGGAGAGCTGGAGCGTAGAAACAACACGTTTCATTCTGCCTAAGCTGACTTACGTTTTTCAGTGGAAAACTCAGTTTCTGACATCTGTATCCCCACCCTTTTGATCTCAACATGGAGCTGTAATTTCACAAGACCAAAATCTGTCTAGACAGGAACAAAGAGGACTGGCCATATTATTTTGGGTATTTTATAAATTGAGACTGGAAATTTAGTCAGGCAAAGTACAATAAAAACAAAACATAGTTTGACTTTCATTCTAACACAGAAAGTACTTAGGTTTAATATGGGTCAGGTGTGAAAGTTCAGATTTTTTTTGCTTACTTTTCTCCTTTTTATAGCTACTGTACAGTAGCAATACATTGTTTTTGAAAACCTGTAATTCACCAGAATGATGTTACAAATACTTCTGTAATGTTATCATTTCATACCAGTTTCAGTTTCATACCAGTTTCAGTTTCATGCAACATTAATTATATTAAATTATTTTGCTATTTTTAGAATTTATGCTTTTTAATTTAATCAAATGGTTTTTAGAGAGAGGACAAGGTTCAGAAATATAAATGTTTTCATCATTTAAAATGCTGTAAAAACATGAAAAATAACAAAAATAACTTCGATGAGCACTGTGTTGAAGGAAAGAAAGAACATCATATTCAAGAGGAAAAGCTGCATTTATGTGAAGTATACTAATTTAATTTAACCTAGAATGTTTTCACTGTTTTTTAACAGTAATATTTGTCTATTAGATACTAACTCCTATACTGATGAAGAAACACTGTTGAGAATACAACTCTCTTGGTTTGGACTCCTAACCTAAAAGTTGTATATCAGTTTCCCACTCAACAAAACCCAGCTTAAATGCACATACATGAGCAGAGTTTTTGCAGCAGATTGGTGCCTCCCAGCTTGATGTTCTCTCTATTCAGTAGGTGGTGTAACTGTCTGCTCCTGGGATTTTTTTTCCCTACTCCATGATATTTGAATGTCCCTTCTAGCAGTGCAGTTTCCCAGGAGGAATGGAGAATACTTCTTTAGAGCCTTGCACTATGACTAAGCACTTGGCTTACTGCTTGAAAATGAAGATTTGAATCTCTTGGGTCTGGAAAGAGAACCAAATGACTCTCTTTGCCTAGAAGCACAAAGACATTGTTTAAAGAAACCCACTTTACACCTCTCTTTGTGCTTTGGATTCCAGGCATGAAAATTGTGGCAGCTGGAAGGCTTTCAGAATCCCCTACATTTTGCATTTCATTATATACTAGATGCTTGCTGGAGAAATATGCTATATAAAGGCATTAAATATCCCATCATGCACAACACAACAAATTGGTGTTAATATTTTCTAAGCCTAAACTTCCAGTTGGAACAAACTTTTACAACATCACAGCACATATTGCTAAATACCTTCTCATTTTGTTTATAGAATATAGATTTAATGAGGATTTGAACTGTGATCTTTCAATGTGATCACTTAATTCATTAAAACACTATATCACCTACACAAATCTCTTGTTCACGAAGTTCATTGCAGTGAATCACAGCATGGCACATATGAGTAATTGCAAAGTAATAGGGAGTTTTCCTATGTCTCTGAGCTGCAGTCCCCAATGGGTTCTCACACTGGGGGCTTTTCAGAGACGGCTCTTCTGAAATAATAATGAGAAAACCCATTAAAAAGATCCATTTTTTATTTTTAAAGAATGGAACTCATTTGATGGTGAGCCATCACACTACAGCACGTGAAGGTCATCATTCTGAAGTTGCTGTTCATCCAATATTGCAAATAAATAATGAGATTATTGCATTTGGTCAAAGTTTGAGATGCTAAAATTCTTTTGTGGTCTAAAAGAAGTGGACAGAGAAAATGAAAGTATGGGGAAACAGACATCACAAGATAGAAAACTTATACGAAATAAAATGAAACTGCTCTGCTGGTCCCTTCCAGGGATCTCCAGGAATAGACCATGGTTTTTACAATAGTTGAGCATTTGAAAGCAACTAGTTCTACAATTCTACAAGGATTTTCAATATGGCTTTTCCTTTTCAATTGTTTCTGCTATTTTCAATTGGCTTTTTAGGATTTCCAATTGTCCCATTAATTTGTACAGTTGCTAAATGGACGACAAGCATCTTAAGTACATAATGGGGGCAGGACCCTTTGAAGTTTATTATTCATATGCATAAGTATATCTGACACTGCCAATATTAAGGGTTAAGACTTTTTTCATCCAGTCTTTGGAATTTTTGCTGACAGGGTCAGATGCCTGCTTTAGCCACATGCCCAGTGCCGCTGGGAAAAAGCCTGAAAGCAAATATTTCCTATTTCCTCATTCCTGCTCCTCCCTTTCTGCAGGAAGGAAACCAGGGCTGATGGGCTTCCGGGGACCCATGGGATCTCCCAGATAAGTTGCTGGGAGATGAACATTCAGCTAAACATTCAGATGACAATGAAGATGGGCTGCAAAGCATGTTTGCAGTCTAGAAAGGCCCCAGAGTTAATGACTGTTGCTTGACTAACTTATAAATTACTTTAACTTCCATCAAGACTTGACTGAAAGTTATCCATATATTTTCCTATTTCAACTTTTGTGAAAGAAAGCCTTCTTCTATTAATAGGAAATCCAGACAAATTTTTCTTTATTTTTTTCTTTCCAATCAAATGTCAGTATTTATTCCCCTTTAAAACAAAAAAATGACTTTTTGACTAAAAACAGAAAAAGTTTAGTGACAATGCTCCTTGATTTCTGGTAAAAGTTAGACAATTTTTGGCAAAACAATACTGATGTTTGAATGAAAAATATATACTGCTATGCACAAAATACATACAAATACAGAGGGATGATTCTTTCTGCAATAACCTTTCTTTACCCCTTGCATTTCCAAGCTAAATCTAACTTCATTTAGTACTTACAATGCATGCTTGACTATATAACACTTGGCAAAGGCCTAAAGTGCCCAGGGGTAGATTAGCGTGCAGACTGAAGTGACACTGTACGGGATAAATGCAGTTCATCATACAGCTGTCCAATTTATCACCCAGACATTGCCAAATATGGAGGGTGTATAAATTATATTAACCTAATCAAAATCCCTCTATCAAAATAATTGAGTAAGAGAGCTACTATTTACAAATATGTGATCTAGCCATGCAAGCCACACTGATACTTTATAGCAGCTGGGTAGCGGCTCATGGTTGTCTCCCCAACACGTGAGATAAGGCACCACTCTGGGTGATCAAATATGACAGAATCCTTCCTGGAGAAGTATCAGCTTGTATAAGCTCTTCAAGAAAGTGTTGAATATATTTACCTGGACAGTGTCAAGTTATGCTGCACTGTTTTTTTTAACATTGACAAGTAAAGTGCTAAAGGTAAACAGTAGTGGATAACGTAAAAGGGCAGAGAAAACCAACAGTCAACAAGACATGACAAAAAAAGGAAAGGATTTTGGTGGAGAGTCCTTCTTACACTCAGTCACTTTAACACATACAGCCAGAGGAAAAAAATACTTTTTTTTTTTTGTCATAGGGTTGTTATAGATAATCCCCTAAATCAGAGTGCACTGAAAGAACAATTTTTTAATCTGATAATCAGAGGTAGAGAGAATGCAATAACAGAAGGTATGCCCCAGAAAAACGAGTTTTACAAAGAGAGTCAGGGTCCTGATCTTTGGCACCCTGCAAGTAGCAGTTTCCGATTAAGCTGAGCTGGGAGACTCTGGGACAAATAAAGGAAAAACTAAAATTTTCAAAATAGCTTGAATAATAATGATAAAATTTAAAAACCATTTATCCTGAAATAAATGACTAATTTATTCCCAGAATTCTTCATCATTTCTGAATAATATACATGATGAAGTGTGAGAATGATGCTTGATTAAATGAGGTCCCTAGAGTGTGTCAGAGGAGATTTAGTCTGGAAAACAGCATCTGCTGTCTCTTTTCTTTCCTTCTCTCAATGCTGCGTTGTTTCCATGTTTTACAGTATGTTACTCTCTTTCATTTTTAACAGAATGGGACAATATTTATTCAGATTTTTCTGTGGTGGCCATACAATGGGTCTTTCAGTGTGAAGGTCTGAAAAATATTGCTGAATACTTATTTATTTTTCCTGGCTGGAATAGTAATTACTTTCTTAGTCAGCCACAGGTTCTACAACTCTAAGTCATTATCTGATATAATCATGCCAGTAAATTTAATTCAACTGGCTTCTTCCCAGACTATATTTTTTCCATATTTCTGTTCTTACCAATGCATCCAACATTGCAGATCATGGCTTCAGTATAGCAGTAATGATAGCTAAACAGATATGTCTATGATCAACATTTGGAGATGTTGTCACTTTTATCCTTTGCCATTTCAACTCTTTTTTTACTGATGAAATGCATATGCATTGTCAGATACAGCTGTGTGGTACATATCTAGTGTTACCCAGTTCTAGATACAGCTGTGTGGTACATATCTAGTGTTACCCAGTTCTAGATGCCAAGGCCATTAATAGCTTGGTTGGAAGGCCAGCTGAAAGTCCAAGTTATTTGAGTTCAGATGCAAACACCCCTGATGAATTTCAAACCACAGAAATAAAACAACTTAGAAGACCCTATTAGCCCCACTACTGCTGGTATTTCTAAAGATAAGGTTGCAGAAGAAATACTAAATAGTCATGAGAATGAGGGAAATGCTGATTGCGTAATCGCGCCTCATATTTAATGGGTATTTTTCAACTTTCAAATTCCGATGTTCTCTGTGATATTCTGCTTTGCTCTTCTGGAGTGTTAGTGGGACTATTGTGCTTGGTTGTTGTCCTTCTACCATCATCTAATGCCATCCCCTCATAAACCTACTGAAAATATGTCATTTGCAGTGTACCTCAAAATAATTTAACTGGGAAAGATATTACTTAAAAAGAGCTTGTAAGGTTGTTGTTAATATTACATGCTTTGTGTTTGGTGTAATTAGTGAAGATTTGGAACAACCTCTTCTGTTTGTTTTTTGTTTTTTGTTTTTTTTTTTTCCCCTTCTGACACAGCTCCAAAGTAACCCAACTGAAGTGAAATGAGAAAAAGTAGCAGACACATACCAAACACTGTTTATTCATAATTGCCTAAACCTTTCCATCATACTTGCTGCTTGAAAGTAGTCATTTAAATGACCCAAATAAATATTAGGACCAGGCTTCTCCATATCCTTCTGTGCAGCAAAGATACCTGTACATAGCCTGCCCAGAACACTGGAGTGATACTGCCATATCTGGCATCCAGAGCAAAGCATTGCCTTCATGGGAACCAGATCCAACTGTCTGATAGTAACATTCCCTGATTTTAAAAAAAAGCAGCAAACAAGGATATTGTAGCAAAATGCACAGAATTAAACATTGTGCCAGAATCTGAGTGCCACAGAAGAAAGGGACTGCCTAAAAAAACCCCTGGTGAATACCTTCGGATTGTCCTCAGATCAAGTACCAGTACAAGGCTGGTACTACCCTCCAATTTCCCAGCCCGCTACCTGAACGAGATTTTCATCCCACTTTCTCTTGCTGTAGTCACGCCATCTGCTTGCAAGTCAGAGTGCTATGGGAACATTTGGTACTTGTGATACCAGTAGCTTGGATAAAAGTTTCCCATTGTAACTGTACTTATTCAGAATCAGAAATAAATGCCGAAAGATGACTGGTATGTAGGTGGCCAGATGCTTGTCCACAAATAACTTCAAATTAATAATGGGTCCAGTGGATGGGTTTGGTTGGAGGTTTTTTGGTTTGGTTTGTTTTTTGAGTTTGTTTGGGTTTTTTGTTTGTTTTTAAATCAGAAGTAAAACTGTTCAAAACCTTCTAGTATGCATTGCTGCTTCATTAGAGCACATTTTCTCCCTACCATGTACTACATCTGATTAGGAAGACAACCATTTTTACAAGACGATGTTATGCCAATATTAAGTAGCAACAAAGATAATATCAAAGATAAAACTGCCATCAAGTTATTACAAGGCTGTAATTTGCTTGAGCATTTTTATGAAATTATAAAATTGGATATCATATCTGTATCAGATTATGAGCAGCAACATAACCCTGTGAGTTAATAATTACAGTCTTGTTTTTACTTGTTGACAGTCTATGACTAATTGCTGTCTGAAGAGAATTTAAACAGATCAATTCAAAATCAACCATCTAAAGAAAGGTAACATGCTTAATGTGTATTTATTTGGGACTGCAAAGTTTCTGTACTTTATTTGGATGCCTCTTATGCGGTAGCTTCTTCAGAAAATAAAACCACAGTGCATTGTCTAAAAAGAGATAATTGTGAAATCTTTTAATTCTTTGGGTTTTCGAATGCTGTTGTTAATTTCCCTATATCCAGAGCAAAGCAGAGAGTAGAAGAATTTCTGACTTCCAAACTTAGATCTTCCACTATCTAACCATGAGCAACAAATTACTGACAACCACTCTGCCCCAGTGACAACCTGTTTCCTAAAACTTTGGACGACCTCTGATCTGGGCCCATGGACTGAATATCTTTTAGAGCTGGAGGACATTAGGCATTCTCTCAGAGTGTATTTTGTAGTTTTGTTTCAGCTGAAAGGCATCTGGGTCATATTCTGACAGTGTTTTGTAATGTGGATCTGCGAACTGCAAGTGGGGATGATGCAGAGAATTGCTTCAAAAGCACGACCATCATCCACACTAAGTCAGAAATGCTCTCACAGTGTTGCACTGTGTTTAGGAACAGTAATACCAAAGCCTGACTGGTTAGTCAGGTAAACAGGAATGACAGAATCTTATCTTAAACATTTTACCATCCAGCTTTCAGACAGGATATCTTTATTTAAGGATTAGGCACCTTTATCACATCAGAAATTTATTATTTTTATCTGGAATGCCATCTGAAATTCAGGCGTGTGTGTTCTTTACTTTGCTGAGGCAAATATCAGCACAGCTTGCCCAGAGAGGCTGTGGAGTCTCCATCCTTGCAGATACTCAAAACCCAGCTGGACATGGTCCTGGGCAAGCCCTACTCTAGATGACCCTGCTCTGAGCAAGGGGGTGGACTAGATCGTCTCCAAAGATTCCTTATATTCTAACAATACTTTCAATAATAATACCAGATGAATTTCTCTAGTATCAATAGGTCTGTGAAGCAGATTTATTTTAAACTTATTAGGAAACATTAAATATATTTAACTAAGTATCTAGTATCTTCAAATTAACAGTAAGGGCTTAATATGAAGGAAGATTGGAAAGGATTTAGTAAGTTAGTATGCAAAGTAACAGGTTAATTGCTCTGTGGATCATTAAGCAACACATTTATTTGGCAACAAAGAATTTAACCAACAAATTCAGCCTGTTAACAGGAAAAAATTGTTTTAGACATTTGCTCATATTTTGGTGAATAAATTTAGTTAGCAAGCTTTTCTACAAGCAGTTTGCTTTCAGCTTTCATTCAGTATTTATTACTTGCAACTGAAACAAGTGATGGGTCTCTAATTGCATTTTAACTATCTGCTTCTTAAGATGATGCAGCCTCAGCTATTTTCTGTTGGATTTTTTTGTTTGGTGTTGTTTTTTTAGGGTTTTGTTTGTTTGTTTGTCTTTACCTTTTTTTTTTTGTTTCTCCCCATCCCCCCCAAAATTCTCCTCTAATGAAAAAGGATTCTTAGGAACACTAAATTGAAAAAAGCTACAAACCTGACCACCATTCAGTCTCCAATATTATCCATTTTTTTTAAAGATACTAATCTGATTCTATCCATATTTAATGCACATGAAAGTAAAGGAGATAGATGTGTGCCATTATTAGTAGACACTACTTCAGTTCATTTAGTCTCTTTCCCAGATCTACTGACAGCATAAGAACACTGGTGTAACTGAGCATAAAAAAATACATACTATCTAATACATTAAGTCACAGCAATTAGCCAAAATTAATTCTCTATCTTGGCTGTTCAAGGGAAAATAAAGCTATTAGATTCATCCTACCACCACTGTAAGACTCAGCAGTTGGGATTAACTGTTCTCCAAAAGTACTGAAAGTTTTCTATTTTGCTGGTGTCAATGCATTATGGAGTATGAGAGCCACTCTGGGGCAACATATAATCTCAGTGTTAAGATCTATTCTGCAAATTCTACAAGTGAGAAAAAATATTTAAGCAATAAAATAAAGACATGTTCCCCCTTCTATGTAGGGTCTTTTTCCGTGGAGCACATTGTTGAAGAGAGTATATATGATTAAACCTCCAACAGAGACCATGCAAGATGGACTGGATGATGTCTAGACATCCCTTCCAACCTGTATTCTACAATTCTATAGAGAAATGATGGCACGACAAAAATCCTGTACTGTTACACACTTTTAAGCAGTGTCCAATAGCTAAGTAAAGACTCATTCAGTGGCTCTGTGACAAGAATAGTTATTTTAAATCAGAACCAAAGATGTAATACTTTTATTTTTTTTCTTTTGTACAATTGTAACTTCAAATTATTCCTCTATATAAAGCCTTTTCCAGCCAGGAACAGAAGTTTTTCACTTGGTGTAAAACAAACACTTTGCTTACTGATATTTGAGTCATTTTCCTTGCAATTTAATCTGACTTAATTGTGTAGCCCACAATGACTAACATACTATAAATGAGCAACAGGTGACATTTTTATCACATTTTACATGAAACATTTTATCATAATCTGTTCTTGGTATTATATAAATTAAATACGCATTCATGTACATATTGCACTGGGAAAACCTCATAAGGTATGCTTAAAAGACAACCTTTAACATTAATATGTCTAAAATGCATTTCACAGGGAGAAAGTCTTTGCTGAGAAGTAGACATTGCATAGTAGGGGAAAACAGACTACATTTATCCAGAACAACTTAATTTATTTCATTAGGAATGAAAACGTTCATGCACCATTAGGATGATGCTTCACTGGAAGAAGTATGTGCCTTTTAATGAGAACACTAATAAAACAGGGGAAACACCTAATTTGTACAGAACATAGAAGATTTAACACATGGCTTTTGAATACACAATTTGATTGTGGTCTTAGTATGAAAGCAAGGATCTCATGCACAGGATTCTATTTCACATAACAGCTTTTATCTTTATTTTCCACCTTATGTGATGAGGAAGCAACATGTCATCTTCTATGTTTTAATATTCCCATTTTGCTTGTGGGCAGTAGTCCTATCTTCTCAGGCAAAGCCTGCTACAACACTATTTTGGAGGGGAAAAAGGCTAGTAAGAAAAAGGGATCTAAACATTCTCACACCTTACCTCTTCAAAAAAAATCTCATCTTCTAAGCCACTACTTTTTTCTTTGTTTCACTAAAAAATATCCCTTACATATTTCATTTGGATTGTGGTTAGCCTTCCATCTTTGTCACTTTTTCTGCAAAGAGGAAAATAACTGTAGAGATTGACATTTTAATTTCTATCTGTCAAGAATGAAATACCTGAATGAGCACACATTCTAACAGGGCAGGGGAAACTTGACTAGATTCAGGTGAGGAAAGAGGAATTAGGAAAAGTCTCTAATGATTCACACTGAGGAAAAACTACATTTTACTTACTTTGTGTGGGCATCTTATTTTTGTTTAAGATTAGAGATTTGAAAGTGTGAGAACAAAATAAATTATTCCTGTGCTACTTAATGCTGATTATGCCAGAATCAAGGCATGTTTTCCCAGTATCAGCTAAACCTGTATTTCCCCACAGATCTCAAATATCTCTCCTCAAAAATGCTACCAAAACCCCCATGTTTATTCATGAAGCCAAGCTATAAGTCAAGGAAACACATCTTATACTTTCTCACTCCATGTAAAAATCAGTATTTAGACTGTAATTCAAGTATCCAGAACCTCTGTCTTTTACAACTATAGAGAAAGATTGAGGATATTAACTTCCATATGCTGGTATCATCTTTTATGCAGACCTGTCTCTCTTCAGGGACTTGTTGACCTCAAAATGTATTTCTTTCCTGAATATTTATTACATATACTTTTGTAATAAAAGCAGGATGGATAAAAATAAAAAACATTATTTCTTTTTCAATAAAAATTGAGAAGAATATAAAACTACCATTGCCCTTTCTAGAAATAGATTGGTTAAAACATGAAGGAAAAAAAATAAATAGTGACAAATGTTTGCTAGGAAGTACTAAGAAACTAGCAACAGAATTTGAGTGTTAGAAGCAGAAATCATCTAGCCATTCAGCAGCAAGGAGGTTACTACAACACAGTAATGAGACTTAAAAGCCTAACTGCATTTGGAGTAGTTAGACCACCTTAAAAAAGCTAAGAACTCCAGATTTTCAGATTTACTGGCCATTAATCCAAATTATGCCTATCACTGTGATTAAGTATTATGATTAAAAAACCCAAAAACTATTGCTCTGTGTCATGAAAGAACAATTTGTGAGCCAATAACTAGCTCCAAATGTTCTAGCTCTAAGTTTTACACAGTTCCAAAGGTATTTCATGATCATCTGTGACCAGTAAAAAAACCTGTGCATAGAGAGACTGGACTAAGATACTATAAATGTGTCTTATGTATTTCATTTACAAGTGAACAGCATCTGAAATAGTTTTAGAAGAACTAGTATTCCCAGTGTCAGCAACAAGTTGATGAGAAATGACTGGCGGCAGGGATATTCAGGAAAGTCCCATTTTGCTACATCTGTTGCTTATATCTCACTTCTACAACAAATGTTTCCTATGAAACTTGGCACATGGCAATAGCTGATCTACATTTTGATTCCTCACAATCTGTATAACAAGTTAGAGCATTGAGATAATGTACTAGGAAAAATAAAAACTAATTGTAAATTATATGAAAACAACCCTTCCTCACCTTAAGTTTTCAGATTTCTAGGGAGTACAATAATCAGTGCTTTTTAAAGACCAGCCAGTGAAATTTTGTTTCTTTGTGGATAAGGAAGAAGTGTCCATGACAATTATTTCTGGAGAAGTTAGTAATGGCAATGGGCTAGCAACATAATGAATCCATTGCTGTAAATTCTTGCATAAAATCATGTTACTTATTGTACATTTATAAAGGTCAAATGCAGTCTGCTCCAGATGTATTTCAACACTGGGAAACAGGAGAGATTTTTTATTAGTTTATCGGAAAAGTTTAGTGATTTGGTTAAGAAACTCAGTTAGGCTGCAAATTTAGTTACTTGATGAAGTTGCTTATTGATGTAAACATGAATAGACAGGCAGACAAATAGTTACTCCTCCAAAGTGAAAGGCTTCCAAATCCTTGCTAAATTGCATTTCTGATTAGCAGAGGAGAGAAAGGAGTTATCATAGGCATAGCTCCAACTCTGTAATCATAAAGTCAATTCTAACTGAATGGGTGTGGAAGTGAATAGTCCAGGACTCATACCGTGTAACTGGCAGAAGTGCCAAAGGGAAATTCCCTCCACAAAGGACGACTAGACTTCAGTACCTTTTTTCTCTCTACACTGGCAGATAAATTGGTAGAGCTCCACTGACTTCTGTTTTTGGAGAAATGTAATTTCAACACACTGGATGGAGAAGTTTCTTCTCTCTTGAAATAGCCTTAAAGACAAGAGTTATACTTGTTTGAAGAATAAGAAAAATAGTGGGAGTTGTTCAAAGTCAAACAGATCTTTTCAAATTTTGTGACCCTTTTGATAAAAAAATCCCACACCTCACAAAAATGCATAAACTTCCAGATACTACATTAAAGGATTTAACATCTTCAACTCAAGCTCTTTTACTCATCCCTCACATTTCATTTACCCTTGATAATTACTTCAGTAACATTGATCAGAATGGTAATTTCCCCAAAATATTATAAAGTGCTTAGTCAGGTAATCAGTTGTATCACTTGTAAGGTAACTGCTGCAAGTTATCCAAGAGAGGAGAATTGTGTTGTTATTGCTGCAAACAGCTGTACAGTTTGATAGAAAAGCTACATGGATGACTCCAATCAAATTTACAAATAAAGCTTCATAAAGCAATTAGCATCCTCAGGCAATTAAAATGCTATCCTGGTCTCTGAAACCTCATGCAGGTCTCTGCCAGCTCCTGTGCCTCAAATTGCAACTGTGGTTCAAGGTAGGAAATCATCTGAGTCTGAAGTGACAGAAATATGTTGACTAAAGGTAACCAAGTAGTAGTCTACCTTCTTGACAATCATTGGAGGGTTTCTTAAACAGAAATTAAGAGCAGGAACCTAGTTTAGCTGTTCTGGTTAGTCTTGCACAGAAGTGCATCCTGAAGGTTAGATTCACTAGGTCAGAGCAGATTTTATGAATATCTCACTTCAGTGCATCTCACCATTTCGTTTCCAACAGCAGGGAAACCATAAACAAACAGATTTAGTCATGTTTGAGGGGGAAAGTACATCTTTAGACTTACCATAGTTTTATCATGTATAAAATTCCCAGAAATATGATATATCAAAAATTCCTAAGGTAAAGTCACACTGACAAAATCACTGGCATAACTCCGTCAAGCTCAGGAGATAAACCACATATTTTCCCCTATCAGTACTTAAGTGAGTCAAAATAAACATTTATAGCAAAATTGCATGTACAACTCATACCGTAGAAATCTCCAGTAACAGACACCTCAATCAAGAGAGTAATTATATAAAAAGGACTGTCAGGGTGGACTTTCAGCACTCCTTGAAAGAAAGGACTTGTTTTCCTTAGGTCAAAAGTACCCATAGAGCCACTGTATTAAAGTTTATAGAATTACACCAGAAATTAATTTGGTATTCAGTGTTCAGAGCATAAACAATGGCATTATTAGTGTGTTAGACCTCTCTGGTCTTAATGAACTGATCAGATTATTCTATTCACAGGCTTCACAATGATGAGGATCATTATGTATTGTCAAAAGATTCAGCACATAACATTCATAACACTGCAGCTTTGCTCAAGTATCCTAATGTCACAGGCTGATAAATTAAGCAGCCTCAGAATTCTCATTAAGTATGTCAAGCTGAATTGCTGTGTGTTTTGCCTTAGCTAATGGTTTGGGTGACCAACAGCAATTCACAACTGAGGGAATAATAATATCATTTTATTAAGGTAGTTGAATGAGTGTTTAGAAAGGTACCAAGCAGTAAAAAGCTGTTCAAGTTTGAAGTGGGCTCCTCCATATTATAGAATGTAAATACTTCTAAAAGAAAGTTTCCTTCATCTACTTACAAAGAGAGAGACACAAGCAACTGAGAAAAATGTATTTCCAATGACTGATACAAAGATGAAGTTAATTCTTTCTTGATTATGGCTAAGTGTGATCCACACTGCTTGTCTTCTACAGGTTACCCATGCCGTAAAACTCCCATTTACCAATTTGTCCTTCCAGGTAAATGTTAAATGTCACCACACATCATCTGCATTTCCCTCCTTTTTCAAGCAAAGCCTCTTGTCCTTCATGTCTGTTGTTAATGCTTTCCCCTATTTTTTTTTTTTTTCAAAGGCAAAAAAAAAAAAACCCAACAAAACAATTAACTTTGTGGTTCACAAATTCCATCTCCATACACAACAGAAGCAATGAAAATACCAAAGATATAGAAACAAGCCATAACAGCGTTATTGCTCTCTGGTCTCCTTACAAAAGGCCTAGACCATTTTCCAGCCCTGCTAAGCCTCCTCTGAGATACCCAGTCTGGTTTTATTAAGAACAGTTAAGAGACTAACTAATCTTTGACCCTCACCGTTAATAAAGCTTTAAATACTTTTAGTCAAGATGAAGAGACAGGATCTTACTATGCTTACATATTTATCTGTGCACTATCACTATCATAGTTTTAAGTTTTGTAAACCTTTCTCACTGTATTTAATGATATTGCTAAAGACTTGAAACAGGTACTATAACTCTGTTTGTATTTGTAGATACTGAAAGCCATTATATCGTTTTAAGTGTCAATTCATTTTCCTTTGAAGAACCCTTCTACAAAAGCATAAATAACATTTAAGGTGTGTACAAAATGAGCAAAACAAAGCGTAGCAGTGTTCATGACAAGCTTTTTTTCCTCCTGTGTGTAGTAGTAATTAGATTGTGACACATTGCCAGTTGTGGAATCACGTAATTCAACAAATTTTAGATTAACTTGAGTTCTTTAATTACATGTATTCACCACCACATACTTAGAGGTGCAAAGACTTCCTGCTTCTAAACTAATTTTGTATTAACTTCTTCTGAGATTAATAAAGCAAATTGTTCTGTTTATATTTTTGGTGGATTGACAGTGTGCATATAAAGTACGGACTGCCTTTTTGACGCAAATTTCGCGATTATTCTTCTGTCTCATCTCAATGGTCAGTGAAGATATACCCCCTCCTTCCTTATTCCTCCATTACAACCATATGGCTGGGTATTGATGACCCATAGCATTTCACAATATTTCATCACATGTGCTTAAAAATGGAAATTAATTTTCTTGAAAAGTTTTTTTAATATAGATTTCAGTTCTCATTGGACAGGTCTGACCTTCCTCCTAGTATTGTCTGTATTCTGGTTTAAGGCAACACATCAATATGCGCTTTGGAATTGGGGTGTGTTAAGTGGCTTTGATGTATTTTCTGTGTACTCCAGGAATGTTTAGTTAGTGCAGTGGATCCGCTCCAGCATCCATGATAATTTTGCAGCTGATGTAGTCTGTAAGCATATTAGCATTCACATGAATCAGAGTTCTTTGGGGCCACAGTTGCTTCCTTACACTGTTCCTAACATATAGTCATTCTGTATGATGGTGTGGAGACATACTCTGGCTTTAAATTACAATCCACCTTTTCAGAAGCTCTCAAAACTAGAGAAGGCATTTGAGAACCTAAAATGGGACAGAATATATGATTTGGAATATAATTTCCTTCCCCTCAGCACATACACAAACAGATATATTTTTCCAAAACAGAAATACGACAAAGCAATTTACTAAATGACACAAAATTCCTGCAATATGACGTCTAGTTAATGGCCTTATTCACTGTGTCTCAGTATAATTAGAAAACATTACTGCCAGTGACAATTACTTTGAACTTTATTAAATCTTGTGATGAACCCATCCCTATCAGTTTGTCATGAGAGTGCTGGGAGGACTGCTCAATGCAATATCTTCTAACTGTCATCTCAGGAACACCACAGACTGGCCCCCATGGTGACCTTACTGACAGTTGTAAAAAAAAAAAAAAAAAAACCAAAACATAAACCCCCCCATCACTGTATGTGAAGTGTAGATTTTTCTGGCTAATGGTATAGTTGATCTTTAACTCTTACAATGCCGAGGATATCCTGCATTAGCCTTTTCCTGATTTGTTGCACATGCACCACTGCTGAGTGTTAAAATTCAAGTAATAGAAAACTAAAGTCTTGTAGGAATAGCATGTAGGGGTCTCAAGCTGCAGGGTCAGGACAGCCTTCAAAGGCCTTCAGTTGTATCCTGGCCTGGAGTCAAAATCCACTCTAAACATTATAGAAACACTAAACTACAAGTTACAAGAGGTAAAGCTGAAGTCTGAAAACATTTCTAATTTTCAGCTCAAATTCTGATTGAGGCTATTCTTTAAAAATCAAATAAAAAGCCTCCATAAGCTGCCAGGGTGTTTAAAAAAAAAATTAAAATTCACTTCAAACATGGCGTTTCATTTAAGGTCAGTTGAAAACAGTAGCTATCCTGGTACTAGACCTTGTATAATTTAAAAAGAGGTCTCAAAAAGCTAGCTCAGCTGACTCAGCACTAAGACAGCACAGATACTCCAGGAACATTCATCAGGCATAGAGAGATAATTTCTAATAAGGAGTGGTAACAAGTCTTTGATAGCAATTACCTTTTAAAAAGTATCCTTGAGTACTTGTCTTTGCCATTCATAACATATGCATTGTACAGAGACAGTAAGCCAACCTGAAACTTTTGTATTACAGAAACATCCTAAGATTGCACTTAAACTCAAATTATCAAATGCACAAATTTTTTTAAAACTAATTAACAGATTTCACCTGTTTGCCTAAAATGTGACCTCTTATTTTGTTAAAAATCTGTTACCATTTTTCTTGCTCTTTCAAGATGCTTGTCCCAAGTTACCAATTATTTCACATAGACATCTTTTAATGTAAATAATGGAACACAGTGAGCACTTCTCTTTCATCTTCTTAAACTAACATAGTCCCCAAATGCTCAAATCACTTGGGAATAGACAACTCAATTTCACAATGAGAAAGTCCATTGTTTAAGGACAGAGTGCATTTCCTGATTATGCTGCGCTTCAAGATTTGGATGAGAACCAAGTATTAAGACCTTTGTCTTCGATATAGACTTGTGAAAACTCAATGAGTTTTTAAATCTGCAGATAACAAAGCTTGTAGGGACTACAAATAAGCTGGAGGACAAGCTAGGAATTCAAATGAACTTAACAAATGGGAAAGGAGATTAAAAGCACAGGATGTTTATTCATCAGGGACAAAGGCAAGGTTCTGCACCTAAGCATGAGTAATTAGCTATGCAAATGTAGGATGTGGATCAAGTAGTTAGCAGTTTTACAGAAAAAGATGTGATGTTTGTTATGCATCAATGATGAACATGAGTCAACAATATTACACTGTTGAGTAAAAGCCAAATAGCCCCCTCAGACAGCTGAAAATGAGAGTCAAGATTCATCAGGCAATCTTTCCCTATAAACAGAACTGCTAAAGCTTTGGCTGGAGCATACTGTCCAGCTCTTTGCTTTGATTTCCAAGAAACATGGACAAACTGCATAGAATAAAACAAGGACAATGAAACAGCCAGGGTTTATTACCTAGGAAGAAAGAGAGAAATATTTGGAATTGTTTAGCTCAAAGAAGAGAATAAGGAAAATTATGATGCTAGTCTATAAGTATGCAAAAGTATTTTGTGAAACAGAAGTGATTAACATGTCCGTATCTCTGGTCTACAGGATAAGAAAAACTTCAACTGAAACAGTGATTCCATTTCCCTTCCAGAAAATAAGCCTCCATTTTAACCCTTCGCTTTCCTTACCAACAGGACTGATGTGGACATCATCCCTAACATGAAATCTTTAAGAACAAGTAAAAGAAATGGCTGTTAGGAATAAAGAAGGTATAACAGATCCTGTCACAGTACCTCTTAAAGTCTTTCCCAGTATTGTTTCTGTTATTATTACCTAGCAAGTACAGAGAGTAAGGGCAGTGAAAACACATCAGGAAGTTTTTTCTCCTCTAACTTTTTTCCAGTTTTCCTTAATTGTGGCACAAGACTACAGGAAGGATACAACAGGCTCAAGCTTCTAATTACTATTTGTTTTTAAAAGAACATGTGCCTAACTTTGCCAGTTTGGGCTGATGTTCCACAGTCAGTTTTTCTACCTTCAAAAGAACACTGAAAAATTAGATCTAACAATTTAGTCAAAGCAATAATCTGACACTGGTCATCCTTATCAGCTAGCTACTGTGTTATTCCTACAAAGGATGTTTAGCATGCCTCCTCTTGAATAAGGCAGACATATGCCTTTGGAGTATGGAACAGAAGTACTGCTTTTAAGGGGGTACTCCTCTACTAAGGGAACAGCTCATTATCATTTCCAGTAGTTAGTTAAGAGAAAGAGAAGTCTTGGCTAAAACACTGCAATGACTCCAAACTGACAAAAGGAATGAGATTGAAGCAGGAGAGTTCCTCCAGACTTGCTTTACAAAGAATACATTCTTTAGGTTGTTTTTTTTTTTCGGGGGGTGTGGGGTGTGGTATTTTTCAGGGGTATGCATATGTGTGTTTGGGGGTTTTGGTTTTGTTTTTAAACAAACAAGGTGAATATAGCATCCAAAGCTTGTAGACCCATCACACCACATAATTCAGTGGATTAAATGACAAGCCAGATACTCCACTGCAAGGCACAAACTCTGTAGAAATTTTAGACTGGAGAACAGTAAGTTATGGGAATAAGTGGTAGTTGTGCCATTCTGTATTCCAAGAGAAGTGGTTGTTTTCTAGGACTATAGCAAGTATTAAATGCAGAAGCTGGAAAGACCCAGAGGTTTAAGAAACATGTAAAATCCAACAACTTGGGTCTTTTAATAGTATATAAACCATCTAGAAAAGGGTTTTAGCTGCCTTGTGAAAGGATCGTTCTAGAGCAGAAATAGTGTCAGAGTTAAACATCATAACTGACAAGCCAAACAGAAACAAGCCTTTAGAGTTAACATCAAGTTAAGCTTGAAGTTATATTTATTTACAAATCAGAAACATGTAGAGCTGCATTTCTATTGTAAGGGATTGCTGTGCACAGGTCTGTGGTGCTGTAGCAGAATCTGTATTTGCTAACATCATTAAAAAACCCAAAACACAAACACACTTGTGCTTTTGTTTTGAATCTAGGCTTTCCCATCATCTAAGTTCTCTTCCTTGGTCTAAACATACTGAGGATCTTTTAAGAAAAATCACCACCCAAAGTGGTCAAAGGCCTCATACAGCAAATGGGACAGGAAGAAGAAAATTTATCTACAACTCAAAGGACAATGCCAGGCAGCCAGCTACCAATCTTCATATAATATTTTCTCAGCTATAATGTTTTGTAAATTAAATTTCTGAAGGGCGTTTGTATGTGTAAATACAGCAAGCAGTACATAGTTAATCCATAAATATATTGGCTTAAGGAACAGTTCTACCACACTGTGTATTTAAAAATCTGTGATGTTTTTAGAAATTTGAAATTTCATTCTGTGAAAGAGTTTATTTCTGTTGCTCTGAACTTTCAGAGTATCAAATTTCAGTATACCTATTGGCAAAAATAACAAAATTGATTCAGATAAAATGTAATTTATTTTTGAGAAAACAGCTAGACAGAGATTGGACCTCAGGACATATTCTCCTCTTGATACATGTGCGTAATTCCTCTCAGTACTAAGGGTAGTATTTGCATGTTTTGGAGCAGTCTATATGCCTTTCAAATTTACTGTAACAATGCACAGGTTCCATTTCAAAAACAAGTGTGTGTTAAATATAAGAGCATTGTACACAGTACTTAAGATTACCTAATGACACAAATAATATCACCACACCATGCCATGATGGTTTGAAGGACAGTTAAGTCAGCAGCTGTCTCCATCAGATACCACTTGTAAGGCCAAAACGTTTCTTCTTACTCACTAGGGTTTACTGTGTTCAACTAAGAGACCATCTATTTTGTTCTATGTAGCAGGGCCAAGTCACTTTCTCCTGCATCAATACTTACCAGAAAATCATGTAGTACAAAGAAATAAATGACATCAGCAATATCTCCATGCCTTAAAATGCCTAAGTCATTGTGTTAAATACATAGCATTTGCATCTCGCTTTGAAGGATTAAATTATGACAGAGAGCCAGTATTGCTAGACTATTTCTTCATATCGGCCACTAATTTTATATAGCCTTGGACAAGTAACTCAACATTTATGTTTCAGTTCACCTCTGATGGATGTGAGGTTTAACTAATGACTGTTCACTATTTGGGAGCATCAGTAGCAAGTAATATAAAAATGCAAACTATTTTCTTAGGTCATACAACTGGTGCACTAAAGATTAGATACAAGCTTATGCTGATATTAAATACGAGGTAAAGCACTTACAGTAACAGGTAGAAATAGACATAGGAATGAGATAAGATGTAGGATATAAGAATAACTATTATATTTTCAAGGATCTCATCAGTTTTGGTTTCAGCACTGACTGTGGGAGAATCTAGCAAAATATTTTACTCACTTAAGTCCTAGTCATCTCAGATATACCCCCAAGTATGTTTATACCCATGGCACTCCAGTGCTGACAAACAGAGATGTCTTAGAAAGCAAATCTGAAAGCATCTGAAGAAAGTTAAATTGGCTTTTGACTGTGGTTCCCTTCAAATGCCTGCCACCATGCAAATAATCAGAATTCTGAAGAGGCCCACTTAAAGCAAAAAAAAAACCCACTTCATGCCTCGTCATCTCTTACAGTATCAGCAATGAAACAATGTTACATTTACTTGAGATTATAATCTAGTCCAGAAGTTATAAAAATTTACAGGAACATGAAATATTTGCTACAGCACTTTCCTCAGAAATTTTATTGAGTTGAGTAACAGTGAAAAGTACAGCTAAGTAGAAAACTTTTCTGAATAATATTAAAGCTATCCTACTATCACCACAATAGAGAAATTATTGCTGATCTAGTTTTGCATCCCACCTACATGTAGCAGCAAATAAAGACATATAAGTGAAAACACAAAAACCCTCAGGTGACGTTTGTAATAGGAATACTACTTTTGAAATATAAAAGCCAGTTTCATGACAGTATCTGGGAGATAAAATATACTTTTTCCCCCCTCTTCAAGATGAGAAAAGAAAACTTGCTTCAAAATTTACACAAAACACATTAATTGTGCAGAAAGAGTCTTGAACTTAAAACAGTGTTCATAGCACTCCATTGGCAGTGTCAGCTCCTCCCTGACAGATGCTCAGGTTGCAGGACTGCACCCAAGGGGCTGGCAGAGCTGAGGGATTGACATTCCCTTGTCTCTTGTACAAACCTGTGGTGGGTTGACCTGGTGGCTGCCAGGCACTCACCCACACATTCACTCCCTTCTTCAACAAAGCAGGAGGGACAAAAAGATGAAAAAGCTTATGGGGGAAGATAAAGGCAGGGAAATCACCTACATATTACTGTCACGGGGAAAACATGCTCAGCTTGAGGAAAATTGACTGAACTTACTGTGAACTAAAATAGAGTTGGATATTAAGAAGCATAGACAAAGTTTAACACCTTTCCCTCTCCCTTAATCCCGGGCTCAATTCTACTCCCTCATTCCCGACTCCTCTCCCTCCCTGAGCAGTACAGGGACACTGGGGTGAGTGTCAACACACAGCAGTACCTCTCTGAAGTTCACTCCTCCTCACAGTTTTCCTCTGCTCCAATGTGGGTCCCCTCCAAAGGCCACGGCTCCTTCAGGATAAACCTGCTCGTGCACAGGCTCCTCTCCATAGGCCACAGCTCCTCACCCAGAGGGGAACCGCTGCTGCAGCACACACCTCTCTCAGCCAGGTGCCTGCAGGGCTCCTTCTCACACTTTTGTCTGCCTTCCTCACTGCCTCAAATCTGATTTTGCCCTTGCTTAAATACAGCCCTCCCCAGGTGCCACACCCGTGGCTGAGGGGCGCAGCTGTGGCCTGCAGGGACACCCTTGGAGCCAGCCCAACTGGAACCGGCAGTGCCTGGTGTGAGACAGCCCTGGCCACCTCTCGCAGAAGCCTCCCAGCCACCAGCAAGGCCTCACCACATAGACCCAGAACAGACCAGGAAGGCCACAGCGTAGGCCTGACCTGCTAACTCAGATCCCACCAGCAATCTTGATAATTTTAAAACTCAGGGCCTCACCTGAACTAGTGGCCCTAGCCAACGTTGCACCGGGCACCACCCATGGTGTTTTCCAGGGCAGCCACAGAAGGCCGGAGGTTCTCTCTCCCACGCTCACACCACACCAGCAAGCAGCCCTCCTGCCTAGACTGCGCTTTGACAGAAGCTGTTCTTATATCGTGGCGTTCATTCTTTCCATCTAATTAGGGTGTCTCTCCTTCCTCACTTCAAACTGGTTACAGGCAACCATAGAGGATGAAGGAGCCATGGATATAGATGCACCATTCAGCAAGCGCTAAGCGTGGATGAGAGCGATCCATGCCTTTCTGGGACGTGGTCTCACTGCATTTTTATTCCAAAAATTCAATGCCCCTTTGATGCCTAACCAAAGTAGCAATTAGTTGTTAAGACACAGCTAAAATGGCAAAATAAAACCTGTACATTTAATCAGTATTTCCATGGTAGCTGAAATTACGTTGCTTAATGGCTGGAATGGGTTGCAATAAAAATGAGTTGACTGCGTATCCCCAAAAATTGATTCCTGGAGGAACAGTCAAACACAATAGCTTCAGGAAATAACATTAAAAAATATTAAACCATGAGTGTCTCAGTTGCCTTAAAACGTGGACATAAAATCTAAATCTCTTTAGGAGCACACCAAATTTAGCGATATATGTAGCTGGAGATAAATTTAGAAAGGGAGATTTTGTTTGGAATAAAATCTTCAGAACAGCCAAGCTGAATGGCTTTTCATAAAGACTACTTTTCTGTGGAAAGAAATGATGACTCTCCCCGGCGCTTTGGATGATTGGGGTTTTTTTGGTGAGATACCTCATTGTTTTCCTGTTACAGCCACAGACAATAGTGCTTTCTCATCAGGACAACGTAGACAAAAAAATTTATTTGAAAATGGTGGGATCCACTTCATTGAGAAGTTGAACAAAAATGTCCTTGAGGTGGTTCTCTGATCAAAGCTGTAAGTTTAGATATGATGTTAAAGCTGGACTGTTGCCATCATTCCAGACATGACAGACTTAAATTACACATAAAGTACCCAACAAACATTTGGAATATAAAGCTATTTGATAAACAAGACTCTTGTGTCTAGGTTACCATAGACACCAATTTCCCAACATCTCAAGAAGCATGTGCAGATTATGTTTACAACTTTTTTTGGATTAAATACTATGCTACCTATGTTCATTCTTAAGAGACTTTTGTGGTTTGACAATTAAGCTTTCTATGTCTCAATATGTTGTGATTTTATACAAGGTATTTGGAAAAAATAATGGTGGAAATAGGTGTTCTTTTTGCAGTTCTGCTTCTGGGTAATGACATAGAAAATACTTCCATTATGCAAATTAATCTTTTGGAGAGATGTGACAGACTGATGTTAACTGCCTTGCTGTCAAATTTTAAAGCAATATATCATTTTTCTTTAATACTTAAATCTATTATTATGTTTAAAAAACCAAAGTAAATAGAAAAATAAACTTTATTAGCTTTTCCTACATGTTCATTTTATGTTGATAATACTCGAACACCACATTCCTTACAAATTACAAGCTCAGCGGACCTGTGCAGCCAGACTTACTTGTCTCCAGGGTGTACTGCTGCCTCACATCCAGCTTCTTCTCCCCAGGTGCCTTTCTGCAGAGTTGCTCTGCAGCCACTGTGCCCCAAAGCTTCTTTGATGCATGGGCTTATTCTGGCCCTGGAGCATTTGCCTTTGTTGAACTTCAGGAGTTCAGGTGCAGTCAGGTTTGCTGATGTCCCTGTGAAGGTCAGCCTTTGCCATCCATTGCATAGACCATCCCCCTCCATTTTCAATTCATCCACACACTTCACCCGAGGGTATTTTATCCCATCATACAGGCCGCTAATGGAAACGTATCTTAGGCATCCAATTTTAGCGACAGAAGTTTGAATGCAGAATTTATGCAGGGTTCACTGTTTAACTTGAGCAATAAGTTTATTATACTTTCTGCAGCAAGGAACTATGCCATAAACTCGTGATACAGATAGGTAGCAACTGCACAGGATTACAGGGGATAAAACCATCATAGACGGTGAAACACTTTTTCCATTTAATAGATGAAAAAAATCAACAAAATTTCAATACATTGCTTTAGGAAATACGAAACTTTTACAAAGCATGATGCATTATTCACAATTCTGAGAAGCATTTTTAAAGGCTAGTGATAGAAAAATGTCTGGCATTCAAAAACTGAAGCTCTAGCAGTAGCAGGTTCGCATTTTGTCACTGTCTGCATGATAAAAAAGGACAAGTACAATAACAGTACAACACATATTAGGATTTTCACAGTTAGCAGCCTGCCTGTCACACCCCTCATTATCTTGCTTGCATACAGATGGCTTTCACAATATTTTTCCCAAGTATGCTGCAATACTGAAATGCATTCTGTAAAATGATTTACCATATGTTTATAAATACTATGTACATAATCATCACGTCTTGGCTGAAAGAGAGGGACATTTGCATACAGAAGCTGTCAGATATCTCTCTAAGGCACAATAATATCTATACGCACACCTTACAATTAATTATAAGTGAAGATTACTACTGGGAGAGGAAGTAAAGACAGTTGCTTCAGCACAGTCTGACAGGCTTCATATAGACGTGTTGAACTATCTAAACGCAATCTGAAAAGTCAGTAAATGTAGTGTGGATACTTGCTTTGCTGCTACAAGTGCATAGCCAGTCACTTACCTCTGTCATTCCAAATCAATGTTTTGGGAATAGTACAACTGCTATGACAGGTACTTTGAATGAAATACTGATATCAAAACAGTAAAAATAAAGTAAATATTTCAGCAAATACCAAGTCTAAGGGCCGCAATGACAAGAACTTTAGGAAATATTGGGAACAGCTGCCCATCAAGAGGTATGCTTAACGTAAGATGTGGGTGAAGTGCTGAGCTACTGTTAACTTAAGAGATACAGCATTTCTTATTAACAAATTGATTGTAAAGTTACTGTAGTACGCTGTAACTCACAAATGCACCAAGCAAGATTAATGAGAGGAAATTAACAAGCTGATGGGCCAGCAGGAGCCAAGTATGCAGAACGGATTTCAAGACATGCAGCAGGGAGATGCAAGAAAGGTGGTTTTATCACACCTCCTGCCATGGCTGCCCCACCTACCAGTAGATCTCTTCTGTAACTCGCAGAACATGCTGCACTTGAATTACCTGGTTTTTGCTTGGCAAAGAGACTGGCTGGATATCTGGCTTGTTATACCTGTTGTTTCTTTACATTTTAATGCCATTGTTTACCATCACTGTTACATGTCCTACTGGCTTCCTTAAGAAATATGTATAGTTAGATCTGCATTAGTATTTTTCTATTCTGTGTAAAATCTCCCTGTTTTTCTTTTGGGTAAATTTGCAAAGCAAAGTTAGAAATATCCTTATTAGCAACCCGTTTACGTTTATATTTTGCATATTCTTAATGATTGGAAGGATTATCCAGAAAGGCACTGAGCTTTGGTCTTTTAGACTGAAAAAAAAAAAAAAAGAGGTCATCCCCATATATTTTGCTGCTGCTTCTTCTAATGTTTAAGTACCTTCAGCTAAATAACCCTGAATATGAATTTGGTTTTAGCTTTGGCTTTATCTTTGGTTCTAGTTCTTTCCTCTTCCTACTAACTCACAGAATTTTTTACTGTAAACAAGTCATATTTTTATTTTAATCTCTGTTTAGCTAACTTTTTCTCTAAAGGACTTTTATTCTCTCAGTCCACACAACATGGTGGTGACTCTCTTCTGTGCAACCCATTATTTTCTTTCACTGCATGTGTTCTGTAGTAGCCATTAACTCTGCATTGAGAGATGTCCCAGAATGGAGGTGCTGAATTACTAATGTACATGTAAGCATTTAGAAAATGTACTATATGAATCTCAAAATAGCATCTAATTTGACATTACGGCCTGTTCAGCATACAGTTAGCCTTAGGTAACAGTCACAGTCCACAGTCGTGTTATGCTAAGAATCATACAATCACTTTGTTAGACTCACTTTCTGAAAAGCTGTTGTTCCAGTCTAACACATAAGCCTGAAAGCAAAATAAACATGTTGGAAATTTCTCAATAATTATAAATCCTCTAGAAATAAGTAAGACCCTTTTTGATTGCTGCATGTCTCTAGTCATCAAGATGGAGTTATTGTAACTGTGTTCATCTAATATGGAAATGGAAGTACAATATAACCACCTTTCATCCATACATCAGTCCACATCTTGAGAACTGTTTCAGGGGAATTCATGCCAGAGATGTGCGTGTTGAAACTGGTTACAGCAATCACTGTTAATAAGTCATTAAAGAAAAAAAGATATTCACAGACATTTTGTGAACAGCACAAAGAGCCAGACATTCTAGGATAAATTATTCAAAGCTGTCATTTACTTGCTTACATATATTCCACAGAAACTTCTACACGTTTCAGATGAGATGCTGCAAGAAAGGACACTGACTCTGCTCCTGAATTCTGTTTGAAGCCTGCAAGGTGCATGGATGCCTGCGCCACACAGGCGCCTCTAGGAAATGGTTTGGACACAGATTTTACAGGCTGTATGTACTAAAATGCATGGGTACCTGTTCTACAATTCTAAGGATAAAAAAACAGAGGAAGAAACCCCACCTACTTCATTAAAAATAAAATGTCTCATTAATGCAGCATCACTTTCAGTTTTTTCTCTCTAATTTAGTGATTACAGGAATCATCACGCCCTAAAACTGACTCTTCTGAACATCAGACGTTGTGTGGAATGGTTTGCCATTAAAATACATTCGTTGACTAGCCACAAAGCTGAGACACCACACACTATTCCCCATGTACCTTTGTTTAGTGGCTCTGCACAACAGATGGAATTTTATGTCATGCAGCATTAGGCTACTGTTAAATTTTAATTTCAATGAATGGTCTTTATACTCTTCCTTTATGCACACCAGGGATATTTTAGGCATCCATTTCCCTTCTAATTAGCTTTTATTGCTGAATTCATTCTGAAGCTCTGGAAGTCATTAGATTCTCAAACATTCACAGCTGAATTTACTTACTCTCTAATAAAATTAATTAGTACCTCACAAAAAATGGCTAAATTTGGTCTATCTCTATACATAGAGGTAAGTACTGAATGACTGTAGTTTCTATGTCTCCCATTCTGGTACAGTCTCTTTTTTTAATATCGAATTTTATCCTTGTTATTAACATCATTTTTTTTCTCAGGTTGATGCTTTGCCTACTTGACTTAAAATAAAACCTATTTCAAGGGCTTTGTCTCAGGTTATGGCACAACATCATTTATACACTAATCTCTGTCAAAAAGCTGTTACATATTGAGAGTTTCCTTAGAATATTGTGTTCACTGTAAGACTGCACAGAGCCTTAGAGCCCAAGGCACAGGTAATTTCCACAAATACCGCTTGAGAAATCAGATGATGTAGGCTGATAAATTGTATTAAGTAAAAAAAAAAAACAAACGTTTACTTGGTCTGAAAGAAGAGAAACACCAAGGTAATGCAAGGAACAAAGAAGTAAAAATTTTTTTTTTTTTTGCCAGTGATTCACTAGAAGAAAGGGTTAAGTATTGTCATACTTCTGGAAAAGGAAAAAAAATAAATGTTGTGCTGGGCACTAGTGTGATTGCTTTTTATATTTTTTAACATTTGGATAGTTGCTTATAAAAAGGCTTGGGTAGCTTAGTGGCACAACAGCATTAAGCTCTAATTTATTATTGTGCTATAACTATGAAAATTGAAGAATATACCTTCGGGGGAGAATCAATGAAAGATTTCATATTGTGTGGATTACAGTGGAATATTTATAACACTAGTTAAGAGTCTGTGAAAACTTTGGTGGTAACTTCCTGTTTTAAGAAGCGTAAATTATATGTGATTATTATACGGCTGCAATACAAGTAATTTGTAAAATATTACAATATTTGTAAGGCTCTGAATTGAACTTAGCACATAATCAGCTTCCTTTATACTTTTCATGCTATGAACACACAAACTGCATTACTTTTAGAAACTGATTATGAACATGCTATAGACATTTGTATCTAGTCAAGTATCTAAATAAAAAGGTACATCTATACCAGAGATACTGTATGTCACATATATGTGGTTGTATACATACTGCTATCATTGTATTTATGGACATAGCACAGTGATAACAGTATTGTTCTAGTCGCTTTCTACAGTCAAATGCACCTCACGTAATTACTCATTTCATTCAGATCTGTCATTTCAAAGGACATGGCTTCCAGAGGCCACGGACCTCCCTCAGACAAAAGACATTCTTTATAGCAGACAAGCAGCTGAAGTCAGGAGGCTTTAGCATACAGGCAATGTTCTAAATACTGGTCAGAAGCAGTCAGGTAAAAGTAAATGGTGTCATCGGAAGCGTATTTATGTAAGGGCTGTGGCAGCAAAGATGGTGGCTTATTTCCCTGTCTAATTTGGCGTTCCCATGCTTGTGCTATTCTCACTGAATAACTCCAAATTCCCCATTTAGTAGAAGAGAGAGAGAAAAAGTTTTGACAAGAAAAGGAACTTCAGAAGTTGCACACTAATTTAACATTTTCCCGTCATAATAGCTGATTTTATTTTTTAAATTATTTTAGGGTATTTTTTTCTCTGGAACTGTTTTTAATTAGAGTCCACATGACAGATCAGAGAGCAACAGCACTCAGTCATGCAGTGTATTTCCCCTCAGCTCTTCCCTGTTTGGCTAGTGCATGCTCTCACAAAGCCCAAGCCTCTCCCATCTCTGCGGCAGGCGCAACTGGACATGAACAAAAGAACAAAGCTGGCTTCTGTGTTCCTGAAAAAGCACACAAAATTAATGTACAGCTCAGAAAATGTACAAAGTAAACAGACACACCCAAAAGAAATGCTTTACTTTGTATCACAGTTTTGGTGCTCAAGCTTAAGTTTACAATCCATTACCAATGATCCGTAGCTTACAGAGAGGTGCAGGGAGGATGAGGTGACAAGCTGCATCTCAGAACAGGAAATCTCTGGAAAGGGGTTAATTTTTCAAAGTGGCTTATGGTCCTCCAAAAGGGAAGTATGCTAAATGTTTCAGAGCAAACCAAATATTTTTTTCTCCATCGGATAAAAGGTACCTTACTCAGGTATTCCCTCAGAAAGGGAGGAAGCCCATAGCTCTTCACAACCTCACAAACACAACACAGATAGAAGGAAGGGTCCATAACATCTGAGCATCTCAAAAATTATCAGTTACTTCATAGGAGGCAAGGGAGCACCCACAGCAAGGGTAAGGTGGCCGAGCAGCTATGCACATTATTAACTAATTCAAACCAGCTGCCAAATTAACTAGTTAACTGAGTATGAACTAATGTGTCCTGTTTTAAAGACTATTTTTTTTAAAGTTCCTCCAAGGTTGTTTCTAAAGAATAATTTTTATATTCTGGAGGATTTCCCAAATCTTCTCCCTTTACAAACAGAAAAAATAATATTTTATTCTATGTGTAAAAATTCTTTAATCATTCCATGGGAAATGCGTAGACAGAAATACATCTTTAGGGGGAACTTCAGATTAGATACATGGTGGACAAGACTGAAAAAAGATCTTGAAACTCACTTGATCATAGACCGAGTATTTTTCTGATGGATAGTACTGTAACTCAATATGAAAAGTCAGTACAGAAGTAGTTTAAAGAATTAGATCACTCAAGGAAATTAAAAGGCCAAATCTGCTTTGCCTTTATGGAACAACTGGCAGAAACAAAAGCAAGAATGATTCCAAATAGTATTTTCTTAGGTTTCTTCATTATCGTTTCCAGGCAGTGCTTTGTCACAAGATTAAAACATATGTAAGTAAATGTATTTATAGAAAATGTTTAAATATGCATGGTCATGAAGCATGGCACAACCTCATTTTATGTTATTCAGACTCATAAAATGTGAAATAAAATGATATTTTCCTCCAATTCAACCTTTTATAAAAGGAAATGCTGACTAAAACAAAAGAATCATGCAAAACAGATGATTAGAATAAAAGGATCATCTGAAGTATGGATGCTAATTGAAAAGCTTTCATTTTTTTCTCAAAAGCTATTATGTGTTTTCATCTAGAGTTTTTGTTTTTCAGATTTTTTTGCATAAATAAGTTTAAACAATGGCTAATACAGTTTTATTTATGAATTTGTTAGACTGGAATTTTAAATAGTCTCAAGAATTTAAGTTGGTCAAAAAAGAAATAATAAAAAATAAGTCAGCTGCTCCAATTAACATACCTAATTTCTTCTCTGCTTTATGTAGCCATTCTTCCCATGAGTACATTCCACATTTGGAAAATTTCCAAAATTTGGAACACCAGCATAACTCCTTTGTTTTATTTTTTCAATACTATTTAGTTTTTCCAAATCTTCAATTTTCACTTAATGATCATTCCAGCAAATTTTTTTTTTAAAATAAAGATTATTAAGACCTACTAGTTAGCAAAGTTGGGTTTTGTTTTGTTTTTTAAAGCTGCTGTATATCCCTGATGTACATGTAATTTTTGCTTTAAAGTATTGGGTTAACAGTTCCCTGAAATTTTTGAGCACTTATCTTTCAAGTTACACATGACAGCTTTTCTCTGAAACATTCAAACCTGTTTCTGCTACTAGCAGGCTATATAGTCACTTTACCACAGAAACCCATAAGCTGTGGCTGTGTGTCATTGGTACCCTTTCAAGCTTTTCTCCTTCTGCAGCTTTTCTTTGGGATTATTTTATTGTGTCATTGACTAACAGGCCTCCTTGGATTGTCATCCTTTATTGCCCATTCCTGCCAGCTGCAAAAATATGGGCTTCCTTTTTTAATCATGAAATGAATTGTTGCAGGAATGGGGAGCGCTACAGTTTCCTCCACATAACGTTCTCCAATCAGAAAATTATAATTTCTCAGATGCATTAGCACAATATACTAGGAAACAGCTGCATAATTTATCTTAATTGTTAAGCAATACCTCATTATAGCTAGACAGTAAATTCAGCAGTTCACATTTTCTGTGTGCCTCTCGTCTTTTCAGTGCTCGCATCATGTTCTCTTTTTCATCTGCCTTTCTGCTCCCAAAGGTGCTTGAAAATGCCATATTTGCAATAAAAATGAATTTAATCTTCGTTAAGAACTAGCTTAAATTCATGGTAAATGCCTGAGATTCAAATTTACAGGAAAGTAAGTTCTAGACAACCCTGGAAAGTCTGATAGCAGATATTCATCCATTTTTTTAAAACAAATAATCGAAAATCCAAGATCAACTAAACATTCAGTTTTGAAACACATCTTAACTTCTAAAGGCCTGTGATAGCAGTAAATATTGTTCAGCAGGGCAGAGGTGGAGAGATGAAAAAAGAGCACAATTCAATGCAAATGTGTGGTGAGCACATAACTATGACTAGTTTTAAGCCATCAAGTTAGCAAATGTGACACCTACCTACAAGAAGGGCCAGGAGGAGGATCGGGGAGCTACAGGCTTGTCAGTCTGACCTCAGTGCCAGGGTAAGTTATGGGGCAGATCATCTTGAGTGCCATCACACGGCATGTGCAGGATAACCAGGGCAGAATGGGTTTATGAAAGGCAAGTCCTGCTTGACTAGCCTGATTTCCTTCTATGACAAGGTGACCCACTTAGTGGATGAGGGGAAGGCTGTGGATGTCATCTACCTGGACTTCAGTAAAGCCTTTGACACCTCTTCCCACAGCATTCTCCTGGAGAAACTGGCTGCTCATGGTGTAACCTTCACTGGATAATAAACTGGCTGGGTGGCCAGGCCCAAAGGGTTATGGTGAATGGAGTTAAATCCAGTCGGTGGCTGGTCACAAGTGGTGTTCTCCAGGGTTCAGTACTGGGGCCACTCGTGTTTAGTATCTTTATCAATGATCTGGATTGTAGGAGTAAGTCAGAGGCAACCTTTGGAAGCTGACCAGGCACTGTTGCATTGAGGAGGAACAAGGAGAGAAGGGACGGAAAGAGTTAACAGGATTCAGGCAGCTCCTGACCTGAGCCTTGAACAAGAATAAAGGAAGATAATAGGGAAGTAAACAGGTGCTGACCATTAGGTATGAGAGGAACACAGGCCTGCAGGATAGCAGCCAATGGGGTTAGTGGTAGTGGCGTGTGGACAATGCTCGTACACCAATCGTAGCTTGCTTAGTGGCGTGTGTACTAGTAGAGAAAAGTAGTTAATGATGCTGTAGCAAACAATAAAGGTCTTTGATTCACCCTAGGAGGCCGTGCCCTTAATCTCCACACTGGATGAGGGGGATCAAGTGCACCCTCAGTAAGTTTGCATATGACACCAAGCTGGACAGGAGTGTTGATCCTGAGGGTCAAAGGCTCTGCAGATGGATCTGCACAGGCTGGATCGATGGTCCAAGGCCAGTCATACGAGGTTCAGCAAGTCCAAGTGGTGGGTCCTGCACTTGGGTCACAGCAACCCCACACAACACTACAGGCTTGGGGATGAGTGCTGTAAAGCTGCCTGGCAAGAAAAGGACCTAGGGGTGCTGGTCAACAGCCAGCTGAACATGAGCCGGCAGTGTGCCCAGGTGGCCAAGAAGGCCAACAGCATCCTGATCTGTGTCAGAAATAGTGTGGCCAGCAGTAGAGAAGTGATCATGTCCCTGTACTCAGCACTGGTGAGGCCACACCTTGAATACTGAGTGCAGTTTTGGGCCTGTCACTACAAGAAGACATAGAGGTGCTGGAGCGTGACCAGAGAAGCGCAACAAAGCTGGTGAAGGGTCTAGAGCACAAGTCTTATGAGAAGAGGCTGAGGGAACTGGGGTTGTTTAGTCTGGAGAAGAGGAGGCTGAGGGGACACCTTATGGTTCTCTACAACTACTTGAAAGGAGGTTGTAGTGAGGTGGGTGTTGGTCTCTTCTCCCAAGTAACTAGTGATAGGACAAGAAGAAATGGCCTCAAGTTGCACCAGGGGAGGTTTAAATTGGACATTAGGAAAAAATTGTTCACCAAAAGGTTTATCAAATATTGGAACAGGCTGCCCAGGGAAGTGCTGGAGTCACCATTCTTGGAGGTGTTTAAAAGACTTGTAGATGTGGCACTTAGGGACACGGTTTAGTGGTGGACTTGGCAGTGCCAGGTTAATGGTTTGATTCCATGATCTTAAAGGTCTTTTCCAACCTAAACAATTCTATGATTCTATGACTATGTGACAAGAAACCATTTGCATTCCCCACTAGTTCATCTTCATCTAAGAAAATGTAATTGTTTGTATGAACTAGACCAGGCAATGTTGGCAGGCTAGCACCACCTCTTCTCTAGACATTTACTGAATCTAGTCCTTTATTTTCTTTTGCTCTTCTTTAACATGCCTTAATAAAGGTTTCATTCTGAACCACTTAGTTTAAAGTTTTCTTCACTTCCAAGATTTATTTGTTTTAATTCAGTACTTTCTGAATCAATGTGAATTTATTTACGCACTTATATTTGAGTTTAGTGGCCAGACTCAGCTATTTGCATAGTTTATTCATAATATTTGTCTATGTGCTGATTCCTAACTCCCGTGCAAGTTATTAATTTACTAGATTCTCCAGGTTAAGGGAGGAAAAAAATTCCACTCAGTTTCTGTTTTAGATATAATTTGTGGCTTTAGTAACCATTCCGAACATGCATCACTCTTATTGCTGCCATTGTCTAACCGCTTGTTTAGGTATCTCGAAAATATTTGTATTTTATCATAAAATAGAAACCCAAAAATCTACTACAGTTGCTAGTAACTTACAGGTTTGTTATCAGGTCTTTCTGCTGCTGGTGGTTTCTGCCTCTTTGCACTAGAAGTTTTCTTGTGTTCTGAATGTGGACTGAGACTGTCTGTGCTAACACAACTATGAATGACACACCTTACTCTATTTTTAATAGTTGAACATTTCTCTCCTATATTCTTAACCAAAGGTTCGTATAGTATCTGGGAGAAGGAAAAGATTTTACCAAAATGGTGATACCTTCTAGCCTCACAGAAGAGATGATAGGGAACATGGCCTCTCCAATGCTGAAAATAGAGAAGATAGCATCTTCATTTGTAAGTCTACTTTCAGTCATGCAAAAAGCATACAGAACTCATTTTGAGTGAGGCTAGAACAGTAACTATTAAGAACAACCAGTTACATTCCCCTCTCTAAGTCAAGACTACTACAGAGAAGCACTCAAGAGAGAGTAGGAAAACTTCAATGACCTTTCTCCTTACCAGTTCTATGTAGTATGAACAAACAGTATGAACAAAAGCTTTTCCATAATTATAGCCAAACACTAAAAAAAAAAAAAAAGCTTGGGCCTTAGTAAGAAGGTTTTGGGGTTTTGTTGTTCCTTTATTATTGTTCCATTTTTTGTTCAAGGAGATTAAAATAAAATCACTTGGATACAAGAAACCATAACACTAGGAATCTGAAAGTTTTTAGTGAGAACATGTGATTACTGTTAACAATCAATCATGCCTGTAGCTTCTGCTCTGTGCAATTCTCCACACACTGAAATTCAGCTAGTTTCTAATAAATGTTTCATTATAAAAAAATGAAATATTTTTAGCATATTTATAGCCATTTCATAATCAAATTTTGTTTTGTTTTGATTTGTTTTTTCCTGATTACTGCACATCTTAATACAGCCTGACTTCATTAGATCCATTTAAGATCACAATACTATAGACTGTTTTTTCTGATAAACAGTATCTGCATCATCTGATTTCACTGATACCTGTGTATTAAAGGCAGAATTAAAACTGGTGTTGGTAGGGAATCAAGACAGTTCTGTAAAGTTTTGTTAACTGCTTGTTTCCCCTGTTGTGGACTAATAAATAATTCTTGCTCTTTCTCTCTCATGAGGAAACAAAAGGGACCTAATCACTACACCTGGACTTTTAGAACAAGGATCTGACAGTTCAGACTGACAAAACACGGTGAAAATACCTATCTGTGTATTAACATGCAATTACATAATAAAATTTGCCTGTAGATATCACTGAGGGGAATGAATAATTGTCTACCTACCTGGTCATCTAATTAAAGTAAGTAGAGCTATACTCATTACATTCAGCTCCAAGGAGAGCCAGTTACTTTCTGTCGATAATTACAGAATAGTAGAGAAACAGGCTTGACAGCGCCTGCGTAAGGGAAAGAATATTTCACTTCTGCATCGGGCAAGGGAAAAGAAAACATTGTCACAAATATGTGGTGAGATTTAATTTTAAAGTGTATGATTTATACCAGTAGTATTTCTTTGCTAGTTCAAAAATGCACTGGTTTATTTAGAAAAGGCATCAAAATACGAGGAGACGTGGGAGAAGTGAAGTCTTGCCGTGAAGTATTGCTGAGATACAACAAAATAACTACTCTGCAGCTGGTTCATGGGTCACACTGGCCTGCGATGCTGTAGGCCTGAGCAGGGTTCAAAAAGATCTGTCACTTGTAGGGACTTCATAAATGTCCACGTCCATAAAACTATTGTTTTCAATGTAAGATTAACCTTTGTGTTACAAACAGTGCCTGGCCTCAGTGATGAGAATTAAGAAAAAACCCTCCCTGGGGCAGGCTAACCTGTAAGAAGCAATTTTTTGCCCTCTGCTTCCAGCCTGTTGAAACAGGCTTTGTGGCTGTAGGGACTTCCTTCAGGTGCAGAGTTACATACTTCATATTCTTAGACATATTTTATACATATGTTCTGACCGCATATTCTCAGCATATTTGATGTATAGTGAATGCCCTGGTCAAGTTATGGACAATTTTTGTTTGCCTGTTCCAAGAAGAAAGGGGTTTTTTACCAAGTCAGACCCCCATTAAGACCCCCATTTCTCAGCATGATTCAGCATGTCCGAACATGATGTAATGAATCTGATTATGAGTTCACTGTTCCTGGTTAAAATTCAAGAGTAGCTTAGATGAAGAAATTGCACCTGTTTAACTGGGAGATGAATCAGGTCTGTTGATGAAAAGATGTCAGAGAAGGACAATAACTTAGCAAATTGAAAAACACTAAAGAGTGACAGCTATTGCTTTTTAAAACAAGCCGCCTCCACCTGCCCCCCCGAAAACTGTTTGTCTATCACCTGTCATAAAAATATTTACAAGTGGTTCTAGGAAAATTTGTGGGTCTGCTTACAACAGAAAAAATGCAATCCTTCTGTGGTCACTGTAGCAGCTATGAAAACAACATAAACCCATCAATACATCTGAAATGCAAAAAGCTAAAAACAATTATTCAACAAGTGTAAGTGAAGCCTAATATGCTAAGGTAAACAATAACTCAATTAGCATATTTTGCAGTTCCCTGATACCTGACCATACTTAACAAGGAACTGAGTCTTCTTTCTGCATGAATTAACCTTCATCTTTATCTCTTAGTTTTTGAATGGCAAACACTATAACAATGATTGAGATTAAAATGTTAGCCTGAAGTCAGACACCTGATACAATGGATGAATCTTTAATTTGCTTTTAAATTGCTTAAATAATGTTACATTCAAAATTTTCTGCATGGATGAACATTAATTCATCCAGGAAAGAAATGTTGGCATGTTTAATTCAATAGTTTTAAAAATTTAGTTATTAAAAGATTCTAATCTAGCATTTCCTTTGGTATTTTTTGCATTGCTTAGTAAGAAGATTCATCAACAAGTCATGATAAAGGGACTAAACAAAGCTGTAAAAATTCTGCCCAGAGTATTTGCTTTTATTACAATAGCTTTTTACACAGGCGACTATGACAAAAATGAATGACATGATTTGATAGCAGATTGACACAATCGTGGCCTCTCTTTCTGCAGCAGTTCATTGACGGGTAGGTAACTAATAAAGAGGGCTCTTGAAGCCTGGTGGGTTTAATTCTCTTATTTATCTCTAATTTGGCACTTAGATGTTTCTTGAAAAAAAAAATAGATCAACTCTTGATAAGAAAGGTGCTCATCAAAAGTCTTCTAAATCACAACCTGAAATTTCAATTCTGATCAACGATTCTTAAGAATGCATTTTTGTATTTTGAAAATAGAGAATTAAAAAATTTCCTGAACTGCTTAAAAATATGCTGACTTTAATAAACTGTCAGGTGAATAGTTCCATGAAATAAAACAAATCAGCATTAATCTGATTTAATATGGTATTCATTAAGGGAAAAATATAGGAAAGCCCACACACTATGTGTGGAAACCTACAACTATTATCATGGAAGTTTTAGCTTTATCTCAGACGAACTTTTAAAGTTAAACATCCATATTCTACAAGGGATTGTATAATTAGAAATAGATTCTTCTCTACAAAACAGGGAACCCAACATTTTTTTTTCTTTTTCTATAATTTAATTTCATTAATCTTCATATTCATTATAACAGATAACACTAGCTCGCCACCTCTCTACTGCATTCCTCCTGCAAGAAGTCTTGAAGGGGGTCTAGTAGCAATGTACATTGAGAGTTTTTTTAAGGTAATAGGCTATCCCAAATGGTTTGGGTAATAAGGAGGAAAGCATTTTTGATAAAGTTCAAGAACTTTCTTTCTCAGCTTCAAATTAAGATATGTGATTTTAACCACCAACATATCTCTGCTGCTCTGCCAGTCCAGATTAAGTATCACAGTGCTCTTATGACAGTTCTTAACTGAGCATTAGGGATCTTCTATGAAAACCTCTTTTTCAAGCTGGGAAATTATAAAGAGCATTTGGCAAGAAAGCTGTATCAGGTCCAGGTCCCAGATCTGGTTTTGTCCCAGATACCTTCTTGGCCCAAAGAAATACGGCATTCGTCCACGCGTAGCAGAAAATTGTCTTTCGAACAGAATACTCCAGGCCATTGCAAGCATTGAGTCACTTACGTTCTGGACAGAGCTTTTTGAGTGCCATCTGTTAAAAGCATGCTTCCTTTTGGTGTTAGCTGGCATTCAGCATCAATTATTCTTACTCCATTTTCATACTTCGTTTGAGCATGATGCAAGAAGAAATCTGTGAAGGGACAAAGATTCACTGGGACCTTCAGCTTGCAGGTGCTTCCCTTGGTTTCTTCCAGTTGCTGTTAGTCTGCTGGGTCACTCTGATGCCACAGACCCTCTGCTGTTGAGCATCCAGCTCTAAGGCAGCTTTTGTGATAGATTTTCACAGATAAGCAACAATATCAGTGAAAAACACAAGCCATATAGCTTTTCTATAGCTAATCATCCATGTCCCAGCTGTACGTAGATGTCCAGAGTATGCCTGAGGAATCACGGGAGTTAATGCATCAATGAGTAAGTGCTTGTCGAGCAGCCTGGGGCTAGGAAGTTAAGATAAAGATAAAGCAAATATGACTCTGCACATTACAAGATACCTTTAAAGTGCCATTTGTGTATCCGAAACACATAGTACAATCCCAGATCAGCCAGCTGAGGCAACAGCACTCCCCCAATGAGCTGTCCTGTATAGAAAGTGTTATGAGCCCTATCCACTGTTATGGCCCTACAGAAGAAAAAAAAAAAAAAAGGAAACAAAATCTTATGCTTAGGACATCTTCACTAAAAACTTCTTTTGAAAACCTATTGGTTTATAGGGCAAAAATTTAGGACAGAATTTGAAACTGCTGGGGGGAATCTTTTGTTTGTTTTGCTTTTCTAAGCCTGAGACAGTTCATATTGTTCAGCTTCTCGCAAAAGAACTGAGACCAAAAAAACTGTCCAAAGATTTTTTGCTTTAACTTACTTTTTTAGCCTACTGTCAGCAGCACAGAAAGTTTCAGCTATTATTAACTTGTCTTCCCCTAGAAAAAAAATCTGCAATAAGCTTCAAGTATACATTTAGGTGATGTTAAAAGCTTGCAAATCATACTAATTTTTCATAAGGGTTGATATGAACTTGGTTTCTTGGTGTGGTAGAGCTAAAAGGCAAAATGAAATCTTCTAAACATGTCCAGAATCCTAAATATTCAATACAGTATTTTTCCACTCTCAAGTTGTCCTATGCATTATCACAATGCTCACTATAAAACAGCATTGGTAATGTCTGTTTCAATGCATGTGCACCTATGGTTTAATCCTGTTACCTCAAGATCATCATTTATCTTCTTCCTAAAGTGGTCAGCAAGCTCAAAATGTATCTATGTGATATTTGACTCGGGCATAGGTTCATGTTCATGTAGAAATATCTGTATTTATAGCTCCCTGTAAATTAAGCTTCTGTCCTCATGTTATTTTCAAACAGGATTTTTGGTGCAGGCATAGCATAGAGAAGGCACACCTTAAAGATTCAAGCAGTATTTCATTGTGCCACATAAGTAAATGTGCCTATTCCATGTTAGCTCGGAATTTTCTATCCCACTACCTGCTGTGGAGTATGCAAGTATATTGGGCCTGCAGTGCTAGAAGGAGGGGTAATGGTTGGAAGCCTGGGAAAGGGCAAGTTTAGACTAGATATAAGGAGGGAGTTCTTCACCCTGAGGGTGGTGAGACACTGGAACAGGTTGCCTAAGGAAGTTGTGAGTGCCCCCTCCCTGGCAGGTTCAAGACTAGGTTGGATGGAGCCTTGAGCAACCTGGTCTAGTGGGACATGCCCCTGCCATGGCAGGAGGGTTAGAACTAAATGATCTTTGAGGTCCCTTCCAGCCCAAACCATTCTGTGATTTACAGCTACAAACACACAAGTATTCACAGGGCCGCACTGCTCAGTGTTCACAGATCAGTGAACAGCCTGCTCCCATTTAGCAGTGACACTGCTGAACAGCAGAGGAGATTCTCTAAGGAGAAATGCTTTTCTGAACAGGCAACCCGAACTCAGGAAGATGCATTAAATGAGCTTTCATCAAAATTTCAAAATATTCCAGCTGACAAACACAGCAATCCTCCATTGTCATTTTCTTAATTGCAAAGCCAAGTTAAGGAAATCTAGTGACTTGAAAAACAAAGGGAATAAAGTCAGGATGTTCCTTAGTATCTATTGTACCTCCTCTCATCTTTCAGTAAATGCAAGTGATTAGCACACAGTCATTCACCACACTGCTTCCTACTGCTAATGCAGCAACTGCTATCTAAGCAGACAGAGCATGATCTAGGAGAAGGGGGCCCTCCCTGAAGAAGTTGCTTGTTACTGATATGTCTTGCTGTATTATTTCATGTTACACGCCTCTCTAAAATGGTATGACAAAAAGACAGAAGCAGCATCTGCACCATCCTAGACAGGAGGCAGCGAGAAAACGTGCCTCACCTGCATCAGCATGTCCTCACATGATCGAGTCAGGCTACAGAAAATGAGCCAGCACTGCTCCAGTTTGTGTAAGCCTGCTCTGTCACAACTGCCGACAGTCTGCACAAGGGCACCTGGCCAAGACGCTCTGGGGAGAGGTAGGGCACATACTCTAAAGATGAACATTTTCTTCATGAGGTTTTGGGTTTGGGTTTTTTTTTGTTTGTTTGTTTGTTTTTTCAAGTTTTGAGAGACTTTTGGGAAGAGATCCATTCATAGCTCTGCATCCATTAGGAAGACCCACTTCAAGAAAAATGACAACCAAAGAGCAGTACAAGCTTTTTCTATCTTTTCAGCCCTCTTTAAATTTTTGGCAATAAATGACATTTATAAAAATGTGACTATTTCATTCCAAGATAGTCATGTAAAAAATAGTCTAGGAATAAAACACAAAAGGATAGGTACCGAAATTAGTAACTTTTAAAAAAATTACGTAAGTTTAGTTTAGGAAAATATTTCTAAATAATGCAAAGAAAACCTTTTATAAGTACTGAATTTTATAATTAACAGCCAGGATCCACTGATTTTGTGACTGGATGTCTACATTTAGCCCATATCAGGGGCTAAACTATAGCAGTGATTCTATCACCCTGTGACCCCTCCCCAGTTGAGAAGGGGAATTGGGAAAAGGAGAGGAGATCCCCTGAAGCAGGGACAGATTTAATGAAATACCAAATCAAATAAAGTATACAAAGTCATACTCAGCATAGAACATCTGACCCTCACAGTCCTCTTGAACAGGGGAAGAAGGAAAGAGGAGGAGCAGAAGGAACTCCGACAGGAGCTCCCCTTCTTCAGCAAACCTTCCCCCTTTGTAATGCGCAGGACACTATGGTAGGGGCTACCCCTGTAGCTCACTCAGGGCAGCTGCCCTGGCTGACTCCAAACTGCTAACAGCCTGCCTAGCATGGCTGGGCTGTGATTCTGTCCCAGACAAACCAGGACACTGGACAAGGAGAATTATGAATTTCTTTTATTAGCAACTTGCTGTAATATAGCAATTTAGTTGAGAAAAAGAACAGCACAGGTGCGGTGCTTTAAGACCCTCTAGAGTATCTGTCAGACCTTGGGAAACAATAACTAAATTCAAGATATTAATGCATTAAAATTAAAAAAAAAGCAAACCCAAAACTGTTTACTGACCTGTAACATTGACGAAAATTAACCAGCAGAAGCAAAACCATCTTCTTGTACCATTTACATAATTAACCTAGCTTGGCTAAAGGCTTCTAAGCTATAAATAAAATAAAAGAATATGTTATACTTAGCCTGGTTTTCTAAATGACTTGTCCACATAATTTGCAGGTCCATTTTGTATGTAGGTGTGCATTCACCCCAGGACCTGTGTATTCTCAGGACATAGGAGAGTATTCTTGGCTGTAATTTTCATATTACTTGCCTGAAAGGTTGTGGTTCTCTGCAACAAAGGCTGAGAGTCCTAGGAAAAGCAGACAGCAAGAAAAAATAATTATTTTACATCATAAGAATAATTTGAGCCAGACAAGGTAGTCATGAAAATACCCGCTGCCATACCTAAGCCTATGACTGAGAGGCCAATAGGGGTGGGAGACAGTAAGGCAGAGAAGGCAAAGAAAACACATTTTCTCTGACTACCATTCTCTATGTGTGAGGAAGCACATCAAACCAAAGGGGATTATCTTTAAGTGAGGTGTTGGAAATGCTGCATTTTGTTGCAACAAATGTTACTAACATCATGAACAAAGTAGTTCTTTATGAGTTTTTTAAGTCTTTGCTGTTTAAAACATTTCAGTTTACTGAATTTTTTTTCTGTTTACCGTTTCTTTTTCAGACTTTAACAGCAGTCCAAGCAATAATATCTAAATGTTAATTTTAATGCTAATCTAACATTAAAATCTAAATTGTCTGTTTAAATACCATATATTATAGGTATAGGCATAAATTTAAATATAAAAACTATAGGTATAAAAACATATGTGCTCAGGTCACCATATCCTAAAGGTATAGGCAGAAGAATATGTATGAAGCATGGCCCCAGATTCCCTTTCCAGCACAAGGCCTTTCTGCTACAGTGCAATTCAGTGCACATCAAAGGTTCATGCCGTGTCATGCATTTGAGTGCTGAATGTACTTGATATGAAGGCGTCTGAGGGAGAGCTGCTCTGACAGCATCTATGATTTGTTTTTCACAGGTAGGTATCTCTTTATTCTTTGAATGGTAGAAATATGTCACCATTTAAGAAGGAAACATTGTTTAAGTATGAAAAAAAAAATCTTTCTGCACCTCTGTGTATACTAAAACTGTCACTTCTGAAATGAATTCTCTTCCAGAATAAGGGTAATGATTGTCACCTCCTCAGTTTGATCCTCTGCCCTTTCATCATGGCTTGCAATGGGAATGTAGCACTCTCAGCAGTACAACCATTCAGGCAAAGCCCTAAAGAATGGAGAAGGCATGCTAAAACTCAAAGAAAATTATTCTGACAAACCTGTGTTTCAGAGTAATTCATTTCTGAATCCCCTGCCTCCTCACTTAAAAAGTTTCCTTCTGCTCCCTCCCCTCTTTGACTGCATCGTTTACATGGCTGAGCAGCCTCTCACTACACACAGTATCATTTAGAGTAGTTTCTCTAATGTTGTTATCAAGGTGAAACTTCTTCCTTGGAGGTGTTTAATTTGTTTCACTTTCATTTATATTTCTTATCTAGGGACCCAACACTTTCATAGCTTGCTGTGAAAGCAAAGCTGATTTTCTTTTTTTTCCCCTACTTTTACTTGTCATCCTATAAAATAAATTATTTTTCTGTTTTAGTGATCTTTTAATATAATGAAATGTGTCCCTCTAAATCTTCTTTTTCCGATGCTAACAAGGTGTGTGTCAGTAAGTTTCCAGGTCAAAGAACACGTGTGCCTGACACAACCACTGTGTCCCTGTTATTTCTAGAATTAGTAGTTTGCTCCATTCATCAGTAATCTTACTTCATCCATTCTGAGCTACAAGTTCCTTGCAGCAGTGCACAAACACTTCAGTTACTTTTTTCATTGACCACATTCAAATTCAAAGCCTTGAAAACTGATCACCGGTCCAGCTTTTGAGTTATCCCTCTCATAAAACTGTAACAGAAAATAACTGGTGTAGGAGAGGCACAGAGAATTTTATTCTGCTGAACCATGACTTTGGAACCAGGGACAAGATACTAATCTCATCACTCAACAAAAAGTGAAAGATCCCTCCCTTTGACTTTTAATACAGTAACAGAATAATCTAAAGCGTCAATATACACTCCTCCTTCCTTTCAAGGCTAGGGAAGATCAGGACCAATTGGATTACAAAGAGTACCAACCTTGTTTAGGATAATGCTTTAAGTACACAGAGATAAGCAGGATAAATAGGAAACCATTTCCACTGGGACACCAACACAAGATGTTTGCATATACTATAGAATATAGGCTAGAATAATGCACCCTCTTTCTTGTTACTTAACACAATGGCCTTGCCACCAGAATTAACTCCTGAATTGTCCTCTTGGAACTCCAGCCACAACCACTTTGAGTAAAAGGCATCGTAGTTTCTTTTTTGGAATTCTCCTGTACTTCAGGTCTACAGGAATGAAAGAGGTTTCATTTGAATTTGCCACGGTTACTGTTACAGTGGAGGCCATATATAATTCTTGGCAAGCAAATGCAGGGTCTCGCTTTGATCAAAACCAGAATGTCTTTATTTTAATATTTTACAAACATTCTGAACTGATCTATTAATCTGTAAGGCATTTTTATCTCTGAGAATTGTTACTCCAGTAGGATTGACTCACGTTTTGTATCCACAAAACTGAACGGCTGGTGTTAAGAACAGCAATTTAATCAATTGCCCAGTGAGCAAGCCCATGCGTGCAATTTCTGTACAATGAACTTAGTGCATCATTTTAATTGAAAGCCATCTAATTAGATAATTTACAACCAACATTTACAAATTAGACAGCTGAATCTAAGCTATGTGAAAGGTTTCTTTTTTGGTCTAATTTCTACTTGTGTAAAGTGAAAGTTTTCACCTTGCCTTTTTTTTTTTTTTTTTTCCTGCAGGAGAGATATTGGTTTTCAAATAGCTGTAATTAAAGATGCCAGCAATATGCAGACTGAGAATGATTTACAACATATCCGTTTTGTTCTAAAGCAAAGGCAGAAAACAACAACATGTTGGTGAGAAATGAATTTCTTTAGGACAATTCATTATTAGGCCCTACATGTCAATAACAGTGAAATAATTCATGTAAGAAGTACTTTTATAAATTGTTAAATGACACAGTAAAAAGATTATTATAATACTATACATCATAACAAGTGATTTGCCTCAAGAATGTCTTCTTCAGCCCTTTGCTATACACTTAGATATAACATGGTGACTTTGGGTGTTTGGCACGTAACTTTGGGGCATTGGAATAGATTATCTTTAAAGGTCCCTTCCAACTCAAACCACTATGTTCTAGTGTTGATGTGATAAAACTACTGAGAATGTTGACTAGATAAGGAAAGTACACAAATATGTCAGCTTTAATAAACTTTTGCAGCTTTCAGCCTAAACTCTTTCTCCATACACTCTGCTCCTCTTCCCAACAGAAGTGAATACAGTGAGAACCTCCCAGATGTCTTTCCAAGACAAAAAGGATAAAAATAAAAATTGTGGAAAATATGGGCCATAACCATTTGCAAGCTCAGGGCTCTACTTGCAGAGACATTAAGAAATGTCATACACCCAGGAGATATTTTGTATCAGCTTATCACTTTCTATTATAAAATGAAGTCAATAGTAGGAAAATGAAGTCAATAGTAGGAAATGGATCTTGAGTTAATTATTGTTCCCTTCCTTTGAAAAACAAGACTATTCTGAGTGATAGATTGAGAAGCCAAACTTTGTGCATTCATTTCTTTTCTTAGAGTGCATTAAAAATCAGTTCACTCATTGCTTTTGCCACAGAGACTTTTATCACCACCCAACAGCCAGGGCAATTATAAGCAGTAACATCTAATTCATCAAGTTTTGCATTTCTGAGCGAAGTTAAAGTTACCAAGAATCACTTGTTTCCACTAGGGCAACATCATCTAGACCAAACCTAACCGCTTGTGTAGTCAAACAAAATGGAAACTTTTAAAATAAATTTTGGTTGTTTGGGTTGTATTTTCCCCCACCTCCTTCTCCAAATCAGCTTCTGGAAAAAAATCAAAAGCCAGAACTCAGCAAAGGAGAAGGAGGAGAAAGTACAACATAACCAGAGGGTTGTTTTAAAATCACCATGAGGAGGAGAAGAACTATAAGCTAAATATTTTCTTTCATCTATTGTTTAGAATAATGCCAGCTTTCAGGACGCTACAAGCTTTCTGCAATAAATGTAAGTATACAAAAAGACAGGTAGACTTAATTCAGAACATATCCAACTAGAACACTGCATAGTTTTAAGAACTTCCTATCTTCAAAAGCTTTAAACGTTCCCTATAAAGGAGCCAGGCTATCTGTTGCTCTTAATATCCTCCCTTTGAATTCCTCCTTTACCAGCTAGAACTCGGCCAGAGTGAACCTGAGTGAGAGAGCTTTAATGTATTAATACATAAAAAGCAATTTCAAGTGAGAAAGAAAAATACTTGCTTCAGAGTATGGAAGAAGTTTATGGCCAGAAAAATTTTTTTTAGAAATTCAAATGGAAGCTTGGCACTTTACATTTCCACATGTTTCCTGCAGCCAGGGTAAATCCCAGCAAGCCGGATTCTTGAAAAACAAAGAGAAAAAAGAAAAAATCCTAAGTCAAACTAAGCAGGAGCAAATTATTTCTTTGCTAAAGGTATAGGGAAAATTTCAGAAATACAAACCCTACAGCAGTCTGAATGCTTAATAGTGAAAATGGAAAAATATAAAGAATTGACACAGTTCTTGAAAAAGACAGAAAGTATCTGAAATTTCTTTACTGAAACTCATTTCAGAGCTATCAGAAAAAGATATGAGATGTTTTCCATATTTTGATATTAGATAGTTTGACCTGGAGACATTCTGATCTTTGTTTCAAACGCTTTTAACATACAGTTGGAACAAAAAGCTAGAGAAGATTCAGTAACCCAAAAATTTCATCATGTTCTTTAATTTCCTTTAGTGCTTTCGAGTTTTGCACCCAAAATTAGAGGTTAATTGAGCAAACATTGTACATGTCAACATACCAACACAAGTCACACGTACTCTTCATGGATTCAAAATGAGTTCTTTATTAGAAAGACCAAAATAACAGCAGAGCTGTTCAGAACATGTCTCCCAAAACTGAATCCATTTGGTAGCTTGCAGAGGTAAATATTGTTCTTCTAAAACAGCTTTTAAAATCCTGGGACAAAGTCAAGCAGGAGGAAGTTTTTAGAGTAAGTGAAGTGACCAATAGTTTATATTTAGTACGATTTTAATCTCATATCAAATTCAAACATTTCAATTAATTTGCCTGCTTTTCTAGTACATTTTCATATATAAGACTGTATTTAATGAAAGTCTTTTTAATGATTTTCCAATTCCTTTTAGTATTCCTATTTCCACATAGCTGTCCTCAAAGGCTTTTGATGCATTCTATAATTGCACAAATTTACTGATATTTTTCTTAATCCTATTTAGGTGAATGAGTAATGCTCACTGAAAGAGCTTCTGAACAGGCCAAAATCTATCAAGATTTTCACCAACATATATTTCATACAACCATATATTTTTTTTCCTCTTTCACTGCTCACTAACTTAAATCTTCATTTTCTCAAGCCTTACCAATAGCAAGAGTACCTTTTTTCTGTTTTTATTTTTATAGTTTTGATACTTTATTTTCAGCTTTTGAAATCAAAAGTATTGACATAGTATTAATAGGCCTCAGATTTAACATAGATAACATAGGTATGAAAAAAGGTAAGGTGCCTGAGTTCAGACATGTTAATGAGACTTTTAGAAAGGGTGAATCAATTAATTCTTGAAAATAACTTCCCCTTCCAGGCAAAACCCCAAATTTCTTATTACTTTTGAAGATTTTGGCTAAGTAGTGGAGAGTGTTTGACATTTATTCAGTTATTATATCACACCGTCTTAAAAATAGTAATTTTAATATTTAACTATTATTTCCCGTATGTAGAGGAACCAATATTGAATCACCTACTACACTACTCCCCCCGCTGGCCAGTCATCTTCACTACAGGTTATTATATACCAGGCCACAGTAAAACAGGTGCCAATGAAAGAAGTGGAATGATGTCACATACCATCTTTCATACAACAAAATCCTCCTTGCAAAGCTGCTTTATTACCAGCGTTATAGATTAAAACATGCACCTTTATTTGGGGCACAAAGGAAGAGGATGAGAAAAGATAAGTAAAGGGTAAACATTTTGTGTTAATAGCTCCTATTTGTTAATAAGAGCACATTTATTTTGTGTGGTAAGATAGTCACCAAAATCAAACACAGTAGATTAATATAATTTCTTATGTGGTGGCTATTCTTTATATCATTTTGACTATTTTTATTTTTTTATGGTCTTATTAGTTTTGTAAGGTGACTGTGATTGACTTTTTAAAGTGTCAGCATGGGTTTTTACAGGAATTTGCCATATTCCAAAGTTCTTTCTGGCAAGTTACTTTTGAGTGTCTATCATTTTCAGCCTAGCAGTCTGTCTGCTGTTTAATGTTTTCAAGTATATGTGCTAATGGGGACACATGACTTGATAAAGGCTTTAACGTATGGTCTGCCAACTCTTGACATCCTAATTCCACTTTAGGCCTATTGTAAGCTTAGTATCTCAAATGAAGGCAAAGGTTTTCCAATAGCACATTCAGCCAATATCAAGTAAACAGGGAATAGGGCTGACCAACATATCAAATAACTGAACACTGAAAAGGTCAAAACGATCTGATTTACAGTACTATCATGTTGTGCAGGATGTATGAGCCATTTTAATGCTCATTTCACATCCTACAATGTCTGTAATGAATAGGAAATGACATATTATGAATTCATTCTTGTGATGATAATTGTAATGAGAATAGTGAATGGTACAACAAATCTAACCCATCTTCACATCCATTTAAAAACTGTAACATGATTGCAATCCTGGGGTGTTTTTCAGACACCTTCTGGAAGAAAAGTAAATACAATTAAGTGGCAAACAAAAATATTATATTTCCCAGATATGTTAAATGCATATTTATTGGAAAGTTGTGTGATCTGTGTAAATCTTATACAAAAAGCTTTCCTTTAATTATATGGAAACTTTGATTGTCTTTGTATTTCAGCATAGTATGTTATAAGTTTATTGAGAGAATTTTAAAGGTCATCAACTCTAAATCATGCATTAATAAAGGATAAAGAAAAGAATTGGAAAAACTTGAGTTATTCCCATAATAATCAGATGTTCTCTATGCAAGATAATAGGACATAGTGATGTATTGCATTTAATAAACCTAAGTGTTTAGAAAATCAAACTCTCCACGACAAAATACCAAGGCTTAGTTACTTTGCAGATTTCAGAATCTTTTTCTTAGGAGTGTGGGGGGAAACAAGCTTTGTTCCAGCGAAAGACACAGCAGTGCAAACCCTGCAAATTCAAAGGCAATAGTATCTGTCCCCACATTTTTACTAGGAACCACAATATTTGCTTGTGCCAAGTTATTTCAGTTTCGACCAAAAAATTAAGGCTCCCCCTGCCCAAGCACCCTCCCATCTGCTTTCAATGCCCAGAATTAAATATTGGCTCCACAGCAGTCACTTGCAAAAATTACACTGAGGGACCTTGCTAGGACCTGGACATCATCATTGCTTGCTAATAGCTTCTGTCATCCCCTCCGTCTACCACTGGTGACACTCATACAACACACCAGGTCTAGACTTCCTCAAACCACTCTCAAAAATCTGAATTTAAGTCCAATAGCCACTTCTCTCTGAGACATCCTGCCTTTGCTTCACCATTAACGTCAATGTTTTCTGGTTTAATTCTATAGTTTTCTTACTGTCTAGGTAAAGTTTGGATTATAGTGTTGCTCCTAACCCAGACTTGAAATCATGCATAGGAGGGCTCATTTAATGGATCGTTGCTTGCTAAGTTTACGTGGTATTGCTTGGCTTGCAAACCAGTTCTGTATGTTTCTTGTTACACAGCTGATGTTCTTGTAACCATGCTGCTGTATCAACTGAAATTTATCGTTCTGTTTAAGATTTACTTTGGGAATGATTTATTTTCTTTTCAACAGTAATTTGTATTCTAACAGGGCCTGTTCTAGTAAATTCAGAAAGCACTCTCTAAAAGGTTTACATAAGCAAAAATAAAAATTATAATGACAGTCTGTAATTTCCATGGATGAACTTTTAATAGAAGAGCTCTAGTAAAGAGCGACAATTTGCATTCACTTGTAGAATTAAAATCACTTGATACGTTGATTGTATTGAATTAGTCACCTGTATAAGTCATGGCTGTTGACTATTGAATTTTTTAAAAAGGTCTTTATTGATTTTTAAGGGGAAAATGTATTTAAAAGGTAGCCCACTAGTGTAATTCTACTCATTATAAAGTTCTAAATAGCTGAAGGGAACTAAAAGAGTATTTGGAAAAAGAGAATCTATTTTTAACTAATTAGCTTTGAATCATTTGTCTAGCTAATCCATGTTTTCAATCTATGGCAGTATTTGGAAGGTAATTGAAAACCAGCCTTCTAATAAAAGTGTGGACTGCCCTACTGTCCTGGTTTGGGCTAAATCAGAACTAATTCTGTTTTAGTGCTTTAACTTTTCAGTTAAGTCTCCTCTAACTACCAGCACTTTCTGAAGCAGCAGCATGTTTTTCCAGACAGTGACTGCTCCTAGCAGTGATAAGGCCTGATGTTTATAGTTCGTACCAAGGAATGGTATGCAGAGAGGCCCTTGCTTATACTTGTTCTTATGGCGACCAAGGTCGCTGCTGAATCTTGTACTGCATGTTGGGGTGCCAGGAGTGAAAAGAGTCGCACCTACAGGGAGGAGTGAACTGGACAGGTGACCCAAACCTGACCAACAGAGTATTCCATCCCACAGACGTCATATTCAGTATAAAGCTGAGAGATCACGAGGGTCTCGCCCCTTCGCTCTTCTTCGATGGCCGACATCTGAGGAGGACTGATCCGTGCATCCCTGAATCCAGTGCCTGAGTCCAGCTCCTGCATCTCGTCCCTGTCTGCTGCCGAGTCCAGCCTGGGACTGCCCCAGTGCCAGCCCTGCGGTGTGGTGGTGACGTATTGTCATCAGGGTGGGGGGGAATTGGGTTCGGTATTGGTTTTGTATATATTTGTACATACGGTATATATTTCATTTTTTTCCTTATTCTTATTATTATCTTTTCTTTTATTGTTATTGTTCCATTAAAGCTGTTTTAGTTTTCTTTTCCAAACCGTAAAGTCTTTCTCCCTTGTTCTCTCTCCTTTTCCCTTTTGGGAGGGGAGAGGGGTTAGTAGAGAGAGTCTGTCATTCGTTAGTGGCTGGCCCAGCCTCAAACCGTGACACCTACATAGGAAAAATTACAGCACTCATGAAAGGGGACAGAATCAGCTGTAAACAGGTACTGCAGGACTGGGGGCATGACCACTGTCCAAGCAGTCACCGAGATGCCCTGAATGCGTGTGCACCTGAGTTAGCAGTCACAACGCAAATCAGACACCAGTCTGTTAAAATCGTAGAACACTGACAACAACATTACAGCAATTTAACAGATTAACCCAAAAAAATTATTTTGGTTTAGGTAAACTGTATCACTAAGACTGGGATAAGCTTTTACACATAGTCAGTAGTCTAGGAACAAAAAAAAAAAAAAAAAATTTGGGGAACAATGAATCACAATATCAGACTTTTGTAATGTCCAAATTTCTGTAACAATCTAACTGTTATTGGAGTTACAACTCTTAAATGCCTTTTTTAGTTTGCCTAAACTAAAAAGCAGTATAAAAGAAAGTCAACAAGCTTCCTGGTTTTTCTTTAAAATTTAAAACCAATCTATATTGCAATCCAGGAAGAGGATCAGTAAGGTATGGCTCTTTGAAATAGGGTGGTACAAAGAACATAGCACCAAACAAATGCTGTAAACAAACACACAACGTAAACAAAGCCTTGTATTAAGATAAAGCAGATAAATAGACAATGTTTAGGAAAAGAAAAAGGTTATTTAGCAGAAAGCCAAGAATTGGCTAGAAATTTAGAAAGCTATCACTATCTGCCAAACTTCACTTGGATCAAAACTGAAAAAGTGCCAAAGCTAACGAGCTGAGGCACATCTACCTGCAAACAAGACTCTGAAATTACCCAAAATGTTTATTAGTTTCTTTCAAATTCCATGGTATCAAACTGCTTTTTGTAGATGATGCCTGAACTCTTCCTCTATCATTCCTTTGTTCCTCAGTAATTCTTAAAAATTTCTTGTTGTAGCTGAAATGCCCATGTTCTAGCAACCTGTTGAGTTAATTGCTTTCTAATATGGCTTTTTATTCCATATCAAATGTACTTGGAAATTGGGACTGTTGTGAAATGTAACGTGTAATTTCTGGAGGATTATGCAATTGCTATAGCTCAATCTCACTTCCTTTCAGAATTCTATTATCTGAAACATTGTCTTGATGAAACCATCCAGTATGGTGGGTTTATGAAAAGCCAACAGCGGAACTATCATTTGTCTTCAGCACCAGAAGATACGATATTTAAACAAAGATATAGCATCCAAAACCTGCTGGATCCAGCTCACATAGAAAAGTGGGCTTTAATGTCTATGTCGCTCTGCATTCCTTTGTTCCAATGATGCACTTAATTTCCTTACCCTTTAAAAAGAAGCAGCAACATAACAACAAATAGTTTTGGAGCTTTGGATCTAGTAGTTGTCATTGTATTCACCATAAAACTGCTGTGCTACTTCCTGACTTTGAAGCACTTTATAAAATATATTTATTGTTTTTTTCTTCCACAAAGAAAACTGAGTAGAAATACTTATAATTATCTGCTAAGATAAAGCAAATGTTTTTGAGAAAGATTAAGTATCAAAACAACACTGCATTAATGTGAGCAAAGAAAAAAAAACAAGTAGCATTTACTTAATTTTATTTCTATTTCTAGACATCCTGCAGAATAGTCAGTTATATTTTAAGTATCCTCAATAAACTTAGAAATACAGTACTTGCAAATAATACCCTAAGTGCAACAAGCCCATTAAGATATAACTGAACATCAGTAAACTAGACAATGTAAACCCTCCAATACTTTGGTTCTATCTCTAATTCTCTATTACAATTTCCACCTCAATTTTCAAACAGGTGAACTTTGATGTTTACAGATCCATAATCTACAGATACTTTCGTCTACTGTTCTGTTAGTTCTCCATGAACTAACTATTTAATTCATTATACCACTGAATTAAATAGAAGTCTGGACCACAAAGAAAACACTAGCGGTATTGAAATGTTTTTTTGTCTGCTTCCTATAACTTTCCCCCAATATGTACTTGTCTTTCTCATCCTTTGAAAGATGCTGGTGCTTGGAAAATTAGGTCCTACAATCCAAGTCGCTATGAACAAGTCTGAAAAATCCACACTGTTCATGATCTATTTTGTTCCACTAGAAAACCCTGAAATCAAAACTACTTTATGCAAGGTATTCATGTTGATATATTTAGCCAACATATTTTTCTTGGAGGTAAGTGACTAGTATTACAGTACTTCGTGTATACCTCTGGGATGCAGAATTTTTTCTTTTTAAGTCCTATGGGATCAGTTTCTGCACAAAAAGTAAGCAGCACTGGGGATTTAAATTCAATTCTAAATAAATGAGTTGTGAGCACAACCTGCCAAGCTGAGGCTGTAGGGAACTCTTCTTCTCTGGGTATGCTCTTGCGTGCTGCCGCAGTTCTGGTTTTCCTGTGGGAATTATTGCTACTCCAACACCTGCAAGGACACAGAAGGGCAGAGGAATGCTGCGGTACTTCTGAAGACCAAATGTTACATGAAGCTACTGTGGTTAGAAGTTCTCTCAATCTTTGAGAGCTGCAAATGGCAGATTTTAGTGTCTTACAAACTTCCAAGACAGGGCTATACATTTCCCGTTCCACTGTGAAATTGATACGAATAATCTCCCTTTTCTTTCTGCGTCTGTGGTGAAAATGCTCATAGTGGGGGTTTTGGTTGGTTTGTTCGGGTTTTCTGTTATTGTTGGTTTGTGTTTTTTTCTTTCAGAAATTACTGTCAATAATATCATTTGTCCTTGTATTTTCAGGGGCCACTTGCATAATAAAAGCTTGTATTGTTTTGTTACTTTTATTGGACAAGACCTCTCAGCGCACAGCAGGTAGTTTAGTGTCACTGGCCATCATTTAACTACTCATGTCCTCTTTGATTCATCCCCCAAAGTTGTAGAATTGCTATTAACTTTTAAAAATTGGACAGTAAGATGCATTATTTTGTTAGGGTTTTTTTGGGTTTTTTTAATCTTGAAATAAGAAAAAGGTCAGAAATAATTTATCTTGGCATGACACAGCCTGACCAGGTAGACAGAATTTTCTGACAATTTGCTTAGGGAAAGTGCTTGTTAGCACCAGCTGAAACATCTGGATGTTGAACCTTAAAGTCCTCTCCCTAGCTCTGTTTCTTTTTTAATTCTCTTTTGTGTATACCAATTTAAAGGAAGTGAAAGGTGATTGAGTGCAATACTATTTTTGAAGGAGCCAGAGACATTAGCTGTTTCCCTCTGGTTCAGCCTTCTCACCCTTTGCAACATGAAGAGGACTCAAATCTGCTCTGATGATATGATTTATTTGACAAAATGCAAGGCAACACTAAAAGTTGTCTCAGTCAGAAATGCTAGGCCTGTGTTTTGCCATACTCAACCACAACACCCTGTGTATTGCAAGAATACGGTCTTCAGATCCCCCACCTTCTGTTCAAATATGACTGCCTACTTCCTTTTGGATTTTTTTGCTTTTCAATAAAAACTTGCTTGAAACATAGTATGAATGAGTCTGGTTTTGCAACATGAGTCACAGTGCACTATCAACATTTTAATGATTTCATTTATTTACTAGACAATAGTAGAACTGGGGAAAAAAAAATGACAGCCTGTCACAGACAATGCTAGCTAACTTGTTTAAATCATCTCTAGGCATGTTCTAATTTAGCTCATTATTAATTTCCTGCCAGGAAATCACTGCCCTAAACCTCTCTTTAATTCAGACATAAGTCATTCTAAACTCTCATACAGACAGCTGATTGAACCCAAGACTTTTGTCTCATTACAAAGCCCAGACGCTTTCAGGCAGAAGACTGTTTTAGGCATTTAATATTTTGAAACAAAATGTACTGTATAATTAATTGAGTATGAAATGCGTTGTTCATCACAGAATTAGTTTATCTTTTCAAGAGTTTTCTGGCTGTATGCAATCAATCATTCACATTTCACAAACTGCTGTAGGTTTATGAATTTTCACTTTTGATACAATTGAATTCTAACTGTTGCAAAATGAATACAGAACACTATCTTAAGGCAAACTGAGCGAAACCCCTCTTGTTTTATCTGGTAAAATAAAATGTTAGGTCGTTAATCACCCTCCTCTTCATCACTTCTCATTTTTTCCACCAAATGATTTGTATTCCAACCATGTGGGGGATACTAGCAGAGAACAAATAAATCTGAACTGACAAAGCAGGAAATATTTCCTAATTACCAAGGCTGCTGAAGAGGGTTAGAAAGCAGAGACAAAGAAAACTCATGAAAAGATTGCTTTGTGAATCATTTTGTTTGCTGGGCATGAGATCTGCTTGTCCTGCTAACTTCAGTTGTTAACTTCCTTCAAAAGACAAGGAACAGTAAACAAGGGTGCCACCAAGGAAGTACCCAAATACCCACCCATTACACTTCAGAAAAGCCAGCCTCAGCTTGTCAGTGTCAGGGTATTTGTTTTGGCCTTAGTTGGAATAGAAGAGTCAAATTCTCGCCCATTTTCTACTTTCTTGTATGGGCCAAGTAACAGACTGAGAAAATACTGCTTCACTGCATTGCTCTCTTTCACCCTTCTTTTCAGTAAAATACCTGACCACAGCAAGAAGTGAATTATGCTTTCTAGCCTTCAACCTGTCTGACCAGAACATGTGGAAACCTGGGGCATTTAGTCACCTTTTTTCCCCTTCTCTAGCACCCCTTTTTCCCTAAGATTGAAACCTGTGTCCCGTCTTCTGTACTAAATGGGGAGACTACACCCAATACAGCAATAACAGTCCCATCATGAAGACTATATTCCCGTACCAGTACTTGGTATCACACATGTACTAAAAAATGCCGTGTGCAAGCTACTGAGATATTATGACAGTATAAATTTGTCTCCTCTGTTACCCTGCACAAGAAATTCTGAAGAACTTTCTTTGATGAGGACTCACATGCCCTAGAGAAACTACATGCATTTGCTTTAGACAGAGCCTTTGTTACAAAGGGACTGACGGCTCTAAGAAAAATGCCTGCAGAATAAATAACATGTTATACTCCACTAGGTGCTATAATAACACCCCATAGTCTTTTAGGAGATCTTGCTGGTGGATTTGTGCTATTTTGATGATAGCTGTCGATTCACAGTTCCTCAGACCATTTGACAATAAGGCCCCTACCGTGTTATATAAAACATACACTTCAGCTTTAAAAGCTCAAACCTTTAATCAAATTCAAAATGCCAGAGTGGAAATTTCAAATCACTGTCAGTATGGCTTCAATCACATCTTCAAGGCTGACAGTCTCAAAAATACTTCCTTAGCTATGCAGTATGAAATGGAATTAGCTTAAATACAGAAGGTAAGAATTTATAATCAGGAACCATTTTTATTGCTTTATTTCTCTGTTCACATGGATGACAGTATGCTGAGCCATGCTTTCACTGTTTTTACTTTTTTCAGTGGGAGTCTTAAGCTGTCTTAATCTTCATCATTTTGCTTTTCAATGACAGGACAGATATTTTTAGGGGTTTAAAATAAAATAGACTGATTAATAAACTAGTATTAAAAAAAAAAATCCTGAAAATGGTATATGACATTCAGCTTTTGACATTTAAGCTGATTCAGTCACTCATCACTAACACTGCATTGTATAAAATCTTTAATGGCCAATTTTTAACACTCTTCCCCACTAAATAAATGTAAATCAGAATTCATCAAGCAAAAAAGCAGATTTCAAAATTCTACATTTCTACTTCCCATTCAGGACCCAACCCCATGAGATAATTAAGTTTACTGTCATCATCATTCAGAGAGGAGTCCAACTAGGACTGAGATACATGAGAAAGCTTGTTATTTTTTCAATTGTGTATTTCTTGACCTCTTGTCCAACAGAGTTGTCTCTCCAATGGGCATAGCTGCGTAGAGGTCATTTTCTTTGCACTGATCCTGCAGAATCCCTGCAAGAGGAGAGGACAGCTTAGATTTGAGCATTCAATAAAACCTCCTGCAATTGTTATCAGTTTCTTAGTAACTGCCATAAAAAACCATAGAAGCAATGTCAAATGCAGGTGGTCCTTGATGCGATGGGAGATCTTCAAACCCATTGTAGTTCAGTTCTGTCACCTTGGTCTGGAGGTTCAGGTGAAGGGTTTGAAGACCTATGTCCATCTCAACCATCGTGCAGCAAGCCCAGCACATGGGTCTTCTCATTAGCCTGAAAATATGATGCCACCTCCATGGCCACAGACACGGAATAGCTGGGTTTGCATATCTGCCTGATTCCAGGAGTGGCCAAATCTTTATCAAGTCTCTTTTGTTTTTCTCCTTCCGTAATCTAGCTCCCATTATGAAACCAGGAACCTCTAAGAGTCTTAACAAGGTGAGCTAAAGGGAGCAATAACCAGTTTGGGTGCAATTGCCAGTCTCAGAGGCTTCTTGTCGAAATCCTTTTGTCATGGTCATTTTCATTTGCCAGGAGTGACTCTTCCCGTGCTCTACATACACACAAAAGGTGAACTCCTAAGCTGAAACTCCACACCTAGCTAGGTTCAGCACTAGACTTTCATGGTAGGGATAGGGTGTTATATTACAGCTGGCAGCGTCCAGCTACAGTGACTCTGCTGAAATACTGTTTCAAGCAAAAACTTAAATCCACTAGTCACTGAAAATACAAACCTCTCATAACAGCATTATATAACAAACATAAACCTCTCAGTGCACTAATGCAATTCACAGGTGATACTAAATTAAAAACTCTGAACACCACAAGAGTAAAGAGACAACACAACAGGTAACCAAGACTAAAGTTTTCAGAAAATAATTAAAGGAAGAGCTTCAAAGAATGCAAACAAACCATGAGAAGAAAACAACCGAAAGATGAAAATCCAAGATGTGATATTGAAAGATAGGAAGGAATAACATACGCAGACATGAATTAATGATATAGTCAATAAAAAACAAAAGGTGCTTTAGACACCTTTTCAGGTGCAGAAGAGACAAAGCAAGGATATGGTGAAATCCTGTTTTCATTTTAGAACAAAACATTTCCAGAAAGAAAGTTACAAAATGGAGTTTAACAAAAGAAATTTTAAAAAAGAAAAAAACAGAAGAACCACTGCATGCAATTCACCAAAAAAGATTAAATAAAGGAATTACCAAGCAAAAGCATGACAACAACCCACAAAATAGCCAAAGAATGTAGATGCACAGAATTATGGTTATTTACTGTGGTACATGAAAAATAATATATAAGTCAGAATAGGGGGGCTGAATTTTATGAAAAAACTCTGAAAGTGAGTTCACTAGAATGCTTAGCAATGTTGCAAGGGACACATTGAAATCAGCCCATAAACTGGGACCTAAACACGAAATATACATGTTTATGTGGCACGACTATTACATTTCTAAATATATTTTCAGGAGTGTATGTAAATACCCGGTGAAAATGGAATCTATATCTCATTTGATGAATTTCATCTTTAACTGAACAGTCAAGCAGTTATTTCTGACCTCTTTGTAGGTAAAGATAACTTAATGAATACTTATGCAAATATATAGTGGCAAATACTCTGATGAATATGCAACACACATGAAGTATTCACAAGTATTTCCTGAAAAGTTCTTATTAGGTGCTCATTCAATCAAAGAACAGAAATATCACTTAGCTATGTTCACAAAGCAAGTGCCAAATTGCAAATTATGAACACAGTATGTAATAATCTCTGTACTCTGTAGGCTAAAATAAAAAAATTCAAATAAAAGTAACACCAAAACACCAAATTAAGACCCATATACAGATCACTCTGGAATAAGATAGACAGTTCTCAAAAATTTGTATTTGCTTTTTTTTTTTTCCTTTAGTGACAAAACCACCTCCTTTTCCTTTATATCAAAGCTACTTAGTATTTACTGAGTCTAACTACATAATTACACAGAGATCCCTCACCAGAAAGCCATCCACCATCCTACGTAGGCAGGTATGGCCTTGCATTTCTTCCTGAGACCAGAAAACATTGGTCCACAGCTCTTCTCCACCAGCACTCAGGAGACAGCACATATACAGGGTCTTAGTAAGGTCCTGCTCTGACCGCCGCTTGAGTAAATTAACTATCATTTGGCCTGTTATTGACTAGTACAATTGACATAAAACTTTCATTTCGGGGGACAATCTAACAAATTACAGTAGCTTCAGGCGACCGTTATGCTTGTCAAAATTTCACTTGCTTAATTAGATTTCTTGTGACCTGACTCAACGCAGGAATTTTAATGATGGCCCCATAACATAATGCCAGCCTGACCTTCCCAGCCAGGAAGGGCTCACCAGTAAGCATTGAGATGACCTAACTTCTAGTGAGGACACCAAAAATAAAGTGAGTATGAGCTTAGGCTATGCAAAGGATGCTGTGGAACAGGATCCGGGCAATGCTATGTGCACTGTGCATACTGGGAATGTGACTGAAATCTAACACTGTGGCTTATTGCCATTTTACATAAAATTACACAGCTTATGTATGCATCATGCACGACATCGGTTCAGAGGGCCACACAGAAGAGTACAAAGACAACCTTTTAATGAACAACACTAGTGTTATGAAAAGAGAATGACAGAGATAAACTGGGCTTTTATAAATGCTAGTTTAATGGTGTGTAAGGTATTAAACATGAAATTAGAAGAATAACAGCAAGCTTTATGTAAGCAACAGCATTAGTAAGAATAACAAACTCACAAAACCTTTAAAACACTGGGCACCCTCCTCTGCATTTTGGTCAAACATGTTCACAAAGCTGGACTCAGGTATGACCTACCAAACCAATCATGCTGTTGTTCCAACAGTGAGAAGGAAAAGAAGATTAGTGTTCCCTACAGCAGGACCAGAGCAAGGGCCTCCTTCGTGGGCAGTTCCTGAGGTGACCCACCCCCTCTCCCCAGCACTCTCCCTGGCCTTGCGGGAACAGGCAGCTTCTTTAGGGGCCTGCCCTCCACAGGGCAACCACATGACGACGAGGTGCAACCAAAATGCAACCCTGCCACGTGGAGCCCCCTCTCTGCAGGTGGGGCCGCTGTGACTCACTGACCCCAGCACCGGCCCCTCAGGAGCAGCCAGCAATGGGACAGCCATGGCCATGGTGGGGGCTACATGGTTTTACACTCCCACTTCTGCAACAACGGTTGTTCTGATTGGCCCTTCAAAGGAGAAGCGGTAGGTGCCCTGCGTGCACTGGCTTGTGGCTGCCTGCCTCACAAGATGGTGTGGCAGGGTTTGGACGTCGGGGTAGCTGTCGCTTTACAACAACCTAATCAGAGCTTTTGGGGATAAATCCAGTGCTGGCTGTCATATTCTGATGCAATTATCTCCCTTTCTTCACTTTCAACCACAAAGTGACTTGAAAGCGAGGAAGGAGGGAACTTTGAAATGAACGTGGTGTTGGGGGAGAGTGCTGCAAGGCAGCCTTTGCTCAGGGTAGCTAGTGCACTGTGCTTCAAGTTGGGGTCATATCCAGCTAAAAGGTGTCAGCTACATGTGTTCTAGGAAATGTCAATTTGGTCATTTGTCAGAGATTTTTCATCTGAATAGGTAAATTGCAATGAAATTCATTTTATGACAATGGTGTGTGTGGAAAGAATACCATGTTCTTTCTAAGAGGGCATTTAAGGTCAGTCCTGATATGCTGCACTCAGTGATATGTGCTAGTAAGGACTATAGAAGAAGAGCAAAAATGAAGTCCTGCAACACCTGAAGCCTTCCTGCGTCATGATCCTTCTACGCCATGACCTAGGAAAGGTAGCACAAAGCCACCAAAATCATCAAATGGGACACAGAAACCTAATTTTCCTCATGAACCCCGGGCCTTCCTGTGCCTACGTATGACAACAATAAATCAGTGATGTTATTTTCGGTCTTATATAGGGAAAGAATTCTCTTAATGGTTATTGTAGTTGTGCTGTGCATTTATATTACAACTGTCTTTTATTATCACTTAATGATCTTTCTGTTGTTTGAAAAATCCTGGAGTGATTTGAGTTTGGATTTGGTTGCTGTTGTTGTTTCTGTTTACATAGTATTGAAGCAATTGCCAAGCAGGGCATGATAAATCTAAATTCTGACATAATAAATAGATAATGTGTTGTAATTGGATTATTTGTAGACTGTCTCACTCAGCAGAAATTTGCATAACACTCAGAAAGACTGCTGCACATATCAAAAATAAGCAATAGAGCTAATTAAAGGTTTTCTTTGCATATATCTTCCTGAAAACACAGTAAAGAAAGAATTAAAAATATACCCTCTCCTTAGTTTTCTTAGGAAAGGTTACTCCAGAGCTTTTTTTAAAATGGCTGCCTGTTCACTGATTATAATGTATGTGATAGATGATGGAAAGCAGAAGATAACTGATATATGATCTGTGATAGTAGAGATTACTACCCAAGGTTATAGAATTGATGACTCTCATAACTACTCTTTGCCATCAAAACCAAAATTTAAAACTCCATCGCTAGCACAAAAAGGACAATGTAGCAAATTCCAGCAGCACATACTAAAACTTTTTTTAATAGATAGATGTAATCGACAGACATCTGTGTTCATGCAGATAATCACTGGATTAAAACAGAGAAGTCTGTTCAATTGCAATCCTGACATATACAAGAGAGTGATTGGCCTTTGTGTCTTCAAATACTTATGGTCTGTAACCTAAAATGTGATTTCTGATATTATTTTTTCTGTTTTGGAAGGCTGGCTTCAAGACTCAACACCGCAATGAATGTGTAGGAATAATTAGACTTGAGAAAGGCCTCTAGATACCATTGTAACACTTTTTAGGCCTTTAAATAAAACAAAATAGTGAACTTAGTTTGCTTTTATTTTTCACTGAAAAACAGAACTAAAACCAAGTGTCTTAGTTTGAGAAAACTAAGATACTTAACCTGCCTCATACTGGCTCTCTGCCTGAGAAGGATCGCACAAATAGCCCTGACTGGGCTGTACTTTACAGTACTTGTTATGGCGTTATTTATAACTTGGATCATGGTGTTCTTCTGTAATCGTAGTGTTTTTCTTCACAAAGAGGTACTCGATGCTAGTACATTAAGATGACTTGCATCAGTTGCAGAAATAGATTGCAACTCTGGTAACGAAAGAATCTTAACCTGGCACTCTTGCTGTAATTTATATTAATCTTTTAAAAAGCAACATCTGATCTGGGAGAAGCTGACAGTGACATGTCACCGTGTGCATCATAATCTTATCCAATGTCAGTAAGGGCGGTATGTCTTTTCTGTTCTGTCATGGACCATACTGAGTTGGAGGTAATTAGTTTAGACTACGTCTAGCAGCCCTGAATTATTTTAACTATCCTGTAATAGTCTGTTTGATATAGGCTTTTGTTTAGGTGTAAGGAAAACACTGATTGGGACTAAATGAAGGTTATGGTAACTCTCTCTATGAAATACTGTGTTTTTAAAGTTGTTGAAAAGAATCAACGGCTGGAGTGAGGGTCTGGTCCCTGAGGAGCAGCAGAGCAAGGCCTTGCAGACACACCAGGATACCCCCCTTGCCCTCCTGCTGCTGCCCCAGGGGAGTGCAAATCTCTCCTGTGATCCTTCAGATAGCTAATGTATTGCTTGATGTCTGCTAGAATGGCAGTGTAAATGCACATTTGGGAAACTCCATCCAGTCCAAGGTCTTTTCCTGTTCAGTTTTCTAATACTTCAAGGAAAAAACGAAATATTTTAGAATTTCTTATCAAAATTGTGTCCCGCGAGTATCCAAAGTTTTAGTATAGTCTTAAGAGGGAAGAACAGTGTTAAATAGGATTAAAAGTTAATGAAATATTTTATGACGGCATTTTACCATAGCAACTGAAAGTTAGATCTGAGCATTGTATAAATGTTGATATTACTCTCCTCATCTCATCCATCTATGGATGTCATCTCTAAGCAGGTGGAGGAAAAGAAGTTTATCAGGAATGCCAACATGGATTCACCCAGGGGGAATCATGCTTGACCACTCTGGTAGCCTTCTATGATGGCATGACTGGCTGGGTAGAAGAGGGAGAGCAGTGGATGTTGTCTGCCTCAACTTCAGCAAGGCTTTTGACACTGTCTCCCGTCTTCATATTTAAGCTTGGGAAGGGTGCGTTAGATGTGTGGACAGTGAGGTGGATTGAGAACTGGCTGAAGGACAGAACTCAGAGGGCTGTGATCAGCAGCACAGAGTCCAGCTGGAGGCCTGTAGCTAGTGGTGTTCCCCAGGGGTCAGTACGGGGTCTGGTCTTGTTCAACATCTTCATCAATGACCTGGACGAAGGGACAGAGTGTACCCTCAGTAAGTTTGCTGATGACACAAAACTGGGACGAGTGGCTGATACACCAGAAGGCTGTGCTGCCATTCAGTGAGACCCGAACAGGCTGGAGAGCTGGGCGGGGAGGAACCCAATGAGGTTCAACAAGGGCAAGTGTAGGGTCCTGCACCTGGGGAGGAATAACCCCATGCACCAGTACAGGTTGGGGGTCAACCTGCTGGAGAGCAGCTCTGCAGAGAAGGACCTGGGAGTTTTGGTGGACCATGATCCAGCATTGTGCCCTTGTGGCCAAGAAGGCCAATGGTGTCCTGGGGTGCATTAAGAAGAGTGTGGCCAGCAGGTCAAGGGAGGTTCTCCTCCCACTCTACTCTGCCCTGGTAAGGCCACACCTGGAGTACTGTGTCCGGTTCTGGGCCCCCTGTTTCAAGAGAGAGAGGGAACTACTGAAGAGAGTCCAGTGGAAGGCTACTAAGGTGATTAGGGTACTGGAGCATCTCTCCTACAAGGAAAGGCTGAGAGACCTGGGTCTGTTTAGCCTGGAAAAGAGAAGACTGAGAGGGGACCTTATCAATGCTTATAAATATCTAAGGGTGGGTGTCAAGAGGATGGGGCCAGGCTCTTTTCAGTGGTGCCCAGTGACAGGACAAGGGGAAACGGGCACAAAGTTCCACCTCAACGTGTGGAAAATCTTCTTCACTCTGAGGGTGACAGAGCACTGGAACAGGCTGCCCAGAGAGGTTGTGCAGTCTCCTTCCCTGGAGATATTCAAAACCTTCCTGGATGCAATCCTCTGCAACCTGCTGTAGGTGAACCTGCTTTTAGCAGGGGGTTGGACTAGACAATCTCCAGAGGTCCCTTCCAACTCCTGCCATCCTGTGGTTCTGTGATTCTGTGATCTCAGTCCCTAAAGGACTTGGGGAAGGTGTATGGAGGGGGAAGAATCTCATTTTTATGTTTCTAAAATTTAAATTGAAAGAGGAAGAGAGATTAGTTTATAAAAATAAGGTACTGCATAACTTGCCTAATGGCCTGTAATCTTATGGAAGTACAGCTGCAGTGGGCTTTTAAACAGGTGCTCTGATTATAGAGCATAACAAACATGTTAGGCTTTGTAGTGCATTTAATATCTTATAAACAGCTGGGCTAATTTGGGCAAGGCTAATGGATTAGCTCAAATGGTACTCATGAAAAAGGTCTGCGATTACATCTGTGTACACTAAAGCTGAAATGTCGGTACTCGGAGTTCCCCAACCTACATGTTTCAGAGCAAAGCCTGCTTCAGGCACAGGCAGTGCCTGGAGGCTGCAGTGAATTCACAGCGCCAGCCTGGTCAATGAAACGGGGAGATCGGGTTGCTCCTGCTTCTGATCACTGGGCTTATTTTTTGATCCTGTAGCTGTATAGTCTTTCATAACAGGAAAAAAGTTGAAAATTGGCTTGGTGTCTTGAGGTGCTCTGCTGTCATTTATATTTGCCTCCTCATCAGAAATTTGTGACTGCATTTTTTTCAAGTACAAACCTAGCAAGTATTACATTTCCCAGCTGTCTCTGTTTTCTGTTTTCTGAGGTTTGCTTTGTCAGGATACTGCAAGCTTCTGCTGCCTTGAGACTAGGTGGACCACAATTCCAAACAAGAAATAAAAATCTAAAAAAAGTGAATGAAGACCAGTTCCACTGGGATGTAAGATGGTTTTCAAGTGTTAGGATGAGTGAGGATAAATAATCTGAGTATTTTTTTTGTGTGTGAAAAAACAGAGTCAAGAACACAGTGCAATGCCTTGTCCCCAGCAGCATTGGTCTTGTTTGGGACGGCTGCTCCTTGGGTTGTTAACACCTTGAGCACTGTCTGCAGATGCTCAGTCTCAGGCATCAGTACCAATCTCCCGCAGGAGAAATCCCAGCTCCCTGCTGCCTGTACTGTGGCTGCCTGCCTGCCCTGCCTGCCAGCACAGGCAGTGCCCTCCAGCCAGCCCCTATGGCACATCTGGGAAAGACAGTCTGCATGTGAACCCACTCATCTCTCTGTGTTCTGTCCAAGTAACACTTTATGCCTGTGATTAAAATCATGCTCCCTATGGGCATAAAACCAAGGTGTTTAAATATTTTATAAACTAGATCATAAAGGCAACATCTGAAGGGGTGAGCCTACATGAGGCAGTAAGATATACCGCCCTCGGCTCTGCTGTGCTGCTGTACCTTAGCTAATTAATCCTGCTGAGTGGTCAGCATAGCAAAAAGAGGAAGGATGTGTTGGTTTAGGGTGGACCATAAGGTAAAAGCAGACTTTGTGGATTTAGAGGAGACAGGGCAGAAGAAGTAAATGTTTCACAGGAAATTATGGTGGTACCTCAGAGGCCCAAACTGGAACTGGAGCCCCACATGTCAGCTGTGATGCCTGCAGGTACCTGTACAGTACGCAGTTGTAGCTTTAGGATTTGTAAAGAATAATATGTTTTTAAAAGTCACTTTTTAATGAGGTTTTTTTAATCAGGTTTTTTTGTGAGGATAAATCTGTACACCATAGATGAAATTCAATTCAAATGTAATAATTTTCAGTATACTTTTTTGATGCTTACTGTAGTTCGTTGCATAGTCAGAAATAGTTAAGCAATTCAGATATTTTTACAGGTTCTGGAAGTTTTTCTAACAGCTGACACATTTAAGTTTTAATATTTATGCTCAGTTGAATTTTGACACCTAAAGTATCAGGATGTGATGTGACCTTTTAAGATTTCTATTTTGTTTTTATTTGAATCGCTGTTGTTCTTTCAAGCATCTGTTTGGTGGCATACTGTGGAGGAACACTTATTATTAGATTGTTTATTTTAAGAACAATGATATAATAGATAAGTCATCCTTAGTTGAAATACAAAATATAAAAAACAGGATATAAAGCTGGCAGCTCAAATACATGTTTATGGGAGGCATCTTAGTGAATCCATTTCTTGTTCCACCTGTTCCACAAAAGAGAATTAGGTTCTTTCATAGCTACACTAATGCCACACGAGCCATCCTGATTCAAAAATGTAGAGTTTCAGATCCGATGCTGAAATCCAAAAGAACAATGAGATTAAAAGTATGTCACATCTTCAATGTGGTATTTTGCATTTAAGGAAGAATATTGGAAAGAGATTAACCTTCTCGTGCTATAAAAATTAAAAAGTTGAGCCCAAAGGATTTAGAGCAAGCACACGTGGTGGCTTAAGCCAGAAGACAATTTCCAGAATTGTGAAGACACTTATCTCAGCCCAGTTAAGTCCCTTGAGCTCTAGATATCTATGGATGTATATACATCTCCCTGAAATCCTGTAGTAAACCAACAGCAAAGTATCTGCTGTTCTAATGACAGAATTATGTAAGTCATGCTCCTTTCTACCAACCAGATATAGCAGCAGCATAACACTCAATCCTGGTGCTGTATCACTTTTTAACATATTGCATTGTGGATATGTTACTCAAGATCTCTTTAGATTTTATGTGTGCTTCATTATGCAATCTTAAAAGCCAAAAATGTGATATAATGGACTTTTAGCTCAAAGATAAGGAAAACAGCACGCTGCACTTTGTAGCCATTTGATATCCTGCCAGGAAAAGGAACTGACACGTGCTAAAGAAATAAATAACACTAGCAGTGAATTATGGCTAGCGTGGATCTATTCATGCATTATTTAACTGGTATCACGACACAGTTCACTTTAAAATTGACCAGGCCACCATTTTGCATTCCTTCAAATAGGCTTGTTGCCTGTGGAAAGAACTGACAGGAACAAATAAAACAAAAATATACATGCAAATGGTAGGCAGAAGCATGAAATAGCAAACCCAAGGGCAAATGTGTACATCCTGTCAGTTCCCAAACCATGAGGGAAATAAAGTATTTAAACATTATGGTGATTCATAATGTATAAAGGGCAGATAGTGTAAAGCAGTTGTGATGATCTTCTACCACACAGGACACAGGACTTCCCTGAATTATGTTTTCCTTCTTTCAGGTGAAGATTTTTATGAAAAACATTTTTTTAAATTAACATTGTGGGAAAATCAAATGCTGTCTGTGTTAAATTCCATTATGGTTAGTATCCTCACTGTCAAGATCATAATTCTGTTAATAGTCTCTTTGATGACAAAGTCACTTGAGCATCTTGATTCTTTCTGTTAAACATATTTTCTATTTCTTCTACTGTTGCTGCAGCTGCAGAACTCTCTTCAACCCAAAAATTAAGAGAAGGCAATAAGCTGATTAATGATATGTAAAGGGGAAACTCAAGAGCATAAATCCAGGAGGTCCTTCCTGGTGAAAAGAAGGGAACTTCCATAGGGTCAGCACTTCAGGGATAAAATCAGAGAAGAAAAAGAAAACAAAGAAAAAACCCACAGGTATTTTCTTCTGTTTGCCATTTTCTATTGGCTGGCTTAGGTTTGCAGTCACCAGGCTGCCGATGGCCAGCTTGTCCTGAGAGTGTGAACACATTGACACTGTCTCCAGCACAGTGTGCCTCTGCCCTCCCAGCCCACGCCAGGAGGCAGCCCCCTGCCCATCCTGCCTGGTTCTCACTGGGTAGAGCATTTACCCTCTGACATTATGCACGTGATCCTGTGTTACGGATCCACCTTTCTGAAGATGTTAAATTCTGTTCCTTCTCTCTCTTTTTTTTTTTTTTTCAGTGCTGTTAATTTTGAGATGTCCTGGCTATCTGCGTTAATTTCTAAATTACTATTTCCAAGGAGTTTGACACACATTCGTTTTAAATTATTTCCTTCTTTCTTGATAATTTTAGCAACTGGAATAAATTTCCTGACTTTATCCTTTGGTGCTTCATTTCAGATATGTAAATACAAACTACGTTTAGCTAATGCCTGTTCAAAATACAGAACACTAATAACAGGAAACTCTTTTCCTGATTAATTTGTCAAGCATGGATCTTTGCACAGAGTATCTGAGTTTTTGTAGTATTAATCTGAGTTGCTGCTGATAAAATGAGAATATGTGAGCTTTCACAACAAGAACATAAATTCCAATTAAAAACCAAGCAGAAGAAAGAATTAATTCAGTAGACTATGTATGCTAAATGAATGTTGCAGTTGTAGCTGTTGAAGTAATAAATATTATAAATATTTCTTACATTTTCATAGTCTCCACATGCTAAACAAGGTTGAGAAAAAAAGTCAGTAATAAATTACAGTCTTTGCAAACATTAATAAATATTCCTGTTACTTGTACAACCCCTATACAAGAATCCAAAATAATAAATCATAAATCATCAATAAAGCTTGTTTCATTTTTCCATTTGGCTACCACCCAGACAAAAGCAGGTGGAGAGATTAAAAAGGGTTGCTGGAGAATTTTTTTCATTCTGTTATCTGTCTGTCTCTTCATTGTTTCCTTGATAGCGCTACTATTTTCATTTCCATATACAGCACAGTTTTTTGTGTCCAATTAGAGTTTTGTAATTTATGGAATACTAGCTCTGGCAACAGAGTATGATTATATACACGACCGGGATAAACAAATGCAGTTAAAAATGTAGTAGTACTCCTAGCTAGAGGACTTTATCCAGTGCAGAAATTGTGCCTGTGATACAATATTTGCGATTAATTCCAGACAAATCCCCAGAAGTGAGTGACTTCTTCAGGGCACATGAAGGAAGGAGAAGTAGTGCTGGAAAGGAGGTGAAAAGAATTATAAAATTTGATTGTATTTAATGGGGAAGTTTTCTTGGAAGAAAAAAAGAAAGGAAATTGTGTAGTTGTATTAATACTACAGCTTTGTTCAGAAATGCTCTCAACCTAGATCCTTAGTAGTATGACGAATGTAAAAAATCAGCAGGACAGCTCATGTGAATGAGTCTGGAAATTTTGTTTGTCTAAAATACCTGGAACTTCATAAGATAAAAAAAATGTTGCTTTATATTGAAGTGTATTTATTTAAGTAAATTTACTCTAATTTAGTTAATGTTTTAAGGTGATGAAAGAGCAGAAACAGGACCAGGAGTTTCAGTATCCATTTAAAGAAAGCCTTGGAAGGGAAATGATACTGTCATTTGTCACTTCCCATACAGGTAGGGGGTTGCACCACATGAGGTGAACTCAAATTGGGCTCTTCCTCATCCTCCTCTTCTTTCTTCTCCTCCTGCCTTTTCTCTACGAGACAACAATACTGGTTTCACACTGGTGAGAGGGATCATTTGGGTGCTGGGGCAGCTTTTGGTAGGAGCTGAGGGGCGGGAGGAGGCAGTGAAGCGCAGGGATGTACCCCTGTAACAGGTGGTGGGGCGCTTGTAGGTGATCAGGGCAGTGGGACTTCTGTGAGTGACTAGTGGTGGGACTCCCTCAGGTGACCAGCAGTGACTCAGCCCTGTGTGTCCCCCCAAGGGGTCTCGGCCCAGGCACTGTGGGCAGGGGGAGGACAGGCTGCAAACCTGACAGGATTTCGGGGCAGAGACACTGGATTGAATCCAGGGAATTCCTTTAACTCGAAACAGCATGACCACCTTGACAGCTATTTCCCCTCTTTTGTCTCTGCAAGGGATGTCTTGTCAGCTTTCAACACATTAAAATATATCTGAATTTTAAATCAGAAAATTATGTTGAGCGGGCCTCAGTTTAGCCTGCAGTAGTGTTTGTGGGGACCAGAAACTCAAAAGCAGGCTTTGAATTTGATGCGACTTCCTCTCTCCTTATTTTCTGACACCTTCCCCTAAGAAGAAAGAGGGTGGGTGAGTAGGAAAAGGATGAGCAGAAAGAGCCTTCCTCTGTTCCTGTGTTAATTATCTTGAATTTCTAGATGGAGGTCTGACAGAGAAAAAAATAGTTTCTATATCCATTGTATTTTTCATCCATTCTGTTGGCCTTGTTGCTGCAGGAAAGAATCTTTAGCTTTAAGGGTTAAACAAGAAGCCTTTTCACTGGCACTGAAATGGCTGAACGGTGCTAATGGCAAAAAATCTTTAAAGCCATACCTGTTGCATAGTTGCCCATAATGTTTTGCATAGCCTTTTTTCTCCAGATAATGGGACAAACATTAGTGCTGGTATTCCACCATAATAGCAAACCTTTTCTCATGCTACATTCTCTTTATTCTCTTACAAACCTGGGGGGGGGGGGGGGGTGGGGTGGGTTTGGGGAAGGGGGGCAGGGCACGGAGAATAGTTGAAGAAACAAAACCTGGAATCTCAAAGAGTGCTCTGCAGAACATAAGCATTAGGTGTGATATCTGAATCTGTGAAGAGACAGTTAATATTGTCGTTTTTTGCAACAAATACTGTGCTTAAAAGTCATTCGCAATGGGCTTTGAGAGCATCTGTTGCTAGGAACACAAAGGCTGAATTTCATTATTGAAAACTATTTGAGTGACAATCATCACTATGTTTCACTATTCATTATCTTTTCTGCTTGGCAAGAGATCAGTACCCTCTTTCCATCATTCCTGCTACCCAACAGATATGTCAGACATTCTTCAGTTTGACAATTCTGACCTCAAAACCACCTATTTCAGGTTTTATTTTATTTCCGTTTTACATTACAAAGTGGAATATTTGTTATCTTGAAGCAAATGATTAAGGAGACATTACCCTATGGATACTCCAGCCAGTGAGCATGATAAAGATGTGAATACAGTTCAAACAGTGCAGCCATCTAGTTCATTTAAGCAAACTACCGTTTGAATATTTCCTCAGTGATTTGAGGATAACAGTATTATTCACATTTGAATATTCACTTGAAGTTTACTTCTCATTCTGTTTAGAAACTGTAACGGGTCTGCGTGGCAAGGTTTTGGTAGCGGGGGGGGGGGGGGGGGGGGGGGGGGGGGGCGTTACAGGGGTGGCTTCTGTACGAAGCTGCTAGAAGTTTCCCCTATGTCAGATATAGCCAACGCCAGCCGGCTTTAAGACGGACCTGCTGCTGGCCAAGGCCGAGCCAATCAGCAACAGCATTTTTCACCTCTGTGGTAACATATTTAAGAAAGGGAAAAAAGTTGTTGCGCAGCAGTAATTGCTGCGAGTGAGAGGAGTGAGAATATGTGAGAGAAACATCCTGCAGACACCAAGGTCAGTGAAGAAGGAGGGGGAGGAGATGCTCCAGGCGCCGGAGCAGCGATTCCCCTGCGGCCTGTGGTGAAGACCATGGGGAGGCAGGCTGTCCCCCTGCAGCCCATGGGTGGTGGAGCAGATGACTGCCTACACCCCGTGGAGGGCCCCCACGCCGGAGTAGGTGGATACCTGAAGGAAGCTGTGATCCCGTGGGAAGCCTGCACCGGAGCAGGCTCCTGGCAGGACCTGTGGCCCGTGGAGAGAGAAAAGCCCACGCTGGAGCAGGTTTGCTGCCAGAGACCCTGTGAGGGGGGCTCATGCTGGAGCAGTTGGTTCCTGAAGGACTGCACCCCATGGAGGAGACCCACGCTGGAGCAGTTCATGAAGAACTGTAGCCCGTGGGAGGACTCACGCTGCAGAAGTCATGGAGGAATTTCTCCCGTGAGAGGGACCCCACATTGGAGCAGGGGAAACGTGTGAGGAGTCCTCCCCCTGAGGAGGAAGGAGCGGCAGGAACAACAGAGTGATGAACTGACCACAACCCCCATTCCCTGTTTTCCCCCTGTGCCGCTGGTTGGGAGGAGGGAGAAAAGTCGGGATCAAAGTTAAGCCTGGGAAAGAAGGGAGGGGTGGGGGGAAGGTGTTTTAAGATTTGGTTTTATTTCTCATTACTCCTCTCTCAGTTAATCGGTAATAAATTACATTTTTCCTTTAATGGAGTCTGTTTTGCTTGTGACGGTAAATGCTGAGTGATCTCCTGTCCTTATCTCAACCCCACAAGCTTGTTGTTATTTTTTTTTTTTCCTCTCCCCTGTCCAGCTGAAGTGGGGGAGTGGTAGAGTGGCTTTGGTGGGCACCTGGCATCTGGCCAGAGTCAACCCACCTCAGAAACCCCCACTGCAGTACCGAATGGAAATACTGACTGCGGGGAGGAAAGCTATACCAGCCCTCTCAAAGGCCTACATTGTCTTCATTTGTAGGGAGAAGGAACTTAGTAACTTTATAATCTGATCAAAGAGAATGTTTTCTGAAGGAAAAAAGAAAATCAGAAATTCTTGGCAGGCTGATTCGAATTGTTTCATTTATTAAGTAAGTTAAGCATGCTTATCTTTAATTGTAAACATTTATTATGTTTTGATTCTTTAACATATTTAACAGTATGTATGTTAATTTTAAAGCCTTTAAATTCTCCATACCAAACTACAGCTTCCAGAAAAACATGTTGCAATATCATCAACGTACAGCTCTACTGGTTTAAAAGATTTTGCTGGTTCTGCTACTATTTCTTCATTAAAAGCACTGGAAATGTCATTCGTTCATCTGACAGTGAAAACATCTTTTCTGGTTAAAAATGTTTGCTTCTCCTAGTCCAATGTGAAAGCACAAGGGTCAATCAATTCTGCCATTAGCCTAGAAATTCTAAGTCTAGGAACTGCTGTATTAAACACTCAGCTGGACATGAGAAAAAGCAACGCCTGTGAATCCCTGCCTCTGCAATGCCACTACCGGTAAAGCTGACCTAGTGGAGGAACTCCTTGCAGTATCTGAACACCATACAACAACAACCTGAACTGTAGCAGCTCTTTCTTTCCTTCTGCAATAACTCCCCTGCCCCTGAAGGCACAGTCCCTGCTTGTCCAGCCCCACCATGCTCTCTCATACAGCTGGGAGCTTGGCAAAGATGCCTAAGAAAATCTCTAGGCTAGGAAAGAGCTAGGAAAGAGCTGCAATGGAGCTCACTGAGAAATAAGGAAGGTAAAATTATGGGGAGACATAGGTGTTTGAGACTGGGTCATTGATTGCTCAGGGATTCCAGAGGAAGAAGACATGGAAAGAAATAAAATCGTAAAGCCAAAGAAGAGCAGTGAGTCAAAAGCTGTAGGATTGTTGGGTCGAGCTGTCTGTAGGTCAGGTCATTGGTGTAACTATGTGTTGATGTTGACAGATGACAGCAGCCTTTCCTCCATCCGTCGAGGGATAGTGACAACACTGGTGTTCAGCCCAGCAAGCTGGTTAGAGCCTAGCTGTCTTTTGAGTGTGTTAGCCAGCAAGCAGTACTTTAAACTTTTACATTCCTGCTTGCACAGGCTCTTTGTGCACACTTGAAGATGCTCAAACAAAATTGCCCAGGAGAGGGGGGCAGCACTGCATGGTCAATAGGAGTTTATGAATCTGTGAGCAGGATTTTGAAAATTTATCTCATCTCATCTCATCTCATAGCAACTAGCAGTCCTCTTGGAGTATAAAGGTATTGAATAATAAATATTATGAACCACAACAACCCCTTGAAACGTTGAACGCATTTAAATGCTGGTATCTTACAGTCCAGCTTGTAGTGTGACTCACAGCTACAAGTGAAACACACTGCTGTACCTCAAAACAGCTTACTAACAGACTACACAAATCCTCTTTGACACTTACACGTCTGTCATATTTTGCTGTGTGTACCAATGCAGGGAAGACATTTAATAACTTAAATTTGCAGCAGCTGAAATGGTGATGTTGGTTTCTAGTAGCTAACATATAAGCAAGTTTGGGAATTTGAACGTTCTGTCATTTATTATAGAAACCCAGAATGGTACAGCTAACACAGATTTTTTTCTTCCATAAACACTTAAGGTATACATTCACATATAGCACTTTAGAAAAACTCAGGATAAGGATCCAGTGGTGTCAGTAGCCTTACTTGCCTATTAATCTACTGACTACCATCTGATGCAAGTTGCAAAACTTTGTAACTTCAGTGTTCATAACTTTGTTTAGTTTTCTGCCACATTGCCTCTACACATCGCTGAAAATCTCACTTATTGATTTTTACTGACAATGGCAGCAAACACAGATTTCCTATTTTGTATATTATATGTGTATATGGGAACAGGATAGCCATCCTAAATTATTTAGTTTCCTGGGATATGGCATGTTTTTGCAAACAAGAATCAGCACACGCCAACACAGAATTGTTAAATAATGTATTGATTTCCCTTACACTGTGCATATAGTGTTTTCTCTAAGCATCATTCTGTTCAAAGAGAAAAACAAGTGCTCAAAAAAACAAATGCATAACAATACAAACATAAATCCTTATGGGCATATTCCCCATTGTCTTCCTACTGTGTCATCCTTCATCTTTTTGTAAAGTGGGTACATAGTACAATCAGATCAGAAAAGCAGATGATTTATTACTCTTTTCACAATGGTAAATGAAGATACAAGATGCAGAACAGCAAGAAATTTGATCCTTGGTCCTCCATAAGCCACTTTTTTTTTTGAAGTGCCAGCTGTATTTCAGATCAGTAGAGATTAAAATGTATTGGAACAGCTATAGTAGTTGTCATAAAATGGCTTTCATTTCCCAGCAGCCACTAAAGTGATCATTTATTACCAAGTTTTTTATGCTATTCTTAGGAGATATCTAACATCTGAAACAAAATATTTGGCAAATGCTTATTCAATACTCTGGGAAACTGGCACATGCACACTACTTTCCCACTTTTAGATACAATCTGTATTACTCTTTCTCTTTGCATTACTGTTACAATATATATTCTCTGAGCTGGTCACTACTAAATTTCTAAATCCACAAAATTCATAATTTCATAAATTTAGGCCTAGATATTCAAGAGAACTTGGTGTGTGCAGAGCTGTCTTGGAAATGCACCAGTTATTCAAGTGAGCTACTCTACATCTGCCAGAAACAAACTTAACAGCAGTAGCAATGTCTAGTGAAGAGGAAGAACTAATATGAACTAGCATAGTCCTCCATTTGTTTAATCTTCAGAGAGTGATTATTTTACTTGTTTGTATCCTGTGCAGTAATGTGGTAATCTTAAATTACTATGGAGTGGTTATTAAAAATGCTGCTTTGCAGAAAATATTGTCATCTGAATACATCTTGATTTATGTCCTATTTATGAAGGTGGTAATGATGTCAGAGCTGCTTATAACCTCTGGCCCTCACAATGCTTGGTCCTTGGCTGTTATCCAAACTACACATGATTTATTTTATTTATGGTTTCTGCAAACCGAAATATTTGCTTCCACATTCAATAACAATTGTGTGCCACTCACACACTTACCCTCCTCCCATTGTTCACAAATGTCTTTTGTAGAATGTCCTCTCCTTTGCAATGTGAATATTTTTAGTGGGCTTCAGTTTGTTCTGGTTTTGAAAGTAGTGTAGGAAAGGGAAAATAATTTTGGGAAAACAAACAAACAAACAAAAAACTTCTTACCTTTGATTAAATCATTCAAAATCCTAATAAAACTTTTTGTCTTTGCTTCTGCTTTGACTGCACAAAGGTAGCAGTTTTGAGTTGGGATATTACACATCAGAGATCTACAAAACCATGGATTCAGTGCATAATGTGCTTTCAGAACTGCTAGTCATCACTAGATCCCACAAACTGAGAATGAGAGGGCAATCAGGCAAATCAGCAGAAATGGTTTTAAAGCACATAAGGGAAGGTAGAGTAGATAGCAAATTTCAGGACCTCTTTGCCACACAGATTTGCTGTGGAGGCAGACTAATGTCCCCAGAGTCAAAACAGGAGTTAGACAAATTCGTGAGTTCGGCTTCATGATGAACACATAACATACCTCTCCTCATGGCATCCTTGGACATAGGGAGGGAAGGTGCATTTCTTTGTGGCCAGTTACAAACCAAAGCACACGAGAGCAAGAGGAGATCCTTCCAGAAAAGCGAGGATGGAGGATCGCACCTCCTTGGTAGCCCCAGTACAGCCCTGGGGGTGCAGGTAACACCTCTTGCTACTTCCAGACCTTTTGTCTGGTTCCCAGTTCTGATGGAGGAGCCTTCTCCTGAAGATGGGAACACCTATGCTATGATCTGTGAAAAAAACACGTGCAGACATTTTAGTCAAGTATTTTAGCATGTTTTCTAATATTAGATTTCATTTTGCAGTATTTCTTATTTTCTTCTGATTGCCCACAGCACATTTTCAACACACATTCCCTGGGTAGGAGTTTTACATGTGCTTAAAGATCACAAAATAAAATAGTTTTACATACGATTTTAATGGTACAACGTTACTTCAGCAACGCTCAGGAGAAAGAATTTCAGTTTAGTCTTTAAGCAAATCTTTGCCCCTGAGTATATTCTTCCTATATGTGCCTTTGCTTGTTTTTCTTATTACACACAATTTGACAACTTACAGTTCAAACGTGAAGTTACACATTGAGGTAAGGAGTTGGTGTGGAAAAGTAATTTCTCAGCAATACTGACATATAAAAAGACAGACTTTTGCCAGGCTATTTCTGGGAATAAGTTTGAGTGATCATTCTCTACAAAATTAAGGTAAGGGGTTTTGATGCTAAAACATTGTGACGGAGACTCCTTCACGAAATGCCTCCTTTTTAACAAACTACCTGGCGCAGAGAGGGAAATCACATTACTGATTAAAACAAGCAAATACAATGACAATCTACTTTTCATAAGCAATAATACAAGCTGTGAGAGCCAAATGAGAGAATTGTATTTTTTGTTGTTTATTTGTGACTGTAGCTACACATTAAAATAGAAATATTAATAAGGACTATAATAGTTATAATATTTCACATTTTGCCTAGATTTTTGCCACATCAGTCTAATTCAAATAAATACCAATGAGCTGCATTAAAAATAAATCTTCAATAAGTAGAATAGCACGTACCTTTTTCTTTGGAATTACTTTACTTAGAAAGATTACTTTTATTTGCACATGTTCCACTTCGATTTTTGCAAATAATGTCATTGTTGAAGGGTCACAGATATAATCAATAAAAATATCTGAATTGTCCTAGAAAACATGAAACAGGTGATTTTATACAGAGAAGAGTAGAACATTTTGTTACTTAGCACATAAATATGACAGTCCCAGAAAGGAGGACTTAGAGAAGGGAAACATAAGCAGCCAGTGTTTTTGCATTCCTGGTTTTGGTGGTTTCTTGTTCTTACTTTGCTACTGAGCTCTTGGCTGAAAGTCTTCACTTGTGAAAAGGCAAAAGGCCTTGAGAAATGGCTTAGCTCCATTCAAGGTGAGATTTGCTGGTAGCAGCAGGAACATAGCTGTGTCCTGCCGCATCACTTCAGCTCTGCACAGAAATTCCATCAGGGCTGCGCTAATGAGCAGTTGCAAAGGAGCCAGGGTTTGTTGTAAGGAATGAAACGTTCCTGCATCAGATATAAAGACCAAATTTTAGGTGGAGGAAGAAGTTTCTATTGCCTACCAAAAAAAAAAAAAAAAAAAAAAAAAAGGCTGTATATACTAATGTGTACTGTGCAACACATATACAGTTTTAAAGCAATGCAGGTAAAGAGGGGTGGCCTTTCTCGCTATTCTGCATGCTGGCTGTAGAAAGTCCTATGGGCTGATTTTTGCTTTAGCTGTGACACCCACGGTTCACTTCTATTATTTCTTACTGAATGGAGAACCCCAGCTGATGTGCAAAGAAGCAGAAGCTGTCAAAATACCAATGAACACTTGTGCTCTCAGATGAAGTGCACCTCTGCTGTCTTAAATCCAAACATGGACATGCAAACTTCACTGACAAAGCTGTAATATTTGACAGCACCTTGGAACACGGCACAGAGAGAAAAACACACATTTCGTCCTTTGTTTGTTCTGCATTTCAATTTATCTCCATCTCCTGCTATTTTATTTCTGTAACCGTATTACCTTACTCTGCAAAGAACTTTAGGGATGCAATGTCAGGAAAGACAAAAAAGATAAAAATACATCTTTTGATTTAGATGGATTTTATAGAGATAAAAGATGCTTCAGATATTTATTAACATCACTTGTTTCATTGTTCCAAAATGACTTCTGGATCAACAGGAATTAATTAGTTACAGGAAATTAAAGTTCATTAAATAATCTTGTTCACAAAGTAATCAGTAATCAACAGTAACCCTTCAATTTAAAAACCTGTCTTCCTAATGGCCAACGTAATGCTTGCTTCAGGTTAAAAGAGCACGTGTCTCTAGTTTGTCACAGCAGAAGATGATGGTATATTTGCAGTACGCTGACACTCCTCCTTATCTGTCTGCAGTGCTGTACTTGGAGAAAATCACTAGCAGTTGTGATAAGCTGGTACCTGAACCTAGAGCTGACAGATGGTTGCCTTTTACAAGGTGAATCATACTTCTTAAAGTGTACAGCAGAGGAATTTTACGCTGTGAAAAGAAAAGTGGCAGTTACAGAGGTCTGTCTTAGTGGTGGAAAGCCAGGAAGCTGCACTGACCAAAACTACCACTTCCATGTGAATCATAGGGAATACTTCCATGTTATTATGGGAGCATGTAAAACAAGGATACAAATGTTCCTGTGAAACAAAATAAATTCTTACACACATCATTCACTTTCTTTCTTCTCTCTCCTCCTTCACACTTAGTAGTTGCCTCTTAAGGGACTTGCCATCTTGGTTGTTCCTTGATCTGTGAGATGTGTTTGTATATAGCCATGTATGTACAAACCTATGCATGCGTTTATATATGCACATAGATAAATAAACCAGTATAGACCAGCTATGTAATGACTGCACTACAGTTGATTAAGAAGTACAAGTCTGCTACAGCAAATAGGACACAGAGGTAGATAGAAGAGCTTGGTTTCTTTTGGGACAACTCTTCTGCTTAAACTCAGATGGAATCACAGCAAGACTTATGCTGTCTTTGTGTAGTAGTGTACTGGTGTACCCATGGTAGATACCAGTGAAATGGCAAGGCACATATAATCATTAAATCTAGCTATGGAATGCATATCGATGGTCACTGCATTCATCTCCAGGAGCTACCTTGAATTCCTCAGAAATTGATAAGAGGATGTAGACTGGTGGTGAATTTTTGATAAACCTTAACAGGTCTGAATATACTGCACAATGAAGGGCAGTTGGAAACTTACCACTTTAGACATGCAAAAGATGGAACCCCAGATTGTTAACATAGAAACTGAAAAGCTGCACAAGTAATTGCAATAAAATAGAAAGCAATAAGCATATCAAAAGTAACGAGTAGGAAGCATATAAAAAAGGAATTGGTACTATGACTGACTATACTGCATCCACTGTTAAATAAGGATTAATTAGTGCTCCCATTGCAGCTGTGAACAAGAGAAAGCTGAAGAAGTACCACCTTTCTTAAGGATGGAAGAATAGACAATAGAGAGCCAATAAAGGGAGAATAAAAGCACACCTCTGTATAATGAATCTAAGCTCTACTGTGGCTGTTTGCACAGGAGTAGTGTCAGCGTGGGGAGAAACCTGCACTGCTGAGCTGTGTATTTTATTTCTCCCTATATCCTGTAGTTTCTGTAGCCTGGATTTACACCAGCTGTGACAAGGTGCACCAGAAATCTCCATTTATCTCTATTTTCTGACCAAACAGTTGATTTACTCCAGCTGTGCATTCTTTATCAGGATTTGGCCCTTTGTATAAAGGTGAATGCTTCTTTGGCTGTGGTCCCAGTGGGGTGTTTGGTAACTCTGTCAGAAAGAATCAAGAGAGTGTAATGACTGAACAAATAATAGGCTGTCAAGGAGACTTGAGTTACAGGAGCTGAAAGATAGTCTGAAATGTTTTGTTCTTCAAAGAAACCTAGAAAAACTTTGTCTTAATTTGGCCTTCAGAACTTTGACATCAGCCTTGCTTGTCTGCAAGCATCATCTCAAACATGGGAATCTATATGGATAGTCCTTGTGAGAGGTTTCTGGTAGGCTGCTTTCCTTCAGCTCAGTTATATACAGCATAAGAAGATACCACAACTGCTTTTTCACCTCCATTCCTTCATGAAAAGTCTTACAGATTGTACTAGAAAATAATTCATCTTTAGCTTTATTTAAACCACTCAAACAAGGAGTTATCCGTATTATAGAAGATTAAAAACACACAGAAATATGATTATTTCTATGGGGTTTTTAAATATATTTTAGTAGCTCTCCTGAAGCACATTTCAATCAGCAAATTCATCATTGCTAAAGTCAATAGATATTCCTACAGAAATAGCTATAGTTTTTATTTTATAGGCAGATGTACAGTAAGAAGCAAATAGAACAAAGTTTAATGTTCAATATGTTTAGCCAACACCAGCTTATGACTTTGAAAAAGGGTTCTTTAGGGCAAATACCCATTGAAGTCTACAAAAAAATCCCCCTGAGCCCAGCGGGCCTGGCTGTCAGCTTCCCCCAGGCCATCCGGGGAGATGATGTTAAGGGGAGGGCAGGGGGCAGACCCACTTGCTCTTGGAGAGCAGGGAACACCCTTTTGGAGCTGCAGCAGCACGCTGCTGAGACACATAGGCTTGATGATGTTGTGATGGACAACCAGGGGCTAATACAGCTGTTCAGTAAAGTGATTGTTTGCCACTCACACAAGTTATTTAATTAGGCCCAGCGTTGAGCTGAGGGTTGGTCCAGATGACCTAGAGAGGTCCCTTCTGTGATTTCTGGATACTGACTGTACTCTGAAAGAGTTTCTACATTCCCCAAAAGCCCTACAACTGCACAATTGCACAGAAACTCCTGCAGGTGAAGGGGAAACACCGATTCTGTTTGATTGTCTTCATACTGATAGCCATCATCTCAGGCAGACCCAGACATTGAGCTAGAGGCTGCCTTACCTAGAGTATCCTGCTCTATCTGTCCATTGAAGCTGTAGTCCAAATTCAGAGTTTCATTTGGCCAGAGAAATGAGAAGACACTTGGAATTAGGGCAGCTTTGTAGCCAATTCACTTCTCTGCAACAATGGAGCTGTAGGTCCTTTGTTCCAGGACATCCATGCTAAGGGTTGGTTATCTGATAGAGGAAGAATCCTTGGGTGATGGCAACAGCACTCCCTACAGCCACAAAAATAATCAGCTCCAAATTGAAGTTTTGTCAGTTAAATAAGGAAAGTTTATTTAGAGAATATCTTTTCAGCTGTACATACTTTAAGCTTACGCACTTACTCCTAGTTTGGGAACTGAAGTTGTGCTTATTTTTCAAGAAGGGTGTCAATTCACCTTTAAATGGCTCACCTTTTCACATCATTGGTTGTCCACTACAGAAAGCATTTCCTCTCTTCGTGTCACGATTCAGCTCTGCTTGAGAAGTTAGATGTGCAAAGGCGCAACACAGGCCTATCTCCCATTTCTGCATTCAAGACAATAAACAAATGAGGAACAGGAGCAACGTGCAGTACAGAGATTAAGAAATTGCATTTCTGTTCAGGCCTTTTTCCTTACTACTTAAGGCAATAAATCATTTCAATCAGACATAATTAAAACAGTTTGCATTTGAAATGTAAATTAAAATTGAAATCAGTATTATCCAGTTTCCCCCTTCCACATTCATCTCAGCTATCAGGAGGATACCTCATATCTATCCACTCTTGGAATAGATTAAGTCATAACTTGCTTTTTAAAATGTAATCTCTGGTTGTAATCAAGCAGTGGTATATGGACTTTTATCATCAATTCCACAGTTACACAATCTTTTCCAAGTTTCTGTCCAGATACCTCTGGGCTTTGAATTCTTTATTTCCTTTTCTAATTTTCCCTTTTCATCTAAAATTAATTAAGAGTACAGACTCTGTTGTCTTTTTCTTATTCCATTCAGCTTTTAGGGTGTTTTTGTTCTCCACCTAAACAGCAGTTCTGTGAAGATTTAATATGCTGCCCTTGTGTCCATGAGTGTGAACTCAACAAGAAGAGCGCCATGGCAGATACAGGCCAAAAATTACATGAGGAGAAATAAAGAAATCTTTTGTACTCCGTTATGCAAAAATACAACATTATGATATTAGAGTGCATGGCAGTGGACTGATTAATTAAGATAATAAAACTGATGTAATTAAACACGACTTGGATTCCTTTTATTAGCCCTTCTGTTGTCAAAAACCCTTTCAAATCCTGTAAATAAGCAAGCCAAATGACAGTTTCAATTGGTATGCGGGGGATTTGAGTTAGTGTAATTTACCTGATTTTCACTCTTTTTTAGAGCATCAGGCCTAACACTCGGAATAAACACATTGATTTGGTTGTATTGTCAGCAGGTCACTAATCAGAGAAATCATTGATTAGACAGTAATCTGACAATTAAGCCTGACATTGTCTCTGGTGCCTCGGCAATGGGGGGGGGGCTGCATTTTTCTTTAAACTCAGACCTTGACCTTGTTGTTTTCACTGTCTGGAGACTGAGATGAGAATTCACAATAAAGACAATGCTCTTATGCTTTGTTTTCTTCCCTTGTTTTTTTCCAGCTCAGGACTGATTGTCATGTGTTTTTCTGCATTTGTCTCTCTCTGAAATAAACACAAGCCATTCCTGCACATAAGTGACATTTTGACAGAATGTTAAAACATTTTAACAATTTCCTCCCTTTCATTTTCTGAAAATGCATTTTTAGGATTCATTCATCCAAATGACAAAGTAACAGTTTATAAACTTTCATTTTGGGTGGGTCATTCTATTTGCCTCTTGAGGAACTCAGAGCATCACTTGATGACAAGTTTGATTGTATGTCAGTATTTCAGAGCTCCTCCAGCCCATGGGCTCAGCCCATCCAATGTGTACCAGCAGCATTCATGGAGAAAGCGAAGATCTCCCTGGATAGTTCTGGAATGAGTAATTCTTCCAATCTAGCAATAAGACATAATGTTAGTCTTGAAATTAGACACTTAGGCTCCAGTCCATCATTAATCAGAAAAGCACTTGAGCGTGTCTGTAACTTTAGGCATGTTCTTAAATGTTTCGCTGCAGTGGGCAGACTAAAGTAAATGCTTAAATGATTTGTCAAGCTTGAGTTTCAACATGTTGTTGTTCACATTTTGTATATAGCAGCAGGAATGCATGTTGTTTTCTACACAGAGACTGAAGACAGTTATCACACGCATTTCAATGAATGAAATCAACATCACATTAACTCAGTTACATGAAGCTGTCAGTGCTGTCATAAGAGAAGATGCATTATCACTCCATGATCCAGGGGAAGTCAGTGATACCCTATCAACTCACTAGAAACAAGGTTTCACTTAGTACCCCAGGAGGTTCATCACCACTCATTTTCAGAGTGTGTATTTCAGACCCAGCTATATTTTATACATCTTAGAAACATGAACGGAAACCAGAATTTAGTAGCCACATTTTAGAATGCATTTACCTTTACCTTAGAACAAAGCTGTGGACAAGAGAAAATTAGAATCAACAATTTTCTTGACTGTTTTATTTTTCCTGTCTCATAGGCCTGCATGATATATATTGTAGTGGTGCCTGATTATGGTACTGATGTATCTGAAACTCCGAGGTAGAATATAGGGTTAAACTGGTATTAACTAATCTATGTTTCAAGGTTTTTAGTCTTTTTTTTTTTTCTTCTCCTTTATTTTAAAAAGTATTCCAATAAAAACAAGCTTAAGAAGTTAAACAAATTTTAAGGAAAAAGGACAATTTTTGAGGCATGCAATTAATACATGGACCAGTGCTTAACTTAGAAAAATTTAGTGGAGTGAGAATTTGATAAAATAGTACTTATCTCCTAAGAGGCCTGAATAGGCATTAATCAGTCTGTGTGAAGGGTGGTCCTTCTTGTTTTGTTCTTGGTGTGCATGCTTCGAAAAGCAAATGGCTGGACAAGGAGGAGATGGCTCTTTCTGCGGGGAGCAGCTAAGCACAGTGATGTACTGACAAAGACTTCAAGGTGAGGCAAGCGATGAGGGAGTTACAGCAGGACACTGTGTCTTCAGGCAACCAAGTGTCCTCTGATTACAAAGAAAGGAGCTCTAGTTCATTTGCTAATAAAACCAGGCTATTGAGTCAGTGTTTTAAGACTGCTTCGGGGACTTCACTTTTAGATGGAGGTTTAGGCAGATCTACCTTGACTGTCTGAATGGTTTGGCTTCCACAACAACTATGTACATGCTGAAGTAGTGCTGATTTTCCTCACCAGAAGAACTACACCAGTACGGGATTATTGCTTGAGTTCAGGGAGTCTGCTCCAAGTTTCTTAAAATACAGGGCAGCTTTTCGACACATATTCAGTTCCTCCACTGTTCTTCGTTATTAATAGAAAACTATCTATACAGAACTAAATATTTGTATTCAAAAGTAATATGTAAGCTTGTTCATTATAATAACAAATTCTAACTTTCTTTAAGAAAGACCTACTACAATATCCCATGCCCCCCTTCCCATTTTTTTTTTCCTCCTTTTCTTCTTTTCTGTTCTCTCTCCACTTCTCCCTGCCACCATCCTTATAGCACTGACACCAGAACACCAGTCTGATGGAGAGCTCTGAAGTAGTTTGGTAGACACTTCTCCAACGGGGAAAAAAATAGTATCCAACATATTCTGCTTACTTAACCTCCCTTTTGGTCATCTGTCCCTTAATGGAAGGCAATCAGATTTCTGTTCTTTTTCTTCAGTGGTATGTTAGTGGCCTTCACCACGTTTGTACCTCTCACAATGAGTATCTGATAGTAGAAATATAACATATTCAGCACTATCAATTTCAAACAAAATACACAAGAGCAATAGATGTTAAAAATTGCCTCAGCCACATAGTATATTGTCAAAAAATAGATTTCTTAGACCAAACTCTGGGCTTAAATAAAAGGTGACATTGTTAATGAACGTCATCAGAGTGATAAAGTGATAGATGCCTAGCCATTCCTCTCTATGGACCTTCCTGAACAGAGTGGCTGTATAAAAATAAAGGATATTTGTCAAGGAAAATTGGATGGAAAACTAAGAGTTTATGATATTTATTGCCTTTTCTTCAGCTCCTGTCTACTATAGTAGTATACCTAAGTATTTGTATAACTTCTTATTTGGTTTAATTTTGAAGTAGATTGTGATGAAAGGTATAAGCACACCTTAGAAAACTCTCCTCCTCTCAAATTCATTACACCTATATTGCCCTATCTCTGTCAATGAAATGAGAAAAACTAAACCATAGTATTTAGAAAGCCTATATTACCCTAGGCATCTGCGTATAGAAGAATACATTAAGAAAAAAAAAAAAATCTGTCCCCCAAACTAATTTCTGGAATGAAATAAAGTAATAAAGTTTTCATGCAAAAATACATCTGCCAGAAAAAGGTGTTTATGATGTAATAGTTTAAGTGATTAGTTTAATGCATTCCTTATATCAAAACCTGATAACCAGATAACTGATAACAATACAACTGCAAAAAAATATTTTATTCAATGCAATTTTATGCAAATATCCACCTTCCTGCATACAGTTTTGAGGCCAGAACATGACAATGATCACCACCCATCACTCAGAGAAACCCAGATACCCCTCATTGAGTCATCCTCCCTGTAGAAGTGCTGGAACTCAAGTATACTTTTGTTTGGATACTAGTCTTGTCTGGCTATTGCTGACTGAGGTCCTTTTTAAAAAAGAACAACCAAAAAACCCCCAATTATTTCTTCTGTCCAAGAGCAGAATCGATATTGTAGTTCCTCTGAGAGCTGCAGAACATGCTAATAAAAGCAGTAGTTCCGTATGGTTTTCCTCTGTACTGTAAGTGCATTAAAACTGCAGAAGAGGTGTTATTTACATAAATAATAAGCTAGTAACAGCTCATCTGTTATACTCAACCAGTAGGCAGCAGTTGCAAATACCTGCTCATTTGCTACATGTAATCATTTTGATATTGTTTGCTCTTCTAATTCACAAGCAAAATGCTTAAAATTCCAATTGACAGGTCTTTGTCATTATTATTCATTATGCTTTGTTAAAGCCATTTAATCATGTGCAGGCCCTACAAAGGATTTCTTCCCCTTTTCTCTTTTTAACAAACATGCTTTTGAAGGTAAGCTTGCATAGCAAATAACTTATCTGATAGAAATAATTACAGACAGCAACAAAGAAAAAAATCTAATCTGTTGGGAATTGTTCTTTGCTTTCACTGTCCTGCAGCACTGTTTTACCAGAAAGTGCTCTGAATAATTTAGGGGCTGCTAATATGACTGCAATGTCTTCTGATGTTCACCACAACTGCTTGAGATCACTATACTATCTGGTTATATTTGACGCCTGAGGATAAAGGAAGCTCAAAAACTGAAGGCAGCCTATCAAGTAGAAAGATCATTCCAATTAGATTTTATAGGCCACTTAAGGTGGACAGTAAAAGGCAGCAAATATTCAGATGATACTCAGAAATACGATGGTTTCAGAGGTTTATTTTAGTAAAAACCCAAATGAGAAAATTTATTATTAGGTTCTTCCTACTCATGTTTCATGTTAGTGAACTAAGAATTGTTGCTTAAGTCAATAAACATAAACTATTAAGAACATTAAGTTAGAAAGCCATCTTCTCCTCACTAACAAACTATCACTTCGCAGCATGGTACCTTACTCTACTATGCATGGCTTAACCACAAACTTTCAAGTCCCTTTTCTTCCCTCAAAGAAAGTGTTTAAATTGAAAGATTAGCCACTTCCAAAGTTACAAATACCAGAGAGCACTATACAAGAAGTTTCTCAATTTCATCCAGAAATATTAAAAAAAAATAAAAAATCAAAAAGTTCCATTTAGCCTTGACTGTAGAAAAATACAATATTGTTTGCAGCAATGTTAGTACACTACTACTAACCCAACTCGCTGTGTGCCAATCAAGCAAATAAGAGCACATGTCTAAAATACTCCTGTTCTGAGATTCTGCCTCAATTTATTTACTTACAATTGGACAATGATTAAACAAGGACAATGTTACACATTTAGTTTCATTTGCAGTGCTGTTTATCTGTGGGAAGCTAAGGTAAACTAGATGAAGTCAAGATCCACAGACACCATAAAATGTTTAGGCTTTTGATTCAGCATTTTGTACCTAAGTAGTATTGATGATTTCTACTCAAAATGAAGTTCAGTTCACATTGCCTCCAAATTATCCACAGTCAAGTTAACAGGTATAAGAAGATGGAAGAGTTGTTGACTTTGAGTGTTTTTAAAAGAAATTAGCATAGAAAAAGGGTAAAAGTTTGGCTCTGCACATGTTTTCAAACTAGCTCTTTCAGTAGGCAGCTCACCCTATAAGTCGAGATTGTGATAACAAAGCAACCTTAAGGGTCTTCAGCAACTTCGGAGGTATAATTTCTCAGTTCAAACTTCATATAAAAGGTTAGTTATCCCTACACAGCTAGGACTAGTCCCTCCACAATGCAGAAGAAGCAAAGAGAAGATAAAAAAAAAAAAAAAAAAAAAAAAAAAAAAAAATCACTGATGGTGATGGCTTCCTCCCCACTCCACACACCCCAACCCCAGAACATGGGGCAGAGTCAGACAGCAGCACAGAGAGAATAAAATAGCAGAATCACAGTTTCTCCACATAGACCGTTTACCACCTCAAGGACCTGCTTACTTTGACTGTACCTAAAGCAAACCCTCACTCTGCTGAAGAGCAGCTGCTCAGGTCTATGACAGTTCTTCTGGTCTACCTGGTTTCTCTGAGCACTATAAGGAAACTTGACACTACTCTTACCCTTGGTATGAGGCATGGTACCCTTCCACAGCCTATGTCTCCCAGACAGAGAAAGGATGCCCCTTAGCCATCTTTATTTTCTGCACTTGAACCCCTTCAACCTCATAAACTCCCTACTCAATCCCTTAAACCCAGCTACAACTCAGTCGCTGTCTCCATCAGCCATCCTCCTAGCCCAACCTCCTTTGCTGTCCTTTAATGAGGGCTCTAATTTTTGCTAGGTGAATGTAATTACTGCTAACGCTGGCCTGGGTTGTTTCAAAGGTTCCTGGTTGCAGGCACTGGGCAGCAATAGGATGAGAAAAGTGGGTTTGGATCTTTTCCTAATTTAAGCTTGTTCTTGTGATCTCCTTTAGCAGATTTTATTTCTCTGCTTTTGCATAAGTGTTGCAGTAACTGATCTTAGGAGTTTGCACTCTGGTGCCTGTATTAGCAAAGTGGGTTTGTGTTAGGTGTCTGTAGCAAAGTTTCAGTGGTGGAGGGGCTGTGGGGCGGCCTCTGCGAGAGGCAGCTGGGGCTGCCCCATATCAGGAGCCGCTGGTTCTAGCCAGGCCCAAGGGCCTGTCTTCCCCACAGACTGCAGCTGTGCCACAGAGCGCCGAGTGTAGCACCTCAGGAGGGCTGTAAGAAAAAAATAACCTCATGTGGTTGTGTGGGGAGGGGGAAAGTAGGGAATGTTAAAATAAAAATAGTGTGAGCACTAAGGCCAGAGGAGGAGGTGCTTGAGTAGAGGTTTCCTGACAGCCTATGGAGGCCTCTGTGATGTACCAGGTGGATACACCCTGAAGGAGCTGCGACCCATGGAGAGGAGCCTGTGCAGGAGCAGATTTATCCTGAAGGAGCCGTGGCCTGTGGAGAGGACCCACGCTGGAGCAGAGGAAAACTGTGAGAAGGAGTGAGCTGCAAAGAGGTACGGCTGTGTGCTGACACTCACCCCAGTGTCCCTGCACTGCTTAGGGAGAGGAGTTGGGAATGAGGGATTGGAATTGAGCTGGGAAGGAAAGGGATGGGGGAAGTGTTTCATGTCTTGCCTTTGTTTCTCACTGTCCAACTCTATTTTAATTGGCAATAAGGTAAATTAGTTTTCCCTAAGTTGAGTATATTTTGCCTGATGGTAACTGGGAAGCAATCTCCATGTCTTTATCTTTACTCATGAGCTTTTTTAATCTTGTTTTCTCTCCCTGGGGAGGCTGGAGTGAGAGAGTGGCTGGGCGGGGGCCTGACAGCCAGCCATGGTCAACCCACCACAGATCTAAATTAGCCAGCTCAAAAAAGTGTACTTCATATACATTTTTGTGTCATTTGGCTCTTATTCCTTGGCCAAACTGGAAAGTCAGAGAGGTCTATTTTTGCTATTTCTGACTTTCTGTAGCTAAAGACCAGTGGATTTAATGTCACTTATTTACAGATAGGCGAGAATGTTGGAGGAAGCTACTCAAAGTGAGCACCCTCTAACCTTTAGGATATTTGTAAAATTGTTTCAGTTGTTTGAGTTAATTACAACTGAAGAATACCTTGGGATAAGTCTTGTCCCTACTGCTGCAAGGCCTTCTGCATTCACATGGATGCTGGGAAAGTCCTGGGACTCCTGAAGCAGAGTGAGACCACCGTAAATACGGGCTATGAATGTGATAGTTTCTCTCTTAGATGTTGCAAACTGTATGTGAATCACTTCCTGAGTTGACTTATCTAGTAATTCTGTGCAACTAATAAATCTGTGGAAAAAAATCCACATCCCATCTGTTGTAAACGTGCAAAAACAAATAAAAAAAGGTAGAACATGCAACTAAATTGCGCACTCTGAATCATTCCCTCAACTGAATGATGTACTGACAAGTGGTTAGAGCTGTAAATATAGTTGCAGAGACTGTCTAGAAGTAAAAGAATGCTATTCTGTTATATAGTATAATGTGTTCAGAGGTAGTAATTAGTCCTGAGTCCTGGATATTTGGCATCTTGGAGCCATACAAGAGTGAAATACAAATCCTTCTACTAGACTTCTTGCTACAGGTCGATATGTGTAGTGTTGGAGATGAGGAGAAAACTGGTTCCTTTAAGATTACTGTTGGTTTTTTATAAGGACTCCGCTGACTACAAATGACTCGAAGTTTTGGTGTGTTTTTTTTTTTTTTTTATTTGATCGAATGATCCAGAACGTCACAGTAGGAACATCAAGTCATCCAAACCACCAAGGTCTCTACAAATATTATTTATAGATACTTCCAACACCTTCATCCAGATAAACTAATCCATATTGTGCATATTCCTTACAGTTTTTTGGCTTGGTTTTTTTTTATGATCTAAAAAAAGAAGGTTTGAGATGTGAAGCAGAAGCCCTAGGAGGAGAGATGTGAGAGATGTGTATGGTCTTAAGAGAAAAACCTGAACCTAATGAAGACGTTGCAATGCACAATTTAACACTGCCATCAAATGGCCAAATATATTTATTATTGTGCAATGGCATCTTGGCTGACTGTCTGTTACAAGCACTTCTAATTCTAGACAGCCCAGTTGAGTCACTCAAACTGAAAGCAAAACAACAATGGATTTCTGTTTTCAGGGTTTGACGGAAATAGAGGCCTGATCCTACAGCTAGCTTTGCAGGGAGGGGTTAAGTCTTAGGAGATGCCTTGCTGATGACTACAGGGCTCTTTGCAGGCACGGATGTTCATTCAAGTGGAGTCTTTTATAGGATCTGGATTTTTTTCTTTATTATGAAAATAAAAATCTTAATCAGAAAATCACATTTGTTCCTTGACATGTCGGTTGTCTGCAAGTTCCATACTGTTCTCCCTGAAAGGAGATATTACTGAACAGTCTTGCATTCTGTCCCCACATTCTGTAATAAACATGCAAAGTGGGTATAGAATCAAGTAGTGCAAGTTAATGATGGTGTGTCTTAACAGAGGCAAATGAGCAAGTGTACAAGAAGCCACATACCAGCATGAAACACAGTAAGGAAAATCAGGCCAACTTGAATCGCTATTAGTCACAGGCAGCTCTTGGCAAAAAGCTTTGTGATAGCACAAGGCGGGCTTCCAGATGAGCTAGGCAACCCCAAAGTTTTGAGAAATGAGCACAGATAGAAACTGAGCTTATCTTTTCTTCCCATACTCTGGGTTACTGCTGAACGGCACCTTGCCAGCATTTTTTGCTACTTTGCTGCCTCTTACTTCTGTTCCAATTACCAGTGGAATCGCCATAGAGGAACATTTTGCACTCTCAATACAGACCTACATAAGTAGTATATCTAAATAAGTATGGCTACATACATCTAACATAAAAGCTATCCAACACATGTGGAACATGTAGTTCAGTAATCGCTGGAAACCAAGAAGTATGGAAGCTCTGTTTTTACTGTGCATTAACTATGCTGATTAGTGTTGTGTCATAAAACCCTGGAGATGGCAATGTTAGTTTTAATTCTAGCTACCTAAGAGTCTCTTGGAAAACCTTATAGAGCTGCAACAACCTCTGCTTTTTTTCCCTGGCCAGTTACAATACTGTTCCCTGATGCAGAATTAAAAAAACCTCTATAGTGTCCAGGGTATCCTTGAGATGCCATTGAGACATCCATGTTATGGCTGTTCTCTAAGTCCATCACTTCTGTTTGTGTCAATAAATGCAGCCTCTTATGTCTGTTTTCTGTCTGAGACCTTCAGGTTTTGCAGGTGATTGCTCCACAGATTTGGAGAAGGTGTAGCTTATGGCTGTTGTATGTGTCCGCCTGGCACCAGTACAAAACCTCTCCTCTTTGCCATGCTCTGACCATTTGCCACAGGGGAATTGTATAACATGTTTAAATTTAAAAACATTTGGCTCATCATGTTGGGATTTATTTTACTTTGCTGATTTCTCTATGCATCTTCAGACATCAGAGGTGCTGAGAGAACTATTAGGTTTTTTATGGTAGAAAATATTAGCAAGTACTATCATTGGTACTGTATTCTGATGTGATGCAAGATATACATGGTACTGTCTTCTGACTTCATGTACAATATACAGCATTGGTGTTGCCTTCTAACTTAACAAAATTATATCTTGGTGAGATTTGGGGTCTATGTCACCTTTTAAAACATTCTTTGTCTTTTTTAAAACAGTTTTTATGTCCAGGGACAAAGGAGATGAATGAGATGAAGCATAATGTATCTAATCCATACTGAATTGCAAAAATAGTTTGTAACATTGGTTGATTTGTCAGTCATTACTGATAGGTACAACATGCCAGTTAAAATCTGCTTGATGTGTATAATGAAATTGCTTGTTGATAGTATCCACTAGTAAAGCAATTTCAATAAACTAATGCATTAGAAGTACGTATATTTACTGTTTATACTTACTGCTCTAAGCCAGAGATCTTTTGTGGAAGCAATGTGAACTCCTTCAAGTTACATGGGTCTATTCTTTTTTTTTGTTGTTGTTGTTTTTTTTTTTTAATTGCATACAATGAGTCTTAACAACCCCTCAATGTTACTGTTCATTTGAGTTCAATATATAAAAATCTCAGAACTTTTTGTGAATGATTCCCCCATCTTCTGTAATACTTTAGAAATAATCAACCTGCAGTCTTAAAATAAAATTGCATTTAATACTGAAATCCTCACTTAAATTTCTAACAGAGTACTCTTTGCTGCTTTAATTCAGTTCTGAACAGCCTCATTCTGGGCAGGTGCTCTGACAGTCACAATCCACATTTTATCTAGTCTTGGAGAATTCTTTCACACCAAATTCATACGAATATAGTGTAGATCTAGACTTCCGTTGCATTTCTCTCAGATACTCTAGAGAATTTCTGCTAACATTATCTTTCCTCATCTTTGCTTTCAATATGTAACTTTAAGGCTGGGAAAAAAATTATTTCAGATCTGTCTGACACATGGATTTTATCAAAGACTTAATGGTTTATATTCAGCTTTACTAACTACTCCTGCTTTTTTAAATGCAACCGTTGACACCTGGGAAATAGGCTTGGTTGTTTGTTTTTTTTTTGTGTCCATCTTCCATATTCCATTCCATCCTCTTCCAAGTCTGAAAGTAGGCATCTCCCCAGTGTTTTATTTGATATCTGTTGCCTGTGTACTATTTGGTTTATATTTATTAATGTAGCATCTCATCTAGTTCATTTTAGTTAGTGCTCAAGCTGTGAGCGACTATTATCCAACATCTACTAGAGATCTGTGTGTCTGGACAGCATTGTGTGGTTGCATGCATACAGTAGGGTTTTCCTGTATTGTTCACAATTTGAAGTGCATTTTTATTCTCTCCTAGTGGTCTGGAGAAAGCATACTGGTAAATATAACGATAAGAACAGCTTTCTGTGGGCCACTACCTGCTTTGTTACCTTTTCTCTCAAGGACGTTATGGTATACAGAAATTATATTTTAAGCTGTAACTTCACAGATTTAGTTCCTCCTGTACTTTGTAGTTTGCTGCTTTCACAGATCAAAATGTCACCTTTGTAGGTGGATGCCTTGAAATTAATCCAAATGGCAGTGTGGGGAAACAACTGTCTTGCACATTTAGTCCACATAATGAGATTCCTTTGCTGCTGTAAGTTATGAATTTTACCAGCTCATCTCTTTCCTACAGCTAACCTTTCAGTACTGGTTTCCCTAAGGATGCACTTCCGTTTGGGTGCCCCTACTCAGCCCATCACTTCTCATTTTAAAAAAAAAGGAGTATTTAAGTATCTTGTTCTCCCATTTTCTCTACTCTCTGATTGAAACAGACTCCAGATTTCATGTAGAAGTTTGTAGCAATTCCTTAGTGGTTTTTAGACTTTTTAAATGGTCCCATTGAGTTCTTTAAATGGTGATGCTGTCATACTTTTCGTACTAGGCACATTGACAAAAAAGCAGTAGTGAATATATCCAAATTGGTAATAAACAAAATTGTAGGATATTAACCGCCTCATTTATTGATTGCCATAGATGACTTAAAGTATTTTTTCCTAAAGAAATATTGTTAAAACTGAGGTTAATAACAAATAGCCCATGAACAAAACCTCCACACCTACTCACTAAAAAGGAATCTTTTCCTTTCTCAGTTCCAGTGGAAAACAGGTGATTTCAGGTGATTTTTTTTTTTTTTTTTTTTTTTTTTTTTTTTTTTTTTTGCTGCTGGCCAGTGTGGTGTTGCCTGACGCTTCACTGTAGACAAGAAATCACATCAACCCACTTTAACCGCTATATATCTTGAGCTACTGGAGTTTTGTTTCAAGTCATCACCTTGTAGACTGCACAGAGCTCATAAGAAACTAAGTTAATTGTCTTTGTCCATCTTTGTCCTTGTCATCTATTTATGTAAATGATGGCAGGTACTCTGTAGAGCTGGAAAAGAAGAGTAGATTAATCTAGGGGCTGAGACTGCCCAATACATTATACTTCTGTCTTTAAGGCTTCTCTATGCCTGACTTAAAATAATAAAACAAAGTAAAAGTCACAGGAAAGTCTTCCTAATATTCCTTAAAGGAGTGGTTAACGGGTTTTATCTTTACAATTTATACACTTTTGAGGCAGTAACCTTTCCCTGCGCATCCTGAATTTCTCTTCTTCTTTGACCACGGTGCCCTCTGTGTCCAAATAGTGATTGTTCAGATGATTCACTTTTACTTTGCTCTGTTCTGAGTACTGACAAGTGACATGAACTTCAGGAATAATTACCATGGATAGCCCTATGTAGTTCACATTAGATAAAAAATGTAATATCTTTAAAGGTACAATAGGCAAGTCCCATAAATTTAAAAATCTCTGCAGGGGTGCTGTGTAGATATCAAAGAGGCTGTGGAAAGCTCAGTGCAATGCTAACAGAATTGTTGGTTCCTTCAGTCAGAGGAAAAAAGGACCAGATCCTCAGCTAGTGCAAGGTAGCCTAATTCAATGAAAACAAATAATACTGGTCCCCTGTTGTGTCAGCAGAGGACCTTTTATTTTCCCTTCTGGGTTTGGCACACATCAGTCTGACTCCTTCCCAAGCTATAAACATGAGAAAAAGAGGCACTCTCCTTCCTCTGATGGACTGGAGCCCTTCGGCAAGTCCTTCAGCTGCCTTTCAGAAGCTGGACCTTCAAATCCAAACACTGCAGCACCTGAGCCCCAGCTCAGCACACAGGGGGCTCATTTGTTGATAATGCTGATCCATTGATTTAATGGCATTACAGTAGCTGAATTAGGCCCATTATGCCCTACTCAAGTGACAGAAGAAACTGCAGCTATAACTCATATTTCCCTTCTATCCCTGAGCCATTCTAATGACTTAACCAACTTGGCTTCCAGACATCCCCTTCACTGCCCTCCCCGGTTGTTGTAGGTTGAGTGGCACATAAAGGTGTAATGCTATTTTCCTCGTAAATGAGAACTACAGTTTGGAGCTATAACAGGAGTACATATTACATATCCAAGCATAAAGGAACATCACAGAGCACTCGTGAGAGCTAAGAATGCCTTCAGAAAACAATCTATAAATCTCTGGTGTTATCTTTCTGACAGCCTCCTAATCTCTGCAGGTTGTTGTTAAGAGCTGCATTAAACTAGCCTGTCATTGATCCCAGCTCTCACTGCTTCTTGAAGAGTTGCACTTCCTGTGATCAATTAGAAAAAGAGGCAACAGCTTCTTAAAAGCATGTTTACAACAGGACCCTGCAATAACATATCTTCCCAAGATTTGTATCTCTGACATTTACATCATACCTTGTCAAAGTACAGCCAGCATCTGCACCAACAACATAATTCAGTCTTTTGAAATAAGTAAAAAAGCTTAGATTCCTCATGTTGAATCATCGTTCTTGCTTCCAACTTCACCCCCAACAAACAGTTATGTTAAATAGTGGTTGCGATTTCTTGCCATTTATTTAATTTTGAATCAGTTTTAGACAAGCTATGGATAGGAAGTAGCCTTCTCAGTGACTTATGGAGGAAACAGAATGTAAACCTTCTGCATCCCTGTTAGATCTCTGAGAAGCAGTCTGGCCTACTGTCCAGGTGGGGCACAGAAACTTACTACTCCTAAGAAAAATGCTCAAAAAGCAATAGGAAGTGACTGTCTTTAGCAAAAGGGATTAGTTTGATGAACCAATTACATTCCTGTTATGGAAATTACGTTTCTGTTGACTGCTGCAGTAGCTGGAGAAGGTAAATTTCATTTTTTGCCCCCATCCAGCCAAGGTTAGAGTCCCATTGTGTTGATGAACTTAAATTTATTTAATACATGCCTACCCCAAAGAGGTTACTGTCGAAGTACTGGAAGATGATCAGCTCCCTGATTTCTCTACAGGAACATGAATGTGGGTGGAGAAAATGATGTGGAGAGGGAAGACATGTAATGTTATATCCTCTTGCTTGTTATGCTGAGTGTTATTTTTATATTGGATTGTTTAATTCCAGAATAGCTTGTATCACAAATACTAAGATTAGACTTTCATGTACCACTGGATCTTTCTTTATTTTCTGTTTAAAAATTAAAAAAAGAATGGCCTTTAAACTACTATACTTTTTTAAAACTTGGAGTAGTTTGTCACCTTAATAAGGAAATACAGTGGAAGAGGAAGATAATGATCTTCTGAAATTAAAATACATAATCTCCACGCTTATTAAACTATGGCAAGTTAAAGAAGCACAAATTCTCCTGGACAGGTTTTCCATTTCACATCTTTGTAGTCACTGACACATCGACAAAGAAAGCCAATTTTGGTGTGCCTTAGCTTTTCGAAATTTTAAGATGTGACATTCTAAAATTGCAGCAGAAGGATGGATCTGTTTCAGTGTGCAATTGCAACACTCTGTATAATTAGCAGACTAAGCGGTAGAGCTGTATTAGCTCACTAGCTCTTAAATGGAGTTACTTTCATTTGTTTACTGAATGTCTACCCACTAAAGGCTAATGAACTAGTAATGGATCTGTCAGAAAACGGAAAAGACAAATACCTCTAAATGCTGCTATTATAGCCTAAGAATGTGGCTATTATTGTTCCCCTAACTCACGATCTTCGTAAGAAGGAAGCTGGCAGGAGATTTGGTATGCAATGGGCGTAAGGAACCATAAGCATAATTTATATACTGATGGAGTGGAAGGGAGGAGAGTAGCAACTCTCAGGAAACAATAAAATAAACCAGCATATTCTTCCTGCATATTTCTGTTATGGCTTTTCCATCTTCAGTGCCACGCTCCTGTGTAAAGTATATTAATCTTCCCAATTTTTATTTATACTATATAAAGCCTTAAAGTCTGAATCAAAAGCAGTGTCCTGCTGCAGTTAGATACTGCAGTTACAGAGAGAGTCTCAGGTCTGTAAAAGCTTATGATTCTTACTCTTCTCCACAGGTGAGGAAGAGACACACAACAAGGGAAGGATAAGTCTCCTTTTCTAACATGAGGACCTGTACTGAAAAAAAGCCCCAGCCTCGGTTATGGGACTTGCAAGGAGTAAAGCCTAGGCCACCTTCTCTGGCTCTGTATTTGTGATGGTCTAGATAGACTGAGGACAAAATGACCTGGATATATCTGCATCTGATTTGCCAACAAATGCAGCAGGATATCTAATAACCTTTCAGGGAGGGGGAGACATTAGATTCGCTGTAGCAAGTGATGGAGGGATAGTTCATCACCACACCGCACTCTAGGTACAGAGGGTGAGTTAAGTCAATACCATGAAAGAAAAGTGCCATAGTTGATGGGACTTACGCTTCCTCTCTTGACTTGTGTACACATGACTTAACCGCAGTGTACACATGACTTAACTGACTTGTCTAAGGTTGCTTAGGGTGTCAGCAACGGGTTTGTGAAAAAGCATCTTATTTTTCCAGCCTAAATCCTTGGTCCTATTTAACTAATTAGGATACTACCCCCCTCCATCTCTTTCCCTCCTAGGACTACCCTTTCTAGAAAATACATAACATACCAGTTATAAAGGAAAATGGGATCTGTTGTGAGCCTAACCTCAGTGACCTGTTGTGAGACTGCCTAGAGGAGAAATTATCAGCGAAAAAAAGCCATGTCCATAGATGTGTACTTGAACACAAATGATCCCAGAACTGCTGCAGGACAAACAGAATAGCTCCGAAGTGGCTTGGATACAGCTATCATTCTTTTCCTTTCTAGGGGATCTTGAACAAGCACAACACTTGCAGCTAATTTACTAATCAATCTTCACCTTTGCTTGTATGAACACACAGTCTGTCCTACAAATTTCTGTGGAGTGGTGCTTGCTTACAGAAAGCCTGAATTCAGCTCAGTGGGCAACATTTACACTTTTCTGTAAGTCAGAAAACAGATCAAATGTCAAAGTAAATTACACTTTACCTGCTTGAAATTCATCAGTTGAAACAAAAGGCCAGTCAGGTGCTTGAGCCAGTCAGGTTATAAACTCAAGGTGTAAGGGGGAAATGCAGCATTCAGAGTAAGGCCCAAATAATAGAAGTTCTTTCAGGCTGATTTAAATGAAGAAATTTCTATCTGAAGAATGTGAAGAACACACAGGCTAAACAGCTGCCTGAAAATTACGATTGCCGTATTTTGTAGTTTAAAACTTTTTTTTTTTTTTTTTTTTTTTTTGAACTAAGATTCCATTCCTGTGGATTTGCATTACCGGATTTGGTCTGAAATATTCTCTGACTGAAAAACAACCAAGAAGGGTCTGGGCAGACTGCCTTTTCAGTTGAGTAGATGTAAGATGAAGTACAATCACTTAGAGATCAAAGCTTTTATGCATATGAATGTTATGCTAGTACAAGCAGACCAGCATTTACACATTGAGTAAACAGCACTATTAGTGCTGTAATGATAGAACTAAGTCATTCCTGCTGTAAAAAAAATAATGATTAAATTCCATAATATTCACACATTGGAAGGATTCTTCTGTCTGACTTATAGCACCTCCGTCCTTTAGAAACAAGATTTTCTGTAAATATGTAGAAACTTTTCTTACATAGTAAAATTTTATCATTTTTTTCATTAGTCTGTTATTTTTCCTTCTCTATATAGCTTAATTTTTCTTCTTCAGTCCCCTCTGGTAGTGTTATTCTGCACTTCTTAAAATTTTATGAGAGGATTATATTTATGACCTTTGTTACAGCTGATCCAGTGGTTTGCATCTGGTGGCTGGGAGAGGTTTAGACTGTACATCGTGTCAGAGTTAGACTCCAGACAAGCACAGAGGAAGCAGAAGAAACTCCTGGCTCTCAACTCAGATCTTCCCATAGAATCAGATCTCCCCAGAAGCAGAACTGCTTCTTTGCGTTCTAGCTAGCACAAACAATTAGAATTTTTAAATGATACGTGGCTACAGAAATAGATCGATTCCATCAGTGATACTACTGATTGCCAAAGCAAGGACCCAGAGTTTGCCTGTCTGCATTAATACTTTATTCTACTCCAACAGGAGATATTTCTGCTGACCATCTGAAGGCAGTTTCCAGTTTCCTCACCTACCTTCAAGGTGTAGGTAACAGGATCACAGGATGTAGATTAGTGCTACAGTTTTTAGGGACAGAGATAATTGTGACCTACATTTTGCAAAGTGGTAGGTAAAGAACTTAATCAGACCCATAGCTTTTAGGTGTGGTGTGACCCTTAGAAAAAGTTCAAACCATGATTTAATGACTCAAAATAAGGTGATTTACCTTCTTTTTTTTGGGGGGGGTGGGGGGGTGGGGGGTGGGGAAGGGGAGGGTACCCAACAAGCCAAAACTAGCTCCTTTTCTGTTGAAATCGGGCTATTGGAAGGAGAGCCACTCATACAGAAGAAAATAAGATTAAAGAAAAAACCGTGACACTTCTATTTCTTTAGAAAACTATAAGACGTCATTTGCAGCTGTAGTTGCTCTTCACCCAAATATGTGCACAGCCTCTGTTTAAGAATCTGTATGGTATCAAGGAGACATTACAAAAATGTCCTTTGTTACTCAGCAGAACATCACGACTCATTCCAAGCTATTAGTCCAGTATTTCCTGTAAAAACTTTGTAGAATTTCTTAAAAATTATGTTAGCAATAGGCCTTTCTGAAGCGCTGTATTTTTAACTTGATAAGTGTAGGTTTGATGGGCATTAAGTCATTACACATCACATTACTGTGAGCTTTGTCTTCCAAACACTGAGAGCTCTAGTCTTCACACAGTGAAGTGTTAACCCCCAGCTTGGGAAAAAAGTTTTAACACAGCTGTATGCAAATACTGACATAGTACTGCACACATCTTTATCAAGAAATTTTATGTGACTCCCTTCCATTCTCCCATACAACTTTGACACCTCTAGGCTCTTTGGTGCTGCAATAATTCACCTGCCTTTGTGTGTCTCACCTTCTCTTGGGTTCATGATTGCATACCATCCCTATAACAACCAAATATGGCTGGTGATTGGGAGAAGCAATGTTAGGAAATATTGATGTATTTGACAGTCACACTTTACTCCTTTTGGAAAACCAGCTTACTTTGACTGTGCCCTCCTTGTCATTTTTTCCCTCCCATCTGTTCCAGTTGAAAACAAGATGCATGGTGTGACAAGTCAAAAGCAATCCATACACCAGTGGGACAGACTGTTTAGCAGGCCCCCATCCCAACTCTTAGTCAGAAACGTGATCAGTTCCTGCCTTAACCTGACAAAATTTTACTTTCATCTTAAATTTGAAAGTAATGTGGGAAAAGTTGATTCCTGTAATTTGGAAAAATGTTGTTTTCACAGTATGTGGCTTCTTTTTTTTTTTTTAATAGCATATTGTCCCCTGTCCAAGTTTTTTGAAAGTAGACTTATGTGTATTTAAGAAAGTATATGGTAAAGATGAATGTGCATATTTAGATTGTTGACCAAAGACAGACACTGACTCTAAAGTAACATGGAACTTGTCGAGAGATGTCATTCTTCTTTGTAGACATAGCTTGAACAAAGTACAAATTACATTACAAGAATACATTTAATTTGCTTTTATATGCATACAAATTCCTTGTTATCTTACTTTGTACATTTAGCTTATTTAACATATCCGTTGTCTTTAGCATATAAAATTACAATTTTAAAATAAGTGAAATTATAGATACATTGTATAAGTTTTTAGCTCTAAGATTTTCCAAAATAACATCTTTTCTTTAAGTAGAGAAATATCCAATCTCTCTTGTAATAGTTTTATGAAATCATTACTGTCTCTTTGTAGAGAGAACAACGTTAAGAACAACAACAATAATTGAAGAACACCTGAAGTATTTTTAAAGTATCCTAAAAATGGAAACATCATGGAAGCTATGGTTTCTGGAGGATCCCCCACGATTTTGTATTTTATTTTTTTTTTATAATAAACAGGCTGTTGTTTTCATAGCATATTTAGAAGTTTTGTAAATAGTAGATTCCTACCACAAGGCTTGCATGAAGAGTTTCCAGAGAAAATTCTGTCTTTACATCCTATGGCAGTATTTACATTGTATCTCACAAAACAGCTCTGGAATGGATGTGACTGCGTGTGTTTCTGTCGGGGATTATTTTGGAAGGGTCTGGTATTACAGGTGCTCTTATGCTTGTATTTCATATACAACTCATAACAGTAGTCAGATCAGACGAGTTACAGCCACAACTCATAATGATTCTGATCTCAAATTTACCTCTGCTCCTGCTATCCAGATCTGTGTTCTGAAATCCCTGAATTTTAGTCCGTGAAACTTGGACGGTTGCAGAACTCCAGGGATATTCAATAAACCTAAGGAAGTTGGGTACCCAGTGACTACCTGACCAAGGATTCCTTTGATTTTAAGTAACAGTTTGGGCTGTGACCACTGTTCACACAGTATTCTTTCTTAACCTATATGATCAACTAGCTTGTATGGCCTTTAAATTTTAAATAGCAAAGTGATTTTCTTTTTTTACAAAGACTGGGGAATAATTTAAATTATGCAATATATTAAATATTTTGTTTGGAAGTGAGAGCGTATATGTAGTTTTAACAGCTGGCTTCTTGTTCTTGGAATTCATTGTATTTTTATATGCATTTATTCAGGAAATATGTAAGGCATTTCACAATGGAGTTTGTGAAAGTATTTGTAATAAAATCTGCATACATTATCAGAATGAAAAAAAAAACCCTGCTTGTGTGGACTACAAAGTTTTTTTTAAAGATACTTTCAGAAAAATAAATCTTGAGGAAGAAAGTGCACTTTGACAAAGCCTAAGATACTTCAGAAAGTGAATGTGTTATAGGTATTTTCTTATTTCAAAATGGAGGATTTCATTTTTAATGATTTTTAGTTAGGGATCTCCTGTCATGTTAGTTTTAATAATTTTTTGTTTACTGTCTTTTACCCTCATAGATAACGATGAAATGTTCAGTTTTATGAATTAGGAAGAAAAGTTCTATGGCTTTTAGTGACTCATGAAATCTGAAGTACTTGGATCTTGCTGGGTTTTTTCTATTTTTTTTTGTAAGAATTAAAAAGTTGTACTATATTCCAACAGGCATTTTAAAGGCCAGTTCAAACAAGGAAATTTAGATAATACTCATAAAACAAAGATAAAAGTGTCTCCATAATATAATAGTTGAAAATGCTGCCCTTTTGAAGATTTAATGCAGGAACACGAGAAGGTTTGATGTGCTAGATCAAGCACCCTAGACCACTGAGCACTTTTTAGATGGTAGCACAGGAGTTCTCTTCTGGCTACACAGGGAGCAATGATGGCATAAATCAGACATGAAGTATCATGATGAGTTATAACAAGCAGAATATTCATATCACACTGGACACAGCCTAGCTTGACAGAGGCTCTGTGTCTACTGATCTTATCCATGCTGAATGCACCACAAAGCAGGGTGGAGAGGGGGGAATTAGAAGATCAATATACCTCTGCAAGCACATAGACTGTGAAGCTGTGTTTTATCTCGGGTTTTAAGACGCACCAGTCTTCCACACAGCAGGGTTTCATGATAGCTCTGCAAGAAGCTAACACAACTGACATGTGCAAGAGGGAAATACCAATTTCTAACTCTAACTGAACCAAGATAACTAAAATTGTAAAAACAACGTCATTGTACTTCAATACTTTAGCATGTTATGAGCATTCTGCCATGTAAGAGGTGGAAAGGAAATTTGGCTGAGGTCAACACGGTCAATGCACATGGCAGTCAATCAGAAGCTGGCATTGGGAATGTATCTTACCATGGCCATATACATTAATTAAAGAAGGATATGTAATGCCAGAAACCTCAACCAGAGGTTGCACACAGCATGAACAGATTGAAACCAAGATTAGGAAAGATGTAGAAGCAGAAAAGCATTATAGAATCACAGATTTCAATTAAGCATTTAGTATATATCTCCAGGGTAATATAGACTGTGAGAGAATAGCAGTATTAACAGAAGAAATCAACAGCTCCCCAGTCTTCTGTTTGCAATACAAAAACTACAGTTTTTCAACATGATGTTTAGATTAGTAGCTCTGCTAAGCCAGAAATTTCTCCATTTGCTGTGTCTGTTTTCTCATTATAGTATTCCATCAGAAGCTCTTGGTGACTTTTAATGAATTATGTTCAGCAGAAACATATTTTCCCCCCATATCTGATTTTTGTGGAGAGGATCAGAACTAGTAGATCTAGTGTTAGATGGTGTTGCAACTTGAAAAAACTGAAAAAGGTACCTGATAAAATGCAGAGCTCTAATATATCATCATTGAGAGAAATTCCTTGTTGTATGCGAACGAGTGTTTAGAGTGTACACATGGAACTAGGCAGGTCTTGAAGTAAAAGAAAATTTGAAAATGAAATTAAATGCAGAATAATATCACGTAGGCTCCCTTTCCCAGGAAGGGTTGGACCAGATGATCCTTTCAGATCCCTTCCAACCTGGGCCATTCCATGGTCCTATGCATTGTCCTCTTGGCATAAGTATACACAAAACTCAGAATCTAGAAGGGCAAGAATATCTCAGTGTATCTGAGATATAAATCCTTAGCATGATTATGCTTTCAACAATTTTATATTGTTATGCACCTTAACCTAGTAATAACAAAATTTAATCCTTAGAGCAGTAAAGGAAAAGTGTGCTTTAACTAGAGAAACCAGAATAGCAATTATAAACCCAAGTAAATATTAAAAGTTGAATAGTAGATCTCCTTTGTGACTTAATAACATATACTTCCAAATAAAGTTTGGAAACAATGAACTAGTCCTTTTAAAGTTGGTCCAACATAGCTTATTTTGTCTTGAACATCTGATGGAATTGGTGCGGGTTGTGCTTGGTTTTGGTCACTATCAGCTCCTGCCACTCATCTCCTAGAATAAAAGGGGTTCTGAAGAAATCCATATCATAACACTCTCTCCTAAATTTCCTAAATGTAGGGTGCAGGGGTAGCAAAGAGGGAAAACCTCCTAGTAGTCTTCCTAAAAGAGCACCTGAATTTGGAAATTCCTGGTCTGCCATAACAAGCTGTTGTTGAGGATTGGAATAGGCCACAGGTGAGAGCTGCCCAGAGATTTTCCCAGTTTGTGCCAAGGGCTGAACAATCCCTGATTAGCTCCTGGATTAACTTGGAGCCTCATGAGCATTTTACAATTATCTTTCCTCCCTGTTGAGCTCTGCACAAGTGCTTTGCAGTTAGAGCCAAGGATCTTACAAGGATAGAGAACACTGTGATTAAAACCTGTTTCTTTCAAATAATAGGCAGACAGCAATTTCTATCAAACTTCTCTGTACATGAAAATCTGTCTTGCCAAAGCTGGAGTTGGCTAATAACATGATGCTAGTTAATAATGAAAACATGTCCCAAACTTGCCTCAGACAGCTACTAATTTGTTTTTCAGAAAAGAGGAATGTCAGTCTCTTTCAGAAATTCCTCTTTTCTATAAGCTTCTATGATACTGGTGCTGAAATGCATATATCAGCATATGTAGCAACAATAAACAGCTATGTTGTCTCCTCTTTTAAAGCTTGATTGCAAAGAATCACTTTCTGTCAGGCACTGCGAGTCTGTTTAAATGTTGTGCTCTGCATCACAGTATCTTCCCAAGAAGCAGTTTAATTTTGTCTAAACATTTTAATTGCGATCCTAAGGGAAGTGAAGTCATTGCCCATATTAAACATGAATCCCATTATACTAAAACGTTTATGTTCCTCAAAGGCTATTTATAGATACTTTGCTAGTGTATGAAAATGTAAAATGCCAGAGCTGAACAATCATCCTGGCTCTGCTTACCAGTCTGAACCTTGGCTTGTTTATTCAAATGATCAGGCGAGGCATAGGAACAGTACTACTTTCAGCATTAACATGATTTCCTATAAATGTGTATGACTGGCTTGTTGAGTCAGGGCAGATACTAGAGGAAACTGGTATACACAGCAAAGAGAATAGATATTAGCGTTGCAAATGTACGAGAGAAGAGTGTGTGGATGTAAGTCACAGAGGGCAAAGCCAAGCTGGAATCAAATAAACAATAGGTCTGCCACAATACTGTAGTTACAGAGGAATGAAGAAATTTACTCTTGTATTAGTGTCTCAGAAGTGTGTTGAGGATATTCTTGAACTTTGAACAAATTTCTTTGCCTGCTTGATTCAAAATACATTGAACCAGTGTCTAAAAGACCTGAACCAATGGCCGTACAAAGCCTACCCATGTCAGTAGGACCCTCTGTAGATTTAGATGGTTTTTCACTCATGGCAGCAATGATCTCTTTCTTCACAGAAGCTGCCTTGAAAAAATTGAGTAAGACTCTCTAGATTACTGTTAGCAATTTCTATAGCAAACTGATCTGGTTTACAAATGTAAATACCTTTGTATTATGCACCAAATGGTACCCTAATGTAGCTTTGGATCTGTTTCATAGCTGCTCAGTCTTCGAAAGTTCACAAAGCAAACGAAAGCCTAACTTCCTCTACTGAGGTGGAACAGAAAAAGGAAATTGGGAAATTTGCCACACAGTGTGTGACACTATAATCAAGGAAATGTGGGGATTTAATACTAAGTACAACTGCAATTACTTTACAGATATGCCATCAGGAGAAATGCATTTTCTTCCAGATTATTAGTGAATCACATGCTCAATGAGAATGAACATATTTTTTCACATTTCATAGAATGTATCACCAATAACAAAATTGCACCCCTGGTAATACCAATACAACAGAAACCCATTACTTAGCTGGAAATTACTGAAGATACAGCTTAACTTCTGTCAAACGGAAAACATCTAAGACAGACAAAGCAATTATATATTTCTTAGTGCTCAACATAGCCTTATATAGTTTTGTGTTATTGATAAAAATGGGGTTTCCTTAAAAAGCCACCTTCAGTAAAGAAAAGAATGTTTCTGGAAAACTAGAACCTGATTTCTATAAAAAAAATAGGATTCCTGGGTAGCATCTTAGTCTGGATTCAAAAACTTTTATTGTTGCAATCTGAAAAATATAAATAGAAAATGTTTAATGTTATCTTTTTTCTTTTTCCCTAAAGAATTTTTAAAGTCACTAATACGTTTTGGAATTTCAAATTAAGTAGTAATCACAGGAAATATTATCCTCCCTGAAGTAACTCTTTTTTTTTTCCCCCTCTATATTGAGATTGGCTGTGAACATCTTGATGAGCTAGCTGGTCATAGACAGAAGAGAATTTCTTCCTGTCTGTATATCATTACTGAGGAATAAACTATAATAAAAATGAGAGCAACAGAAAGTGCTGGTGAGAACCAAGCTGTATTACTGAAGATTTGCTCTTCTTTTTCCTTTCCTTTCTCCTACTTGACAGTACTTAATAGATCACATGACCCTGCTGACAACAAAACTGTGAAACTGCATTTTCTAATATCCACAGCATCACAGGGAGCATCCATTTCTAGGAACCCCTGAGTGCTGAGTTAATATTGCAGGCTTATTTGGTCCTACATAATTAGTTATAATGACAAAAAGGACTACCAGAACATAAAGTCTTTTCAGCAGGGCCTGTCATTTCTGTGTGGTGTTTTATATTGTCTAGACTGTGGCTCCCTGGCTCCGATGGAACCTCAATTAATGTGCAACATAAAAGAGGGTGAAACATTTTATTACTTTGAGCATGGAGACAAGAAATGATGCCAGCAATATATTTTAACATAATATTCTAGCCTTTTATAAAATGGTGTTGCAATTATTTTTTTTCTCGATGTCAAGAGGGAAACAGTGCATTACAAAACTTACATGGCAAATTAAACAGGAAGGACAGGCATGTATGATAATTTAAGGTGTTTGTAGCCCAGACAACTATATAGGAGTCTATGTGTATGTATTTGTGCATGTTCACGTATGCATGGATAATTTAGTGACCTAAACACTAACAGGACATAGTAGACAGTTACAAAGGACATACAACTTACTTAGCCCCGTAGGTACACAGCATGATAACTGATAACTGGCAGAATTTAAGAACTTTAATTTAAATGGTGTTAAGCTTGCCCATTTCTTAAATGATTTATTAGTTGAAAGTTGTAGAAAAGTCTCTTGTCGCTGTCAACATACGTTTATATTTTACCACCCTGTGTCCATCTAGGGTCATTAATTTGCAAAGTTTCTAAGATCGAGCAGGGTCAGTCATATAATGACACAAGAAAATGACTGACCGCTACACTAGCTTAAGTATCTGCAATGAGTGGTCAGGAGGATCTTTACATTGGAAGTCATCTGTGTTTCTTTTTGTTAATACCATGGATATTTCATTTCTCAAGCTTACAGTTGGCCTGATGGCCAGAAAGGAGCTTTTGGAGAAAACCAAACAAGCAATGGAAGAGTGACTAAAAGCAGCACTCTGTTACAGGAATTATGTGAGGGAAGAGTTGTGAAGGCATTCCTGAGGGGCTGCCTGTTTCTCTGCAGCTCTGCTTATCACTGGTGATGTTGCACAGCCACGGATTTGCCTGACGCATGTCCACCTTGACCCTGGGATAAGAGGCAGGCACTGAGCAATGTTCAGCAGAGGGAAGCTGCTGAGAGGGGAGCTGCCTTGTTCTCTGACCTCAGAAGAGAAAAAAGGGCTGTGACAGAGATTTATTGCTGAACAATTTATTTTTTTAATAAAAAGGATAACTTTAATTTGTTGCTATTCAGCAATTGTAAGACATTTTCTAGCAAGTAACAAGTAAACATTATGTCTCTTGTGTTAGTACATTTGGAGAACATAAGAGTTGAGGGGCAGATAAAGAATATGTGAAACAATGTGTCCTACATGGGAGAGGCCACTTAATCCTGGATTTTAAGATGCGTGGAAATGCTGGCTCTCTGCTAGTGGAATGGTATTGTGCACTTGTTGTATTAACACTAATAATAGTTAAGTTTGTAATTCATACATTTTGTAACCTTTATAATCTCCTTGATGCTAATTTTGTTGAGGAATATGACTAGTGAGGGACCTGTTTCATCTATGATAGTGTAAGAGAGTTCTTATGTGACATCTCTATAATTTCAATTCTCATAGTTAGATTTGGATGAGCTTCTAACTCTATATTCTAGAGACTAATTTGGTAATAAACTGTGATTTCAGTTTTTAACATACTTGAATAGGTGAATTTCTTTCTTAAGGAAAGTCTGTGCAGAATGTCTTATATAAAGAAGAATTAAATGATGCTACCCAGATACTTGTGTGTATGAGGGGCTGGGGGAAAAGAGGTATGCTTACACTGCTGGATTACTATTCTGTACATCTGGGGTCATTTCTTAATTTGGATCTTTAGAAGCTCATTGTGATATGGTATCATAAACTGATCAAAATAGAAACAGTGATCAAATAAAGAGGATATTTTAATTAGATGCTACTTTTTTAATTTTGAGAACTATACTAGCAATTGGATAACTTGCTGTAGGTTAAGGCTGAATCAGATTCCTGCAGGCTGGGCACAAAAAAGTGTCTTCCTCCTAATATAAAAAAGAAGGATATACCATAGCATAAATGGTATCTACTAGCAAACCGTCAATACGTGTGCAGGAACAAAACATTCTTTTATTATATTGTTTATAAAACCCCATATTTAATTCCTTACTGATTCCACAAGCCACATAACCCTCAGCTATACCCAGTCTGTAGACACGGCTCAATCAAGTTCTCTTTCCCATGTTGTCTGCCAACAGCTAGCACTGAATTATCAGTCTCAAATGTAGACTATTGGCCAGGAAGTACATTTGCTTACAGGAAAGACTCCTAGATTGTGAAGCTGCAATTCACTGTTCTGATTAAAGAGGCTCTGCAGCTTTTCATTTCTCACTTCTCATTCCAAATTCCATCTGAGAGACTGAGAAGTAACAGCAGAACCCACCACTAAATGTTCACTGAGTTTCTGTCTCTTTCTCTTCCTCCATCTTAATGATAAAAAATAATAAGAAAAAAGCTTTATGCTCTCTGTAGATGTTTGATGGGCTCATACTGTAATCCTATATCTGTATTGAGTGATTACATTCATGTGTCTTCAGGTTGTAAGTTAATACCTTCTTCTTTAGAAAATTCTTGGAAAAATTAGGGAAAATGAAAGAGTTTTCTTTCTTTCTAAACTGCTGCAAATATGCAGATGTTTATGGTTGTGATAGTGTGGTAATGTAGTGCTTATCATGTACTCTTTGCTTTTCCTTGTTGCCTTTTAGTGATTATTAGGAGAATGGTATAAATCTGTGCTGTCCCCTGCAAATTTCTCTTTTTTATTAAGGAAGCAAGTGTCAGACTTGAACAGCGACACAAAGCTTTATCTTCATTGAATTTTATTTACCAGTGTGTTTTCAGCAGTTCACATCTGGCTAGCACTTCTGTTCATATCCAGTGAAACCTACTCTGCGCTAAGATCAAAGGCATAGTGAATCATTATTCTGATTCACTGACCATAAGAAGTCATAAAGATATTCTTATGACAGTATGGCAAGGACAAAAAAAAAAAAAAGGCTCAGCATAAATCATATATAGAGTTGTGATTATAACATAATGACAGATGATGAAAATTAAACCCATTCCTAGAACATGACTGTAAAGATTTATATACACTATAGTCTGTTACAGGTAATTTGCTTGCTCTCGTTTGGTGGTGGGGCCTGTGAGGTACGCAGCCAGGCAGAGGGGTGGGTTATGTCTCAGGCACTTGCGGGAGTTCAGCTGCTGTTTCATTCCTTTAAACCTTTGTACCACCGACCTTACTCTCTTCCCCAGTTTAGACCAGACCCTGAGATTTGTAGAATCAAAGAGCAGTAAAAGGCACTGGTACACCCTAACACAGTGGCAGTCCTGCTGTTCAACCTTAAATTTTTCTAGGCACCCAAGTCTTCCTTTGTACTTTCACAAAGAAAGTTTCCTTTCCACTTTTTCTGAGAAAACACTAAATTAGAGAAGTGCACACTACTGTACATACAATTTGGGGACAATGACAATGTTTGTACCAATATTCAAACTTGGTATTCCTACTCTGTTTCTTACAGAAAATGTAATCAGCCAAACACTACAAAAGTACTTGTCAAAGTTAGTCAGAGTGGTTGTTTCTCACAAAGTTTTGCATTGTTTGATAGGATACTGTGTGTTGTTTTATGTACATCTGTAAGAACAATATAGAAGACATACTGTTAAAATAACATAAGGGATGGGATTATGCGTAAACCCAGTTACAATGAAAAAGCTAGGTTTTCTCAAATACTTGTATCTACTTGGTCAGCAGAACTCCTCAGAACTAAGAACATTCTTTAAAAGCCCAAATACCACAACTATAAATTCTCAGTCATATGAAAAATATAAAAGTAAAATAAATGAGAAACAAATATTTCCAGAAATACTTTTAGTGCTTCTGATTGAAAAGATATGTTTTGCAAAGATGGAAGCTCAAGCTGGTCAAATCTATGAATTTATCTTTTTAATGACTAATTATTTTTTAAGATGCTAAGGTTTCTTTGATTTAAAATTCACTGAGTAATAATATGGTGCATCTGGATTTTTTTTATATTACTCTTGAATTTCATTTTGCAGTACTAATCTGGTATGCTTTAGTGTTGGGGGGAAAAAATTTAGCATCTCAATTTTGTTAATTTCCCCATCCACACAATGCAAAATGACACTCATTTTGATCTGACAACTGTGTCCTGCACTCATTTTAGGAAGCTCAGCCTTCCTTTAAGCATTTGATCCAAGCCCAAAGGCAATAGGAGAAGGACTCTACAGGAGGACTGCAGCCTTTCATAACTGTTTCAAACATTTAGTCATGTTTTCCTCAATGGGTATGAATGCAGAAAAAGACATTTCTTAAAGTTCCACTGTTTAGAATAACTTTTTAAATACTGAATAATGTGCTAGGTTTTAAGAAGTATGTAGGTACTCCAAGTTTTCCAGAATGCCATTTAAAATGCCCTTTCAAACCCGTGGCATCAACCCCCCCAATTTCTTCTTCAAAAACTTGCCCATAGTCATCAGACATAGAAAACTTGCATGCAGTGAAAAGAATGTTCATTTAATGGTTGCTCTATTAAGCTTTATAGATATTTTTTAATTAGCTGAGAATTATTTTCTCTTTCTATTATTTTATAAGTGAAAAGAGCAAGTAATTTTAAATATAGACATTTCAAAACAAAAAAAACTTGAATCTTTCAGATTATGATTCTGTCTTTATTTCTAAACTCTCATTAAAGAAATGCAGAAAAGGAGAGTCACCACTTTCTGTCTCAAATACTGTGGTAACTGACTGTAGCATGTGAAAGGCAAGTCATGCTGTCAATGAGGGCAGTGCCTGTTGCTTCTCTTCCCTTGTGGGTTTTCAGAGGAAGAAAGGCCCAGGGAGAGATTTTTGCATCTCCATGAGCTGAGCCAGGACAGCAGTGGAAAACCAAGATCTGTCAGAGACAGGAACTATTCATTTGGTGGCAGATTATTTTCTCATTGAAATGTACTTATTCTTAGCTGTGGTCCACCTGAATTCACATTTTCCTGAGCTATGTCAGATCTGACCGAGGGAAGTACAGTTTCAGCAAAAAATCATAGTTTCAGGAGAAAAAAAGGATTTTGCATTTGGAATACGGAAGACAGTACATTGTCTAGGAAACAGGCCTCTGGGATCTCAAACTATCATCACTGAAGTGTGAAGTTCTAATTGCATTGCTTTTCATAATGTATCTGCTACATAAATATTATTCAATACCTGCAGATTTGCACTGGTGGGAAATGGAGAGGTTATAATGCAGGGAAGATTTATGCCCGCTAGATGCTGGGCTGTCATGATTAAAAATTTTCCACCCATTATGTGAATCCTATTGATCATCACAGGAAGCAGAAAAATGTGCTGTTCATTGATTTTGCGTGGCTACAGAATGCATTAGGCCTGATGCATTTGATGGGTAGGCAAGTTTTCAAAGGAAGCTCAGTTAAGCTAATCTTAGTTCAGAGGAATATGCACAATGGAGTAAGAAACCTTGTAATTGCAAGAGCGAATAGAGGAGTCGGAGGACTATATTATGAGCCATATCAGCATAAGAATTAGACATGAGCCTTCCCAAGAGACAACAGTAAAATGCATCAAGGCTTTGATGCTGTTTTTCATGAACGTAGCAATTACTGGATAAATTGGGTTTTAGCTTCTCACCCATCAGCCAAGATAGGGAACAAAAAGCAATTAGTTCTTCTGCCTCCTTAGCAAAGGGGGGTTATCAGGTTTTCATCGACTCCATAAAATAACATAGTGAAGAAATGAGTTTGAATCCAAAAGTAGAGCAGAAAGGGTACAAGGGAAAAGGGGAGAGAAAAGGAAAGAAAATTTGCAGGCAGAGGGAATTTTACGGTTGAAATTTGATTTCTACTGATTTGGTCCTTATTATCTCTGTCTTTTTATTAGCTTATGATAATGCTTAGAGTCGTCTCTGTATCACATGCTGCATTTCCTATGAACAACGGCTTTGAGCAAATTTAATCCCCAAAATAAATACTGTCAGTATCTAATGCAGGGATTAATTCCAATCTTGGAAATAGAGGGAAGAAAAGATTATTTTGCATCCCGACTGGATGCTATCTTCCTGCCATGTTACTGCAGTGTAAAGAGTTACCTCTCTGTAATAAATAAAATATTAGAATATCATGTACCTTTTGCTAGTATATTAACTCTTCCTCAAAGTCTGTGGCATGCAGACCCCTAAATACCTAGGTCACTGCTAATAGTGGAGCCTAAGCCACTTGGGTCCTGCAAAACTTTTGAAGGATACACATCTCTAAAAATCTGCACTAAATGTGTTCTTATTCTTATGTTCTAACTTGCTAGTTCTGGTAATTTTATCAAGAAAAAGGCATGCTAAAATTACAATTTATGGAGAATTTGAGAGCACTAATGTTTCCATTATATTAAAAAAAGTCTACCAAAAAAAGTATTACTAGCAATATTAATAAGTATTTTTAAATTGTAATGGATAGCTGTGTGTGCTTGCTCAAATAATATGTTGGTTTAGGTGTAAAAAAACTACATGGGTGCTATCACATTCTCATTGTTTTATGTCTTGCAATATCAGATTTTCAAAACAGACTTTTCTGTAACAATGGCAAAATTTAAAGGCACAGCTTCTTTAGCTTTCACATATCCCTAGGTGAGCAATAGTTATATTTGGCCTTCCTCATATATAAACAGTAACAAGTGAGGTTCAAGAGTTATATTATTGTATTTATTTGTGGTTAGTAACCTTGAGGCAAAAAGAAAGTTTTGGTCTTAGTACTGCAAAGATGCTATTAATTGTTAAGTATGAGTGTGAACTCTTTAAATAAAACAACAACACTGAACATATTTATATGATCATCATGAAAATCTTTCTAGGTTTGGGGATGTATCTTTTACATAGAGAATATATGATCAAGTCAGATGGTTTTGGTCCCACTGAGTTTGAACTAGCAGAACTTCTCTTTGTGCATCCAGCTAAGACCATGCATGTAGCATGGTAATGTCTGTAACAAAATTTGGAATTGAAAAGGTTGTTATGGAATGCTTTCACTCTTTTTTGATCTCCCTTAAATGCACAGTTCATTGCAACTATTTCATTTTACCAGCAGACTAAAAAAATTTCAGTTAAACAGAAGATTTTATCTGTGACTAAGTCCTGCAAATGTTTGAAGGGCAACTCCTGAGTAAGTCCTGCAAAGATATATCCCATGTATATGAAGCTTTGGAGAACTGGAATCCTAAACTGTAAAGATGAAGCAAACCCTCGTACGGTAGTTTAGTTTTCTACTACTTTCTAAACCTAGCAGTATCTAGGGGATTAAACCAACAGCAACAAAACCAACATTGTAACATAAAATGTCAGGATTTGAAAGAATGGGATATCACAGAAGGAACAACGATCATAGCTCTGCACTGAGGTCTTTAGCCATACAGCCCAGAGGATAGATTCACTCTTGTCTGGAAACCAGCCCAGCTCAATTTAAAAGACCAGGTTCAGGAATTACTCAGATACAGTGTGTCTGGCTAGACTGGAGCAATTGAAATATTTGCCCATAAAGTTGCTTAACAGACAACGTATTCATCTTTTGACAGACCTTTCATCAATATTATTTGTTTACTCCTAAAGCATCCAATTACCAATTAAATGCTATTAAAAGGCTTGCATTACTTTTTAATTTATTTAATTCTGCTGTTTCCCCAGGAAGATGTCACAGACCACACACCTTAACTTTTTCCAGCAGGTAAATCTGAACTTTAATTCTGTACTGTGCATCAAACTGGATGGGTAGAAATACTGTGGGATGACAAACAAGCATATCCAGAAACCCAGGCGTAAAACAAAAAAAAATTGCTGATAGATAAACCACCTGCTAGCTTGAGGTTCTCTGCTGCAAACCTGAGGGTTCCCATTCTCATTTCGCACAATGTTTCATGGTGGCAGCCTCTGTGATCTTAGGCCCGTAGCAGCCACTCTCCTGACCACATTCTGCACTTTCACAGTAGTTGTCAAAACTCATTGCAAGGCAATTATGGTGATAAGTACTAAGACGAGGGAAAATTAAAGGGAGATGATGCTGAAGCTGTAGGGTATGATCTCACTGACCTCCTGTGTGGTTGTTAAGAGGCACAGAAAAGAGCTACATAGCCTTGCTGTTTCATAATTTTTGTCATAAGGTTTATTTTGCTGAATCCTAAGAGCTTAATTCTCAGGAATAGGAAGTGAGTAGGTCACTTGGCTCCTACACTGCAGGGTGTATAACAAAATGGAGGAGGGGGGGAAGCAGCTCTGAAACTAGACATGAACATTTCCATTTTGTGCAGCTAAATACAAAGAATTTTTGTTCCTGTGAATCCTGTGAATGGGAGCTGGCAAACATCATAGCCAGTGTGGTAATGGGCTAGACTGCTGTGGCTGTCAGCAGAAAGAAGTGAAAAAACATAACAATTGTCTTTTAAATCATCCTGCTGGAATAAGTCACTGTTTATCCAAAACTGAAGGCTTCTGCCTCTATGCAATCAAGCTCATCTACAAAATGTGTGCTGCACACCCTTCAGGAGATTAAATAGCTTTTCCTCTGACATGACTTTATAAAGGAACAATGTTTAGGATGAAAAGCCAGAGAGATCAATATTGTTTTCAAGAGGGGTAAAGTGCTGATATTATTTATTTTTACAGAAAAAAATGATGAACAGGTCCAAAATTCCATGGATTCAAGGGGAATTTCTCCCAATATCAGTAGTTTTGGATCAGGCTTGAAACACCTTCAGTGGGCAGGTAGTGCTATGTCACTGGAAAACACAAATCACTGCACGAGACCATGAAAAATCCACATGAAAGAAGAGAAGTATTTCAGTGAGCTACGCAGAATCCATTTTAAGGCCCAAGGTTATGCTCATTATTATACTTCACAAAGTATGGATAGTGTTACACTGCCCAGTCACCAGTGAAGACATGCCTCACATGAGTCTTCTAGCAGGGAGGGATTCTTACCAATTTAACCAGGACAGAGGAGAGGTGAAGCAGCAAACAATATAATTATGACGGGAAGAGAAAGTTAACACACAGTTTAAACTGAAATGAACCATTTCAGTCCTTCTCACAGAATTTGTTCTCTGGGGACTGCAGCCGCTCACTCCCTCTGGATCAGATCTGGTTACGGTGCCATGAGAAAATCCATGCATTGCCAAGTTTTTGGCAACTGTTTTGCAATACAGCTTTCACCTTTTCTTTCCTAAAACCTCGTCTCTTCCCACGCCCCCTCTGCCCAACTCCCATTACTCAAATATTTGCTATCGTTATCTAATACATCTGCTCAGAGCATGCACCAAAATATAGTCACGTGTTTGGCAGGGTCCTTGGAACACAGGTAGAATGAATTGTTGAGAAGTCCTAAATGCCTCAAGTGTTAAAACAGCTTGTATCCATCTCTGTGACTTTCTTGTCATTTCACATATATAATCTGTGGTGTTTTCTTTCCTTCAGGTTTACATCCTGGGTGTATTCCACAATTATAGAAATTACTTTTATTCACAAAACACTGCTATAAAATTTCAAAAGTTTTTAGTTGTATATGTTGTCTTTTTCCTAATTTCATGATCCATCACACAATATTTTAAACAAAATATTGCTTATTTAGAGACAGCTACATTCTAATAAGCACTGAAAAAATGTTATCACATTTTCATGGCTGGTCATGTGTGTTTTTATGTATTATTTGTATCACAAATAACTTTCATTCCAGGAATCATCCTATTAGATATTTGCTATTTAATGATAAAAAGTAAATTTTCACATCTAAAAGTGGTTTGCCTCCCTTTTGATGGAAATTTAGGTTGTTTTTCAATTTCCATTAGATCTCCTTTTTCATTATAAACCATGGTTTCTTTTATTTCATACTGCCAAATGCAGTGGAACAAAACTAATTTCAGAGAATTAAGTTCTATTTAGATTCATTTTAATTTTATTACCACAGTGCCCATAGGGATTGCCTTTTTTTGTGTGTTTGGTAAGAGAAAATAATTTTTTAATATAATATTATAATAAATGCATAATAGAAAACAGTGAAAGCTGTATGAATGGGGAGGTGGGAGAGAGAAACAAATAAATATATATATAAGTTGCTAAAGGTATTAAAACCAGGTGCTAGCTATTTACTTACCCCAAAATTAGAAAAGTTAGCTACTGATGATAGTTGAACATGATTTCCATGCCGTTATCATCTCTAACACGTGTCCATCTGGCTTACTAGAAATCTACCTTGGTGAATGTGCCTGCAGTGCTCTCAGGAGTGCATCATGCTCCATGCTCTGCTTCTTCCCCATTTAAATGCTTGCTTCACTGAGCAGCCTACCTGAGCAAATGGATTTGGGTTGACCTGGCAAGCACATCTCCAGCTGTACCTGCAACAGCCTTGGCAGGAGCTGCATCTTCAAGCTCTGGGCTACAGGTGTCTGCGGTGACCCTCAAAAGGAAATGTGGGAATATCCACATACTTGATTGTCTGACCTTGCATTTGCCGTGGCTCTCTACTGAAGATTTTAAGCACTGTATACGACTTTAATTTCTTTAAAGCATTTAAAAAAGAGCTAAGGTTTAATACCTCCTTTTGTCCTTTTCTGACCTGCATCTACCATGAATTGCTTAACTAACTCATTAGGGCCCTAAGCCAATCAGATGTCCAAGCCAACCGTCGCGTTAAGACCCATTGAAAGGACTAGGACTATCCAGGCCTAAAACCACAACATGCTCTTTTCAGTGCCTGAATACCTCAGGCAACACAATTTAAATTTGGGGTTAAAGTTAAGTGTATTTGAATAATCTGACAGACTATTTCTTGATTTTAGAAATATACACAGTTCATTGCTTTCCTGCAAAAAGAATTAGTGCTACAGTTCCTCTTTGATTTTTATTAGAAATTATTTGGAGCCTTCTAACATAATCATCTCTAATTTACTTTAGGATGTCTCTATTCACCTTGTTATCTGGATTCTTTCTATTTAGCCAAAACTGGTGTTAAAGTCCCCAGCAAATGTCACAGAGCTCTACTACTTCTTTTGTCTCTTGCTGTCAAAACTTTCTTTGGAGTATGAGATTTTACTGTTCTCTTGTTTTACTTGTTACTGGTTTACTTTTTTTTGTTAGTGAGTGATAATTGAATCAAAGAGTGCAGTGGCAGAAAGAAGCATCATTCTTACTTTGGAAAGTTATTCTTTGGAATAAGGTTTTGTAATATTTTCTAAGAAAGGAACACAGTAACCAAAAGGACAGGAAGTAGACCTGCTGTACGAATGTAACATACAACTAACAAAATATAGAAATCAAAATAATAAAAGGTAAATTGTAAAACTAACCTTACTTTATCTCCTTGGGACAAAAATAAAGTAGGAGTATGACTTACTTACATTAGGAATTTTCTTAGCAATTGCTAACACTTTTGTTAGTGGCTGTGTGCCCTATACAGTGTATCAGTTTTTGCTGGTTAATGACATATTAAATTCCAAATGCCGTGGAATAAATCTGGTCTTCCCTGTAAATAAGATCAAATGGATTAAAAGAATGCAGGAAGAGTAAAAGATGTTGACTGGAGAACAAGGAGCCTATTATGTTTCCCATCATGGAAAAAGTGAGATTCCATATTGTTCTGTTCCCCCTTTTCTCTTGAAAAGGAAAAAAATCCTTTGTTGTTGTTTTGTTGGGTGGTTTTTTTTTGGTTTTGGTTCGGGGTTTTTTTTTGGCTTTAATTTTTAAACATTCTCTGCCTATCGCCCATAAAAAAAAAGGCATGAATAAAAAAATTTTCATTTCAATAATTTTGACCTTTGTTTATGACTCCTTTTTCCAATGTTTTGTTCACACATAAACCAATATTTTCCTGTGAAAAGGTATGTTTTATCCAACCAACAGAAAGATCTCTTCATCATAGAAGTTTAACTTCTTCCATCTCTATACGGCCTCGAGCTGGTTTCCCCGGGATCTGCATGACAGCCTAACCTGTTCCTCCTGTGGAATGCAAGAACTTTAAAAAAAGATGGAATAGTGCCTTGTAATTCTGTTACACAGCATCTGTATGCGAGAATAAATGTAGACCTTTTACATGAGTGAGAAGGAGCCAGAAATCTAAGGCCAGCAGTATTCGCTGGCTCTCTTGGCAACACCTGTGCCAAACCTGCTTACTCAGGCTTGAGGCAGGCACTAGCCTTTATGAGAGGAAGAAAGAATTTAGCCTTTTCTTCATCTTCACAAAAAGTTTAGAAATCCGTCCAGATGGGGGAGTAATTGCTATACGTGCTGTTAACCACCTTTTTTAAAGTACCGAAATAACCTTGCAAACCCTTTTTTGCAGAACCATGTTGATTATTTTGCAGTAAATCACAGTCATCAAAATAAGCTCTGCATTCTTATAAAACTTTTCCTATTATAAACTAGGTATATCAAAGATGTAATCTAATAGACAGATGAATCAATCAATAGTGTTCTCAGGAATTCTATGGGTCATTTCTTTGACATTCTTCTACCACGTTCTAAATTCCAGAAAGTTTTACCAGATGTCGGTAATATAAGGGTATTGCACATTCTGTTCATCAGCCATGGAGCCACACACTGCTATTAAATGTGTAATTTATGTACTGTTTCATAAGACCTATGTAGATGTTGACTGAATGTTCATATGTTATATTTCTACTTCAGTATGTTGCAAAGAAAGCTGTTTCACAAAGGAATTTCTTAGGGTTTTTTGTTCTCTGCTTAAATTATTTCAGAAGCCAAAATTCAGAGATACAAATTAATATGTTTGAGTTAGATATCTGGTATCTGACTGAGCGTACCTGAAGAGTTATTCCCCTTTTTCTGAGAGAACTTCAACCTGATTTTCTCTGTATCCAGTAACATTTTAAAACTATAGTATTTGAAGTTATTGGCATTGGCAGGTACAATAGCAAATTGGAAGAGCCATAGGAAGGATCTTACAGCACTGTTGTAATTTCACCTTTTTAATATAAGAAGATAATTCCCTGCTGCTCCTGCATGTTTACCCACGTGTTCTCGGGTACAGGGTATTCCGGATTTGTTATGACTGTAGTTTATGGTGAAGTATAAGATTTAAACTTTAGTTTTCTTATAGGAAGACAGAATTTCTCCCTTTGCTTATAAATCCTTGGCACAGTATCTCGCATGCCTGCATCTAGATGAATCAGGTAATTTTACAGACTGATTTGAAATTTCAGATTACAATTAAAACCATGTAGAAATTACATGCACTAAGAAGCTGGTCTAGTCCTATCAACTTTCAAACACTTGTAAGAAGGATTCATTCCTCTCATATTTTTTTTGCTCATACTTTTTTTTCATTCTCTATGGAGAGATAAACTGTTAAATTCAGTTTGAAGATACTTTAATGGGTTACCATAGTAACATTTACCTGTTCCACATACAGAGGGGTTTAACAGGATTTAAAAAGGAACACAGCACTGTCTAATTTTTCCATTTGCTGGAAAATTTAGAGCCAAGTTTTGTGACATAGAGAAAAACACTACAATCTTGAACTCTTCTAACTTTGTATGAAAAATGCAGGAAGGAGGTGGTTAATAGATAAAACACTGCAATTGCACCTTGGAGAAAGGTAATTGTGAAGTGAAAACCCCTGCATCAGCACAACCAGGTTTTGATAAATTTTCTTTTCAGATGATCAAGGCTCAGCATTGACCTGTTCTTCCTTTCCATTATTTGTGCAGCTGCTTGTGCTCCTATTAGTGATTATTAGTATTTACAGCCTATCTACCTGATTTACCAGTGTATTTTAGAAAATTCCCTGCATATAATACTTGCAAAATAGATCAGAAGTTTCAGAGTGTGTTTTAGAAAAGGTATAAACTCTTACTGTACAGTGACTATCATGTTGACTATATAATACAATTTTTTAAATAATTAAACTGTTCAGATTAGTTTTTCTCTCTGCTTGATTGTAATGAAGCTTTATGGGTAGCTGTAATTAACCTCTACTGATGTTAATTATGCATAAAGTTGGATCTTGGAACTGCTGACCATGCAATTTGTTAAATGGCTCAGGAGGTGATATGGATTGCGCAGTGTTTGTATGCACTTTTTTAACCTATTGTACAATGTGAAGCCAAAGTGGTGAGAGTTGTGCTTTGGAAAAAATATGCAGAATTTGTTTGCATAGTAAAAGTCATTGAAGCTCATTTATCTTGGAGCTAAAATGACTACAAGTTTCACCAAGACACCTCTGTAAGAGTCCTGCTGTGAAAAACTTCTTTGTAAAAGGTTATCAAGCCTAATTAAACTCGATTAAATTCCTCAAAGGACTCCTTTTGTGGAGGCCCAGTTCCACTAAGGGCCCATACACAGAGTAGGAACACAACTTTGTGTACTACCTTTACATTGACTTTACAGGTCATGGCAGTGACCTCATGAAATATGGAAGGGTGAGGACACAGTTATGTTCTGTTTCATGATAAAATGGTGTTGGCGTTTTAACAGGAAACTGCTCAGTTAGTTACCCTATGTAAAGCCTAAAGTTTATAGGTCAGTTTGTAAGATTTTTAGGAAAATTTCTCACTCCATTAGCCTACAGAGGATTAACTTCCATTAAGGATCAAAACAGTTTATCAGTGCACAGTTTGTCTAAGCTGCAAGCCATGTTAGAATTACAGACTTGCAAATAATTCTACAAACAGGCTAAAGCAATTAAAGTGAAATAGGCCACTTTCTGTTAAAATGAAGAAATTTTAACTGGCCATAAGCATATTCAAAATGTGTAAACCAAACAAACAAACAATCAAAACCAAACAAAAAACAACTACAAACCAAACAAAAACAACCAACCAAACAACAAACCCAACAAAACAAACAAACAAAAAACCCCCAAACAAAACCACAAAAACCTTCAAGTTTGTGGTTTTGTGTGTAAACAAATGCAGATTAGAACCCAGCGTAGAGGCTCTCTAGTAACAACTGATGGCTCAAGAATCCACCTCTATCAGAAGGAGGGCCGGAGCCTGTGGGGCCTCTGAAAATATCTTGCTTACCCTTTGTCTTTCTAGGTCTACTCCAGTTCTTCTGGATGGGAAAAATAGCAGGGGTTAAAAATGTTGGATTTGCGATAGTGGGCTTGTACTGAATAAACTCTTATGGTCCTCATGACCATTTAGAAGATTTACAGGGTTCCTTGGTGCAGAACTAATGCCTCATATATACACTTTCTTGCCATGGAAATATCCAGTGAGACCTTCCTCAGTGTAATTTAGAGTTCTTCTCTGCATGCTGACTAAACTGCTTCACTAGCACCATTGAAATAAAAGATCAATGCGTTAATATCACCTTTTCATATTAGCAAAGTTTCTTTCATTGGTAGTTTCTTTGAGTTGGAAGTAAAATGCCCAATGTCATACTAATATTAAGCCAATATCATCACAAAATCTATTCAGCTAAACATACTCTTAATATTTATTTGAACATTTAGTATTTTAGAGTACTTGTGAAGCAACAAGTTGAAAATGCAACTTGTGCCAGCAACATATTCCTTTAGATGAACTAGAAATCAGCATATCTTAAAGGTTGATAAGACTTCAAAAAGTTATTTTTGTCTTTGCTAATCACACCTCCTATGTAATTGCAGTGTGTGAATATAGTAGTGGGCCAAAGCAGTGTCATTACACGTGTCACAACAGAGGAGTTTGGCATTGCAAAGTGCAAAAATACCACACACTAAAAGTTGCTAAAGTTTTTTTTCCCTAAGTAGTTCCCATCTATAAACCTTGTCAGCAAGCACAAACTTTTACCCTAGTTGGTCTACTAGCAGATCTACAACCATAATCTAGACTGATTTCTTCCTCTACTCTGCCCTAAAATCTTGTAGTGTGCCTCAGATTGGCTTCCTTTGGTTTACAAGCAGTCACCTCTCGTAACATATGGCTGATAGATGGAGTTTTTCGTTTTAATCCCCACAAGTCTTCTTACTACCTATTTCCTAATCTTTGTAGAAAATATCACTGTTATCATACCAGTGTTCTACAAGCAATAACCTCAGTTCAGACCCTTTGTGTTTCCAACATACAAGTTATATGTAGCGTTTGCAGGCTTTTTTCCTGAATAACATAACAAAAACATGGACTTTATATCAAAGCACACAGACGAAATTTTCATCTAGCATTTTTTTGTACTTACATGACTTAAAGTATTCTTTTGCTCAAGCTTGACAAATATAATCTTCCCTATTTCTCCCCTAATCTTCCAGAAAAATATTGAGAAGATTTGTTTCTGGTACTACTTCTTCATTTATAAGTCTTGTATAAGCAGTTCTCGTGGTTCTCTTTCTGTTAATCTAATCAAATACAAGGTGCTCACCATCAATTTCTAAGCTGCTCACAGTCTATTCCCGTTTTCTTACTATTCCCCTACCATTTCTTAAATAATCTCCCATTCATTAGAGAGGTCACTTGTCTGGCTCTCAACTAGTCCATGACATCAACCTCCTGTATTGCTGGATTCACATTAAACCAATTTTTCTGCTTTTTCTGTGACACTTCTTGTACCTCCAGGCAGTTATCTACAAATAAGTGCAAAGTTATCTTTCTTTCTTCAGTTCCATTATTCCACTAAAAGCTTACAAAAACTTCCTGAAAGTTTGAAATACTAAATTCTGCCTACCTGCTCTCCAGTACTGTCTTGTGCTTTTTGATTGGTCTGCCCATGGGCTGCCTCTTCTTTTATGCACTGAGTACAACTTCCCAGGGACAAAGATAGTCCTGTATTTTCAGACCAGATACAGTAGCCCAAGACTAGAACTGATTGTTAAGTAATCTGTGATACCTGTTAATGCTACCTAGCATATTACTGCTTTCTATAATTATATGTACAATACTTACAGATTTCATGAATGAGATAAACAGTATTCTCCAAGTGTTATAGCAGATTGTGATTTCCCCAAAGCACCTGTTTGAAGTTTCTAAGCAGATTTTTAATTTACCTTCTGTACCTTTGAGCTTGTTTTCAGATGACTTACAGTAAGTAATAGATTGCCTGGGGGTGTGGTGAAGTCTCCCTCATTGCAGGTTTTCAAGAAGATTCTTGACAAACACCTGTCAGTAAAGACATGGGAATAGATGACCTGAGTTTGGGGCAGAGGGCTGGTCTAGATACTGGATTCTTTCTGCCTCTCTGTTTTTATGTCTCCTTTTCAAAGATAAATGTCCCATCTTAAAAGTCCTGGCTATGGAAAGCGCACAAACAGGGAAACAGATCTTTCTGCAGAAAACATGTCTGTCATCACACAGACTAGGTGCTTGGATGCCAGAAGCTGTGTACGTGTCGGGTAAGGTACTCTGCCCTTCTTGGATTAGGTAGGTAGGCCAGATGCAGCATCATATTGAACAAGCTTGTTCACTTCCAGAACTACTTCAGGTGTCTCCATCCAGCAACGTCAAAAGTAGCATAACCCAGCTCTGGGCTTCAAAGACAGAGGAAGTTGGTTTCAATCCACAGGTAGGAATGCCATTTACTGGGGAAAAATTGAGTTGCTTTTTTTACAGCTGCTTAAGCTGCATGCCATGCTTCTATAGTCAAGCTCCTCGGACAAAGGAATTATTTTTAGTTTTCTTACACGATGTTCAAGAATGTAAATATTTTTTTATACAGGATCCTATCTGTGAAATATGTAATTAGATCACTGTCTGTTGCATTTAACTGTCTTTCCAACAGAGCTTTGCAGGGGAGTCTTAGGAGGTGTGTCGATCTGCTTCAGTCATATGAAATAAATCAGAAGTCCTCCCTAGACCTTGCTGAGTTCTGTCACTGGGGAAAAAAGGGGCCGAGATTTCACTGTGGTCTTTTATTTAGTGGTTTATAAAGTTGAATTTGCAACACAAAGTTGTTTTACTGATAATTAATTTAATGTTTCCTTTTCATGTTGACTTTTAATGTAGATTTGAATTCCAAGCTTCTGAAGCACTTTTGACCAAAACAAGTTCACTGTTTTTGATAGTCACGTGACATGACCATAAATCCTATCCATACTTGGCCAGAAACCTTTATTTTGTCAATACAATTCTTAGTAAGTATTACAAACAGAAGTTGAAAATCTGTATCAGCAATACTCGTACTAAGACTGGTTACGAGTTTATTCCGGTCTACCATAATTTGAAACGAAAAATTAAAAAATTTTTTTACAAGAGAAAACTTTGAAATAGTCCACATACAAATAAAGAAAAGAGAGAGTGGTGGTACTGAGTGTTTAGAACATACCATATAGGTGTTTAGATTTCAATTATTTTAAACATTAAAGTGTACTTTCTGTTACTTTTTGATATATATTGCCTCTTCCTACTACACAACTGACAAAAGATAATTATCAAAGACAAAATGTTGCAACTTTTCTTGCCAGGATTGTTTAATATCTCTTTTATCGACTAATTTGAGTAGATCCAAATTTAAGCCTAACTGTTTCCAGTAGTATTTGATTGACAACAGATTTATTGAAAGAGTAGGGGAGTTTTTTTAAATTTTTATTTTAATCCGCTATTATTTAAGAAAAAAATAATTAAATATGTTACAAGAAATGCCTCAGCTTGTCTCATCTGGAAATCACCCAGGCAACTTTCTGCCTGTGTTACTCTCACATGCATACGCTCACACTAGTGTAAACATCAATACCTCTAGTTTCCTTGCAGAAACATGCTGTATGTGTATGAATATTGTATGTAAAGGAAATGAGAATCAAATATTAGGCTAAGTTCTTGGGCTTGTCTAGAAAAAAAAGAAACGTAGGCTAAACTATCCTTGAAGCCCACAGTTTCATGTTCAAACAATAAAAGTCAAGCTACACAATTATTAAAACAAGCTTCTGAAAAATATTGTATGCATCTTTTAATATTTATAAGTTTTTTATGAATAGGTGATGTAGGATATATGAATTTTGCAAAACAACTGAGTCTACCTCAAAGTAACTGTTACTTTTCTACCTTTTAAACAAATATTTATTGCTTTGGTACCAAAAAGCCGCGATTTTTTTTACTTCAAAATTACTCTTCCATCACTACATAACATTTAATTTCTCTTAATGATCTTTTCAAAAATCACTGATGGGCATTAATTTGTTGCCAAAAGACTATACTTTAAATTTATCACACTGGAATGTGAGTTAGTCTAGACTCTTTCCCAAAGTTTGAGCCCACCATTATGATGATAAAAAAGTAACCTCTACAGAATTTTCTGTCTTCCAACATGGCATTTTCATGTCAGGAATATCGAGTCCAAATTAATTTGTGTTGGGGAAGTTATAGATTCTCAGTATGATGTAATTCATGTTACCTTTTCTGTCTTATAGGAGTGTTTTTTACAGAGGAGTTCTTCTAAATTTATAACCTAGTGTGGAGACCAAGAATAGGTCCCTACCACGAACCATTCTACCTCGAAGAGGTTTTGTCCTAAACCAATCCAGTTTTATCTATGCTACCAAATTTTTAAAAACCCTAAAGCACTCATTTACCATAAAATGCTGCCCTACCTGTGTAACCTTTACTCCTGTTTTTCCTGGCCACCACACACCTTTGACTTCAATAGTGAGAACTCCTCCCTATGGTTTCGTCTGTCAGGCCATCTCTAGTTATGGGATCTACTTGTCAGAAAGACTCGTAGATCCATGTAAGCTCTGCACAAACTGGGTCTGCTTTAAAAATTAAGGACAAATTAGTCTTACTACAAATCAAGTACAAAGAAAAGAAAAAGGAAAAGAGAAAAAGAAGGAGGGGAGGGGAGGGGAGGGGAGGGGAGGGGAGGGGAGGGGAGGGGAGGGGAGGGGAGGGGAGGGGAGGGGAGGGGAGGGGAGGGGAGGGGAGGGGAGGGGAGGGGAGGGGAGGGGAGGGGAGGGGAGGGGAGGGGAGGGGAGGGGAGGGGAGGGGAGGGGAGGGGAGGGGAGGGGAGGGGAGGGGAGGGGAGGGGAGGGGAGGGGAGGGGAGGGGAGGGGAGGGGAGGGGAGGGGAGGGGAGGGGAGGGGAGGGGAGGGGAGGGGAGGGGAGGGGAGGGGAGGGGAGGGGAGGGGAGGGGAGGGGAGGGGAGGGGAGGGGAGGGGAGGGGAGGGGAGGGGAGGGGAGGGGAGGGGAGGGGAGGGGAGGGGAGGGGAGGGGAGGGGAGGGGAGGGGAGGGGAGGGGAGGGGAGGGGAGGGGAGGGGAGGGGAGAGGAGAGGAGAGGAGAGGAGAGGAGAGGAGAGGAGAGGAGAGGAGAGGAGAGGAGAGGAGAGGAGAGGAGAGGAGAGGAGAGGAGAGGAGAGGAGAGGAGAGGAGAGGAGAGGAGAGGAGAGGAGAGGAGAGGAGAGGAGAGGAGAGGAGAGGAGAGGAGAGGAGAGGAGAGGAGAGGAGAGGAGAGGAGAGGAGAGGAGAGGAGAGGAGAGGAGAGAGGAGAGGAGAGAAAAGAGGAGAGGAGAGGAGAGGAGAGGAGAGAAAAGAGGAGCCATCCAAAATGAGCTCACAGTTTAAAAAAATTCTGGGCTTACTTCAGTAGTCAGGTTTAGGAGGTGAGGCATTCTGTCAGTAGGTATATGATAATGAAATAATGGCATTATAAACAAGAGTGACCAAATCCTTGGTATACCTCTGTCAATAGTTGTATACCAATTTACAGGTTTTGATGGTTGGGCTTGATGTTTTAATCTAGCCATCATCAATTCCAGTTCTGTTTTTATTAATCATACCAGTGATGTCTGAATAAGTAACGCCAGAGAAATTTGATTTAGAAGGTTCATATTAAAGAATAAAGTGTGCAAGTACAAACTGATGAATGGAAAGATATATATTCGTTCTTTTTAGGTAATATGTATTGCTGCATATGCCTTCAAGGTATCTGTTGAGCAATTTAGCTGTGTTTTCTGGCAGCTGTCACTAGTATCATCCATCAGAACAAGAGCTCTGGCTGACAACGTTTTGATGAGATGCTAAAGGGATGTGGATTTTAATTCTGGTCAGTTTTATATGACAGACAGTGTGACAGATGAATGCCAGAAAAATTCCGGACCATGGTAGAATTTGTTCAATTTCAAGTAAATAATTGGACAATTTTTCATGTAAAAGCAAAAGCTGGACTGTTGCTGTAGCTTGTGCACAGAATTGTTCCCAAGTTTAGAGTCCTATTTTACCACCTCTATTCAAGCAAATCATCATGGTTGGCATTGAGAGAGAATTCAGAGACTGCAAACACTGGACAGCCCTGAGATCTGAAATTTGTTGGAGCATCTTTTCTCTTTGCTTCCTCTTGGCCTCTTTTTTTCTTACATACAACGAAGCACCTAGATAATAGGTGTGAGAATGCATACTTATATCACCAAAAAGTGTGATGTAGGGATGAAAGGGCGGGAAGAACAACAATTACTTGCCTGCAAACACATCCATCATTTCCTGGAAAGAGAAGAGAAAGAATCATTGTGGGAGAGCTGACGGCATCCAGCCCTGACACAGGTATCTTTCCCTGTGCCAAATGAGGAAGTTAGGGTCCTTCATCTTCCTTTAGCCGCCTGACATATTTTTCCCCTCTGCTAGATACTCTAGTTTCTGTCCTGTCACTCAGCTCTTTGGCTACCAGGTTCAAAATCAGATTTACTTAGGAATCTAACAAATAGGTCTTTGTTAACCCAATTTACTTTGACTTGGTTACAATAAACTCCAAAGCAGATTAGGAAGCATCCACATGAGCAACTTGATAGGCTGGAGGAAGTGATGAGGATAATGACATATAACTGCGAGGACATTTTCATTTGCATCAACATGAGAAAAAAAAGAAAGAGAGAGAAAGAAAGATACTGTGCTTCATGCTCCATTTAAAACTAGGGATGCTGGTGCTATTGCTGACTGTGTCCTTTGTGTACCCATTAAGAAGGTGTCTGTTTGCACAGTCACAACAAATGTTTTAGCTGTATGGGGCAGACATAGATTACACTTTCACTCAGAAAGAAAAGATTTTAACACACCTGGAGATTCTCTGCAAGTGAATTTTACATCTCCAAAAATAAAAAATTGAAGCCATCACTGGTCTGGTATCAGCTGAAACATGGATAGCCTCGGGCTGTGTTTTCTATGCTTAGAATTTAAAACTAGAAAATTGCTGAGCTTCAGACTGTACCATCTCCTAAAGGTTTCCATTGTTCCAGCATGAGACAGTTTGGGGATTACTGGTGGCCTTTGCCAGTGAATGCAGCAGGGGGGACCCTCCTCTAACACTCAGAAATCCAAGAAGTTTCCGTGGTTCTGTCACACGCTGAATTTATTCGAAGCCTTTATGAGAAGAAGTGATATTTCCCTGCTGAAAATTCGTGAAACTGTTTTCCCCGCCCCTATAAGTCTTTGATAAGATAGCAAGATAGGACTGTTACACTGTCTGGCACTATATTTAACACGCAGCTTTTGTTTAGTTTAATCTCTTCTCATAGAAGTATTTGGTATCTAAAGATGTCTTGAATAAAAGTAAGTATTTCACCATGAAAATGAAAAAAGTGCTAAAAAATAGTGAGGAAAAAAAGGGAGGAGAAGGACCAGAATGCCCAGTGATTTCACCTGTTCAATATAAGGACTAATTTTTGGAAATGCTGATTACTCATACTGAAAAAACGTAACCAAACACACCTAACATTTCTGAAAAATCTTAACCTACTGTATAAATTTAATTATTTCCTCATGAGTATTAGTGCAGAGTTTCTAATAATGTTTTTGTTTTTAACGTAACAGACAATTGGAATCTATCTTGTAGAAAGCATTCTGTCTTGTGTCTCTCTTGAACCAAATTTAAATTAATGAAGTTCTTATAAGGATAACTGTAACAGACATTGATTAAACCAAAATGAAAAACATTTTAAAAATAGTCAGGATGTTTGGGTCTTCCTTTGAAATAAAAAACCTGTGTGTTTAAAGTACCCAATGTACTGATTTATTCCATGCAGAAAATATGCTGCAACCTATTCTGAATTATTATAAGTAGGTGAAAACTGGAATTTCTGTCAGGTTAGAAATTGCGTTTTCTGATTTTCATCCTGAATTAAAATGGTAAAAGTAGCAGAAAAGAAATTATTTCCATAGAACATAAAATTCCATTTCAGGTATCTACAATCTATGGGTCTGCGCAAATGAAGCTGCCTCCCTTTATAAGAGAGTGATAAAAAGGATGTGTATTTAGGTTGGTTTCTTCCAGTTGGTATGCAAGGACTCTGTATGACCTGTAAGAAGACTTCTGAGATGAGGTGACAGACAGAAACAGCCTGGTCAATGTGTTTGGGAGGGGAGGAAATAGTTTCTCTCTGGTGAGTGTGCCCAGCATGAAGAAGGTGTTGGGGGATGCAAGGATGTGAGAGTAGGGGAGGAAAGAGTAGGACCGGGAGGCCAAGTCTTAGGGTAGCAGGAGGAGGAGCCTTTGCTACAGGTGTCTATCACTATACAACCCAGGAAGCCACAGGAAGCTGCTGAATTAGAAAATAACACTGGAGAGACTAACTTACCCTTCAAGGACAAAATCAAGACAGGGTGTTTTTCAAATCTTTTTAATATATCTTTCCACCACATTTCCTATTTAAACCAACACCTTGTTCTAGTTTATTACTTTAGTGTTCTGATAAATATGTTTTGATATCTTTTGGCACGTTTGCTTATAAAAAGAGAAAAAAAAAAGTGTGAACAGTTGGTGGGTGAGCAGGTGGCTAGGGCTACTCTGCTAAACTGTTTTTCCCAAGACGCACTGAGTCCTCATCCTCATCATCCCTCTGAGACATCATAGCAGATCACACCAGCACCAAGTAATACCAAAGTGACCCGAGCTAAAAAGTAATGATGACAATCAAACTCCAAATTTGAACTTTGTAATCCCCAAACTCAGTAAATGAAAGGTTTTCCACAGGAAGCTGTTCAGTACATTCAGTCCTTCCTCTTTCCCACCTCCCCCTCAGTTTTTCCTTCCTTTTTTCCTCTCCTTTCTTTCTCTCTTGAATACTATCTATACCATACACAGTGTGTTTCCATTCTTGCCTGCAGAATGTCCCATTAAGGCTGTAGCGACGGTGCCCTTTGAAACAGCTCCAAGTCCTCCCTCTGAGATACTGGGAATCCATTATGAACAACTTCATAAAGCGTGAGCACAGAACAAGAGGCTGCCTCGCTTTTAAGAAAATCATAAATGCGTGATTGCTTTTCATAACAATGGTACCAACATTCTTTCTGTACCTTTGGAAATGGGGAAAGGAAAAATTAAAATAGTAATTTTTTGAAAGAGGGATCTTATATGGAGACCAGCTAATCTACTTGATATATCACAGACTAAAAAGTCTGTACAAAGCAAGCAAGAAATATAAACAAAAAAGCCTTCTCAAGGTTGTTCATTTATGGTTCACTGGTGCAGAGGTATATAGTTGTGAGTGAGTAGATATGAGAATCTGTTCAGATAATTTAGTTTGGCAAAGAAAACCACCTCCCTAAACTGTGCTTTAGGCTGGATCTCAACATCTGTGAGCTATCCTATCTCCTTAGTAGTTTTTTAATAAAGGTGTAGGATCACTAGAATTTTATGAGAATCTATAAGACTAATTCTTATGATGAGCTTCTTGACCATGCAAACCCCTATATAGGAGCAACTTTGCTAGCACCTTCAGTGTGCAGAGGAGTATCTCAGAACTGTACAAACCCTCTTTTGATTTCTGCAGGGACATGACAGAAGTGGGAGGTTTCCATTTGTTAGCAGAGAGGTCAGCAATGTATTAGGTTTGTTATATTTTTTTCTCCAGTTACTTAAAATCTCTTTCAGTATGAATAACACTCAGTACAGTTGTCAGAAATACAGCATATGCCAGAAGGTTTGAGATAGCTGGGCAAATGGGCAAGAACCAAAGGGCTCACAGCAGCCTACAGCCATCCCATTTAGTGTGAACTTTGTTAGCTGATGCTGAGTCGCTTCCTGCCAGAATGGTAAGTGGCCACTGGGAGAATGGTAGCCGTTCCCAACAAAATGACAGTCTTAGCAGTAGCAGCTGCCATGAAGTCTATACATTCCAACAAAATATTATTTTATTCATAAATTTGTAAACTGAATGATACATCCTAGATAAACTTTTTTCTGTGGAACTTGTTTTTTTGCAACATTGTCACTCAGCTATGGGAACAGAAAGAAATAACTGTTTGAGTATTGTTACGCAGTGTTAATATTTTTTAAACATTTTTATGGCTGAATGGCTCAGAATGCAAACGGAGTTGCCTGCAAAATTGGATGTTAGATCTGCCATGCTCTTACTCACGTACCTTTTGATACTGAAGTACCTAGAAGGGCAGTTCTCTTGTTACAATCCATGACTTTTCCAGACCACGTATAGTTGTACTGCTCACCATAAGTAAACCCAGACAAAACAGTCACCAACAAAATTCAATTGACTATTATAAAGAAATTAAAGTTGGTTAATGAACTGTAACATTAAATAAACAGTTCTTTTCTGGTCATAAAAAGGGTGCAAAATGATAAGTTCATATACCTCAGAGTTTTAGTGGGAGAGACTTATTTTCAAAGATGATTTGGTCTTTGTCTTAATACATTCTAAAATACAGACACAAACTTACTAACTTCAGGTTACCACCACCTTCAGAACCACTCAGGAAGGAGTAATTCAGTGGCATTCAGATTGGGTAACTTTACTCAGCTAATGTCAAGGTCATATTCATAACGTAGGGTATGGTAGTTCTCTTGGCTTTTCGTTGTTTTCTTCTGAAAGACCACCGAAGTTTCTTAGAGAAAGGAAAAGATCGTTTTTTTTCATAGCACTAAGTAGCTTGTTTTCTTTTTGTTCTCAGATGTTGACTGTCTTCACTTTATTGTGCAGAAGCAATGACATTAATGCCACCTTTTTGCTTTCAGAAGTGAAAGGCAGGAGGGGGAAACTCAGCAGCACTGGCACCCAGTGGCTCAGGATCCTCTTGGCTTAGCAGATCTCTTTACCTGCTTTACTTACTAAGACAAATTTAAAGGCCATCCACCTTTGTAATTTAGCTAGCACAGGTGCTTTCAAGAAGGTCCATAAATATATTTCTGTGGGAATGAAAAGTACATTTCTGTGAGGACCACAGGAACGTGATTTCAAATAGAAAATACCCTCGTTTTAGAATTCCTTCAGGGGTCAGGGAGAGCAAAGAAAATATTGCATGTCCCAGTGGCTGACTTTGAAAACCTCCTTCCATTCTTGCCCTGCACGGTACCCATGTCAGCACTTGATGTGTCTTCATAGGTCCACAGGAGACAGACATGCAGTTAAACTTGTATAAACCAATTGACAAAGGTTAAGAAGATTGAACCAGGCTTGCTGTTGCATCACAGCCAAGAGTCTGTTGCTGTTCCTATAGATCAGCTGCTATGAAAACAATTACCTAGGCTTTACAGTGACTAAGAATATTTTTTACTTACAGTTTCTAATTTTTCCCATTTCTGTGCTCTTCACCAGCAGTATTTGAAGCCTGTGATATGCAGCATTTACCTTGTTTAAGAACCATCGTTGCCTGCTGGGATACTCTTATTACAGCCTTCACAACACCACCTGGCATTTTACAGCTTGAATTCTGCTCAGCCAGTCTAACCACAGATTTAAATAGAAAGAGAAGAGTAATGAAATCAAAAGGCACCCTTACACCTGCGGCAGCCAGTTCATCACTTAAAGTGACAAGCTTTACCAAATCAGTTTTTCAAAAGGGTGCAAGGGTAGGACTTTTAACCTCTGATCCACAGATCCTGAAGACTAAATTGACTATGGCCACAAGGTCCGTTAAAGATGACTGACAGTGGGCTTACATTTACTGTACACACCTCCCCAGGAAAATAACTAAAGACTCTCAAATGAAAATAAAAATTGAAAACTGCTGGCACAAGGTAATATTTCAGTTTGCTTTAGATCCGCTGATCTGACTGGAAATGTGCTGCACCTGGAGCCTTTTGTAATACAAAGAAAGTGCAAAAATACTGCCATTTTCTCAGTCTTTCTATAGCTCTCCTTCTCTTCTTTCACTCAGCATTTTCTGAGTAAGAGTCCACTGCCCCATACCACTACACCACTTTTCCAGTGTTTTGTTCCTAAGTATTTGTCTCACATCATTCTGGACCCACATAACTACCTATTCAATCTTTGTGATGCTTTTAGAACAGTGTTTATTGGTGACATTAATCTGAAAGTATGCAGCAGTTTCCCAGCCGGTTGCCTGGGAATTCCCTTCTCTGGGATCATCCCTGGATAGTGGTTTGTTATTGAAGGAAGATCAGCTTCATGTCTTCAAGCCCGGGGGACAGCACCATGTGGAGGGGAATGGGCACGCGGAATAAGGCAAAGCAGCAGTGCTCTTTCCTGAGCTCCCTCCAGCAAGTGGAGCCCTGAAAGAGACCTCTCCTCCTCTCACGGGGATTCACTGGGTCTTGGGAAGCCTTCACCTTGCACACCCTGCTCTTCCACTTGGGAAGCCAAGCACAGGGACTGGAATGGTAACAAAATACAGCTACTGGCCTCCAAAATATAATTAGAAAATAAAAGTTGAATTGTAGTTTTCAGAGAACAGTGAAACAGGTGTTCCATTTTTTGCAGAGATGGCCACAGAACTGTTGTATTAGTGTGACACACAGAAGACTCGTATCTTTATTTTGCACCTCATTTGTTTTCTAAAAAATGAGTGGAATACTGTAATTGCTGGTCAGCATTCATCTAAAACTTCTGCGCTTCAACAGCTACTGAGCATTGGTTGTTATTACAGCTTGTTACATTTTCATTCCTTTGGAAAGTTTTCACAGATCGATAAATAAGCGTCATAATAGCAGGAGTCCCTGGACATCTGTAAGGACCTATTTGCAATTTGTGGAGCCAGCCATATCACCAGGTTTACTTCTGGAGAATGGCATTTTCACTTAAGCTGTGCAGAAAATTTTCAGTCATTGTACTTGAGGACTGTTAATTGTTTGCACAGTTAATTAAACTATGGGTGAGGTACTCTGTGAAATATCCATGTGTAATGCACATATTGACTGTTTCAAGGTGAATACTTTTCTAAATCATGAGCTATTGAATGTTGACTCACTGTGGTCCATTTTCTCTAGTTGGCTTGAAGCTTCTCTCCGTTGCTTGTTATGATAGAAAGTGGTTTTTTCCCCGCTAAAAACATTACTGTCTCCAAATATGAACATCAATGGGTGTTTCAAGATCATTATGCAGGAAAGAGACTCTCCTGAGTACGCATTTATGTCGGTAATTTGTTCGCGTTCACCTTCTCTCTGTGTTAAACAGCCCTTGGGCCTGTGGATGAAAGCCTGGTGGTCTCTAGTGTACCTGTCACTCATGTAAAAATACAGCAGAGGACTCTGTGTCTCATGGGGTCAAGGCACTGCTTTCTTCCAGGACACTGACTGTGTAAGCAAAGGTTTTAGAAAGTTGTTTTTCTGTATGAAATGTCGACCAAATTATATTTTGTTTGGTAAACATCTGCAAGCTCTGCGAGAATTCTCAGTGTGTAACACTAGTCATAAGGTTTAATAAGTTACCTTGGCTTCATGTGATGTGATAAATGCTCAGTGACTTCTCAGGCACTTGCAAAGCTTGTCATTCCATTCAAAGACACCATTCAAAATATCCTTCACATCATAGCATACATTTAGAGGCAGACTGACGAGGAAAACTAGCTCCCAGACGATATTTCCTTACTCATTATATGTTCAGAAAGAGCTATGTATTTGAAGAAATTAATTCAATCCTGTAGCTTGGTAAAATCTCTTGATAATCCAGGCTATGGTTTGAGCTACATATTTAAAGCCAAGCCAGGGAATTTTTTAGTCCATACTGGATGTCTGTGTATTTCTGTATGACTCTGTCCATTGGTCAAAATCAGATGTAGGATCATATATGGGACACACATTTTTAGCTGAAACAATTTTAAAAAGAGACCTCCCTAGCTTTAAGGGATTTTATCTTGAGTTGTAGTAACAGAAGTAGTGAGAGTCAAACCCCAATAACAATTCAAGAGACATAATTCTATAAAAACTGATTCCACTTTATTTCAATGGCTTTTTTCCCATCAGCATGAAAAAAAAAGTTTTCCTCTGTGAATTTAAGCAGCATTTAGACGATTTAAACCTATCTATTGAATGATAATTGCTGCATTCAAAATTCATGCTCTCTTCATCACACATTAGCAATAAGATAAGAAAGAAAAGTGTTTGGAAAAGCGCAGATACTGCTGGGTACCACTCCACTGAGACAGAAAGGATGGCAGAATCTATTGCCGAGGTGTACAGCGCAGGGAAAGTAAAACACTGTCCATGGTTTTCCAGTGTCTGTTTTTAATAAGAAGCTGAACTCCTGCCCTCAGGAAAGAGATGTTAGAGAAAAGCAGCAGTCTATGTCTCTGTCCTTCCTTATTTGTCCTACAAGCCAAAGTGCTGAAAAAGACTGTTTGGTGTAACCTGTTGTTCAGCACATCATTGGAGCAGTTATCTATTTCCAGAGTTAATTCTTAAAGGCAGAATTGGTAGAATTGCACAGGCAAAACAATCAATCTGCAAAGTGCTCTGCTTGTTAGGCAAAAAATTGAATTCCCTCCAGGCCGTGTTGGGAGATGGGAAGAACTCTCTACAGACTGTAAAGCAAATTTTCTTTCTTTGGCTGCTGCAGGGGGGGAAGTTTACAGCTTCACAGGCCTCATCTCCATTTTTCCTTCTAACAGAAAATTATCATTAATGATATGAGCTCCTGTTGTTTTCTAGACACTTTCAGAACTATGTTTGGACTTGATAATCAAGTAGGGAGGTGTAGAAATGGCTATTGAGAGATAAAAGTTAATAAGCAAAGGCAAAGATCAAAAGAAAACCTGAAATGTACAATTTCTGATCGCAGTGATGAAAAGTTAGGTTGTATTTTTTTTCACAGTCTTTGCTTATTAGCTGGTAGCTAGTCCTACTCATTATTTTCCAGAGTAAGTAAGTGTAAAGTTTTATTCTATCTGTCAATGAACTAAACTTTTAATTAACATTCATATTTGTCTTAAATTAAGACTAATGACTTCCAAAGGAATTGCCTACAAATCCTCAAACTTTTGAACAAAGACATGACAGAAAAACCACCAAGCTTTCTTTGAAAAACAGCCTTTCTATTAGAGTACAAAATAAAAAAAAAAAGCAACCTGAAACCGGGAAGCACAGAGTATTGATATTCACCATGAAAACAAACTGAAAAAACTTTAAATTTATGTTGACCTCAGAGGATTTTTGTTAGCAATTTCACACAGATTGGCAAATTACACTAATGAGTTCAGTACTTGGTCTCTAAACTGGAGGGAAAGTATTGGTGTTTAAATCAAGAGTTTTCTAAACTATAATATAAATTGTTTAACCTTACTTACGTGTTTTAGTACAAACAAATGATTGTTGACAATGACTTTAACAGAACATTGTCCATTTGTGCAGATTTGTTCTTTTCCTTCCTCCCCATCATTGTACCTGGTCAGGTTAATGGGTGTCAGGACGGCTTACCAGGATCAGGGCACTCTGGGCAGAAGATTATCAGGTGTGACAGACAGATGGAAGTGTCAGAAACAACAATAACAAGACGGATTGTGGTATGGCCCAAAGCAGGTTTTGCACAAACATGACTTTATTCCAACCATAATATGTAAACAAGTATTGTAGGAATAATTTTGGCAGATGTCAATACATAAATATTGAGTGAAAAAAAAGAGGGCCACAATAAGGAATGAGAAGCAGAAAATTTTACAAAGATCTAAGAATCATAGAATCACAGATTGGTTTGGGTTGGAAGAGAGCTTAAAGATCATCTAGTCCCAGCCTCCCTGCCATGGGCAGGGACACCTTCCACCAGACCAGGTTGCTCCAAGCCCCATCCAACCTGGCTTGAACACTGCCAAGGAGGGGGCAACCACAGCTTCTCTGGGCAACCTGTGCCAGTGCCTCACCATCCTCACAGTGAAGAATTTCTTCCTAAGATCTCATCTAAATCTCCCCTCTTTGAGATTGAAACCATTACCCGTTGTCCTATCACTACACTCTCTGGTAAACAGTCCCTTCCCACCTTTCCTGCAGGCCCCCTTTAAGCACTGGAAGGCCGCTCTAATGTCTCCCCGGAGACTTCCCTTCTCCAGGCTGAACCACCCCAACTCTCTCAGCCTGTCCTCACAAGGGAGGTGCCCCAGCCCCCTGATCATGGCCTTCTCTGGACCTGCTCTAAGAGGTCCATGTATTCCGTGTGCTGGGAGCCCCAGAGGTGGAAACAGCACTGCAGGTGGGGTCTCACCAGAGCAGAGCAGAGGTAGAGAACCACCTGCCTCGACCTACTGGCCACACTATTTTCAATGCAGCCCAGGATATGATTTGCTTTCTGCCAAGATGCAGTTATAAATCCTACAAGTTTGGGAATAGTCTGCACTAGAGTGGAATTAGAAAATAATCTTTGAAGGGTGAGCTAACACCCTTTATGTTTCAGCTGCTCATGAGAGATCCTTGCTTTAGTATGTACCCTCATGATGGTGGTGTGTTAACTGGCAGAGCATTAAACAGGTGATGCAGAAGAAAGCAATGAATGTGGCCTTGTACCGTATATTTGATAAAACCTGGCTGCAGCTCAATTTTTTTTTTAAAGTCGAGTACTGGTGTTTTTTTCTTCTTTCATTCTGGCTTCTCTGGTAACATGTGTGCTTTCATGCTCCATTATTGACTTTGTTGCAAGCAGTCCTACGAGCAGAATTGATTTATGATACACTTTGCAGCCATCCAGACAGCTTCCAGTGGAGCGACAAAGAAGTTCTGCTTTTGCACCCACCTAATCAATGGAACGCAAAAAAAGACTAGACAAAACAGAACCCCCACATGGAGCTACGGGGTGCCAAACATCAGGCACCGTTCACAAAATACACCAAAGTGACGTGCAGTGGTTTTAGCTATCATATGAGTATAATATACCTTTTTTGTATTTCTAGGGTAAGAATCTTTCTTTTAAGGAACATACAGAGTAAAAGAAAACCACATATATAACCACGGATCAATGTGTGGAAATGGACTCAAAGTTTAGCAAATGGAACATTAAAGCCAGCGTATGTTAACATACCAGAACAAGCAGGAGTTAGCTGTTTGCTCCATCTTTTAAAGCTGAAAATACTAACGATATTTAAATAGTTAACCAGGAATGGTTTGATCTTGCAAAGGACTGAGCAATGTCATTCTTATCCAACAATTTTCTGAAGTGTGTATTTAGTTGAAGTGTGAATCAACCACTTCAGTCCTTGGGACAAACCACGTAATTAGCATTGCACATCAATAAATGTTTTGTTGCACTGAGACAGAATGTCCCCTTCTGGTAGAATCAAGCCACACGAGAAGCTGAAAGGACTTTGCCAGGTCCATGTCAGCCAGGTATCTGCATGAGAATGATACAAAGGCATCAACTTACTTTAGAAGAGTCTTCTTTATCTGCTAGAGAGAGACGGACATCAGGATCTAAAATGAAGAGCAGTGAAAGCAGCAGAGGCACTTGCAAGGATGCATCTGTGGTCTGTCAGTTCATGAATGAATTTTTGGAAAATGTTGTGCCTATATACAATTTAAAGCTCAACAAGACTTCTCAAAATTTAAGCTCCAATTGACGCACTGGGAGAGAGAGACACACTGCTTTCTATACTCCTGCAAAAATGCAGAAACTTGTCCTATGTCCTCTGATTTTTTTTTTTTTTTTTGCTGTAATTCAGCTGACCTGCTAACCTTGACTTCCTTTTGCCTGTGCAGTCTGGGTCCATCTTGATGTAAGGCCATTGTATGTGTAGCTTGCAGAACAAATGACTGTGTGAGGTAAAGGCATGAGAGAATTAGGTTCTAAGACACCGTGCCATAAATCTTGCTTTATAGGACAGGATAGTCTGGGTCTCTAGAATTACCTTGTTATAAAGCCAATGAGATAGAAAAGCAAATAGTGACTCAGTTTTGAAGCACTCCAGTCCCTTGAACAGGTGAAAGAAATCTGTTAGCCAAAATGCATTCCTCCATGCACAGAAGTGCGTGCTCACATGCATGTTTCCCGCACACACAAACATTTAATATTTGTGGAGGTATTTTTTGTTTTGCTGTATCACTGGAGGAATGTGCCCTGTTCCTCCTTCCTCTCTAATGAGATTCTGTTTTGTGACAGACCCTGTCAGAGGCTAATTATAACAAATGTTTGGAAATATTTGCTCCAGAATAACCTTTGGCTCTAAGATGGATCACTCGTGTGAGGTAGGTCCCCTTGCAGAGACCAGGAGATCAAGTTCTGCTTCAGAACAATGTCTAAAATTCGATAATGGCACTATGTACTCGGCTGACCAAGTTTGGCAGTTTCTGATTGATTTCTTTTCCTCTTCAAACCTTGCCTGTCACGATTGGATAATTAAAAGTGCAGTAATCTGATATAATCTGTTTCCCAGTTGGTGCAGCAGTTGGCTATCTAACAGAAAGAATTGATTTGTAAACTGCCAAACCTCAGACATTTAGTCTTGCATTGTCTCCTCTAAACCATGTCTAACAGGCAAAATTTGTCTCATGATATATAAAATGACCCACACAACAAAATTAATTCAGCCTTCACTACTATGGAAAATCAATAGAATAGAAATAGATAAATTTTAAAATGTAATAAAAGTCTGGAGGAAAAGCAAATAAAAATGGACATAGCCTGTGCAAAGTCAGCAGCATGTCGCCATTTGTCTCCCCTCCGTTTCCACTGCTGTTATTAAAGAAGTGCTAGTTACCTTATAGTTCAAACAGCACCTAATTTTTTTTTTTCCTCTTTTTCAAATAGAGGTTGAACCCCTGGCTACATGTGTGGCTTTCATTGGCTGGTGATCCACGGAGTAAATTCTTTCAGTCAAGGAACAATAGCCTTCTTGTTGGGCTTTTTTTTCTTACATGACAGATACTTCCTTACTATTAAGGGTAGGGTACCCTTCCTTAAGTATGTTTAATGTAGGCCAGTACCTCCTTACTGTAGGACACAGAAACCTGTTAGAAGGGATGAAAGTATCTCACAAAAATTGCAAAATTGGAACAGGTACCGAAATCATTGTTATAGCACAAAGTCTTTCAGCGGAGGTGTCTGCTGCCTCATGAAGTTTGGTTCTTCATTTTCCAACCTGACAATGAGCTTAGGAGTCTGTTTTCCTCTAAGTTTTTAAATGAAGCAAAAGTAAACCAAACATGGAAGTGTTTTATGGATCAGTCTATCACAGTTCTTGGAAAGCCATCTGCTCATACAGTCATCTTAAAACACATCTGAAAGCAGTCAATTTTTGATTAATAATGTTGAGGTTTGCACCTCAGAAAGGAAATGGGCTAGAAAATGTGTTGCTGTATCTAGAATAGGAGTATGTGTGCAATAAATCTGTTTCTTTGAGGGTTTTGCCCTTTTTTTGTTCACTGCAAAGTATTTTCTTTTACATCTTTAGGCTCACTAATAGATCAACATTTAAAAATTAACTTATACTGAACTGAAAAGAAATGTATTCCTCTGCAAGGAGACCACAAACCCTACCACCACAGGGCACAGCACGGCAGCTCCAACCACTCATTTTTAAAGGAAAGTGTGCAGCGCCTTGGAGCAGAGCTTCCATGCAGCAACTTCAAACTCTGCTTAGCAATGTCCTAAACTAGCTTATTTTTCTCTTTGCAGCTCTCAAACCAGGAGGATTAAATCACACCAGGTTGCACCACTGGCTTCTGTGCTTAAGTAAATAGCAATTCTCATGCAGTGTGTTTGCTCTCTTTTGATTCCTGTCAGAAGTAAACACAGTTTACTAATCTGTGCTATTCGGAGTCCCCAATGTGTTTCTCTCCCCTTCCAAACACACACTATCACTCACATACAAATGTATAAATATTTATATATTTGGTTTGAATATTTACACGCACTTTGTGTATATATATCATAGGTATAGGTATAATGTACTTAAATATTCAAACTAAATATGTCTATATTTCTGTATTTGCATGTAAATATATATATACAGTACATATATCTATTTCTGTATATTACGTAGATATGCATGTAATGTGTGCACATACGTACACAGTGTGAATTTCAGCCATATTGCTATTTAAAACTCTGGGTCCTATGCACAGCAGTTAGTTTTTGCCTATTTATATCCCATACCCTTATTTTCTTTGAGTATTCTCTAGTTTTGTATATGATAGCAGCTAAAGCTTGACAAGTAGTATTTTAAGTCTGAACAAATTTTACAAGTTAAATGATTCACATCCTAAGAGATTTGAATCTAAGAGATCCACATCGTTAAAAGATTTAACTCAGAGCTAGTAGACTTGAATGCCCAACCTGCCTTTTAAGTGCAATAAAATGTGGGTAACTGAAGCCTATGGATGGTTTTGAGACATTCAGACTTACAACATATATTTAATTAGATATATATTTATAGCGTATGCAAGATACATACAAACAAGTATTTCAAGCATGTTATAAATATCTAAGAAATCTTGTCTAGATGTCCCTGAAATATTCCTCTCTCCCTAAATATCTGCATAAAATCTCAAATTCCATCTTAAATTAATGGCAAAAACCTAGAGGCTTTAATGTAGCATTTGATGTTTTCGCTTTTTTTGCAGTCCAACATCTACTTCAGCTAGAGATTTCAGTTGGCTACTTTTTTCCATTTATGTTGTATGATTTTCCATCAAATCAATATTTTACAGTGTTAGGTATCTGAGAGCCCCAACGCCACCCTTGTTTCTCCAGGCTCGCAGTCCCTGATCCCAGGCTGGGAAGTTAAGGTGAACCTCAGGGAGGTTTCAGGGCAGAGATGGTGGCGTGGCTCTGGCATGGGGCTCCCAGAAAGTCACGGCCTCTGCAATTCCCCAGGGGTTACTTCTTCTGAGGGTCCCCACCACCCACCCTGGCTCTCAGGTCTGGGAAGATCCTGGAGAAACCTAAAGGAAGGCCTCAAAAGGCCACCGTAGCCTGGGGTGGAGGGCATGTGGCAGGTCTTGTCTGACAGCCATAGCAGGAGCTTTTGGCAAAACAAAAGGGAAGAGGACTCAGGGCAGACACCTACCCAAATCGGGTGGGATTAGGTGAATCTTTGAAATGAAATCCAATGTTTCCAGCAAAACTATGAACAAGCCTAAAAACATCCCCAGACGAAAAAATACTAAAGTGAATTTTTTTTGTTTTTAATCCTTAGACCGTGAAATTTAAGACAAGAGCACAGAAATTACAGTGAGCAATGAAAGTCATCAGTCACTCATCTTCAGCCTGTCATCAGTTTGACTAATTCCAACCAGACCAGGCTCCAAACAGCCTCCTTTAATTACCTTGTCATAGGCCTTGTCTCAGTGCCTGTCTTTGACAGGGCTTGCCCATCGTTCACCGCCACAGTCCTAGTGTTTCCCGCTTCAGCCCAGGGAGGGTTCAGCGATGCATGGAAAGAGCAGGCTTTCAGGAGTGATTTGAATTTGGAGAGCTTTAATGCACAGAGGTCTGGAGGTATACCAGGCATACAGATATGTGCATGTAGAAATGTATGAGAGTAGGACATCAAAGGTCAGTCAAAATAACTGACAATCATCATCATCATCATCAATAGAGTGACTTGCCCATTTTTATATGTAGGCCATAATGGTTTTATATGACATAGGAAATTGGATTTTTTTTCGTTAAGGAATCATGAAGTGGAAACGTTAACTACTAAAAAACCCTATTCTCAGATTCCTCTCTATTCTAAATTACTGATTAGAAGTGTATTATCTTCTAGGCCAAGTAAATTAGCCCTTTGTCCCACTCTGAGAGGTGAATAATGGAAAATTTTTCCATGTTATCCCACAGCCAAAAAAATAAAATATCGGTATTTCTGTGTATGTAACTGTGCAATAAAGTATCAAATTCTCAATAATGGTTTAATAAAAATAAAAATATAGAATTACCTCTAAAACAAAAAAGCATAAATGATCCCTAATTGTCATATGTCCTTCTCATCTATAATGAGGACAGCATTATTTCCAGCACAGCCTAAATTTTCTTCCTGAGTCAAGCCAAATGACATTGAGGAAATAATTATTGAGGTATTCAAAGTGACTACACAAAGATTTCCTGAAGGACTAGTATGGATTAATCATGACATCTCAAGGTGCTACCCTTAATAGGATTTCCAAAGATTTGATCTATGAGTAAATTTTGAGCTCATGAATATCACGTGAATCTGGATGTATTTTCCCATTACATCTGTAACTGCAGGCAGTCGCCTAGTTTTTACTTTTTATTGAGTATGAATGTATGTCTGTTAGTAATCTTAAAGATCTACCATTCATTCAGTAAATAGTGAAATTTTCCACCCTGAAAGTTGAAATTACACTACCTGGAGATTTCTGTATAGATATAAGCCATATATAATAGGACATGCTTTTCTGAGTGAAAAAATGGAATTGTATGAAGATTTACTGCTCCAGAAAGTAAGTCTTCCTAACATTGGTTACCAGGTTATTTGTTATGCAGCTACATAACTATTTTATCAATATAGTTCGCATAAATAATCAGTGGCATATGTAAACTCTAGGAATTAATTGAGCCCTGTGATAGAAATGAAAAAGAGTTTTTCAAAACTTTGTTGTGGCTTACTTTTGAGAAAAAGGAATACTCTACTAAGTAATAAAAACATTTTTTACATATAGGCTCTGCTGTGAAATAGGCTGCTTTAAAGAGGAATCTAAGAGTATTAAGAAAGATTTTCACTAATCAAAAAATATTGTGATTGAATTGAAATCCATTACTAAAGCAAAAAATTATAAAGTGAAAAATACTTGCAAATCTAGATGAACATATTTATGGGTGTTGTGGCTTAACTCCAGCAGGCAACTCAGCCCCATGCAGCTGTTCGCTCCCCTCCCGGTGTGACGAGGGAGAGAGTTGGAAGGGTAAAAGTGAGAAAACTCATGGGTTGAGACAGTTTCATAGGCAAAGCAAAAGCTGTGCGCTCAAGCAAAGCAAACCAAGGAATCCATTCACGAATTCCCATCGTCAGGCAGGCGTCCAGTCATCTCCAGGAGAGCAGGGCTCCATCACCCGTAACAGTGACTTGCGAAGACAAATGCCACCACTTGGAATGTCCCCCTTAAGAAATAAAGAGGGAAAGAATATCCCTGATATTTTATACACTTTTTGGAATGCTTTTTAAAGTAATTAAATTTTCACAAATTATTTTACATCTTTTGATCATATGCACACATACACAACATGATTTGAACATGATTTATAGATTTAACTATGATAATTGTATTTTCCTTGAGACAAAGACCTCAGTCTTGCAAACACACATGATTTACTTTCAGAACAAATAAAATACTCCTATCTACATAAATCAAAGCCTACCAAAATTAACATTAATTTTAATGCAGTTGCAACATGGTTTGAGTTTTGCACGGCATTTTTTTATCCCAAGTTATCATAACTTTACAGCTCATGGTAAAGGGACGTGGCGGCTGCTGCTGTGTCATAGATAAACAACTGCAGATCAGCTCTTTCTCTGCTCTAAACTGCTGATGTCCCACATTGCTTCAGGCATGTTTCAATACTTAATACCATACTAACCTATTTGAATCACTGATTCCTTGGTCTGGCAGCTAAACTGAGGCATAATATCTATCCGCTTTGGGCAGAATGAGTTTCCATTTTTAAGATTCAGTTCTTCCATGAGCACAAGGGCCAGAGTATTTTAAAAAGGCTTTTACGCACATTGCAGGGAGGTTTATCAAGATGTATGTCTGACCTATAAAGGTATGCAAACATAAAATGCCTACTGGTTTAAATATGAGATATGACCTATGCATCTTTGTTAATATGATCCTCAGATTAAACAGTTAATCCTCAAATAATCCTCAGATTTGCTTAAACTGATCACCTTTACTGACTGTGACCAGAACTTTAAATTAAAGGTGTTCATCCCTGGTTTTACTCCCAAAGATGAGCACTAGACTTGTGGAAAAATGATGCAAAACTAAAGCCTTAGTTTTTGGAGTTTGGAATGAGATCATTTTGTCGGGGATAGGAGTCGGCAGTTTTAGAGACAAAATCATGAAACCATCAGACACTGAGTTACTATAAATTACTAGAGTTTCACTGAAGATAACACACTGAAGATACTTTGTAATCTTTGAAGTAAGTAACAAATATTCACATTTTGGATAAGAAGAAATTTAACAAAAATAGTTAAATATTTGTATATTTATATATGTGTGTACATGGAGATATAGATAGATCAAAACAGATTATAAAACCAAATGTACATTCACATTAACAGAACATAGCTAAAAGCCAGTGTTCAACATTCCCTTTTTTTTTTGATTCATATTTCCACCACAAGCATATAACCTCTATAAAAGTAACAAAAATCAAATATAAATGGAAAACGTTCACTCATAAAGCTGATACTTTAAAATCTACCAGTAAGTCCAAAAAGAGCAGCTTTGAACCATGCTGCCTTGGTTTATATTTCACTGGGCACTGGGAAAAACTCCCAAAACAAATGAGCATTACACTTTTATAAAATATGCCTTATAATAATGAGTGCTTGCACACTCCATAACTCAACACAGTAATCACATATGACTTCTTCAGAAAACATATAAAAAAGAGCTGACAAGTACAGTGGAAAAAAAATAGCAAAGTGTCATTCTACAACTAAAATAAAAACACCTCTTGTCTCCACAACATTTTAAAATGTCTGAGAATAAAAGGCACAGGGTGGTGCTTTTGTGCAGCGAACAGCCCTGCTGACAAGAATGCCCCACAGAATTTCTTACAGCAGTTTCAAAGGCGTCTCTAGCATTCCTCTGAATTTGCCAGGAAAGAGATAGTGTGTGTACATGGGCACAGAGTTTTTCCAGATCCTCTCAGGGTGGCCATGGATGATGATACTACGTCCCATGGTCCGTCATTACGAACCGACTGGAAATTAATATCCCTTTTGCACTATCAGTGCTCTCTGCCGCTCATCAGCCTACTTACTTTGAACGACTTTTGTTGCTATTTCAAGCTATGATCATCTGGAGCCCTCAGCACGAGAAAGACGTGGATCTGTTGGAGCAGGTCCAGAGGAGGGCCACAAAAATGACAGGCTGAGAGAGTTGGGGTTGTTCAGCCTGGAGAAGAGAAGACTCTGGAGAGACCTTATTACAGCTTACCAGTACTTAAAGGGGGTATGCAGGAAAAGAGGGTAGATTTAGGCTAGATGTAAGGAAGAAATTTTTTACAAGGAGGGTGGTAAAACACTGGCACAGGCTGCCCAGAGAGGTGGTAGAAGCCACATCCCTGGAAACATTCAAGGTCAGGTTGGATGGAGCTCTGAGCAACCTGATCCAACTAAAGACGTCCCTGATCTAAAGGTCCCCTCCAACACAAACTATTCAATGATTCCACAATAATCAAATCCATACTGAAATGGGAAAGGCATGTTCACAGAATCTATCCCACCTACTCAGGTCTGCAGTTGGTCTGACCCAGCAGAGGGATAGCCTCGAGTGATCCAGCCATTTGCAAAGAAAAGACACACTGAGACCTTTGCATTACCTTGGGCACCATGATGTTCAAATGAATATTCAACAGATCCAACTCCCTTCCCTGAATCCCGTGATCTATAGTCTGCTAACACATACTTAATATTAAATTGTGAGAAAAAAATATTCTCCTGTAGTTTGCCCTCATTTTTTTAATTACACAGTTTTGGAAAGGTGTTGAAGAGGTGCTAATCTGAGCAATTATTTTTTATTGAGGAATATCGTGTAACCAAGCACTGCAGAGAAGGAAAGTACTAGCCAGTTATTCCCTATTCTTTTACTTCATTATTAAAAATTTTCAGTACTACAGGCAGAGACTGTATTTTGTTTACTAAAATTGCTTTTGAATTTTGTTACCTGATACATTTTAAGACATTATTTCAACACCATAATTATCGGTGCCATTCCAATAATCTCAGGTTTCAGTGAATGGGAGATATCAGACCTCGCATTTAAGGACCACACCATTTAAGGACTCTGTCCTTAAACCTCTACTCAGATAAGTTCTTTTTCTTATGCAGAGAAAGATTCTGTTGTGGCTATGGCATATGAAAGAGGTAAGATACGATATATATATATTAAAAAAACAAAAAAAACAACAAAACAGAACGTCCTAAGGAAATCAAGAAACAACAAAGGACTCAAGACAAGACCTGAGATTGTGCACTCCCCTGCAGCAGTGCCTAAGATCATCTCACCTAATGCTAGTTTTGCCTGATTTTAGTAGCTGTTAAGTCCGTGCAGTGCACACTGCGGTTTCGGTAGAGAAGGCACATGCTGGTCAGCTGGTGACAGGGTGACAGTGGCTGCACTTCGGAGCTCCCGAAATGGCGAACAGCTGTGCAGCTGTGACACCTGCCCTTGGGCATCTCCATGCCCACTCGGCTTAGGAACTGCCTTCAGGAGCCCGCAAGGTGGGTAGGCAGTTGGCCAGCAGCGAGCTGCTGGAAGGCTTGCCTTACAGCTGAGGACCCAGTGGGCTTCGTTTCCCTTCTACAAAAGGCAGGAGCTTGACTTAGGCGCAGTGTGCCGGTGCCTGAAGCATGCCAGGCTCTGCATTTTTGACCTCTTTCTGTAGCACCCCTGAAGGTTTGCTGGCGTTGTGCTCAGCATGATGCTGCCCTGGGCCAGCAGGGCAGGTGTTAACCCGCAGCCGGCCCAGGTGGTGGCAGTGAGGGTGCCCAGACGGTAGCACTGAGGGCGTCAGGAGGAGCCCGCTCCCCAGGAGTGCTGAGCGACGGCCCGGCTGGGCTGTGGCTGCTGTGGGGATGCTGGTGGTGGTGGTGGTGGTGACCCTTGGCCTGGCCCTACGGTTTCTGAAAGAAAGAAATTGTTGGAAGGGGGTTTGGGGGGCAATGGTGAAGAGGTGTGAGCAGTCCTGGGGCAAGTGCAAGCGGGTGAGATGGGTCACTTCTCTTTTGGTAAGCGGATGGTGTTAGTTACTGGCAGATAGTCTTACTATAAACAACATAATAATGTACCCAAAGTTGCTTCCTAACAATATCTCAAGAATCGTAAGAGAAGGTCTGGAGGTGTTGGGAGTCAGATGTTCATGTAGGATCTGTGGTCTGTCCTTTTACAGCAATGGGGAGGACCTTGGGCTTGGATTGTCTGTTTTCCCATCCAAGCAAACTGAATTTGAACAAGTAAGGAAACCTCAGGTTTAGGCTTTTCTTCTGTGTTGCAAGAGAAAACTAGTCTTCTTGTTACTATCTAAACAGTCTTTTTGGTTAGTTGTCAAAGTGATTTTTACCTCATCTGACAAAACTAGCTTGTGAAACTTTAGTCATTTGTGCTCTTTATGAGTTTGGACAAAACCATAGAAATTATGTAGATGAAGTTTTCAATGAATGGGAATAATCAGGGGTTTTGATTATGTCTTAGGAATTTTTGTGGTTAATGCTTTATTGACTCATTTGCTTTTGAGAATTGGCCAATGATGAAAGGTTAGCATTGGAGTAGCTCAGTAACTGTCCCTAGGCAGTTAATTTCACCTGGAAAAAAACAAACAATAAACCATTTTAATTAAGATACTGTATTTGAAAGCAGGTTTATTGATGGTTTGTCTCAACTATGTATTTCACCACCTAAATCCTGCTGATAAGCCACGCTTAGTTGGTTCTGAAAGATCCATTAGCTGAGTGTGATGATGGTAGCTGGCACAGCGGATGTGCTTTCCTTCAGGCATCCTTGCAATAAACACCTAGAGTCTTCTATCCCTTGAATAAGTAGCTGCTGAAAGGAGGACTATTGAGTATGGGCAGCCTTTTTAAATTTTATAATGTGTACTTGCTGCTTAAGCATGCAAAGTATTTCAGCATTGCTATTCGCTCTGTCCTCTCTAGCTCAGTAAGGTCTAAAACTTGAATTTCTTCTGTGCACCCCCCACTGCTGCTTGAGGATCCCAATTTCTGTAGCAGGATTAAAGTGTGTAAACGCTGCTTCAGCTCTCACATGTATTCATAGGAAAAACTGGCTTAATTCATATTTTCATTTCTGGGCAGGATGTCCCAAGAGTGGTTCCTCCCAAGAGAGTTTAAAGAGAGCACTCTAATTTTTGGAAAACTTTCCTGTTCTGTAATGCTTTTATTGAGCTGCTTTTCTGTCTTCCAGTGTTTTAAAGGAGATTACAACTTGTACGCTTTTGAGACATAGTACAAGAGACTCTTGCACTTAGACCAGAAATTTAGGAGATTCCAGCTATGCTGTGTGTGTACACACAGTACACTGAAGTTAATGAACCAGTTGTCTCTGAAATACATGAGGATTTTTCCCTTTGACATGGTACAAAGCCCTGTTTATTCTGTGAGCCAAGAGTCAATATGACTTCAGTGCTTAGCCCTGTCCTTTGCTATGGGACTGCGTTCCCAGAAAAGTGTTTCTGTTCGATACATCTGCTGCTTTTGTCAGATCCCCACCATGCGAATGTCTTGTTGGATGCATGATGGCATCAGCTTTGTGTTTTCGATAAAATCTGAACTTGTTATTCCTGGACTTGTGCTGAGGTATCACTCACTCAGTTTCTCAACAAGATGGTACATTTTGGGTTTAGAAAGTCTTAAATTCTTATTGCAGCTTCTTCAATAGAAATTGTATAGAATCAGATCTTATTCTGTAAAAAGCATATCTGGAAAAATAAATTTGGTTTCTTAGAATCTCTGCTAAAATAAAATGGTGCTAACAAAGCAGAACTTTGTGACGCCTCTGGGATAATGTAACCTTGTGGAGGTGGAGGGCAGAACAGGCAAGAAAGAATTGCAGAATTCCTGTTTTAATACATTATGGTGATTCAAGGTCAAACCATTTTGATTTGAGTCATCTGTAAAAGCAATGCCAACAAAAATGATACTTTTCTTTCACTTCTTACACTTTTGAAATCTAGAGTACTAAATCACATTCTTTTACGTAAATCTGTGAAAATTAAACTGACCCTAGCATATATATAAAATATCAGTGCCTCATGGTTCTCAGCTTGGTGTGTCAAGGGGAAAGAATTCAGCCAAAGAATAAGCTGCTCCAAACAAAGACTGTTGTTATTGTTATTTTTAAAAGCTATGGTGAGTAGTTCTGGCTATGGTATGAATTACTGAGATTGCTTATGTGGTGAAGAACACCCTATCCCCCATTCTACCTTTTTTTTTTTAAGGGAGATAAAAGATTTTGTTCTCCTTTCAGTTATCCTTCTGAATTTTGAATGTCTTTTGTTTACATTTCTTTCTCTTTTTCTCTCTGTCTCCCTCCCTCTCTACCAGGCAGGGTCCTCTCCCATTCCAGTCCTTGCTTTTAGTAATACATACTCATCCTCGATGACAATACTTAGTTTCTTGTTTAATTTTACTCTTGTACCAAGACACTGATCTGCTGCTTGAATGTTCTAAAATAGCCTTCTCCCAACTTCCGTGTTAATCAGCTTTTCTTCATGATGGAACATTTAGCAACAACAAATAATAGTTCCAGACATGCTTTCATACTAAAAATCTCCTATTCTGAACTACTAATTAGTAATTTTGATGTCTCATTTGTGTTTTACCATATGTATTCGGTTTGTGGTACTGACATGATATTTCATGTAGTTACGCATTTTGTGGATGTTTTAAGAGTAGAAAAAATATTTTTATACAGCTACTATTAAAAATAACTTTATTTACATATTTGTGTCCCTTTGGGAGATTGAGGTGGCAAATATTTCCCATGGGCCAAATAATAAAGTTGTTATTCTCACTGCTGAGATCCATTTATATGTATATTTTCAATTAATATAGAAGTATTCTTAACATGACTTATGCATGTTCAATTATGATTGGAATAAAGGGAAAATATATAAACACAAGGAAGCAACATTATTACTATAGAATTAGAACACTTGGTTAAAAGAGTAAACAGACATCTGAAACCTGGCTTCCACTATTCAGGCTGCTTCCTTTATCTCGTCTTGCTGTACTCATGATTCCTTAGTGCAAAGCCCAAGTGGACTCAAATGTGGACACAAGTGTTAATTATTCCCAGATTGCTCAGGATTGTTGCATTATGACAGTGTTGACTACATCCATTTTGACAAACCTGAGTTTCTTTAAAATCATGTAACTAGTTTTAATCCATACTTTCCTATAAATTATTCTGCACCATTTTCTTACTCCTTCAGTTGACTTTATTTTTAAGTTATTTGAGTCTAGGATATTAAGTGAATGTTAACACGCTATTATGTAATTCTTGGCAGAGGGTTTAATTTTGTTGAGTTGTAGTTCAGTTGTGTGATCTGTGTAAGAACATAGGGATTATCATAACAAAAAAACCCACAAAAAAAAACCCAACAAAAAACAATACAAACAATCCACTTGCTGAGGTATCTTTCCTTCACATATTTTGCCTTCGCAATAACTAACATCTAAGTTGTTTTCTAATGAGATAGCTTAAAAGAAAGGAAACTTCTGGAGAAGCTCTCTAAGAATGTGAGTTTGTGCCTGCTCCAGCTCAGGGCAGGCTGCCCTTTGTTGCCGCTGCCAGCGTGTGAGGGGCAGCCCGCTGCACAGTCCCACAGGGCGCTGTGCCCAGATGCAGGTTGTCAGGCTGTGTGCAATGCCAGGACATTTTCCTAGTGTGGGCCTGAGCCCCAGCCACCATCTGCCAGGGGCTGGTGGTAGCTGTGGACAATGAAGGGTGTGTGGACAATCCAAAGCCCTGATCCAGGAGAGGGATATTCCTCTTGCACCTTGCTGCTTATCCCTGTGTTTCTGTTTGACTGTGTGTAAATTCTGGGTACTGAGATGCTTGGCTTGAGCCTGCTATCTGGATTTTTGCTGAAGTTTAGAGGAAGGAGTAGAGTGTTCTAGGATAAGATATATATGAAGGAGGGTAGAGAATGGAGGAGAAGAGACTAAAGGCAGCTGCAACTAATAATTTTCCTTAGACAGAATGTCTTGATTTGGTCCCTGAATGTGACCCAATCTTGCTATTGATAGCATTTCTTCTGGTTATTCAAAACTTGGTGAGAAAGGCGTTATCAATACTGCTGTGGAGAGGAAGAAGCATCGCAGTCTCAATCAAAAGCAAATTTTAACATTGTAAAGCAAATTGCTATGACTAAAGCAGACTTCGAGGATTAAATTTATGTAATTATGGAATGTAACAGTGCAGTACACACTCATTTCTTTAGCTGCTGACTTCTTTGTCTGAGCCTTTGTCATATACCAAAGTCCTTTTTTGCACCTGGCAAAGAACTATTCATGGCAGACAGGGAACAAATTGCTGCTTTCACAAGCTCAAAACTTTCAGTCATTATGGGAAGAAAGTTCTTACTAGAAGAACATGCAAAATTGCTAAATGTACTTATGTGTGAGTGAGATATATAGTACTTTTCATTAGATAAATTAAGATTATATTGGAGGTTAGTTTTGGCTGAACCTTTGAGGTATAATAATTCAAACAGTTGAAAGCAACTCTTCAGTCCTGGAGTGCTTATCTCTTGGTGTCGTTATTTCAAACCTGAATAAATGTCCATCATAGTGATTTCCCAAATCACCAGTGTTGTTTGGGAAATGCAGTTCTAGAGAACTAAGCATACCAGTAATTGTTTAAATATGAAAACTGACAATATCTTGCCATATTGAAAAACTTTACAACTATAAGCTGCGTGAAAACATTTTATTTTTTATTTCTGTCTTGTTCTTTTTTTGTGAAGTATAGAAAAAGAACAACTGGAAGGGTTTAATATACTGCAAAGTTTTAATCCATTCAAAACATTCACAAACTGAGCCATTGCAGAATAAATCTGTTAACTTCATAAGGAAATTTTACTTATGGTTCAGGTTTGTCACTTCAAGGTGGAGATTTTCAGTGGCTCCTAAGTTTTTAGCCTGTGAGCAAAGGTGCACTTCATCTTTATTTACAATGGAAAGGGCATCAGAATCAACAACTTTTTTGAATCAAATCTGGAATTATTTTTTTTTTCTGGTCAATGCCCATCAGGATGCATGCAGGTTCTTTCTGAACTAAGCTGCTTGTTTGCAATGTATTTCAGTCTAAGAAAACTTGTATTAGCTAAGAATTCTTATACCTTGTTTTCTTTGTTCAGTGAAATGAACAATCAAATTGTCAGCAGTTAGTGTTGGTGATTTTCTCCAGTGTTTGAGTCTGTATCCTTTTTAAACCACAGGAGTAGTAACTGAAAGTAACTTCTTCTGAAAAGTGAGCATAAGGCAGCTTCGGGATCTGGCCTTATTTTGGACACCATATCCTAATGTGAGGGGTGGAGTATTTTGCAAATTATTTTGTTGGGTGATTAGTTGCATGCTGTCTTCCTGGTCAAAAAACAACTTGGTGACATGATGATGAAATGCAAGCACCTACCATGCAGAAAATAGACATTGTTTAAAAAAGTCAATAAACACGTTCACTGCTCAACACTGTACAAGCTCCTAGTCACAGAAGGGATTAAATAATAATAAAAATGAGACTTTGTATTGCTGACTGTCTGCGTTATTTTTGACTCAGACATGCTGTAATGATCTTTCATGTTGTTTTGCTTTTAAATGACAGCAGTTTATTTTTTTATAATCCTTGCCTGTGTCTCAGTTCTTGGCCTATTCTCTTATCTGATAGCCAATACTGTAATTTCACTTAATAGTCCAGTCATTTACTTTTTTGCTCATGTAGCTGTCTCGGGATGTCTAAAGATAGTTTGGGCGTATTCAGAGTGAACTCCCTGAAAAATCTTTATTGACTGCAAAGAGGTTTCTTTTGTTTAAATAGCAAACTTCAATCCAGGCTTTGAACTAAAGTGTCTGTGAAGTTACCATTGACTACTTGAACTTAAAATTTTCCTGTAGAAATTGCTTTGTAGTAGAGCTGATGCAGGACTAAAAACACCCTGGTCCTGTTTATTACTCTATGCTGACTTTCCAGTTGTCTTTACGTGTCTGTTTGTGCTACTAGTTTATTAATTTTTCAGCTACCTTGAGAGCTTGTGGAGGCAATTTGATGCTTAGATTTGGATTAGTCTGATATGACCTTGTGCGTTAATCTGTGTTTTGCAATTGCATTCTTGGTTTCTTCATTCTTAAAGTCTTCGCATAGATGCCTTCAGACCTCTTCATACCTTGTTTATCTCATAATGACTTCTACATTTCAGGCCTGAGTAGCAATTTTAATCTGCTAAGGGTTTCTGTACCAGCCTTTTTGCATGGAGAGCAGCCTTTGGGAGTACTTCTCCCTTCTACTTCTTCCTTTGGAATTTCGGATTCCTCCTCTGTGTCTTTCAAAATACTAGTGACCTGGTAACTGGGAAGTAGCAGGGATTTATCATTTTATTTTGTCACTATTTTGAACGCTTTTTCATCATAGTTTAATTGTCCATAGCAAACTTATGTTACTATGTGATCCCATTGTCTCCATCCTTTAACATTACTCTGTTTTGGTTTTGGTTTGTTTTATTTTTCCCCAAAGTCCTGTATGCACCTGTAGGGGAAAGGACAACTCTAGGAGACTATCTAGCAGAGAGAGAGCATACCTAATATGGACACAGAGGAAATAAGGGGTGAATAGTAGGTACTAACAAACACTGTCACACAGAACTTGTAACCAAATTGCATAAGTAAGGTAACTGCATGCTGGGCGGGTGGACAAAGCGAGATAGCCAATCTGAAAATGCATGATCACATGTATGGAAATAAAACAGCATATAAGATGCAGCCAAACATTCAATAAACGGCTTTTGCTTGAAACCATATTAGTTGGTATGCAGAGTCCGTCCTTGTGCGACCACAGACAACATTGCTTTTAATATGTTTTGATAACAGTGAGACTATGGAGTGTCATACAGAACTGAGTTTACTTTTGTGGATAGAAATGACAGACGTGCTTTTGTACCTGGTAATGTGTAACTGAATTTGTTTGCAATGTCTGTGCGCAAAATTGGGAGTAAGACGTTTGTCCCAGCACCAGAGCTTATGAGGATACTGTGAGTTGTGCAGCCCTACTAAAAAGCAGTAGTTCAGGTTTGTTTTTTTTAAGAGAGAACTGAAAGTTGTAAGCATGGTTACCAAATTAGGAAAAAGTAATAAGATGTCAGCTTTACTATCCCATCCGTAGCAAAGTATTACCTGTTCATGAATTTAAGTTTTATCCTGTTCAAAGGACCACTGAAATGTTCTAGCACATTATATTCAAAGTTCAGTCTTGATTTTGATCTTGATCAAAGGGATACACTTCAAGTATTTTGACATCTAATCCTTTTTCCTCACTTTGATTGTTTCAGACTGAGGTACAAGTAACCACTTCCACTGCCTGTGTTAGCCAAGAATGAAAAGCATCTTATCTGCAGATAATGGATGCTGCTGCTTGAACTTCATCCTTTCATTGTAAAGGATGTCTATCTGCCTGCGGTTTTCAGCACTGCTGCACGGTATCGTGAGGAAAAAGGTACTCTAAAAAAAATTATTAAATAATAATATGGGGGCAACAGATATGAAACTGTCACAGGGTACATGTGAATTCTATGCAATACAATGTGAATGAGTCCCTAGAGAGTAATAGAAGGTTAAAAGAAATAGCGGCTTTATTGTTCTAACATAAAATTTCTCATGAGATGCTATCATTAGGCAGATCATTACACTTTTTTTTTCTCCTTGTATTGTAAAATAGAACTGGTGTTTACTGGGGCTGATATCTTACACAATAAACTATAAAAGAGGGATTTATAGAGGCAGCAGAAGCCACATAAAAGTTGTTTTGTGGTGTTGAGTGCTATAGATGGGCTCCAGAAACTAATGAGCAGAGGTCTTGCCAGAGTTCCCTCAGGTGCTAAAGAATGAGCCAAGAGGGTCCTAACCAGTCTGTTGTAGTGATGATCTGCTTTTGTCACCAGGTTACTTTGAGAAGATAGCTCTTGCAGTTGTGCCACCAGGTTGGCCTCAAAGCTGTAACGGTTAAACTGTGACCCAAAATACTTATCTTCGTAAATTAGAGAATGATAAATGCTGGAAAATACATTTCCTGGCTTTGTTTTCTCCTTTTTAATGGCTTTTAAAAATTCAAAAGAACTGATTTCTACCTAGTTCTGTCAAGAAATGATAGTGTGTAGGGTTGAGCACCTGAAAATAATACCATTTTGCATCCATAAAGTATCATCAGTTTCATAAGATTTTTGTTTTAATTCTATCTTGCCTAGGATCTCTTCACCTTCCTCATGCAATGTTATTAAGCTTCTTTTTAAGATGATCAGTAAGGAGATTGTATTTTTTTCAAGAGTATGTAGGGAAGCATAGAGAGAGATTAGTATCAAAACTAAAGAATCCCCCATTATTCAGATTGTGACCACAGCTGTGAGAAACTGGTTTCAGCCACCCACCTTTCCCAGTCTTTCTGTTTGCCTTCCTCCTGTGTGTTTTTCCTTTCTCTACCACCAGCTTTTTCCTGCCCCTTGCCCTCATTCTGTCTCAGTTTTCCCTGCTGGAGTCCTGCTCTCCCTCCCAAGCTGGACCTCTTGGAGTGGAGAGAGATGCTAAGGAGAAATGTTACTCACTTACCATTTTGCTAATGAGTGGCATTTCAGCTGATATGAGTGACAACAGGGGGAAAAGAATCACTGTTATTGCAGACTAATGGTACTTGGCAAAGCTGGAATAGCTGCTTCAAGGCTGGGTCCTTCTCATGGTTTACATCTCAGTTTTGTGTCTGGTCTATGATAAGAGCTGAAAAAGTTCATAATGGCTTTGTGGAGCAAATAAGTCTGTGCATAATGTACATAATGCTGTCAAGATTTTTGTGGGACTTGCACTGCTTTTTTGTGTTTTATAGACATCAGGGCTGAAAAACAAGTGCCAGCAGGTAATTTTGTTTTCCAAATAGTCCAAGTGCGAAATATGTGGGCTCCGTTTATCATTCCAGCTGAGTCTCTGTTGAGACTGACCTGCTTATGTTTGCCCATTTTTTTTGTTTTCCTTGACTAAATGCTGCCTGCTGGAACAAAGATTTTTGAACCTGAATTTCTAAGCATGCATGAATGATAAATTGCTTTGTTTGTTCAAGAAACACTTTTGTAGGAATGTTTTAATTATAATTAATAAGGAGGGGAATTGGGCTATAATTTGTTGCAGGCGCTTTTTGTAAGCAAAAATTGTATTGATACCATCCATGAAGGTAATAGATGTGAAAAATAACTTTGTATATTTGGAGGCCTGCAATTACGTGATTTATTTTTACATGCAGTTATATTAGAAATCCATTCTTTATCATAGAATCACAGAATGGTATCAGTTGGAAGGGTCCTTGAAGATCATCTAGTCCCATCCCCCCTGCCATGGGCAGGGACATCTTCAACCAGACCAGGTCGCTCCAAGCCCCATCCAGCCTGGCCTTGAACACTGCCAGGGAGGGGGCAGCCACAGCTTCTCTGGGCAACCTGTGCCAGTGCCTCACCACCCTCACAGTGAAGAATTTCTTTCTAATATCTAATCTAAATCTCCCCTCTTTCAGTTTGAAACCATTACCTCTCATCCTATCTTTGTTTCAGCGGATGTTAGTTTTAGAAAGCTACAAGCTATAAATAGTGAGATGGGCTTACTAGGTATAGAAAAGACAGAAGAGCAACAAATGTTTTGCACAGTTTGAGGACTGCTCAGTGCTCTGGCGGGTCAAACCTGTTATAGGCGATGTGAGCACTGTTCTGTCCCATTAGAAAGGGGCTTTGCATGTTCTGGAGTGTTGGGAACAGCTGTTCTTGTTCATATTAATAAATGGATGCTTTAAAATATCATTATTTAGACATTTCTCTTGTAGACATTTAAGTGATGTGCAGAGCTTCTGGTCACCCATTACTAAGCAGTTACTCAGGCAGCTCATAACCATGCTGGGATTTCCTCTCCTCCCATCTTCTTGGTGTCTCTTCAGCCACCACCATAAAGCTGCATTTGCAGCTTCCTAAACGGAGGCAGAGGCCAGCACTTTAATACTTTCCTTCCACGTGGCTTCTTCTTTTTTTTTTTTTTTTTTGAGAGACACTGGAGAGAAAAACAGAACAGACAGCCTTTCCTTCAACTCTGATCTTTCTGGTATTTTTTAGCAGATTTCAGTGGCAATAAAAAGCCAAGTGAGCCTGCCTTCAGAAAGATACCACTTTCTCTGGGAAAAAGGGTGTGTACAAGACTTTTTCCAGAAGTTGTCAAGAGGGAATTAATTTTACAGTTCGTCTCAAATCAAAATTTAAGTGCTCTGTTTCTCTCTTTAAACCTACATGATCTTCTGCAAGACTGCATAAGTTAAACTGTCTGGTAGTTAATAGGTGGAGCTGTTACCTTATGCCGCGATAGTATTTCAATATCCTAAAAATAGCCAAAGGAAAGAGATCCTCTAATTCCTTTGACTTGCAACATTTTAGTGGCATTTGCTGTTTTGCAGAAGCTGTTCATTCATAGTGGTCTCTGGCAATTTGTGCGTGCAAAGGCAAAAACGTTGAGCTGTGATGAGTGCCATAAAACTGAAGGGACTGCAGAGAGATGCCTGAACATTTCAAAGTGCTTTTATTAAGCCCTCTTTCCATAATTTCTTAGAGGGAGTTGAAAGTATCTCTTTCAAGCTTGGTTAGATTTAGAATTAGCTGCTGCCTTCCTTTCATTGTCTCTGCACCTTCACAGTACTGCTGCTGGCTTGTTAACAGTTTCGGCTCACGAATAGCCAGTCTGTTCCTGCATGCAGAGGGCCGTGATTTCATCTCACCTTTACAGATGTATCACCTTGAGTTTGGTGAGAGCTACGAGGAAGGTCTCAATGTTGGCTTTATTAGTAATTTTTTTTGGTTGTTTTCCCTAGTAAAACTTCTCTTAATGTGAACTGTAGTTTTCTTTGGATACCTCCATGTCATTGCTTGAGAGATCAAAGTCCCTTTTTTAATGAAAAGGTTCTCTTTACAGCTCATTGTCAAGGTATTTGAGAAAACCTTAAAAGCTTTTGGAAGAGCTGGCTTCTAGCTTTCTAAATGTAGCAAGGATGTAGTTTCATAGGCTGAAGATTTTCCTAAATATTTCTGTAAGTTTTTCTCGGTTTTACTTCAGTAATGAAAGTAAAATAAGTTTCTTTATGCTGGTACATGAATCATTTGACCACCTTTACTTACCAGCAACACTAGGGAAGAACTTGACAAGCGTCTCTGGAGGAGGTGGGGTACATTCCAAAATATCCTACAGATGCTAATTTGTTACTTTGAGGAATGTGTTATAAACATCCTTTCCCATCCGTTTCATAGCTATCAGTATTTTTAGTTTAAGGACAATGACTTGAACATTTGGAGCTTTTTTGAAAAGGGGAAGGGAGTCTTAATAGGCCCACGAACTCTTCCTAACCTGCCCCTGTGTATGTTTTATACCGTGGCTCACAAAGCTAAACCTCGTCATAAAATGTAGAGTGTTGGTGTCAGAGCTTTTCAGTTATTAGCTTGCTTAGGCTGTTCTGTACACAGGTGATGGTTATTCCTTGAGCTCTGTGTGAGGGTTTCTTTCTGCCAGAAGGCACTACAAGTACAGGGTCTTACATGCTCGTGCACCCTGAGCACATGGGCACCAGCATTTTCCTGGCAGTAGCTTTGTACAGAGGGTAAGCCTGGTTCTGCTGGCTGAGGTCAGAATTATATGCTCATACGTAAATCTTTGATATTAAAAGACTTTTTCACAAGAACTTTGGCATGCCTTTCTTCATATGGGGTTCATGCATAACATCTAACTCAAGAGATTATTTTTGTCTCTTAAGATGCCTCAGTTTGAGTTTCATTTTGACAATAGGATTTGTATTTTTAGTTCATAATTTGCTCTATATTTACACCTTGCATCCTTTGTATTATAAAACATGAGTCAATGCTTTTCTGCATCTTTTGGAACAACATGGCATAAAGACAGGCTGTAAAGAGAAATGTCTGGCTCTGAAAGCAGGCTTAAAAAAATCTGAAGGTGTGTATGTCTATGGTGATTAACCTATCCTGAACTGTAGGAAGCAGAAATATTTTGGGATTTATTTTATTAGCCTGAATATTTCCATTAATAATAAAAGCATCTAAAACCATAAGCAGTATTATAGTCTACAACAAGCCTGTGTACAGAAGCACTTGCCAGTGTCTCTTAAAACCCACTAAAATCATAAGTAAGTTCGTATTTATCTAACACAGTGAATGTAAGAGATAATGTCATGAACTACTCTTTTGGCTATTAATATGTCTCTATGGTGTGCAATGCTTTCTTCTGGAGAGGATGCTTCAGTATTACTTTGCAGCAAAGAATAAAATACAGTTACCACTGCAAAAGTCAGCATGTGTAATGCATGTAATAAGCTCATTTTGTAGCTGTGAAGCTTCATATAATAAAAGCAGTTGGGGATGACAGGAAAACCCAGACCAAGTCAGAAAGATCTTTTATAAAGTTATGTCTTACTATATATAGTAAAAGGAAATGGTTCCGATTCCCTTTCCCCCACTTTACTGAAGTGCTCATAACTTTGAGGAGGTAACATTTATCAAGTTAGAAAACTGAAGGTAGAAGGAGAAAATAAAAACAAGGGGCAGAATAAACCCCCGACTCTGCTGCAGTATATCAGCATTCTTCAGGGCATCCTGGACAGAGGTGTTAAACTCCAATCTGTTGAAATCAGGCACAGTGGCACAGTACCATGTTGAAATGATCCCATGAAGTAAAATTTCATGATGAATAAGGGACTACATCACTGTGCTTAGGCTGCACATCTGGCTGCTTGGGCTGGTGTCTTTGCCACTGGAGTGTGCAGGTGTTACTACTGTCCTATAGGAAAGGGGTCCATCTCCCTTGAGAAAAGCTCTGCAATAAATTGCTAATGTTGCCATGATTAGCCTTAGAGGTGCTTACAAGAGAGGCAGTAGTTTCGGAGTGGATGTACTCTGTACTATACCAAGTAGTGTAGACTTGTTACAGCTGTTGCAATCAGTTTTTGCACTTGTCTACTTTGCATTGTTAAGAAAAGCATTTTTGCCCTTTCATTCAGAGCTGGCATTTGGATACAAAACACCACTTCAACAGTAGAACTGTTTTTCTTAATTTACCAGCTACTCTTCCTGTCATTATGACTGATCTCAAGCTCTATCCGGCTCAATCCCAAACATAACTTCATGTTTGCTTTAAAGTCAGGAAAGATCTGAAGGAATAATGATAGATTTAAATTGATTAAGGATATTAATCTCTACTAAAAACATCACACTGATCCCTTTTCCTTGCTTTTACATTTTTAATGGCTTATATTTTAATATTACTGTGCTGGAACTTTGAAAAATGTGTGTACTTTAAAATGTCATACATTCAAGTGAGAGTCTTAAATAATTTTAAGTTTTAAGAATGGCACTTGCACACCTCTGACACTCTATAAGGAAAGAAGTTGGAAAAATTTTATTATGACCAAACAAAGCAGAAAAATAATTCCAGAATTTTTAAATGGCTTTCCTTCCTGTTTGAGGCAGAGGTATGTGCGTTTTTCCCATCTAGGTAAGTTACTCTGCTCAGCTGCATACAATATATCTGTTCTTGATTCTGCCTGTGGCTTTTAGCCAAGTGATATCTGAACCATCACAGAGTAATTTACAGAAACGGGGTTGTTTTGAAGAATAAATCACTTTGTTTTAACTGGACGTGATTTTTTTTTTTTTTTTTTTTTGCTTCTATTTAGTGATTGAAGTGATAATAACATAGTATGTCAAATGCATTCATATTTCACACAGTATATGAGGCCCGAGCTCCACATTCACTGAAAAAGTTGGGAAATAATTCCTTCAGCAGTTGGATGTATTGTAGGAAGGGACTTCTGAAAAGCTTCACTGGCACTAGTAGAACCTACAGTTCCATTCACTTGGCAATGCCAATGGAAAGATAAATGGAAAAAGACGGAAGTATCGCATGGTAATGATACATTACGATATCATCTTTGTGTGGTGGGATTAAAACATACTGGCCAGAACACCAGTATTTTTCAGTTGTGTCAGATGTCTTTCACTATTGCCACCAGTGGGAGCTGTGCTGCTGCCTCCACAAAGCTTAGGCTCGTGTGTTGTTGGTTTTTATTTTTTTCCCCTTGTGCATCATGAGAAAAAGGTATCCTTGAAAAGAGACTTATTTATGATGCTGACTTCAGAAGGGCTGAGGTCCAGCAAGTTTGATGCATACAGAACATACAGTCCACAGCTGAAGTGAGCTATACCACGGTAGGAGCGAGTCTGGCTCTGCACTGTCTTGTCCGAGAATTGTTGCTCTACAGCTGGGTATAAATAGACTTTTCTTCAGGTTTGGCCAAATCCAAATGTTTCACTTATGTTTTGAATGCAAGAATTTGACTCCAGTTTCCAAAGCTGGCAAATATTTTTGTACTTATCTACAAAGTTGTGAAGATGGAAGGCAGGCATTTTTGTGGTTTGGTTTGACAGTCTGCACTCTATTCTTGATGTAGGAAGGAAGGGCTGCTGGAGGCCAGAGGCAACCGAATTAGCAAAAGATGCTAAGATGGCATTAAAAGCACAGAATGGGAACATGCTTTCTTTTGGCATAGTGTCAGTAGGTCCAGATTTTACAGGATTTGAGGAAATGCTGTTAGAAATCAGCAACCTCTTTTTTTTTTTTTTTCCCCTTAATGAAAAGAGATTTCCAGAAATATTAACTGAGACCTTGTAGTGCTGAACTGATTTTATTTTTTTAAATATCTGAACACTGTGATAATACACTGGCATCTTCTAGTGAGCCCCTACAAGCTTTTGCACAACCATAATAAGGTAAAATCCTCCAGTGAAGAATAGCTTTGCAAAGCATTATGTATTTGCCTGTTTTTGAGTGGAGGATTAGTGATTTGTTTCTTTGTGAAACTCTACACTGAGCTCTTAATTAAGCTTACCAGGCACAAGTGCACTTCAGGTGATCCAGACGACCTTTAAAGGGCCTGCAGCAGATGGTGGAAAGTCTGTGTTTCGTGCAGTATTCTGCTGTTTTGTCTGTTAAATAAGTATCTAATTACTCCCAGTCTTATCTTATTTCAACACAGTGTCAGTAAATTACTTACATGGCTGTAAGTAAGGTAATCCGTTGCCAATCTGATAAGCTTTCAGCTTGACTTTTTGGGAAGTAAACTTGCACCTGATGAGACTTTTCTTTTGAGCAGGCAAAAGCATCTTCCAGTACTTTTCCAGAGGCTCTTAACAAGATTATTCACTGTCTTTCCCACATAGCTTTTTTTCAGCTGCTCTAAATAAATTATCTGTGACAAATTTGGATTATTTTTAAGTTTCTTGAGGGCAAAATAGCTTTTATTTCTGATGTTTTACACTGTGATGGGCAAGAGAATGCAAGCACTTCTGAAATAATAACCCCAGCTCTTTGTATTTGCGGACACCGAACTATTTGAACTGCTGCCCGTGTCAGACAGAATGGCTACCACGTAGAGCAACACTCAAGCAGGTGGCTGAGTCATGCTAAGTTAATTTCTTCTTCAGTACTGTCTTGAAGAGATCTAAGGTGTGAAAACAGGCAGGTTTTTATTGGAGCCAGTATCTAGATTTTCTTTCCTCACCTATGACTTTTTTTTCACCTCGTTAATTCTGAGATGGTATGTGAAAAATTTGGCAACATTGGGAAGGCTCTCTCTCCTCTCAGCTTTCCTGTAATTGTCCCCTCTGCACGTTAGCATACCTGCAAGCCTGTGGAGGAAGGATGTTTGCCATTAAAGGAAAAAAAAAACCATGCATTGCTCATGCATTGGAGAGAGGGGAGATGTCCTGAGATCAAAAACCTTCGTAGCTTCTGGTCTCCAAGTAGTGAGCCTTTGCTGTCTAGTTCTGTCTTCAAAAGGTATTCTGGCTCTTACCGTCCTACATCCCCATGTGAGTTGCATGTCCTGCAGAAATCAGTGAAGTTCTGCAGATGTGCATTATGGCATTCACATGGAGCTCAGGGTATGATGAGGCTTCATAGGTCTAAAATTGCCCTTACCTCTTTACCTCAATAGCTATTCTACAGTCACAGTGTTGCGGGAGAAAACAATGTTTGGCAGAAGAGTATCATTCTCACCACTCAGCTGGTGTGTTATGTTTTATATAGTTTGTATGCTTCATATTTGCCAGAAACAAGCTGGGTTGAATGGTTGATATAGACAAGTTAGGTTTGTAGGCCAGTAAATATTGGGTTTTATTTTTAGCTCTGTTGTCTTCCTCCTTTGTTTTTGAATAAACTTTCATCAGAAACAGTCAATCAGCTAAAATGGTGTGAAAAGCACTTGATTCAGTAAAAACTCAAGATTACGTGTTCTGACAGACATGGCTGGTGTCTGTTTTGAACTTGTAGAGAAAGGAAGCTGTGCTTGTTTTAATCTCTGAATGCTTACACCTTAGTACCCTGCGATGCGGTCACAACTCCACAACACCCTGTAGCGTTAAGGTAGGTCATCTCCCCTAGTATCCACTAGAGAAGCGCAGTGCTTCATTCTGAGGACCACTGCAGCTGCTGCAACTCTTGCTCTTCTGGGTAAACTCCCTGCTTTTGTATGGCAGAGCAATTTCTCCTGTGATTTCCACCCTGGACGACAGGAGATGATCCATTTTGTTCAAAAGTAAGACTTGGGTTCAAACCAGTGTTCCTTTTATATTGTGTTTGAGGAGGTCAAATGAGATAATATAATCTGCCTTCTGTCCTTAAAAATCTATAGATGTCACCAGCGAAAGGAAATGTCTTATTCCTGTAGCTTTAGTCACTGTCCTTAATCAAATTCTCAGAACAAAACTCAGGAAAAGACAAGCTCACAAGCAGTCTAACAATTTCTTTGATTTTAGTCTCTGAGTTCCCATAGATACTTTACAAATTAATTGTCTTCAAAAAAGAAAAAAAAAATTACTAAGGGCAAGATGTTTAATGTGTTTCTCGTAAATATGCAATTTAATCTAATAGGGTTGTTCTTAGCTGTTAACATCCATGAATGACCGGTTTGGCACGAGCATCTGAAAGCAGAGCTGTCCTATTAACTTGCCAGGGTATCTGTCAGCCTCATTTTGAGAGCAATTTGGAAGAGCTTGAAGAAGATCATTGTAAATATCATAGCATGATGCCAGGGAAGTATTACCATGAGCATACTTGCTGCTTTTATCGCATGATCAATTGTTAAAAATGTTGCATTGTTTATGTTTTTGCATTAGAAATCATCCTAAGTTAAATAACAACATTTTGCCTACCTATGATATGCTGTTGTAATTTCTGTTAAGCTGGATAAAAGTTCCAACTGCAGAGTTTGATCTTTGTCTCGTTCTGGTTCCAAGCCACCTGAAGGAATTTTTTTTTCCCTAAAACAATAACCTTTCCTGACTTTCAATGGAGTCTTCCATTTTTAAAATATCTGGGCACTAGCAGTGTTAGTGCAAACCCTGGTGGCTGTGGAAATGGTTCAGTGGACACGGGTCCTGAGGTCCCTGCCATTGCCCTGCAAACATGAGTACAGCTAAGGATGCAGTGAAATGAAAAGCAGCTGTGCCACCTGGGACTGGTGAGTGGCCTCTCCACAGCAAGGTTTGGGTAGAGACTAAGGACTGCCTGGCTGTGTGATCTATATCACCCTGTGCAGCCATGTTCAAAGGCTATTCTGTTTCTTGTCTCTTATAGACCAATCATATTCTCACTGCTTTTATCTGTCATAGATGTGAATAATCACACTGAATCAAACTTCTTGTCACCAGTACAGTGTTTTGTCTCCACAAAGATGCTTCCAGCACATACAAATTTTTGATGAGGGTGTAAGAAACCATGCAGCATGTGGAGGCTGTGTCCTTCAGGCATTACATTTTTGAGGGTTACTAACCCTGTGCCTGGTGCAGTGGCTGGTGACTCTGGAGCTGAGGGCTCCATGGGCGCTGTAGGGTGCCTTTGTGTGTGCCCCAGCCCTGTACCTTTTCTTATTCCCCTGGTCTTTGCTTGGTGAGCTGAGGAGGATGAATGTTCACAAGCCATTCTCCATGCTCCACATTATTTTGTATGTTTTCAACACAGCTCTCTTCAATCTCCTATCTAAGGCAATCAATCTCAACTGTGAAGTAATCAGTCACTGACTGTTTTGAGTCTTTCTATTAAGTCTCTCCTTTTCCTTGATCACTCTTGATGTTCATACAATTGCCCTTGGATGGTACTTTACCTATCAGGTTCAATATCTCTAGCATATGATTTTCCTCCTTCCCTCTCTTACCTTGCTGAAGTTGATCTGTTTTAATACATGTGAAAAAAAATTTATATGCATGTAAATCTATTATTCAAAGAGATTTTACGTTGTTGCATGTAGAGATAGCTTTCATAGCTTACACTAAAGCACATGTAAGACTTAATGTTCTATTTAGAATTGCCACTACAGGGTGTTAAATTGTTGCTGCTATAATGAAACTGCACCAAATGTAATAATGAATTTAACAGCCATGTATGCGCCACAATAGAGTATAACAAGTCAACTTTGGGCTTTGTCTTGGGAAACACAGTGGGGTTTTTTTAAAAAAAAGAATTTCACAATTCACAGCTGCAAACTATCCTGCCTTTACATATGACTCCAGGAATTATCTGAATGTTTATGCATGAGTTTAAGGACTTACTAGCAACTGCAAGAACTTGATCTTTTATTTCTATGCTAAAACTTCAGAGCAAAGTAGTGTAAGCTTTTTTGTGCTGAAATATTTGCAAACTGTGCAAGCAGCATGATTTAAAAATATCACTTCCTTGGGTGATAATCTCAGGCAATGTATACTAGAATGATCACAATGTATGTTATCAATGAACATTTTTTATAGTTAGTTTTTAATGTTCTTTACTTCTCAGGCTTTGAAGAAAAGTCAAAATACCTGAATACTTAACTCAGTTGTTCATGGCTTCTGTGAAAATGACTAAATATTAAACTGAAAATGGAAGTATAGTTGCATTGAAATTGAGAGGTTCTCTATGATCCTAAAGAGAAGTGCATCACAACCAGAATGAAGTGGGGAAAACCTAGTTCCTTTCAGCAGAAGCAACATTTTAGACTTCCAGGTGATTATTTTTTTTAGGTCATGTTATGTATTCACAATTCCTGTGTTAGAGAAGTTCAATTTTTTAAAATTTTTTTTGGATGTGTCTGAGTTCTTATTCAGTGATCATGTAGCAACTACATGTTTCATAAATGAACTGAAATACACTCATAGGTGCATCCAAACCATAGCCTTATTAAAAAAATACCGGTATCCATTTCACAGGCTAAGAAGTGAGATGTACATTAAATGGTACGTTTCCAGAATGACACAGGAAACTTATAATTTGGGAATAAATCTCAGAATTCATGTTTTCCAGTACAAAACAAACCTCTTCAGCTGTCCGGATAACCTCAACAAAAGGTAAGTGGGCCAATATCAGAAGTGTTGTAGATAAGAATCCTTGTGCTGGAAAAGTTCCTCAGCATTGCAATTTATGCAGCACATGCATGTACAGCTACATTTTTTTGCACTCTAGTTTTCACCCTCCTTGTGAGGAAAGGAGTAGGTGTAACATGTTCAAGAGGCAGTTTCCAGGTGCAAATCCCATTTGTCCATCACTCCTTTTTCTGCCATTCAGCATAATGACAGTTATTATGCTATCAATTATTTTAAGAGGCTAATGAGTTATGTATCTTTTTCCTAGTAATGACTTCATAACAGAGCTAAAATCTCATTCTGTAGGGTGAGGGAACTGAACAATAAAAAAAAAGGTTTTTATAGATTTCACAAATTGTACTGTTCTTGTAGGGACAGCTAATGCCAAGTGATTCTTGGTGATAATGACAGGCCCTTCTAGCCAACAATGCAGACACTAACCTGCATACCATCAAAGTAACTATTGTAAAATTTTCCTGTATGTTAAACACTTAAGCACATTTTGGCCACAAAAAACCATAAAGGTTTTAGGCGCCTCTGGAACATAGTGTGTTCTGTATACAACAATGGAGGTATGGTCTAAATTCCCTTCAGAGACGTAAGACTAGTTAATTGCTCTGGCTTGATCCTTCACCTGAAATACCCAAGACTGGCTTACAGGGACTGCAACAACTTAGAGAAGCAGTAGTCTCCAACAGGGTCTAGGCAAAAGTTGTCACAAGACTGGGGTAACCCTGGTGTGCCCAAGGTACCTTCTAAGCTGTGCAATGATCCTTGGGGTGACTGAAGCCCTCAGAAGGCCCAGCGGGGGAAGAGGCTGTGAGGAGTCCTGCAGGCTTTCATGTTTTCTTGGGGTTTTTTTCAGCACAAATGGTCATACTTCTCTTATCTTTTGGTACCTTGGACAGGTCCTGGGGCTGCCCATGTGCTTCTACAGCATTGTCAGGAATGTCCAAGAGTAAAACACTGTCCACTTCAGTTTGCCTCTCAAAATGAGAATAGGAGGTGGATGGTCAGTTTTAGAATGTGAGTGAGGGTTAATTTGAAAGATGTCGTTTCTCTGGTGTTAAGCTTTTCATTTACTCTTTTAATTGATTTCTGTCCTTAGCTCCATGGATAAAGCCATGTCAGTTAAAACTTAAAAATTTTTCCTATCAAGAGTCTCACTTAAAGAGCTGCTTTTCAGAGAAGAAGAAAATAGTTAGTCTGTCCATTATTCTGAATGCTTGCAAAGGAGAAGATTAATGTATTTTTCATGTTCAGTCATGATAAGGGAAATGGTTGTTTGCTATTTCTTGATAGCTAAGGGTTCTTCCCCACTTGACCTTGAAATGCTTATTTCTGGAAGACAGGGAGAAAGTATATTATAAAATGTAAATATTCATTTATAGTTGTACAGTAATACTGAATTTGTGATGGAGTTGTAATGATTTTTTTACTTTTGAAATTAAAGGTAACTTCCACCTATTTTCAAAATACACAGAAAGAGATGACTCCTGTACCTTGTGGTCCTCAATTAAAAAAAAAAAAATATCTGTGTGTTGAACAGTAACATCCCACTTCATTCGGAAAATGATGGAAAACCTGGAAGGGAGACAAAAAGCATCCTATTAGACACAAAATCAAATTGCTATATGAAAAATATGGTGTTCACTTGATTTAGCTACGATTTATTAAACTTTCCCATGTAATAAAAAAACCCCTTAAAAATCATATGTTTTTAGTTTGCTAAATGTGGGGTTCATATCTGTAGCTTGATGTTATCGGGAGGAAGTGGGTTAGGCTCATCATTCCCTCTCACATTGTCATGTGAATGGAAAGAGATGAAACTTCAAGAGTTGGTAGATTATAATGAAAGAGGATACCTGAGCTCTGAGCAATGGTATGAGGTGCACATGGTATGCTGGCGTTTTACTCGCCAGGCTTACTGGGTTCATGTACATGAGCTTGTTGCGGGGAGCACAGAAAAGCTCTGAAGATGGCTGCATTTTAATGGATATTGAACTACTGATGAAAAAGCCATTCTAGTTAAAAAATTATTTCATGGAATTTGCAATTGTCATGTAGATGATCACGCTCACCCAAAGGCTGTTCACATCTATCCAGGTTTGTCTGGGATAGAATCACAGCCCAGCCATGCTAGGCAGGCTGTTAGAAGTTTCAAGTCAGCCAGGGCAGCTGCCCTGAGTGAGCTACAGGCATAGCCCGTACCATAATGTCACGGTCATGGGCATTATAAAGGGGGAAGGTTTGCTGAGGAAGGGGAGCTCCCTGCTGGGGTTCCTCCCGCTCCTCCTCTGGCTTCTCCTTGCTCCTGAGGACTGCTTTCTTGAAGATTGTGACCACTGCATATTCATTTGCCTGAGTATAACTTTGTATACTTTTGTTGATGTTGGTGCTATTTCATTAAATCTGTTTTCACTGCAACACATGGATCTCCTCTCCTGTTTCCAATTCCCCTTCCTAGCTGGTTAGGGGCTAGAGGGTGAGAGAGCAACTGTTATAGTTTATCCCTGTAGACAACATCAATATATTCATGAGCAAAGGTGTTCTTTTGTTAGCTTATGTTTTTACAATGTAATTGTACAAATCTTAATCATAAAGAGAGTATTTTGCCAAGCAGCTGTAATCTGCTCTCAGACACCACTCAGCTCCTCTAAGTTGCAGTATATCTTTATAACAGTCATGAAATAAAACAGTTGAGATGAAAATGTAGCATGATAAATGTGCAACCCAAGCAGCAGGTGAGGGAAGAAGCAGAATATACTTGAAAGCAGGAAGGATAGTACATCAGAAAACACTTTGTTCATACACTTTGACAATTATTTTATTTGAACTATTTTTGAGAACGGTTATAAGTGCTCAGTGTTTTCCACCTTTCCCTTTAAAAACACCCGACGTGAGAGATTTAGAAACACATTTTCTATTGAATTAAATAGAATGGGCATAGGAAATAATGCAGCATACGATGCCCCAGTTTCACTGATACACCTCTAAAATAAGTATGTTCATGCACAACATGTGTACACACTATTCTGAGGTTAAAATGTTCCACTTTATAAATGATTAATATCTTTCCATTCATGTGTCAGATTTGTCTGAGCAGCGTGTAAAAGGAAACTGTGACTATGATAATAGTGTAGGGAGACATAAGTTGATAATCACTTTCAAAGAACAGTAGGGATGCAGACTTAAATAACTACTGGAAAACTCCAGTATTCTCCCAAGTGTTTGAAGACTGTATGACACAATTAACAAATTTAAGTACATTTTTGCTTAATATGATACTTGGGATCTGGAGGCCGTATTTATTTTCAGAAGGACTTTAAGCCCTTCAGGGAATTTCTTTGGGACAGGTAGTTCATTTCTCCGAAGCACTGAAGAATTGTTTTCTCTGAAAAAATTCAGTCAAGATGTTAGGAGGGATCTATCACAGTCAGTTTAATTATTATACCAAAGAAATTTTAAGGAGCTGTGGCCTCCATGCAATGCTGCAGCTGTGAAACACAGCTCAGAATAAGACATTAAGCTCTAAAAATGGAGTAGAGAAGCACCAATGTCACCTTGTCAGAAGCACAGCTAGCATTTGCACTTGGGCAATAACAGTAAGCACAGCCCAAGGCCGTCTGCAACTGCTTCTCCCCTTCTCTCTCCTGACAGAGATGGGCTGCTTGCAGTGACTCTACAGGCAGTTTTTGGGTTATGTCTTTGATGCTTTGCAAATTCTTTTTTTGCAGACATGGAAACCTTCCAAATTCCTCAATTAGTAGCTCTGATTTTTTCCATCTTGCTGGTCCTAGTGGCTGTCTGTAACGCAAGTCTTCCTTCTGCTAGAAGTACTGATGCTTTCCACTATATACAGGAATCTCTATTAGAAAGTTAGTTTTGTTGTCATAGTCCTTGTAGGGGTATGTTTTCCTTCATTTATCTCCTGTTCTTGCTTGGACTCTTGTCCTGCTGTTCTGTGTGCTGGTCATGACATTGCAACTTGGGCAGCATCCATTGTAGATGCTGGAGGTATTTTCTGTATCACACCCTTTGAAAGGCCCCAGAATGTGAGAAATTATGGCTTCAGAGGCAGACAGGAACAAAGGAGACATTGAATGCAAAAAAGTAGTTTCTCGCTCCATCTCACCAAAAGACCCATGCCTTGTGACAGTGGTATCTGGGCAGCAGATGGCAAAGTGCGAACAGCATGGGAAGTCATCAGGAATCCCTGGAAAATGTATTTTGGGAAGCTGTGTGGCAAATTAGGGAATATTACTGACAGTACAGAATGCAAGGCAATCATCTGCGTAGCCATAAAATAACCTTCACCTTTTCTAGCGGAGACTGACACTGCAGTAAACAAACGTAAACTGGGAAAGGCACATGGTAAATGTTGCAGTTGAAGTCATAAAAGTCTGGCAGCCATGCAGTTCACGTCCGTCATAAAATCTGTGAAGAAGCAAATAGAAAGCCAGGGACTGGCTAAAGTACCAGTGCAAATCAATCTACCTTTCACTGTCTCCAGGAAAAAAAAGCAGACCTGAAAGACCTGCTGAGCAGATCTCTTCTCAAACAAAGATAATGTGCTACCGCATGTTACTGTAACTTGCAAATCAAGATGGGGTCCAAGAAGACTGAATGAGTTGACGACTAGTAGAGGGGCTAGAAAAAGAATTTTTATTTTTTTTTTTTTAACTTAAGGTATCAGCAAAACTGGGATAATTCATTCATCTGCTTTCTGTGAATCTTGCAGTGATTTGCAAGCTAGTTTGGGATTGTTATGCACACACTTGAGGCAGCTTGCTGTGGTTTGTACTGCTGCCTGAATCTGTTTAATTTTATTAAAACTTCACAAGGAAACACTAGTAAACATTTCACACTGAATAAGAGAAATATTTCCTTGGCCTTGGAACTTTTAAGGAAAATCTTAAACTGAGTCAGAATTGATTTCTCTTGTCATGAGACAAATAACTGCTTCATCAGTTAGTTCTTTGTTGGAGGTTCCTGAGACCCTGTGGATGGATGGGAGGAAGGTGGATGCTTCCTTGGAAATAAGTGGATAAGCTCAAAGTGGGTGAATCTCATCTTCCAAAGCAGCAGCTCTTGCACAGAGAAACGAATCTTCATCTGTTTGGATGAACTGAGCCTGCTCACTAAGTGATCTTGTGGGGGAAGACCTGCTGAGCAATTTGTGGGAGGAAAGACAAAAATTTACAATTTGCTTTCAGAGGATCACATTTCTTGGCTCTTGGCCACAAATGTTTAATAGTAGGTCAGGCTTGATAGAGCTGAACTGGTAAGTCAAACCCACTACAATTTGACAACTTAATTTTGACTTCAGGCCTGGGGACAAATGAGAAAGGAACACCAGTAATTGTGCAACAGCTGTAATGGGAGGAAAATAAGGAAAAAAAAAAAAAAAAAAAAAGGCAACTTGTTTGTAAGTCTTGACATCTGACTTCAGAAAGCACAAAACTTGCAAATCTGGCCCTGGAGCAGAATTGCTCCTATTTCTGAGTTCTCTTTCATAAAAGAAAATCCAACTAGTTGTCGAACTAGACAGTTATTCCACAGATGTTTGGTTGGCTGCAGCTATAACAGTTCTGGATGTAAGGGAAAATATCTTATGTGCTGTGTACACAATTCAAATGACATGTTTAACTTGTCAAGAAAAAGCATTTTGAGCATAAGGCAAAATCAGTAAAATGGTTCTTCTGGGACATTTTTGGTAACAAGGCCAAGCTTCCATAAAACAAACAAAAAAAAAAAGCTTTTGCATCTCCGGATTTGGAGGAGATAAGAGAGAAAGATGAAACTGATCTTGCAGAGTTGCTTGTTCTCAGGCTGAAGTGAACAGACATGTTCATGCTTTCAAAACAAGAGGAAAAGAGAGGCTGTGCTGCCAGCGGGGATATACATGCTGCTTCTGTGAGTTAAAAGAGCATTTGCTGTGGTAACTGGCAGGGAACTGCAAAAAGAAGAGAACAAGTAGAAGTTGCGCTAGAAATACAAACTGTTAGAAATAGAAGGCTGAAAGATCGAGTTGCATCAGAGCTTTCCAAATGTCTCAAATTTAAATTGTAAAGGAAAAAAGAAAGCAAAGATGCAAACTCTTCCTTCCTTCTCTCGATTAACTCTCACTTTTTAAGAACATCTTGATCTTCATTCAGAACTTCTTGTTCTAATGAATAATAATCCATTCAGAGTGAATTACTGTGCCTGAGAAGAGCTCTGCCTCTAGGCCTTTAGCTGTTAAATAAGCTGAAAGTTGAGTACCCTGGTTTCTTGTCAGTACTAGAGCATGGTACAGAAAACATCACTCTACTCAATTTCTAGCAGACCACCGGTACCTAAGGAAGAGAAGCAAAGGGAAAAATTGAGTTGTGAATGAATAATTGCCATGATGCTGGAAATGGTTGACATAGTCAAAGATGGATGTGAAGTTATTTTCCTCTCATCTGCATGTGGGAAAATTCATTTTTGCCTGCATATAGCAGAGCAGCTTTGAAGCAGCTTTTCATACGCTGTATAAATATGTATGAAAAAATGTTTATGACAAGATTAATCCCTTTTTGCATCTTAGTCTTGCAGAAGGCCTCAAAATGGATTTTAAATGCCAGAGTATTTATACCTCTACTGGAACTTTTTATAACATCCCTTCACCAAAGAGGGAGGGGAAGATAGCGTTTAGAACAGAATGTGGGCTCTAGCTGCGTTGCCTCTGCCTCTGCGTAACCCTTCCTGTCTCTGCCTCTTACAGCAGTGTGTATACTCTGTATATGAGTTAGCAAAGTTCTCCATGGGTTTTTAATTTCTTCCATTTTCTCTGGTCTTTGTGGTAGATAATAATGACCCAGATCTCTTATCCAATCAATCCTTTTTCCCAAATTAGGACAACGTTGTAACTCCTCTCCCTGGCTGCACTTACGTTCTTGTTTTCCAAGTTTGTTTCAACTAATTCCCAGAGAGCCTTCGAATGTGCTAACTGTATAGAATACATTACTTTGCCATCTGTTTCAGGATAGACGCTTTTCCCATTACATTCCTATCCTGTAATTATTTAAAATTTACAGTGAACTCTCCAAACCGCAGGTATTTATAGCCTTGTAAGCATACTTATTTTTGTTTCAGCAAGAACACACAAGGAAAAATTTTTCTTCAACTTTTGCAATGTTTTTTGTTAGCACTGGTGCAGATGCTCATGTGATAGTTCAAGTTTAATATTAAACTTAACCTTTGTATACAGACATCACTACTTACATGTTGAGGGTCGAAGGAATAAATTTGATTTGAGATCCAGCTTTCATTATAAAAAAGATTGATTTTGGGTTGAGCCCTTCTATAAAACTTGTATTAGTACAAGTCAGCACATTCCCACTAGCAGCTTCACAGGGAACATTGTTTCAACGACATCTAAACTCATGCTAAAGCAGACAAGATCTTGTAAGAAAAATTTGCTGTTTTCAGACAACTAAATATTAAATGAAAACATATTGCTTTGGGCAGTTTTACAAATTCTAGTTCAGTAGTTCTCAGCAGCAAATTGATTCACTGTTAATGTCTCACTTATTGTTGTGACTGTTTCCAACAACTATCAATGTTGAAAAGACATTGTCAAAAAATACCAAAAAGACATTGTCAAAAAATACCCAAACAAACCGTCACCATCTCCTCACTGAAATTATCTCACCTTGCAAAGTTACAGAATCAAAACATTCTCAAGGTTTGCATGGCTGGTGGCTTTCTTTTTCTGTCACTGGAATGCAGAGGGACCTCCATATTGACTTGAACTTTCTGTAAATGAAGATTGGATATCTTCAAGCATGTTATTTGGAGCTAGCTATATACTATACTAGTAGGTTAGAATACAGTAAAGGCATGCTAAGGCTATAGATATTAATACAAATTAAATAAACTTTACTTCTTAGGAGTGCATGCCAGTTAATGATTTCTTCTGATTTGACCACTGTTGGAATTAACACAACCAGGATGTGCATTGTCTGTAATGCTCCAGTTAGGTCACAAATGTCCTGTGTTGCTGTATCAATTGACTGGTCAACTACTGAGTTCCTACTAATCTGCACAGGTTTACCAAAAGTAACAGAGGAATGCTAGTTTAGGCCAACACTGTCATGGCTCTTCCATGACTGAAATAAGATGCCCTGATGTGAATCAGGAATGTGAATCCTGGATCTGATTCACTGGGCTTTCAGTTCTTCAATGAAGAGCTGAAAAAAAGTCTTTGGCTTCTTTCCTGCCTTGATGTCATCTGAAGATTTACCACATTTTTTTTAGCATTATATCCGTCTGTTGTACTCAACTACCTTTAGATAGTAATCACTTTCAAAAATTATGGTTTAATCAATTTTGTTTTAAAGGAAGAACGTCACATGCTTTTGAGAACCTCCAAAATTTGCTTTCAGATGTTTTGTTTGTATGAATGCTCTAGGAAGCTCTTGAAATAAGATTAAAGCCTTCGTGTCTGATGTTGAACACAGGCTTTTTGGTTTTTTTCATTACTCACTGATGGTTTAGATTATTACAGATCATTACTAATTTGCATTTAGCTGAATAAGGGGGAAGATATTGGCACATACACGCAATTATGTCATAGAACCTAGAAGTAAAGAAGGACAGGCTAAAATGTTTGTTTGCCAGTACTTCAGTAACAAGGTGGCTGCCAGAAGGGAATGTTGTGAGTCCCCTGGGTTAAGGACAGAGGCCCTGAAAGAGCTGCTTGATAGGGTGGCTGTACTCATGACTGTGGTTACTGGTGGCTGGGATCTCACTCAGGTTCTGCTAAATACGTTTTTCCTTTGACAGATGAGCTGTACTCTGGACTTTTGTAAATGAATGTGTTGCACCAAATGTCCAAATGGGAATAACAGCTCCAAACAATTGACTGTTTTGGTTAACTTTTTTTTAATGCTTCCTTTGTGTTCTTCCTTTCTATTACCCTTGATTTTTTTTAACTTTCACTAATTGCTACAAAGCAAGAGAAAATGGCAGAAGGGCATCGTGACGTGGGTAAAACGCTCTTGTTTTTTTATTAGCCACCCTGAGCAGATTTACTTACGAGTATCTTTTCAGTTTTTTGTGTGTGTATTCCTGGAGAAAAAGGCTTGGAAGTGGATTCTAGACTTTTAAAAAATAAATGCAGGGAAAAAACTTACTGGTAAGTGTTGAGCTAGAGATACCAACAGGAACCAGCTATGTTGTAGAAAGGTGACTGCTTCAGTGTTTGCAATCAGGCAAGGAAAGAAGATGCTTTATAATCATAGAATAGTTTAGGTTGGAAGGAACCTTTAAAGGTCGTCTAGTGCAAACCCCCTGCAGTGAGCAGGGACATCTTTTTCAGTTGGATCAGGTTGCTCAGAGCCCTGTCCAGCCTGATCTTGAATGTCTCCACGGATGGGGCTTCTACCATCTCTCTGGGCAGCCTGTTTCAGTGTTTCACCACCCTCATCATAAAAAATTTCTTCCTTATATCCAGTCTAAATCTTTTAGTTTAAACCCACTACTCCTTATTGTATTGCAACACGCCCTGCTGAAAAGATTGACCCTGTCTTTCTTATAGGCCTCTTTTAAGTACTGAAAGGCCACTATAAGGTCTCCCTGGAGCCTTGTCTTCCCCAAGCTGAACAACTCCAACTCCCCCAGCCTGTCCTCATAAGGAGAGGTGCTTTGGTGAAATACTCTGTCTTAATATCTGCTGCAGCCTCTGTGTTTCTGGACTGAATCAGATTTCACGTTGTGCAATTATCTACCAGTATGGTGCAGAAACTTTTCTAAAAAAATGCATGGCCTTCCAGTCTAAATCTCAATTAACCTATTCAGAGATAGGCAAGTACACAGTTTCTATCAAAGACTGACTGAGTTTGTGTGCTCTGTCACTGAAACACCTTTGAAATCATGTCCTGAATGATCAATGGCATTAATGATACTTCTATAAAATCATTTTTTTCTAGAACGTCAGACTTTGTTTTTTCTATAGTTTACATGAGGGTTACAGTCTTGCACTAAAAGAGAGAAGCGAGAACAAAGGTGTATTTTCCCTCGTCAGTGTTGTTCCTCTTCCTTTCCAGTAACTATGTTTACATAGGACCTTTTCTGGTTTTTTAGAAGTATTGGTGCGAGTTGTAAATGTGATATAGAAAGTAATTTGAGTATGACATATCTAAAATCTGGCACTGGATAAGGCATGTCAGAACTACATCAGCTTCTCCAAAAGTTTCTGAAAATATAAACAGTATTGCAAAAGTAACTTAATCAAAATCCTTCACTAGGTGGCAACCACTCCAGTGTACAACATACAGTTTGTTAGCTGTTTTCAACTGTTTTGTAACCACGATATTTCCTGTGAGGTGTAAGGTGTTTACAGCACACCTGCTGGCATGAATCCAGTAATAGATTTATAGGCACAATCTAGCCTTGTTACTTTTAAGTAATAGTGGTTTATAAACAAGAAGTAATAGAAATAATTTGCCTAGTAAAATAAACTACGAATGCTTTAATCCATATTTCCTAATGCTGAATTTGAAATGAAAAGAGTACTCTACAGTTTTGATTAGAGGTTTTAACAAACAAAATATTTTTAAAGAAGGATTTTTTATGCATCAATCCATTTGAATGGATGCAAAGTGTGGAACTTCCTCAGAGACCCTGACCCACTTTTTCTGGATTTTTCCCCTTTCCTTCATCTAAAATACCTTGATTTAAGTTCAACATGGGTCCAAAATTAGTCACTATCTATTGACAAGAGGTATTGACACTGAAACGTTGCAACTCTTGCTGTGTACAGCTATAGAAAAGCCTAGTTGGGAAGATACTGCTGGATACTATCTGGTCCAGTCTTCTCTTAAAAACAGAGCCTTAGATGAGGTTATTCAGTGTCCTGTCAAGCCAAGTCTGGAATGTTCCTAGCAAGGGAGACTTTGCTGCTATATGCCCTGATTCCACCACTTTATGATCTCAGTGTATTTTTTGCTGCTCATCTAGATGGATCTCTTGGTTAACTAGTACTGAGATAACTAAAAGACTAGAAATTAAAACTTAAGTATAAGGAAGAAGTTAGGATTTTCTGTCAAAGGGTGTTCCTGGAAAATATTTTTTATTTGTACATCCTTCAGAAATGTTTTCCGCTATCTTCTTTACATTTTCTCTAGAGAGCAAATTAATTTTTTTTTTCCAAATGAGTTTCTGATTTTTACATTCAGAAAGTCATAGAAACTGGTTGGCTTCAAGTGGATCTTGTCTCGAGGACAGTGTGTTCAGTACCTAGATTATCCACTCTTTCAGAAGTTGCTAAAAGTTTGCTCTGGATCAGCAGTTACTATGGTTGCTATGAAAGAAAAGGGGAATGTACTTACTGTTTGGACATCGCCATAAGCCTTAGTGCACAAAGGGAGGCTTCCTGGGGCAACTTTAGCACAGCGAGTGTGGGGCTCCAATGATGTCTTCAAAATGACACCCTTGTGCCTGTCCGCTTCCCATGCGTGGATGTCATGCAGAGGGTTTTCTGTTTCCTAGGCTGTGTGAAGAAATGATCTTGCATTGAATTTGCTGTCTGTGCAACATGTTGGTATGAAAGCTTTGTACGCCGAAGTTCTTTAGTTGTGCGTAGAGAAGCTGTGCTACGGGCAGCAGCAATGGAAACTTCCCTGTGCATGCCAGTGTGCCAGTGGCTCTGTTTCAAAGAACTGTGTGTAAGAAAGGAGAGAAGTTGGGATTCCAGCTGCAGCTGCGAAGTGTGGGACAGTGCCAGTGCAAGGATGTAGGAAAACATGGCAATGGTTTCATTTAAAAAAAAAAAAAAAAAAGGGAGGGGGGTAAGAAAAAAAAAAGGGGTGTGTGTGTAATTTGAGTAATTCAGGGAGAAGTGGGAAGCCTAATAAGAAAAGTTATCAGGTTAGGCTTTATTTAAATCAAATTTTATAATTATGAAGAGATCCACTTTGTGGAAAATATCAATGTTGTTGAGACATTGTTTCATGTTTCCCCCAAATTGCTCTGTTACTGTGTCTACCATAGTTAATCGAAAACAATGATTTTACATCTGTCTTTCAAAACAGGAGGTATTTTTTCTTTACTGATCTGTTTTGTAGTTTTCTGCCTGAAATCTGTATAAATTCCAGTTTATTTTGTAATTTTCTCTTTGATACAGATAGTCAAAGAAAGAATCCTTTCCCCTGCTTCATGAAAGAAATAATATTAAGGGCTTTCATGTTGAATTTATTTAAAAATGTTTGGGGATTTTTTCCCACTGAGTATATATTGGGGGAAATTTATGAGCATTTTTTAGATAAATCCATTTCTACAAATTGAGAACTCTTGCACCCACTTAACAATATTTTTGGTATGAGGTAACATTACTCCCCCCCCCCCCCCCCAAATTGGGAATGTTAAAAACTTGGTGATAAGTTGAAAAGTCTGTTTCCTTAAAAAATTTCACTCTAACAAAACAACCAGTTCTGCTTAATTGTTTAAATCCCCAATGAATGACTGAAATTACTTGAACCAAATAGTAGTGATATTTTATTTTTTGATCAACACTTCCAAACAGAGTTTTACACAGAGAGTTTGAGCCACCAACTAGCTTTCATGAACAGCCTCAGTACTGAAAGCTCCCCAAGTGAAAGTAGTACAAACTCCCTGCAGAAGGAATATCACTTGTAAGACCACTCCCTCACAGGTCTTTTCTTTTGTTTCCCTTCAGATTTTAAAGGAAAAATAAGTGCTTTTATTGACAAGATATTTTTTTTCCTTCTGTTGGATTGGCTCAGATCACAAAAGGAACCCCTTTTCTTGATGCTGCTTGTTTCTAGGTGGGAGCTTTCAACATGACATCTGGCTAATGTGTTTGTCGGTTTACCTGGCATTCAATAAGCAGGCAGGGTTATCCTCCTTTTGTTTTCTTTTTTTTTTTTCCTGAGAGCATCTCCTAGGCTTGTAAATGTAAATTTAATCTACTACTGCCATGCCATTAAAAGTGAAAGGGAAGAAATTAAAGAATTTGTAAAATGAGGAACAGCAGAATATTTTTGTAAGCCCATTTTACTTTCACCAAGAATTAAGTGTAAGAGATGTGGTTTAGATTGTTTTCGTCTCATTATTGGGTTCCCCATCCTGTCAAAATTAGTTTCACTGATATTACACTGTTGTACAAAAAAAAAAAAAAAATCCTCTACATGTATTTCCAGTTTATTCATGAAGTAATTCAATCTGGTTTCTTGTTGAAAACATAGAAGACGATGGATTGAGGAGGTGTATAAACAGTATGAATAAGACTAATCTACTCTGTCCTCTTGAATGCATAAAACATTCTGAATTTGAATCAGTGTATCTTGTAGTGTGCATTACCAGGGCACCCCCTTGCTTTCATATTTCCTGATCAGAAAGGAACAAATCTGTTTCCATCAATTTCAAAGCAGAACAATGCTATTTTCTAAGTTGTAATAACAGTGTATGATTAGCAGTTGGCATTAAAAATAAAAAGAGCTTGCAGAACTTTTATTTCACAATTTGTTGCTTTAATAGAATCTTTAATATAAAAGGAAATTACCCAAATATTGTAGTAACTGTAACAGAGTAATGTCATCTTTTAAAATTTATTTTTGTTTTCCAAAGCTGATTAAGATAGAGCTGGATCACCGTGGTGTATCTGGAGGCCTCTCAGAGAAGTGTCTGCATCAGAAGGGTAAATTTTGCAATTTCTCACAGCAGAGTGCTTTTGGAGTACCCAAACCAGATTCTTCCTGAATGACATGAAACTAGGAGATGTGCTCTGGGAGCCCCCCTGGTGCACTTCAACTGCTTGGGCTGGGATGTAATTCTTCCTTCCCTCCCATGTGCCTCAAAAATGTGTGCAACATGGATGTTGGGTTCTCAACTGCAACTATTTCATGCCATGGTTATGTTCCTGGTGCATCACCCTACTTACTAACGTAGATACAACCAAGCTAGTTTTAACTTTAGACCAGAGGTTCAGGGCTGAGCAGGATCTTATCAAGCCAGAGCCCTTTGCTGGGAAGTTCATAAAGCAGCAGTATCCCACTTGTCTTACTGGTTATTATCACATTCCCCAGAGGCTGTAGGAAAAAAAATTACTGTACTCTTCAGTGCAGGAGGAACAGTTACTTCAAACAGGTCATTTCGATAAGATGCTTCCCCTGTACTTATCGACGTCATCAGACAGATTATACTGAACCAGCTGTTTCTTGGTGTTATGTTTTGTTAGCACAGATTTTTCTCCTTCTGTCTGTTCTTATGTTGCAGCTTGCACAACTTCTTATGAATGGTTTTGTATCAATTACAGAAGTGCAAACCCATTGCCTTGTTTGTAGCTTTTCCCCTCAAAGCTTGCAATTTAATCCATGCATTCTCTAGAGTGACTGTGTGGGATTTTCCTTGGTTGATTTTAATTCATTAATTTTCAAGGCAGGATAACCAGCACCAGAAGAAGAGATTTGCAGATTGAGCTGTAACATCCTGGAAGAAAATAATCTGGCTTCACACCTGTGCTTGAGTAGTTGCAGCAGGCTTAAAAAAAACCCCATGAACCTGTTGTACTATTTGCTAATTGTTTCTTTCATATGTCATCTGGCTTAATTTAAGATAGAAATGTCATTTTGCAGATCATTTCAGCAAGCTAAACAGCCCTGCAGGTACAGAATATGAATTAATGAATTATTTCTATTAGCATATTACATTGTTACAGTACTATCTTTGCACCTTCCACATAGAATCAATCACAGTACCAAAGTCTGCAACGGACTTGCTAGAAATCACTGCAAGAGGACAGCCAGGAAGATGACCTAATCCATCTCCTGTCTCTGGGTGGTGGTGATTAAATGTGCCTATGCACATGTTTCTGATAGAAACAGATTTTTGAGAAGTCTGAATTGAATTCCACAAGTCTCTGCAAGTAACTGAAGTGGTGTTCTAAGTCCCTCACATTTTGACACAGTTCTTGATATTGTATGTGAATCTCCCTTGTCTAAATTGAGCTAATTAGTGCATTCTTCCAGTGGAAATGGAAAACAATCGATTGCTGTTCTCTTATCAGCCTTTTTTTGTCTTGGAAAGCCATATATCATTCAACTTCTCTCTTCTACATAAAACTGCTTTTCTTCTGCTGTTCTTGAAGTGGTGTTTTCCAAATTCTTATCCCTCTTTTTCACTTTCTCTGAACTCATCAAGAAATCTGTTTAGAAACTAATGCCAAAAACTGGGCAGCGCCATCTGTGACTTTTATCAGGAACCCTTTCCCCACAGTTGGCCACTGAGTTTGTGATCAATGATAGCAATTTGTCCCTCTTGGTCAGTTTTATTATTTTTCATTTTATATCTGTGTATAGACCTTTTATTTTCTAAGCACTATACTCTAAGCATGTCTTCATGTAACTTATCTCTTTGAGTCTTGAATCTTCTTTTCTAATTTGTCAAAATCAGTTTGAAGACTAGGTTTGTCTACAAAACTTCTTGCAACTACTCCTAGTTTTTTGACTCTTTTAATTTTCATAGTTGTTTGATTCTATCATGTCTGTTGATAAAGAAATTATTGAAGGGAGTTGGGCCTGAGGCTGAGCCGTTTTCAAGACCTTATTTAGGTCTTACTACTTGACAGCAAAATATTAATAACTACCTTTTAAGTAAAGCTTTCCAAGAACTGTGCCACATTTCATGAACTTGCTTAGGAACGTCATCCGAGGCAATGCCAGAAAACCCTCTTGAATTCAGGACACATCATAACTGCTGCTGTCCCATGTCTGCCAGGTCAGTTACCTGCCAAGGAAACTAAGATAACTCGATGTAGCCTGTTCTCAGCAAATCTGTTGGCCCTTTATTACCTTGTTATTTGCCAGGTGCTTGTAAACTGTTTAGCAAATTATAATTTTTAGGGATTTCTCTGTGACTGTGATGTCACTTGGTATGGCTATGCTGAAGGTAATGAACAGCAAGTCAATGCGTTGGGTTGAGAGAAGCTCACAGGAGGGCTGTTTCATGACTGACTGCAGTGCGTGGGGGGAGGTCTGACTCTGGCGCTCAGTTTATTTGAATTATACATGTTGCTCTGTTCTCCTATCCTGCTTTGCAAAACAAAGCATTATAATAACATCCTGTTGCAGTGAGAACTTTTGTATTAGGACCACTCTTTCCTTTTGTAAAGTCAATCTTGTTTTCACAACAATTTTGCATTTCAGTAAAATTTTGAGTTTGAGTCGTATCTTTAAAGGGACAGTCATTCCTGCTTTGCTACTAACCAAATATTTTCTGGAATCCACATTTCTTAAACTTTTGTAATATTGATAGCATGGGCAGTTTTCCTTGGTCTTAAATTTTCGAATGTTGTGCTTCTGCTCGGAGGGAAATCCCTAATAGAAATTTTTGGTTAATCAGCTTGAGGATAAGATTTCGTTTCTTCCCAAGTAAGGAACTGGCAACATCCTAAACATCTCTAAATAACTTTTGTAAGTAATACAGCAATGAAAAAGATTCTTAAAATGATATTTCTCTACATGAAACAAGATCATCTTATTTGGAATATATTGAGTTGGAAACCATCAAATTTTCTTTTCTACTATACCCAGAGTATATTAGAAATGTGAATTGGTGAAAAGTGAATTGAATTTCGTGTAAGAAAGATTTCCTGTTATGTAAAGGAAATTCCATTCTGGCATTTAACCTACCTGTCATGTCCCAGTTGAACAGCAAATATTGTTTATGTTCAATTTCCTTTGTCAAGGATTTTTATAAACACAACATCCACTGAAGCTTGTATTAGTTTTTCTTGTTTGTTTGTGTTTTTTCTGAGCTCACATGCAATTGGAATTGAGCTTTTTTTCCACATCTGAAACTACACACGAGCCAAATCATGAAGTTGGCATAAAATACTCTAGATAATAGCTGAAATATCTTAGTTTCTTTCTAATTATCAAAATATATTTGTAATTTTAAAACGAAATGTATAAATGAAAATGAAGTGAAAATCTGGTTATTCCATGAAGAGATGTGCTAGTGCCTTTTCTGAAGCGGTGCTTTAGTAGACTAAAAGACAGAACAACCATGGGCCACATGAAACATACTTCATCTCGGTGTGGTCATCAGTTGCATCTTGCCCATGGGAGAATACCAGTTTTAGGATTCCAGCTTTTCTGTGCATACGTATATATGTATAGTGAAGGTGATTAAGAAATTACTTTGTGTCGTTCTTAGTACCCTCTGTCCATATGCCAGTGCATGCAAATGATGCTGTATTATCATCGTGAGAAGAGCAGATGGGCTGGTTCCTTCTGAACAACAGTAATTCACCGTGTTTCTGACTCTTCCCCCATGAAATTTGTACTAAAAATGCTGTCCTGAAGTAATAAACCTGGAGCCAGATGGACCTACTATTTAAACTATGCAACCTTACACCAAAGTAAGTTCTGGAAAATATTACAGGTATGTGTTATTTTTAGAAGTAACAAATGGGAAATTTAAAACTAGCAAAAATGATGATATCAAACTATAATTTGTGCTTACAGATTTGTTGCAGTTTCCATTACAAATGCATTTTAAAATGAAAATTTAGAAAAATCAATACAATCTACAGGAGGAAAAGATACAATCTCTCTAAAAACTTGCTGCAGTGGCATGTGCTTACACAACTGACAAAAGCAGTGGAAGGGAGGAGCAGGGCTGCTACAGACACTTAGTGTAAGATTGGCTTTCTCTCCTTGGAAAGAATCGTGACCCCCCCCATTTGAGGCAGGACAGATCCTGACCAAAGACAGGGAGGTGAACTGCAGTGCTATCTCCTGCATCAGGTGCTGTAAACCAAGTTGGAGCACCAGCACTGGAGGCATCTCTTAGCTTCTGTTACCTTGTGTGGGCTTCAAAGAGCTTCTCTCTAAATACTAGAGAAAACATATTTTTTAATTAGCTGACTAATTCCTACCCTCCAAGACAACTATTTTTCCTTCCAATGTGGCAAACAAGAAGTTAACCTTTTATTTTCCCTAAATTAAACATTTTTTAGGTCTTCCTCTTACATTACAGATGATTTCAAATAATCCTAAACCATGACTGTTTCTCCAGCACTAATGAAACCCAGGAAAAAACTTGGTAGGTCAGACATTTGGGTGCTTTAATCAGTGACAAGTTTGAAAATCCTGGTGACTTGTTCCTTTTTCCCAAACTGTCAATATCACATTTGGAGTCATCAGCGGTTTGTCATACGTGTCAAATGCTTTGGAGAATTGATGGTGTGGCTTATACCCATGGCAGAAGGTTCTGCTCATTCTCTTGGTCTTATGGACAATACTCCCTTGTGCTTGTGTGTGTTTATATGTAGCTGTACATCAGTTTAATTTCTAGTACGGTTTTCTTGGAAATCCATCAAAGGATTTCTATCTTCAGGAAATCCATCAATGGATTTCTTTCTTCAGGAAATCGATTTTCAAAGACAAGGTTTAAAAAAAAAATAAAATTGAACTTCTAGCTAAAACATGTATGTGAGAGAGTGGGAAGTTTTACTTTGGGGTCAACCAGTCATTTGAAATGCAGGAGACTCAGGTTCAAGTCTCTGCTTTGGAGATTTCCCACTCACATCCTAGGAGAGTCCTGTAAGCATTATTTGGCTATTTTGTTTTCAGATTTCTTCCTAGTTCTAAAAGGGCGAATAAAATCTGGATTGCCTGCCTAATTTTTGGTTGAATATTTGTGGCTTACAGTTCTAGATAAAAGTAATTTTCTCTAAAATTGCAGGAAATACTCCTTATTCTTTTAATTATTGTATTTCTACTGCATTTTGCAAAGGATTGTTGAAGTTAAAAGTTATTGTCTCATGTTTGTTTTTTTCCACCAAATCAGAATATTGTCAGAGACCTTACAGTGTGCATGCATGTGTACATAGATACACGTTTCCTTTTCTTGCTTGTAAGGTAGTTTTCTCGAACAATGTGTTGGGGAATGTGAAGCAAGTGCTCATCTTCTGCTTTCTAATACAGACCTGAGCTGGAGCTCAGTAGGAAGAGAAACAATTGTCAACTGATAAAGCAAACTTTTTTACCAATTTGGAGCCAAGAATGCTGGAAAATGTGTCCAGCCAGAAAAGCTCCCATCCCTTAGCAGAAGAATCTAGTGTTTCTCTATTCTTTGATACAGTTTTGGGGAAATGAATGCCTTCTTTATGTCTTCCTGAGTATTTGAATAGTTAGTTTATTCCATAGAATATTTTATCTTCATCAGAAATAGTTTTATATGGTTTTCTTTACAGCACTGACTTGAAAAACATCATTTTGGAACGAAGCTTTATATTTCTCTTGTCAATGATTAACTTGATTAAATGCATTTCATCTCACTTTATTTCCCATTTATCATAATTATGCAGAACATATTTTTAATTAGAGAGAGGGATCCTTTCTTGCCTGGATTCACAAAACCATATGAAATCATCTACAGACAGAGGTGGGAGCTCTGTTTTTCTTTCTGTTTGGATGCAGTTGCACTAAGTTTCAAATACTTCTCCCCAGCTGGCAATTCCCTTTCACAGATAAGGTTGTAAATGTATCGATTTTGTTTGTTTTCAAAATGAAAAGCCACTATGCGCTTAGCCCTTACAGGAATTTTTAACATGCTCTTGTCAGATAGCCAAAATATGAGAGTTTGATTTGGAATTGAATAATTCTTGAAAGAAGTGAGACATTCACAGGGTAAATCAATGGTGTTGCGTACCAAACATGTATTCTCTTTTTGCTTCTGGATCATTTTTGGCCAAAATAATTTATTTTGAGTAGATCCAAGAGCTCAGTGCTTTGCTAGGAGTTAGTCTTATTTGAATTTCCATGAGTTATCTCACATTTCCAACCAGTAGCCATTATTTCATGCAGGATAATTCACCGTTGGTTGACAATATTTTACGGCTCCTTACCCTTACAAAAGGAACAGCTCTGTGAGGGAGGAAATTTGTGTTAACTACAAACAAGTCATTGTACCTGTTTGTATTTTGGTGTTCACTTACAGGAGGACGATTACTTTCCTAATGTCAGAAGACGTTCTTGATGCTTAGGCTTCAGAGATGGTAATTTTGACCTTCCAGTGCACTGCTTATGGTCTTTTACCCTGGTATACATTCTTGCCCTTTGTTACGTGAAATTGCTTGCACCTTAACCCTGCTCATGTACTGCTATGCTGAGATCATTGAGAATTACCTGACTGTTCGTATACACATTTGTAGTGAAGAGTCATGTGAGTTGCATTGGTTTGGGATGTTGCACTGAAGCCCTTTTTGGCCTTTACTTTTTAATTAGACTCCAGTTAAACACTTGAGTTTCAGTAGAAGGAGTACAAAAGTATACTTTGTGAGGAAGAGTAGTTTGGCAGGCCAAGGGGAATTTTTTTTGCTTGTGATCAATGAAAATTTCAAAATAGAAAGTTTGGATGATAACTGGCAGAAAAGATATGTAAATCATAGTTTTGGATATTCACATTAAGCAAAGAAATGCAAGAAACAAAAGATTCACAGTAGGCATACAGGAGAATACCATGCTAAATGCAAACCAGCAAGGTTAACTTCAATCTGAACACAAGACTAAGCTGCTTTCAGTCTACTGGGACCATATACAGGAATCTGGTACTGTAATTTAACTGTATTAAAAATGCTTAGTAACTTTTGGAATGCATGAATTAACCACATGAGTTTTATGCTCTGTTCACATTCCCAATTAACCCACCCAAAGGACTCTGTAGTGTACAAAGCTACAGCTTCTGAGCCCTTGTTAGCATAATGTGTGTTAACTTTTAAGGTGGGAAGATGGGTAAACAAGCAGCAGGGATCTGGAAAGGTTTTTTCCACTCTCAAAAATGAGCTTAGCATGCCATGGATAAACACCGTGGCACAGAAAGATCTCAAAGTACTAAGTCCTGCTTAACCAGCACAACCTGGTTGATGCTGTGGTTATAATCAAGCTCTAAAGCCATAAAACAAATGCATTGATACAGTCAGAAGGATACTCTAGTACTTGTCCTGTATTTTTCATACGGGTGTGTTGAGAAAAGGGTAGGTTATAGTTGCAGATTCTGCAGTCAAAGGAAGGACCAAAGTAAAACTGTAGAGCTGATAACAATCATGACATTCTGCTGAAGGCTGCTTTGGTCAGTTGAATCAAATTAATTTGGCCTGTTTGTGTAGCTGGGTGGAGTTGTGTGGTTCCGAGTGCTCTTATCCATTAAAGAGGCTTGAATAAAAAACCTTTGGTATGACAAGCAACATTTCTTTCTGCTAAGTGGAAACAGAAGCATGTTCTCTAACACAGAGATCCTGTTCCTACCGACTGTTGCGGAGCTGTCTAAAGGATGAATAACTTGCAATAAACAAGTTAGCACAGACAGTGGAAGCCATGTAGTCACATTACAATGGCATTCTGCCCAGTCTAACATCTCCTTTCTCGGCAGAGCTGAGAATTAACATTTGTGGGATGCTAGACAAAAATAACTATACGGCACAGATCAAAACTCATCAAGCTGAGCCTTTGTAGACCTCTGCTGCAGACTGTTGAAATACTTCCTAGGTCTCGGTAGAGTTCTGCCATCAGTGAGCCCCGTCTGGGGATGTAGGTATCTAGCTGTAAGGATTCAAGCCCTAAATCAGGGTCACCATGGGAAAATGCAAATAGGATAAAAAAAGAAAATTACTCTTTCAAAATGGAAAAATCTGGTTTGGGCTTTTACTTAAGTCAGTGGCACTCTTAAGCCTTTGTCAAACATCTCATGATGATTAAACTGTGAACAACTTTAAATTAAGAAAAAAGATCCTTCATTTTAGAATAACATTATAGCTGTATACACACACATGTTCGAACTGTGTTCTCAGCTGTCTGAGAACAGTCCAAATGCTTTATTACAACCACGTTATATAATGAGGTGAATAATTACATTACTCTAAGTGCCATCATGGTCTAAGAAATGAAGCAAACAACTGCAAAATCACCTGTAATTGTGTAACTCCAGCATGATGGAATATTCTGGAAATGTAAAGTGCTAGTCTTTGTAAAATGGCCTAGCTATTACTTCAAAACTCACCTGAGGGTGGCAGAGCACTGGAACAGGCTGCCCAGGGAGGTTATAGAGTCTCCTAATCTGGAGATACTCAAAACCTGCCTGGATGTGGTCCTGTGCGACCTGCTGTAGGTGAACCTGCTTTAGCAGGGGGTTGGACTAGATGATCTCCAGAGGTCCCTTCCAACCCCTGCTGTTCTGTGATTCTCTCCTCTACTAACAACTCTTTAACACAAAGTTTAGGAGATATATTTTGTTTGCTTTAGAACTGATCCAATGATAATTTTTAACTAACCGATATGCATTAACGGAAATTCATCTTAACTGTTAATTACAATATGCTTACTATGGCATTAAAATACTGCGTGTATTTCATAAATGAACAATTAATTATGTTGCAGTTTTTTGGATATGCTTCTTCTTAATGGTGGTGTGAGTACTGTAATTATCATTAGCTATTCATTTATTATTTCCTTGGGGTTTTTTGGCATTTACTAACGTTCTATAATATAATGCAATACTTGTTCGACTAATGGTTGACAATTTTACATTTCCCTTACTGCGTATATACATACAGTGTGCTGCCAATCAAGGCCTATGGTTAATGGAAAATATAATGAAATTTAGTTGTTGCTTTTGAGGTGTTTGGAATGGTGCTTCCCTGAAACAAATATACGTTAGTCTAAGATGAACTCATGCAATGAAATGTGCTTAGCTTAAAGCTAAAATACATCTAACTTTAAAGGTGATCGAAGGAGGTCAAGCATCATGTCTATAAACTGAAATCCTCAGTTTCACATCACACTGGAAAACAGTAGCTCTAGAAACAAACACATCCAGGAAAAATATTAACAGTTTCGATGATCCTCAAATATTCATCTGCCACTGGTAAACATCCATTTCAAGCACTTTTCTAACAAAATCAAGTGAACTATTCCTTTGTTAACTGGGTGTTTAATACAGCCAAAGGTACCCAGTGACACAGTTAATCTCACGCTGCTTGCCATACAGGACCCCATTAGCACTGCAGGGGCCGGAGCTCCCTTAGAATTGTTCAGCTTGGGGCAGTGCTGTGCAGGGCTGTGCCGCACAGACCCTCTGCGGGAGGCGTGTACTGAGGATGGTGTCTGCCAACAGCAACACGATAGTATTTCTGAAGAGGGAAAATAACCTATGTGAATGTAATGAATCCATTAAAAGCTGCTCTTAATATGGGATACAGGACTGTATCTTCTGTCCCAGTCAGTCACTTCATGAGTATCTACACTGGGAAGCGAAGCGAAGGAGAAGAGAAAGAGAAAGAGAAAGAGAAAGAGAAAGAGAAAGAGAAAGAGAAAGAGAAAGAGAAAGAGAAAGAGAAAGAGAAAGAGAAAGAGAAAGAGAAAGAGAAAGAGAAAGAGAAAACCATGAAAGCACAATAGTTCCCAGCTATTCACCCAGGACTCGAAAGTGATTGCATTTGCATTTACTGGTAGAGAAGAGGAGGATATTACTGATAATTAGATCAACAGTTAATAAGTTCCTAATATGGGAGCAATATCTAAGTAGGTCCAGAGGAGAAGTGATTATGCTGTTGTGCACAGTAAAGGAACTAGTAAGTAAACATGGGTTTACTCTGGAGGCAGAGGTTGGCAAGGTGTATTAGCATTGGTTGCTGGAGGTGAGTTCCCAGAATATCTGGTGTGATTACATAATTCTCTACTAAAGTGCAGCCACATGCACCCATGACAGTTATCTCTTTCAATCACATTAATATCACATACTCTTGTAATCGCTGGGAAGGTGGGCTTGGGCCAGGCAGTACTCTCTGTAGTTGTTAAATTCAGTTTTACAAGATACTGCTTTGGTGCAGGAGAGGCAGTTTTACTGGTTGCAAAAGCTATATAGTTTCAAAGAATGTAAAGTAGTTACTACAGAAGAAAATCAGAATGTGTAATAGTACCACTGTCACTAAATAACTAAAAATAGGATAGAGGCATTTATTTAATACTTTCAACAGAATGAGGCAGTACATACTTGTAGCGATTTCTTCATGTAAAAAACTGGTACATATCCTACACAGGTACTGGGAGGAGGGCTTAGGCATTGTTTCTGAAATATCTGAAGACGCAATGGTATAAAAGTGGAGGTCCCAAATAACTAAAAAAAAATGTGGTATTCTAGCATGGATAGTGCTAATTTTACAGACTAAAATAGCAACAGAAGCTCTGGAGGTGATATATGCAAGTAGCTAGTCAATCCCAAGGAGCTGGCATTACAGCTGAAAGGGGGACCTGTTAAAAAGATATAACAGTAGCCATCTCCGATCTCTCAGAAAGCCATGGCTTTGCTAGGAATAGGGACGTTTTAGCAATGTTATCTCTGATTCTAGGTCTTTGTTAATATTTTCCCGATTTCCAAGTATTATATGGGGTCTTATCTATTTCTTTAAATAGGTAAGATACCAAGAAATGTAGAACAGCTATATGCATTCATATTTGAAATGGATATATATAGATTTCTGCACTTCAGAGCAACCTTCTCAATTCCATTTATTTTTGTTACCTTGTTGCATTACTCCTATAGTATTATCAGAGAGGCTTGACAATAAACATGGTTTCAGCAGAGGAGGATATCAGTTGTGGAGGCAGACATTCCTAACAAAATTACATGGTCTTTGTGGCAGAGTTAATGCAAAGAGATGTATCTTAATGTTAAAGCATGTTTTTTTCCTCTCCATGCCTCCTTCTTGATGTTGATGGTGAATTCTAGTCTCCAAAAAGGAATGAACAGGATCTGTGTTACAGAAAGGATGGCAGAACTTTTGAAGTCATCTAACCCTGTGAATCCTTCTGAGCATTCTCAGATCCTATAGTCAAAGTAGTAAGTTATTGCACAATAAGTTTAGAAAAGCATCTCTATCCTGGGCAGTCTTGTCAGAGCTGTCAGATGAGAGTTTGACATAATTCTTTCCAGTGTCACTTCAGCTGTATCTGCTCAGAATGTCAGTAGAGATAACGTAGCATTTTTAATTGATTTTTCAGAACTTTTTTTTTGTCTGATGTTTTATGTTTGGGATGAATCCTGAAGAGATTTTAGACAGTATCTGATAGTATCTGTGAAAGGAGACATGTTATCAGCCTCACATAAGATGAATGGGATGCAGGAAAAAGATAGGGCACTAAGGCAGTACAGCTGTGTGAACGAATGATTGTCCAGGTTTACTGGCACCTTGAAAATGAACGTAACATTGTTCAACATAAGCATTATTCTGGGATTGAACAAAACATTTCTTTGGTTTTATAAGGTGCTGGTATGAATACATATGAAAAACACCTTTCGGATTTCACGATCCTGTGAAAGCAACGCTGAAACACCTGGGAAACTATTTCAGACCAATTTCAGAAAGCGAATGTCAAAATTATAAAATCCAAGGCTATTTGAAACCTGAAAAAACAAGACTGGAGGGTTATCCCTAAGGCTAGAATGATGAGGCTCCCTTGTGATCTTCCTCAGAGAACAACAAGCCTCCCAGTTTTAAAATTTGTGAAATAGATGAGGACTTTAAAGATAGTTGTTTCAGCATGTCTTCTTGTATCTATTGCGACAACAGTGCAGTCAAAACCTTCTCCCCTTACTAAATCAAATTATGAAGTCATTCTAATAGTGTTTCCTGTATTTATTTATAACATTTCCAAAGGTACATGTGGCATGGCTTATTCCCTTACAGTACCAGCCACACTTGTTTCTATATGGGTATTTTTAAAGTAAAAGCCTAAATAATAAATGAACAGAATTTAACCAATGTTTTTATTTGGTTTTAATCTCAAATGTATACTTAAGTGCTTATTGGAGGGTATATATTGATTTTTAGTGAATAGCAGCATAATCATTGCAACAAAGTCCTATAGTACAGTAATATATTCACCAAATCTTACAACTGCCCTTGGCTATGCTAACTTATGCAACCCTAACAAATTTAATGAACATGTGTACACTCTGCCCGCATTAGTAGAATTGCTGATACTTAAGTTCTGTTATAATACAGTGATTTGAATTCCTAACTTTTATGTCTTCCTGAAGTTTAAAAACAAAACCAAAGCTAATAAGTTCCTTTACACCGTTTCAAGCGATTGGGTCCTCAGGACTGCAAATGGCAGCGTGTCAGAGTTCTGTCACAGAGGATTGTCTGATTTAAAATTGATATTTCTAAATCTGTTTGGATGAAAGAATCATTAAGATGTCGTCTACATGAGGATTCAGGAAAGCTTAAAACACTTCAAACCAAATTAGCATCCTATGTAGGCTTCTCATGTAGAAATAGTATGACCTTAGCTCACTGTAGCTTCACTCTTCTTTTATCCCCCTTGCTTATTCTGCAGTACTGTGTTCTCTGTATCTCTGAAAAAGACAGTCGAAGATGAAGTTATTTATTTCTCGTGACATTTTCTAACACTTTGGATACTTAGCTAATGTACTATAATTTTATCTTATGCTCTTTCAGTTAGTAAGACAAATTTCTTGTATTGCTCATTTACTGGCTGTTTTTGTGCTGTATTCATTATCCATCTTGTTCTACAGGAACAGACTTTTAAATTGGGAATGGGTCAAGAGAGCACACTAGAAATGACTTCTGACAAGCAGATGACATTTTTCTGCACCTAAGATGTTCTAATCTTCATGTTAATAGGGACATTTATTCTCATAGAGTTTAATAATTGTTGATGGCTTTAGAAATAAAAAAGGAGTAGTACTTAAGTCATGAACAGGGTGAGCTGCTACAGAACATAAGCTCAGTGAAGTGGCACACAGGACTTCTGAAACTGAAAACTATGCATGTATTTAGTGGAAAATGTTGATAAAAAAGGAAAACATCCAACAATGATTTTTGTAACTAAGAATCTTAGAAATAATTTTTTATTATTATTCATTAGGGAAGCATCTTTAACAATAAGAACAGTTAAATATACATAACTTTTTCAGTTTGGAAACATGCATTTTTGTAATTTTAAATCTTTACGTGTGAAATGGCATTTTTAGAAGTGTTTGAGTGGCATGAAAAGAAGAATGCAAGCAGTAATAATATTAGATTACATCACAGAAACCTAAGCACTAGGTTGCTACATCTAGTTTTTCAGTATTAAAGCCTGATCTAATAATTGTAATGGATATTGGTGTGGTTCCTCAGTAATGAGATGGTTTAGTGAAGCCTATGTAAGCATAAAGTTTTGGGGTTTTCTTTTATTTTTTTTAATTTGTTAAAGGTGAAGGATGAAAGGATAAAAGCAACATCTTGTTGAGAATGTGCTATCTGAGACATTTTTTTTGTTGGATCATAAATGTGGAAAAAGAATCGGAGAAGAAAACTTTGCATTGTTATTAAACTAAATTCGTAGCTTATAAATTTTAGAACTAATTTATGTCTTATAATGATAAAATTTTGGACTGTCAAGCCAAGTTTGGCTAGCTGTCAGCTGGCATCTTCATACCTATTCAGGCAATTAGAACCAGGTGACTTGATTGTTGCAAATAACCAGAAACTTTTAGAGATTTTGGCCATATGTGGAGTCAGGTATTTGGTAATCATGTTGGCCGTTTCACTTCTTTTTAGGAGTTCACTTGTAATGTCTGCATTTGAAAGTGGTGGTTCATGTTTAAACATACTTTCTGATTACATCAGTTGACCAATGGTGTTTTTAAAGGTAATATGATTGGTGACCAAAGAGGCTTCTGTTAATTATGGCTCAAACCTTCAAAAGTAGATGCCTAGTGAAATTAACCACACCCCCCCCCCCCCCAACCAGCCAACCAAAAAGCCAAAGAAATATGGGCTTAATTTTATTCCCTCTGAAGTGAAAAACTGTGGATAGGTTCACTACAGAATTTTTGCATGGAGTTTCTGCACAGACAAAATCCAACTTTTTTAGTGTAAACACTTGGGCCAGTGCTGAACAAGATGGCAGATCCTGGGACAAAGGAGGACAAGGAAAGGACAGTTAGGAGGGGACTGGTGAAAGATGTGCCACAACAGCACTGTGCTGCTTTGCAGCCCTTAATAGATTGCTGCCCATGGTGTGTCATTGTAGTTACATATTTCAGAGTCTTGCCACATGCTCCTACAGCATACAGTCAATTTTTACTAGACTTGTGTTCAGCTGCCCTTGGTAGCAGTCCAGTTACCTATATCTGGAAATACTTTTGTTCCTGAATGGTGCCTCCCCAAAGTACCTTTATGCAGTGAAATCCACAGTACTTACAACTAAATTAATGTTCTATTGCATGAAATTTACGTAAAACACTATAGTGTTTCCAAATATATATTTCACTCTAGGCTTGGATGTAAACATTTGTGTGTGGGTGACTATATGTATACATAGTTCTAATTTTCAGCAAAAAGAAAATATTATTGTCAACTGCTATGCAGTTATCTGCCTATGACTTTTTGCCTGAATGATTTATGTTCTATCAACACACAATTTAGATGTGATTTATATGGAGAAGCCATGATGGATGCCCTCTGTGTATATTACACAAAACCCCCAAAATTGGTATCTATCAGGATCGAACGCTTGGCACACAACAGGGCAATTGCCTGCAATCTGGAAGTGAGAAAACTATAAAGAGGAGCAAGGAAGGAAAAAAAGTGCTCGCATATGCACAAGTATGTAAATATGGCTGATGGAGCAACTCAAAATCATAACAGTACTTTGGAAAAGTCCTGAGCCTACTTACCAGCCCCAAGGAGATCAAAACTACAGAAGCAGATGGGCAGAAAAGAGAATTGATCAGGGATGATATGAATGCTTATGTAAATTTTTACCTGTATGCTCTATATTAGAAACGGCATTTTTTTGGTCCAGAAAAGAAGTGGCTGATAGGTAAGCAAAAAGCATAGCAATTGGATGTGAGACTCAACCAGTAGTCCTTTGAATGGTTGATCGCAAATAAAGAACAAACATTTTCTGAGAAATTATATTTTTTACTGAGTAGAAGTAGGCCATATTAAATGACTATAAGTCAGCAAGGTATCTTTTCTCTTCTTATTTTCACATAGCTTTTAACTAGAAAAATACTCATCTTTGTATTAGCTTTTGGTTTGGGAGATGCAGTTTCAATGCCTGTACTGTATGCAGGTTTCCTGTGTGAATTTGGACAACAAAGGGTCCCTCACATCTGGTCCCAAGGAAGAAAGCTTGGGAACCAGCAAGTACACTGCATGCCGAGGTGTTTCAGTGATATTCGTGGGATGTTGTGTACAGTGATGGCTGTATAATGCTGCTAGTGTAAGTCCATGTCTTCTTTGAGGTAGTGCAAAGACCACTTTAATATATGAGTAGATTGGTTTAGACAAGAGCCAAATTTCTGGTTATATAAAGGGATGTAGGTACACTGACTCAGCCCCAACCTCCTTATCCTTCACATGAGTGTATATTTCAGGCAGTGTTAGCAAGCATTGCCTGCACTGAGCAGCTATTCAACTATGCAGTAGGTAGGAAGCTGCTGACACCAGGCAAAGCATTGAAAAACTTTTCTTGATGTCAAAAATCCCATACCCTTTCTTGAAAGGGAAGAGGCAAGCAGGTAATCCATTTGAATTATTGGCAATGGTGTCTTTGAAGACAGAAACGGTGCTGATGTCATTGGTAGCAAACTTTCAACAGGTGTGAAAGAAAGGGGCTTGCTTGGGGCTTGCCTGAAAGGCACATGTCTGAGAGCAAGGGCCACTTGACTTCTCTGGCGCACTGTTATCACCTGCTGTTTAGAGACAGGGAGATCATTGGACTTTGGGGGAGGAAGAGGCTGCTCTTTCGGAGGGATGGGAAGGCAAGATCAATTGCTTTCATGGGTGGAGGTGTTGCTTTTAGATAAGCTTAAAAAGTGCTGGAATGACTAATAATTTTCAGGTCTATATTGTTCTGTGAAACAACAAAACTCATGTTACAGGAGGAGTTGATGACCACAATATATATGGTATGTGATGTTTTTAACTTGCTCTTCAGTTACAAACCGTAGATAGAAAAACCCACAAATCTTTAAGTTAGAAATTGTCCGGACACTTTAAATGCTGTTCTTCTATCCTTAAGAAACCCAATGTGTTTGGTCCAGGTTCTTGTGAGACAGTGGATGTCCACTGACATTAAATGGAAAATACTGCTGTTCCAAATTTTTTAAAAGAAAAAAGTTTCTCTTCCAATGCTTGGAAAATCAGTGTAGCCCATCTGTAATACCAGTCACCTCTAAGGTTGTGTACCAATGATGAATTCTGTAGTTTGTCATGATTTCAGCTAAATGAAAAAGTGCTATGTGAAGATATCAGAGGTACGAAAACCGAACTTTTGAAATTGGCTTTTATTGCACTTTTGGCACCTTGAATTAGACTCACACAGATAGCCACATATTAGACTTGCATTTTAAAATGCTACATTTAGGAACAGATAAAAAAGTATTGGAAAAAAAGAGCCCTGAAGGTCACAATGGGAAAGAAGACTGAATAAAAGGTAAAGCTTTTTATTAAAAAAAAAAAATTATAATCCTGAAAGGATATTAGAGTTATGAGAAACTTTTGTGAGAAATGGGCAGTCACTTTGGTTGTGCAGCTCACATGCAAGACAAACAACTGCTAGAAACAGTCCCAGTGTTGTTTGTTAAAGTCTAGCAAGCAGATTGTGGAAAATAGCTAGAACTGGAATTGGACTAGATCTAAAGATACATATCTTGCTATCACAGCATCTTTCCTGGGAGATGTGCCTGTATTGCAAGACACATTGATGCACTGGGGATAGATGCATTAGCTAAAATGACTTAAACATTTAAAAACCAACAAAAAAGTCATTCTAAAACATTTAGAATGCGTCTAGATGCAATATTCCAATATATAAATTTCAGTAGTGAATACTGACATGTAGAAATCTTGTGCCATTTTAACATCTTCGGTATTTCCAGTACCTACTTAGGCTCTGGGCCATCTGCTCTTCATTCTCATTCAGCAGTACATTTAGATGAATGGCATTAGATCATATGTCCTCTCCTTGTGACTTGATAAGCCTTTCTTGTGGGTCTGTGTGTAATATGTATATTTAGTGTTCAATATAGTCTGTCCAGTTTTGAAGGCACTTCAGTGTTTGAGTGGGTGTGATGGCGTCAGTAGCATTGGCCATGTATTTGTGAAGGCTGACACATATCTGGAAAGCTCAGATCTTGTTGAAGGCCATGGGGAAGGAGAATAAGCTAGTTACAACTGCAGTAATAAAAAGACAGTTTCTTGCCTGTCTCAGTCTGTTGGAGAATGGAAACTAGATGCATTCTTTGCAATATTTAGAACTCATTTCTCTTTTCATTTACACTACAGTAACTTGATCAAATGAAGTTGTTCCCTATCTACTTCCATGTAAGTAGGAGGCAGGTTTCTAGGGCTGGCATGGAATTGTCAGAACAGCTTTTAATTTAACATCACCAAATCACCAGAGGGTGGTGATACTAATTTTAAGCAATTCTGTGAACTACTGTGAAATGCACCTTTAAAATTATTAAGCATTGAAACGTGCTAGCGTTAGTAAAAAAAAATAAAAACCTTCTCTAATAGAATCTTATTAGTTTAGTCAACAGATAAGAACTAAATATTATACGTAATAGAAAATCTCAGCAAACTTAAAAGAACCCTTATATTTTTCTTTTGACTTCATAGACTTAAGAAAAGATAAAAACAACTTTCTGAAGTCTGTTTGCGTGTTCAGTTTAAACTGAAAACATAAGCTTTCAAAGGAGAGCTATCAATGGACTATTTCTGCAGTCTGCAACTGCAGCAAACCAACTATAGACACAAATTTAACTGCATTTGTGAAGACCTCACAGAACACTGCTGGAGGAAGGACGGGGTTTTTTCCTTCATTGATCTGCCTTCCAAGCAAAGCCTTTCACTACACTTTGCTTTTCCTCTGATAATCCCACTCATTTTGATGACAAGAATTCTGTTGCTATGAGAATTACAAAATGCATTGTCTGCTTTTTCACAATTACTGTTTTTATCATGAAGGAGATGATTTACTTTAGTTACTGCTTTCTATGGTACTGTGCTGTCTTGTTGCTGAGCTCTTTGTTAGGAAGCAGCACTAGAAAATGTCAAGAGTTTTTTCTTACAAAGCCAAACAGATACTAAAGTATTTATGACAACATCGATTTATGAAACATTATTTTTGTGATTATTAGATTAGTGATATTTTAATGTTATTCTTCAAGTCACATTTCTGCAGTACTAAAAATGTTAGAGGGCAAACATAGAAAAAACCCCAAACCTTTCCATGTTTTAAAAGCATTTCTTCTGTAATGCATAGCAACTGAAAAGTATATTAACTTTATTTACTGTGCAAAATAAATACCTGCATAGAAAAGGGCTTTTATCTAGACAGCCTACACGTATCCTTGATGACAATGTAAATTCTTAACATGTAATACAAAATACAGAATGTGATAAAAATATTTCTAACTAAGGAAGGATCCATTTTTTGAATATTCCTTTCTATTTAAGCTCTTAAATGAGAAAGTTTCTCTTCCTTAAGTGCTAGCCAGGTACTGCCTTTGGTCTTTGCTTATCACTAAATATTTTAGCCAGCTATTTAACTCAAAACATGCATGTCTTTTGAAACGTGCTGTAGAAACGGCATACATTCACAAACACTTTTTTTTTTAAAAAGCAAATAGGCACGTAGATTTCATGAAGCTTTACTTTCTCATGCCCAAGACTAGGGTATAGGAAATTTTTCTTTGTTTTGGCAAAATGATGTAGGAGGATACTGTTACTGACAAAAGCAAGGAGGCACTTTGGAGTTGGGAAGCCAGCTTGCAGTGATTCCCACTAGGATAGCAGGCAAATTCCTTCCTTGGACTGAAGGTGAGGCAGATTCTCACTATGCAGCTGTAATCTGCTGGTCTACTGGACCTCATGATGCCTCTCCCCTCATGTTCATGTTCTCAACCCAAATTCTCATACGAGTATTGCATACTCTGTGTTCTGGGGGATGTGAACTCGGCATAGATTAGACACATGCATCCTATATGCTGCTTCCAGCAATTATGAGCACCTGCATTGTCTAGAAAAATCTAAAATATTCAAGCAATAACTGTTAAATAATTTCTTAGATAGTATGGTATCTGAGGAATAAAAGGCTCACAGATGAATTCTGTTTTTCCATAGTTTTCTACTTATTCAAGTAATATCTATAACAACAGAAAATAGAACGATATTTTTGAACTGATGGTTTAGACTCTTTTATATTGCAGAAGCAGCAGGAGACCAGATCTACTTCCTTGGCATTACAAATGAAAAGACACTTTTTTTGTGAGAATGTGAATCACCTAATTTGCCTACGTCTAAAGGGTGTACCAGCCTTAAAGCGGAGTAGCTTAGGGAGGAAAAAAGTAACTAATTAGCAAATGCATTTGTATGCACATTATTGTGGCTGATTTGTATGGCAGTGGCCACATAAATTTGAGGACAAAATTCACATGTTGACTTTGATCTTTTGAGAATGTTTTTCAAACTTCTGCTTGTGCAGTGTTTTGTACAAGTTTGTCTGCATAAATGTAGAGAAAGCTTACAAACTTTATAATTCCAGGTTTCAACATAGATTATTTCTTAGTTTTCTTTAAAAGTTCGGTTAAGTTACTGCACACTTTTGCAATGCATATTTGTGTAAGACAGCATAGAAATTTTCATCTATAACAATACATTATCAGATAGAGATCTGCTAAAACATAACCTTTTTTAAAAAACAACTTTCCAGACACTTTTATACAGAAATATCCCCTTTAACAAGTGTTGATCTCTACTGGTAAACAAAAATCCTCTAATTTTCATTACTGATGACATTTAACAGCTTCATGCTGTATATCTAGGACAGCAGAATCCCTTGTCACTATCAAACAGTACAAACTGATAAAATAATGTTTGCATTAGAGATTCTTATATCAAATATTTAAAATATTAATTCTATTTTAAGGTTTCCTTCTTTGAAACTGTCCATAGGCAGGGGAAAGAGATATTCTACCAGGCAGTGTAGCTATATGATTTTATCTCCAGTTAACGGTATTGCAGGATTATTTAAATTCATTTGAGGCTGGGCTGCACCATGCTAGGTACCTGAGACTTGACAGAAAGCATGTGTCTTTGGTTTCCTTTAGGTAGGTTTCTTTGTTGAACAGGAGATGACTTGACAGTGGTGGTCTGGCTGCTGTTGTGCCTTGCCCTGCAGCTGGGGGCTAAGTCGCTCCAGCTCCCTGTTCTAGTGGGAAGCTGTCATGGATTTTGGCAGGGGTAGTGTCCTACCAGATCAGTCAGCTGAGCTGAGACTGTCTGATCCTGGGGCTCAATGGGAAATGAGTGGTAGGAGGTGGAGGTGACGGGGGAACAGGGCAGAAGTGCCCTTTTCATTGGCTACTCTCCTTACGCCCTTTGCTGGACTGTTATGCCAAGCCCTCTGCTGTGATGTGGAGCCTTTGCTGTGAGCTGTGCTAGTCAGCTGTTTGGGGTGAAAACACCTCCCTGCAAAGTAAATACTTGGAGGACCAATCTCTCCGCTGCTGCTCAGGTGATTAAGAGCAGACTCGACTAGGTGCAGATTTGAATTCTGTTTTGATTGCAGAGATTTTCCCATACTGGTGTAGTCCTCTGCTTAACACTTGTCATTTGTCATTTGGTAGTGAGGCGGGATGGAAATTGAATATTTTATTAGAATTGCTGTAAATAAAAATATTCATCTATTATTGAAGGAGGGGAGAAGTCTCCCTTTCAAAAGAGGTATCATTGCTTCCCACAAATCCTGAAATAAAGTCTAAATAGAAATAAATCTAACATGTCTCACCCAGCAAAATGCCTGGACTGAATAACACAGACCTAACAAAGACTGAGGAAAGCAGCTGTGAAGGTGTGCTCTGTTGACAGACAATTCATTTTTAGCAATGTAATTTACTCTTGTTCAGCTTTACTGACTTTTTGAAAGATTAAAATAAAAATATTATACTCTGTTTGAGTGATTTCGGCTGTTTCAGCTACTGTACTCGCCACACAAAGGGTTCATGTAAAAGAAGCCCTAGAGGGATACAGGGTTGAAGAAATTTCTGATAGTTTGAGGTCTGATTGTTATAACCCTGAGTTGTAATGGTATGCGAGGGTGCAGAAGTAAGAAGGTTGTTTATTTTGTACAAGCTCAAGTGGCATATTTTTATTATGGTTTTGATTTAAAAAAAAAAAAAGTTTTCAAAACCGTGTCCTGGGAAATACAACCTGGGGATCAAAACTGTGGAAGAATAACATTGGTTTTCCCTGAGATTTCAAGCTCTTTTCTGCAGGATCAGTACAGAACAAGCACAATGTGAAGGCAAACAAATTTTCCCTGCTGTGTATCTTGCCCATGGCACGTGGTACCACGTGCACCTGCGGGATAGCAGCCTCTGTGCAGCTCCCACAGCTGCTGTTGCACAGTTGGAGCTTAGATGTGAGGTGTTCAAAAGTACACAGCTATTATCTTGTATATGGGATGGAGAAAGGAAATAAACTTTTGTTACCTGGATTTTTGTCAGTTCTCTCTGTATTCTGACCACAGTCTTTAGAGTTTTATTTGTAGGAATGCTTTACAGCACTTCCTATGATAATATGTTGATCGGGCAGCATGGAGCACTGATAAATGCATTTTTGCCATTTGATGGCAAATGCATTTGCCATTGCACATAGATGTCCATTGAAGCCCACACTTTATTAAACGTGATCAAGATATGCAGGCGACATCTTGCCTGATATTTCACCATCACAAAAAGCTGCTATGGAAAGATACAGTCCTGTCCTTCCCCATCCCCAGCAGAGCACTGCCACCCTTGTGCAATGCCCCCCTGCTGCCGGTGCATCCACGTGGCCCAGGTGAGCAAGATGATCAGGATGAAAAATAATGCAACAATAAACCCTGTACCACAGTCTGATTTATCACACTGCTGTACAAACACTTTTGCCAGAAATTGCTGGGCTATGAAGGATAAAACGCGAGTTCCCAGAAGATAACACATGGACAAATTCAGAATCCACATGAGCCATTAATCATATGACAAATCAGAAAAGGAAAAATAAGCCAAACTGCCCTAGTATTTGTCATTCTTAAGATCTATTAATTTTACTGTATTTTTCTTTGAAACTTAAGGGCTCTACCCTACCAAAATTGTGACATCCTTTAGCCTAGGAGTAACAGGAGCTTTATGTTGTACTTAGATATTGCAAGTTAAGATATTTTTTGAGTTAAATCCACAGTAGTGGGATTTTAGCAGGGTCTCCTGTGATAGGACAAGGAGTAATGTTTTTAAACTGAAAGAGGGTAGATTCAGGCTAGATATAAGTAAGAAATTTTTTTACAAGGAGGGTTTTACAAGCACTGGCACAGGCTGCCCAGAGAGGTGGTAGAAGCCCCATCCCTGGAAACATTCAAGGTCAGGTTGGACGGGGCTCTGAGCAACTTAATCTACATGAAGATGTCCCTGCTCACTACAGGGGGTTGGACTAGATGGCCTTTAAAAGTCCCTTCCAACTCAAACTATTCTATGATTCTACTGAAAGGGGTGAAGGGAAATGAAATGAAGAAATTGCTGTACTAAAGCAGAACAGAAATCAATCTAATTTAATATCTTCCTTTGCCAATGGCCAGTGCTGGGTTCTTTAGGAAAAGATATAAGAAACACTGTAACAATTGTTTTCACAGGAAATATTTCTTTCTCTGCTTCTCTTATATTTGTGGCTACCATATCTTGCAATACAATGTGTTAAATCCTTTCAAAATTTTACTTTAACAAACTTTTTATAGAGCCTCTAGAAGTTATTTGAATTGAAATAAACACCCATTCCCTTTTAAAAAATTGTACTGATTTTTGGCTTCAATGATACTAATTTCATAAGATCTTATAGGCTTATTCTTTCCGTTGAAAAAGTATTTACCTTCACGGGTTTTTAAAATTACTGTCTTCCAGCTTCACAGAACAGATGACAAGAGAAGTAGAGAGAAGTTCCCATTATAACTTCTGTATTGCTTAATGTTCCATATAAATTATCATGTCACAATTCTGTGGTGATGTACTTAAAAGGATTACATTTTCCTGAAGCTGAGATTTCTTTAAAAAAATCCATCAAAGAAATGGAACACTTCTGGGAGGAAAAGGAAACTAGTATTTCATGCAAAGGGACATTGAAACATTGCCATTTTAGTTGCAGTTTCATGATTGGTTTTGCTCATTGCAGATTTTTGCATTTCTGATTTTTTTGACTCTGAAGTTATACCCAAAAAAGCATACCCACATGCATTGATACCTACAGACATTGTCATCATCACCTACGTCATGCTGACAGCTGTAGAAGTGTTTGCCCCCAGAATGGAGTTAACCACTAGAAGCAGATTACATTGCCTTACTGATCATCTGCCATGGTGTTGGCAAGCATGCAGAGTTTGGTGTTGTTTTCAGGGCCAGCTTGAGCTTAGGCATGATTTTAGGAATGGCTTGTTTTAAGCTGATCAGGATCAAGTTTAAGGTAAACTGAAGTAGGCTACTCTTTCTCTGAAAAACAGATATCCTCAGAAAGTTCTGTGTGAATTGAAAATGTGTCTCTTAAGAAAAACAACCTTCTCACGCAGATTTTAAGTTCTCGTAACTCCAGGATGTGTCATGGCTGGTTGCGCCTTGTAGCAGCTGGTGGACTGAGATACAACCAGATAATATTGGCATGCCTCAGCAAACTTTGAGCGTTTTTCAGTATCTGGAAAAAGACAGCCAGGTGCTGAGCTGGACATAATGTACTATACGACCTGGAAAAGGAGGTTTCCCATTCATAAATATTGGTACAATTTGTAAAGATGCAGATGTGGGAATCCTTAATGCATTTCTCTGTCTAACAACCTGTATGAAAGGGAAAGATTTTAATGTCCAGGGCTGAGGAGGGAGAGTTAATGCAACTGGACCAGTTAACAAAAGCTGGAAGTGTTCAGAGACCTGCACGGTAACCCGGGAAGTTGGCCTCCCCATTCCCAAGAAACTGAGAACTGTCTCTTGTCTACCTCCCTCAGTTTGGTCACTGCCATCGGATCTGCTGTCTGATGGAAAAGGTCACATGCAACCACTTCTTCCTAGACGTTGCTTCCACAAAAACAATGCATTTTTAAAACAGCAGTAGGTATTTCTTACTGTTATTTTCAGATTTGGGCAAAATTGTTGCTCTACCTACAACCAATGGACATGGAGTTTGTGAGCCTATGAATTATCATGTGTGTGTTACACAACTGAACTCATGGAACTTCTATCCCAAGGGAGATAAAACTCCCTTAACCATCAGTTAACATCTATAACTATCAGTTCACATCAGCTGAGAATCCAAGTTTTTCTGTGTTCTTTTCTTATAGCTTCACGATAGAACAGTAAATGTAGAAAACATGCACAACATACTCAATTTTTCTTATTTCAGGGACAGTGGTACTACTTGGGCAGTTGAAGTACTCAATACTGCATTTTGCCTGAATGGTTTAGTTGTTCTCTGACACTTTGTTTTCAAACTGAAACACAAGATTTGTTCTCACATCCAGGACATGAAAACAAACTATGAAGTCACCCTGCTGTATATAGTTGTGAAAACATAAATTAACCTCAGGCACAGTTATTTGACTGCATTTCATGACCCTTTTTTAAAACATTAATGAATGTTTAAAGTCTTTTCCCCATGTGGCTAACACTCTGTTAGTTCAATGCTAGATAAGACGCCACAGTTTTGCTTTATCACTTGAAAAAACATTGAGACGAACCCCCAGCTGATTCTCAGGAGATGACAGCCTTCTACGCTTATGCCAAGAAGATTAAGACTACCGTGCTTGTGGTGGCTAAATATAGATTTTTGGACAGCCTTTTCCAAAGAAATGTGATGAAATACTTGCTCAAAAATATTGCAAATGCACAAGCAATTGTGTTTTTGACTAGGTGAAAAGACGATGATTTCTGAAGTTCAGACATATTGAGTAGTTGTTATTGTATGATTAAGCCACTTATAGGCTGCAGTTATGCATTTACCTGTCTAGTTTTGAAGGCAAAAGGGTTTGACTTTTTTTTTTTTGTTTTGTTATCATGTAGAAGAAACGAAAGTGAGGACAAGGAAGCCTTTGTATTTCTCTGTATATTTCCTTCAAAATAATGTCTGCCATTCTTTGCAATTTAAATACTACCTTGCAAACAGTGGGGGAAAGAATCACTGTTCTGTTTAACCCAGGGACAATGACATACTTTTTTTTGACAAATATTTTTATTTATATGTGCTTCCCATCATGCCATCCATGCCCCTGTAATGTCTATCCTAGCCTCTGCTCTCTGAACAGTGATTGACCGGTGACATCAGTTGATTTCTCCTTCTTGTTTTCTGTTACCTGATGGAACTTGTAAATGCCAAAGCCCCAAACTGTGCTGTATTATACTCACTGCTCCCACAATTCTTACTCTTATCTAAATGATGAGAAGCATAAATTTCCTGCCATGAACTTCCATGTGTTAAATTCTTGAATAAGGGTTATAACGGAATGGGATAACTCAATTTCTTTTTCCTTTTCATAACTACGAATAATGAGTTTTAATTAAAAATAAACAGGTATGGTCATCTGAAGTATCCTTTCACAGGTTTTCATAGGCACTGTTAACCATTACTTCTCTGTGAAGATGGTACACTTGTGTTTAATGCCCTAGTTTACCTCTTTAAAAAGCAATACAAGCTGTTACATTTGACACTGGGATTTTGTAAGGTGACTAAAGTAGTTAACACCCAAATTCCTCTGGCTCAGGGAATCATCATTAAAATCTTTTTGACTGTTTAATTGTTATCAAAAATGTGCTATTACAAAATTCCTTTAACTTATAAATATTAATAAAATGATAGCCTTATATTGTATTAAAGCAGATAATAAAATGCAGAGAGTGCAGGAGCCATCTGCCTCATAAAAAGCTTGAACTAAACCTGGCTCCCCAGTGTCCATGCTGATGGTCAAGCCTGCTGCTGTTTGAAGGCATTCCCCTATGAGCTGGTGACAGGATGAAGCACATCTTCAACAACAGCAGGTGTGGGGAAATTAAATCCCTCCCTCCCTCCCTGCTAAGCACAGCTATGAGAAAACAGGACTGACTGTAGAGTCCAAATTTTTGTTGATATCTGTAAAATTTGCTGCTGTTGCTAAAAATTTACCTTTTTTTTGTTGCTAAAATGACAAATTATCTACAACTAGAGAAAAAAATTAATCTTGAACTTCTCTAAAATCTAATTTTCTGCAAATGTCATTAGCTGTAGATTTCCCCTGTTACCTCTTTCTGCTGTAGCCAAGGGGAAGAAGAAATCTTTTTTGGTCCTTTGAGTCCATCACTGGGGATGTTCATAAATGAATAGGATCTCTTCAAGAAATGTCATGGTCAGGAATTATGTGCACATGCAACAGACAATAAAGAAAACAAAACCAGTGGCAGGTCATTACTACAGATCCTCTTTTTCTTTCCATGAATACCCCCCAGGAAGTGATGGAGATAATGAAACATGTTTAAAAATAACAATTCACCATGATGACAAGAAAACATTTAAGTCTCGTTTAACATCAGACTTTATTGGCCCACTACCTTTGCCATTTATTATACAGTGAAAATCTTGGAAGACAGCACAAAAAGAAAAGTCACAGTTGTATTCCTAAAGTAACAGAAACACGAGCTGAGTGGTTTGATATTCACCAGCCAGTGAAATGAAATTGAAGAAAATTGGTTATTTGAAGACCACGCTGCTACACACCAAAATCTCCTGTGGAGGTTATTTGGAGGTAGGAGCAGAGAGGTAAGGCTTTTGAGAAAGCACCTCTGCCCGCAGCCTGATCTTTCACTCAGTGGAGAATTAACTCCCTGGCTTCAGGGACAGCACTCTGCAGCTACGCTGTTGTGAAACTTGAAATCACCCAGGAGGGCATCAGTTAGAGACACCCAAATTTGCTCTGAGATAGCTCATGTGTCTACATGACATTGGAAAAACCTGTGGAGAGATAGCCAACCTGGCTCTGGGAAAAAACAGTAGCACTTACAAGAATGACATGTTTCAAGACAGAACAGTAGTACGACCATTTGATGTCATCTCTGGTTAATTCATTGCTGTGAGGCTCCTTACTGTGTTTTTACTTGTGCTGTGTTTTAGTGGCTGGTGTACATGCTGGACACCTGTGGCCTGAAACCAACTCTTTACTTTCTCAGTGCTTCAGAGGAGCCTTGTGCTGCAGGGATTTCAGTGAGTAGGGGGAGTTCTTTGTGCTGGTGGGGTGGGTTGAGGAGAACAGCCCTGTTGTCACCCTATCTATGCCTTTTCAGGAAGCCAAACCAATGCGTGAAAAGTTATGGACTTGTGTATTTCACCACACACACAATATGTACCAGCTGAAGAAACCTGTGAAGTGCTGGCCGCAATGAAAGAATAATATAGATTGTGGCATAGTACAGACAATTTTACTTTCTATTCATTTGTGAAGGGGCTATTTTTACTGTTTTCCTTGGGGGAGATGGCAATCCCTGATAAATTTCCTGATGACTTTACTTATCTGCCAGCTCTCTGAAAATTTTATTCTGCTTATATCTCAATAGCAGTTTAATGTTGTTGATGGTGCTCGCTCTTTCTCACTGGTCTCCCTCAGGTAGCTGGAGTGAGTGCAGCCCCCCCTGAATGAGGGGCAGGGACGGATGCTTTGACAACTTGTGCTATGCATGTTGTGTTTGAGTGTGCTGGAGTGGTGGAGGGGGAAGAAGGAGTCAGCAGCCTGAGCAGTGCTGTAGTAAACCTGCTTTGATAGGTTTCTTAGAGATAATTGGTATATTGGCTGTATGGTATCTGACCCATCAATTGTGTAGCAGCAGCAGGTTATTCATGCACGTTATCAGTAAAAAGTAGGTAAAGCCATGCTTACAGAGAGCATGTTGTGTATGGGGAAAAATCTTTCTTGTGGTTTCTCAAGCGTTTATCCAAGGAGGTACCAAAGGTTTGCTTAAACACTAGAGAAACAAATATTTTATTAACTGCGGTGTTCTTTCTGTTGCTTTCCGTTCCCAGAAAACCCCAGCAAATAGGGATTATGTGCAGCAGGGAGACGGGATTCCATCCTGTGAAAGCTGCTGTAAATAGGAATTTTGTGAGTGAATTATGCAGGATGTAAAACAGAGGAAATAGAACAAAATAATAATAGTCACTTTGGAAGGCTTTGATTATCTTTAGACAGCAAAAACTTTTGTTACAGTTTATGGCTCAAGCTGAGCCAAATCTCTTTTACACCATTTGTCCAAAGGGGTAGGAGTGAGAAAATGAGAGCACAGAATAGCCTCTAAAGGCATTTTCTTTGGATGTAGTTGTCAGAGAATATATGATTCACTAAAACTATAGAAAATACATTTGAATTTCTTTCCCTAAAAATAAATTGGGTGATTTCACATATTCGTTCCCAAATCATGTAAACATTACTGCTTCGTCAACAAAATTAAGTCCTCTGCACTACACAGAAAGAAAACCATGTATGTATAGATGAAACGAAAGTAAAACTCAGTCCTAATCCACTATAATATGTGTATCCACAAAGTGATAGGTTAAGCTCTAGTAAATATTTGCAGTTTCTTCCGGTGAAGTTTAAACTAGTTCCAGATCTTACTAAACTCTTTCATGTTCTCGTGGCCATAAATTACTTCTTCACATGAAGACGTGACTGCAAAATTCATATAGATATTCTAACACTCCCAAGATGAATGCAACAGCAGCAATGTCATAAAATATATTCATTACTTACATTTGTTGTTGGTTATTGCTAGGAAGTAGTAATCTAATGTTTACTAGTTTTTCCACAACTGCAAATATAACTCTAGATGAAAGCCTGATTTTTTTATATTGGGAGTGTGTGTGGAATTTTTAGCAATAAAATACTGCCAGACTTGCACGTGTGTATTTTAAATTTCCTTTCTGACCCAGTTGCATGCATTGGAAATTACAGTTGTTTTGCAGTTAGATGCAGGAAAAATGTCTTATCCCAAGCTCAGAGAGTCTGAATATAGAACTTCTTTGCTCATGACTTTTGATCTGTGCTCTCTGGTCACAGGTGAAGACAGACTTAGGGGAAAAAAGATGTAGCTCAGCTGCCTTCGGTTTGTAAGGAAGCAGCACTCTGTGGCACTCTGTGCTGTGGGAAGAGAAAGAATGTGGCTCTGGTTCACGTGGATAACCCTGTGTTGACTCTAATTATCAGAAATCAAGGGGTGAGTGGGTGAGGCAAAAGAAATAATTGAGGCTCATCAAATTATTTTCTGTTTTACCCCTGGAAAGAAAAATGAACACACACCACCACCCACACCTCTGCAAAAAAAAAAACAAACAACCAAAAAACAAACCCAAAAAAACTTCATGGAAATCAAAACTTAAATTGTGATTTCACAAGTCTGAAGGGATTTGTAGGGAAAGGCCGCTAAGGAGGGAACTATGATTTTTGTCCTGTTCATTTTGTTTTTCCCCTTGTTATCATCTTTTCTCAGTTTTTTGTACCCTTTGCCACGTTGCCTTGCTTAGAAATGACTAAAGATAAATGAAATTAATTAAAATTTGGATTGACAAAATGAAAATGCTTGTTTCTTTGTCAACATCAAAGGCAGAAAAAAATCACCATCATCTTTAACAAACATATTTTAAAATTTAGACACATTTTCTATTTTCATTAACAGTTTAAAATTTCTCTAGGATTTATTTCAAAAGTTTTCTCATTAGATGCTTACTCCTCAAGATAGCTTGATATCTCTTTCAAGATCTTTATGAAAATATTTTGACTGATAACTTAAAAATACTGGATAGGTTTAAAATTGGATCTCTAGCTCACTGTAGAATAGCTTACCACTATTTTTCACATTAAAGCGGGTTATAAGTTCATAAAGTATATATACATCGTCTCATGCAGAGATCTAATATCTCTGAAATCACACTGTAACATATCTCCTCATTTATTTGTATATAAAATACATTTAAGTCCAGTTTTCACCCGCATGACAATCACAGCCACATTTAGACAAGCTGTGATTTTCTGACTGGTTGTATGTACTTTTCTGACAAAAGAGACGGGCATTATATTGGCCCTGGATAAGAGGTGTTGATCACCAGCTATCCAAGTTTTGCAGAAGATAAGCAGAGAGACGTAGTAACTCACTGGCTGAGAATGGGAATACAGATCCTACGGAAAGACCTCAGACCTCACATGTTTTGTCAGAAGGAGAAACGAGTGTGCTCACATTTAAGGCAGTTTTGAGTTTTGGCATTTCTCATGTCATCTGCTTATGTATCCAGGGGACTTTGGATACATACGTAAGTACTGCTGGCCAGGACAGTATTCTAAGACTTCTCTGATGGCATGTTGGTCTCATGAGATTATTTTTGCTTACATTTTAAAAACTTCCTTACTGAATGAAGGTCTTCAATAGCAGACACAGATCTATTAACTAGACCTTTTGTTCTTTATCTTATTCTTGTTTCATGTCTTCATGTTTGTTCTATATATCTATCTTTTATTTATATTATACATGTCTACCCAGACCCTTGAGAATAATTTATTTGACTGAATTTGTGTTAAGAAGCTGTCTTTTACAGAAAGAATTGTTTATTTACAGGTGGGACTGTTCTAATTTCCTTATTCCTGAGTAGATGGTACTTGAATCAGATCCCTTTTCTCATCCTAAAATGAGGGAATAGGCACAGACAGGCGTTATATGTATTTGAGAGTTGCAGTGACATAGCTGAGGATCTGGGTGAGAAGCCTGTGAAAAAGGTGTATTGTGGCTCTGGCAACGCTCCTTGTAATCCTTTTCAAAATCCCTTGAAGTACCGACTTCATCTTACTCTGCTTTGTTCTAGTGTCATTTAGCACTTAGCTTTCTTCATAGGCAATTGCTTCTCTAACCCACTGCCATATACATGAAACTACCAGATTTATGACAGGAGTCCAACAGTTTTAGCGCTCAAACTGTGTTATAATACAAATGGTTCTCCCTGAATACAGTGGCAAAGCAAAGCGTTGTTTGTTTTTCATGGCTCAGAGCAAACTAATACTGGCAAAAAAAGGAAGCTGTGTTAGGGCTTACATAGGAACAAAAACGAGGTGTGGGAAGATTTCAGCAGAACAGAAATGGCATCACTTACTGTTTAACACAGATCAGTCTGGAGGAAATAGCCTGATTTTCGCCAAGTTGACTGATCTTATTGAAAACAATCCACACTGTAGCGTAACGTAAGGTTGTTGTGGATAAGCGTATCTGTGAAGGATCCAAGAGAAAACTCTTATGTCAAAGGGAACAGTAGTTTTTAATTCAGCATAAAAAATTACTTTCCCTGAATTTCAAACCACTGTCACTTGAGAGTCTCACAAAGCAGCAGAATACCTGAGGTGGGCAGGAATGTCCATACTGTATCCAATCCCTGGCTTGGAGCAGGGTCAGCTATAGCAGGGGGTTCAGGGCTGTCTCTAGTTGTGGTCTGAATACCCCCAAGGATGTAGGCTTGACTTCAGAGTCTCTCTGTGTCTGATCACCCTCAGGGTAGAAAAGCCTTTTTCCTTATGTTTGAAGAAAACTTACTGTACTCCAATTTATGCCTGTTGCCTCTTGTCTAGTCAATGGACATTACTGAGAAGAGCCTGGCTCTGTCTTCTTGCTACTTCTTTCCTCCAAGCCTTTTTTGGGCAGGCTAAATGATCTCATATCTCCCCTCATCTGACAGATGCTTTAATCCCTTAATTATCTTCACACTGCTTTGCTGAATGCTGGGACCGTGGTTAACCCAATTTTACTGCTTACACTGGGCTTCTAATCTAAATTAAGTTCGAGGAATAACTAACCTTGCTGCTTACACAGATAGGGGCTTTTTTCCAGAACTTGAAGTATTTTTAAGTGGTTTTGGTGGTTTTACTGCATGTAGCAAAGCTCTGTGGAGCACGTACCTGGCCACAAATTATATTAGGAAGCCCCCCAATGTTCCCAAAAACCTGCATATACAGCATACAGTATGAATCAACATCACCTCTGGGTTGTTTCATGAAAGTGGCCACCTTTGTAAACCCATGCACGGCTCATTATTGTACAGAGTGCCTTCATCAAGAAGGGTTTGACTAAGCAAAACTCAGGCTTGCTCTGTATTCACAACAGAACTGTGCTGTTCTGGCCACTGTGGATGGATTGGCATCAATACCATCCACCATGCTGCTGTCCTGCCCTTATCATTAGCAAGTACGCTGCCTAATCATTTTGGTGGCCTCTATGTTTTCAGAATAAATTGAAGTCCAACATGGACATTTTCCTGGTGACTTTCTACAGACACTTTGAATAAACTAGGTGTAAATTTCTTTTCCTTGTAAAGCAGAATAATCTTAGGTTGTCCTTTTAAGAGGAATGTCCTCCCCCGTGTGAATTATTTCCTTGGGGCCTTCCCTGTTCTGTACAATCTGCAAAGCAATTTCTTAACATTTTTGTGTGTTTTGGAGCTTGGAAAGAATAGTTTCAAGTGTAAATAGAGCCCTGCTGCTAAACTCATCAAAACTTTTCCCCCAATAGCTTATCTTAAAATATAAAAGGGAGAATAGTGGCCCAAGAAACCCAACAAAACAAAAGCAAAAAATACACCTTTGTTTTGTGAAAAGATATACAATTTTGGAATTTTCAAAAGTCGAATAAATGTTCATCTTACTGAGCTTTAGCATAAAATTCTTGCTGACTAGCATCTTAATGGCCAGCCAGAGCCGAATACCTGACTATATAGTTGTGCATCACATTTAATCACGCAACAATAAGGCACTTGATCCTTATGAGACAAACCCAAATATCAGCCAGACACACAGATATTAGCAAGTCCCTCTGATCCTCGGGTTTCCAGTATGTCACTAATATTTTTATGCATTTCATGCTGCAAATCCCGCAGTGAGATTCCAGTTCACCTTCCCTATATGCATAATGAATACAGCTGCTTAAGTACATTTACATGCAACCCTTTCTATATTAAGTTACAGCGCAGGCATCTAGCACAATCTCAGCTGCAGTTAAATACTAGGGCATTTTCCCCTTTCACAATGATATAGAAAGCGGTCGGTAATTGCTGCTAAGATGATAGTAAATCTACTAATAGTAAGGTTGGCCCTCATCTGAGGCTCTTCAGTTTTATCAATGAGGACATTGCATTAGACTGAGGATAAAAGCTAACTAGTACTCAGAACTAGCCCCCTGACCAGTACTGTAATTGTACATGCCAGGATAAATTTAGGTGTCCTGCTCTACTGTCTAGTCAAACCCTGTGGCTTATCCTCCCTCAAACAGGTGCCTAGCTTGGGATCTCTGAACTGCATGTTAGCCTTCCTCTGTCTTTGCAGAAACTTTTACACCAAAAACTGTCTTCTACATTTCTGTTTATACAGAAACACATAAACACAGCGTTCTACCTCATTCTTAAGACCCATGTGGAAATCTTACATATAAAAATGCTTCTGTCAGTGTTTGTGCTTTTTTTGCCATCATTAGTGCAACCCCTTTTCAGAGTGGAATGTGCACCACAAGCAGCAGTGGCAGCTGTGACACTTCTGCTCAGATTCTCAGGGAGGACGATGCTCTTCTCTGCTTATCACAGCTTGGTTATTTCATTCAAATTTTAAAGAGCCAACATACCCCAAGTAAATTATTCAGTAGGAGTTTGATCAGCTGAGGCCCAGCGACCTATCTAGAGAACTCATCATTATCACCCTAAAGTAACTTCTCTGTAAATTGAAAAGTAAGTTCAGCAGTTAAGGAATAATTTTTTTGCTTTGGATGTAGTCGTTCAGGCTTGTATTCGTCTTGGGATCTTTTTGAAGTCATTAATATAGGACAGAACTTTTGACTAGAGACAGCTCTTCGATAACTATAAATCTTTTCCATTATTAGGAAAAGTTTGGAACTTGGACTATAGTTTCTGTTTTGGGTTCTGCTACAGGGACAGTAAAACTGAAGTACCATCTTGGACATATGCTGTGTCTGAGACAATGCCTTCAATTAAAATTGCAGAAAAATCCAGAAACTCTTAATACTGTTCTCAGTGGATAAGTTCTGGAAAGTCCTATTGCCCACTTTCAAGAAATAGAGGAGAGGACTCGGCTATTTTACAAAATCCTTTCCCAAAATATAGAAATACCATTGGACTACCTCCCATGAGTAAGGAGGTCTTGCAGGTTTACCTCTCTGATTTTACAAACACAGTACTTCTAAATAAGAGATAGTTTATCATAGAAGAGCAGTTTGATCTTTTCCCCTGTAAGTAGAATGCACAGCATAAGTATTAGATTTTTGTTATTATTGTAGATTTAGAGCTATATTTCTTTAGGTAAGGATACAATTAAAATGTGATGATATAATCCAAGTAAGTAGTGGAAAGCAACCCTCTTGATTATGTTTTTATTCAGGGGAATGTAACGTAGTAGGATATATTTTTAGAAATTGAAGTAATTTGGGAGCACCTATGAAATCTAGAATAACACAACATTGTTTAAAAAATGTGAGAGCTGTCTTTGTTCTGCCAAATATATTGTTTGAGTCTGCAAGTTTAACAAAAGCCTAATGGATTATATTCTCTTCTGCTTAGTTCTGCTTGGTATAGTAGTACTTAGGGTACCTCTCAGAAGCATCTCTGTGAGCTTAGCTACACAAAGAAAAAGTTAAAGACAAATGAGTAATAAATCCACAACTGTTCCTCCTATATATATATTTTACTTCCTAAGATTATGAATAAAATCAAATCTTAAATTATTAATGTATATCAGACATTAGAATAACAGGTTTTTCAACACCAAGAACAAGACAAATAGGTGAAACTTTCATTATGACATCTATACAATCAAACTGCTAATAATAATCTTTGAAGTTGATCAAGTTGGAATATTTTCAGTAAAATCGCTGTAAAAACAGAGCTACACCTCTGTGTGTTAAAATGCTAATAAAAATAGAAGTCTCAATTTTCTAAAGAGGTTTTTTTATTAAAACGATATAGTCCTGAGTTACACAGTTAGTTAAAAAAAATCACTGGCTCTAATCTTTTGATCTTCACGACATAAATCACACCATCATCCAATGTTTTACCTTCCAGTGTGTAAAGCTTAATGCACAGAACGTTGCTTAACAGTACTCAAAATAAAATGCTTGCTAGTGAGAGCTGAATAAAAAAGTAGATGTTGCCTGGTCTAACTCAGAAAATCTCTGTGCTAAATAAAGATTTATCTTGGCCTTTTCTCTGGCGACTTTTCTTCTAGGAACACTCTTATCAGACTGAAATTCTAAATTATGAAGCTCGTCTTTGTAAATTCATCCTAAAGTTACTGCCAATAACAGCTAAATATTATTCCAAGTTCAACAGGAATGTAATCAAGAGTTGCAAGTACACCAAACTAGTACAGCATCCTTTTCTTTGGATACTTTACATTCTTTCCTACGTATTAGCAAAGATGAATGAAGAGCAAGGTCAATCGTAACACTCCTATGTGGCAGTTTTCTGTCTTGTGTTTATTCATGCAGTGCCTTCTACAAAACCAGTGTGCAATATCCAAAGACTCCTTATGGCGGATGCTTACTGTCAAGCAAATACACCCTAGTTGGTATCAATGGCTACAACAGGTGTGATCTGTGGCAGGATTTTACCTACGGAGCCTATACGCTGTGTTTGCATAGAAAGGCATAAAATAGTAAAGAGGAAAAGGAGGCCCAGAGAAGAGTTTACACAGGTCCAAGCCTAGCAGCTTACAAAATGGTGCTAAGAAAACTGAGAGTTATAATGGTAAATATCAAAAGACTAAACAGAACATTTGAAAGAAAATCAGATTTTCCTTGCTCTAGGGTATGAGTTATAACTATTGGATGTTCTGAGAAAACAGTAGAGAAGAGTAATTTCTGGAAAAGAATTTTTGCCAGAAGCAGATTCAGTGAGACCATTGCTGCCTCTTCCCAACACTGGGTTTTCTGTCCAGTTCCAAACATAGCATAGATTTTGGTTGGCAACATGCTTGCTGAACAGGAAGAGTAGCTAAAGGAATTTCAAGGAATAAGTAATCTCCTCCTTTATTCCCATCAGATAGAGCTTTTCTAAAGAGCAATTGTATTTTGCAATACGTCCAAATAATACCTAGCATACTCCAGGTTTTACACTAATAAATATACGTAATATACAAAGTAATGTGACATGGTATGAATACGTAAGGATTTTTTTTTTTACTACAGTGCTGTTTCAGAAAAAGCCTAACCCAGTAACTTGTGACCTAAATCCAACTGTAATAATTTGGAAAGTTTCTTAGGAAATAGTTTTCCAAATGAACTGTGGTTCTAGATCTGAGTCACATTAAGGCACTCTGTTTTAAGACAAGTGTAATTCTTCAAGTTGTTATTTTGTGAGCACTTCAGACAGTGCTTGCAACCTGCTTTTGCCAAAGAGCATCTAATTGTTGAGGCAAACAGAAATCAATGAAAAGACCGACCTCCACCCTTCCAGAAATGGATTAATGTGCAGTGATGAAAAACCTCCTCTCCCTGAAGTCTGACTTGTTCCAGGTTCCATTTTCTGTGCGTGCTTTCTGTCCTATCACCTATGCTGTGCAAAAAGCAATAACTAGCTTTGACATTATCTCCACCGCTTGAATTTCTCTAAAATTACATTCTGCTTCTGGGTGTTTTTTCCCAGACTTTATCAGTTAGGTTGTTCTTTTAACCTTTCATTCCTCCGTCCCTTCTGTCCTCTCTGATTCCACTTGGTGTATCACACAGTCTTTGCTGATCGTTTCCTAATAAAATACTTTGGTGAATTTTAAATTTATAGTGAGAACACTGCAGACCTCACCCAGATTATACTACCTGCTAGATGATAACATGCCTGGGAATTACATGTACACATTCAATTTGGAACATTAGGTTCTATATTTTTTTTTAACACAGAAAAATTGACCAGAAAGACGCTTTTTTACATCTATCAATTTTGTCTTCCTCAGAAATGATCAAACAATTAACCCAAGAATTTAGGATAAGTGAAGCACTATTTCACTTACCTGAGGGTAAAAGCATCTTTTCTTGTCTTCATTAGATGCAATGTAGACAAAATAAGAAAATTTCCGATTCTGAAAAGCAATGAACTCCATAGCGATGGGAAATGTACTTTGGAAAGAATATTTTATTTCTTTCCAAATAATTGAGTTTTGTAGAAATGAGAGGGAAATGGTCTGTATTTACATAAAGAAAAGATCCTGAAAAGATCTTAACTGCAAAATTGCCAGCTTAGAGTTATTGTAATTAGTGCTTCCCACACTACATTCATGCCATCCTGTCATGGCCATTTGACAAATGCTGCTGATTTGGAAGCCTGAATAAGAAATGGCGCTTTAGATTTTTAAAGTAGGAGTTTAGCAGTTGTCTCATCCCACGTTTATTTGGAATCCATATATAATCTAAATACAATGTACATAAAACATGCAAGGCACTGTTTTTACCATCTCTAAGAATGTTCATTCCAAGGAATTTAAATACTCTATGGTGCAGTAGGATTGACTATTTAATCACTGAAAAGTCAGGGAGGTCCAGAAACAATACTAAATGATTCATTAATGTTAAAGAAGTAGGCACAGTTGGAAATGATCATTCTTCTCTCAGGACTAAATCAATGAGTCTGCTGTACGTATATAGGCTATTGTGTGTTTGTTTCCACTAAGGGGTATTCATGAAAGCACAACAGTTAGAGATTGAAGTCAAATGCTGTTTTCCACTTGCTCATGCTCACTCTTGCCGTATCTCTCTCCCCCATGCAACAGCAGCCTCAGTGTGTCTAATAGGGATTTTCGGTTCGTGCTAGTGTGATGAATCAGAGAGGGACAACCTACTTCCAGACATTTTTAAATATCACTGAATTTCAGGTGCAAGGTCTGACTGAGAAACTTTTTATTTGTTGACGTGTATATTCTTTTTTCTTTGTGTACATTGTTGGAAACTAGAACAACCAAATAATATTCCTGTTATGAACAAAACCCACCTTAAACTGTTGTACTCCACTAAACAAAGACCCCACCAAAGTACGGTGACATGAAAAGAAAGCAAAAGACAGGACTTAGATCCCAACTCTGCTTTTGCATATTTAAGGTCTGTCTATGGCTAGGTCATAGATAGGGAATATTTCACTTATGCTCATATAGCCTTGTTTAGGACACCTGAATCTATTTTCATCAGACAAAGGAGTTAAATGCTTGGGATTTGACTCTCTCAGGAGTGTCAGGTTTTCTTCTCCCTGAATTTCCTTGAATTTAGATCTATTTTCTTACTTTCAACTGCTGTTTTCTTTTTCCTACAAAGATATTTACTCAAGCTAACTATCCTTTTAGCTAATTCAGGACCAATTAACTCAAAAGGTCTTTTGAAGTTTGTGAGTGAACTTTTATGGACATTGACTGAGTAAACGAAAACAGAAAATTATTTCTTTGAAGGCAGTGTTAAGAGTTGCTTATGAAACAACAAGATCTATGATAAATGCATAGAAAGGAACTCCAAATAAAAGTAAAGCAGTTTTGATTATTTTGTTAAAGTGGCTATTAGTAGAAATTGATTTGAGATACTTAGCTTTTATTATCTTGCTTGCTGAAAAGTGTATTATTCTAGCCTTAATTGTGTCTTGCCCTGTTTGTTATCGACATAGGCATGGCTAGACTTGGTCAATAATCATAGCTTATTATCATCGCTAAAATAATTATACATTGTTAATTCATCTAGTATATAAATCATCAAACAGTCTTGGTGAAGTTTGAGTAGAAAATGGATGTCAGATGAAGTTAGATTAAAGAAGCGAAGTTCTATAAATGAACATAACAATAAATAGTATGTACTGTATCACTGAAAGGTGTTTTAAGGAAAGTAGTTGATGTTAGATTATTTGGCTTGCAATAATAATAATAATTAATAATAATAATAAATAATAATAATAGTGATAATAATAATAATGTGGTTCCTAATTGTTCCTATTTTATATGTGATGTGCAAGTAAACAAATATGTAAAATCTAGAGGTATTTGCTTTTTTGCCTAAATAGAGAAATGGGCTTCATAACTTCCCCTAAAACAGTACCTGTAACAGCAGCCACTGATTTATTCTTGGGCAAGGAAGATATTAGTATGTAGAGGGTAACAACCTCATAATAAGAAAGGTTTTATTAATTCTAGTTATAAAAACATGTTCATCTTGGCTCTCAATTTCTGTTGGATAAAGCCATATAAACATATATAGTCTCCATAATAGTTTTGTAGTGAATGTTGGAGTTGTTTAGCAAGGCCACAGGTGTACTGCTACATTATTTCAGTCTCCTTTGACTGTTGCAGTGTATTCAGCTGACCTAGTTATAGGTATTTGGAATGTAAACATATGCGTCTGGGCAAGGTGCTTAGACTCTGCTTATGTGAATGTAGAGAAATACACCTCTAGAATACGGTCCGCTTCGTATTGGTACTGTCACCTAAAACAAGGCGTTAAATCATGTTTTGCAAGACACTATTTCTTGCTGCAAGAAAGGGCATTTAGCAGACTGCGTTACAGATATTTACATATTTAATGTTACAACAGTTTAACTCCACTTTCCATGTCAATAGATAAGAGGAATGCTAGAAACCATTTTTTTAGTCTCTACCTTTGAAAGAACACTTTTTCTAATTAAGCTGTGTAGATAATCTGAGAAAAGATCTAAGAAAAAAAAAAAAAAAACATCAAATTTTGATTGAGCACTGAGCCAAGCTGTTCACAGAGGTTGTGGAGTCTCCATCCTTGGAGATACTCAAAAGCCATCCAAACATTGTCTTAAGAAACCAGATTTAGATGTCCCTGCTATACCAGGGGAACTGGACAGGATGACCTCCAGAGATCCCTTCCAGCTTCAACCGTTCTAGGATTTTGTGAAATTTTTATTAAAATACTCTTAATGTTACATGGTTTAACTATTTACTGATAGTTCAGAAAGTGCCTGTCACCAGTAAGGCTTATTCTATCTGTCTCTTAATCAATCTGAATGCAAAAACTGAATAGCTTTTTCTGAGACTTACCAACACATACTCATCTTCATGTAAAAACCCACGGCAGCTCTTTTCAATGAACAGATGACTCTTTTAAGAAATTATGATTAACTGGATAGAGATACTTATACATCTCATCAACATCAAGCCTGTCAATATTGAAGATATTTATTCCAGCATATTGCTTTGAAAATTCAGTGTGTGGGGTTTCTAGTGCTTTCTGGTTTTGTACTAGATTTTATTTGTTTCTTTCCTTCTTCCTGCTCCCTGCCTGTTTCTGCTAAATACGGAAGGGATGAAGCAACAAAAAGATAAGTTTTAAAAGAGTTTTCCAGGGCAATCAAGGCTATGTCATATGTTACCCTATGATGCATAACCTCCAATGCTATTAATCAAAGCAATGTTCAGTCTGAGACAGATATTTATGCTTCATGTAGAGGCACTGAACCTTGAAGTTTGAAAATCTGAGCACAAAGAAAACTTGCTGTGGTGCTTTCATTTCCTATTTGGATTAATTCTTAAAGAATAAACTGTTCTTTGTGATTTGAGCAGTCAGTTTGATCTGAGTTTCCTGAAAGAATTAATTCACCTGCTGTTTTCCCTCTTCTCTAGATTAATGCTTAGTCATAGTAGGGGTCATGTTCACATAAGTCCATTTCTTCTGTGCCCAAAAGCAGACCTGTAAAATTTGAAATAGTTGCTCCAATTAGCAGAACACTGCCACTGGAATGAGAAGATTCTGAAAGAAATTACAACAATAATTAAAATGACATTTTTTTTTTTTTTTTGCTTTCCACAGACATCCCTGTCTGCAGATGTTCAGTGCACCTCTTCAAGAACTCACTGCATGCTCAGGTCACCACTGTGTGATTCCTGTCACACAGTTATTTTGTTAATCTCATTGTTCTTCCTCTCACGCTGTGTTGAGGGGTTGGGTGGGTTCTTTGGTTTGTTTTTGGTTTATTACTTCATATGACACTATTAATCACAGAATTGCAGAAATAAACAAAATGTTGAACTCGGAAGCCAAGCGTTGACTTCAACACTTGTAGTGACAAACCATCATTTTCAAGTTATCACAAAGGACATATATAACACTGATTGCAATCCATACGCTATGCAGTTATGTCTAGGAATGGATTCTAGGTTATTTTAGGCATGTTAGCAAATGGTACGATTTATCATGCCCAAGCAGACTTTCTTTTTTAATCCTAGCATTTTAGCAAACACTTAGGTCAGACTTGTTGTTTGTATTAGGTAGATACATTATTACGTTATTACTTCCCTTTCCTGAATATAATTATTTTCCATAAATGAATCTTGTCTTGAAAGACAAAATGAATTGGGTAATATAGCCTGGGGAGAGAGAACCTACTTAGGTTTTCCATGTGCCCATTACCAAAGATATAATATTCATTTACAAAGAAAAAAACCCTCCATACCCTGAGGAAGCTCAAGAATCAGATTAAGGGATAATGGATCATTATCAGGACTATATAAACAGCTTTTGTATTGATTAATCCATGTTACAACTTTTTAAAAGAGCTAATAATTTTAGTGCCAAATAAAGAAGAGATTGCAGTTTCCAGTGAGGAAATGGCTGTAATTGCCGTTTGGGTAGTGAATAAGAGATGGTTATTAGACATCGTCCATTATTATGATCCAGCACTGAACCTGCTGACCACAGAGGCCATAATTATATAGATGAACACTGAATTGCAGAGCGTGTGCTGGTCTGACACCCACTCCATGTGCTAAAATAACAATAGAAAAAAAGATTACTATTCAGTGTGCATTCCAGTATGAACGTACCTATTTTTGAGCATTCTCCTTGTCTCTTGACCACATCTAGTCATGACACACATAAACTGGGCAGGGATACTATTTCAGAATGTTCTGTTCATGACATGACTATACATCCAATCACATAGAAAAAAATAGTATTTAGTAATAATTTAATACTTTTTTCCAATATCAGAATTTATAAACACAAACACTAAAAATCTCACTGGCAGATCTGACTTCTAAAGACACTCGTGAGCAGACTTGACACTTTGGTTCTAAAAAGCTTCTTTCTTTTTGTAAGGCAGAGTTCACATTTGCATCTTTGTAGTTTCATGTCCTCATCAGACATAAAACGTATTGGTCCCTCTTACCATGAAGAGAGGAATTTGATTAGTCTTATTACTCCTCCGTGTTTGAGACCTCTATAAGACCTTTCACTGTAACCACAAGTTATTAACAGGTAATCTCTATTTTATCTGTAATTAAGAGAAGAGAATCAGAATCTGGAAAAAGTTAATTTTTGAGTTAAGTTCCAATTTTATAGCGCAATTCCTTTCATTTTCATTGATCTTCATAACACCTTTTGTAGAACAGTAAAATCAAAAAAGCATACATCTACCATAGCTGTTAACTTTTAACATTTAAATTTTAATGATATTAAAAGTATTGTCCCATTTCTTCATTCTCACACAAATACATGAAACTGAACACAGTGTGAAAGGTGCAGCATGTTAAGCATCCAGTTAGCCATTTGTAACTGGATTCCTGATGGTAAATGGTGGGATTAGTGCAATTATTGACGATTTACAGTTAACCAGCTAAAAGCTTTCTTAAGTGAATCTAGTCAGTTCAGAGGTGATGGTGGCAAAAAGCTACTTGTTCAATCTTTATCCTTCCTTGTAGTCTTGTATACTAGGGAACACTTTAAGTGTCCCATAACTTTGAATTAAATTATTTTAAAGTTGGTTTTGTAAGAATTCCATTACAGTTTAGCATTAACGAAGAGTCAAAAGAAACAGTTACCTGTAAAGCACTTCCATCTGAGGTCTACTTCTGTATAGTGCATCTTGATCATAAAATTTTTACCTACAGTAGCTATCGTATGTCATCCTACAGCATGCATTGTACTACTTACATAAATGCAGAAATAGAATGCATAAGATTTTAAGAGATTGTTCTGTAGTTCAGTGATCTGTTCTGGAAGCTAAAAGTAATCATATAGATGATGCTGATCAGAATAACTATAAATAAGATGTGCTTACACAATTGCTGATAACAAAATGGTCAACATAGAAGTGTTTAAAATTTCTGTTTCACTAAAAGATACAGTAAATTACTGTCTTTTTTATCCAACTTTTCCTCACCTTCCTCTGCAGTTGAAGAATTAGATATTTTGAAAGGGTAAGAATACTAGTCTGGAGTTTAACTGAAAGACAACCTTTTTAAAAGATATATGATATTTTTGAATAAAGGACTTATATTGTGTCTATTTATGTTAGACTGCAAACATTTCGGTGGTTGTTGTTCCCAGAGATACTTGTAAAAAGTATGTTTTCAAAAATAACACCACAGCATAAAGCATTATGATACAACGTTGACTAACGGTATTAAAATAACAATAGAGCTAAGTATTGAGCAATTGAATTTATGTACAGACATGACTTAATAGTAACTATCTTCACTTAGAGGGAATTTTTCGTCATACTTTATTTTCAGACCTACTTTCTAAAGCTTCATTGCTGTGGGGTTTCCAGCATTCTCCTCTTCCTTCTCCTAAAAGATTATTGCATGAGTGAGACCACTCTGGTATTTTTTTCACAGCATTGCCTCTGAATTTCTTTTTGTTGGATTTTTCTCATTACTACTAGCTTCAGCTGCTTGAAATACTTCATTGGTCTCCTTGCTATCTTACTCACTCCAAGGACTGCTGTTGAAAAGGTACACTACGATTATAACCCCTAAATTATTGCTAGTAGAGCTCTGTGTTCACTAGTTCTTTTAATCTTTTATTTTGAATAGAAATGTTGATCACCTCTGAACTAAAACATTTTACTTATTTCTTTCTGAAATGTTAATCCAAGAACTGAATATTATTTTTAATGTACATTTGCACCAAACTGGATTAAGAATTTATTAACAAAACCACTTGAAATCCCTTCAGTTGCAGAAACATTGGTCTGAGTGTTCTTGACATTCACTGAAGCCAAAGCAAAATCCTGTCTTGAAGGCTGCTACATCAAGCCAATGTCCATGATATAAAAGAAGCCTGAAACACACAAAAGAGGATTGACTCGAATATTTATGATTTAACATATATTTATTGTCTTTCAGCATTTAAGTAATTTCAGATGTATAAAATTTAGACTAATACAGAAACAGAAGGAAGGTTTTAAGATGCAGAATTCTGGGGAGTAATTGTCTGCGGCATTATTTCTTCCAGGTAAACCATCTAAAAAGATGTAGCATTCCTATTCCACCAGTAAAATTTTGGTGGAGACTTTCCTGTTATCACAAAAACAAGTCAGGTTCTGACTTTGTTGTTACTCTGGCTTAAATGTGACATGCTTAATTTGAAAACTGTCAGCCATGTACAGCATCTTCCAGCTGAAAATGAAAGGGGAGAAAGAAAGAAAGAAAGAAAGAAAGAAAGAAAGAAAGAAAGAAAGAAAGAAAGAAAGAAAGAAAGAAAGAAAGAAAGAAAGAAAGAAAGAAAGAAAGAAAGAAAGAAAAGAAAGAAAGAAAGAAAGAAAGAAAGAAAGAAAGAAAGAAAGAAAGAAAGAAAGAAAGAAAGAAAGAAAGAAAAGAAAGAAAGAAAGAAAGCAAGCAAGCAAGCAAGCAAACAAGAAAGCCACTCCTTTTTGTTATGCTATTCTTGCTAAAATAAAGCGGCAGATAGTCATAAAACTGGAAGAAAACAAATAGGTGATGTTTGTGCCCAGTCAAGCATAGTCACCTTTCATCTGGATAATGAAGCATTCACACCTTCACAGTCAAGTTTGTAGTTTCTCTGACATGTAGGTTTTAATCAACAGATTGACATTATCTACAGGAGATTGCCTATTATCAGGGCTGCCCTAAGCTGGGGAAAGGTACGTCAGCATGCCACATCTCCAGAAGTTTGCAGGAATCTGCTAGTGGTTTTGGGGCTGAGTAACCTAGCAGCCTTTTTTTCCTACTAACTTTCATGCAAGTGTCATCCATAGTAGCTTACATCCACAGTATCTTGCTGTACAGGCACCGGTTAGACGATCAAATTTAGTTTACAGATGTGGTGGTTTATCAGTTGCCTAACAGGTCTTGTGGGTTTGCCACCAGTACATGGCCTGTATTAAGGGTACTGTTACATTAATTTTGGGTTTTTTTTGCAGAGAAATTCCAGATAATAGAAAACTCAAAGCCCCTAGAAAATAAATCCCAAGATAAATAAGCATTCAGAAATGTGCACCGTGTTTTACTTGCTAAATTCTCTGTCAAGACAGGAGAGTTGTCCTACAAGGTGACATTCATTGTTCCTTTCTTGCACTGCATCTGCACAAGGTTTCTGTGTTCACAGACATGACCCAGTGGGTTCCCACTTGCACACATCCTACATTCCCCACTTGAACTTGACCTCGAGCTGACTTTGACATGATAATTGCTAGAAGAGGGCTAGAGCTTGATACGGTGATTTACTTAACTGTATACATATTTTACTGTGTGTTGTTTAAACTAGCACATTGCACTGTTTACAATGCTTCACTAATATATTTGAAAAAGTAATTGGATAGTTCTAACTATGTAAAATTCCTTATATGAGTATGACAATGCAGTACACTGCTGCTAAGCAGGTTTTAATCAACTCAACGTTGGGTTCATTTGGTTACTAATCTCAGATGTCTATGCTTCATTTTTACATTATAGGAAGGAAGTTTCCATAAATATTCAAGACGTACTAAGTAAAAGTAATTATTTAAGGCTTAGCTGGAAGACTAAGCAATAGAATGAAAAGCCATATGAGCTGAAATACAGATTTTTAATTTTTTTTAAAGTAATTCTTTGAGTATAAGTTAGATTTACAGGAAAGCTGTGGATCATCAACATTTGTACGAAAGCAATACAGTAGACTTGTTTACTTGGAGTATATGCGTGCTCCAAGAGTCACCTTGTACAAAAAAGATGAGCTTTAATTACAATAAAACATCTGTTCCTCTTATGAAATAGAAGTCAGCTTCTAACAAATCAAGCTTTTTCTTTTGAGTCCTTTTGATATGCTTGGAGTTTTACAAACAAGCATTTTCAGAAAAAGTTTTCAGATACTTCTTTTTATTGGCACAATCCATACCCTCCGTGGGGTTTAGCTGAGGGGTCAGTTTGGGACAGGACCCCAGGCTGCAGGAAGCCTGGTAGCCCCCCGCTGCTTCCCCTGGGCAAGGGTTGGCACCACAGCTGTGCTGGTTTAGGTTGGCTTGGCCATGATTCTTCCCCTCAGTTTCTTGAGCACTGTGTGTGGTTTTGGCTCCCCTGATGTGGGTATTCTCCATTTTCCACGGAAATAGGCGTTGCTGTGCGGCATGCTTTTAAAACAGCCCCCGGATTGAAGGGTCAGCTCCAAGTTTGCCACAGCTCAGCCACTGGCCTTGCCTTCCCTCCGCTGTGGGAGGCACCAGGGCCATGGGGACACTCCTGGGCCTGGCTGTCCCTGCCTGACCTCCCCCACCTGACTCACACAGGACCCTGTTTCAGGCCAGCCCAGGGCCCTCTGTCCCTGCCCCAGCAATGCTGTAGGGTGCTGGTCTCCAGCTCCACCAATCCTGACCCACGCCTGCAGGCCGACAGCCCACCCTGTCCCCACGGCCCTGCCTGGCCATCCTAGGCTGTGGCTGATCCTGGTGCCCTGCACTGGGCCTGATCCTAACCTCGCCTGCCATGGGACAGCCCAGCCGTGGAGGTGCCTGTGAATTGTATCTGGGCCACCCCCGGCTGCCATCATCCCCTGCAGACCCTGCTCCCTTGCTCAGGTGCTGTGGGATAGGCCCTCCCCTGCGGCCATGCTATGGCTTCTGGCCCCCCTCCCTCAGGTAACTGCCAGCCTGCACTGGGCCCTGACAGGAGTTTGCTCACTGTTGCATCTTCCTATTTCTTCTTCTTCAAATATTATCTTAAGTTCTCTTCAAAGTTAAAACCAAAGTAAAAACAGCCATAAAGGAACTGAGAAAAAAAAGTAAGTTACTTTCTCCACTTCGTGTGCAGAAAGATTTTACACTGCTCCAACTAGTAATAGTGAAGCTATTCACAGTACCAGTTTGTTTTAAGACAAAAATAAAGTTTAATTTAGCATGCCCTTATTCTTGTTTTGCTTTGTGTTTTTTATTCCTCAAGGTGCTTTCCTGCAGCCCGCGGTGACACAGCGTTACGTTCCTGTCCTGGGCAGCCCAAGGTGGAGGCTGCTCTCCCACAGGGTGAGTCACAGCTCGCACAGCCTTTGCTAAGGAGTTTTTCTCTTTTCTGGGGGCTCTGCTGCCACTTTGACAGTTCTACTGCTTTTGCCTTTTGCTCTGTTCTTGTCTGGAGGATTATTTTTTTCCTCTGGCTTCATGGTAATTAAAGACAAGCGAGTCAAGTCTTATCTTGGGTAAGAGAAGATGAGAGCAGGGGAAAAGAGGCTCAGATGTAAATATTTTCTTTGTTCTCATCTATCAAAGAAGAAATTGCTGTATGTTTTCTACTTTTATGCTGCTTGTTGTATTCAAAATATGTCATCTATTAATCACATGTTGTGTTATAAGAGTTTTTTCCTTTTTAAAACTATTCCTATTTTCTTCTATTTCCTTTGCAGTGTTACTTTTTGATTTGATAATTGCAGATTTGTATATTTTAATGTTTTTACATGAAGATTGGGCAGAATATTTTTACCTGAAAGGTATATAGGAGATATATCATGCATGACAAGTGTATTAACTATATTTGATCCCAGTAATGGAAGTTGAAGTTTGTCCCATTAAAGTTAATGGAAACGTAATGATTTATGTCAGCTGTGAAGATCTGTTTGGTTATATTTGCTATTGGAAATCCATTTGTTTGGTGGAAAGATTAGGTTTCTTTTTTTTCTGAATAATATAAACCTATTTATTAGAATGGTTATTCATTCTTAATATGTAAACATTTATATTTGGAGGATTATTCATAGTGAGGCTACTTCATGACTACGGAGAGACAGACATTTCTACAGGCTTACAGTTTGTCTAAGTACACCTGGTTTATGTCTACAATTGCTCCAATACTGGTCCAATTTATCAAGAAGTGATGGATGCTGTCGAGTTCAGTGTCATTAAATTGCTGTGTATGCAGGGAGTAGTGGTGATGGAAAGGAGCTACAATGGGCTGGATTTGGTTTGGTCACTTTGACAGGAGGGGTCAGCAAACATGAGCCTGCTTTTCTGTATGTCTTGTTCCAGAGCAGCTGTTGTTTATTATTGATGGAGATTTGACCTTTTACTGATAACTCTAAACTAGTGTTGGCATATGCACTTGTAAAGATCAGCAACCTCAACTGAACAAAGCAATCCTTTGCTGTGGTGAATGTTGTTGCACTTTGCAGTGACCTACTCCTCACAACTTAAACTGATCCTTAGTTAAGGGTTCGAGGTGAAAGTGTTTGCCTTCTTTATTACTTTTCGTCCATAGTTAAACCCATTACCGCTGCAATTTCACAAAATGGCACTTCTATCCAGGGTTCTGCTCTGTACAAAGGAGCAGTGTCTGTTTTGCTGTCCGTGATGTTTTAACACTTGATCTTTCATTTTTGCCTTTATAGTATGGTGTGACCTCTCTTCTGCGCTATATTGTTTCTGTCCTTGTGGACTCCTTTCCTTTCACTTTGGCGATATTTCACTTTAATTTCTTCTCAGTCTGTATCTAGTCTACTGCCTATATCCAGTGGAATTCAGGTTTCTTATCTGCAGGCCAAGCGCTATTCAAATTATAAATTTCATTTCTTATAGTATTTTCTGCTAAGGTACTGCTTTTTGAGAGTTGCTTTTCAGTCTGACTTCCCACAGTTTTAATTTTTAGTCTTTTGAAGAAATGATCTCAATGTTCAGACAAGCAAATTGCTAAGCATTTTCAGGCTTCATTTGCATCTATTGTAACAAACCTATTTGGTAAAACTGAGTTAGAAGTAGATTTCCTCAAATGTGGATTTTCCAAAGTATACAAAACCCATCTTTGTTTATGTATGGAGCAAAATTACTGGCTGTTCAGACAATCAAAGCACATTAAAAGTGATTCTGTAGTTCTTTAGCAGTGATTCTGCTATTGCTTCACATTTCTTCCCAAGATTTGGGTTTTTTTTAAGCACAGAAGATTAGTTTAATGGTCAGCTATGCTTTTCATGTGAAAGAAATAAAAAAATATTGATTACCTTAGGATCCTTTTGCTTAATTAATTTTCTACGTTGATATCAAAAAGCACAAACCTGTTAATCTTATCACTTGATTGTAACTCAGAATTTAAGAAAACTATGCAAAAGAGTTGTTTTCTGAAGCTGACTACTCTTAACAGTTAGTAAAATTACACTGTAGGAGTTACAAAATAGTTTAATTATTGGAGAAATTGTGGCACTTCAAAAATTAGAAATCTAATAAAGCTTAGGCTTTATTAACACATAACTACCAGTGGAGGACTCAGCACCAGGGTGAATGTGCTTTATAAATACACGTGAAGAGACCTGGTAATGAGAATGCATCATTGGTACGTGTCTACAGAGGTTCTTTTCCCAGCACACTGAAGAGGTTGAAGAGAATATATGCCATCATATCTTAAACAGATATTCTGTCAGATACTTAAAAAAAATAAATTGTTCACTGAAGTCTGGAATTAGAAACAGAATGCAAACAGAATGCAGTTACAAAGACAGCTCTTTATAAATATATGTATATATTAGTACAAGCACATACATAGACCTGTAGAGTTACTCTATATGGAAATTGGAAGGGAAAAATTTATTTGGCAGTTGGCAAATACTGTTGCACTGGTCTTTACTTTCAGTCCAAGAAAAACACATATTTACATGCGGAGTGAAAAACCTATACTGATAAGTTATGCACACTTGTTTGTTTTTAATTGTTTATGTTTACCTATCCCCCTAAGCTTCCTCCGATGGTCTCATTTTCTACTTCAGTGAACCAATTATCAGTGGTCTTCCCAGATTCTTCTGTCTGCAGAGGCAAGTCATCTAGTTAGGGAACAAATGTATTGCTTTGGGATGAAATGGCTACCTGCATCATGGAAGTGCAATAAAAGGGCTTAAATAATCTATAACAATTATTACACTTAAACATTTTTGAAGTTTATGATTCAGTAAATAAACACGAACGAGAAAGAAGTTACTTTTGTATCGGTAATTTCTTTTCTAGTGGAAATACACAACCAGTAAAATCAATCAAGGGTGGGAAAGCTACAGACGATTTTTTTTTTTTTTGGACAGCATTTCAGATTCCTAAATAATGGCTTAGATTAATCTTCTTTATGATCAGGATGCTTTTTAGTATAGTCTGTTATGCAATCTGTCTAGTGTGTTATACACATGCTCCTTAGCCAGGATGTGGGATTAAATTAAAACAGATATAATATTTCAGGATGCAAATAATAGGAAGTCCACATAGGATGTGTTTTAACTAATATAGTGACAGCATGGATTATAAAGCCTTTGAAATTAAACCTCTTTCTCTTGATTAAACACTTTACATTCAAATATTAGATGTTGCTTCTTCCAAATAATGGTATTTTAACTGATTTTATGTGCTTTTAGTGTGTCTATGAAGGTGGGATCCTCCGGGATATACTAAACTAAAAAGAGAAAAGTCTTCTGTTTCCTCAATGGGCAGTGTGTGATTACACAAAGAGAAGTAATTAATAAATTAATCTTACTACAGAACTGTATCTGCAGTAGCAGTGGATACTGAACATATCTGCAGTACTGAACATATACTGAACATATCTGTGGTAGATACCGAACATCTTGGCTCTACACAAGGACAGAATGCATGTTTAAGTTAGGCAGTGTCACTAGCCTCAAAAGAACAAAAGGTTAAAAACTTTGAGGCAAGAGAATGCTCATCAGTTTGCAGGATTTAAATCTGCTCAGGGGCTTCATAAACCCTGACTTAACATTGCTTATTGAGTCTCTGAATATGAGGGTGATCCTTGGATGCACTTGAACTCGGTGAAATTCTACACAGAGGTTGCATGGCTCACCAGTCTAATCTGATTTTCAGGAAGGGGCTTAATTCTGTGATCTGCCCAATTCATTCCACTCCCTTTTCCAAGCAAAGGCTTAGAGCCATCAGCACAAATCAGTACAAATCAAAACAGTCACTTAAAACTGAATTTTTTTTTCCTCTTGATGTTTAGAACTTTGTACGCCTAAGAGTAAATCTGAGACCTTCTAAAAAGGCATTTCCTTTCCTCTAGATATGTGTCTTAATGAAAATAACCTGTTACTTTCAAAGAAAGAAGTCATGATCTTAAACACCTCCTTGAAGGATTGCTTAGATTTATTTTAGCTATGTGTTCATCTGTAATACATTATCTCTTTCCCACAAATGACTGAGATTCGAAGTAAGTGAAGTATAGTTCTTGGTTCACAGTGCCAATTTGTTCACTTTTCATTGCATTTGAGATACACCGTACATGTAATCATTTTAAAAAATGGATGTGCCCAGAACTGATTGCAGGTTCTACTGTTAATCATTATGCTATTCTTTACTTTTTGTTCTTTTTAAAGTTCAAGTGTTGCATTTTCAGGCAGCTTACTTTACAAGAATCAATGTTAGGCAATGATGAACTACTTAAAACTATTCCAGAATCAACTGAATTAGGCATTGGGTAACTCCACACATCTTTCTACCAGTGGATGCTGGTGCTGAGACCAGTAGACTCAAGAAGCATCAAAATGTAAATGCTGGAAAGCAGCAGTGGTGAGGTTGTTTGTCTGTTTCATGTATGTACCATTATTAAACGACAAGAGAACACTAATTTTCCAAATGACAGAAACTTTGTTGTAAGGAGTATGAAGTTATGTCTGTGGAATCCTCATACCTGAAACATATTCTAGAGGCTAGGTATGTAAGTAGTTCATTGCAATGGTCAGAGTGAGTCTAAATATTCGCAGATAGGCCTTTAGTTATTAGTTCCTAGGGATGAGCTTAGCTGCAGTACATATTTGTGCATATGCTCTTAGTACACAGCAATGTGATATTGAATATATTCACTTAAGAGGTTTAAACAAATTCATTGTACCTCACATTTTATAATGTGCGAGTACACACAAAGCTTGTGACTATGGCTTAACTTGTTAAGCTGCAGTAACATGACCATATTTCTAATCCTTAGTGTGTCAATATCAAAATATAATACTGTTTAATGAATGCAGTTTAAATTGATACTTCTTGTTAATTTGGATTAACATTCAAGGTGTCCCTATGACAAACGTGAAGAATATGATAATATTTGTTTTACTGTCCTCTAAACTAGCAGGAACCATTATACCTTCAACTAAAAGCATCATTTGCAAACAATATTTTCATGACCATAGAGCTTCTTATGAATCGTTTAAAGCAGTGTTAACTGCTGTGTTTTATACAGGCAAGCATATTTTTGGGATATCAATGAGTATCATCTCTCCTGAGTACCTGTCTACATTTTTATACAGGCTTTATTTTCCATTTGGCGCAGCCCTTTTTATTAGGTTAGTAATAGCTATGTTTACAAAATCATTAATATTTTGTAAGACATAAACGTGTAGGACAAAGAGATTATGGCAAAATAATTAAATGCTTATGTCAATTTTACTTTTCTGTTCCAAACTTTCTATCATAAATTGTTTATGAGACAATATTTTGAAACGGCAGTAGTTGATAGTAATAGGTGGAAAACATATTTTTTCTACTTTAATATGTGTAGAGAACTGATAGAAAAATAGTTAATACATTCGAAAATGAGTGCTGGAAACCCTGTCTAATACCTATGTTAGTGCAGAGATTTTGGAGTACCTTTTAAACACTGTCATATTCTTTTTTATGTAGGTTAGTTAGAACCCTGTTGTTCTTTTCTTTGTGAAAAATATTGCAATCTGATCTGTCTAAATTTCCAGGGGGTTCTTAAGTTTACAGCAAGGACATTGCAGTGTGCAAGTCTGCATTTTTGAATGCAGTGATACAACCTGCACAAAGCTGTTGCAGAGCCACTATTGAACATTTTCACATGCATTCATTTCATTTCAGAAGCTATGGAAATGCTCAGAGGTCTCATTTCTTTACTTACAGAAATCTTGTACCAGAGGCCCTAGTCATTGATATAGCTAGTTTCTCCTAAAGAAAGAGATTTAAGAACGATTTCCCAAAACTGTAGCAAAAATACTTCCCCTTCTCCCCATATTTGGAATTATTCTATTGCCATTTATGTGTTTTTCTGCTTAGATCCGTCTCTGTGAAACTCCCCTTGAAAGACAAATGCTTTGAACATTCTAGGTAGTTTCATGCTCTAAAGAAAATATTTACAATGGAGTGAAAATCTCTTTTTTCTTTTTTTTTTTTCTTTTAAAAGAACTACACTATTATGAGGAAAGTTTATTGTTGGAGCTGATCAAAGAAACAAGATTTTTCCAGCTATTAAGCTGGCTGACACTTTCCAATGTTGTAAGATTTTTTTTATTTTTGCAAATCTTAATGAACTCACTGGGCTGCTTCTGAAAAGCAAACAGACATGAAACATCATGCTGAAATCCCAACACTTGAACTTCAGAGCATTATCTGTAGTTAATCTTCTAAATTCTGCAGCTGGTCAACGTGCAGTTCAGAATGAAGTAGGTTTAGTATGACTTAATGGGGAATGTACTGAAGACAGGCCAGAACAGTGACTGTCATAGAAAAAAAAGGGGCCGAGGGCGGGACGGGATTGAAGCAGGGGGACCTGATTGCAAAATGTAACAATGGTTTATAGATTTACTTTTGGCACAAGGGCAAAGAAGAGATATGGTGACTTTTTGATCTATCTTTTCAAAGTTCACAATCTCGTGGTGTGGACAGTGGTGGAAAGACCTGGTTCGTAAGAAGTCAGCATTTCAGTTAGGTGAGGCCATGCAGGAACAGTGAAGGCAGAGTCTACAATTATTCTATTTATGTTCATGCGTCAGAGGCAGTCACATAGTTCCAGTCCTTCAGAATGCTGACTGACTTATCATAGTTTGGAGAAGCTAAAATTTTTTCTAAAAGGCCACCTTGAGATTTAGCTGGCCAGGGATCCTGTTCACTCTGAAAACTTTGGGAAGATTGTGCACTGCTGAGCTTTCATTTACACACAAACCCTGGGGACTTAAAACATAGTGAGTGGCAAATTTACACCTTAATGTTCCTTAAGGGGTGAACTGAAAAACTCTTTCTTTTTACACCTTAAGATTCCTTAAGGGGGTGAAGTGAAAAACTCTTTCTTTAAAAATAATGGATGAGCACCAACTGAGATCACCTGGGCATTCAAGCATGTTGTTCAGGCAAATTCTGCAGACAGAGAGGCTAAGAATTAGCTTTCAGAGTCTTAAAATTAAATTAAGAAAAGAAGCTTCGGATACACCATCTTCTGCACAGCAAATCTTTACCATGACTGAAAGCACAAAAGGTGAGTAATTGTCAGACCTTAACTTTTAAAAGCCTGGAAAAGGCTCAGTTGATATCACAAAGACTGCAGAAGAGGAACCCAAGAAAGACAGGTGTCCAGAGCCAGTCATTAAGGAGACAATATTGTCATCTACTTCTCTGCTCATTTTTAAAAAGACAATGCCACAGAAAATCAGAAAACATTTAAAAAGTTTTCGTAATTTCCTTAGCTGTCCCCTGCTAAAGAAAAGGAAGTGCTGGTCAGATTTCATTCACACTAATAGAAGAACCATTCCTAATGAAGACAGAGGTGTGAGTCTTCTTCAGCTATGCTGGAAATAAAATTAAAATCATCTGTAAAATATTTTCTTATAGGTATCTTTTATATAAGATTTGTGAAGCATTAGGTTTAAAGTAGGTTTATTTTACATAATCACAATAACATTCCTCTCTGCTAAGGAAAAAAATAATCATTGCCACTCTTCTTAGATTTTTATTTATTAATAGCTAGAACTTCAAATGTCATGAATTTGTCAAGAAGACAGAAGAGTACCTCTAAAACTATAGCAGCATTTTTATGCCACTGGGGAAAAGATGGTCTCAGTATTTCTCTGGTAAACCTATCTGTCAGGTCAATGATCCATGAACTAGGAAGGATTTCCAAATAAACCAAAAAGCACTTCAAAGGAGGTTTTTCTGTATTGTGTCAACAAGAACATCTGAAATGACACTGCATTTTTTAACATGACGCATCACATTGAGCTGCATGATTTTTGCAGCAAACCTGGAGTCAGTCTGATCTTTTACAAGGGTAGCTTAAGTAATATTTTATTTTCTACTCAGGCTGACCAACAGCTTCAGCCGCCCAGCCTCAAATGCAAAAGTGAAGCACAAAGTTAAATTAGAGAGACTTTTGCAGGATCAATTTAAGATTGTATAGAAAATGAGGATGTTAAAATGCAAGACCAAATATCTACACAAAAATATTTTGTACTTTTATCTTTAGTTTGAACAACTTTGTTCACCTCTGAATTTGATTTGAACAAAAGCTGTAGTGTAAAATCTGCATTAAAATGTGTGATACCTGTCTAAAACACCAATGTATTATAAAATACATCCTGTCAAAGTACCAATTCTGTAGGTTGCTTTATAACCTCATGTCTGTGAGATGACCATGGCTGATCTTGTAGCTGGGGCCATTCTCATTCATGGTGTGACACCACAACCTAATCTTGCAGTGGCACCTTGTATTGGCAAGGCACTGGAATATTTGGTTTTATTGATAAACTTCCACTTTTCTACATATTCTAATAGGTCCACAACTGTTGAAAGAAATTAATATGGCACTATCTTCAAGATCTGTTGGATGAGATCCACATTTTGACGGGTACGTTTATTGGCCTTGAGTTTGATCTACTAAACTATTTTAATAAGAAAATTCCCAACCAAAAACCCACCAGAATGAAAGCTGAGAGCTAGCTATATTATACTGATACTCCAACGTGTTTTTCATATAATCAGCAGCTCTTTCGGGAAATATAACTACAGAAATTAGAAATTACTATCCAAACAGCAATTTGGGAATCATTTATTGAAAGGGTTTGAGGAAAAGATAGGGAGGGGCAGAATGAATAGGTTGTATGAATTCAGATTAATGAGCTCGAAATAGTGAAGTGCTGAACTGATGTCTAATGACAGAAAGTGGATGTAAATTGTATCAGTGTTAATGAACCAAAGAGAAAGTGAAATATATTAGGGTAAAAATCGTGTGTGTGGTCTTTTTTAAAAAAAAAAATCCCTATTTTTAAAACCTTTTCTACCTTCAGATTCCTTGCTATTCATAAAAGCACTTGTTCTAAATGTTTAAAATCGCACCAAGGCTTACTATATCAATGGGCATGTTCACCCTTCCTGGATATGATATAATGATTTAATCACTATGATTTCTTACCATGAACCCTGCTAATAGGGATCCTACACAGATTGTCTAAATTGTATTAACTCAAGTACAGCAAATGGTGAAGCAATTCTATTTTTTTTTTTCTCAATTTAGTTGGAACAGAACCATTTAAATAGAACAATTAGAGAGTTCTCTGGCAGCCCAAGAATAGTTAAGATTATCTTATTGTGATTGCTTTTAGAGACAGTAATATAGACAGCTAGTTTGGAGTTATTTCTTATATTATGTTAATTATTAGCACCATATAAAATACAAGTATACACACATGAACTGCATTTCTTACAAATTCCATCCCATGCCCTGTCTTGTGACTGATGTTTTCCATGGATTATTTTACATAACGCAGGCTTTCTGTGGGCTTTTAGTACTGCGACAGCTTGGAATTGGCAGATTTCACCCTACCACCTTTCTTGCCTTTCCTCCTGAGCTGTTTATGATAATGCCAGATGAGTATTCAGAACATGTGCATGGTATTGTTGCCTGTCACACAGGCTGTTTGGCATGATTGCATTCTCTGATCTACTTCTCCTGTTAAAAGGCTATTTAAGGTGTCATGGAGTCACATTTATTAAAGCTTTTGAGACTAAGCTCACATGAACAAAGCTTATTGTATTTTCTAGCAGGTTACTGTAAATGAAGCACAGAAGGCATTGTGGTTCTGTTTGCACAGTCTGTTAATTTCTATCAGGCTTCCTAGCAGTCTAGCTAATGCATGTAGCTTAAAAACATCTGATTATAAATTATGGTGTATAAATATAGAAAGTTTTCCCCAGTAATGTGCATGTTTAAGCATACACCATTGTAATAATAGCTGTCTGGATACAGTTACAGTGTATTTTATTGAGATTTTCATCATCTGGCTCCTTTCTCTTTTGAACCTCTCTTACAGACTTAGATTCTAAGGTTGTGCATCCAGGATAGCTCACAAAAGCAGTCAGGATTTGGATGGTATTCTGAATTTCACAAAGCTCATTCAGCCTAATTTTCAAAATAAATTAAATTTTTTATCAGATGCCTATTTCTCCAAGGCAGTTTGATCCTCAGTTGTTGATCCTGCTGACGGGGCTGGCAGGAATCGGTGTGGCCAAGAGAGATTGTCTTCCAATTTCACTTCTATTAACATTTTAAATTAATTTGTAAGATTTGTCTCCATAGCACATCTCTACAAACAAGAGAAGAGATTGTGACACCTTGTTTTAGGGAAAAGATTTCTAATGATTCAGCTGCTCTTCCCCCCACCCTTTTTTTTCTTCATTCACTGGCAATACATGTGTATTTGTTAAAGTGAGTTATATCTGAACATTCTAGTTTGAAATACAACTGTAACTGAACGTATAATGGTATGCTACCTGGGAAAAGCTATGTGTCCTCTGGTGTAAAACTATTTATGAGAAAACATATAACTGTAAGCCTTCCAGGAACATAATCATCTCTCTCACAAAACCACTCGCATGCCCCTGTGTTCTAGCAAATTTTTGGACTTCAGTGAACACACCTGCATTAGTGTTTCCGTTTGGATCAAGGGGGCAGTCCTGAAATGAATGGGGCTTTTCATCTTGCCAGCTGGGGTTCTTACCTTACCGTTCCCCTTACTATTGTTCATGGAACAGTCTCAGAGCAATGTGTGACCAGAGCTCCTTTCAGATAAGCTGGGATTTGTGCCCCACAAAATGCCTAGTGTGGGCTTGTCCTGCTTGCTAGGATGGGGTACAAGATGGTTGGGACCATACTGGTGTAACAGACTAGAGTGGATACTTTGGATACCTTGAGATTGGACAGCTTCAAGTCATCACACTAACTTGGGATCATTAAAAATATAAAATACTTGAAGTATTCTGACCCTAAAGGACTTCAAGGACTTTCCTTACAGAATTTTTATAGTATTTTTATGGTTAGAATTGTCTAAATTCTATGGTTTTTGAACAGGTAATTATAGTTTTGCAAATTATTCCTCATAAAAACTTTAGAGCATGAACAAGGCAGCTGAGTATTCCAATTTTAATTTCCTCAGGATGGTTACTTGTTTCTTTTGGGGGAAAAAAAGAGAAGCAACATTTTACAAATATCTAGAGATATTTCACAAAAAGCGTTTCCTGTAAGGCTCTGTATGTGATCTAAAATTAATATTTTTTTTCTTTGTTCAGTCTGTCCATTAATATAACTCATATTCACTTCTGAAATGCAAGTTACATCAGAAACCAGTTTTCTATACAAACTAATATCTGAAATTTAGAGTTAATATATCCATTCTCCTCGAAGATTTGTAAGTAGTTGGAGTCTTATCATGAAAATGGTTGCTAAGTTGCAGAACTATATGAGGTTTTAGAAACTTCTATGAAAGCCAGCGTATGTTAAGCTATGGCAGTGTATTCTCAGAGGTCATATGTTGAGCAGATTTACTTTGATTTGTATACTCAAGTTTGCAGTTTTACAAATGTATACGTCACAAATGTAATTGATATTTTCTATTATTTCTGCATAAAATAAAAAGAACCCACCTTCTATTGGCAGTCTTAAAACGATTAAGTTGCATCTATAAGGCAGATAAATTGTAGATGTAACTAGTTGCTCATTCATTGTGATCTAAAATTGAAAGTTCATTGACACACGACATCTTGAACTTCATCTTCTAGCTTCATGTTAAACGGTCAAGCCTGCAGGCAAAAATGTTACATTAAAAGTCATGCTAATTATTGCATCATCTATACTGAATATAGTTAAAATTGTGTTGATTGGGTTAGAAAATTTCTGTTTACAGTAAAAACAATTTGCATAGCTCCTGATCTCTGCCTTTGAATATAAGGATGAATGTCCGTTTGTTACAGTCTGGAAGAGGTAAACTCTTACTGGGGCTGCTGATTCGAATATCCGTTGAGAGATTAAGGCACAAACGAGGCCATATATTGTCAATACTACTTCAAAGTTTTATTTAGAGAGAGAGAGAGAAAGAGAAAGAGAGAGAGAGAGAGGAAGAACACACCATGATAGTCACCACCAGGGATCTGTCCGATCTGGGGGTTTTTCCAATGGCGGTCCAGTCCAGGAAGGCAGGCAGGTTCTCAGCTCTGCTCTGCTCCCTTTGGTGCTTCTTCTTGCTTCCTCTTGCTTCCTCTTGTTTTTCACCTGTCGAGACGCTGCCAAGGGTCCTTTCTGTACCATAGTCCCAGGCCAATCCAATGGTGATGTGTTGCGATCAAGTGGTGAGATCCAATCCAGCAGCAGCATGCTGCTTCCATGGGCTGATCGTGAGTTGGCAGTCTATGCAGCCTCCATTACACAGCTTGCAAGCTGTAGCGCATAAGCCGAACAAATTCATGCCTTTAGCTGTTACTGCATAGCAACAAACAAGTATTTCCAAGAAGCCATGTCATCTAGCCCAAAGTCCTAACCGCATCCATACAAAACAGGTGTTCTTCTAAGAAGCTGCTTCGGGCCTTCAGACAGTGTGCTGTCGCTATGGCGACTTGAGTCTCTACTTCCTCTCCAAAACCACAAGGTACAAAGTTTGAGACAAACATGTCCTAATTCTCACAATTTCAGTGGTCCTAATTCTTACACCAGTAAAATTCAGGTTTGGTTTGGTTTGGTTTGTTTTTAATATTCAGACCTTAAAATACAATCAAAGGAGTTCTAGAAACCTAATGCCTTCATGCTGAGGAGAGCTGAATCCCCGTAGCTTTCTGGATGATTATGTGCCTAACAGGAGGATTAAGACATCAGCAAATGCCAAGGCTGTTTTCCATGAGTTGTTGCCTGTTTGGCACTGTTTTTTAATTTCTTAAATGCTGATAATATATTTGCCATTCATCATGTTTGAAAGAATAATCCTATTTAACATCATCAGCAACCTATGTAAAATCTTGTAAACATAGAAATAACAAAGGTGAAGTTAAATACAAAAACCCCTACATCATAATATTGAACTATGTCTATTTTAATTACTATTTCTGGTCTTGACATCTAAAGCACAGAAATAGAGGAAATTCCTAATAGATTTCAGATGGCATTATAAATATCTCAAAAGGAGGAAAGTAGGGAGACTTTTCGTAAATTTCGTGTTGTGGATTTAAATTTTCTCAAGTAAGAGCAGCCGAGATCTTAAGATACACAGGCACAGTCTTGTGGCTTTTCTCACCATGAAAAAAAAATCCATAGTTTTAATATCCTCGTCACCACTTAGTCACTTTCCCTCAAAATAAAATTTACTATTTTGAGCAATGCTACTCCTCAGCTATTTTCATCATGTTCTACATTGATAGATGAAGTCCAACAAGGATTGTTCTGTAGCAGGCTGTGTTCTTTGACTTCTCTATTTTTTGTTCCGTTTTATCTATCACATTCCCTGACTGCACCTTTTTCTCTCATGCCTAACATGCTGTCTGGGGAAAGTTTTTGTTTTAACTTTTGGTTCATGAAGACCCTGGTGAATACCAGGTTCCCAAGCAGATTAAGTGAACTGCTGGATTGTAAAGGGCTTTTTTGTTCCCATTTGTTACATCTGCCTGTAATTCTCTGCTTCATATTGGTTGTATCAATGGAAATATTTCTGGAGAATTCTTAAATATTTTAAAATAGATATCTTTCCACTTCCCAGTTCTTGCAGCTTATCAGAAAGGTTAAAGACCATCTGGCTTAATAATCCCTGCTCCCTCCCTCCCATAAATGTACTAGGTCCTCTGTTCTTGGCAGTTTGTTTGGGCTGTAAGCATACTGATGCACCTAGCTCTGCCGATGTGAGAACAAAGAAATACAAGGCTAGATGCTTCCAGGCTTGAACACCTTGTAACTGTTCCCTCACAATAAGGTCCCCATCCACACAGAGAGTTCTTCAGTTCCTTTTCTGTAGGTGTAGAAAATATGCAAACTCATCATTAGCAAATGTCTTGTATACAAACCATTCACAGAAGAATGCATTTTCGCATTCTTTTCACTGTGGTATATCTAGGCTATATCCATGTTGAAGTATCTTACATTAGAATTCAAATAAGCAACAGCAGGAGAATCCATATTAGGTCCTTTCCTGTCCATCACTGTAGCAATGATGGCAGATACCATTGGTAACAGTTACAATTTCCCCACTGATCTCAAAAACACAAGGTTGTTGTAAAGCATATGCAGACGAAAACTCACAAAACAGAAAAGAGACTACATTCTCTAAGCCAGCAGTATTTAAACAAATGTAAGGCTGTTTTAGCACATACTCACTGTCTTTTTTCACGGACTACCTGGATCCCTCCTGATTGCATGGAGGATGTTAAATTTACTTTATTTCCAAGATGAAGGCTTTGTGATGAACCGTGAGAAGGTGGGAAAAGACAGAAGAAAGATCAGTAAATATTGTGTGTACCATGTTAAAGAAGAAACAAAACCCTGCTTTCATGTGCAACATCATTCTTATCAGACACTCCAGGCTATTTTCAATTCTATCTCCTAATCTGCCGTGTTGTAAGTCAGTAATGTTGTTTTCATAATCTTAAGAGAATGAAAGATCACATTTTTATTAAATGTAAAATTAAATAAATGGCACATTTTTCTTTTTTAAATCCCTTTATGGATGACTGTTAAAATACTTGTACAACAAAGATAATTCCTTGTTTAAAGAGACATCTAGGGTGAATTTGATTATACTGCACAGTATTTCTGTGTTGCAGAAAGTTCTGAAAAGTGCAATAAAAGCATTATGTTACAATGTCAAAGTTGCACTGCTGCATCCTGCTTTTGTTTTCTGTTTCCTCATGGACAGGTATCCATATGTTAAGTATCTGGTAAACTCACCTCCAAAAAAAATGCCTTGAATTCTTCATAAGGCTTTTATACAACCCAGAAATCTAGGGGAGCGACAGGCCACAGTAGTATAGGGGGTATTTTTTTGGGGGAGAGGAAGTGTTGAGGAGCTTATGGGGCCTCAAAGGTGTACAAGGCAGAGTCACATGTTTGGGGTAGATGTTGGATAAGCTTAGTCCCAGAGCAGGAAGGAAAAGAATTTGAAGAGAGAAATTTGGAAGTTAGCTTACCTTGTGGAAATCATAGAAGACAAAACCATAGAGCTTTCAGTTTTCAGCTTTCTTTTATACTTTTTCTTTAAGTTAGGGAGACGTGGTCTATATGCAATTGTTGGAAACTGGGAAGCTACTTTGAAAACTAACAGCATAATCACCTGTGATCCACTCTCAGATCAGGATGTGGATTGGGGAGCATAGGTTCCACTGAGGTCATCGGCAACTTCATTTACACCATGAGCAATAGTGTGAGAGCACAAACTTAAATTCACATATGACAAAAAGCCGGGAAGAAGTGCATTCAGGCTGGAAGGCAGATTCCAGTGATCTTAAAAAAATTAGGAAAATTAAAAATTAGTGGATGCAATTAGTTAAGATCAGACACAAAATACATGTTCTCAAAAGTTTGGCTACATGAATACAGATGGAAGAAAAATGAAATTTTGTTCCACAGCAGAAAATCTGAGGCTTACTGTAGAGGTTAAGTATGAGACATGCCTCTATAGAATCTCTGAATTTCACAGTACAATGTGAAGTGATGTATGACTATTGAGGTGTATCCAGCAGAGTGGAAGGGTCACCACTTAGAGGTAATATCACCTGGCTCTCTCTGGAATATAATGTCTGTGTTGGACACTATACCTTAAATGGATATGGGTCAGTCTGGGCAAACCAAGAAAAGAGTCACAAAGAATGACCAGAGATCTAGAAAATGTGTCTTTTGTAGATGTTACAACGGATTTAGTTAGAAATGAATGTATTTCTAATTTAGAGAAAAGGAAGAAAAAAACATCAAATAACCAAGAAGAAAATATACTATTTCGTACAGTGGCTTGGAGAAGAATTACACTGTAAAAAGGAAATTTAGGCTAGACATTGTGAATAAAAGCACTATACTGATAAGGACAGTTAGACCTGGAATGGACTAGAAAAATTTCCCTCATTGAATGCTTTAGAATCTTAGTCTTGTTGTATGACAAAGCTGTGTGAACATGCGTACTGTGATCATTTTACACGGCTGGAAGTCTTTTATTATCTGCATCCAGTTAAGGTAGAATTCACCTAATCTAGCAGTAGAGGTTACACTATTGAAGCTGATTTGCCTTGAATGAAAGTAAACACTAGACCGAAGCAAATGCTTAATGAGCTTTGCTGTAGAGTTTTTAAAAACCAAGGTTCACCAGCACAGAAGTCTACATTCTGCCAAAGGAATTCCCCTAGTATTTTCCATGAATCTTAGACTGCCTACTAACATCTGGAAATATGCAAGCTACGAAATTCGTGTCAATGTCTCTCACTGATCAACCGTTAATGTGCACTCTCTGCATAAATTCTAAGCAGACGTATTTCAAATAATCACTAAAATATTTTAGAAACTGCTTTTGGAAATATCTGTTGCAGCAAAAGGAAGAAAGTAAATGACAAAAGCACTGAAGAAGATTCAGCTGTTACTTCTGCTATAATTTGAGCTTAAAAGTGTGTGGTGAAGCGATTCAGAGAATTTGCTCTTGTGCTCCAATGTGGGCGTGCAGTCTGAAATGATAAAATTTGCAAAGGACTGTTCTAGAAATAGCAGAAAGAAGCTCAGAACTTACATCAAAGTCAGTAGTCAACAGGCCAGGCTGGTCTGTGTGTAGCTTGTGGTAGGTCATTGGTAGCTTAGTTGTCATATATCACCCTTTAATTAAAACGTAGTTGTGTATGAAAACGAATTCTGACAGCCAACTATAGCCTGTTATAAACATCTCCACCTCTAAGAATACTACAGAAAATAAAAATATTTTTTTTTTAACTTCCTAATGTTTTACAGGCCCAAGGGAACAGTTCCTCTTCAGCAGCAACTTGGCAAGAATTCTTTTAAAGAGAATCTTCCCAGAGCCGCTCCTCTTTCACGGAAATGTTGTTGATACCAGCAGTTCAGAAGATCTTTTCCCCAGTGTGGAAATCTAAAACACAACAGGAGACATCTTGTTACTCTTTTATATAAAGGAGGCACAAATAAAGTTCATTACTGTAGGATGCAAGTCATCTCTTGGAAAACATTCATTCTGAAATCCCTCATAAATATAAATATAAATATAAATATTATTCACAGTGAATCCTTTCCTTGTTATGTGTTTCAGGTCTGCTGTGTCTGATTTATCTAATCTCTGCTGCTGAATTCTGAGTTCCACTAGCAATTGAAACACACGTTTTCCATACCACAAGCTACAGGAAAACTAACATCAACTTGTTGAGTGTTCCCTTTTCCCACTAAATAAAGCTTTTAAAACATAAACCTAATGATATTTCAGAATTCATAGGGGTTTTTTTAGGGAAAAGAAATATGAAAGGAAATGCTGGCAGTTTATTTGTAAACTGGCATGTAAATACTCTGTGTCCCTATGTGCTCTTTCAAATATTAAACAAGTTCCACAGTAAACCAGGGAGCCAAGCTTAAAACTGATATTTTGTATTGCGTTATTGTTTTTAAGTAATTTCCTGTATTAAGGATATACTGTGATTCCCTACCCTGCTACCCACTTGTGAATTTGTCCATAAATTAATATAATCAAAGAAATAAGAATATGTAGGTGAGCTCATTTGTGAAAAACAATGTGCTTTTAAGTATAAGTTGAAAATTCAGATAACCTTTGATTCTGGCCAGAAATTTGACTAGAGGAGAGAATTTTCTTTTGAATTGTTTTTCATTGTTAAAGCTGAAAGAAAGAAGGCTCTTTCTACATCAGAAAGTGAAAAATGTGATATTTGGAAAGAGGTTAGGTTTAAAAATAGACATGAGACCTTAAGGAAAGGGGAGTGCTTGCTCTGTAACCTAGAAACTGAAATCCCACTACAGCAAGACCTAAAAAGAAAAAGGATTTTAAAAATCCGGTGCAATAAGCAGAATAAATCTCCTTTTAAAAAAAAAAAAAAAAAAAAAAAGAGAGAATAATTACAAGTGAAGTGGTAATCATAGGTAGTGAGGTAGTGACTTTGGTCTACAGCTCTTTTTCATGTGGCCCTCTGTAGTGAGACATTCTGTTCGGAGATAACTTTTTCGTAACTGAAAATAACTGTCTCTCTGAAAAATGTAGGAAACGGGATTTATAAATGCTTAATGTACAACTAAATTGCTTGTGTACCAGAATTTTGTGATAAGAATTCTAACTGTACAGTTGTGAGGCTTTCTGTATGCTAGAAAATAGGTCATCTTGCTACCATTCTTGATTTAAAATGTTACAGAGGACATGCGACGTTAGTTAGCAATGTAAAAATCAAACCGTTCCTTCCTGTGCTTCCAGTAATGCCAAAGGGAGCTTGGTATGTAGAATTTGTCAGTCAAATTTGGCTGAAGTATCTGGCACTTTCAAGTATGTACAGCAGTGTAACGAAATGAAGAAACCCTCCTTTCCCTTGCACAGCATGTGTAGTGGCCAACTCAAACTTGCAACCTGTGCACTCACCTCTGAGTGAATGAAGGCTGTTGACAGGTGATGATAAGAAAGTAAAAATGTTTAGTGCCTCTTTTTTTGCATCATCCTTTACTAAAAAGTAAACTGAACAGAAGAAAATAGAGGAGGGAAAAAACAACAACCAGAAAACCTTTCAGTCTTGATCAAGGAAAAACCAGAGAACAGAGTATTTAACTGCTAAGTCAGGTAAGCCTGATGGACTTCGTCTGTGGGTACTCCAGATCTGTAGTTGTGGTTTTTGAGAGCACGTGGAGGTTTGGCAAGGGATCAGAAAAATGAAAAATAAATCTGTGATGCCTGCCTCGAAATAGGGGAAAAAGGATGAAGTGTGAGTGGTTGTGTACTGCTCTTTTTAATTTCAGACTGTACAGGTCAGGAAAGGACTGGATTGCTGGCTTAAAAACAAACCTGAAGGGAGTGAACTAGCTTGTAAAGCCACAAAGGACTTACGAGAGATTTGTTTTGAGCCTCTTCTAAGTTTTCTCTGTCTAAAAGGGCTACACTGTTCCAGGCAATAATAGTAACAACTATTGGAGTGGAAATTTGAAATAATTTTCCAGGTGGCATGTTGTCTTTAATGAAAAGCAGGAGACTGACCTGAAGACCCTAATTTAGGATTGGGACCACTTCATATCAACACTAGAGGTCTTTACAGGCAGGTAGAATAAAAGTCTATCAGGAACAATATAAATATAGTTAATCCTGTGCTGGGGCAGGGAAAGGAACAACAAGACTCTTTGATATACTTTCTAACTCTCTTCAATGCTGCTATGCTAAAATAGGCCTTGAGTTCTTTCAAAAATACATTGGTTTGGTATAAATTTCAAATACTGAACATATGCTGTGAGCTGAACAATAACAACTCACAGACAAAGGATTAATTGCTCTAATTCACTAGCAAATAACAACATTTTAAATACATTTGAAATTATGGAGAAATGCATGGGTTGTCATTAGATCAGTGTTACAAAATGTGCATACATATGCTGAATAAGCAATTTCATGAGGAATAAATGTTCTAAGTAATTCTACTGTGCTGCTAAACCAAGACGTTATTACATATCTTTATTTATAGTTAAGCAGAATTCCAGCTGACTTGCATTCAGCAACCAAATTACAGGAAGGAGGTAACAGTTGAACCTGTATGGACAGCCTTTAACAGGAAGCAAAGAAATGACTTAGGCAGATCAAAAATTAATCTTACAATAGCTGGCATCATTGTTCCTGATAAGATTTTTCTGTAAAACCTTGTAGTATTAGTTGTTTTACTGTATTAGTCCTATACATGGCATTACTTTGAAATGAAAATGAAAGACAAGATCTTTCATTTTTACTTTATATTTTCTGTAAGCTTCTAGTAGTCATGCTGACAATCTGTTAGCATCAAATGAAATAGCTCCAGAGCCAGTCAATAATTAGTATGGTTCAGTCCGTACCTAAGGTGATCTATAAATGTATAACTGCTTCTAAAATTTCTCTGGAGTTTTGATTTTTGAGCACTCAGTGACTTTGTTCACAACAGAAGGTAGTTGCGTTAAGCTTTGTTTCCATTGAGAAAATGTACTTCTGTTCTGGTTATTGAAATCACTCCTCTGATTTGAAGAATATTGTGGGATATTTTATCTGATCCCAGCTATTGGCATGACATTCACAATTAAATATTTCTGAAGAATTAATTGTAACCGAAAGTCTTTTTCCTCTGTTCTTTCCAAAATATATTCCTAAGTATCTTTTTTCCTCTAACAAGTTTATTTAAGTTCTGTAGTGGTTAGGAGTTGGGAAGCTACTTGGACTTATAACGTAATCTACTGAGCAGAAGTAGGAATATGATGCAGTTGGATTTTAGACATTCAACATTCATTCCCTTACATTTTCACTCCTCCTTACATGCAAATATGCTGCCTCAGAATCCTATAGTTGCTGTAGTTAACCTACAACTACAATAAAATAATGTTCTCTGCTACCGTACCTTTTCCTAAAAAACCTCAATATATACTTTCTCTTGTGCACAATTTCTAAATTGTTCAAGTTCCTTTTCCCACGTCAAGCTGTATATTGACAGTTCAAACTTACAAATCCAGGTCATATTATTATGCAGCTTTATCTAGATGTTTATTTTAGCAATCTACAAAGGGTCCTGTACTCACTGGGTCTTTTGCTGGGCTTTTTTGTTTAGATTTGTTTCCACCAAGAAATACTCGGTGAAGGTAAAAATCAAGAAATTCTAATTCTAATGTTCACATGAACTGACTGCACAAGTCTATGCCACAGTAACAGAGGAATTCCTTAGATCCAGGTTTTCTTGGTACAGTGTAAGAAATCTTTTGGACTATGTCAAACTTCACAGATCGGAAAATGCATTAAAAAAAAAAAAACAAAACAACACAACTGTTTTCTTTTCAGGTATATTCAGCACTGACAGTTCAGTTACCAACACGTTCAAAAAAAAAATAATCCACAACTGCCAAACTAGCTCCTTTTCTCTTGAGTAGTTTTCCAGGTGGGTACCTATTTTATTCAGTGGACACACTGCAGCTGATTCTGGTTTTTTGCCAGAATTGTATTTCTTCAAACTTGCACATTGGTTTTCCTACATTTCCACAAAACACAACTTCAGGGCACGAAAAATAGATATCGGTATTAAATGAGGTACTGCTTGCTAGTACTTACATTTGCTTTCCTTGTTGAATTAAATGTGAGCTAAGTACAGAACCTTTGTCAAACACAGCCCAGCTCCATAGGTCAATAGAAATAAATAAATAAATGCAGGCAAATAGAAGATCCTGATTTTTATGTCAAGGTAGCAGAAATCTGGATTCAGGTTCTGTTTAAATGATATTTATCCAATAATGAAGACCAGGCAGAATGATGAATGTGCTTCAGTGTGTCTGTGCTGAAAGAGGTTTATAAACAAGCACCTGCCATAAATCACAAAAACGGCTTTGTCAAAAGTAACTAGGGACCAGATGCATCTTTATAATTACCTGTGACACCCATTGTCCTGCTTTCGTATCCTCTGTTCCTCACTTAGATAATCTGTTTTATTTTACTTGTGGTTTCAATGATTTGCATTCTATTTTGAAGCATTGGCTTACGTCTGGGAAGCTTCTCTGGAAAGTCTCTAACAATTGCATTAGGGACAGTAAAATGCGTTAGATTCAGTGGCTAAATGCTACAAATAATTTATTCAGGAGAGAAGATAAAACTACTCACTCGTACTTTCACAAGAACTCTGACAAATATATTCCCAGTTTAAGTATTTTTATTTGCTTCATTTCTGGAGTTTGTTCAGCAGGTAGGGAAAGCTTAGTACTTGTTTTCCTTGGCTGCATCTCATATTCATATTCAGTATTATGATGATGGTCTCAACTCATAAAGCTAATTTTCATCTCTAAATCATAACAAATGGCAGCATTCGTGAAGATTTTTGTTCCTTGCATTTCCTTTTGAGTTAATCTTGCAATTTGAGACTAATTGGCTGTTTGTGGTTCCAGCTAAATGGTTATTTCTGGTTTATCTTAGAGAGGTCTAGAATATGAGTTCTGTCTCCCTCTTAGTCTTTGCTAATTTTTCTACCGTATTGTGTTATCAGACGTCTAGAAACAGCATTAAGACAAACAATGTTAAGCTTAAAGCAGGCATCATGCAGGAAAAAAGATTAAAAGAAAAGGGAATATGAAAGCTTGGAGGTAATGAAAGCAGAAATGCTGATTGAATTGACTTTTAAAAATGTTTTTGTATCTCCTACTGTGGCTACCATGCTTAGCTGATGCACAATCACAGTAATGTGTTCCTTCATATTGGTTTACAAAAGAGCTTTGCACTAATCATGGAATAGAAAGCACAGAGCTAGACAATGAATGCCTCTGCTCTTAGGTCAGCCCATTTAATTTCCCTTTCAAATCCAATTTTTCACCTGCCATGCTTATTAAATATAAGCATACTGTCTGTATTTGAATGCACTGTCTGTGCCACTTCAACACTGTACCTGTTGCTTTGCCGTTATCGATGCAAGTCACCTCTGAGGACAATTGTGAGAATATGAATTGATGCCCACAGTAGATTACGAATCTACTGCCCACAGTTATTTCTGTTTCTCTTTTTATTTTTTTACTGCTGTGGTCTGCACCAGGCCATTTAATCTGGTAAGATTACATTTTAACTACAAGTTCAACCTCACAGAGCCTACCACCCATCATGTATTAAAACATATTTTTAATAAATCTGTAACTTTTGATCACCTTAAGAGTCTGCCTCCACATAGAGGAATTCATTATCCTCTCTGACCCTTCTTGAGTGATCACATACTATATGATGATGGGATTATGGCTATTTGATTTTTTTTTTTCACAACAGGAATGAAAGAATCTCAAGTACTGGTAATTATAAACATGATCGCATGCAAACTAACAGTGTTGCTGCCATGAAAGAGGCTGATCCAATCTTGTATTTCACCTGTAATGAAAGCAACGCTCACACAGCCAGCCACTCCGCATGACAGATTGTTCCTACCCAGTATTTATTTCTGTTAAAAAAAATTGCCTCAGTACCCTAAAAAGATAGTTTATCTCCAGGGAATCTATATGAGAACCCCCTCAAACAAGGCACACAGGGAAGAAATAGAGCACTTCCTTCTGCTATTTCAATCAACAGTTAGTAGCAAAGACCCATGGCCACCGTGTGGCCAGGGTAGAAGGATTCATCCCAGCTATGAGTCTGAGTCCACTTTTAGAAATCTAGTGCAGGGAAAGAATGCTTAGTTCCTTGTCTTCTGTGCAAGTTCCTCTCTGATGCCTCCCTGCCAATAGCAAAATACAGTCCTTTAAATTTCCCTCTAAAGAAATTATCTTTAAATACAGAAGACAAGTTATCAGTTAATCCAATCAACAATCAGTATTAATTCACTTTCAGGATGGGCCTCTTGCTGATGTAGTAAAACCACAAGGACTAGGAGACCTTTTGTTTCCGTCCTTCCTGAATTAATGTTCATTTGGAATTGACCTCAACTACCCATCCTAGAGACACATCCAAAGCTTAAAGTAACATTTCATTCTCCTTGCTTCAAAATTTCAATGAGGGAATGAGGGATAGGAATAGATTAGTAAAATGAACGCTGCTTGACTATTAGCTACAACTCGTCCTTGAATGCATCTGAGAAATAACTTTAACATATAATTTTAAAGGTTTAACACTGACTACTATTTCATCTTGATTTTGGCTTATTCAGACGCAGGTTTGTTTTAAAATTTGCATATAGTTCTATTTACAGTTCTGAAATCTGACTATAACTATCCAATTTAACATGCAGCATGCATACCCTGAACTTTCATTACCACCACAATGAAATAACATGATGATCTCACTTTTAACTTTAGAACAAGAGATGAGCAGCTTGGTGAAAGATCCTCTGTTGTCTTTCAATAGTACTTTATTCAGTGCTGTCACCAGTCTTGTCACTCCAGTTCCAGTGCTACACCAAAACTCCTCTAAAATAGATTGAAGAATGTTTATGTGACTACACATAAGCTGATATCTCCCGTGTGCCTTCATATACCATGGTGAGGTATACGTTATCCTGTGTAACCTTTTTTTGGCAAGAGAATAAGATTCCCTGGAAATGTTAAGTCTTCTCACCATCTAGAAGAAACCATTCGGGTTTTAATCTGATTAAAACATGAATATTTCTCTTTTTTTTTTCCTGGAGCTTTATATTGGATCTTTTGAGTTCTAGTGCAGCCAGACTCATTGTAGCTGAGACCTAGTATTATAGACGTAGGGATATGGGAAGCATAAGTAAGCCCCTGCTTATGACTAACACATTCCTAAAGAAAATGTGTAAAATTACATTAAATATAGTGGGGCATTCTTGAGTTTAAGCAGAGTACATTAGAAGACAGAGTGCACTTTGCTACTCACAAGTGATTAATTCAACTAAAAGAATGCCTTATGCCTTTTCCTGCACTTTCCTTGGTTTGCTTTAATATGAACTTAATTTATCCAAAGCACACCTCATTCTATTCCTGAGTTGCCTCCCCAGGCTTGTTTCTCCTGGGAGTAGATCTCCTTTAACTCATGAACGAAAAATACTTTTATTTCCCTTGTAGGACTTCACTCCTTAAAATCTTTATATATTCCTATATCTGTATGCAAATATATATGTATGAATATACACATGCACATATACACTGTATCTATAAGGTCCTTGTTAGTTTTCATGATAAATATTCAGCTTCTATTACGTTAATATAAGCATTTCTGATCACTAAAATTTTATCCTGTATTTGTGATGTTATAGCTGAACAGAATATAGCCATGTTTCTTCATGGTTTTTTTTAGACTATGTATTTCTGTTGTTTTAAAAGCAGTTAGTTCTTCTTTCTTGGAGATGAAAATCTAATGATTAATATTTTTAAAATATATACCCGTTAGGGACATGGCATAGCAATATTGATGAAGTAATTCAAATGCAACTGTCTGTGCATACAAAATTGTTTTCTCTTGTCTAATTCTATGTCAATAGAATAATACTAAAGAAAATAATCTATACATATATCCTTGTCTTGCCTTTGCTGTTCTGTGATTATCTGCATTACGTATTTATGCAAGCATTTATTGCAGTTTATTCCTGATAGTAAATCCAATCTTTTTTCCATAGACACTTAATAGAAATATAAATAATTTTGTAGTAACTGGTTTATGTGAGTGCACAGAAATATCACATGGTGCATCTGTAGGCAATTTCTATAATGTTGCTATGTGAACTCCATACAAAATCTTCTGGAAAATGTAGGACATTTGTCTGAGAGAGTTCTTTGTGGGTTGTTCTTTAAACACAACTGTTGTTGCAAAACAGATGACAAACTATTCCTGACCAAAGATACTATTTGTTGCTAAAATTAAACCTTTAATGGGCAATAGAGACAAGACTTTCTTTTTAGCCAGTTCTTGCCTAAGAAATAAACCCCCTGTACTTAATATTGTGCATTTAGCAAATTCCTGTCAAAGTTCAACACCATGCCTATGCTAAATTATTTGTTTTGACTCTCTTATCCATGTAGGTGTTCTCATGGCCATGTAACTCCCATAGCAAGGCTAGCAACTTGGTACAGTTGGTAGTCCTGCCAATTTCTAGTGGAAGCATGGACACAATATTTTAATTTTGTACCTCAAAACTCTGCATGTGCCATACCTGAATAGTTTTTATGAAAAGCTGTGATGCAAAACTGAAGTCATATATGTGGAATGAATAAAAAAGAATATGATTTGACCAAGAGGGGAAATACCAAACCAAAGTCCCAGACAACCTCTGAAATTCTTAGAGACCATAGTTACAGTAAATTTTTAGAATACAAAGTTTCTCATCTTTTTCCTGCTGTTTGCAATGTGAGTTTCTGGTTTAGTAACAGTGCTCACCAGAAACATTGTTTGAAAGTTAATACCTTGACCAAACATTTAAGGAGGATGGCAGATTTTTTGTAAGCTGAACTCTGTAAACTAAATTATAAATTTACTCCACTGTGTGCAAATACACAGGAGTTATGGAAGACTTGCGGCAACTGTACAAAAGGATAATGATGCTTGCAGTATTTTTATAGTATATAAAGAATAAAAAAAAAACAAAAGTATTTTTAGGATTATTATGGTCTTTTATATCATCTCTGTATATGCTGCATATTGCTGGGAAAGATCACTGGGCTAATTTGTAATTTGGAATTCTCATTTGCATACTGGTTGCCAACAGCATCCAAATTCTCTGGAATAGACTGCAGTAGGTAGGAGCTTTCTAGTGCAAGTGAGAAATGAGGACAGGTTTGTAGGTAACACTAGTTTTGCTGGTGAAGTTGGAGTTTACAAAGGAATTTTAATGATCAGTCTGCCAGTTTTAAATACTTATAAATCTGAAAACATATAATCCACATACAGTTTTTAATCAGAAATATTTCATCCTCATTTAATATATAAAGTAGTGGGGAAATGGGTTGACACAAACAAATCTAAGAGTGAACTGTAATCAACAAAATCCTATGAACTTCCTGACTTTTTTGGAAAGGGAATACAGAAGACATGTTTTTCTCCTGGCTGATGGGGTGAGAAGCATATTGATCTCTTGAAAAATCTCATGTGGTGTACACGCTTTTAAAGGACAAGCATGTTTGTACTAAGGGGGTACGATCTGTGAAATCAGGCATCAGTATTCTCTACCTGGAAAAAAAGGTTTATTCTTTAAACTCTTTCTGGCAAGAAAATATAGAGGTTTTGATTAATTTTACATATGCACTACAAAGTCAAAATGTCATCGTAGGACAGAGACTTTGCTTTGAGTGGCAGCTTTGTTGGTACAGACATCTGCATAGCACTGCCTACATTCCAAGGCCTTTTACTTACAACTTTCTGTAATAAGGCTGTATGAGTTGTTTGCATATATATATACACACATATACTTATATAGGACAACTAGTTATGTTTGTAAAAGGTCTGTCATCGTCAAATCCATAATTTCCTTTAAAAATGCTTCAACTGCTCTTTGTGCTCCCGCTCCCTTGCACTTACACACGCTTTGTTAACAAACGATATTGTCATTCTCTTTAAGCTTGTTCTATCTTACTCAAGGTAAGTAACCGCTACAAATTTTTCTTGAATTTTGCCTGAGCTGGCATTACCTCATTCACCTGACCCTAACCGAGCTCACAACGAGAGGCCAGACCAGTGCAGAAGAGATCTGCAGAAGTCTGTCAGATATTTTTGCAAACCAGTCTTTGTTCTTTGTAGCATCTTGTCCATATGACAGGCTTAGCAAAGGCGAGTTTTATTTAAAAGATTTTTGAACTATCCAAGTTTGAAAATTCCAGTTTATGTCTTTCAACGTACATGCAGAACTCAGGACAATAATTTCTCTCACAGGGAAGTTATTCTGAATACTGCACTACGTAAGTTTTAGTCTTGTTTTAGTGGATATTTTCTGTGCACAGTGCTCTTAGACCCCAAGAAATTGCCCATGTAGTTTGGCATAGGCCAATAGTATTTTCATATTTATTAAATATTACTGTATTACGAGCAGAAAGTTTGACTATAGCCCCAGCTTTTCCCCTTCAGTCTTTTACATTTTAAACAAACACAGATTGGTTTGGCTCTGGATTTTGTTACTGCTTGCATATTTTTAACTTCTATTTTAATTGTGTTTCAAAACTTATTTTGAAGTGGGAAAGTGCCAATTAAGAATTTTCTTATTGATCTTAAAGAAAGTAAAGGGTGATTCTCTGCTAACTCAGTTGCAAACCTTCCACCTGAATTTTCAAGTAGCCTTTAAGCAACTGTCAGCCTTTCGCCTGTGAAGAAAGATTTCAAGTTTTGCCATGCAGTTAGTGAGTGTTCAAAAGGCCACAGCATTCACAGGCTAAGCTCTGGCATGGAAGTCTCTGTATAGGCAATTCTCTTTCTTCTAAGCACACCTATAAACAATCTACCAAAGATAGAAGGACTCAGAATGAAATTAGAGATGAGATACAATAATAAAAATGCTACTTCAAGGGGAATAGTCAATGCTTTGAATTAGGAATTCACTGAAATACCTGAGTAAGGGACTTAGTTTTAAAACACAGCCTTTTTTTTGTGGAAATGTTCCCGAATATATATACATACATGGACACACAAAGCTTCGTTTTGGTACTATTCTTTCAGCCCTCTATAAATATACATCTGATTTTACTCGGTTAATGAGGAAAGTTCTTCTCTGAGTGTAGATTACTGTGGAAAATTTTGGTTCTAGTCTCATCTCATTCAAACTTTGTTTTCCAAGTATTTTCCCAACAGAACTCCATTCTAGAAGCACTCTTAAGTGACTGGCATTTAGCAGGTACCTGACAATTCGTTAATCTAGCCCTTATGTATTGCCTTAAATTTGTTCTTTAAAACTAAAAATGCTTGTTTAGTAATGACATGTCCATCAACTTCTGCTAACTTACTGCTCCATGATAAATAAGTTCAGAGACAAATAGGAGAAAATCTGGTGAACATTTTTACGGCTCTTAAATTTCTGAGCTTTGGTGTTCTGGTAAAATACTTTCCTTAGTCATAAGCAAATACTGTCACAGGTTGCAGAAGAAGCATTCTAGATGGGAAAAATTCCTGGCATAAAAAGGAAGGTAAATGTATTGTTTACTCAAGCATGAAAGTTGTCGTGTTTTCAGGCATGAAAAAAATAGATGGCTACGGTTTCAAGTCTGTGTTCTGTATCGAGAGCTTTTTAAAACACTGCTATCTATTTTGCTGTTATTGTTTCATCTTTTAAGACATTTTTTCATTAATATAGGTTTATCTAAAATTGGCCTACATATATGGTACTGTAAAATTCGGTCCATAAAATGAGGCAATTTGTCCTCATTTTGGGGATCTTCAAAAGAAGCACATTACCTTACCAATAGGCATCAGAACTCTGTGGTTTACAATAAATCAGTCTCCTGTAAGGATCTCTTAATTACGGCATTTGATTATCTTACGTAATGGAGATATATATTAGAGACTTCGGTACTGTTTTCCGGGCTGATGTATCTTTCAGGCATACTCTGGATATAACTTCCCTGTCCTCTCTTTTCTTTAAGAGATAGATACATTCTTACACACACATATTTATGTACATGCACATACACTTATATCCACACCCCCATGCAATCCTTCTTACCACTTGGAAAACTATTTTGTTCTATGTTTTGTAAAGATGGAAAGGCCTGATACATAAATAACACTTTTCTTTGACTTTTTAAGAAGTTACAGTGTTACATTTTCATAATTTGTAGATTTGTAGAGTTGGTTATAACAAGGAAAAAGAACAAAAATAAACTTTGGGATCTATTATGTCAAATAAATGAATGGGGGGAATTGTGTTGAATAATTCCCATTATCAATAATGGCCATTTTAATTATTATATAAATCAAAGAGATAAAATGCCCCTATGAAGCTGAAGTATCTGTGATTTCTTAGAGAGGTACTTATATGCAAACTTGCTAAATGATTTTTAATTGGTGCATCTCATCATTCAGTTATTTTAACAAGTCTGGTAGCTAATTTTCCTAAAGTCCTGCTACTGATATTTGTCTCTCCCTTCAGTAAAGAGCAGTTCATTGACACCAGCATCCTGAATCCTATTTATCATAAATAGCTGCAAATCAAGATTAATTCCCCTGGCAACCTGCAATTTCATTTTACTCTTTGAATATGAATGCATTCATTTTGCGTCTGTGAAGAACATAATTCTCATTAGAAACTCTTCATTGCACTTCTGTATCATGCTGAGGAATGAGATCATTTAACTGTATTGTGGAGTCCGTATTATATTGAATAACAATAGTAACAGCAGATGCTATAAATTCAACACAATCTCTTTAAACAGTGAAAGATCAGATTAAAAATCTTCAGATCTTGAGACAGTTACATATATTGTCACTAAACACTGCCTAGACTGATTTTTTTTTATTTTCTATTATAAACAGTAGAAATCTAAGAAGTAATCACAGTAGACATAAAAAAGAAAATTCACATTGTTCTTAATTTATAGTCACCAGAAATTATTACATCTTTTGTGCCAGTAATGTACTTACGGGATAGAGAGTACATTCTCTCTACAGAAACTGCTTTATGTAGTTTTGAGTGGCAAGATCACATGGGCTTGACCTGGCTATTTTAGCTGGGTTTGGGTTATGAAAAGTGTCAGTATCCAGTGAGCTGCTCTGATCCAGGCAGGTGCAAGGGAAGCATGCCCAACCATCACGATTTACGCTTGGGAACGGAATGGCTCTGAATTTGATCTTGAGTTGTTTATCTCCTGTTACAAAGATTTGCTTGATGACTAAGAGAAAAACCTCCTGTATTTTAACTGTAGTGCATACTGGACACATTTTTATGCAGATTTGGGGTATTTCCCTGTTGTTTCAATTCAGAAATGAAGCTTCAAATCCTGTAATGGCAAAGGGGCTTAGTTTTGTTCATCATTATCAAACAAAGCAGGGTATCAACTACTAATTATTAAGATTGATAGTTAAGCATTTCCAAGCTCTAAGTTTATTTTGCAAGTTAAATTCTTTACCTTTCCTACTATTGCTCCTTTAATTCCTTTTGAAACCTGAAAGCACTTCACTTGCTTTTTATTCATGCCTCAGTTTCTTCTTCTAAAGGTCTTGAAGACTCCATAGGCTAAAAGCCCTAGGATCAGTGTTTCAGGGTGATCATGAGCCTATGGTCAAGCTGGACCTGATTCGACTACAAGCTCTCTTGAACACGTTTGTTCATCTTCAGAAATAAAGTGCAATTTCTCTTTTTTAAAAGTGCCTTTTCTGAATAAATATAATATAGTATTTAGAGCAGTAGAAAGATGAGAAAGATAATCCAGATCACAAGACAAAGCTATTTGCTTTTTTTTTCCCATTTAAGTAATCAACCATGAAGACTTGATATTTTTAACATAGACATTGTATGTTACAGGTCTCAAACTAAAAAAAATCCCAACTAACAAAACCAACCAAACAAAAAAACCCACCCTTTGAAATAAATAAGGTGGTGCATAACTCAGGCTTCTGTCTGCAAAGTAACCAGATAACATTGCAAGATATACATGCAGATCAGCTTTTTCAAGGTTAGATTGAGAAACGTGAGGACAAGGTGTATAACTAAGAAATACATAACCTGAGAAAATTATGACCTCAATAAATTTTCATATCTTCATAGTAATGGTTGTACAGTTCAGTGTCTAAACCAACAACGTTGTGTTTTGATTATGTCAGTTCTGCCTTTAAACTCTCACTCTTTCCTTCCAGACCATTGTTAAGCAATTAAGTCTTTTTGTTCCTTTCCAGTTGGAAATGAAAATGAAAGCCTGAGCTCCAGAAGGCCCAACATTTCTTTAGTACAGATGTAGTTAGTTAATCTTTCTTTCATTTCTTAAAGCTGTCATAATGACATGAAAAATGACCTGTTTTCTATTATTTCCTCGGAAATAAAAATGCAGATACCTTTATTAGTGTACCTGCTCACCAGGGAGTTGGAGCATCACGAGAAAGGTTCAAATAAGGTGCCAGCAGTCTGTTTTTCGAATGTAAGTCTGTGTCAGGCCTGCCTGCTGGCACAGTGCAATGTTTGGTTTGGTGAGTTCAGAATCTAACAACTATGGGTAAACGAACAATAGGTCCAGACTGCAGGTTGTGTTATTATTGAATTATAGGGAAAGGGAATGTAACAGTTGCATCATTTGGGCAGCATTGGGCCATAGGGAGAGAGCGGGTTTGTTTACTAATAAACTGGAAAGAAATTCATTAGGGACAAACCCCCTCTACTGAGTTGGACTTTTTTACAAGACTTCTGCCATGGAGGTTATAAATCAGAAGGAGTACATCTACAATTGAGCCTAACAAGAAGAGATTTTGAAAGTGATGGATTACACAGATGCTTAGCATCCCGCCTTTGGTTCAGGACTTTCACATCTTCCTCTGTTGTTTTTTTTTTTTTGACAGCAGCACAACATGAAGTTTTAGAAGTAAAGTGTTCTGTGTAAAACTGCTTTGCATTAAATCAAAGCCCCTTATTCCTGATTCATGCTCTTAGGATGAGTTAAGGACCCAATCTACCAAGTCAGTAACTTGTATTTAGTTACATACAAACACGCAGACATATATGCATCCATCCACACAACTTGGAAGATTCAGATTTGTGTTCTGCTGCTGACAATGAGAGATTATATTTGTCATTCTGTGTGTCGTCTGAGTCTAGATTAGATAAGCAGGTAGTCTAGAAACGACAACTGAATCCAAATACAGAAAATATCTATTTCTATCAATTGCCCTACATATTTTGCATATACAAGATATTTTTTTCCCTGTTTGTATGTACACCCATTTGTGAATGCACAGAGGACTGTGGGAGTGCACAAATCAAGCTGTAAGGATCTCTGTTCCAAATAGTTGTTGCATATGCCCAACAAGGAACTAAAAATAACATCTTTTTGTGGAAAGGCAATGTGAAGGGGAGGTGAGCAAAAGTTTTTTTAAAAAAAGAAATTGAACTGAATACATATAGCAAGTTTTTTGTGATATTCACCCGGTTCTGTGCCTGGAAGCCTTAAACCAAATTAAAGAATTACCTTGAATTGGCTTAACCTAAGACCTAGGTTAATATCCAGCTGTGACTGTAGCTGAACTAGGCAAAACACTCCTAGCATAGAGTATTTTAGCAAAACTATGTTTTATGGTGTATAATTTATTCCAGCTGTTCCCTCCAGCCTTTAAAGGGCTCTGTAAAGAAGCAAGAAATGTAGCTACAGGGTTTTTCTGTCTCCAGAATAATATTAATAGCATGCCCTTTTGTAGCTCTAACTTGGGTATCTAGACTAACAGAAGTTTTCATTGTAGACATTGTGTAAGAAAGAGCTTCCTAACAACTCTACCACTCAAACACTTAGGACTTTTTAACCCTTTCTTGAGAAAATATTCATTTCTTTTTAAGTAGCTTGAAAGGAATAGGTAATTTGTAACATTCAAATGGGAAAGCTCATCATTTTGAGAGAATATGCAGGCTTCCTATTGTCTTTTCTTCCTTTTGCTCCCACAAAAGGGGTCAGTCTTTTCTTCTTCTTCTTTATCTTTGAAAGACACCCTCACAGATTGCAGGGGAACCATACTGCCTGCAGTTTGCCCAAATGGGATCATGGCAAAAAGAAAAGACTGTTACACCAAGCCCAGCTTAAGCATTCTTGTAACAAGCTTTTTCACAGTATTAAAGCCTCTGGATCCAAATTCCTGCTTAAAGCAGAGCTCAAAGAAGCTACTGCTTGTTCTGTGTGCTAGGGGCTACATGCGCAATGTGAGAAAAAAAATGCATGAGGTGTTTTCCTACAAAGCAACATAGGGAACTGCTTTCTGTTATTTTGTTTTGCCTCTTCCCCAGTACATGGTAAATTAATATGCATAGATAATATTGGTTGGATGGAAGTAACAATGTTTTTAAAAAGAAGAAATTCAAAACATGACAAAATGTGTTTTAGTCTGCAGCAAAGCCCGTGTTTTTGCATGTTCCAGGAAAATATGACGTGACACATAGGTAGCAAAAGATAAGAGCCTCAAATGACTCTTTTCCTAGATAAGGGACCTACCTGATATAAAGGACTACACAATCATATTCTTTCTCCTATTTTCCTTCTTTTTCCCAAAGTATCTTCCATTACAACCTGCACGGCTACTAAGGCTCAGTAACAGGAATGAAAAGAAACTGTGGTTTATACATATATATTTCTTTTTTGCTACCTTAGTGGACTTTAGTGCTGCATAAAACTTCAGTATGTACTCCTTCGGACCTGGAATACATGTATAAATTGACACCTTCCAAGGTATATTAATTGAAGCAATATATTCTCCTCAGGTTAATATATAAGCTGCTCTAAACAGTGCATATAGAAATGCACATATTTTTGTGTATTCAAGTAAGCATATAAAAGTGATAAAATAAACAGTGGCATACTTCTAACCATAATAGATGTCTATTCAAATGCATATGCCTATTTTTAAATTAGTCTGTTGTAATTGCTTAGAGACATACAGAAAACAGTTTCAATTACTAATGCCATCTCTTTTTTTTTTTTTTTTTTTTTTTGTTCACTAGTCATTAATAAAAAGGAGTGGACCATAAAATTAATTTTTTTTTAATTGCCTAACTAGCCCTGCTTAGTAAGTAACTAAACACAAGCTGGCACAGGAAAACCACTTTAAGTAATGCATTTTGGAGGTGTCTACAAATGGCCTAAAATTAGTTTCTGAAATCAGAAGTATTTTAGCTTCAACCGACTTCCAAAAGACTAGGAACAAGTGCCTGCTCTTACGGGTTTTCTAATAACATGCATTTCCTTTTCCAGTAAGGGAATATGAGATTAAATCAATACTTAGAATGTCAGGACTGTGAATAGTATGTTTTCAAGTAGAAGGAGGGAACATTTATTTGGATTTTTTTCAACTAGAAAATGGTAGATACTTAAAGGTTTGTAAAATTTAGATGTTGGATTGGTGACTAGAATTTACTTAGTGTATAGTAAATGCTCATTATTTTTCAAGGCTGAATGATATCTTCCAGATTGGGCTGCTGTACAAGATCATTGGTACAAATATAATTTGTGGTTTTGGCATAAGAAATTAAGTTGGTGCTTTGATGCATCAGAGAAATTGAGAAATTGCTCTAAATGCTTAAAACAAATCCCTGGCAAGAACAAAATAAAAATCTTTATACCTTTAAACCTCCTATGAGGAATGAAGGTGTTATTGTGAAAGAAAGACTTGCAGCACTTGATTGTTTAGCCTTTCCATTTTAAATAGCATTGGATTCTGTAGTTTCCAATAGTTATCTTGATGGACCAAATAATCACTCAGATGAAAGAGGTAATGATAGCAACAGTAACTAATGCATAACTGGTAATGTACATAATGGAATAATGAGGGATTAATGGACAATCCCTTAATATTTGCAGTCTACTCCTGTAAGAGCATGCCAAACTCACACTTTATGTCCATTTTCCTGATATCACTCATTTTTACCCTTAGGCCTCCATCTTCATTTATTTCCTATAGTTCTACCCCATTAAGTAGATCATCCTGAAATAGTCAGTTCCATTTGTCAGTCTTTTGTTCTGGTCCCCAAGCTATCTAGTATCAGGGTAATGTTTCTCATGCCCTTCTTCTTCCTTTTGTGTCTTCAGTGAAGTTTATCATTCAGTATCTTACGTTAGGTCCAGAATCAGATGTATAATTAAATAGTAAAATGTAACTAGTTCTGAGCACTGAATTAGACTATTTATTTCATATTTCTTTCTGGACCAGGTTGGGAGTTATACTCATCCCAGTCAGACTTTTGCTTATAGAAGTTTGTCATTTGACTTTTGTAGCATATTACATTGTGGGTTTTTTTTTCCCCCACTGGCTGATAATATGAAGGATTAGACCTAATAAGGGACCTAAGCAGTGCAATGTTTAGTATAAAAATTTCAGGCTCCAAATAAAATTTAATCCAAGAATTTTAGGACTCTGGGAACTCTGGGAGTAGGCTTTATTTTGAGAACAAAGCTGTGAAGAGCACTTGGGAAGTGGGAAGTTTTCCCCCTCTGAAATGCAGCCAGAGGAAGCATTGCTGCTGCTGTGTTTTAGCACAATAACTTGTTGGCTGAGAACTTCCCCAGGAGGTGTGGAGTTTAATTACTACTTGCCTTTGAGAAGAATCACGGTCAGTTCTTCACCTGTAGCAGAACTTTTAACCTCCAGCTGATTCTAGGCACAGGGGGAAGGAGCTGCTGACCAGACTTTCTGGTGTCCCAGGAAATGTTCGTGGAGAACTTGTGAGAGACGTTTAATTTATTCCATAGTGGTCTCCAAGCAAGAGAAAGTCCCAGATACTGCTCCCTATTCAGTTGTCTGTTTCATGTATTTTGGACACATGTGGTCACTAGATAAAATATATAAATAGATATGTCAGACAATAGATACCCATGGAGGAAGTTTCCAAATTTCTATTTTTATTTAGCATACAGGTATTGGAGCGTTAGAAAACAAATAAGTTTTGATTTCTTGATTGCTATTTAATTTGCCCTTTAGCCAACACGCTGAGAAACTATGTACTGCTAATGAAACACTTATGTGGAACTCTCTTTTCAAAAACAGCTCCCTAGACATCTCTGAGCTGGTAGACTGAGGAGTAGTCTGGTATGACAGCAATAAATTTGTGCTATACAGCTTCACTGATCTACCCTTTGTAGAACACTTCTCTAGGGCTCTCTTAAAAGCCATCACACATGTTTCTGCATCCCCATTACATTCTGAATAATATGCCACAAATCGGATATGCCACAGTACATCTGATTAAAGAAGCAATTCAAAATGTGAAGACATAAATGCGAACTCATTGTCTGAGTTTCTGGGAAGACTCTGACACACCTGAAACGTATCATTCAATTACAATTACTTTATTAGTCACATTAGCTTTCATTTGAATTATTTCTGGAAAAGGAAAGAGGGAATAATTATTAGTTAACGTAGTCTCCTCTTTTTTCCTGAAGAATGAAGGGAGAGATTTCTATGGGTGGAGCTCTTTTTTTTAATTTAATTTGATTCTACATATACCCATAGTCACACTATAAGTTATAGGAGCTACTTGATACAAGTATTTAGGGACGGTAAAAATATCGGCAATAATACTCCCAGGAGTGTGAACATAACGTTAATTACTGTAAATTCCTAGATAATTTATTATAAATCAGAGCTTACTTGGTGCATATACATGGTGTGCTAGTGGTCTTTATGTGTCTTTTCAAAATCATCTAGCTGCTAAGAGTTAAACTTGCAAGTAAACCTCTAGGAGCAAGCAGTATTCCCAAAGCATATTTCTTTACAGTTTTCCTTTCAAAGAGATATGAGTGCACAAGCAGAGTAGTTGTCAGGGGATGAGCTGCTGATTCTGTGAGTGCTACCAGCGTTGTCCCCTGAGACCTGCTTCCGCTGCCCTGGGTCATGGAGATGCAAGTGAGTCTGAGCGCTCCTGCGGTACCCACTGTGGGAAGGAGCCTCCCTGTCTTCAAGCAGAGCTTGGGTCAAACCGCTGGCTCAAATGAGAACGCACCCGGTCAATTTGGCAGGCAGTATGCATTCTTTTCAAACAAAACATGTTCATTCAATCCAGCGGTTATTTCCACAATTAAACAACAATTGCCTGGTTAGGTAATGATCAAAATCCCCCACAGTACTGTTTGGAAACTATTTCTGAATTAAAGAGGCATGTTGTCCTTCAGCACATAGTCCCTTAGCACCTTTGTAAAATACATCCTTTGATCTTAAAGTAAATTAAGGACCATTTTCAGGCTCCTGATTTGAAATTGTTGATAAAAAATGGTATGTCATCAGACATTTATCAGAACATTTTAAATCCTTCCTTGAGGCCTGGATACAGATGCACAATTAATGTATCACAAGGGCAGTACACAAAGAAGAAAATAGTCCCACAGATGGTTATGTGCATTAATATAGGTCTCACTTCCCTAAGCTCCTCAGCTTCAGTTACATTTGCTAAGACTGCATTAGATGATCAAGCTGTTGCTTCTTTTACCCCAACTGCTATCACTGCTGTTTTGTAGCCAGATTTTGCAAGTGTCAGTTTAGTATTTCCTAGGAAAACAACACATTAAAGTATGACTGGTTTATCGATTAAACAATACTGTATAAAATACATAATTTATGCTGGTTGTGCTCTCTTTTTTTTCTATTCCTTTATGCAAAATTTTAAAATGCTAAAGGACTATTGTCATTGCTTTGGTTTTACAATGGTGAAAGACATTAATCTTGCAACGATGATGAATGGTGCAGTCAGTTCAGTTCATTCTAATTTAGACCATTTGGAATTTTGAACATATAATATAGTTGTTGCTATAATATTTGCAAGAAGCAAATGATTTACAGGTGTATTCATTCAGATGAGATGGCATACTTATGGTTGTAATATAGATCATAGTCTAATTCTGGCCAAGAAAATATTTTTTAGTCTCAGATTAAATAATGAATAAATATTGATAAGGTTTATTATTTTTGAAGGACAAAATGGCACCTGGTAAGAGAAAGTTCTTAAAAAATACTGAAGGGCTAGAAAAATAATAGTAATGTGCATGTGTAAGGAAGGAACATTATCCATTTTATAAGGAACAAGATCTTTCTTAATTATTTAGCAAAACACTCTGCAGTAGTTAAAACGCACATTGAAAATGGAAGCCAGGTGTGGAATGAGATATATATGTAAATGCCATATGTGTACTTAAGACTGTCAAACTATGAAATCACAAAGGCTGACAGGGAATGTTTATAAAACATCTCCAAAATATTGAAAGTTTTAAAAAAGATATTAAAAACTATAAGATACTGGCCACAATGTACAAAATAATAACTAAACCAGTAACTTCACAGAAAACGCGATAATACAGCTTCAGGAAATATCATGTGTATCTAGGAGGTCACCGACTTTTATGTCAGCTGAGGCAGAGAGCTTAAATGGGTTAGAATTTTTATAAATGGAACTGTATTTTTTGTTGGACAGTTCTGTTGATCTTCAACTTACTGGTAGCTAATAGGTTATTCAAGCTATGACTCAAATTTGAAGTTTTTGATTTCAGGGTTAAGAAAACCCAAAGGTAGGGCTAGCTCTAGAGTTAGTGAACCATGTATGACAAGGAAGGGTATTTCTGGCATGATGTCTTAGACTTACCTGTAAAAATGTCCTTGTAAAAAATAGGGCTGCTGTTCATGTTACCATTTTTCTTTGTGCAATCTGGCCACGTAAATCTCCTGAAACAGAATGCTTTTCTGGATTGGATCCCAGAGCATAAAAGACACTAAGGGAACAGTAATAACCACAGTGACGCCTCACAGCAGTAGCAGAAACACTTCTATCAGCAGCAACAGGGTGAGTTGGGAAAAAATGGGATGTTATTAGTGCAATTGAGAGTATGTATCATCAGAGCCATCTTTTATTCCTCTCAGCCACACCACTGCAGAAGAGGACATATTTTTCACACTCTAATAAAACTGGATTCACATCCTGGAGAGGGGGTAAGGGGAGGATAATCTTATAAAGGAAAACCCAAATGCATCAGTGAAACATTGCTGATGTATTAGAAATAGTTAATGGTCCAGATTACAGTTCTCCTAAATCTCTTCATTCAGATAAACTAGCTGCTTTTTTATGCCCTTGAGAAACCTTGCAGTTCCCTAGAGCACAGCATTCTCTTAAAGATGAAAAGATAATTGTTGAAATACATGAGCAAAGCTTTGGTTATACATAGTAGCAACACACTATCACAGGTTATTTGCTGCAGCCCCTGACTAGGCTGGAGGGACCCTGGAATTGTTTCATCACTGGCTGTGTCTGATCATTACCTGCCCCTTTCTCTGCTCGCTGTATTCAGACCCTGCAGTACTGTATCCAGTAGGCAAGAGCACAGCCTTCCCTGGTGGCAGGCTTGGCTCCTGGCTTGTCCCCTGCTCATGGAGCAGCTCCAATCTTGCTGTGATATGACAATGTTAAACCCCAAAGAGCATTGTAGGCAAACTAGGATGCATTTAAAAGATAGTATTATCAGAAGACTCTCCCTTTTCCTTTTTCCTCCTTCTGTGGTGGCTTCAGTGGAAGTAAAAACATTCTGAACATTCTTGAAAATTTCATCCTAAATTGCCTAAATTCTAGTTTGTGAGGAGGAAGGTTAATAGGCTCTGAGTATTAAAGGATGTTGATAATAACAATTAGAGTTAGCTGTTAGTGGTTTGCCTTTTTTTGCCTTTCAGCAGGACATCCTATAGTCGTTGAGGTATTTATCACTGTGACATTCCATACAGTGCACATACAGTGTAGAAACTGATACATACATAAGGGAAGTAGTTTAATAAAGTAATTGAAAAGAGCAGATGCAAAACTGGGAATAGAAAAGCACTTGTTCTGTTTTCTGTAAAGAAAATTTCATGAAAGAAGCTACAGCAGTTCTTGAAAACTTCTTCTTCAAAAGTTTTATGAAGAAAACTTTCCTTACCAAGGAATGTGCTGTTACTGTTACTAAAGCTTCCAGTAGGTTATAAAGCCATCAAGACCTAAGCAGAACATTAAATAATTTCCTTATTAATTCTGTCCTTCTGTTCCTCTCTTGTGTTCAGCTCTTGTTTTCACTTTGCTTTTGTACTGAATGACAAGGACATAAGGGCAAAGAAGCAACACATTATGTAGGCCTCTGTTTATTATTCAACGCAGTACAAGAGTACTCTTTTGCTCTGCTAAAGAATTATAAATTTCTGTATTTGCTATCTTCTAAGGGTTCTCAGAATAAGTTAAGAAACCAGGGGCATTCTCTTCCTTGAAGTCATGAAGCTGAGTGTGGAATGAGTAGCAGTACCATACTGAAAACATTATCAAGTGTAAGGTTGAGCCAGTCAGGAAATAATTACATAATCCTCCTCAAATTAATCTGAACAACGAGAATCCTGACAAGTTTGTTATTTGAAATTTCCTATGATTAAGATTTCTAGCATTTTCTATCTGCTGCTCAGATATCCTTGCAAGAGAAAGCAGTCTGCTAAGGTCCAGTCTCTACTTTTATTTCTTCCCTCACATGCTATGAAGAGTAGATTATTCCACTTTTTTCTTAGCAGAGCAGTGTTCACTTATCAATTTTTTTTTCCTATATACTGATCAATTTCATGGCTTTTAATCTCCACTAATAAAAGTTTCTAGGCTGCTCATTGCTTCTCATCACTCTCTTCTGAACTTGCCTTTTGATCCACATTTCTAAATTACAACGTCCCAGATCAGCTATGGTATTCCAGATGAGGTATTCCTGGTGCTGTCTGATGCACTTAGCTGCTTTTCATGGGATACTCCTCTCCACCACTCTGCTGAAATCACATTGAGATGTTCTTTTTGGATAAGATGAAGTTGATGACAGCTTATAAGACAGCATTGTTGAATATATTGCCAAACATTATGCCAAAGCATAGAAGAAGTTAAGGTTACCTGCTTCAGGCATGGTTCCAGAAGCTATCCCTTCCATGTAATTGTTGTTATAGTACCAGCAAAGACATAAAGGTCTTTGTCCAATTTTCTTACCAATGCTACTCCCATCCTTTCCAAACCTCTGCAGTCAAGCCAATTCAAATCCAATTCTATTGTATGAATTGCAAGTCTCAGTGGTTATGCCACTATGTCACTTTGCATGGTTTGAAAATTCATGGAGTCCTTTAAGCACTCCGTGGCCAAGTGCAGGTTTGCATGAAGGTCTATGGACTATTGCTAAACAGTTAAATGTTTCTGGTAAAAATCATTAGGTTTATAAGCATAAAAAACCCCTAGCGCTCAAAACGCATGAGAACAAATGTCACACAGCTCCTTGGTAAGCTTCTCTTAAAATAAAGGAGCTGATCTTACTTCACTTTCAATAAAAACTTGTCATCTAACATGAGAGCACAAATAGCTAGCAGTGAACGGTCAAAGAGAACAGCTCCCAGATGACTCCTAGTATTTAGACAAACAGTTTGGCTGATTCTATAAGCAAAAAGGAAAACTAGAGTTAAGTGATGTGGCCAAAAGAGCTAGCAGAATTTAAAAAGAATCTAAATGTATTGTTCAACCTTTTCTACTCTGTGGGATCCACTGTATCAAAGAAAGGGATAGCCACCTTCATCTTTCAGAAATCTCATAGTGGACATCACAAAACCCAAGCATCTTTAAAAAGTGTTCAGGTAGAAGGCTTACCAAATCAATAAGGAGAATTTTGTAAGGAGGAATTTAGAAAGTGAATAATCACTTAGTAAGCTTCAGAGAACATCTGGAGCTTGAGACAGCATCTGGACCTATATGATAATACCAGCCCTACTGCAAAGGCATCCATAAGGCCTGCTGGATTTAGAGTTCTCCTTAACAATGAGTAGGAATGGAAAGGAACATGGTAAACTGAGGAACAAGGTCTTTTCAATCAAGAAGTAGAGGTGTTTTTCAATTTGACAAGTATTTTTACAAGTTGTTCTAGGGGAAAATATGCTACTTTCTTATTCCCTTGTATCTCAAGAGCTAAAAATAAGGCTGAAGTCATTGATGTTGCTACAAAATGTTAATTTAATAATTTAGTTTCACTTTTTTCCTTATGATTAATCTGACTCACAGAGGTCTTCTATGTACAACTCCACCCTTCCCCATGTAAGCCCTTGCTGCACTTTACTAACTAGCGTGTCTAGCTCTGTATGCAGAGCTCGTACACTTTCACATGGTGGCTGAGCAATTAATGAAGCCAGGTTTCTCTGAAAGCTCTGTTTAACAAGCTTTAAATGACTGGAACAAAAAAAAAGTGTTGAAAGCAAGATAGTGACTTCAAGCACAGCCTTCAGCAGGAGCTAATGATAAAGTTTCTCTCATCTCAAGAAAGTAAAAAGGTCAGATTATAAAATGGATTAAATCACAAATTTAGTATTGCTTTTGGTGGAATTAGCCAGTTTATACTTAAGTTCCTTCTCCGTCCCTCTCTCTCTCTTTCTCAATGTCTTTAACCTGACTTGTATCAGCAATATGATGTGATGGTCTTTTGAACCTTTAAAGTTATTATGTGACTGTCTTGCCTGGGTGGTTGCTTCAGGATTAGCTGGAAGGGTGGATGCAATCCCTTTCACCCCTCCTGTACTCCTTGGGACTATGGTAGGTTCGATATGTAAAGAAATGAAGCTGTGAAGGACAGTGTAGATCACAAGAATCTATCAAGTATTGTGGCTGTTCTTAGATGCTCTATCTCTTTTTGAAGAATTGTACATATTTTTGAGAATGAAGTAGATGAAAATAAATGAAATGGCCACGTTATCTAGATCTGTACAAACTGTCCAGAGATGACCCATCAGTTTGAATGTTGAATGTATAAGCTATGTATCTTGCAATCAAACTAGTCTGCTTTGCTTTGAGTTTGTTTTGCTGAAAATAGTGTCACATACAATTACAAAGTCACCAAAATTCATATTCTGACCTAAAGCTACTAGAATACAATACCAGGAAACTCTTGGAGTTGTCAGAAATGTGCTTGACTTTAAATATTTCTTTTTTTTTTTTTTTTTTAATTTTGTCAGTGCCAGCACAACAATGTGTATTTCTTTTCTTTTTGATATTCCTATGGAGGTCATATAACTCAACATAAAATGTTTCATAATTTTTCTACATTTGTGCTTCCCAAATGTTGCCATACCAACATGCAAGACACCAACATGCTAGTTCTAGGTCTACTTTTCTTTCTCGAGTACACAAAGAACTGAAATAGTCAAAGAATCTTAGTGAGTTTAAATCAACATAGCTCCACCGGTTTTAATGAAGTTATGCTAATTTACACTATCAGAGGATATACTAAATCTCTCAAGAGCAAATGTTCCCTTTGATTACCTTTTGCTCTTAAGTATAAGCATTGTTCCATTCCAACACAATCACTGCGTATTGTTCTTTCTATATACATATATTCCGTTTAAAGTAAGCAATCATTACACGGCTTTGAATGTTCCTTGCCTGTATAAGTCTCTATAAAGACACTTCTGAAATCACTTACGTTCAATAGGGCTTGAAAACTTACAAAGGATCCAAAGAAATTCCAAGGTTACTGTCTTGGTTTGAAAGACAGGTGTCTGCGGAGGAAGGCAGGAGCCTCCCTTGAAATGGAAAGTGCAACCCCCTTCCCTCCAAATTATTATAATTTTGAAATTAACGGGCCTTCAGGCAAAGATATGGGGAATAGGAATAACAGTTCTTTACTAATATATATATATATATAACACAAGGCAGGGAAAAACAAACAACCCACTGGTTTACACTGACAGAGTCAGAAATACAACCTGACACCCTGTTAGGGTGGCAGTAGCAGTCCGATAAGATGCTGGCTGCAGTCCTCCTGAAGCGATGGGTGTAGTTCTGTTGAAGCAGCGATCAGGTAAAAGAGCCTGGTCTTCCTCCGAAGGTCCAGTGGTAGGTAGGTAGCTCTTGTCCTCTGGAACTCCAGTGGGGGGAAAAGCTCCTCTGGGAATCCAGTGGAAGAAGGCTGCTAGGGTGTTCGAGATCTCAGTTTTTATTTAGCATGGACTGCTTGGCTCCTTCCCCCCGGGCGGAGCATCTCACAATGGGATGGGGAGTCGTGAGGCAGTTCCTTGATGGGCCATTAACGGGAGATAGTCCAGGAGCGAGTTATCGATGGGTCAGGCGATAAGGCATTGTTGTGCCCATTAACAGAAGATAGTCCAGAGGGGGGAGGCAGGGAGCACCGTCCCACCTGGTCTCAACAGCTCCTGAAGATGGTAATAGAATACCTTTTTTTTTTTTTTTTTTTTTCCTTTTGGCACATTTTACACTGTAACCTAGGACAGTTGCATTAGACTATTTCAGAGTTTTCAAATCTTACAGTTGGGCTAAGGCTCTATGAGCCTTAGGAGCTTGATAAGTCCATGGTAATATGCTCCAGTCATGCTGTGAGCCAGAGTTGGAGCTGAATGTCGAACACCCCAGTACAATTACTACTTTTCAATGCTGGTTAAAAATGTCTCCGCTAATAACAATGACAAAAATAAAGCTACCGTAAATTCCTCAGCAGAATTACAAATAAGTCTCTAGAAGCTCACATTTCTGTTCATTATCTGTGTTTGGCATCAATTAGGGTAGCAAAAAGCATTTAGCTGCATAGTATGAAATGAAGTAAACAGCATGACCAATATTAAAGACACTTACGAATAGGGAAACAGTTAAGGTAAAGGACTACCAAAACTTAAGATAATACCGAGCAGTAATGATCCACATGTCACTTTCCTTATTAAAGTACTGCTATGTGGGGCAAGATCAGATTGAGGAAGATCCAGAAAGATTGAGTTTACTTACACGAAAGTTTTGCATTCCGAACTGACAACACAGAACAGACAAGTATTGAAGGACAGGCAGTAAACTGCTTCCCCCAGCTTGCAAACAGGGGAAAGGTGAGGCAGGCGTGTGATGAACACATCGTGAATGGAGTAATTGGAAGCCACACTTTTCCTGGAGAATTATTAGGGCGTGTTTTGGTCTGCCTAAAAGAGAAAAAGACAAAGAAACACGAAGAAACTGTTCCAAGAGGTTTGTGGAAGAAAGAGAAAACTAAACAAAATTTCAGTGCCAGATCCTCAGCAAAAAGCTGTACCTTGCTTTCTGATGTAGTACTCAAGTCAGTCTTTGTTGTCCTTGAGGGCAACCTGAATTAAGCTTTATTCTTCATTGATCCTGAAGCATCTAAAACCTGGCCATTGATGTAATTTGCCATAGCCTCAGGTTTGCTTTATGGAGTGTCTCGCTACAACTTAGATGGCAAGAAATCTTTGACTGAGAGCAATATTTGGGGCATGCCCTTTTCATCTATTTTTTTGCCCTTGGTATGCTCTCTAAAACAGGGTTTAAATACTAGTTGTTAGCAAGAGAATTCTGTGTGTTTATTTCAAAGTCTTTCTGCAAGAAAACTTCCATTCTGTCTGCTTATTTTCTCAGGGAAGTAGAAGAAAAGGAAAGGACTATTCAACATAGCCAAGGTTTCAAAATCAGGTTCAAAAAATGTCTGCAAGAAAGCAGGGGGAGAAAAGAGAAAAAAGCTGGAATAAAGCTATTGAATGGTACTTGTATGGCATGTGTTTTCAGAGGATGAAGGAGTAAGAAACTGAAAATCAGAACAGACACTTTCCTGAAATACAAGGTGGTGTAATCCTAACATTTTCCAACTCAATAGCTGGATGTAGAAGCTTATTTAGAATTTTTATCTTCCTCATAGAGTTATACTGCAGGCCCAGTTTTCTTCACCAGCATTTCAACTGTATTGTGCTGTGCAAAAAAAAAATCTAACAAAAAATTAGATAAAGTAACCCAATAATAGAATATACTTCCACTTTCACAGATCTCTCTAACCTCTGTACGCAGGAATGGTTTCACCTACCACTGAAATTGACTGAAAGGAAGTGAGATAGAGCACACCAAATTGAAATCCCAAGGATTTTTAGGTAGTGAAGAGGTAATCACCTTCACTGGAATTTGGCCAGGGCACAGAGGCTATTAGACCATCTTTTCACAACTGCTATGGGATTGTCAGTGTCAAAAGAAACTCTTTTTTTGCATCATCCAAAGGATGATGACACTGTTAGTAGAACAGTGACTCAAATCCTTCTTGTTCTCTTATTTAAGTAATGACCTGGCATGACCTCTTTTGACACAGGAGATCTAAGGGACTCACAGCCTTAGGTGAACTAGTATGGCTGTAGGCTTGCTGCCAGGCAAGAGGTACTGGACCTTGCAAAGGAATCTAGCTGGTATAATCAGAAGCCACAGTGGAGAATTGTTAGTGTGTGTTTTGGTCGGCCAAAAAGAGAAAAAGACAAACACACACAGTTATAGACATAACAGTTGTCATTGAAAAAAAACCTTCAGAAACCTAGGCTTTTTTTTTCTTTTAAGAGTCAATAATTTAAGTACAGCTTATCATATAATACCTATTGTGTAGTTATTTAGGTGACTAGTGGAATATTTTAATATTGCTGAACCATGTGAAATTTGCAGTAGAGAGCCCCAACTTTCCATGGTATTTCTTCTCTCTTTGTTTCAGAGTGTCTGAGTGCATGATAAAATGCAAACTATCTTGTTTTGAATCACAGAAACTGAAGGGTATTGATCTTACTGGCTCTCCATCTACCAACATGTCTCTGTATCTTGCATCAGAATCCAAATCCTTTTTTCTATTGCTCCTTTACATATCTGAAAAGTCTTCTGTAGCAGCATATTTACAAAACAATGGATTGGGCTGTCAGTGAACTTTCCTAATAGCCTTCTTTAATTTTCCTTTTTTTTTCTTTCAAGTGCATGTTTCCTAGTCACAACTCTTTAGACAATACTAAATAATGCTGGTCTTCTCTTTATTCTCTTTTCCCAGAACATTTGCAAACAATAACCAAATTTCCTTATTCAATTTCCTGTACTGTAGTTTGTAATACCAGATTTAAAGCTCAACCTAGTAATGGATTTTGTTGGTCTTAGGTTATGTATGAACTCATTATCACTTCCTGAAACTGCAGAGATCGGATTCTTTCACACAGACTCACCAGAGATGACCATCTTCCTCATTTTGGAAAGCTGGACCATGACCTTGGCACCACTTACCTCCAGTTTTAATTATTATAATCTGTAGTTGGTCATTAATTGGATACTATATCAGTGAGGAACCATTAGAAAGTGGCAGAACCACAGCATGTCTCTTCGTTTTCGTTACTAACGTGTCCTGAAATTTCTGGTGACAGTTTGCACAGAAAAACCTGAAGGTTTCGACAAGTGGCATAATGACAAGTTTCATTAAAATACTCATAGTTCTCCCCACATATTTGTTGCACCCAGCCTTCCTAGCTATAGCTTAGATAGCTAACATAAAAGCACACTTTTCTCAGCATAATACAGTGTTATGAAAAAGCAGGGAAAACAAGTGAAAGAAGAGGAAGTATGTGAGGGCATTCTAGGAAGCTGTAAACATGCACAGGTAATCTATTTTGCCCAGCTAAAACTCAGTAGACCCTGGCCAAGGGAATTAGAAAAGTATGTTATGTGTGTGAGGTCCTCTGCACCAAATACAAGGAAAAGACCCAGAAACTGTGAAGTATACAAATGCAGAAGAAAATGGAGAACACTGCACAATAGGGACAGATTTGCCCTGTTAGCAGTGGTAATTGGGGAAGAGCCTTTAAGAATATAATAATATGAAGATAAAGAAGATCTGCGAAGTGAGAAAAATATGATAAAGCTTCCTCTTCAAAAGACTTTCCAAGCATTCACTGTCTTTTACTTTAGTTGGTTGATTTCACTCATAAAATAAAATTGTCCAACTTTAAATACGCAGGCTGTTTTAAAACCATACTGTGCATTGTAGTAAGCACACTAACAAGCTAGCTCTGTAAAAATTGACTTCTAAACAGCTAAAGATTTAAGTATGTGCTTAATTTTCAGCATGTTAGAAATCCTACTGAAGCTGAGGGGGATTATTCACCTACTTAAATGTTGTACAACTTTATGTATTTTGCTGAATTAGAGCCAGCGAGATATTAAATTCATCCCAAAAGAGCCCAAAGTGCTTTCAGGAAACATGAAGTATATATATTTAACCCAATGTAACAGAAAAGAATTTGTGGTGGAATGCAGCAGTCCGTTACTATATTGTTAATCTAGCTAGTATGACTGATGGGTTTATCATTTTTGGTGTGATCCAGCACAACTCAAATCAGAATTTTTCTTACTAGCAAATTTAAGACAGGCTTTAGCTGAAACAGGTATTAATACTGCATTCAATAAATATAACTAGTTATTTAATGATCTTTGAAACAAGGACTTCTTTCTGTTACATGTATGTCAGTATAGTCACTAACAGTACTAAACTTTATTTTTGATAACAATTTCAGGCTCTGTTAATATTGTTAATGAAAAATGAATTATTGTCTTGAAATCATAATCTGTGTGAGCAATAGAATAGCAGCACTGTCAGGTTTACAGCCCTCCTTAGGAAAACATGAGTAATTTTGTTCAGCATCAGCTCTATAGAGAAATATGTTTTATTAAAATCATTCTTCCAGATTTTTTTTTCTTCCTCTCAGCAATGTTAACCATTTCTTAGACTATCAAGATTAAGCTGCGAATTATTTGGTGCCAGTACGTCTGTACAATAAAAATGAAGTAATAGTGGCCATTTAAATGTGTACTACAACATGGCTGGCTAGGCCGTCTTTCAAAGAGAAAAATGTAAGGTAATGTAAATGAAATATCATATTCAATCATTTATGAAGAACAAACAGGGCAGTATTTCCTTTTTGCTCTCCAGTGTGTACTCAGCATGCTCTTGTGAGTTGTAGCACAGCATTTAATTTACAAAAAAATGAAGTGAAATATCAGAATAATTGTTTACCTTCTTTGGATGGCCTCAAAGTATTCTGAATGTGTTTTCAAAACCCTGTACTTCCCAGAAGAAGGTAGCAATTGAGTAAGAGTTTTTAAAAGAATGTAAAACAGAAAAATGATTTGTATATGTGCAATGTGATAATAATGCATCAGTGTGTGGGCAGCAATCCCGTGTATTTATCGTGACTCCATTGTTTGTATATTTGGTGAAGTCAACAGTCTGGTTTGATTTCAGTGAACTCATGTGGCTGTGAGGTGCAATGTGCTTTAGTAATTTTCTTATGTGAAAAATCAGGTAAATAAAATAAAGTCAGATGCACAGCTTTACAGGAAATAAAATAAGGATTTTAGCTTGTCCTCACAATGAATCCCAACTAGCCTTTCCTAAGGCCTGAGGCAGTCTGATAAAACTCATTCGCTTTTCTCTTCCTTTCTCACTCATAACTCACCTTATTCTTCAGACTCCCTGCTTCAAGCTTAAAAAGGGTAGTACTGAGGTGTGATGAGAAGCATTTCTTACGGTTTTCAAGCTTCAACAGAAACAGTAAATACTGGAAATTTACCTCTCCTCTGAAAAAACGTAATGCTGCTGAGTCTTGTATCAAATCTAATGTGCTAAAAGCTAAATCATGGAAAGGTTTACTTAACAAGAAGTTATGTTAGTTGTACACATCAAATGGCTACTGTACAACATGATAACATTGATATACAGATTTTTAAACCTACTTTGTGGTAACCAAACTACAGAAAGTGTTGCATTGAAATGCAGGAAATACCACTTTTTTCAGGCTTACACTCATTACCTTGGTAGATTATAGGCTGCAGTTGTCAGCATACGTCTTAATCCTGAAAATCCAAATTTTTCCTGTGTGAAGAGACTGTGACTCATTGAAGCCATCAGTTGTCTTTGGGAAGAGAGGAGTTTGCATGATTTCTTAAACTTTCATAAACCTTGGTACCTAGCCACTGATTAAGGAGGGAGTATCTCACTTAACAACCAGATCTGAAGTCTAAAGCTGTACCATGGCTTTGCAATTGCAACACACCATGATGCATATTTTTCCTACAGATTTGCTTTGTTTATTAACCAGCAGATCAGGCAAGTCAGAGGAAACATAACTTTGTAGAGCTGTGTTTATGACTTACTCGACACATCTGTAGTAGGTATGTTATTTATGTCACATAGCTGAAGATGTTTTCAAGAATGTAGCTAACCCTTAGTTCTGAGTACTTTCATAAAAACAGAAATATACTTCAGGTAAAAGGTAACACTCCATAATAATGAGATCATATTCTATTATTTAACTTCAGTCAACAAATAATTTCTCAACTATACTCGCAAGCATCCTGACTTCAGAAAATCTCCATACACAAAGAGCTTTTATATGCAAGAGGGTAAACCTCAGTTTGTATTAATATTACTTTAGGGCAACTTTTCATTTTTTAAATAGTTCCATATTACTATCAAGTATTTCTAAACTACTACATGAAAGCAATAATGTAGTTAATGGTTATTGTCATGTAGATAAGTATTTGTTAGGCAATGGAGTCTTCAGATCTCAGCACAGCTGAGATACCTAACTTCTGGAAGGATTGCAATATATACTGTTTGAAGTTATAACGGGGAACTTCCAGTGACTCTCAGATTAATTTGTGACAAAATAATTTCATCTTTTTTCCTTCTGCTGATTAGGGTAAGAAGAGAGTTTATTCTTGACCGAAACAGCTATGACAGAAGAAAGCCATAATAATGTCAGTTATACTACGTTTTCAGCAGTTCAGTTTCCTTCTCTCCTGGGAAGTGATTCTATTATATTCACTGTTCATACAGATATTTCAGAACAAATATCATACTTATCATGGAGAAAACAAGGAATAGGGGAAAGTGGAAGGACCGATAGAGTGGAAAACCAGTATTGCAAAAATGAAGCTACTTTACCTACCGCACCACATTTTAATTAAACTCTTATTTCAACTTATTTTCAAATATGTGTAATCTATGAAATGGGTTCAGATCCAGCTCAAGAAAAAAATAACAGTTTAAACTATTTTTCTTTAAATTAATAATCAGTTCAACTCCTTTATAAAAAAAATACAAATTTTGAGGGATTTAAACTGATTTTGAAAATGAAATTTATTTTTTTTTAAACATCAGAGCTGTTAAGTTGAAGTAAATCTAAGGGCTTATATTCAGACCATGGTCTAAAGAATCACACAAGCCTTTAGAAAACTTTAAACTTATTCTGCAGGCTTTGGTTCAAAGTCTTGTATGAGACTACAAACACAAAAGGAAATTCTGTATGTGTAATTCATTCTATTTTCAAATATACTTGTTTTGCATGAAAGCAATTTCTCTGAAGCCATACATTAAAAGGAAAAACTGTCTTAATTTTTGTACTGAAAAATGGTTTATCCACAGTAACATAGCAAGTCAGTAGCAAAACTTGCAGTAGATGAAAGAGTTGTGACCATTTTATACTGGAATATTCAATCGCAATTGAAATCAAGATGCAGTATCTTAGACCCTTTGATTTCAATTACACTATTATCTTGTATTTCAGTGAACCCAGATTTCATTTAGAGCTCCTAAGGCACTGTTTATTTCAGTTTATTTGCCCACCTGCTGGATCATTAGCCTACGGACTCTATCTCTAGCTATGGAATTTGGTCGTAATGTTTTTAGGCACCCAAACAGGCACTTACTGTTGACTAAGAGCCCCACAGTCGGAGGCTAATAGCTCTGACTATATCTATAGTAGAGGAACTTTCATGGCAGACTCAGTTTAAATTTTGTTGAGGCTTTAGTATTAATCCTGCTAAATTACTGGTCCCCTGTATCAGTGGGATGAAAGTAGTTCTGTTCCTGTGCCTTTGGTCTGAGGTATCCTTGAAGAAACTGTAAAGAAAAGAGGGTCACTAACATGAACTGATATTTTTCTTGTTAGTGTTTGGTGAGGCATCTAGTAGCTACTGGCCCCAGGATAGGCAACTTGTTTCAGGAACAGGTTTCCTAAAAAAATGAGGATTTATAGGTGATGAACTGATATGGATTTCAATCTGTGCAAAAGGTGTTAACAGCCTATCACTGAGTCTGATCAGGACCAGAGATGATGTTTACATTTGTGAAATTAAACTGCACTGAGATTTCAATGACTGATAGTTGTGAAAATTTATGGCAAGTAAACAGAATGTCTGAAAAAAAACCTGGAACTAAGTGCCAGGCAGCTTCAGCTGTTACAAATACAAGTGTACTTTGCCCATTCTGAAACATGTTTCTGTTTCCTCTTTTCATCAGACTTGCACAAAGCAGTTGACTCTTTATGTAAGAGAAGGTGAGATAGATCTGTAAGGGTTTCAAGCTTAGTAATGCCAAAGCTCAGCAGCTAAGAGAGTAAATCTGATGAAAATGAAAGAGGCTTCCAGGAGACTGTAGTCTTCTCCACCAACACTAAAACGCCATCTGATATAAGTCAGACTGTAGTTGACTCTTATCTTCTTTAGTAAACTGGGTAGGGTGGGGTGTCTTTTTCAGGGCCTTTGAGTCCTCTATGCAAGAGCTGTCTCCAACCAATGTGTCTCAAACGTATTATTTTATAATAAAAAAGTATCACTTACCAAATTGGTGATGGAATATTTAAAAATCCTTCCTGGTCAAGGCTTTGGTTGTATAACTTATTCAAAAGATGGATTAATATAATATGAAAACTGTGACTTCATTGTGTCTTCAATATTTTGTGAATTGGAACTCTTGAAATTACATTCATCAAGAATTCTTGAAGAGGACAGCTCCTGACAAGGGGCACTCTCACTTGCTTTCTCTGTGTTATTTTATTTATTTGTTATTTGCCCACAGACTTCAAAATGTTGCTTCATTATCATACTTCTGCCTTTTCCAGACTAGCACGTGCATGGAGGTACACACACTGCAATGAAATCATTTTATCACAGTTTTTTTGACAAGAAATTACCTTCCAGTTATGCAAATTACCTATGCAAATTACCCAAATCAAGTAGATAAATGCAAGTGTGAACAACAAGAAAGAATTCTTTGGAACTCATTTGTCTTCAGGTTATCATATTCATCATCCTCACTGTTAAGTCTGTGGTCCTTTGGAGCTCCTGGTAGCGTTTGTACTATTTCCTTTATTTTCTGTTTCTTGTTATTTATCTTCTCTTTATTGTTTTATCTTTGTTACTGTCAGTCAGCCTGACAATAATCTATATAAAAGCATTAAAGAAACAAATAGTTGTGAGGGCATCTCTTGGCTGATAACTAGCAAAAGAGAGGTTGTATCTTTCTACAACAATTTACGGTTTTACTGACAGCATAATTCACTGTAACTTCACGGTTCTTATCTAAGAGAGAAGAAATAATCTGGCTAAAATGACTAGAAATTGAGAAAGAGACCAAAGTATTTAGAGAAATTTAGAAAAGGTATAGGAAATGTAAGTTTTTTAAGGTTGCACAGGGTGTGATGTAGATCCTCAGTATATAAACTATGAGTATGCTGATTTATGTTAGTAAAGAAGATGTTTTTGTAAACACAGCACCACTTATGATAAATCAGGTGAGCCCATGACAACTACTAAATCATACAAAAATTTTTTTCATAATTTTGCCTCAAATGTCTGGAGTTTTAGTCAGCTTATTCAAGTCCTTTGCAAGATCTAATGCTTAGATTGTGGGCCCTTACAACAACAATTGTCTTTCTCCATTTCATGGGAGTCCTGAAAGTGTTGCATCTCTGTCCTGGTTTTTCATTACGCTCTTTAGCCAGGACCAAGGTATGACAGAAGTTATTCATGTCAGCTGCCCTCAAGTTCTTTAGGTGGGCTATAGATTTTCTTTCCTTTGGCATAGGTTTTCCTTATCTAAAACCATATATCCAGAGATACAAGCCAACTTGCATTCACTTGCAAAAGTAATGTGTACAACTAAAAACCCCATAATTTTGTAGATTTAATCTACCTTTTTGCTCAGTGTTGACAGTGGTTGCTCAAGTAAGTTTATTACTAAAAATTTCTGATAAACACCTTATTGGAAATTTTACCTCGGTGAATAGATCTGGAATTGTAAACACTGAACTGACATATAAGTCAGATCATAAGCCATCATCTACTTTGTGTGTAGAAGCCCTCTTAGCATAGTTTTTTTGTATATGTGAAGATTCAAAAATATAGCTTTTTCTTGAATACTTGCGCAACTGTGAAGGAAAGTACAAAAACTTAATGTCTTACATAAAATGATATTTTGGTGCAAAGTAATTTATGACCTGAATTTGTGTGATTAAAGCAGCTCAACCTACTTGTATTCTTGCAGAAGTAAAGATTTACTCATTCCATCTCTCTTATGAGCTGAGTCTAAATAAAATTCTGCAGACCTTTGAGCTGATTTTGGTTTCACTATAACAGTTTGCAGACAAAAATAAAGTATAATTGTTAGGTTTTCTTCTGTAAAGAAGTCCTAACTTTTCTCAGAAGTTTCCTGAAAATAGGGTTTTTTCCTGACCAGAAAAGCTGGAATTCTCCATAGATTCTATAAAACAGAAAACTCAGGAAAAACACACAGTTAAGAATTAAAAAATGTGAATATATGTTTGTGAACAAATCTTTAGAACTGAGTCCCTGGCTCTCGTCATAAGATTTACAACTACATCCTGCAATAACAATCTTTTCTAGATGTTTATTATGGTAACTGCTGAGGTACTTTCACTTCTGCACGCTTTGAGATTCTTTGCACTGCTGAAGAGACAGGGCTGCAAAGAATAAGTTTGTAAGAGTCTCTATAACTGTACTGGTCAGAAATACAATACAGAAACAACTTTGGGTAGGATGGTTGGTTTGGAGGATGAAAAAAAAGTGTTATATGACAGAAGCTCCCTAGAGAGATAATCAGTATCATACAAAATTATTTACATGTGGAGAGTAAGGAAGGGCATAAATACCAAGTTCTTTGCTTTTACCAATGAGAGTATCTTCCAAAAGTTAAAAAATAGAGTTGGTTGATAGGTTGTTTGTCTGGAATACTCAGACTGTATTCACAGAAAGCATGTCTGAACAAATCACATTGCCACTTCTGAGTCACTGCACTGCATGTCAAGTACTTCATACATAGGGACTGGAAATACCCATTCTTGGACAGATCTTTCAACTATGCTCTCCACAGAAAACCACTAATGAGCAATCATTGCTGCTGCTGTCCAAGGGACTCTTTCAAGAACATTACAATCCATTTTGAAATTAAAGCAGACTTATGCAGCAGCTATATCATTGCTTTCCATTACCTATGTTAGAAGATTGCAAATTCATATGCAGAAGAAACTGAGCACTACGAAGGCATCAGGAACCAGTGTCAGAAAATCCCTTTTCCACAAATCTTACTGCCAGCGTTCTAGTGGTCTTCTTGAGGCTCTCACTGGAGCCTTCTGAGGGACAGAGGGCATAGTTGAACCAGGGGAGGAGTTTCTAGGATAGACTGGTGGCTTTTATTTTCTGATGCCAGCATGGGACACACATCAGGGCTATGGGAAGTCAGCGGCTGTCAGGATTCAGGAGTTCCTAGTACAGTCATGGGACCATGTTGTATGTGCAAACACCAGTAGGGACCTAGTATACCACAATTCTTGATTCTGGAAATTAAAAATAAGCTTTTTATGAAAAAGTGTGAGAAGCATCGTAACAGAAGTTGAAATGAGCTCACCATTATGAGCTTCTGTTTGTGTACATATATTTTTAAGCAACCGAGAACAAAATCTATCAGATATCTTTATATTTGCCACGGTGGAGATGCACATTCTCATTCAGACATATGCAGCCTCTCCAAGGCCCATATGTCCTTAAAACTGACAAAAAGAGTGACAGTATGCTTTGGAAAAAGCCGCATTGGCTCTGTCACCTTTGTAACAATGTGCGATGTCTCCATAAGCTCAGACACACTAGAAAACCGAGAGTTTATGAAATGTCTGTAGAAACGATTGCTTTGGATTGGTGCATTTGCCAAAGATTTTTAAGGTCTTAGTTGCATTTAGAAACCCCTATATGATCATAAAACAGAAAGGTAATGACTTTGCCCAAGATAGCTAATGCATTTCTCTTAAAAAGTGTCCTCTTAATGCATTAACATTTAGAGAGTTGCATGGGCCAGGTTTGAAAAAAGCAAATTATTGAAGAATCATAGAATCACAGAATAGTTTGAATTCAAAGGGACTTCAAAGATCATCTAGTTCCAACCCCCCTGCCATGGCAGGGGCACCTCCCACTAGACCAGGTTGCTCAAGGCTCCATCCAGCCTGGTCATGAACACTTCCAGGGATGGAGCATTAACAGCTTCCTTAGGCAACCTGTTCCAGTGTCTCACCACCCTCAGGGTGAAGAACTTCTTTCTTATATGTAGTCTAAACCTGCCCTCTCCCAGCTTCCAACCATTACCCCTCCTCCTATCTCTGCAAGCCCTTGTAAACAGTCCCTCCCCAGCCTTCTTGTAGGCCCCCTTCAGGTACTGGAAAGCCGCTAGAAGGACTCCTCAGAGCCTTCTCTTTTCCAGGCTGAACAAACCCAACTCTCTCAGCCTGTCCTCGTAGGAAAGGTGTTCTAACCCTCTGATCAGCTTGGTAGGCCTCCTCTGGACTCGCTCCAACAGCTCCATGTCTTTCTTGAGTGGGGGGCTCCAGAGCTGGACACAGTATTCCGGGTGGGGTCTCATGAGGGCAGAGTAGAGGGGCCACACATGCAGCCCAGGATACGGTTGGCTTTCTGGGCTGCAAGCGCCCACTGTTGGCTCATATTGATCCTATCATCCACCAGCATGCCTAAGTCATTCTCCGCAGGGCTGCTCTCAATCCACTCATTGCCCAGCCTGTATCTGTGCTTGGGATTGTCTCGACCCAGGTGCAGGACCTTACACTTGGCCTTGTTAAACTTCATGAGGTTGGTCTGGGCCCACTTCTCCAGCAAGTCAAGGCCCCTCTGGATGGCCTCCCTTCCCTCCAGCATGCCGATTGCACCACACAGCTTGGTGCCATCGGCAGACTTGCTGAGAGTGCATTTGATGTCACTTTCCATGTTAAATAGCACCCGTCCTGGTACCGATCCCTGAGGAACACAGCTTGTCACTGGTCTCCACTTGGACATCGAGCCATTGATCACAACTCTTTTGAGTGCGACCTTCCAGCCCATTTCATATCTACTGAGTAGTCCATCCATCAAATCCATATCTTTCCAATTTGGAGACCAGGATGTCATGTGGGACAGTGCTGAAGGCTTTGCACAAGTCCAGATAAACAACATCAGTTGCTCTTCCTTTGTCAATTGATGCTGTAATGTGAAATTGGTTTTGAACAAAGATGGAAAGAAACTGAATAGTCACAGCCACAATGACCCTCAAACTCTGAAATGTAATGCACTGCAGCTTCATGTGTCCAGACTTTAAGCTGTGAATGTGTGGGGCTTATTGATGAATGCAGAATATACATGCATTCATCTGCTGCTGTTGAATTTATCACTGATTTTCATGGAAGTATCAGAACAATTTACGCAAAAAAAAAAAAATCTTTTCCAGCAGCAGAAGTCACCCAGACATAACCAGGAGAGAAGGTTATAAGAGGCAATACATTGAAGATGTACTTACAAAGTTATCTCCTAATAGCAGCAAAGCTACCTCAGAGTCAGGAAGGGAATACCAAGGTTCCTGCACTTTTAAGTTATTTCTCCCCAGCCCATAGGTTCAAGGGTCTTCAGTGTGGAAATCAGGGCACAGGGGAAGGGAGCTGATACATGAAGAAGTGTGCAGAGAAATGCACCTGAACTTGAGAGCTTGGAAGTCATCTTGGGTCACCCGAGCTTTCATGTAACTTCAGATCCTCTGAGCAAAAATTGGTGAAGCCACCCTTGTTTCCTGAGCTGTAGTGACACATTGTGTTGGCTACTGTGTAATACTTTCTATTCAGCAGACACTGAATGTGTACAGCTGCCAGGATCAGGTTGCAGTGGTGGTTTGTGACAAAAAAATACAACTAAGACTTAGAAAGTTAGAAATAAGAAGCCACCCTAAAAAGTCCACCCAGGCTGCCTGCCAGTCCACTTGGTCACTGTGCAAGCAGGGAGGCTGGGTGGGCAATGGGACCCTCATGAGTATGTGCAACTAGGACCATAGTTTTATGTTCTGTGTTTTGAACCTGGGCCCTCTTAAGCAGTGTCTCTGCTGTCTATTTCCTCCTTCTGCCAGGTGCTGAAATTTATTGGCTTCTACATTGTTTAATACAATAACCTGGGGTATTGCACTGTATGTCAGACGAATGAATTGATTCCAGTTACGAAATAATCTTTCTTTCCCTTCTCTCCTTCCAAAAAATAAAAAGGAGAGAAATATTTGTTTTTAACCTGAATCTGTTTGGGGAAGAGTTCTACACAATGGCCATGTAAACCATTAAGAAGGGAGTGAATTCTTTTAGACATTGTTTTTGGAACCCAAAAAAAAAGCATTTTCTGAAATATCTGCCTAAGCACTGAATTTGGAGTCTGTTGTGGCAGTATCTAGTTACAGGTACATGCTGAAATAGTTAGGGTGGTCTTCAAAGTGTTTGTCTAACAATGTAAAAAAGAAAGGAAGTGAAATAATTGCAGTTCTTCTGCTTTCTGATGAAATCATGTGCCATTGGACTACTGCAAATTTTGTGGTGGCTCCAGAACTTTCAGTTACAATTACCTGCTCACAGTCTCTCCATGATTTTACTCTAAGAGTGGCTATTAGTGGTACATACCAACTCAATTGATCTTTCTGTATGTGTATAATGCTATGGCTTGGAAATTCAGGTTCAGCAGCAGGTGTTGCATTTAGAAACACAGTTCTTTCAGCATCTGCTGCTCAGTGACTCATAAAGAGCACTGACAACAGCTGGGCTTGTTTGCTTGCCTTTTTACCTCAAAGAAAGCTGCTGTGGTAGATGCAACAGAAGAAGGAGAAGGAAGATTTGAGACAATCCCTGAGCTTTGCAACTTTATTTAATGAGGGCATGCCATGTTCTTCAGTTTCTTCCATTTGAGAGGGTTTGGTGGGAAGGAGGAGATGTAAGCAGACTAATATGGCCACTCATTGTATTTACTTGCAGGCTTTTACAGAGCGTAGTGATGGTAACCTACAGCAGACACTGATCTTAGGAAACTGGCAATAATCTATCCTTACTTAGCAGCAAGAGGACAGATTTCAGCTGTCAGTAGCAAGGGATTTTTACTTTAGTTGCTATCGGGGGAGATAGGAAGTTAAGAGTTCTTTTTGTTTCCTTAGATGATAATATGTATTTACTAATTAACATAAGCTGTAGGAGAATAGATGCAGAACTATCTTTTTATGGAGCCTTATCTCCTGCTAACCTTTTAGCAAATGCTTTGTAGTTAGTTAGATGCAAGGTGATGTTGGGCTTCTCTTTCTTAAACTTTTCAGCTGTGTATTCCCTAAACTTGAAGTGTCTGCCCCAGCACCACACTGCCTGTGTGTATCTATAAAATCAGTTCATGAAGATGATGAGCATCCCGAAAGGTTTTTTTGATCTCTTCTTTGTTTATATTTGGAATACAATAAGTGCAGTTGACTAAAAACAAGCACAGTGGTTATGTTGTTTGTGCTTCCCCAGAGTCCTGGCAGGTAGCTGGATGTTAGCTGTGTTTCACAGACAGATTGAGACAAATATCCACTACAAAGATAGACTGTCACGGTTTACTGTTTTAGCTGCAGCACCATACTGTTAAGAGTGACCACAATCAGTGATCTGGGAAGAGGAGTGTCCTGCCAGCTCTAGCTGAAGTCAGCCTGTATTTCGTGCCTGTTTGTAAAAGGAGTAATAACTGTTTAGAGACGGCTCAGCTTTGCTGCACGCAGGTGAAGAGTACAACTCTGTCAGATACTAACTGCTCTGCAGAAATCAAGGAGCTTTCCTGCCTGCCTTGCGGCAGTTTGCAAGGGCTAATTCCAGTTGATTAAATCATATAAAGCAATGGGGAAAATCACAACGGTGGTTGCTACTCACAAGGAGTTAAGTTTTACTGTGTCTTAAAGGACAGGATAATATATTTATACCATAACATATGCTCAGTCCAAAGTTATATTCTGAAGCCTAGGATGTACCATGAGGGCATTCTCTGTCTCTGGGCACATATTTTTTCAGTACGATGCTACTACTGGCTAACCAGATAAGTTAGTGGAAGAAGTCCCTCTGTTTTGGCCTCATTGGCAGTGGAACACTTAACAAGGCAACAAACTGAGTTATATCTAAAGCAGAGGAGCTGATGAAGGGCATACATCTGTTCTTTGAGAGTTTTCCTATAAAAAGTGGCCTTCTTGTTTTTCATAAATCGCATGTGTGGTGAGAACACTTCCTTACTCCACTGTTCACAGCAATTCCAAAATGAATGTCAGAAATAGTATTTGCACTTTTGCAATGTGCATGTCCAATAGACACAGACCTTTTACAAAACACAATATTAACTGCTTTTATTCATGCACAATACTGACAAAATAAAATTAATTAAAATGGAATCTGTGAAAAACTAAACACTTACATTACTTTGACAATGGTATAGGTGTATGGGTGCCTAGTTAGTTTTTTAGTTTTTCAGTTGGTAATTTGGAATCTGATCCTTTCCTAGCTCCTGTTAGAGTGAATAAAGTTCTCGGCATGCACTAACTGCTTCTGAAAACCAAGTTTTCAATTAAATGTTCACAGCCAGTGAATTGTTTTTCTAATAGTATTTTCGAAACATGAATGTAGAAATGGGCCTGCAAACACTGGCAAAATTAAAAATTACTTGGCTCAGACAACACAGCACAAATAACAAAAGGTGTTTAAACTTGTGGAGAATCTTTTGTTTTCATTTTCACAAGTTTCATTTGTTTTCAGGCAGGATCAAGATAAGCTGCCAAATAAGAACAGCTCACATGAAAAACTGAATAAACAGGAACAAACGAGGAACAAATGCTTCCTCAACATAAAATAGAGCTTAGAGGTGGGCCTGTGTAACTTCATGAATCTCAACAAGGCCCAGCACAAGGTTCTGCACGTGGGTCAGGGCAATCCCAAGCACAAATACAGGCTGGGCGATGAGTGGATTGAGAACAGCCCTGCGGAGAAGGATTTGAGGGTGCTGGTGGATGAAAAACTGACATGAGCCAGCAATGTGCTCTTGCAGCCCAGAAAGCAAATGGCATCCTGGGCTGCATCAAAAACAGTGTGGCCAGCAGGTCGAGGGAGGGGATTCTCCCCCTCTACTCTGCTCTGGTGAGACCCCACCTGAAGTGCTGTGTTCAGCTCTGGGGCCCCCAGCACAAGACAGACATGGACCTGTTAGAGCAGGTCCAGAGGAGGCCATGATCAGTGGGCTGGAGCACCTCCCCTGTGAGGACAGGCTGAGAGAGTTGGGGTGGTTCAGCCTGGAGAAGAGAAGGCTCTGAGGAGACCTTATAAATGGCCTTCCAGTGCTTAAAGGGCGCCTGCAGGAAAGGTGGGGAGGGACTGTTTACAAGCGCCTGCAGCAATAGGACAAGGGGTAATGGTTGGAAGCTGGGAGAGGGGAGATTTAGATGAGATATCAGGAAGAAATTCCTCACTGTGAGGGTGGTAAGACACTGGCACAGGTTGCCCAGAGAGGTTGAAAATTCCCACTCCCTGGCAGTGTTCAAGCCAGGTTGGATGGGGCTTGGAGCAACCTGGTCTGGTGGAAGGTGTCCCTGCCCATGGCAGGGGGGTTGAAACTAGATGATTTTTAAGGTCCCTTCCAAGCCAAACCATTCTGTGATTCTGTGATTTCCCTGCTCTCTGTTGACTCTAGCACACCTTAAAGTTCCACTTCAACCGGATGTTGCTGAGGAAAAAGCAGTAAATAAGTAGTGCCTTCTGAGTAGTCTTATTGTAACTGTATAGAGTGTCTGCACATATAGTTGTATTTATACAAACATATGTGGGTAGATGTACTTGTAAACACACATGTATGTAGATAAATATAATGCTATAGCCTTACAAACAACATAATTTGGCATCAGCTTAAGTAGCAGGCAGCTTAATATCTGGAAGTTTTGAAAGGTAACATTTTTAACCTTTTTTTTTCTTATTATTTTGCACTGATGATAGGCTGTACGAGTTGAAGGAGTGGTGATGTGGGTCATGAGGATTTATTGTTTGAAAACAGAAATTCAGCAAGTCCAAGTTTGGATTTAGACGTGGATTGAAACCAAAACATCCTGAAACGCAGTGGTGCAAAAATCTGTCCTGGTCTTGATTCCTGCTCTGTGAAACTCAGGAGATGAGTCTGTCTGACCTCTATTAGCAGCTTCAGTCACTGGAGTTTGCACCTATTTCTCATAGATGTATTTGTAGTGGACCCAAAAATGCTGTGTGGCTTTAGCATTATTTAAAGGAAGGACAAAATTTTCTAGACCCCAGAACAGACAAATTTGCTACTGCAGTGTATCCCATAGGATTCTCAGCAGAGCTTTTTTGGGGATAATCAACCATCTGATGATATTTTAGAAAAAAAGCAGACTTGAAAGTCTCCTCTCTGAAGAGAGGGAGGTGTGAATATCACTAGGGGAAGGGAGTGGGAAGAGACTGGAACAGCTGCACTGGCCTTTCCTTTTTCTCTTTTCCCACTTTCAGCACTTGCTGGAGGAGGAGTCACAGAATGTGTCTGGGAAATTTAGGTAATAAGGAGGACATTATGAAAAAGCACCCAGACTTCTAAAAGCTGAGAGGAAAAGCCATAAAAAATGTAGGAGGTTAAGAAGCAGATGAACAACAGCTTTGAGGAACAGCTCCATGAAAAATAAATGTAGTTTTAAAAAAATTATATCTGGCATGGTTTGGAGCTTGAAAATTGGGAGAAAAGGGGAGCTTTTCAGGCAAAAATTGGTTGTTTTTTCTCTTGGAAAGGGAGGCTTAAAAAAGAAAAAAGGCAGTACAAAGACCCCATAGAGAAAACATTTCCAGGGCCCATCTGGATAGTAGGACATGGAGCAGTGAGGGGTGGGCAAGATGGAGATTAGTGTGGTGGATTTAGCATGTTTCTGAAGCAAAACAGATTCTTTAAATGTCAAGAGTCAAGATTATTAAGTGTTCAGGAAGCTGTTGAAGAAGAGAGCAGTGAGAGCAGTATGAAGAGTGTGTGTTGAATTGCATGATGACACGAGTAAGCTTTAAAGAGCAAATCTTTTGGGAGAGGTTGAGTTACAACTAATACGGAGGACAAAGTATTGGGTGAAATACATACCCTCTTCTTTTTTCTTTGTGTAACACATGATTGCTGATTTATGTGAAACATTACAAGGTGCAAGAAAATCTTCCTTTTTGTCTCTGTCCATATGTGGTTGCAATCCCACAAGCTTAAGGACTTCTCCCTAGTATGATAACCCTCTTCGTTGAATAGCCTCTTACACTATAGATGGGTCAAGAAGCAGGTTGTCCAGAATTTTAGCATGTCTCTTTTTCACCCATAGCATATCCTATGCCACTGGACTGTGGCTACATATAACCTTCACCATAGACACACATTTTGAAGCCACAAAGGACGATTAAAGGACAGTTTCACATATGTGTAACTAGGTTTTGCTTTGTGCAAATATCCTTCACTGATATTCTTTCCAGACATGTTAACTGCCTCATATCCCCACCTTGGAAGCAGTCTGTGCAATATCCATACCTGATTGTTGTAAGCAGAACAGAGTTTTCCTGTTTTCTGTCTTCCAAGTGTTTCTGTTTACATGTGTGACAGTCCCTAAATGTCCTCTTGGATGCTACTAAAACCTGTCCAAAATGACAGGTGATCAATGTGATCAGCAACATTCCCTGGTATAAGAGCCTTTTCTATGTCACTTAGATATTCTCTGGCTATGAAAGAGAGTATCATCTCCTTATGTTAGTATATCAGTTTCCAGAGTTGCTACTGGCTGTGAACCAGATCTCTCTTCTCCATCAACACCTCTCTCCCTTGGGTTTCTGCTAACTAATACCTCACAATTCAGTCATTACTGTTTGTTTTCCTAATGGCTTATGGTTTTGAATATCAGCCCTTTCTCTCCCCTGTAGAAACAGCTGACTCATGAGATTTTCATTTATGTTGATTTATAATCTATCTTGCTTACCCACAGCAGCCAATACCATATTGCCAATGAGCAGATCAGTGAGAGTCTTTCTGAGGTTTTTCACCGCCCACATTCTCTAGGGTGGTGGGTTGACTCTGGCCAAAATACCAGGTACCCACCAAAGCCACTCTATCACTCCCCTCTTTAACTAGACAAAGGAGAGAAAAAAAATAACAACAGGCTTGTGGGGTTGAGATAAGGACAGGGAGATCACTCAAGATTTACCATCACGGGCAAAACAGACTCGACTGAAGGGAAATGTAATTTATTACCATTAACTGAGAGAGGAGTAATGAGAAATAAAACCAAATCTTAAAACACCTTCCCCCCATCCCTCCCTCCTTTCCCGGGCATAATTTTGATCTCGATTTTTCTCCCTCCTCCCAACCAGCGGCACAGGGGGGAAAACAGGGAATGGGAGTTGTGGTCAGTTCATCACTCTATTGTTTTCTGCCGCTCCTTCCTCCTCAGGGGAAGGACCTCTCACACGTTTCCCCTGCTCCAATGTGGAGTCCCCCTCACAGGAGAAAGTCCTCCATGACTTCTGCAGCATGAGTCTTCCCATGGGTTCAGTCCTTCATGAACTGCTCCAGCGTGGGTCTCCTCCATAGGGTGCAGTCCTTCAGGAACCGACTGCTCCAGCATGAGCCCCCCCACGGGGTCTCTAGCAGCAAACCTGCTCCAGCGTGGGCTTCTCTCTCTCCACGGGCCACAGGTCCTGCCAGGAGCCTGCTCCAGTGCAGGCTTCCCACGGGGTCACAGCTTCCTTCAGGTATCCACCTACTCCGGCGTGGGGGCCCTCCACGGGGTGTAGGCAGTCATCTGCTCCACCGCCCATGGGCTGCAGGGGGACAGCCTGCCTCCCCATGGTCTTCACCACAGGCCACAGGGGAATCGCTGCTCTGGCACCTGGAGAATCTCCTCCCCCTCCTTCTTCACTAACCTTGGTGTCTGCAGGATGTTTCTCTCACATATTCTCACTCTTCTCACTCGCTGCAATTACTGCTGTGCAACAACTTTTTCACTCTCTTAAATACATTATCACAGAGGCGAAAAACACTGTTGCTGATTGGCTCGGCCTTGGCCAGTGGCGGGTCCGTCTTAAAGCCAGCTGGCATTGGCTATATCTGACAGAGGGGAAACTTCTAGCAACTTCGTACAAAAGCCACCCTTGTAACCCCTCAGCTACCAAAACCTTGCCACGCAGATCTGTTACATCTAGTAGCAATGTGCATAATTATATGGTTTAATCTGAATATCAGCATGAGGAGAGGGTGATGGTTTTCTTTCCGTCTACAACTGACAGAGCATAACAGGCCCATCACCCTGTACATGTTTCTATCACAGTATGTTTAGTCTTTGGGGATCCCCTCTGAGGCAACGCACAACTCTGTTTAATTCCAGCTGCCTTTTTTACCAATTTTGATGTTGTCATTTTTAATATAAAAAATGAGATTTGATTTTAATATCAAAATGAAAACCCCAAAGTAAAATCATTATGCCCAGTAGATTAAGGAACCCTTTTGATTCTGGTGATTAGAAGAGATTGGCCATTGATTGCTTCATCTAAGTTTTACCCTAACTTGCTCTGCTAGGTTTAAAAAACATGTTATGAGCAGATTCAGCTCCCACCTGTGTCTTACAAGTAGCTTCACAAGTGGTGTTGACCTGGCATATTGTCTGTGTATGTGCTGGCCTGTTTGACACTAAATTTTCTGAGTCAGATGAAAAAAGTCTAGGCAGATTTGCAAAATCTCCCATGTCTTTATTATTATTAGTACCAGAGAGTAGTTAGAATATTTTCCAACAGTCTTTGTGGAAGACACAGCTATTTTAATGGATTTGGGACTTTTTGTAATGACAATTGGATAAGCTAAAAATAAAACAAAACAAAACAAGGCCATCTTACAGATATTTAAATATATTTTTTTCTTTGCTCTGGTTAATGGTCAGATGAGTACTTTGTCTTGCTGATGGAATGGCCATTTTGAAGTAGAAATCACTGCTGACTTACTTTATTCAAATCAATAAATTATTGCAAGAGGATTTTCTTACTTTGGGTATTAAGAATTTTTTTATAACCCTGAAATTAAATGACTTGCCAATGTCCACATTAATGTGCCTTTACTGCTCATGTGATTAAAAGTATGTACCAGCTCAGTCCAGAAAATGGTATGGACTCTTCACTAGAAAATTTGAATTAGTAAAAAACCGAAAGTCTCTATACAGTTTATTTTTATTCTGAGCAAATTGAAACCATTGGCTAAAGGAAAACAAATAAATGAAAAGGAGTAAGAAGGGGGAAGGTAGATGTAGGATGTCTTTATATCCTTTTTCTTGGTGAAAAGTGTCATAACTACTACTAGCATAACTTTTTGTACAACTCTCATTTGTTATCTTCATGGCCTCTCATTCGATTCCTTTGTTTTGTATCTCTCAGAACTCCTTGAGACTAATTATTTGAAAGAAAGATTAAAATATGTGTGTTTCTTCTGTAATAGAAGATTTTTTTTAATGTAAGGTTTCACACTAGATGCAGCACAATAGATGCATTTTAAAAATACCATGGAAAAATGAGGTCAGTATCTTACGAAAATAGTGAATTGTGTGCATGGGTCTTAATGCATTAATTAAGATAAGACAGGGATATGATTTAAAACTATTTAGCTACATGCTGCCTTCTACCAGCTTGTCATCTGAGCAATTGATTGATAGATTATTCAAAATATAATGTCAAGGGTTTTAATAAGAATACTTCCCCCATTCATACGAAAATCTTATAATGGCATAAGGAGAAGTATTTGCATTCCTATCTGTAGATAGAAGGATATCTTCCAGAGGTGGTAGAAAAGGGTTGGAAAAAAGGTGATAGCGTGCTTAGCAACTGGAGCTGTGGAACTGCCAAGGTACAATGGATTAAGTTAAGAGGAAGAACTAGTCTCTTTAATTAGTAGTGAATGACCTTCTGTAATACTTACTGTGTCTAGTATAATTTCAAACTCAGAAATCAACTTTTGTCTCTGGGACTTTCTTTATGGAGAGAAAAAACATTCTCAGCTACAACAACAAAAGACTTGCTTTAACACACTCAGCAATCTGAGTACAGCTGTGCAAAATGCTGGGAAGTCAGATGCTGCTTTGCCTATGAAAGCTGGAGGGAGAGACTAGGATAACACAAGACAGAGTACTAAATGGATATGCCAAGGCCAGATGTATACAGGTGTGGAGGTTTGTTTATACAAAGTAAAAGGAATTACTGGAATTGAATACATGCTTGAAGCACTGTATGTTAATGTGGTTTTTTGCTGGCTTTGGGTGCTAGTTTCTTTGCTGGCTCAGGGTGCTAGTTTCTTAAAAGTGATGGAAAGGACTGCAGACTTTTACATCTGTGATCTGTCTAAGACTCGTACCAGCTCCCTACAGAGAGGAAAAGGCTAAAAGCCTGGGTTCTGTGTTCAGCAGCAGATCAAGGCTATAAATGACTTCTGTGTCACCAGGAAGTATTGTTCCTTCGCTTTGTCCAAATGCAATTGATAGAACAGCTCCCATAGGTTCTCTGTCACTGGACAGAACTGCAAAGTTTCTTTTCAGCATGTGCACACAGGATGATTTTTATTTTTTCATCAGTAGCAGTGTTCAGGACTGACTTTATGGCTCCTCACTTAGGATCCCAACTAAGTTTTCGAAATTGGACGTAGTCAAATCACATCTCCTCTAACCCATGCATAAAGGGAAAGGAATTTAGAGTGTGTCATTTGACTGTCCCATGATACTGTTTTAAACAGAGATCCTTATCTCCATGGGTTGTATATAATCCCAGAGTAGGTATTGAAAGTTCGTGCTTGCTGGGTTTAACGTGAATATTTACATGGGAAAGAATAAAGCTAATGTCAAGTGATTTGGGAAAGGTCCCCCAAGAACTCAATGAGATGGAAGTGCTTCCAGTAAGACATTTGAATTCCAGACGTCGATATTCTAATTTCATCTAACTAGGAATACAAGAATGCACCTCATGGAAAGTCAGTGGCTGCTTAGCAATGCAGCTTGCTACAATTGCATCAAATCTGTCTTCCACTTTCTGCAGCAGGTCTTCTAGTATAAAATCCTGCACAAGGAAGGTGCACCAACATTTAAAATGTAGTTTGGGGTTGTCTCTTGCTGCTTGTGCAAACTTTCAGCTGTGACCACAATTCTTGACAGGAGACAGAAATACTGGAGGATGAAAGAGACCCCGGGATTGACCCCCAGGTGACTGTGGAACAGACTATTTCTATGAACAAGGTGAAGTTGGAGAAAAAATATTTCTGTCAGCTCTTTCCATGCCACAAGGAAGCCACACTTCCTCATTCTTCCACACTGCAAGCAAAGAGAAAAGAAGCAAAGCATATAAGTTAATCAAATTGTTTTAGTTGCAAGTTGAGAAGGAAATAGAGAAGACACATTATAATTTCTATTTTTAAAAGATTTTGAAGCATTTGCAAGCTGATGATGTAGGCTCACACCTGGAAAAAGAAATCATGGTATATATATTTTGTCACTTTTGCAGCAGATATCATGAACCTATCTGTATTTGCCATACTACTTAGCTGCCTGGAAGTAGTCAGTACCACTGAGGATGTCATATTCCATATAGAGAAAATTTAAAATCTTGTTTAAATCCCAGATTTGCTCAGAAAGTTTTGTATGAGAAAGTATGCTTGATTTTAAGTTATATTATTTTAATTTAATATTTTTAATGAAATGTACTATTTTTACATAAATAACTTTGTTAGTTTGAAAAGGAACTATGCCCAAATACCAAGAAAATCATCTCTTGTGATATCTGAGAATGTAGTCCTTGTTTTTCACTTCAATTTGTGACAGCGATGCCTCTACAACAATCTGACATGGCACACACCTGCCTTTCTATAATATTCAACATAAAAAAAAAACCTTCAAGAAAGCTCTAGAGGGATTTATTTCTGAATACTAATGGCTTCTTAAGAGAAAGCGTGGAAGTACAATCAGAAGTGGAAATGCTTGAAGCAAGAGCTCTAGAATATATTGTTTCCCACTGTAATCTCACTTAGGAAAGCATCTGAAGTGTGTGCTTAAATCATAGTAACTACAAAAGCAAAACCCATACATTTTCTCTTAAGAAAATGTAAGTAAGGAGGATTGGCTCATGTACCTAAAATGTGGATTATGATTAATGTTTTGAAGAATCATGATCTATATTACACTGATGTTAGAAATTATGATAGTAATGATCACAGACAACTGCATTTTACAGCTTCTTTCCTTGTCAGTCTATGATTATCCCCTACCTACTCTCTTTTTGTATTTCACCTGTTTCTTCTAATTCCATGAATTACCCCTAGGACATAGGAGGATCTTACTGGTCAAGCAGAAAAGCCTTTTCATAAAGACATATGTGCTGCTTTTTTAAGGCATTATTCTGGAAAAGGATGATATAGACTGGTGGAAGTATTTTCTTAACTCTTTAATGGCTTATTTTATTTATATAGACTTTTTTATATATATAGATACTATTTGTTGGATACTTTGAGCTACAGCAATTGCTTTTAGACATTTCTTAAAAAGGATGTAGTAAGAAATGTACATTAAAAAGTTTTTCAAAAGTGAATAACAAATTACCCAAATAGTCTCTTCAAATGAGCAGTTAAATATCTAGAGCCATATCATAAATATGCATTATAAAGTAGACATTCATCAAACTTTTTGATATAACATTATCACAACATCCCACCAGAAACAAATGGAATAATTGATCCTGACTGGAAACACCATAGGAAACAGACCTGGGAACTGGGCAGAAGTTCAACCAATTTCCTGTGATTCCAAGATACAACTATGTGTGACAAAAAAGAAGTATTCCCTGGACAAGGTGTATTTGGTAACGTATGATGAGGTCTAAAGGTCAGCTGCCATAAAATTGCTACTTTTGGCCAGCTTCTATTTTACTAAATGTCATTAAAGAGTACTAGTCCCTAAGGAAAAATAACCCTTATATCAATGAGAATGTTTGATCTGTTGTAGTAGCTTTACCAAAATTTCTCTTAATATCCTTTTTGCAGATGACTGAAAAAAAATGCATCAGTTTGTATTCAGATTACTAATACATTTATCTTATAAACAATTTTACTTATTAAAGGAAGAGCATGTATTGAATCTTAACTATATTCTCAGATAAACGTCATCCGTATGATAACCTTTCTTAGAACTGTGGGAGAGGCAATTAAGATAAAGTAATTCAGAAACTAAACACAGGACCATCGCGACTCAGTCATACCCTTGACTTGCTCCGTACTTGCACTCAGAACTCCCACTGGCATCTCTCATCAATGACATTGGCATCAGAGTCCAAGATAATTAAAATCAAGAAAAGATTATCTATTATCCCACCTAATACATATGCTTAATCAAATATTCTGAGTTAGAGAAATTAGTGTGTGTCTGGGGGAGAATATTATCACTAGCTAAAGTTTTCACTTCAAACCAATGAAAATTAAAGGTTGCTTTTGTAGGAAAATAAGTTATAGTGCATATCACAGATCACAGAATGTCAGGAGTTGGAAGGGACTTGAAAGATCATCTAGTTCAACCCCCATAACTTCTGAGGCCAATTCAGGACAACATTGATGTTTCACCAAAGTTAGGATTTTATTGAGATCTTCATTAAAGCGTTGTCATCTTGCAAAAATAACTGCCTTTTACCTCAGCAAAAGTTCAAGGTTACTGATAAAAAATACTGTCATAACAGTTTCTTCTTGCAAAAAACATTCTGAAATGAAACAGGTGTAAGGAGAATTTAAATGATGTTCTTGTGCTTTGCAGATTGCTGTTGTTTTCACAAAAATTCTAGAAAGCATTCAAAAAAGTGTACTGAGAATTTGAACTTGCTCATCCACCCCTTAGAATGTGTGAAAGTACTTCCATGAGGAAGAGTAGAAGTAATATACGACACTAAGCTGTTATTAATTTGTCAAAAAATATATGCAGAATAAATGAAAAAGAATTAAATGCACTCTTCATTCCCAGAAATACAACAGTGAAACTTCAACAAAGAAATGTTTTTCTCTCAGCAGTTAGATACAACTGATGATGAGAAAGCAAAATGAGAATAAAACAAAAAAGTAGAAAAAGTTTTGCTGGTATGAAGCTGTGGAAGTCTTTTCTCAATTTCCATCCAGGACTTAGAATTTGAGAGGTCAAATACATCTTACCTATATTTAGAGTCTTTCTCTACTTATTATTTTATTTAAGAAAATGCTTGTGGAACTTTGGACAGACTAAAATTTTCTACTTTCATCACTACAAAATAAGTTGATTTAAGATTGTCAGTTACTGGTTGCTTCTTTTGAGACCATCATCTTCCCCTGTGGCCATGCCACCTCAGAAGAGCAAGAGCTAGTCGTCACTGCTGGGGTGACATACTCAATCTGTAATTGTCCCTGCAGACCTGAGAGCTGAACATTAAGAGACTCTATCTTCAGTTCTCAGTGGAAAGAATCTGAATATACCTGCTAATTGTTTGGTTGGCCTTTGTGTTCCCATATTGTAATGTTACTCTATGCTAACTATTTTTTCTCCTGTTTAAGAGTTGTTTTTGTAGAGTTGAAGTTTTTCTTCTAATGTCTAAAACAAGGGCCTTTGGGAAGAAGATATTTTAGATTTTCAGTGACAGCTGACAAATTGTGATTTACTGACACCTGTATAGATGTAAAGTTCAGTAGCAAGACATCCATAAGCAAGTATTATCCCAAGCAAGTCTGCAAAGAATAACTTCCAGCTGCTCTAAAAGGTGGGCAGAAAAGTTTCGTATGAATTAGAGCCCGCTGCGCTGCGGAGTCCTTTCTTTTTAATGATGGCTTTAAGTTTACACAGTACTCTTACCAGTTTATTCCAGAGTTCAGGAATTCTAACTAACAGTAAAAAACTAGGCTGGTTAAACATCTTTAGGAAAATGATAAAAAAAAAGTTTTCCACCATAAAAATCCTCAGAATTAATTGCAGAATTTGTGACCTCTTTGCAGGGGCAGGGAGATTTATCTGATTGATGTATCCAGCTAAAGCTCAACACATCCTGAATATATGGATTTATTTGTGTCCTAACACAGAATTGGGTGACCTCCTTTAAGCTGAGACTTGAAGCTGCTCTCCTGGCACCTGAGTTCACTACCACACTTTTAATGAGATTAGGACAGCAATCTCCAGTCTTACAGAAAATTTCAACCTGGGAAATGACTTTGGCATACCCACCTTCCCCCTGCTCCTTTGAAGAGAAACAGTATCTCTCACTTTCTTTTCTGAACTGTCCTGATATAAGCTGTTGCTATGCATTGATATAACACCTTTATTCCCTGATGCATCAACAGAAATTGAGGTCCTAGCAATAAAAAAAATGACTACTGGAAAGATAAAGTGCCCAAAAACACAGGCTGAGAGCCAGACCTGGAAGACTGAAGGTGCCTCTCTATCTCCCCAATGACTTGTGATTATGTGTAGTATGCTAAAATTGCTAAAAGATATTTGCTTAGATATAACAAGGAAATTCTCCAGGAACTTTGCTATATAAGCTACCACACCTGGTTATTTTCCTTTGTTTTGTTCTTTCTTCTGTAAATAAGAAACAGACAATTTTGAATAAGTATTTATATATGTCTGACAATAAGTTAATGGGGGAGGCTGTGTCTGTATTTTAGAGACATACAAACACTCCAGAGTTTTTGTGAAAAAGAACATATGTGACACCTGTGTCTTAATGTGTAGTACATTTCCCTTCTTGTGTGAACAGCAAGCTTCACCATATTTGCTTCGTTCTGAATGTCACTGTGTACCACTAACACTCCTTGGGTGTTGCTCTGCAGGGGTCATGAAATTAGACTGTAACTGAGCAGCTGCAAATCTATGGGAGGCTGTAGAAATACTATCTGAAAATGGATCAGAACAAACCAATGTGCAATTGTTTCCCTTGATTGGAAATTGCTTTGTATTGATTGGAGCAATAATCCATGCCATGACACATACCAAGGACATTGGAGCTGACACCAATCACTATTAAACTCCAGATTCCTGGTAAGATTATTTTGTATATCATGTGAGACTACAGAAAAATAGTATTAGTTCTCTTTGAGATTCGTAGATTTTAATTAGTTTAGTTTAGTTTAGTTTTTGTGAGACTATTTCAGGTAATTCTCTCTCCTCCTGAGGCGATAAACCTAAAATATGTAATCCTATGTATTTATGTACATACGTATATACACCACACACACATGCACTGCAGAGACTTGCAAAGAGGTGCAAGTGCTTGATTCAGATCCTTCCAGATAAAAAGCATGACAAAGAACTCCTGAATCCAGTTTCAGGTAGGCCAGTACAAACTAGAATTTGCATGAATGATCCTTTTCTACATTTTAAATGAGAAAAATACTTCTGTTGAAATTTTGCATAAGGTCAGAGGATTTTTTTTTAAAGAAGGAGAAGTAGTTTTATAAAAATTATTTTCTCCCCAATAAGAAAAATAGTTTCAGTTGAAAGTTTTCAACTGTCCATACACTTTAATGATGTTACACTGGATTTGCATGGATTTAAATGAAATCAGAAACTTGCCAAAATAACAGCTCGTAGACTTTGATTTCAGAGCTTGCTTTAAGGGTGTTGACAGTGGCATATAAGAAGGAAAACAATGACTGTTAAATTAAAGAAGCCATGATAACTGTTTTCATTTTTCCTGCAGTATTTTTAATGATCTGAAAGCACCTTATGCATATTTCTTGAGCCACAAAATACTGATGTGAAATAGAATAGTCGTAATCCCAACCTATAGAAGGAAGCACAGTTATTGCAACAAATAAACAGCAAATAAGTTTATATTGTTAGTGGCAAACCCAGCCTTGTGACGTGAAATATTGTTCCTAGAAAATTCTAGGTTAATCAATGCCAAACTTGCTCTGGTGTTTGGGAAACCAACATCTCAATTATTAAAGTATTTGCCAAGTATACCTCAACAGAAACTCAACATGGAGAGAAAAATATAGTCCTTGCATTAAAGTTTTCAGTCTCAGAATAGTTTACTTGTTGAATATCTTTTAATTTCTGAATTTAGCATGTTACCTAGAAATGCGATAATATGACAGTACAGATAGATGAACTGTATAAGGGCAAACTGCATTTGAATGCAATGAAAGACTACACCTCACCAAAAAGATCTGGAAGGTTTAGGACAAATTGTCTAAAATCATCTAACAATGGTAATATCTTATGAATTACCTGGGGAAAAAGGTACTTTTGCTTTGATAAAATGAGGGCAATCTGAATTTCAGGCTCCACTTCTTCCAGCTGCCTCAGGCTTTCATTGCAGGGCCTCTCGGTTGAAGGGAATGGTATTTTCCTAGGACCAGAATATTTGCTCCGAAAGTGTGTCTGCAGTGATGCAGAAGCAATCTAAGGCTCTACTTCCATGGCTCTGTCAATTAACTGTGAGAACAAACCATTACAAGAGAGAGTTGCTAAGGCTTGCTATTTCATTACTGCAGGCACCTACAATAATAGTAATGTAGGACAGGACACCTGGAATACACTGATCACTACAATACAGAGCCACTGTAACAAGAAAATAGCTTGAGTGAACAGGAACAAGTGAAAGGAAGGGCTTGATAAATCTATCAATCTTAGAAATAATAAAGCTAATTTATGAGAACTGCATTGTTTCCATTTTACTACAGCATGCAAAATTGCCACAGATAACAGCTTATTGCTTTGAAAGTTCTTCACATGTTATGCAAGTCCTAATTAGTGCTCCCTGAAGTAAAGGGTAAAGTTGAAATTCTTCCTTCAAATTTTTTTTATTACTATTTTATTTATAGAACTTGTGCTCAACAGAATGTTTTCTGATTAGTCTACAGCATTCTTGAGGAGGCCAGTGTTCCAAAGTATCTACATACACATATGGAGGGACAGTTTTACGGAGGGAAGGAAGGCAGGAAGGAAGGCAGGAAGGCAGGAAGGCAGGAAGGCAGGAAGGAAGGAAGGAAGGAAGGAAGGAAGGAAGGAAGGAAGGAAGGAAGGCAGGCAGGCAGGCAGGCAGGCAGGAAGGAAGGAAATAATGCCCTTTTACATAGGAAGACAAGTGGCAACAGCAATTATGTGACTTTTTATCCTCTTACTGCAGACAGGAAAGTGGCACCTATCTCTGGAGTCACAGATCATACTAGGTCATAATTTCACTTGTCTAAAACTCTGAAACCAAGATCAAGAGAAACCAGTGTTATTCAAACCTAACCAATAACAATGTCGAGAACAGTTTGCCAGGACTATGCTTCAAAACAAATTTTTCCAACATATTTCTGCCTACCATAGCTTCCTCTCTCTCATTTATCTGTTTAACATACTGTGCTAATTTCTTTCTCATCAGACGCCGAGAATCCTTTGCCATTCTTGTGGTATCTGTTTCCATGCAACTTAAATATTTTAGTAATGATAGTCTGTCCTTTTCTGCAGGCCTGTTCCTACCTTTGGTGCCTAGTTAGCAACATATTATCTGTTATCGGGCCATCCTCTTGTTTTAATTATGCTTTCAGGGAGGTTTTATTCCTCTGCCTGTGATGAACTTTGGTGTCCTAAATTTAATTTCATTTTATAACCCCTACAGTAGCAAGTTCCAAAGAGAAGATTTAACTAATAAAAAAGTGTTTGAACATTGGGAGCAACAAGAACTTGGCAGAAATATTCATGGAAGAAAGTAAATCAACATATTTTAAAACAAACAAATGCTATAAACCACAGACGTTAGTAAGTTTGTCAACAGTGGTGGCTTTCTAACGCAGAACGTTGCCAGCTTTTAGGAGAGGGATGAGGGGTGGAAAGGCAGAAGTAAAAGCAGTGTGGTTTCTTCTGTTTGTTCTCTCTAAGAACAAACAGAAGAAATCTGTTTGTTTTTAATCTAAGCCATCAGGTCATGTTACAGAGACCCTACTGAAGCCAGCCCTTCATGCAGGGGCAGGCATAGGCAAGCAGGGCTATTCTTTCTCTTTTGTTTGGGCTCTAAGATCTGGGGGTTGGAGCCCTCAGCTAGCCTGTAGAACCAAGTGGGCATGGAAAAGGGAATGTAGATTCGTCTCATTGTCGGTTGCAAGATTTGCCATCTGCAAACCAGGATAGAATATAATTTAGAAAGATGCAAAGCTGTTGCTTTTGAACGGTGCCTTCACAAGTCCCTTTGGACTGGGAAACTTAGTCAATAAATCTGAAGATAGAAATGAAAAATGGGAGTCCCTAATTCTATCATTCTTAGCTTTGCTGCTGTGCTTTAACAATGCAAAACACTTAGGAAATATGACTGCTTATTCAGCATGAAATTTATCCTGGTGTTCAGGGTTGTAGCGTTTTTTTCACAACAGTGAATTTTACTTAAATATTTCAGTTAGTGTTGTAACCTAAAAGGGCCCATTGAACTAAGGTAGTGCCACCTTTTTAGCATTCCCTTTTAGAAGCTGAATGTACTTTAAATCCAGCTTTTTATTTTCTCACAGAAACGAAATAGTGGCTATATCCTAAAATTTTAAAAAACTTAAAATTATTTCATAAATAAAGTCCTTATTTATTGTGTGTTAGTTATGCATATCAGATAGTACAACGAGGTAAACATTAATCTACGAAAAATCTGCATTCCTGTAATAAAAATATTTTTTAAGCTCAGGAAAAAATTCACAGCAGAAGAAAGCTGTTTGGTTTATCAAGTAACACTTCCAAATTTAAAAGCAAACCACTTTCTCTAGAAGCAAGGTGCATGACTGCCTTTGAGAGAAAGATCACCCTGCACTCACAGCATGATGTTCTTTTTTTGGTAATTCACTGTAAAAACAAATGCAGAAGTACCTGGTGGCATGAAATAAGGAGGCTGACTTTGGTAGGAGGGAATGGTGGTTGTTTACTCAGGATAGAAACACTTATAGGAGGTGCAAACCTCATCTAACAGTAGGAATACTTGTTACATTAACAAGATTTACTGACAGACTCCATCTGTGCCTTCCCACCAAACAAGGTCACTCAGTTAGATCCTGAGGAGCCTAATGAGCAAAGTGCCAAGTCTCTGGAGTGATAATGGAGGTTTGCTCTGACTCACGCCTCAGGCACTTGCAATATTTTTAGTACTGGAAAATAAAATAGACTAGAAGAAAGAAGGTCATAATTTTTACCAAAGCAATCCACCTTGAGAAATATTAGTGTGTGTGCCTGTGCATGAAATACCTGGCTATTTTTTTCTCTCTTTTCCTGGTGATTCACAGTTTACTTTTCTATTTTACTTCAGGGTGGCCCTTGAGGAACTTCAATGCCTTCATCTTGACCATTCATTTCACATTTGCATCTTGGTTACTGAAACTTCAGTGTGGTGGCAACATGCCCGTTCCTTTCAAAAGGTTGTAACATCAAAAGCATGTGTGGTGGTTTCATAGCTGAGGAAGAAGTCTTATTCTCGAACTTTTGCTGTTGATCCATTTTCTGTCTGCAGTTTCTGACATAGTCTGGTCAATTTGTAGCAAGTATTATGGTAAGTGCAAAGGGGAGAAGGACATAGATAAACTTAGAGAAGTGCAGGCTGCACAAAAAGCCTCTGCTAAGCATTCTCAAAATTTACAGCGGAACTATAGGTTATCTAAAATTATTAAGGTGCAAATTAGAAGAAAGAGGGAGAGCAATTTTCCTACACCCTGGAGCATGATTAAACTGTGGAACTCATTGCTGTCAGGTGTTATTGAAGCTCAGTTATAAATTGTTCATCTTTTAACCTAGTAGTGGAATGATCTGAATGTGACCTCTAGTTCGAGTTACTATAATTCTCTATGTGACTTATTTCTTACCCTCTTTCCAAAAGTGTTCTTTGGAGTCATCTGAAACAGAAGTCCAGGTTCTGTGAACCCCTGGTTTGATCTAGTATCTACTAATATTTATCCACTATTGTTACGAATATCTAATATAGTCAATGTTTATCATTCAAATGCCAATTCATGACGAACTGCCTGCAGAAAACTAACGTCCTATTTAACTGCTCAGTGAATAAAAGAATACTTGTCTAAATCTGTGAGACAGGATAAGGGGGACTGAAATTGCTTTATTTTATCTGCTGTAAAATAAAATATCATAGCAATCATTAGAAAAACAACATGGTGAAGCAGTGGAATAAAAAGATATATTTAGAAGTATCTTCAGTGAAGTTTCTGTCTCATTCTTTAATATGCTGGATTGTTTCTGGAATGAAAAAGTGTTTCTCATGATGAGGGATTTATTGATTGATGTATAGTATGAAAAAGATGTCAAGCAGATTTGGTGGAAATGACTCCACTGTTCAGAATGTATTCTGCTGCACCTTCTGATAGGTTTCTGTTCTGTCTCAGTGTAGACTAGCTCAAGTCCTAGCATATCACATACAGAATGCTTGTTTGTAGGATGAGTATTTAAATTTTCATTTCTGTGCCATCATATTTACTGTATACAACAGGACATTACAAAATTGTATACTTGGAGATCAGAATAGAGCATTAATTTAAAAGCTCTTGGGGAGAAGCTTTCAGGAAAATACACTTGTACAAATGAATATTTCAATATTCTGGAGGAAAATGTCTCTACAATCGTCAAGGGGCTTTGCACATTAAGACTAGCACTCCGTTGCCTTGTAAAATACAGTTGTAACAGATGTCTTTATATATTGATATCACATCACTGACTGTGGTAGAAGTAAAATCTATACAAGTGGAAATTACATGAGAATTTTAACTCTGAATTGAAGAAATCACAAAGATTAAAAATCACGTTTTTATTTACCATCTAATTTATAAGGTGTTATTGTTCAGGCTCTGCAAATATCCATCCATCAGCAGTCAGTGGAGACTGGGAATCCAGAACTTGGTGTTACGCCTAGACCTGTTTGGGATATTGGTCCAGCTCCACCTGTTGCCAGAGCACAGAACAAGTGTCCTGGATTGCCCAGGATTTCTCACATGGCAGCTGAAGACTGTTTTAAAACAGTTCCACAAACATGCATAATTTAATTCCACTCTTATTTAGAGAAATCCTTCTGTTTCAGTCATCATAAACAACCAGCAGTAGATCTTATAAAGAGCAACAGTGTATTTTGCAGTAGCTGAACCTATCTGGTCCTAGCGTAATTACTAGCTCTTTGACTTTCAAACCCTCACCTGATTTTTGATTAAATGACAGTTCCCTACTACATAGAATACTCTTATAATCAAGACCTTCTCACACCGCAAGGGTTTTTTAGTGATATTCGCAGTTTTTCTAAATTCTCCAGTTACAAGTGGTGGGTAATTAGTTCAGCAGTATCAGTTATATTGAGGTAGAAACTGGTATTTTTCTCCTTATGCACTGTTGTTTCCTGTCATCTGACTAATCAAGCTTACAAAATGAAAACTATGCTCATATATTCAAAAACATATCTAATAATTTAATAACACATCTAATAATCCTAAATTGTCTTCTTTATTAACCAACATAATTAAATGTTCTGAAAGATAAGGGCAAAATATCTCAAAATCTCAAAATTAAGCAGCAAGAATGTAATTAATCTGCATACTTTGCACAGAACAACACGTCACACTGTATATACACATAAGGAGAACTAAAGATTTAAATTTCAGCATCTCTCAACTCTTCACAATAAGGAGAAACCACTTGTTTAAAGAAATCTTTATTTCTCCATTCACTAATTAACTCAGGCACACTGCACAGTATCTCACAGCTGTTACTTAAAGCAGACTGTGCCCTGGCTGGCACACAGGTCATGAAGTACACTGAGGATTTTACCCTTAGGTCACTGCAGTCAGAATTTTTGAGAACCTGGAGCAATTTGTTTTCTCTCCAGTCACATTACATTTCTGTTAGTAACGATTTTTTTTTTTTCCCTTCTAACCTTCCCCACAGTCATACTTACCTCCAGACTGTGTGCATCTGTGCCTTTTCCCAGTAAGCCCTTCTGCCATTGTCCCTGAGCCTTCATGTGTGGCCTAAGTAAGCACTAATCCCCGGTTTAGGTCTTGCTCTATTGCAGAAATAAGACACAGCAATTGCACCTTGAGTGCAGCCTTCCAGGCACTTCTCATAGCTTTCTCAGCAAAACTTGCTGTCTTGTTTTAAAAGCGCCTGTTTCTTTTTCCTTACTTGAAACCAAATTTTTTTTTTTAAATATATGAATTTTGGCTTGTTCTAAATCATAATTTGTGTTGGATTTTCCTTTATTTCTCAGGTTTCTTTAGCTTTTATAGCTTTTGCATGGCAAAAAGGAATGGCCTCAGATGGCTGTTCTCATTCTCGATAGGAGAAAAGCATTCTGTAAAATGTGTCTCACGTCCTCCTATACCGTTCAGTTACTCATTACAATTAAGAGTGTGTATGCACGTGTTGCTATATAAAAAAGGAAGATTTTTTTTTTTTTGAAAGGAGAACCAATTAAAAAAAAAAGCACACAGAAAAAGAAATAGTTGATACAATATAATTTAACAACCTTGTCATAAACTGGAAGGAAAATTAGTGCCTGAAAAAAACAGTTCAAAACATGTTTTGCCATAGAACTCTACAACAGAAGAGTTGACTTGAAGAGATTATATGTATAATCAACAACAAATGTTTTGTATATGTCTTACAATACTAGCATGCAAAAACCACAAAGTTCAGTAGATGAAGCTTTTAGGAAGCACGTATGCAGATGTTGTTTTGAACAGTCTTACATAAATGAAAGAAAGCAGTGGTTACAATAAGCTTTAAGTACTTGCTGTGAATAAATTGCATTTAGAAAAACTTATAATTGGGTATCAATTCATATGACGTAACTATACAGAGAAGTAAACAATTCACTGGGATCTTTCCATGTAGCCTATCAATAAAAGATGTTGTAAGCTTAAGCAGCTTTAAATGCAACATTAATATGTGAAAGGAACAAAAATGAAACATTTTAAACTTCTTGCAGGGATAGCAATTTATTGGCTGTTTCCTCTCAGACTGTCACCGTACAGTGCCCAGGTAGGTATCATGTGCCGAGATCTCTCTGCCATGCTCACTGATAGCGTTTTGAGCAAGTTTTATCACATCCTGATCTTGATAAGTTTCAGATGGCCAAGGAATTGTAGAAAAGCATGTGTAAGATTGGCCAGGGAAAGACAGGGAACATTTTGGTACAGTAACACTAGTCATAGGGCAAATACTTCATTTTATGGGAGTTATGCTGATCCACCCCTGCTAAGGTCTTGAACAGTTGTTTAACATTTAATTACTTCCATATAGACCTTTCCTAGCAATTAGGGGAACACCTCACCTAAGGATCTGAGATTATATTTCCATGAAAGATACTGGAGCATTAAAAATCCCCACCTGTCTGTTTGTTGCATCTTAGTTTGAAAAGTCACTGTCATGAAGCAATACTCTTCTATTTGCCAGCTGAGGATCAGCCATTAGGATTTTACTAAATGACAGGGCCCCCATCTGCTGATTTTTGACTCATTTGTGCTTCCTGCCTCCCACCACAAACAAAGCACATACTGAAGCCTCTCTCAAGATTACCATGCTTGTATTGCTTTAAAAGGCACTGATTGACAATTCTCATGCCTCAAATAGTGTTCGATATCATGTCAGCATGCTGTTTGCATTCAAGGAAAAGCTAATAATTATAAGAATTACTCTTTCTGAGAGTGGATAATAGTACAATGTTTATGATCCATTTTTCTAATAACTACTTCTATGTAGAGGCATCTGCAGTGAAACTTATTTTAACTAGTTCTCTAAGGATTCCAGATGTCACTTGACAACTTGAACAAAAGTGCTGTCTTTTCCATCAGTCTTGGTGCCAAGCAATCATTTAACAGCTGCAAAACTGCTCAAGGTGCACAAGTGGCTTTAAGATATTTCTGCAGCCAACCTCTATCCTAGGCATTGTGGAAATAGTCCCTCTCCTACACTTTTGTGGGGAGAACTTTTGTGGAGCTTATCTACCTGAAGTAATATATAAAGAAATTACAGCCCTTCTAGAAGTAGTATTGATCAGGGATACAGCTATAGCTGAAAAAAAAACAAACCCAAACCTATTGTATCTAAAAGGCTGCCTGGATTTTTTTCTAGCTACAGTAGTTTACGTTATATAAGCTTTACTCACAAGAAAACCTCTGCTCTGTGCAGCCTGCCATAACACAGTATCAGGCCCAGTCTTCTTATTAACAGATGATAAATCAAAGAAATTGAGTGGGAATGTGTCAGAGAGAACTGAAAATATTTCACAGCTACTCCATTTCACTCAGTGGCACAGGATCTTTGGGATAGAATCCTGTACATTTCTGCTTCTGTTTTATATTTCTGAGCACATAGTTTTCAAGATAAAAGCTTTTCTCAGAGGAAAAGATTAATAAAGCACTAAGCTGTGTGACCTAACTGACAGCCTAAACTATGTGTCATAAAGTCTCAAACTGGTGGCTCCTCTGGCTTTCTGTCAGTGTCAAACAAGAAATTCCCAGAGCATCTCTTTTCACATTTTAACAGTGTGGAAAAGACCAAAAAACCTGGTTGTGTTGTCTGATGGTGACAGCAAATAGAGCTACAAGGCCTCATACTAGCTGAGGATCTAGCCCTTTGTGGGCAGGGTAAGCAAGAGGTAGCAGCAAATATTTGCACTCAGGAAGAAGTTTCCAAGGTCTTGAGAATGTTTGGATGTCTTTTGTTTTGTACTGTGGATTTTCTAAGCTGCCAAGAAGTGAAAACAATACATATTCATTTAGGGTATAAGAAGATAAACAAAAATGACACAAATGTCGTTTCAAGACTGTAGCTGGCTCACGAGTTTGGAGATACCTGCATGCAAATCAGTCGCTCAAGCAGTGTGGCAGAGCCATGTCAAAGCTGCCTGAGCATTGCAGCGAGAAGGGCCTTCAACACACCGGCAGCCAGCAAGTTGCTGCTACCTTCTGTGTAGAAATGCTCTCGTTGTTCAGCTTCTACATGTTGATGCTCAAGCCAGAAACAGTCACACCTGAGAAATCTCTTGAATTATGGACTATGAGACTATGACTTTGCTCCTATTAAACATGAAGTGGCCCACATTTTTGGTATGGCATTAAGGCTTCTAGGCTAAAATCTGTGAACTGGCAGCTTGATACATTTTGAATGACTGTCTGACAGCAGCTCCAATATGTCCCAACCTACAGCAGGTGTAAATCTTATCTAGAAATCCCACTATGCAATGACTGTTTGCAACCTCAAGCCCAAAGACTATATTTTCTGTTTTGATTCTGAGACATAAAGACAGCTTGGACGGATGGAGGGAGGAACGTCAGCAATCAAAATTATTTTCATTTTAGTGTGACTATCAAATGAGCATCGATCCACTCCTGACAAAAACTGTTTAAGGGTACAGAAAGAAGAATGAGAAGATTGCACGGTTGTTGAACTAGCTGCTTGGCATCTATTTTGTACAACAGAAACCCTAAAAGTTCTTCAAAACCACATCTTTTCAAAGCTAACAGTGATGACAGATAAAAAAAATTTCTTCTTCATTGGATGGGTCTTTTCAGAAAAAGTTAATGCAGCTCTGAAGGGACAAAGCTCAAATTTCAAAAGTTTGTTAGGTGTCTGAAATCTTATTTCAGTTCTAGAAGAGACCTAAGTTTGAAAATCAAATTTCCCTTACGATTTAGTTCTCTTTCTTTCCACAGCAATTAAAATAATTGCACTCTGTCAAGTTATGTCTTTTACCCTGATTAAAGATACAGCTGTATTGAGTAAACACACCGACTAGTCTGTTGATAGGTGAAAGAAGGTTGCACAGAGTGTCTGAAATCACTGATAGCTTCACATTATGCCATACATAGGGAAAAATTCATCCAGTATACGTTTTTATACTCATAGAAAATAAATGCTCTATTAAACAGTGATTTGTTCTGTATATCACGTTATTAAACCCAGATAGTTTTAGCTATAAATCAAAGATAATGATTTGGATCCTGCCTCAAAGTTAATTATTGGTGCTTTCTCTTGTACCTGGTTGTATTTGAAGCAAGTGTCTAAAATCACAGGGACTAAAATTAGGTGAACAAAAATCTTTGATCATTAAAAGTATATACAGTTACACTTAGATTATTAGTGCAGACAAATCGGTTGTTTACAACATAATTATTATATAACTATGAAAAGAAATCTGGCCTGCATCAGTATTCTACTCTTGAAAACTATAGCACATAATTTTTATGGTGCTCTTAAAACAGGTCTAATGCAAAGTTAATAACACACAAAGAAACCTTGTCTATGGGTGAAAAAGCCATCTGTCACAAAGAGGACTAGAAATGGTGTTGCACCAGAAACTGTTGAGAGACTAACAGTTAACAAATAATGTGAGTAGTGAAACATTGCAAAATTGCACAGTATTACAATGCACCAATGTAGCTACAACGAAATGCTTGGATTTATCCTGACTTTTGTCAGCTCCTCGTGGCGCTGCTTAGCACCTGCAGAAATTTAGGAAGGTTCTCCAAACCAACGCTTTCACTTCCATGACACACTGCGTCTCAAACTGTAAAGGGTAGGCAGTATTAGCAATTGCAGAATAACAACTCAGATTTTAAAAAAATCATTTTTTTTAGGTTTTAAAGACAAAAATAAGCGCCAAAAGGCTCTCACATGAGAAAGTACTCATATACCATATAGTATGCTGAGTAAGATGTGGTTAAATGTCAGGCTTTTCAGCTAAGCAATACAAAAATTATAATATCAATAATTTGCAGTGGATGATTGGAAGGTTGACACCATACAGTAGTTCAAACATAGATGCATAAAATATTAATTAAAATGCATTAATTTATTGCAGTAGCCTAGTATCTTTTTAAATTGCCTTTAGTAACCTCCAGGACTGTAAGAGCCAACTGTCATGCCTTTGCTCAGACCACATTTATGTTAAGTCTTGTAGTTGGAGAAAATACCTCTGCATCTTAGACCGTATACAGCAGATCTAGTGCCATTTATTGAGCATCTGCTCCTTTGTTTTCTTAGGAACTCATAAATTTAACACCAGCAGCTTTTGCAAATTTAAAAAAGAAAAAAAATCTTGATAGTTTAGTTTAACGCATCTTTGAATCTTGTCTATGCTAGGAAGTGCTGATAATATATAATATAGGATAATATAGGATATATAATACTTGTGCTTTTCTGAGTCGGGCTGGTAAAGCCGACTGTGTGAGTGATCTACTTGCTGTAAGGCCCAGGACCTTGTCTACTCAGTATTTATTTACATGCTTATTTCTTTCTTGTCATGAAGCAAAGCATTCTTCTTTTCTGGAAGGGGCAAGCTGAGGTGGAATTGACTGGGTAACAGAGATCACCAAACCTTTCACTTTTCTCAAATTCATTTTCTTTACCCCAGAAAGAATAATAGTTCCAGATGTGTAAACAAAGTAAAGTTTTCTATGGCATCTGTAAATGTAGCATTATGCACCAACCTTTCTTTTCTTATTTAAAATGTTTAACTTCAGTTTATGGGTACGGCCTTTTATGTGATTCTTGGATTTGACCACTTACATTTTAGGTCATTTACTGTCAATATAATCCTTAATACCAGTAGCTCAAGTTGTGCTGTAAAATGTCAACCCTCATAATCGCCAGGAATTGCAGCCACTGGAAACAGGGGTCCTAGAAGGAAATCATAAAACATGACTGTACAGCGAGAAAACAGAAAATGGTGACAAAATTTAAAAAAAAAAAAAAAAGGCCAAGTAACACTCAGTAGCAATAATTAATTTTTTTATTAAGAATATGAAAAATAATTTTTTAGGAAGAGCAGATAACATTTCATTCAGGCATGAAATCACTGCCCACCAAACAATTTAGTTGAATTTGACCAAGAGCTTCCTTTTAGCCACAGCTGATTGGAAAATGCATGAGCTTATTTCCCAGTCTCTCTTCAGAGACAAGCTGAGACCCACAAGCCGTCATCCCAAACAGTCAGCTTCCTCTGACAGAAGACCTCCCGGTATCCCTTTCTTCTGCCTGGCTCGTTGGCTAGGATTCATCACTCTACCAGTGGCTCTGGCTGCAGAAATAGAGAAGGATGAGAAGAAAATGCAAATCCTGTAAGACAATGGAGCCATGTTTAGAAGTACAGTTCTTGTGACTTAGAACAAACATCCAAACTTCCCTGAACTGATTGGCTGTTTTTACGAAAAGTGATAATTTTCTGAAAGATACAATCTCTTGCAAAAAAAAAAAAATGTATCCAGAAAAATACATTCAACAAAACCAGAATTTTAATTTTAGATAGCTCTTATAAATGTATGGCTGTCTGTACTATATAAAAATATCCCATTAAGTAACTGGGGAAAGATTTTTCTCTGTTGTAAACACATATGCATCTCATTGTAATTCTATAGATTAAAAAAAAAAAAAAAAACCAAGACAGAAAGAGGAAATATTATAGCTTTTCTGTTACCTATGTGAAAACCGAAATGCCAGAACTAGCAGCCAGGTCTTCCATACACGTGTCTCCTGATCTTGTAGCACAAAGACCAAATGTTTACAAAAAACTTCATTAACCTTGCTAAAATCACTTTTCCATAACTTTTATAAGGCCACACCTGTAATTATAAATTCAAAAAAACTACTTAGGGAAAAAAAAAATCCTGACTAGTGCTGCAAGTAGCCAAAGAAAGAAACACAAATGTTAGGATACAGCAAACAAGGAACAACATAGAAAATGTCTGTGATGAAAATAACCATAATAAAGAGCTTTTCTTAGGATGACACGCTCGTTTCTGATCTACCTGTTTCAAAGACAGAACAGAGGTAGTGTGATTAAGAAACTGGTGTTAAAAATACTAGTGTCATGATGAGTTTGGGGCTCTTTCAAGCATACCAAAGAAGGTAAAAGCTGAGATGAATTGCATGTTGTAGAGCTATGGTTCTATATAAATTTTCCTACAACAGAAGAAGGATATTCAAAAGCATTAAAAAGCAACAGATTTAGAATGTATTAAGACATTTTTACAAAGCATATAATTAACCTGTGGGACTTGTTGCCATAGGGTAGCTCTGAGGCCAAGAATGTAGTGGGATTTAGAAACAGTGGACATTTTTATGTATAATCAGAAGTTATCACGTTATATTAGAGAGAATAAAGCGCTTTTATAGAGGACATAAAGTCCAATACTTCAGGCCGTAAGGCAACCACTAACTCATGGGGTTTAGCAGGAAATGTTTTCAGACGGCAGATTATTCTGTAGCAGCCACTCCAGGGTTCCTTGGAGCTACTGTCGTGCTTTGGCTACAGGCAAGGGAAGTCAGTCATGGCATCACAGTTCTGCATGTTTCATCTGTGCTTCTACCCTTGCTCTTATTTTTATTATTTATTTCTTTATAACAACATTTTGCTAAGAACACAGATTTATTACAGATAAAGCCTATCTGGCAATCTTGGGTATCTTTCTGCTCAGTAAAGGGAAACAACTGTGATTTCCTATGTAACACATCTGCTGCATATTCCTCTTCTCGAAGCAAACAAATTGTTATTGCAAGGCAGATGTTGCAGTGTTTGTTCCACTCTTCACTGAAGGAGCTGGCATATTTCCTTTTAGGGAAATACTTTAAAATCACCTCATTCTTCTATTAATTCAACATAACTGATTGTAAGAGCCGTTAGTAAAATTAATATTTCAGAGCAGCACTGTGAGGGATATTTTTAACATGCAGCACCACAGCCCCTGTCTCTTGTCACTTGTGTCATCCTGTCATCATGCACGCCTTCAGACGTAGGCAGGCTGATACTAATGAGCTCACCACTCCATGTTCCTCTGTCATGAAATTCAGTACTAATGAGAAAAATTCCCGGACTGCACTCACACTCTAAATCAATTTGGCAAGATTGATCAAAATATTCATTAAAACAGTTTGTTCTTCAACTCATCCTGAACCCTGCAGGCATATCTGTCTTGATTCTATATGGTTTTGTGTGTAAGTCTGTGTGCACATATGTGAGTGAGTGAAAATAAAAAAAAAAAAATCAGTTGTTTTTCCTCCTCGTGTTTTCCTCCTCTTTTTCAGAAGAAAAAAAGCCAAAGCTGAATTCTCATTACTCTTTTCTCCTTGGGAAGTGCCTAGGAGTATAGAAATGCTAAGAAAAATATTCTGCACCTCTCTTCTCATGTGCCTTTCAGCAGAAGGCCTGAGAACGACCAATATGAAGCAGCAAATTACCATCAAAAGACCAACAAGCAAAAGAGCAAAGAGGAATCTGTCAGAGAAAGAAAGATATGGCTGGCCATACAGCCCTGGGAATTTAATATATCTTTTGTCTGTCATCTGCATGCTAAATTTCCTTGAACAGAATTTCCTCTTGCTATGTCAACCTTGATAAGTATAGGTTAGCTCACACTGTCTACTTTTTCACATGTATTTCAAGATAAAACATAGTCCAGCGAGCCAAGGATGGCATTAGCTGACTAATGCTCAACAAGCTGGACTCTGTGCTCAGAAGGGTCTGGACACAAAATCAGAGCAGCACAAATTGCAGTGAGGGATGAGCAGGGGATAGATTTACAAATCTCAGCCATGATGTTATCTACCCTCCAAAAAGACAAGAATAATTCATGTTGATATCAGTTTAAAAGCCAGACGCCCTGGCTAGTCACATATTATGTACTTTCGGTTCATTTCTGCAATAGACAACATTGTTGTTATCATCTGACTTCACCATTCATTGCTTGGAAACTAGAAGCTTTTTCCAAACGGCTAAGAGGACAACTCAGGCAAACTTAAGCCAGACATGGTTTTAGAACACTTCATGTGTTATTGTTCACAACATTGCAAACCCACTTTAATTTACCATGTTAAATACATAAACTGCATTCCTAACAGCCTATTTCTTAGATATGGTATGTGCTACAAAATGAGATAATGCTATTCCAGGAAGTTTTCAGTGGGGTTGTCATTCAGAAACTCAAGAGTAAACTCCACAGTGTCCAGCAGTGTTGTAACAGCAGGCTGTTGAGAAGTAACTGTCATATATACAAGCCCTTAGAAATGAAGCACAATTTAAATGCAGTGATGCAAACCTCCATCTCAAGAGTAGCCCAAGCTCTGCCAATGTAGAAAACTGGTTTTTTCCTTACAACACAAAATAACACTGCTATAAAGCAAAAAAATCCCAGTCATGTTGTCCGGACAGGTTCTCTGGAGATGAGATAAAGTGTTATTAACCAAACGCTCATTTACAGACATATCATCTGCTATAGAAAACAAGGATCTGCTTTTACCGCTTTCCTCTCACCGTGCATATTACTGGTTTTAATATGCTTCCTGCTTGCCCACTTTTATCTGGCTGATGAGGTTTATTTCTCTTGGCAGAAGCTGTTCCCAGGCATCTATTTCCACAAATAGAGGGAAAAGCAGATAATGGAACTGTTTGACTCTGCTCAGTGAGTAGACGCTACTGAGGGCCATAGAAATTCTCATGAAAAGAGAAGATTTAGGTAATTCAGATGTTAACATGCTTTTAAATTTTTTCCGTATCTATGCAAGACAATGGCTTTCAGGAGTGAGTTAAAATTTCATTTATTCAAATATTCAAAATGTTTCTGCTAAAACCTTCAGTCAAAAGTAAAAAAATAAATTCGAAACATAGTGTTGCCTGATAGCTGGTGTGTGTCTCAGGTAGGTTATGTGAAGATGTTCTTTTCTACACTGGATAAATTATTGCATAAAGAACTGAGAAAGTTAAATATACAGTAACTCCTTTCTCTTGTTTGATCTTAATAGGCTGACTCATTAATTTTAAAATCATGTTGGAAAAAAATTAGTGAAAGTTGTTTATTCAGAAGAGACCTTTGATTTGCAAGACACTTCTGAAACCCTCCATACTCCTGTTGTAGCTTGTTTTAAATTAGTGTTCCTTTTTCTGTAGATTTGCAGCATCTCAGACATTTTCAGCATCAGTTGGTTATTCCTTTGCTTAGTGCAGGTTTTTATTTACAACTTTTTTCCTTAGCATCTTGGGCAGTAGGTGCAGGAGGGGGTACCAAAATTTGGTACAGTGACAGAAAATGCCGTGGTATTCCTTGCGATAGGTATGGAGACACTTTGCAATGTTCTGTCTCATTTTTCCCCTCTCACCTCCCACCAGTGCCGGACTGTTCTAGAGAGCTGCTGCTGCAGCCCATGTTTGAAGGAAAATGCCTTCCGCCTACCCGAAGAAAGAAAAAAAAAAAAGGCATTGCATCATGTGGTGCATTTTCAGCTGCCTTCATCTGAAACTCGGTATATAAACTGAAATAAGGCAGTTACTCTTTTTGGAGCCTCAACCCCACACACAGATATTTCTGTTCAGGTACAACAGAGAAGACGGGTCAGGTCTAAGTCTGCTGTTTTTATTGGGGTTTTTCTAGATTTCTGTCTTCATCTGAAGTTTGGATTCAGCTGTGGCTTTTGTATGACAGGAGTTACTTTATAACTTCTCGGTCAACAAAAAAAATGGATGAGTTGCCACTGGATAAAAATTTGGTTTGACATGGTAGCCAGGGCTGATTTTTAAGTTGCAAGACTGTCTGACTGCCAGATGCCAGAATAAGTGGTCCAGCTGCCACCTCTTCAGCCACCTCTTTCTCTTGTGCCAGTGCCAGGGTTTTTCTGAGGCTGTGTGAGACAGATCTGCAAGTTTTCTTCTCCTGAAATCTCGTGGTAGGGTCAGGAGAAGTGCAGTGCAAAGGAAGGGACAAGAACTCATGTGTAGAGATAAGAAGAGTTAAATTACCTTTCAGGTTGCAGCAAGTTGCACTTGAGTGTTATTTCTGTAAAACCGTCCTCTGGCTCCCCATTTGTTTGAAACTGAAAACCCTTCTGTCACTCAGATATCTCAGAACTTTAGTTCATTTATATTTTTGAAATCCTTTGAATTTATATTAGGACATTGCTGTCATCAGTACAGATGATGTATTTACCAAACTAAACCCATATTAGAAACAAGACAGTAGATTAAGATTTTGCATCCTTTTCTTATTCGCTCTTTGAGAAATACCGCTGGTCCAGTTTTTCAATGAATATCTAACATACCAAAGGAAAGCATAGTTGTTATTCAAATATAAGACTCTGATTGCGTTTGATTAAAGTATTTTTCAGCAAAGTATGCGCTCCTTGTCCAAAGAAAGCCAAACCACAAAATGAAAATAACAAAAACCAGTCATGTTAGTTTGGAAAAGGCTAAAATTTCATCAGACCAAGCCCAGTAAATGATATCCTGGTCATTTCTTACATTTCTTCCTTTCTTCTGATCAATAACGTGTACTGCTCTGCCCTGATGTTAAGGAATGTTTATGAGACTGGGAACTGTTAGGGAATGCTTTGTCTTTTATCTGTGTGAGAAAGATATTCAAGGAACTCAGTATATGTAAAACCACCATTGCACTGGTCAAATAATTATAGTCGTACCTCTGAAAAATTCATTCTAGGACCTTAAACTGTCCGTATGCCCCGGAAAGAGGTGACACATTTTCTAAAAGGATGAGGCACGGGGTCTCACCTGCTTTCTGAAGCACCTCTCCATGCTCAGCGTGGTATGGAGCTGTTCAGGGCTTGCAGAAGGTTTTGAGGGAAGCAGAGTTTCTAGATTAGGTATGCACCTCTGAGCTAGACAGTGATTCTCTTCTCTGAACACCCATCTTATGCAAACTAACAAGAGGACACAGTGGAAAACAATGGAAAACAATGTTTTCCACTGCTCTTTTTTTCCCAGAGTCTGTTCCATAGTTTGTTACATCTACTACATATTTGGAATATTTCAAGATAAAGATGCTATGTAGTCTGAGACATTGCTATGCTTAACAGCTGTCATGGAGTTATAATTGTGCTTATAATTGTGCAATGTATTAATGTACAGTCATAACAATTATTATTAACAACTCTAGCTCATTGAGAATTTTTGTTATTGGTCTTATTTCAAGCAGTATTTCCCTTTCCAGCAGCTTTTCAATACAGTAGACTTGATAAATTCTTCTCTCAATATCTAGTTTCAACTACCATAGGCAAACTCATTTGTTAATTAAATCTAACACTTTCAATTGGATGCTTTTTTGATATGAACATACAACAGAGGTAGGAGAGAGTATTGGGTTTGAATGACAATGATAAATAATATTAATATTTACAAGTTATTGGAAACTGGATCTGATCCAATGAGCTACAGAGTCTTAAAATCTGAATTAAAGGTTAATGAAAGAAAATATTGAAAAATTTACTCAAGGAACAAGAAGTGAGGAAACAGGGTATTCTAACTCATCCACAGTACTGCCACTCACAAGTACAGAAATTGCATGAATCAGGCTTCCATGAGACTGATCTATGCAGTGTGTATAGTTTTGAATTCACCTTTTGACTTTCAGACCTCCTACACTGCAGGTATGGCCCCATATTCAATTTTCCTTTAGCAAAGATATTCTTCTGTAAAAGGCAAAGATGAGTTTGTAATATATTCATGTATCCCTAGGAGTTCAGTTAGAAAATACTACTGAGACTCATAGGAAAGTCTGGCAACATTATGATCTGATCTACAAAACAAAATATTCAGGAAGTTATTGATTCTATTCCTTTTGAACTCTTAAAATTTGGGTAAATTTTGCAGCATAAAACAGTGAAATGATATAATTGGTTTGAAGTCAGAGTCTGCATCTTCATTACATTCCTAATACATGACACTTATTATGTATTAATAACACCTTATTATCTCTTGTCATGTACAATAAATATAGCATCTGAATTTTAACTTAGTGTTTTATGACAGCTCATAAGCTTTGAAAACAGAAGCTCTGATTTCTTGCACAGCTCAGATATTCTTTCAGGGTTAGATACTGCTCTTACAGAGTAATAAATTTATAGACATCAGTGTATGTAAGCTTGCACTCATGTAGCAATACCAGTTTATCATTAAATACTTTATAATTAAAACTGAATTTAGGATAAAGTTTATGTTTGTGTAAATATTAGAGGAATATACATTTACTGCTTGGTTCGTATTGAAACTTCAGTTTTAGTGATGCTGCTGTATTTGAAATAAATCAAGAATAATCCCATTTGAATCTGCAGAAATATCACCAGTGCAGAAGTAAAACACTTGGGAAGTTCATCCTTATGACTACATTTTTCCCTCTGGCCTTTCTATCATGACTAATCAGATGCAGAAAGTGTTTCATTATCAATTCGGTACTGTATATGAGTATGTACACAGCAAAATTACACAGTAAAATTTACAAAGTGTCACTGCTTCTTGCCTTGCACACTTTTCAAGAGGCTCAGGACCTTCATATTTATAGCGCATTGTCAGCTGTGATGATATCTACCTTGCAGTCACATGTAGGTCAAGATTCTTTTTTAAAAAAGAGTAATGATTATAAGTGCTTCTCTGTATGCTTAATTTAATAATCTTTCATACAGCCCTGTTTCTCAAGAGTTAAACATTAACCTTCTGATGGAAAGACCTCTTTAAAGCTTTTTGAAATCACAAAATATACTTTACCAATCACTTTGGAAGACCTTGTTTTATCCCGTAATTGCAGAAGGAGTAATAGATATAATCATTACAGTGATGCCATCGATACTAATATCAGTAAACATTAAATTATTAATTTACATATACATGAGAGTCAAAGGTCGGGGGAAATTTATGCTGAAAACATAGATATGTGATTAGAAATTGTTCTATTTAGGGGAGTGCTTCAAAACACTTTCACCAGCTGCTTCTTAAAAGCTAGTAGTCTCCCCGGTTTATTGGGAATGTACCTGTGAGTCAAATCTTCTGATTCCTTGTAGGCAAGTGGTAGATTTTTTTTCAGAAACACATGCTTCGAAGCTCACTAACAAAAATATGGTATCCAGCACTAATAAGAGCAACTAGCTTAGGCAAAGTTAATCTCATGGATAGAACTACTAGCAAACAAAAAGTAACTCACTCACCATGAGCTCCTTTTCTTTCTCTTAAAAGGAAGTCACTGGGGTTCATAAAAGATGTATCTTCCACTTTTATTAGAAAACTGTTCTTATCTGAGGAATGGTCCAGTGGAAATTCAACTAAGGATAGAATTACTTAATTACTTGAGAACTTGGATATGAAGGTATGAGTATAATTAACCAAATTATTCAATATTATGCGTTTCATAGGCAAAGAGCTCGACCTAAGGCAGTCCTTGTCAAATATGGCATAGTTAGTTGTTATTAAGTGTTATTACCCTTTAAAACTCGCGGTTGTATTGGAGAGTTATTTATTAATGTATCTTGGAGGATATTGTCCCAGAGGCCATTTTGAGCATGATAAACAATTTATTATAAGATTCTTGCCAGGTCTACTTATTTTAATGTGTGATATTATAGTGAGAAGGAAGGTGTGAACTGCTGCCAGAGGCCAAGATTGTCTTCAGATTATCTCAGTAGCGTTCACTACCTGTCCATAACACCAAACCTCTGTAATGATAATTCTTCAGAGAAGGCATACCTCACAGATCCTCTCTTTAAAACCATGACTCACCTGAGACAAAAACTTTCTTTCTTTCAAAACAAGTGGCCTGAAAATTGCATGTCATACACTTTTGGGAATAGCCTCTGTTTCTAATAAATTCTGAACGTCTCTGAGCCTTGCTGGTCAGACAGGAGTCAGAAATATCATGGCATAAACTGCCTATCAAGTGATTTTCCTTGCTGGGACAAACTGAACGGATTGTGGAAATTCTGATTTTTTCCTGCTGAATTTGGTAGATTTTTTAAATTGTTGTGCATGATGTTTCTGTTTAAGAGTTGATTGGATGAAGATGACTGTCTTGAATTTCTTGAACTTATTTATGAGAAGTGAAACTGACTTTCAGCCTCATGGTGAAAAGCTGTGTGATCTTTAATCTTAACAAAAGTAAGACAAAAAGTGCAAAACATTTGTTTCCTTCATTAGGGTCAATAAAAATGTTGCAATAACATGATATCAGACCCTGACACAAAAAAAGAAATCAACACAATATTGATATTATTGAAAACTCTGGAGTCTTTCAGCTTAAAATCACTAAAAGGGGTTCCATTTATTCCAGAGAAAACATACACTTATTAAAAAATGGAAAAGAATCTAATAACGACCAAATTCCAAAGGGTGGTTATATTAAAATACCTTATATAGTTGTATTTTTTTCTTTCACCTCTCTGTCCCACTCTGGTAGGGGCAATGATAAAAGATTAAACTGCAAAGTGGAGATCACCCATTATATGTATGTCTGGAAAGTGACAACTTCATATTTTGCATAGATAGATGACAAAGCCATAATTACCACCTAGGTGGTGTACACGGATGGTATATTTAACACAAACTCCACCTGTAACACTGAACACCTGATTTTAGCTGGCCGGTTTGTGTTTAGCAATTTGCTTCCCAGTTAGAGGCGGACACAATAGGTCAGCTGGAATTCAGAGAAGTTTATACAGTGGGTAAAAGTTCTAGTTGAACACATTATCATGTTATGCTGCTGTGGTCTACACATATTTGGATGGCCGGTTATCTAATGAGAAGTGAACAGCTCACTTGTCCCAAAAGATATATGGCATTCCTGTCCATTACGGACAATCAATTTTATACACAATTTATACGCAATTACACATCCATTCAAATCCACAGAGATTTGCTTCAGCTGTAAAGTATTGTCCACCAGAAATATTTTTCAACAAAACCCTACGGTGAAGTATGTTCGTAGACTGCAAAGAACCACCACGTGAGTACCGCCAGCAGCTGTCAGTGCTGCATAGACTGTTTACAGGGCATACAGACATCAGATGAGTGGAGTGGTAGTACAGTAGTGGTAAAAATAAATTTTAAACTCAGCAACACATTTCTCTCTTAACTGTTTCTACCTTGTTGTTACTCTGCCCACTGTGAAAAAGCTATGTATTTTTCTTTGTGAAAATCTAACCCCATTTTGAGATATGAAACAGAAATGTAACAGAAAATTCAGAACTCTACAACAGCAGGTACTTTTTTTTTGTGTTAATAATAAATTTTCTAACATCTCTGGAAGCCCCCAGCTACAGGAAAGGTAAACTATTGTGATTAGCTTGTAATTAATACGTTAAATCTGTGCAACTTAATTACATGCTCCTGTTGTCCTGGAGCATCCTTTTCAGCTTGTTTTAGAACTCAGTTAATGACAATAGCATTTGAATACCCTTGTTATTGGAGATTTATCATATTTACCAAGACTTTTACAGTAGGCTCATACTTCATGCAAAGTTCAGGTGAACCCCTATCCTATTTGAGGAGCAAGCTAATGATCCAAATGTTGAATCACAGCTGTAGCTTTTTATCTTAGTTATTTGCATTCATGCTATTAAACACTTTAAATATTTGTGCTATCTATCTCTTAAACTAACAAAAAATCCCCCCAATCAAACCTGGGTGGCTTTTTTTTTTTTTTTTGGTAGAAAACTGGTGAACATTCCAGTAAAATAAAGTGGTCAGGACCCTAATAAAGCATTCATACACCCTTCTAAGGCGATTCTACATCCTTCCATACATGTTTTCAATTTTTTTTTGGTTTGCTTTGTTTTTTTATTGTGGGATTGATTAGTGTGGAAATTAAAACCTACTCAACATTACAATTACATTTCCCTGAGAAATAATCTAAGCAGACTTAACTGTGATTTATCATTGACTCATGTTCTTATGTTTCCACCAGTAAGTATATAACATTACATAATTTCTCATAAATTGGTTAGCACCACGTATCTTTATAGGCAGAAGAGACCTTTTTGTTTGTCCAATTCCCTCATATATCACGTCAGTTAAACAAAATTCTGTATGCATTTAGCAGAATTTAAAAAAATTATTTTATGCAAACTAGTTTTTCTTCTTTTTTTTTTGGCATTATCAGACATTCATTTAAAAGCAGCCTGCTATGAAAACAAGATCTTTGTAGGCTGATGTATTCAAAATTAAGTTTTGAGAGCCCTATTATAATATGACTATTCATTGAACAGGACTCTGATAAATGTCCACTTTGATCTGCAAGGCTGGTGTGATACTTCTAATAGAAATGTGAATCCATTGGAAGGAGCCTGATTGAACCAGATATACCAGAAGGAAATTAAGATGAAAGAGATGTGGTTTAATCAGGCTGCAATTGTACTAATTTAACTCATTTGGGAAGTGTAGGGCACAGAACTCGGACAGCACAGATCATGATTATTTCTTTAATCATTTCCACCTGGTAGGAGGTAAGGACTATCCACCCTCTGCAGCTGGTCCTGTGCCTGTTTGCAGAAGAGAAATTTAGGCTGTAGCAGAAGTAGATGGTCATCTTCTTAAATGCGTGGGCTGCCAAAGGGTATGACTGCCTCTGGACAAGGCATATGTCATTTCAGTGCAGAAAGCGTACTGGAGAGAGCAAAATATGAAAGCATATAGGAGTATAAAACGTGAAGTTCCTAAGCCATGATGCTAAATCCACAACATGGAAAAGGGATTATCTCCTTGCTATTGCAGCTCAGCTATCTAGCCTCTTGAAGGTCTGCCTCCCCCCAAGGCTAATTTCAAGCATGAATTATCAGGGACCCAAAACCCAAGGGGTGAAGAACTCCACTAAATACCTGACATCTGCCACCAGCAGCAGCACAAACCAACTCCATTCCACTAACTTTCTAAAATGCCATGGTTAAAAAAATAAAAACCCCTTGCCCATGTCAGTGCTATTTTAAAAGATTTCTGATCTTTTATACGATAACTCTTGCACAAAAACTGATGCTTTATTAATTCTGGGACTAGGATGTTAAATTTTGCTATTCTGAGTGTGAGGGGAATCACACTTCAGGACTCATGATTCATTATACTTAATACAGCTTATATAAGCAAACTGTATGAGTCAGTGATTTACACATGATTCTTCTCTCTGTGCTTTAAAGTATGTCTCTCTTAATAAATGTGCTTTACATGTTCTCTATTTCTTCTGGTACATTAGAAGTTCCCCATTTGTTCCTGCCTCTGAGTGACACTGTATCATAACAACCCCACAAAAAACCATATCAGCACAACTGAGGGAAAAACGAACAGTGATATGGGCCAAAACAGGGTTAGGACTCAGGTGCCAGCTTTGTTGTAGAAAAAATATGTGTCATTGCAACCCCAGGCTCCAATTTTTCCACTCTACAGAGCACCCACTAACATATTTTCCACACCAGTCCCATTGAACCTCACCCCACTAGTTTTGCACTGATGGGAAGTGCACTGTATGCATCAGTCTTGCATTTTTTACTTTTTCATGTGTGACATGGAAGAATTAATTGTCCTACTCATGTTCTTCCTTATCCACATCACAGTAGGATTGTTATTTATAAACTTTTTCCTTCTGTGGAAAAGGAAATATGTGTATACAGAAAGCAAAATGTTATAAATACAACATTATTGTTCTTGGAACGGGGGGGGGTGGGGGCGGGGGGGGTGGGGGGGGTGGGACGGGGGGGTCACAATGTACCAAAACCTACTTCCCATAAATCTGTCAGTTTTCTGGAATGAATTCAGGGACATGCTGAAGCCAGTAACAAAATTCTCATGATACTTTGGAATGCATAGTAATAGAAAATTAACATACCTCTGTTAAATTGTTTCATTTCATTTGACAATTATCTCATTTCAAATGACAAAACTATGCATTATGAAAGTAGGTATCTGTATTGGGTTTGTGTGGCAAGGTTTTGGTAGCAGAGGGGCTACAGGGGTGGCTTCTGTGAGAAGCTGCTAGAAGCCTCCCCCATATCTGATAGAGCCAATGCCAGCTGGCTCTGAGATGGACCTGCCACTGGCCAAAGCTGGGCCCATTAGCAACAGTGGTAGCCCCTCTGGGGTAACGTGTTTAAGAAGAGGGGACTGTGGAATGGTGCAGCAGCAATTACAGCTGGAGAAAGGAGTGAGAATATGTGACAGAAACAGCTCTGCAGGCACCAAGGTCAGTGAACAAGGAGGGGGAGAAGGTGCTCCTGGCACCAGAATAGAGATTCCCCTGCAGCCCATGGTGAAGACCATGGTGAGGCAGGCTGTCCCCCTGCAGCCCATGGAGGTTAATGGTGGGGCAGATGTCCATCTGCACCGTGTGGAGGACCCCACACCAGAGCGGGTGGGTGCCTGAAGGAGTCTGTGACCCCATGGGAGGCCTGTGCTGGGGCAGGCTACTGGCAGGATTTGTGGAAAGAGAGACCCAAGCAGGAGCACGTTTGCTGGCAGGACTTGTGACCCTATGGGGCACCCGTGCTGGAGCAGTCTGTTCCTGAAGGACCACAGCCCATGGAAGGGACCCGGGCTAGAGCAGTTCATGAAGAACTGCAGCCCATGGGAAGGACTCAGGCTGGAGAAGTTCATGGAGTGTCTCCTGTGGGAGGGACCCCACATTGGTGCAGGGGTAGAGTGTGAGGAGTCCTCTGAGGAGGAAGAAGCGGCAGAGACAACTGTGATGAACTGATCGCAACCCCCGGTCCTTGTCCCCCTGCGCCACTGGCGGGGAGGAGGTGGAGAAATCATGAGTAAAGTTAAGCCCGGGAAGAAGGGAGGGGTGGGGGGAAGGGGTTTTTAAGATTTGAGTTTATATCTTATTATCCTACTCTGATTTGATTGGTAATAAATTAAACTAATTTTCCCCAAGTCAAGTCTGTTTTGCCCGTGATGGTAACTGTCAAGTGATCTCCCTGTCCTTATCTTGACCCATGAGCCTTTTGTTACACTTTCTTTTCCCTGTCCAGTTGAGGAGGGGGAGTGATAGAGCAGCTTTGGAGGGCACCTGGCATCCAGCCGGGGTCTGCCTACCACAGTATTTTTCTGCATGCAATATTGAGAATGTTTGAAACTGAAACCTGTGTAGCAAAATGCAAGGCATCTTTGACTCCCAGTGTCTCCCCAGAAATACCCATCATCTTTCAGCAGTGTCTGGGTATCAGCTATTTATTTGACACGAGTACAATAAAAGCTTGTTCTTTAAAGCTTTATCCTGTGCTATTTGAAGTCAATAGGAGTTTTGTCATTTGCTTTAAAGGAAATGGAGTTGAAATCCTAATTAAGTGTCAGCTCCATCTATCAATCAAAGATGGACTATTCATAATAAAATATAATTACCAGAATAGGTTAAAACAAAGGAAGTATTAAAAGAGAATATGTGCAGATGAAGCATAAGACCTACACCTCTGAGATGCTGAATACTTTCTGATGCTGGATGACTTTTGGTTATTTAGTTACTATTTTATACCTTGGTGAGGTTTCCTAGGCTTCTGTACAGAAGATGTTTGTAAGCTCACACCCCTGGGTAGCTGTGAGATCAGCTCCCAGCCTCTGAGGCACTGCACAGAGCTCCCTGAAGCTCTGTTCTCTTCTGGCCCTGTGATAATGCCCTTATATAGGTCCTTCGTGTTCTCTGCATGAGTCTGTACTGAAAGTTCTCAGCCAATAAAAGGAACTTCTCCCTCTCAGCTCATTCAGCCCTGCATACTCAAACTTGGGGAGGCTATCTGTGCAGATTCCTTCTTGCCGTTATGAGGAATTTGTTGTTTTAAGAAGAGTGAATGAAAACAGTGGAAAGAATTTGCAGTATGGTAGTGCATACTGCGTTAGGATGTACGTAAACATAAGCATAAGTAATTTAGAACGGAAATATCCTCTTTTGGATGGCATTTTGGTTGTCTCCCTAGAGCTAAAGTGCATGCATACCCACTACCTAACCGCAATAACATCAGTTTCTCTGTTTCATACAGCCCGACTTTCTTTTGTTTTACATATGATCACTATTTAAATTGTTTTGATTTGTACTATGTATGCATCTTATCTTCAAGACATTCAGTATCACAAAAGGAGAAACAAAATGCATGGTATATAATGATCTCCCTATAAAAATCTAAGCATAATTCCTCAAAACTTTATGTATAATTAAATAAGCAAAGGAATCTCAAAATAGGTTTTAGGATTATTTAGGAACATAAAATTGGTAAGAGTATTAAACAAAAGCCGTAGGAGATAATCCTAAGACATGTACAGAAAACCCCTTTGGACCTTGCAGTACAAAATCTTTCATTTTTGCTTGAAGCATTATCAGCTCTAAATGAAAGAAGTGTGTAACAATAGATCAGCGTACGCAATGTAATGAGGTATGCATATTCCTTCAGAATAGGTGTTTTCAGCATACATATGCTCAAGCAATTAAGTGAAAACGTGATATTTAAGACTGAAAATAAGCAAACCTGTGGGAATAATATTTTATAGTTAATATGAAAGGTCTGCCCTTACGTTTCATGTAAAAGAGATTAACCTCTATAGGCCAATAGCTGTCAGCGTCATTTTCTTTCCTTGTCTCTACATACAAGAAAGGAATCCTTAAAAAATTCACAGGGAAAAAACTGAAATAAATACTTTATATAAACAATTATGCTTCTGAATAGCAGCCAAGAGAAAATGGGTGCCTGATTCAGTATACATCACTCTTAATTATCAAAAATCTGTGGAAAGCAAGCTAACTTGGTAAGGTGCTCAAAATAACCTAACTGAATTAGGATACTGGGTCTCACTGAAAGCCAAAGTAAAGAAAACAACATGTAGGGCCATACAGGTTTCTTTGAACATGCCACATGTCTGCAGCCACCTTGTCTTTGGGAAATTAAGAGAGAAAATGGCCCAACAAGGCTTTCAGTGCAGAGACAGTCTCCAGCTGGCCATCCCAATGCAGAGGTGCGGGTACAAAGGCTTTGCACCTCCCTGGTGCCCAGAGCTTTCCAAGAATTTCGTTAGCACAACAGATGGAGCAGTAGGGAAATTTTACCCTCCTTTTTGCTACCAGGGAAGTGACTCTAACTGAATAGCATTGTCTCGTTTTTGGTCTTGTGTTCATCACTGGGAAGACACTCTTCCCAGAAAGTTGTCTAGTCCTGAGACAAATATAAGAAGTTTTGTAGCTTTTTGCCATAGTCCACTGTAAATCCTGATGATTAAACTCTCAGCTTCTAAAAACTCAAAATAGGTACATGTAAAAATCTTAACATTTCCTGGTAATTTTGGACTTCCTTTGTCTTCTTCAACATCATGTTTTCCCAAAATTTTATTATTTGGTGATTAATTTTTACAAAAATTAACCTTGTTTAATTTAAGCTTCAGAAATTTTTTGGAACAGAAAGAAGCTTCGGCTTCACAGAACTAGAAGCTTAAAATTTGCATTAGAAAACATAGAAGAAAAGTAAATTTGAAATTCCTAACTGTTTTATAAGGAGCCTGTTAAATTGAGATACTGCCCATTGATGACCTAAGGGAATAGCAATGGTATGTGCTAGAACAGTTAAGCAACACTACTTTAAGAATATATTAGATTAAAATTATAATTATGATTTATTATGTCTCATAACAATGTACTTGGAAAAGCAAATGCAGTGTCCTGAGTATTTCGCATTTGAAGGGGATGCTGAACATTTATAAAGTAATTTTAAAAAATATAACCTTTCTGATGCATAAAACTGAAATGCATTGAAGGTCTCTTATAAATGTTAACACATCAACAAGGAAAACCAAATGAAACTCTTTACAAAAGTAAACCAGGTGTAGTAAATAAAATCAATGAAAAATCTAATTAATCACTAAAATATAATTTAAAGAAAATTTAATGTATGATACTAATTTATGAAAAGTAATAGTTATTTTAGTAGACGGTAAAAAAATTCTTGAAATTTAATCAAATTCCAAAGAATAGCTAGTTACCTTATCTGATTGGTTTTAAAATGCTATTAGACCTCATGGTGAAAGTCCTCCAAAGAGTGTGTTGATTTCTAGGACTTACTTTATGATCATTACTAACTTTGTATATCCATCATTTGATACGAGTCCTAGAGATACTTGAAAGAACAGAAATATTTGACCAATATCTCTCCAGAGATTAAGCCAAGGGTTTGAGGATTGTGGTTCTATATTTCAACACCTAAATTATACCTATGTCACACTTTGGACACCAATCCCTTTTCTAGATCATGTAAGTATAGCAGAAAAAGTCAGCAAACTGAACCTAAGTGTCTTAAAGGCTTAAATTAGTACAGTCATCATGGGTCCAGTCTTCTCCTTGTACAAATGTCCTAAATATATATTTAAACATAGACCACTCTAAAAATTATATTCTATATATAGAATCGTATTGGGTAAAATAAAATATGCCAGTTCCTTGCCTGAGAAAATAGACATGTTTTTTTAACAATGGAGATAGAGTCAATGTTGCCCAGGGCAATGGCAAAATGAGTTAAGAACAATCCTATCAAGTTACTATCTTCATTAAAGCATATTATTTAATATAAAACTTGTGTAAATTAATCCAGATCACATATAGGAAAAGAAAAACAGCTAATTTCTACTTTTAAAGGAAAAAAATGAGATTTTAATTCAGAACTCTTATGTTTCTAAGAGTCCTTAACTTATAATGATAGGCTGCATTTTGAATAAATCAATTGCAATGTTCTCCACTGGGAATATATAATCTATCTCAAAACTCAGATTTCGTTGCATACCACTAGCATATTCATGTCTTCTCTACAATTACAATTATTTAAAGAAAATGGAAGAATAAGAAATAACTCCATTTTCAAGATAATGTCTGGAGGTGTAAAATAACAACTATTCAAAGCAGTATATCTACTACATTTCACAGAGTTGAGGACTGAGGGCAATATTAGTTCGTGAAAAAATACCTTAGAATTTTGCCTAGTTTTTGCCTGCCCATACTTTGTTTCTGTTCTGTTTTGTAGTTGTCTTGTGTGCATTCAGCCTAAAATTCTACTCTTTGAATAGGCAAGGGCAACAAACATCTCCCAGTCTACTTGACATGATGAGTTAAGAGATGAGACTCACCTGAGGATTAAGAGATGAGGAGTGACTAAGATGGAAGGAGTTAGCTTTTGCTGGGTCACATTTTTGTGTTATTTGAAATAGCAAATATTTTTTGATCAGCATTTGTTCTCTGTAAATTCCCCACTCCATCCTAGGAGCTGGACAAAGCCAGATCCAAGGTGTTACAGCAGAACACTGGTTTTAGAGGAGAAAACACTTTTGTTTGTAAGTCATCTTCCTTTTGGCATCATATGCCCTACAGCAAAACAAGGAAGAAGCATTTCTCTCACTCTCCTGAGTGAAAGTCCTGTATCTGCTTTTCTCACTGAGAAGTAGGATTTTTGTAAGGGGAGGTTTGAAGTCGATTTAACAAATTTCTATTTTGTTGGGGTTTTAGGCCAATGACGTGTTAGATTTTGGGGGCTGTTTTGTTCTGATGACTTTTGCCTTTCTGCTGGTAGACCTCATAAAAACTCTGCCTTCATTATGTTTTTGTAATGGCTGTTCCTCCTCTTCCCACCTTCAGAAGATGTAGATTTACATCAAGAGCAAAGAAGAAAATATAATTGAACTAAATTATTTTTCAGTGCTTTTTTCATGTTCTGAATTTCTCTTTCCTCTTGCTTTTGTGTTGTCTTTGTTTATTTGCTCTCATTTTTTTTTCTAGTGATCTGTATTTCATAGAAGCAGTAGCAATGGAGTAAATGTAAGATCTTTATGTAGGCATTAGCATGACAGCTGAACTTCTTAAGTCATCTCTTTGCTCAGCACTATCTCTATATCAGCCAGACTCACTATCAGGTTTTACAAACTTTGTCTTATTTACTAAATCACACAAATGATACAAAAACTTTTCACCTTTTTCCTACATGCTTGCAACATGCAATCAGTGTGGAATTTTACCAATAGCAAGATTTTTGCAGTAATGTTCTGTGTCTTTCTTGTGCTTTCTGTGCTGGGCTCTCAAAATACCTTGTAAAAAGCAAGGACTGGATTTTGATGCGCTCATATGTTGGTGCCCAGAGTATAGCTGAAGGAGTGCAGAAAGGCCAGGAGCATAACCTGTGCACAGCCTCCATAAAGGCTGGCCGTATCAGACAGTCCTGTAGCTGATGGCACGAAGCAGCTTCTCCCTCCCAAAACAAGTAAAGGAGAAGCCCTTGTGGCAGGCACACTTCCCAACTGCAGCCTCGCATCAGGGTGAACCAAAAGGCACTAAACACCCAGCTAGTGTTACATTCAGCATGGGATAAAGTGCAAAGCAGAGCAAAACAGGAGTGAATTAATATTAACACGAAACCTTGATTGCAAAGACGGGAATGTTGACCCTATCGTAAGTTAATAAAAGCATTTGAAAACATTTCTAAAATACCCACACAGACCTCTGCAAATTGTGCTCTAATGATATGCTCCATGGAGGTCCTTTTTGTGATACAGGCAAAATTATAACCACTCTTCCAAAGAGAAAAATTCGGTTCATCTGACCAAGTGCAACATCTGCAATGCTTATATTGAAAGAGTTATCCAAACTTTATTTAAAGTGGAGAGAAATAGACCTTCCGGGTCCTGATATGTATCACCCTAATGGAGCTGTATAATCAGGTCATGTGAATCACTCTATAGAAATGCCGTTAGGTGTAAAAAGAGCCCAGGATGACCAACTGCACTATGGACACCGAGTGTTAGAAAAGGTGTTTCCTAGGAGGGTCTCTGACTGCCTCCCCTGCTGCCTTGCTCAGCAGTCCAGGGCAGGAGAAATTATTCTTTTATTGTTAAGATTAGGTCCATCTCCCCTTTCAGTTCCTTCAATTTTAATATTTTATACTCAAACCAAATAACAGTGTCTTATTTTTAAAGGGGGAATTGTATATATGAAATCAGTGCTCTAAAGTCATGTCAATAGATGAGTTTTGTCCCATCCTCAGCTTCACCAAACAAATATACTTAAATGCAGCTCCCTGTTTGTGAATTCCCAACAGCATTGGAACACGGTAAGGCATGCCTTTTCTGAGTATCTGGCTTTGGATTTAAACTGCACTAATTCCTTTCACCTTCTTCCAAACAAAGACAGACAGAGTACTGAAAAATGCCATTTCCAGCATGTGGTTGGCGTAATGTTTCATAGAATCTATTTTAAAAATGTATTTCTGACCAGAAACAGAGTACTAAAATACTTCAAGCATCTCCCTGCCCTCCCTATGACTCATTCTTGCACTTACGAGATTGGAAGATGTTTGAGATAAAGAGGATAATGAGAAAAGAACTACCAGATCAGGATAATTTCACATGTGGATGTTTGTACGTAAACACATTCCCAGTCTGACTATGTGGTGTGAGTAGACCCATTAGCTTCAAAGTGAACTGCACCTGTTTACAAGAATATAATATTAATTAAAATTACACATATGCTAAAGAATATTTTGTGTGAAAGAATCCTTTGCACTTCTACAATTTCATTCTAACAATTATTATTTCTGTGCAAAATGATTAAGAAGTTTGGACTAAAATGGTTTAAAGAAATCTCTTTCACCGCAAGCTAAAGTATATGTAGCGAATGTACTGCAGTTTTGTCTCTAGTAATTGCAGATCACAGTTTTTAGAGATCTATTTAACTTGATCAGGTAATCACATAAATTAGGCCATGTTTGCAGTTCATCGTGAGACTAATTATGAAAATATACGAATCATGATGTATTTTTTCCTCTCTTTTTGAATCTTAATATAAGATCTTTCCACTGACTGTATTTGCAGAAGAAAAAAGCCATTAGATTGTATTAGGAGCTATCGTTTTTTATTATTTGTATTACAGTGGCACTAGGCTGCCTCACATTAGATGACATTTCCATTATATAACACATTATAAACTTTAGGTAGATTACAGTCCGAAGTGGTGTGGTGGGTTGACCCTGGCCAAAATGCCAGGTGCCCACCAAAGCCATTCTATCACTCCCCCTCCTTAACTGGACAGGAGAGAGGAGAGGAAAAATAATAACAACAGGCTTGTGGGGTTGAAATAAGGACAGAGAAATCACTCAGCATTTACCGTTATGAGCAAAACAGACTCCATTAAAGGAAAAATGTAATTTATTGCCAATTAACTCAGAGAGGAGTAATGAGAAATAAAACCAAATCTTAAAACACCTTCCCCCCACCCCTCCCTCCTTTCCCGGGCATAACTTTGATCCCGATTTTTCTCCCTCCTTCTCCAAGTGGCACAGGGGGAAAACAGGGGATGGGGGTTGGGGTCAGTTCATCACTCTGTTGTTTTCTGCCACTTCTTCCTCCTCAGGGGGAGGATTCCTCACATGTTTCCCCTGCTCCAATGTGAGGTCCTCATCACGGGAGAAAGCCCTCCATGACTTCTCCAGCGTGAGTCTTCCCACGGGTTCAGTCCTTCATGAACTGCTCCAGCATGGGTCTCCTCCATGGGGTGCAGTCCTTTAGGAACCGACTGCTCCAACGTTAGCCCCCCTCATGGGATCTCTGGCAGCAAACCTGCTCCAGCGTGGGCTTCTCTCTCTCCACGGGCCACAGGTCCTGCCAGGAGCCTGCTCCGGTGCAGGCTTCCCACGGGATCACAGCTTCCTTCAGGTATCCACCTACTCCGGCGTGGGGGCCCTCCACGGGGTGTAGGCAGTCATCTGCTCCACCGCCCATGGGCTGCAGGGGGACAGCCTGCCTCCCCATGGTCTTCACCACAGGCCGCAGGGGAATCGCTGCTCCGGCGCCTGGAGCATCTCCTCCTCCTCCTTCTTCACTGACCTTGGTGTCTGCAGGATGTTTCTCTCACATATTCTCGCTCCTCTCTCTCGCTGCAATTACTGCTGTGCAACAACTTTTTTACTCTCTTAAATACATTATCACAGAGGCAAAAAGCACTGTTGCTGATTGGCTTGGCCTTGGCCAGTGGCGGGTCCGTCTTAAAGCCAGCTGGCATTGGCTATATCTGACAGAGGGGAAACTTCTAGCAGCTTCATACAGAAGCCACCCCTGTAACCCCCCCGCTACCAAAACCTTGCCACGCAGACCCGTTACAAGTGCTAAGACAGATCAGGAAATTCCTCAGAGTTTTTCATTTCCAGTGGAAAGAATAACAGGAAACCAAATTGATAATATGCACTCCTGAACTGAAGCGATATAACTATTTGTAGGCATAGAAAGAATCCCCTTCCTAGTTAGAAAGTGTAAAGATGCTAGTTTAATATTAAGCACATGCTACTCCTTTTAAACAAACAAGGACGTGTTTTTAAGAGTAAGCATGTTCTCCAGGGCTTTCTTAATTGGCATCCAAAATGACTTGTACTCTGTCTCGCACAGAGTTTATGACATGCAGGATACAGGATTTCTTAAATTATAGTGAATTTTAGCAGCTATAAGATTTCTTTATCTTCCGTGAAAACAGTTGAAAAGTAATATTTTTATATACTAGATCTATTATTTTCCGTAATAACTAAGTACATAGTTACACGTAAAATGGTATCTAACAAAATCCCTTCCGTTTTATTTGCTACCACCAGATAGAATTTATATTTTCCAGAATCCAATAATCCAAAACTATATAGCTGAGCATTTCTGAGAGGGTGCCTAGAGCTGAGAATCTTACAGCTTGACTGGGACATGAAAGATGTCGGCGAAGGCAGACAGCAACAGATGAAAAGACAGTGTTTGCTGTTAGTTTGATAACAAGAGGGTAAGGGTTCCAAAGTTCATTCATAATTCTCTGGTATCTTACAATAACTAAAAAGTCTTTTCAGAGCAACACAATAACACATTTTATATAAAAGTCAAAATCTGGTAACCTTTCACGGTTTCACTGCCTCCATTTCATTGCATAGGAGGACCATGATGGGATCCCTTTGAAATGCTAAGAGATAAGAGACCCAAAAAGAGACAGATAGAAAGTGTGGGAGGGAAAAAAAGGTAAAAGGTTTCTGCTCAGGGATCTAAATTAATACATTATTGATCCAAACTTGAATCAACAAAGTTCAAAGATATGGTCACAACTGGCCTTTATTCTTTCCATCACTTCATATACAGTCAATACCCTGTTATATTGCTATTTTGAAGAGACGTCTAGAGGAATAATGTGCTTGAACAACGCATTCCTGTTGACATATCTGACTGTCACTAAGGGATTCTTTTTTTTCCAGTTATCAAAGAAATAGGATCTATAAAACACACAAATTGCACAGATACTACTGCAACAGTTTGGGTGCTAATTGGACGTTGGTGAAATCTGTACCAATCTCTAGCTTGAAGCATGAAAAAATGATTTTTCTTTTTTTTAATATATATTGCTGGAGTCAATGCTTTTACTTCTTACTGATTCCCAAGGAAATAATATCTTCCAAGTACCTTAAGGCAGTGTTAACATGCTGTGTAACTTCATTCACTGTACCATGTTGAAATTAACATTAGGCAACTATAGCTCAATGTAATTAGCTGCGAATATTAGATGCACAGAAATGCACCCTGTAGTTGTTTATACTAATTTTCAGCCAGCAGTGGCTGACGTGCTTGCATTTACACAGTGCTCAGTGCACTGATCTGGGCCAAGTTCTCTGTGTCTGTGGCAGTACCAGGGAGGTATAGGCACGCTGCAGGTGAGATGCACCCCGAGGCCCTGCTCAGTTTTATGGGAACCTTCCACATTCATACCTGGGACTGCAATGCCATACAGGATTGATAGGATCACTGCAGTGGAAGCGACAGCATACTGAGTGCTTCAGGGATTCAGAGGAGTTTGCCCAATAAGGTACAAAACAATAGCCAAAAAAGAAGGTATTAGTGATAATATAATGGAAAAAATGTGCCAGAAAAAGGAACTTACGTTACAAAAAATTATTGATAATAGTTAAGAAAATGTAATATATATAGCATAGAAATATTCTGTATATTGTATAGATGACAGTTAATAGCATAACAGTGCATAATAGATGTGTTGTTTGTCTGTTCAGTTACAAGGAAAAGATACCTAATCTTTTGATCCCTTGGAGAATACTTATTTGGAGACAGCTGGACTGGGAACAAAGTACTAGGCAACTATTTAATTTTGTGTTTTCTACTCTATGTGCTATTAAATAAAAAAGATAATTGTGCTGTTGATTAACTATGAAGTTGCACAACACCTTGCCACAGATCTGGCTGTATAGAGAATTGGAAGTGTTCAGAGAAACATGTTCTTCTCTTCCTCTTCCTTTCCCTTTCCTTTTTTTTTATTTTTTACTTTTCCTTTAATTTCTTTTTGGAAGTCTTTTTCTCTTTTCATTTTCCTTTTTTTTTTTTCCTTTTTCTCTTTTTTTCTTTTCTTGTTCTTCTCTCTCCTCCCTTTTCCTTTTTTTTTTTAATAGCTACAAGAGCAGGAGAAGCTGCAAGACAGTGAGGGCGATAACAAACAATAAGGCAGCGTTCCCATCCCCAGTAAAACTTTGCTAGCTAGCCAGGCTTAATGTCAAAAGCCCTGCTAATGTAGTGTGACAGGTACGAGTGAGCCTTGAACTTCTGCCTACCTCTTTCGCCTCCCTCTGCATTTCTCATACAGAGAAGTGAAAGCAGTGTCTGCCTGGAAGTGCAGCTGGGGCGGGGATGCAATAAGAATGGTATTATTGTGGAAGGACAGCAGCATCCTGGCCTTGATTTCAGCAAAGGGCAAATCTGTGTTCTGATGGCCCGTAAGCTTGACTTGTAAATGCTGAGATAGTTGGCTGTGTTATCCAAATTGCCATTTAAATTAGTTCTTGCCATCCACTACATGGATGACAACTTTCTGCTTCTAGTGCCAGGCTCTTAAAGGTGGACTTCTTGGCTTCCTTCCCCACCCCTATGCTCCTAGTGGTGAATATGAGTGCTGATGACTATGAAACTGGAACTGCTGCATGTTGTCACACTAAGCCCTTTAGAAATTCAGTTTACAGCCTGACCTTTGTTCTCTAAGGAGGTTCTAACAAACTTACTACCAGTTTGGTTTTGCTGCTTGCTAGTGCTTGTAAGCATATATGTACAAGAAATTACATTAAAATGGTACATTAACCTAGTAATATATTAATTTTCCATACTTAGAAAGTCCTGCTAGAGAACTGCTGGGGTATAAGGAAAAAAGAGTTATAAAACCCAGTACTGAACTGAAAGAAGGCACTACTAAAAATGGGGCATTTTAATTGACCATTCTAGCCTTCTTCAGCAGTTCAGTTTATCTCAAGGGAAAGGCAATAAAAAAATACCTGTTTCCTAAAATGAGAGATATTTTTGTTATTCATTACTTTATAGTTATAAATAATTCCTATATGTGTTTCCTTACCTGCTTCCAGTGGTAAATCTGTAAGTGTGAATCCTTTTTTTAGTTACTGATTTTTTAATTAAAGATAATAATTAGGATTACAACATGTTAATTTGTCCAACCATTAGAGCGGTAGCAGACTAAGACTAAGCAGAGTTTAAGCTGTTTGCTGTCACACAGTGTATTTTACAGCAGTTGTGAGAGATGTCATGTGTAGCTGTTACGAAAGCTTCTTTTTAGACCTCATTCTAATTTAATCTGACTTTTCTCAAACAATTGAGCTGTCTTTTATGCAATTCATTTGTTTATTTATTTGTAGTGGACTGTTCCAAGACTTTAGACATGGTCATGGTCCCAGTGAAAAAGAGAGTGTTGGATTATATGGGTTTTTTTTATTTGCCACGGTTTGTTACTTGTTGCTCATGACTGAGGTGCTGTTAGGAAAATGGATTGCAAAAGCATAATTTCTGGTGGCTGTATCATTCCATGCATGCACAAGGATGCCATCAGTTTCACCTACACCCCAAACGACAAAGATAGAAATTTAGTTTTGCATTCAGTCTGAAGTTTGGAAGAAAGTTCTTCTTTCAGATCATATGTCCACTGCAAATTTCTTGGTCCAAGGCAGAATTTTATCAGATCGCTTGCTCCACAGGACAAAGAAAATAACTAGCAAAACTTAGAGTACATTTTATAGGGTATAGTATAAGATATAGAAGTAGGGCAAGATTCCCATCTTCAGTAGTCGAAACCGTGTGGAAATGTGCGAACTCCTTAAATGCTGTATAAGAGGAACTACATTTAACTCTTCTGGCAGCAAAAGATTAATAAACTGAAATTATTTGAAAACAACCAGGATCCCTTAAATAAAGGCTATGAGGCTTCAGAGCTTCAGTGTGGAATTGCACAACAGGTTTTCAGTGTTTATTGTTGTTGATAAACTCAAATACAAGGTCATCACAAGTTCGAGCATGTTGTGAGTTGGAAGGGGCTGGAAGCAGGATGACAGGAGAGATGCAGCAGACCCACTTTTCTAAGGTTACAGTGGCAAGAATGGTGGTAGCTGTTACCGTGTTTTATGTAGATAGACTCCAAAGCCTTATTAGGTCCCACAGTCCAAGTAATCCATGTGGAGTGTGATATGGATAGGCTATCACTCTCATTGCTTCACAAGATGTCTTGTCCCAGCTCTTAGAACCAGCAGTAGTAGTTGTATTGCAGGTGGTGCAGCAGCAGTTCAGTTGCCACCAGCAGTGGTGTTCCCACATATCGATCTGTTAGGCCATGTGCATATGTAGAGCTAGTGACTGCTCCTCCTCTGCTTTGGTAACTGGCATCCTTACCCTTCTCAGACACACACCTCCAAAAATCCTCACTGTCTGTAGACCTTGCTGCTCCCCTGCGTGTGCCCAGCTGCACTATCTGCTTCACCAGCCCCTCTACATCTCACCAACCCTCTTCTGCTACCTTATTCTGCTTCGCCTCTTCTCCAGTCCTGAGCAGGAAATCAATATTCTGGCAGTTGCGGGCTCTGAACAGATCACTTGGCAACATTTTTCCGGAGAGAAAAGGTTTGCATCCCTGTGATAAAAGCTGTCCTAAGAATGCCTGCCAAGCGACTGGGCAGAAAACACTTCAGTGCCTCTTACAGAACTTATAAAACCAGTGTAAAAATGTCAGGGAGAAAAGGAAAAGCAACACACTTCCTTAAAAATAGCCTGTGAACTTGATATCCAGTTTCTATGGGAATTAAGTTACTTTTTTCTTTTTCAGGATGGACTGATATACATGTGAATTTTTTCTTTTAAGATAGTTGTATATTTGACGTAGTTTATTTCCAGTGATTTATTTCCAAAGCAATGTTTCTGTTGGCATCTAGTGTTATTGATAATGTAGATATTTATTGATGTCTTTAAAGGTGGTAATTTAGCACTCAGAATTAACAAGAGAACACTCATTATCTTTCCAGCTTATGAAGGTGAATTACAAAAATACTAATATGCAGTGATGTCCTCTAAACAGATTTTGATGCCTTTATTAAAATTCAGCTAAAAGTTATTGCATAAAACAATAGCCATGAATTTAAATGTACCCCAGTAAAATCTCACCATAAATATTTACACTCTTGCTTTGAACATCTTCCCTTCCTAGCACAAAATTTAGAGCTCTCTGGAATTGCTTGGATCTTGATAACTGAAAACCATTCAGAAATCCAAGGAGAAATATAATAACGTTATCCTGGTTCTCATTGACAGCCGAAAAAAAAAAAAAAAAACACCAAAAAACAAACCTTCTCTGTCCTTATTAAAGATAATCTGTTAATCTGTTATGTCAGGGGCGGAAACACAGTGTTGTATTCTGTTGCCTTTCAAGGTGTTTGGAAGAGTAAATAAGTTACTTTTCCCCAGAGATTTGAAAATAAATGTCCTCTGGAAATCTGGCAAGATAAAAGAGCTCCAGACAATAGCAAATTAAAGCCCAGCATACACTGTTTTTACTTTGCTGATGTGAAACAAAGCCTATACTTCAAAGCATTTCATTTTTCAAGGTCAAATTGAGGATCTAGTTTCATTTTCCTGTACACTTCAATGACTAAACAAGCAGCTCAACCCACTTGTTGCCTTTGAAAGGCTCCGTGAAGGACTTTCCCAAGCAGACTTCCAAAGTGGTCCAGCAATAGAACAAGGCAAGTTTCAGTAGCTCCACGAGCAGTCAAATGGTGTGTCTATTGCAGGGCCACATTCACAAGTGAAGAGAAAAAGATGTGTACGTATCTTGGGCACAGCCATCTATTAACCCAATTTCTTCCTTCTTACACTTTCTCTACTTGAAAGAAAGGAAGTGTTCAAAGACTAACTTGCTAAATGGAAGTGTTTCTGGTTACCTAGCTACTGGAAACATATACTCGTCTGTAACAATAAAAAGTACATATGGACAGAGCCATTCTCCTTCAGGTTTCCAACCTTAGCATCTGTAAGCATCTGAAAGCTTGTTTTAAAAAAGTGTAGTTAAAACATATATTCTCTAATGCATTTGTAGACTTTGCTTTAATTTAAGCTGCCTTTCAAAAAAAAAAGATGCGTTACATTTGATTTTATGTTAAGGTCCTAAAATATGTTTCAGCTTTCACTCTGTTTACTATAAGAAAGTGCTACAGTGCACTGGTATTAGTCCTTGTAGGAGGTATTCTTTCCTTCCACAGCATGACTTACCTCTTCTTTGCTAGAATGTATTTCTTGAATCCATTACTGAGGACGTGATGTTGCTGTGGTTTTGCTGGATATTTTGAGGTTGGTAAACATAAAAAGTGGACTTTGGCACTTGAAACCATAAAAGCATTTCTAAGACTGTGCTGGACACATATAAGCTGCTGATTGATTTTTTGCAAGTGTCTCTATGTCCTGGTTTTGTCTGGGACAGAGTTAATTTTCTCCCTAGTAGCTGGTACAGTGCTTTATTTTGGATTTAGTGAGAGAATAGTGTTGATAACGCACTGACATTTTAGTTGTTGCTAAGTAGCACTTATCCCAAGTTAGGGGTTTTTCAGTTTCCCATGCTCTACCAGCGAGCAGGTGTACAAGAAGCTGCAAGGGAGCATGGCCAGGACAGCTGACCCAACTAGCTAAAGGGATATTCCATACCATAGAACGTCATGCTCGGTATAAAAATGGGGGGGAGCTGGCTGGGAGTGGGAACCACTGCTTGGGACTGTTGGCATTGGTCAGTGGGTGGTGAGCAATTGCATCACGCATCACTTGTCTGTCTTGTTTTGTTTCTATCTCTTTTTGTTATATCCCTTTTTATTACTATTATTATTGTTATTATTTTATTCTATTTTAGTTATTAAACAGTTCTTATCTCAGCCCAGGAGTTTTGCTTTTTTTTTTTCCGATTCTGTTCCCCACCCCGCTGGGAGCAGGGCAGAGTGAGCAAGCGGCTGTGTGGTCTTAGCTGCTGGCTGGGGTTAAAACCAATGTTAAAATCACTGTCAGCATTGAACATCTGTCCTCTGTTCAGTAGTTGAATAATTCCAGGGTATTGCTCAGTGAGGAAACAATGGTGTAAGGACACTCTTCATGTTGCATAGCAAAGTCAGTGTCCCAGTAATTGAAAATCCACACAAAGAACAAGAGTGAAGACAAAGTACTTTCTTACCTCTCTGGGAGACTCTGGTCCAGACTCCATTCTCCACTTGATCTACACACTTATTTTTATTACCATAATTTTCTTTCTTTTACAGTACTATTAATTTTCCATGGACAGCAGTGTTCATTTTATGCCTATGTGTATATTATACCTGCTTTAAAAAATGGCAAAAATAAAAATTTTAAATGTTTTATGAATGCCTGAAGGCCCCCTATTAATATCCAGAGTGTGGTATAGAGCAGGGCTGCCAAATAAACTTGCACCATTAACATCTATCGGGTTGTCTTGGCAACAGAAGAAGGAATCTCACCTCACAGCAAGACCGTGCTGAATGCCCTAACTGTTTGTGACTGATTACAGTTAGTTATCTGCCACAATGTATGAAAAGTATGACGATTTCAGGATGGGATTGTCACTCTGGCTATGTAGGATTTGCAGTCTTCAATCTTTTTGAAATACTATGCATAAACTAATTTGCTTTACTGGACTCTGGCCACACTCAGCTCTTTTTTTTCAAGTTTCACCACTGGTGGCCCCTCGGAGTTTTACTAGAGTAAAACCACTCAGAAGCCTCTCAGAGCCATTTTCATATTTCCCCCTTTTCATATTTCCAGTCTTTTTCCTTTTTTTTTTATCATGCAGACACACACTGCAAACAAAATGTTCAGTGCGGCTAAATGTGAAGGGATCAAATACATAGGTTTTTTTCCTTGCTTGTCTTTCCCTGTCACGATTATTAAAGCTGCCCTGAATCAGAGCCTTTAACAGAGCATTTTAATAAATGTTGGGTGAGGTAGCATGTGAAAACTTACAGGAGAGACAGATGTCTGTCTGTTAGTAGTTTCTTGTAGTAGCACCCCTTTCAAACCATAAAGTTTCACTATCGAAGAGTACTTTTCATCATGTTATATTGACCCTTCCTGCAGTTTTTTCCCATAATTAATATTTCTCTTTTTTATGGTCCTGGGTGCCCAGTGCTTTATTGAATAAAGAAACTGATAAGCAAACATAAATAAATTATAGAGTTTCATGGAACAACAGGCCTCCCTTTATTCCTCTTTAAAAAAAAATAGAATTATTATTATTTTTTCCTGCTTTTTATCCCCTTTTGACAGAGATAAGACTTGTAGAGAGCAGCACTGGTAGCATTCAGATAGCAATAGCAAGGAAAAAATACATCTTTCAGAAACAAGGACAATTACCATAACATCAGTCCCTTTCCTGGCTTCATCTAAAAGATTGCAGTACAGATGTCAAAATTTAACTCTCTCTGAATGTCAACATGAAGGAACAACATATGGGAGCTCCCCAGTACTGAAGGGTTGCTACTCTGCAAAAGAGATCACAGAAATCGTCAAATAGGATTTATGTCTTTCTTAAAAAGAGAGGCTGCATAGTGAGAATTTTCACAGATTCTCCAGTTTCTGTCCCTAAAGAGTTACCAGGATAAAGCTGTGTCTCAGAAATACTGGTCAGTGCTCAGTACTGGTATTCCCAGACAGTGACAAGATTTCAGGATTCTTACAAATACATTTCCAAACAACTAATCCGACAAAAACCTTATTGGAGGTCTGTACTTTTGACTGATTCTGTAAGCCTAAGAAAGCCTTGTTCAGTTGAAGTCCTAAAGAAGATTAACTTTTCTTTCTGAACAACACCCTGAAGATGTCACATCTCAGTAATCATACTAAATAAACGAGCTATCAAAAAAAAAATCTCTTGTGCATATTTCTACTTTTTACATAAATGACATCCTGTGGAAGGAAAAGGTGCTTAAAGAACTGAATCATCAACATCTTCGATGTCCATGACAACTTCAAACAAAAAATCTCCGAAGGAGAACTTGATATTCCTTGCTTTACAGCTTCTTTTTTCATCCGCCTAAAGAGGTCTCAGTGCAAACACTTTTCCAACATTTGATAAAAGCTCAGGATAGTCTCTTAAAATGTGTTAGCATTAGAAGTAAAAGCATTGCCACTACAGTCTTGCAATCAAAGAGATGAAAATACACAGTAGCTCACCCATTGTAGTACGACAAATAAAGAAACTGTTGATTTAGCTTACACTCTGCAACTGGCTACCTTTAGGAAACATAGCATATATAGAATAATAGAGCTTTTCTTATCTCTAATGAGAACTAAGATTTTTTTGTCATAGTTAAAATAAAAAGCACCAGTCAGTATAGTCTATCCACTCCAGATCTTTCCTCCAGTCTCTTTCTGTCCGTTTCCCTGAGTCTGAGGTCAGAAGTCACTTTTTAATTTGTGGTTGGAGTTTTTTCTCCCTATTTATCTGGAACTCCCTTTTTCTTCATTCATTCCGAGACAATAAATCACTTTTTCTCTTAAACTCCCTCCATAAAAATCTTGCTTTTCTCCTTAACTTATAATTGGGTCTCTTGCTGTATGGTGTTCTGTGATATCTAAAAGCAAGTTATATAATGAAAAGCATGGAAAACACATCCTTCTTAAAAACTTTTCTAAGACTGTAGTTGGCTTGGCAGTATGTCAGAAAAATGACTTTTGCGTTCATGATTCCAAAATAGTGTCAGGAAAAAATCAGTCATCTCATGTCTGAATTGTTTAAAAAGGATACCGTGTTCCTAACTCCTATACTATCCACCCATGTCATGAAGGACTGTCATTAGAACAATTCCTATGGAAAAAGACTGAGTCTCTTGCACTCATTAAGTTTCACACAACAAAACAATAAATCACTCTTCTGGCAACAGCTTTCACAGGAAGCCAGCGAGCACAGCCAGTCCCATTTGCTGCAGAAGTGTTCTTTCTTAAGAGTTACGTCACCTTTTCCTTGGCTATCTTGGAGGGCTCACTTGCACTGTTTCATGTATGGCTATCTTCCTCTCGGCAGGCCTCCTCTATCATCCACAGCATCCTTTTACTAGGAAACAGAGCCATCCGGCTGCTGGGCTGGGACCAAAGCCTGTGAAATCTGCTACAAGATGCTCACTGGGGCTTTGGAATTCACCTTGCATCTCTGCCAGGCCCTGATTTTCTCACCAAAATGAGTACTATGCGTCTCACCCTACTATTTTCATGTATCCTGAGCCATAGCATGATCTCAGAAGACTGTACAAGGGTGTGTGGCAGTGGCAGATGTTTGACTTCTATCTCACTTCGGTGGCAAAAATCCTTGGTCACTCATTTCCACTGACGTTGTGCCTTTAAGAGTGGTGTTAGGAAGCAGATCAAGGGATACTTGTGGTTGAAAAATAATTTTGAAAAAGAAAGATTTCTATGTAGCTGGAACAGTTCCCATGGCTATACAAACACTTTTGCTAGCACGGTGCCAGAAAGCCTAAATGAGTATGAGGGGCAGTCAGGCAGGTATCAGCTCCTTAAGCTAGTTTAAGCTGTTCTGATGCAGTACATCCTGCAACCTAGCAGGTAAGGATCTATAAATTCTTACAGAGGAGAGAACCAGAAATCATTACAGTGTTTTCTTAATTCATGCCTAGGTCATATTTACTGCAAATATTTTTTTCACAGAGTTTTCTGGTCTAGTGCTTCTACAGACAGATACTGAAATTGTCAGTGCATTAATTCATTTGTTGTCATCAATCTCAAGACTACATATCCATCAGTATCCTTCAGGTGTACCTGTATTATAAGTATTTATTTATAGCCACCTTTCAGAGTTGCCAAATGGCAACAGTAGAGGACGTGATCCACAGAAAGTATCCAACAGGATATTCCTAGTCACAGTGCTATTTGGCACTCAGTGGGCACAGTGAAGTGTAATGCCAGACCTGTGAAAGGCCGCTAATATTAACGGGCAGGATTGAGGAGTTTACCAAGGGTGAAGTCCGCTGATAATTAATTATTACTTATACCCACAGTAAGCTGTAAAAGCTGATCTTTCTTACATGAGGGTGAGTGAATTTCTTCAGGCAGCAGAGAGCATTCCCTCAGCTGCACTGCAGCACACCTTAATTACACTTGTTCTGGGTTGCCTGCTGCCTATTAACAATAAATAGCAATAGCAAATTTGCAGTATGTTCACAGTCTAAGGTGTGGGAAGGTCAAAACACCTAAAGCCATTATCAAACCCTGAAGAAACTCTGTAGATCCTATACCTTATTCTAGAAATAATGAAGAAATCCTGAAGCTTCTTTCCTTCTTGTTTAACCAACAAAAAAATCTGAATAAAATCTTAGCAAATTTTCCATAGAAAATATTTGCATATTTTAGTTTTGACCCAAGGTTGTGAGCTTGGATTTTTGCTGGGAAGACAGTACAGTTCTAGACTCCCTACAGTCCTGTTTCTTACACTTGGATCAAACTCAAATTAGCCTAATTTATAGTGTGAAAGAGTACTTCATTCATATGTAATATATACTAAGAGAATCGATAAGTTCAGGATTCTTGTAATGTGTGCATATATTTGATCTAATTCAGTTTTCTATCATCTTCCGCCTTACAATTAATCTGTTTTATAACATCAAAGGGGAAAAAGGGCTGTGGTTGTTGCCTGTTCACAGCCTAGTCAAAAATATCTGCAGCATCAATGAGCTATACTTCACTGGCTTTCAATGTACAAGTCAAATGTTCCCTTGTAACGGACATATTCGGTCTGCAAGTGTTGCAAAACTGCAGCGGTAAGAAAAACTTATCTTCACAAAGTTAGATAAGTAGAGACGTCCTTTAATAACGATGCACACCAGGGACATGGGATCCTTCCCAAAGATATCCACCAGTACATCGCAGTCAACAGATATTTATACATTAAATTCATACATAGTCAGTCTATACAATGCATATTTAATTTCATCCTCTCAATGATTGGTTCTTCTTTCCTCACTTCTGATGCAAATTAGTGCACAGCCTCAGTCGTAGTCTTCTATTGTTCTCTTTTGAGTAGGTGGTGTAATTTGGGTAGGTGGTCCGTGAGTCAGAGGTCTCGACCACTCCTCAATTTGACCATGTATGGTCAAGGAACATGTCCTTGGCTCATAGGCTCTTGGCACGTACCTGCTTTGGTCATGATTCAAAGATTATACACAGTGGGTACCATCAGAAATCCTGTCTTGTAGACATCTTGGACTACAACACACTATCCTTGTTTCTAACCACTAAGAGATTATTGGTTAATGAATACCTTAGGTCTGGAATTTTACAGAGGCATACTAGCAGCATAAGCAATACAGATTTTATTTTGTATTTAATCATTTATCCTATTTGAGACTGATCTACCTAAAATCATCACTAGTCAAACTTATTAATATCTACTAATTAGAATTCTTGATATTCAAATCAGAATAAGAAGAATAACGGATTTTCAAACGGCATCACTAGTTCATAACAGGTTTCAATTTTCTCTAGTTTCTAAACCACAATCACCTGGTGAGGTTTCCGTGCTTACAGATTTCAAGACACACGCACAGGTCTAACATTTTAAATCTGATGATTTTATGCAACACAAGGATAGAATATTCTCCAAGTGTAAATGGTTTATTTTTCACCTCATTTGCACCATTTTCTAAGTGATCACTGTCCCTCAGGAACTAGACAGCTGAACTAAAGAGTGTCAAAACAAGTGAAGATCATATGGTCATTGGTATCCAGGCAATGCCCTAAGACAGGGTTTTACACAATATGGTCATTAGTAACAACTTCTATGAGAAAAAAAAGTCAGTTTAAAATACGCTAGAAAAATAGCAAAGCTTGTTTAGAAATTGACTTTCAGTTTATATCCTTGCATGTCTTTTAATGCCTATGCTCTACTCAAGCCAAACTGCTGTAAGATAAGTGTCACAGAAATACGGTTTTAGACAGTTCTGATGCTACTATTCTACATCTGCTTAGTACATTTCTCATCCTACAAAAGTAAAATGTTGTAGACCAAGTTGCAGATTCTACATGCATTTGAGAGTGAATGAGACTGCCCTACATTTTAAATTATAAAATCCAACATAAACACATGTTATTTTCCTCACCTGTTAATATATTCTGTGAATTGAACCATCTGCACAGACCACAAGTTTTTCCCTATCTTTGGGAGCCAAAGGCATGCTAGCAATCAATCAATGTAACAACCTCCACTTCTCCTCTAAAATTATCTCTTCCCCCTAGCTCCCCATGGTCATTCAGTCTGAAGCTGAAAAAAACTAAAAGTAAGCTCATCTACCTGTTCTAACAACAAATCTATTCCAAAGTTTCTCTGGGGCCAACAGTCCTCGGGGCAATGGGGCATCTGAACAAATTAACATGTGAAACACCTTTGGAAAAGCAGAACAGCTGTTTAGCTACAGTTCTCTGCTCAGCTTCAACCATTTATGTCTAAAAGGGCATAGCAGGAATGCAGGAGGTAATTACCCACCTGGAGGAGATGCTGAGGGGGAGCAGAGCAAGAGCCATTGTCAGGAGAGCGCAAACAGTGACACTGTCGAGCTCTTTCCCTAAGGAAATCTCAGCAAGTGTCCATCCTAAATACTCAGGGCCTGGAGGATGTCAGCTGGGCCCGAAGGTTCAGGTCGTGTTTGACACGCCCTTGCTCATTATTGTCCACATGGCACGGTATGATACTGATTTGCATTACTCACTTCACCAAAGTGCAAGTGACTGTACAAGGAGTGGCGAAAAGGAGAAACAGGGGATTAGTTGGTAGCCATGGACGCATATGTGTGTGTACGTACTGTATGGCTGAAACACAAGGAGTCTGGTGCATGTGTTGTTGCCAGCAGTCTCATTAATGCCAAAGTGTCTCACTGAGGGCAGGTGCCAAGGAAAGAGACCTCAGCTAACAGGAGAGAAATGAGGAGTTACCTTCCCCGAGATGCAGAAGAGCTAGCCGAGCAATGGGCTTTGTACCCCTTCATCTAGAGCAATCCTGCGTGGCACAAAGGAACTAGAAAAGGGTAGAAAAACTGCCCCAAAGCAGCAGCTGGGGGCAGTCCTCTACCATGCAGCTGAACAGGGTGTTTTCTCTCCTTCCTCTTTGAAACAGTCTGGACAGTTTTTAAAAAGCCTCCTCATATGTTGAGATCCTACAGTAGGGAGTAATGAAGTCCATGGCCAACCTCATTTTAGTCATTTGCACTTTCTAAAAGGTCTTTTGTCACATTTCCCATCCCTTTGTCCTTCTGAAGAATTTCCACAGGGCAATGTGGGGACTTATCATTCAACAGCTCCAGAGTGGGAGGACAGAAGAAAAGTTCATTTCCACAGAGGTCTTTAGATTATTATTGATTATCTGTTTCAAGTCTGTCTGCTCTAGACTTCAAGATGATCTTGAATATTATATAATACATTCCTGTTATAAGTGGGAACAGCAAAATTTACCTTCTTCACAGAGTGTTTGAGAAAGAAAATGTAAAAAGCTATATCCCTAGAGCTAAGGAGACAAGCAAGTACCTCAAGTACTGTGTGTAACAAGTATATGGTTTCATGCATGTAAGAAAACAAGAGACAGTGCTGAAAATAAATATATATTCTTATTTCTGCTGCGTGCATCTTGTTCAACACTTGTACATAGATACTGCATACGTCCCCTCAAGTTCTTTTTTTTTTATCATTATTTTAATTATGTTGCATTTGTACAACTCTTCTCCAGCAAAGGGCTTAATATAGTCAGTTTGAGAAATGTAATTTTAACATCAGTAGAGCGTGTTTCTATTATAAGCTTTTTCAACAAAGCACCACATAACATTTGTGAATTGAAAAAAAAAAAAGCTGATGTTTATTCAGTACATGATATTTGCTGGATGTTTTGGAAATTCAGTAATCGAGTGTCTCCCTAGGAGTATGATAAGCATAACACCAAAATCATCACATTGTAGTGTTCAGTTTGTTCCTTTCAGTAATTCTTTCGTTACTAATTGAATTTCTTCTTATCCCAATGCTTGGTAAAATATACAGAAAATTACCAGAAATGTACAAAGTATACTTCTGTGTGCACAGAAAGCTGTGAAACAAGATTAGTGTAATTGGGGCAAATAAATGGTTATGTGTGTATATAAGTATACACATACATACTTGCATACATGCACACACGTTTGAGTAAATACAATAGAATTGATGTTTAGGTATGTTTTATTCAAAGAAGTACTTTTATTTATGAAGGTTTGTTATTGTTCTTTATGGAGTCCTCATTTTATCGCTGTTCTATATAGTACTTGAAGCATTTTTAATGTTAATTCTCTTTGAAGAGATTAGCTACAACATTATGCCATTAATAACACTGGTTTATACGAAAACAGTGTGTGTGTGCGCGCGTGCCTCTGTGTGCATGTGTGCCACAGTTTTGTGACTGCATGTACTGCTTTCTTCTACTTCGGGGTTGGATTGTTTAGCACAATATTTCAATCATTTGCTTGCAAAACAGTGGAACAAGCTTATAAGGCTTATTTTACTGTTTGCCGTGGAACTGATAGTTCAAGGAACACAGAAATACAACGTTCAGTATCATGACATTTTTATATACTATGTTTACCTATTTCTTAGGGAAAATAAGCCAACATTACACTCAAAATCAAGCTAATTTGGAATGAAAAGAAGCTAGAAATACCAACAATACCTTAAATGTCAGCTCTTTGGTTATTGTTTGCTCTATTAATTCCATTTGCATTTATTTTCTCTGAAGGATGCAATAGCTAGTATCTATTACCTAATAATTTCATCCAGTGACTTGAATGTTTGTGCCTTTCAGAGGTGTTTACCATATATTCAGCAAGCCAAGAATGTGCCCTAGTGCAAACCAATAGACACCCGTAAGGATTAGTGTGAGGTTAATATTGAACTTCCAGTGGCAACCTCTTCTTGCTGGTATTTAGCAGCTTAATCCAGAGCCCTTTGTTGTAGTCATCTTTTGCAGGGCCATTCACCACTCATTCCTGCTTTCACTTGGAGACATTAACGGATGCCCTAGTGATTCAGTGGGATTTGCAGGACCAAGACATTATTCACATTTAAAGGTATGATTTGTGGTTTCTTATTTAGGATTCACATTTCACAAGAAAAAAAAAAATTGAATATAGATCAGCTTAATAATGAATATCTAGCTAAAAGTGGGGACTAGTATATCCAGTGATTGGTACTGATCTATTATTGCATTACCAGATATAAAACCAGATCTGTCTGATGTAAGTTTTGTAACAATTCCTCACCATTTCTTATAAAAAAGAGGAATGGTGAAATTATCATGAAACTCTTGTACCATTTCAAATATAAACTGAAAATGCATTAAAACCAAAAAAGTCATACCAGTTTGGTATAGTAACAATCTACTCCAATCAAATAAGTGACAAAAATTATCAATCGGTCAGCACTCTGCAATGAAAGACCATTGTAAATCAGGCACTAAACCCAACAAAGTATGTGATTAACAAGCACAGAATTATTGTCTTCCAATCAAATAGCCAGCAGTGAAATACTTATTTGCTTTTGTGAGATATACTTCAACTCTTTCCAGAATTAGAATATGTTATTATTCACTTTTAGTAAGGAGTCTGGTCATTGATAATATTTTTTCTTATTTTTTATTTTTTTCTTAATAATACAAATGGAGTCCTGTTTTCACTTAGTGATACAAATAATCTTGATCTTATATAAACAGCTGGTAAAAATGTTGATGCTGCCAAAGACAGTAGGAGAAACACCATTGGTGTCAGCAAGTCAGGTTCTCACACATCACCTTGAAAAGCATTAAGTGGTGCATAATGTGCCATGGTTTTAGAACGAGGATTTTATAGGTTCACCTTTTCTATGTGACTAATATTTTTCAAACTTTCTGTGTAAGACTTTATTCTAAATATATAATTTGTTCTCCGGCTTCCAGTATTATTCAATTTCCAGTACAACCATTAAACACTAGTCAATATCTGTACTCCTTCTTAACCTGTACAGCTCAGATTATCAAAGATATACGACTTGAATTAAAATTACCATATCTAATATTCAGAATTCGTCAGGAGAAGATAAATTTTAAAAAATATACATTGTGCTTTATTCACTGTTCAGAAGTGAAAGAAAAAAAAAGGGGTTAGATATTCTGCTTCTCTTCAGATGTTCTGAGAATTATTTATGTTGAAACCAAAATAAATGATACATAGTGAATAAAGAAGGCATCCCCTGATTTTCATGGCAGTAAAAGGAAATAGGTTGTGATCAAATGAAAGAACAAACCTTTTCATGCAACATTTAGAATCTAAAAATGTCTCCAAAAAAGGCAAATCAGAGAAATTCATGGATTGAATTTCATTGATACCTGTTTCAGCTGATGATCCAGATGGAAGTTGTTTAAACAGGACTGTTGAGAGGATCTATAAGAGAAAAACACTGAATAAATGCTATTGGCTTCATCAGTCTGACTGAATCTACTGTATGTTCTCAGGACAAAGCTAACAGCAAACAATCATTTTCCATACTTTATAATTGAGACAATTTATTTAGTGAAACTAAGCCAATTTCTGGAAATGCAGAAAAAGCAAAACTTGAGCTCTTTGAGTGCTTCCAAAGTAGTGCTAAGTAGCATAATTCATGATTTTATAATTCAAGCATAAGCATCTTCCTGTAATACATACGCAGTGTTTTGACTTAGAGGGAGGAAAAGCTGCAGTGATGTGTTCAGTTGTACAATGGTGGAGGGATGCACAGCAATCAAAACACTCTGAAAAAAATAAGTTCTTGATAACTTGTATAATTAAAAGGTCATCAAAGTATTCTGCTAAATATCTCAGAAGAAAGAAAGAATCATTTTCAGCGCTAGTGTCTTTTAGCTCATGGTGAATTCAACAGAAAATTTTGCAATGGATGTGTGTGTGTGTTTCTGTGCTTTAGAAAGCAATATTGTACAAAGCAAGACAAGTGTAGGTTAATTGTTATCAGGATAATATGGTGGAAATCAGAAAAAAATCTTCATTACCTTTTAAGGGACCTCATAACTGTTTCTCACACACCGTCAGCGCTCAGCCTAAGTTTCAGTTTGACCGTCTCTGAGAGCTTGGTGTTAGGAAGCAAAACTCCCACTGAGATCTTCTGTGCAGGCAGAGGGGCACACCAGAATGCTGTGAAGCAGTTAAGCATCCATAAAAAAAATGCTATGGAAACATTACTTGTTGCCTCTATTGCATTATGTTTCCACTGCACATAGCTATTACGACAGAAGAACAAAGAAAGATTTTAATAAGGTGTGCATTGTTCTGGTAAGGGTCAACTGATGTCCCCAGGAGGAGCAGCACCCTGAAGGAGCCCTCACTCCTGAGCATCTCCTCAGCTCACAAAACAAAGTATTTTGTCGAGATTAAGTTTCTAATGGCTCTGACAGGCAAACAGGCACAAAATGGACTGAATTCAGCCTCTTGCTTTGAGACACAGAGTGAAATTATGATTCCCAAACTTCATCAGCACAAAGCACATCTTTGGCTAATAGAGAAAATAAAACATATAGGCTGAATTTCTCAACATCAAAACCAGCTCTAAATACCTAAAATATTGTAAAGGTGCCTTTTTTATGATGGTCTCTGCATCAGGGGGAATTACTTTGTGGAATGGATGCTCAATCAAAAATATGTTAAAGTCTTTGCTGAAAATTTTTCATCCTTTTTCCATTCACTAACAATATGCCAATAAAAAATTACAGCACAACAAAATGTAGATGAGACTCAGTTCAAGATTAAAATATACAGCAAGATAAAACAAGAATTGATCTGAGCCACAAAATACAGAGGACAGCATGAATCATTCCAACTTTAAAAATACGTGTCTTCAATGTCTGTCTCTTCACTTTTTCACATCACCAGAGACTGGGAGTAAAAATAAAAGATACTTCTATGACATGAAAATCTTGATATATTTCCAAACTCCTCTTAAAAACTCTTAAAAGTGCTTGACTTATACTGTTTGACACTGTTTCAATCAATGGCCTAAGTCCACCTGAATGACGCAGGAGGACAAAAGAGAGGAAACTCTCTTAAGAAAAACATTATTCTGAATGAGTCCAGTTCAGAAAAGACAGTTACATGAGCTGATGTCTTTGGACCATAACTGTCCAAATCATAACCAAGCCATGGCCCATAACTGAATGGAAAAACATCCAAACCACTGAAGCTTTGTAAACTTCTTTCAGGATGTCTTACTCAAAAAACTGGAGTCTGGGGCTAGCTAAACTCTGCATGGAAGGGTGCTGCAGTTATTCATAGGCTGGCTCCTTCCCTAGGTTCTTGGTTTTCTGGTTTACCTCTTTTTTTTTTTTTCCTACCTTCTAATGCAAGTGGAACAAGTTTGCTTTCTAAAAAAAAACCAAACCCAATTCTGTCAATTTAGTTTCACAGATGTTTCTGTTTACAAGCAGAAACCCTTGACGGTGCTGAAAGTTACTCAGCATTGTTGTAATTTGCATAACATTAGCCATGATGTTTTTATTTTGGAAAGTTGAAATGTTTGCAGCTCATCATAAGCCAGTCCTAATGATGTTCAGTACATCTGCTTAACAAGTTGTGTCTAGGCAATGTTCTATACCACAAATATTTTTTACGACTTTTACTGACTTACAAGTTTTTCAGTTCGGATACACTTAAAAAGACTGTGCTTTACGTACACACAAATTGGGAAATAACAACTGGGTAACAAGGCTGGGCTGTATGCTGTATGCTACATCTGTATTCTTGCATCTGTCGCAAGAGCTTCATGCAGCATTATGCAGACACCTCACGGTTTTTTGTTTGGGGAGGCTCATAAAATTAATGTCTCTTTTTATAGAGCATAGTGAGTTAAACAGGTGTAATAGGAAATTAAAATAGGAAGGAGTAGAAACAACGATGCAAGTAACAGACATCAGTAAAGGAATAATTTCTTCAACTGTTTATTCTTTCTGTTTCCATCCTTTAACATTCCTGAAAATAGGTGACTACTTCTGATGCAATGTTAAACAAAATCATGGTTAAAAGCAATGACAAGAAAATAAAACCTCATACTTCAGATATGTGTTTTTGTTAGCAGAGATCGAATATAACGTTAATCTGCAGCTTTCTCCCCTGGCTTGGTTGCTCTTCTGCTTTCTACTTTGGGACCTCTCAAAGGAAACTTAAATCCTCTGTATCTGTCAAGGTGCATCAACCTCCCTTTCATCTAAGCAGAAAAGCAAGTGACCCATTTCTGTGAGCAAGCAGAAAGTTCAACACTTGATATCATACAGGGGTTTTCCTGACAAACATCTTTGTACACTTGCCTTCAAAACACTGATCAAATTCACCCCCACCTTCATTTCTGCTCTCTTCCAATTTTTCATTTTTTTCCGAGTACACTTTTTTAATTGCTTGCTTCATCTCCTTGCTCTGCACTTGACATGGCAACTTCTGTAGTGCTTCCTCCTATACTTACAACAGTCTTTCATTTCTCACCTGACAAACTTCCCAACTCGTCTCTAAGTTCCTACCTTGAACACAGCACCAGCTTGTGTAGTATCTTATTGTTTCCAGTTGTGTTTGGTTATGAGCTCCTAAGGCAGAAAATTACTATGTGCTTGCAATGCGTATACTCAAAGTGCTGCTCAAGTAAAATTCAAAATGCAAAATAAACTTCTCCTCCTCCTTAAAAACCCACACATCTATGCATGTGTAAAGAGTGTAATCAGAAGTGCGTCAGTGTAGTATTTGTCTCTGCACATGTTTTTATGCTCACAATGAAATTATTAGATAAATAACAGGTGATTAAACCAAACAAAATTTGAATCATTTTTTTCAAACCAGAAAACCACTCCCATTAACCCAGAAGAACCACTCCCATTAACCCAGAAGAATTTCATTCACAGCTCCCCTTGAATGAGAAGTGAATAGAAAAACATACTGGTTCAATTTTCTCTTGCATCAGCCATATTTTTTAACATTCTCTATCTTTTCACGCATTCCATGGCAGTAAAAATATAAGCAGAGTTATACAAAAAACAGCCGTATTTTTTTAATGATGGCATTTGCTCACAGCTAGATACCAATTAGGCAGTCCCTGGACATTCAAACGCTAACTAACTGTCAAGGAAGTGCTGGCTTACCATCAGGCAGTCTAAAACAATGCTGTAAGTGTAAGATCCAAGGCAATATTGAACACATAACCCTACAGTTTTCAACTGTTCCTCAGTATATGCTTACTAATAGCATGCTAGTAACAAAATGTGAGTTTGTAGGCAGCTGAATAAGGGACTGCCTATACAGGAAACTAAAAGCTGTTGGGAAAAGTCAATTAAAAAGAAATTAATTAGGTGGTATTGTTACTGGTTTAATGCATCTATTACAGTAAATTTGTTAGGGAAGGTGGCTGAAGAGTAAATATTCAAGCAACTGTGTGAAAAAAAAAAAAAAAAGTGCTTGCTCAGAACATCCAATGTTAAGGAGATGCTTTCCTTGCTACCCCATGAGAGGCAGACTGCCGAGAAAGGACAAACAGCATTTTTTGCTACGCAGATGTTAATGCACTGCTCAGCAGGACCATGTCACTCATGCTAACATTCAGTTTGAAAATCCAGTTGCAACACTGCTTGGCTGCAGCTAATTAAGGGCTTTATCAGCTTTTAAGAGTAAATGTTGTCCCAAGGCCAATATGTGAAAGATTAAATTGGTCCTATTTACAGACATAACCACCTTATTACAGATATTGTATTGTCCAGTGGTTGGATGTTGTAGATTCTGGGAGACAAAAAATTACCTTTTTTGCATACCAATGTATTTTTATATCCTCCTTCATAATTAAGAGTTGTTGTGTGAAACTTGAGATGCAGAAAAAATAACAGGCCTAACAGTGTTGGCTATGATGAGAAAAATGGGTAGCTCAGTGAATAGCTTCATTTCCTACGGATCTGTATTATATTTTTTCTGAAGACACAAGGCTTTTGTAATCTCTTTCTAACTTGAATTAATTCACTCTTCTTCAATAACAGTACTAATAGGTTCTGGCTACTCTGTTTTCATTAAACTAATAGGAATTTGATATGTTTGAAAATGCTCTCTCTTTGCAAAATTTTACTCAAATTATCCAAGTATTTAAAAAGTAATTAGGGCAGAACATACAATATGCAAGTATTAAAAAAAAATAAAATTCCACAGTCACAGCAAGTAAGTATTCTGGAAAAACTCTTCTGTGGCCTGTATTAATTAAGTGGAAAATCCTAACTGTTCTGTATGTATCATAATCAACTCAGGAGACTGAAAACAGGCAGCACAGAAATATGAAATCAAATAATTGTGCCATAATATTGGCAATTAAAAAGAAATAGATGTCCAAGCGAAGGGAAACTGGGAGGAACACAATGGCTACACAGTCATGGAACAAACACCCAATAACTTCAAATAAGAAATGAACTAAAATTTAAACATTACCAAAAATTCAATCTGACATTTAGGAGGAATGTTATTAATAAATTAATGCAAAAACTATGATCCAGATAAGTCACTTGGTTAACCAAGCTGACCGCACAGTGGTACCTAGGAAAGATAACTGGTTGTCAGTGAACCACTTTTTGGAGAGGTGTGGTTTTCACACAGATCCATTCATTATTACCTAGCTGCTGACAGGGGTACTTTCTGCTAGAAAGATGGGGAGAAAGGAATGATGGGTTAGTATACATTTGAAAAATATATCAGACAACTGTGAAAACCTCTTGCATATATGGGTTTGGGGCTTTTTTAAGTCAAAATGGTTTTCAAGCCACAGATTTCACTCTGAGAAAACATATTTTAGTGTGTGAAGATTAACTTCTTTCCATCCTGCTGTGTCTGCCAGCATCAGCACTAGAGAAGAGCAAACGAAAGAGAAAGAAGCAACAGACGTAAGAGAGAGAATAGGAGGGTCATTTTTTGTTTGAGAGTTTCATTCTGGCATTTTTCTTTACTTTGAGCAGGGAAGAGGTTTATTCTGCTGAGTAGCATGACCCATACCACCGGAGCCAAGGTGCAGGTCCTCTGCCATCCATTTGGCCCTGCTGGAACAGGGTCTCATGCATTCAAACTCCCACGGATATGTCTTTTGATGTCAGCAAAGAAACACGGAAACACTAGCAGCCCAAGGGATAATATGTTCACATAACAGAGCTTTAATTGTCCAGATGTATGCATTTTTTTAAAAAATAAATAAATAAATAAAAGCAACCACCAGGAAGGGGGCTGCGAAAATTACTAGTTTTTAAGTTCTGTTCCTCTTACTAATTGAAGTACGAGGCCCTTGCCACAAATCTAAGACACAGGGGAAAAAATCAACCAAGGCCACATTCTCCACTGACGTAGATTTTTTTCCCCTTTCCATATTCCTTCTTCCATTCAGTTTCCATTCTCTCTCCCTCAGGCCTGGCATTTCTATTTTTGTAATTAGTTCTTTTCATTTATTGAAAGCTTTGTCTGTCCCAGTTTTTCATAGTGCATTGAACTGCACTACAGCAATACTTAAGATTAAAGATTATTAAGATTAATAATGTAAGATTAATAATCTTAGTTTTGTGAAGAATAAAGATCAAGAAAGGTTAAATAAGAAGGCTGTAGTGACTGGTTGCACTTGCACAGGCAACATGAGCCAGACTTGGGAGAAGACCCAATATACTGAATCTAACCAGTATTTTGTGCTTGCTCTAAATTCGTCATATATGAAATGTGGAGAAGTTCTAGATTTATTGAAATAACCACATAATCCAACAGAAGCCAAATTTTTCTCAAAACTTGGGCTTGTCAAAAATGGTGAAAAGTTACCTGCTGGTCTTTAAAGTGTGTTGCTAGTGATACAGATTGCAGGAGCTGAATAGCACTGGAATCTGTTCAGCAGGTTGCCTGAGATTTTATGAATTCATCTGGCTTCCCTCCTGTCAGGCTGGCATCAGCTTTTATTTTAATCAGAAATCTCCCTAACAGGACAAAATACAGGAGAAGATACCAAGGGAAATATGAGGTAATTAAAGATGGAATATATAGATCTGTTGATCTGCTCACTATATCACTTGTATTAGAAGATAAGTTGTCTAAGCCTGCACAGCAGGTTGAAGCTGAGGAGTGAACCTCCAGTAAGTTAGCATAAAACTAGAAAATTTATTGCATAAGTAAATGTAGCACCAGCAATGCACAAGTGTAGCTAAACAGTTCCTGCCCTTCTCTCCCCAACCCCCCCTGAGGGAATTTCTGGTTCCAGCCTTTCCTGTCAAAACAATGGAAACCTCACAACAGTATTTGCCTCTTGTCAAACCTACCTACCACATCCCACAGAAAGCCATGTTGGAGATGGGCTTTTCGCAGCACTGTGGGAATTCCATTCTCACCCATCTTTTCCCATAAACAGAGAATTAAAGCCTCACTGAGTTTGAATTGTTCCTCTTGCTTGCTAAACTTCGGGGGTGGCAGGTTTATCTTCTCTGCTTCACAGTAAGGCACCAAGCTTCTCAATGTAGCTGAACCTCCATAGTCTCATAATGTAATCCTCAAGACAAAGCTTGCCTGCAAAGCCAGTCTGCCCAGTCACACCGCAGTCAGGTACGATAAACCATATGTATGTACTTTGAAAATCCCGTCTCTCCAGATTTATGTACAAAGACTTTCACTGCTCTGCTGGTGGCCATCACAGCTGAGGAGCTACTGTGTGGATAGGAGTCCACATGAGCAAAAAGATGACTAAGAAAAGATTTATGCAGCTCAGTAAAGAGCTTAGCAAGGTGATTTATAAGAGAAGAGAACAGCTTAGAGAAAATTAAAAATTTGAAGCAGGATAGAACACGTATACAAAGATAGAAGCTAAGCCTGTGTAAAAACCTGATAAGGAACTAAGGTAGAAAATGTGCATAAATACAGCAAAGGAAATACAAAAGAGAAGCAACAAGGAGCATGTTAGCAGCATAAGCAGCAAAGATCTAGGCCCACATCAGTGAGGGTGGGGGGCCAAGAGGTCATGAAAATAACGTTAATGACAGAGACAAGTTTGATATCACTGGAAGCCTCAGTTCATTTCTTTGTTTCACACTTCATGAAAGAAGCTGAGGGGGTCATGACTCAGAGACAGATTACTAGAGGGGCTGGTGGCAGGGTCAGGGAATGAAATGAAGAGGCAGTGTTAAAGGGCTTTGAAATGACTCCTGAACAGATAAGCTGTCAAAGAAAGAATTAAAATTCACCTAGTGCCAATGGATTTATCACAGAATAGTTAAGAGGAAACAGCAAGGTAAAATAGTAAGGAGCCTTTGGAAAATGTAATTAAGTGTTTAGTATGGGCCTGGAAAGGAGGAGAGGGTATATAATCCAAGAGGATTCAGGAAACTACATAATCAAAAGTTCCTTTGTTTATTGCTAATACTAGCTAGGTATGGAGTCAATAGATTTAGCCCATTCTTAGTGTAAACTGGTATGAGGTCACTGAACTAGTCGGATGGCATTATTATTATAAAGAAACTACATTCACCTGTAGAAGTGCAAAACATTGGAGTAAAAGCTTTTTCTCAAATATTTCAACATTGCACCAAAAGTAATACATATGTGTGTGTTTTTTAAAAAAGTCTAAATATCAGAAATCACTAGTAGCAATGTCAGGTCACTGTGAAGCGTTTCCAAAAATCTTACTGTTCATACATATTAATGAAAAATGCATTTAGACAGCAAAACTCAGAAAAATATATGGCAGAACTTCCTCTTATTTAGGGTAAAATGGGAAAAAATTAGCTTGAAAATTTGATCCTTGAAGTAGAAATAGATTCCACTTGAACTTTCAACAAATAAACAAACAAACAAAACCCACTAAAGAAAATTAAATGCTTTTTTTTTAATCACTAGTGAAAAATATAGCAGTAAACCTAAAAAAATGTCAACAGTTGTTTTCATATAGACTGTCTGCCATGTGCTAAATCTTATCAAGATGTATGTAGAGATGAGTGAAAGAAGTCAACATTTACTGTGGTCCAAAGGCGTCTTGGGTTTTTTTGAGGCCTTTAGGGCTAATATTCACATACAGAGAATCCATATTCAGACTCTGCCAAGTGAAGGATAAAATTTTTGCATTGTTAGAAAAGAAACACGATAATGCAAATGCACTTATCGTTAGACCTGCAGGTACATTTAAATGTTCCTAGCATATATTAATATTTCTATCGTCCCTTGCAGGTTCTCATATAGCTTAACAAACTGAACAAATTTATAAAGCTATACTTGAAAGTAATAATAATTTTCTCTTTAGAAAAAAACAGGCAGGAATACTTTGAGTGACATATAAGAATATAAAAATAAATCTCTCAATATCTCAAATGTGTGATTATTTCAGGAAAATAAGTCTGTTATTAAGTGCAGACTGAAGTCCAAAGACTTTGTATCTATTCTCAGCTGTACTTTGACTCAGGGTATGACCTCTGACAGATGATTTCAAGGAAGCCTGTAAAGCAGAAGATAAGGGATCATTCAAACTGTGGTGAAGAACAGTTCAGTGCTCCACCTGACATAGGAATGACCATCCTGGCCCATCTGGCCCAGTATCTTTTCTTTTAAGTGGCCCTAAAGAAGAATCGGTGGGTGTCTCAAGAATGGCAAAAAAGCACGTTAAATATATACTGCTCTTGCCTTTGAACCCTCAACAGCTTCCTGAAATCTGCAGTTGGGGATTTTCTACACCTAGCATATTGGACTGGGAAAACAATATTTATATGCAAGTAACAGTGGTACTAAAATCAATCTTCTAAGTGTACTTGGAAATCTGTGGGAATTACTTGCCCCCGCTGAGAAGCTGAGTTGCTTAAGATTAGTTCAGGTTAGTTCCAATAAACTATGCTGCAGCCTGTATGTATGCTGCAAAAAAAACAGGGCAAAAGATGCACTGAGGCATTGGGAGCATTTTTTTCCTGGAGGCAGACGCTAAAGAGGGATTCTACGTGCAGCCTTTATTGCATTCAGATCAACATACACTGTGGGTTAGACCTGCAAAGTTTAATGAGACTTTACTCTCTGTCTAGAGGCTAATCCCTCACTAAGAGGCCCCAATCCAGCAGAATCTTAATGCTGCACACTCCATAATGTCGTCTGCAGTGGCCCTGCCCCTATCACTCCTCTCCTCTGCACCTTCTCACTCTATTGCACCACTGTGCCAGGTGACATGGACAGGTTCAGACAACTTCTTGCTGCTCTGCTCCACCGCTGCCTCAAGAGCATCTTCTCCATTGGGAGCTGGCACTTTTAGAATAGTTGTACATTATGCTGGACTTCCGTCTGAAAAAAAAAGTGGCCAGATAAACACAGATGCCTTTTTCAGTCCAATTAGAAGAACAATGGATCTTGGGCTCTGTTCTGTGACAAGACAAAGTCACTAGCACAGTGGTATCCAGACAGGCACACCCATCTGCCACCCTGTAGGTACTGGAGTTGGTAACAGAAATAAAACATCAGGTATAGCCTCATGTTACGAATTGTAGAATTTTGTGAGCCACTGATTGAAGCAAAGGGATGTAAAGTGCACAGAGTTGGGAATATTTGAATAAGTAGTGTAAAAACTGTAAACGGTATATTGTGATTCTCGGAATCTTGAGAGAAAAACCAAAAGGAAACATACATGCTCCTCACATAGCTGTGTTGGTGTCAGTGAGAAAAACATATCTCAAAAAAAATTCCATCCACTCCTGAATCACATAAAAACAACACTACAGAAACCCACAGCATCTTTTTCGTTTGAACACTTTATTGACCTCACAGAAGTGCACTTACATTACTTTCTGTGAAGGATGCCACTATACCACAAAGGAACTTACACCTGCTCCTGTTAGGCAATTAGCAGTGAAAATTATTGGCTTGGAGAACCATTCAGAGAAGACTAAGATAAAGTCACTCATCCCTGGTTATTAATGGCAATTTTAGCAGAATGTATGATGAGTATATCTGATCTCTGCTGTCACACACCAAACAGATTTTAACTCAATTACTCCCCTCTCACCTTATCTGAATGCATTTATTTTCCTGTATGAAATTAGATCAGCTGTTATCGCTGAACACACACCCTCTGAATTGTGGATGGAAATATCCACAAGGAAAAGCAGATGTTCTTGTGATTGACAGAAAACCCTGAAACACTGTCTGCACCAGAGAAACAAAGCCAGAGTTGTCATAGGGATGGTTTGCTAGGCTATATTACACTGGCAGAGAGAATTTTGTGTGACTTAAAAGTCTGATCTTATTGCAGAATAAGTAAATATACTTGCCTCAAATTCAATCTAATATAATTTGATGCAGAAAATTAGAAATATTAGTATAGCAACTCATAAATCAAGTGATTTAAACACAGTGTAAGACGGAATGAAAAAACACTGCTGCCATTTCATAGCAAGAAATCCCATACTGCATGTTTTGGATAAAATGAGTGAGAGAAATAAAACCAAATAACACCTAGACAACTGCAACCACTGGAGAGATGGTATTTTGCTGTGTGTAGAGATTATTCTAAATCCTGTATTTGTATATATTTCCTCTCTACCATTTATTCATAACTCAATGTCAGTGTGTAAAGTCCATGTAGTAAAACCAGAAAAGGCTGCCATTTTCCAGCATTACAGCTTCAGTTTTCTTAAAAAGACAAATAAAAGAGCCCAAAGGCTTTAGGAAATTATGGATGTTTTTTGTATAATCACTAGGATTTTTTTCCTAGCTGTAGTGAGTTCTAATGAAACTCTTGTCTTTTAATACTGGCCTGTGGCACATCACTTTGTCTACAATAGTAATGCCTGAACTTGCAGCCTCGTTGATCTAAAAGGTGAAATTTCTTATCGGTTCATTAGCAGTTCTGTGCAAAGAGAGATCTCTCCATCATTTGTCAGAAGTCCTGGTCAACAGGGGAGGTCCCAAACGACTGGAGGCTTGCCAATGTGAGGCTGATCTACAAGAAGGGCCAGAAGGAGGATCCAAGAAACTACAGGCCCATCAGCCTGACCTCGCTGCCAGGGAAGATTACAAATTGGTTCATCTCGAAGGCACTCACATGGCATGTGCAGGACAACCAGGGACTCAGGCCCAGCCGGCACCGGTTCATGAAGGGCAGATCCTGCTTAACCAAACTGATCTCCTATGGCCAGGTGACCTGCCTAGTCGATGAGGAGAAAGTTGTGGATGTCATCTACCTGGACTTTAGTAAAGCCTTTGGCATCATCTTCCACAGTATTCTCCTAGGAAGGCTGGTGGCTCATGGCCTAGACAGGTGCACTCTAAGCTGCGTTAAAAACTGGCTGGAGGGCCAAGCACAGAGGGTTGTGGTGAACAGAGTTAAATCCAGCTGGTGGCCAGTCACAAGCGGTGTTCCCCAGGGTTCAGTGTTGGGGTCAGTCTTGTTTAATATCTTTATCGATGATCTGGATGAGGGGATTGAGTGCTCCCTCAGTAAGTTTGCAGGTGACACTAAACTGGGTAGGAGTGTTGATCTGCTCAAGGGAGGAAGGCTCTGCAGAGGGACCTGGACAGGCTGAATTGGTGGGCCGAGGCCAAATATATGAGGTTCAACAAGGCCAAGTGACAGGTCCTGCACTTGGGTCACAACAATCCCATGCAGCGCTACAGGCTTGGAGATGAGTGGCTGGAAAGCTGCCTGGTGGAAAAGGATCTGGAGGTGCTGGTCGACAGTCAGCTGAACATGAACCAGCAGTGTGTCCAGCTGGCTAAGGCGGCCATCAGCATCCTGGCTTGTATGAGAAATAGTGTAGCCAGCAGGAGTAGGGAGGTGATTGTGCCCCTGTACTCGACACTGGTAAGACCGCACATCGAATATTGTGTGCAGTTTTGGGCCCCTCACTATGAGAAGGAGGTGCTTGAGCATGTACAGAGAAGGGCAACAAAGCTGGTGAAGGGCCTGGAGTACAGGTTTTGTGAGGAGTGGCTGAGGGAACTGGCATTGTTTAGAGAAAAGGAGGCTGGGGGGAGACCTTAACACTCTACAACTCCCTGAAAGGAGGTTGTAGTGAGGTGGGAGTAGAGCTCTTCTCCCAAGTAACTACTGATAGGACAAGAGCAAATGACCTCAAGTTGTGCCAGGGGAGGTTTAGATTGGACATTAGGAAAAATTTCTTTACTGAAAAAGTGGTTAAACACTGCCACAGGCTGCCCAGGGAAGTGGTGGAGTCACCACACCTAGAGGTGTTCGAAAAGTGTGTTGATATAGCACTTCAGGACACAGTTTAATGGGCATGGTGGTGTTGGGTTGACAGTTGGACTTGATGATCTCAGAGGTCTCTTCCAACCTAATGATTCTATGAGTCCACGATTCTGTGATCTGACCTGTATGTTAAAATGAGTTAAAATTAATGGGAAAGTCTTGGTGCACTTAGAAATCTTATTTTACTTTGGAGACTTGCTGCTTCCCCAAAGAAGCTTGCAAGGGCAGCGGTGGCACCAGGAAAGCAAGAGACTGAGACCCCAGAAGGGTTTGTGCAGCAAAGGATGGACCCAATACTAGCAAAAGAAACACCTAAGCAGGCAGGAGAAAGGGAAGGGATGTCTAAGATTTGGATTTGGATTCATCCTGCCTCTGTCATTTCCCCAAAATACTTAGCTGAAAGCAACAGATCTCCACAAAATCTTTTTGCTTCAGTAAAAGTGCCCATTTCCAGAACAAGTAATTTAATCACTGGGTTTGCACCATCCTTCATGTTAAGTGTAAATACTCCAAATGATAGCAAGTACCATCTCTTCCTGCAGTGGCAGCTGCTTGAAAAGTCAGTGGACTCTATTTCTTTGATATGAAATGGGAAGTTTTGTGGCCCCTCCAACCTCAATATACAGCACACAAGTGAGTACATGACATTTTCTCTTTTTGCTTGGATAGCACAAAGACATCACAACGGTGTCTATGCTAGTGAGTATGCAAGGTGTATCACTGAGTTGTGCCTGCCACAATTATAAGCTGCTATGAAGGTGATAAAGAACTTTATGGAATTATATATTTGAAACAACTGTATATGCCCACATGAAAAACAAAGAATGAACTGAGGAAAGGTGATGCATGAATTTTAGTGAGCTGGAAGACAGGGAAAATGGGAACAGAAATCTATGTATAATGGTTGGTTACAGAAGCACCAAGGACTGAGGAGGTCCGTCAGCAAACTGCTTTGTCATTTTTTTTTTGCAGATTCAAAGCTCTCAGAAGTATTTTCTCACAGGCAATCACAATGCCTTTTCCAAGGCAGAAGGCTTCCATGTAATGCACTAAGTCTGCACAACCACCTTTCCATTCATTTAGAAATTTTTCTGTGTCAAGCAAAATGCCAGCATGCTTCTTTTCAGTCATTTGCCTATCCACCTTTGATCCAGCCATATGAAAGCAGGCAAGACATCTCCAATTCTGATTTTTATGAAGTCAAAAAAAATCTTCAGCAAATCTTTAAGTAAAACCTTGTCAAAGTGTGGCAGCAGGAGTTTCTTGGGAATCACCTGCAAAGTCTAAAGCAAAATAATTGCTTGATCATATAGAAAACCCTGTATTATGTAAAAAGTAGTATTTTCCTTATGCTGCATTATTCTCAAAAGCCTTTTCATTAAATGACTTCACATATTTGATCATTTGCATAAAAGTATCCAAAGCTGCCTGCGGTGAGCTAGCTCAGCTTGCAGTCTTACAGTGAGAAATGAGTATTGTACCACGGAAAAGGAACAGAACAGTGATTTAAGGAGAGGAGCTTCCTTCAGAGGATCGCATTTTGAAAGCAGTAGGCTCTCCCAGAAATTCTTCTGTCCCTCAGGAATGATGTGCTATGCACCAACTGCAGAAGGAAAAAGTCAGTTTTATACAGAAGGGTGTCTTCCATTGCTGAAAAAAAAAAACAGAAATTTGAAATACAGGAAAATACATAGTGCTGATAGACTCACTACTTAGTAGTACTGTGCCAGTTAAACCAAGAAACCTTGCCTAGACGTATATATTGTAATAATTCTCTCTGGTATTACGATAAATAATACAGCCTGTGCACAGGCTGTACATTTACACGGTAGTGTAATCCACTTGGCAGGTGACTGGGGAGACCAGTATACTCAAGGTGTTTAAACGACCTAATGTTCTGAAGGTTTGTGTCAGAATTAATGACAGGAACCATGAGGCTGAGAAAAACTTATACTGTGTGTATAGATATTTTATCTTTTGATATATGAACGCCCTTTTTTGAGATTGACTGACAAAGTCAATTTTGGTTTAAAGGCCTAGTGAATGTGAAAAGCATATGTGAAAAATGACTTTTTAGTGTCCTTATCTGCGTTGGAATTACCAAAATGAACACATAGTGTTAAAAAAAAAAAGTGAAGCCATCATCTTACAGGCACTGGATAGAAGATATAACAGGATGCTAAGTGCCTCTTTCATTGTAACTCCAACATCTTGTCAGAAACCATTTAGTCAAGTCAAATTGCTGAGTTGTATTTAGTTGGATTCATCAAACAAATGGAGTAGTGGATATAGTGTTTTCTTTAAGCAAGCAGAACTCATTAATTTAATTCTGTAAAAACTCTGCAAAGAAACTCCAGAAAATTACACCATAGGGACAAAATGTATTTTAACTGATGAGGTGTAAAGACTGATAGTAAAATGACTGATAATGCAATTGTTGAACAGTTGCAACAAAGCCTGGTCTAGTAGTAATCAAAAGCATTTGTCTTGATAAGTGTGAGAAGTGAATACAAGAAATGGTGCTATTCCAGAATTTTTTAATAAGAATTTAGAAAAGAGGAAGGAACCTACTTCTAGGACAGTGACTTACATGGTAAAAAAATTCAGACAGCTCCATCAAATCTTGCAAAATGAACAAGGGAAGTATTCATAACTCTTCTGACTGCAGAAAGAGGAGATAGAGAATAGATCGAAGTTTTTAAAAAACAAAAAAATTAATCAGGAATAAAAACCTCTGTAAAACAATGACATGCTGTTTCCTGCACTTTAACTGTTCTCAAAAATTTTTAAAATTTCATCTTTTCTTTACACCTTTAGGCTATTATTGCAGGCTGCTTACTGTCCATGGTTGTTTTCAAGTGACAGTCTAAACTTCTTTTATTTTTAACCTACATTAGTATGCTATCCATAAAAAACAAAGGGGAAGAGAGAAATGCTTTCTTATTCTTATTGAATTAATATTTTTAACAACAAAAATAATTCAGGATGTCAGTAATTAGCAATATAAGAAATTATTTTGCTTTAATTTAATATCTTCAACTTCTTATATAGCCTTCCTAAAACAACTACACTATCTAGCCATCTTTTGGAAACATATTAAGCCAGACAATCATCATAGATCTTTCTTCCATCTTCGTCACATAAATAGAATCATGTGGTACATGCAGTTCTTTCATATATAAAGACGTTTCCATACAAAACTCTACAGTGTTATTTGTGATGGCTGTCAAAAGGAAGGGTACAAAAGTATATGCTGCTTTTAAAATAGAAACTAGCAAAGGTTGTGGCTTTAATTTCTACCTAGTCTACACAAAATTTTATTCCTCAGTATTGGGCCTGTCCTTCAACCACACAGTTTTAAATTATCTCCAAACTCTACATTGACTTCCACTTCTGTTTTTGCTTTATCTACAGATCTTGTGTCCACAATGTATTAGTTCTTTATCAAAACAACTGGTGGGTTTCAGGAAAGAGGAAGACGACTGGTCAGTATATGAAATGATTGAAAAAGGGAAGGCTATTTCTCAGATTGAAGTAGCTAAGTCCTGAAAACCTCCTCACCTGCTTGGTAAATATAGCAGGTGAAACCTACTGGGAGGAGGGCCAGGCCGATGGGGAGCTGGACGAGAGGGAGCCACCCTCGCTTACAGCAAGGACCACATGGCTGCTCCTGAGAGCTGGCACTGTCCATACACACGTCCTCCAAGGGTCTTTCCCATCAGTAAGCATACCTGGATGGACAAACATCTTCTGAGTTGAGGGGTAAAAAAGGAAAGGAATGCAATGCCAGATAGTATTCAGAAATAACAAAAGTATCTGTAAAGTTCTAGACTGGTAGTGCCTTGGCACCAAGTAAAGAGAAACAACCATGAATCCCACCTATTTGTACACGCTGCCCGCTTGAAAAGCAAGGCCCCCTTCCAAAGCAAGCTGCTCCTCTTTTGGCCCTCTGTTTTGCCCGGGTTTTTGAGAAGCTCTGGCTTGGCTGTGTTTAATTGGCACTGACTTTGTGACAGAAAACATGCCACAAGATCTTGAGCCTTTAAGACTCTTTCAGGATATTCTGGTGCATTATACAGACCAGATTGGGTTGTAAACAATTCTTATACCCGGGCATTGTCTTTGAATCCCTACTTTCTCCTCAAAATCTCTGAAATTTAAAAAGGGACTTACTGAAGCTTTCTTTTGAGCATCTACAAGGGGAGCATCTTTGAGAAGAACTTGAGAGAGTTATTCATCAACCTTACCTGTAATATGAAGATTTGATGTATTATAGCCCATGAACTTGGGACTTTTGATTCTTTTTGTTTCTGGTAGCACAATCTTATTTGGAAATAATTTTGCATGTCATGAAAGCTTAGTAGTCAAGTGATGGCACTGCTTGTAGAGCTTGTAAATTTGAGAAAGTTAAGCCTTATGATTGAAGGATAATCTATTTTTCAAAGAGCAATTCCACATTACAAATCAAAGAGTGCTCATGTGAGATATTAGACAAAGAATCAGCACAGAAAAGTGGATGCTTGACATGACTATACCCATAAATCACCAGTGCTTGGGTTTTACCAAGTAGTATAAACTCTCTTACCATTCTTCTAGAAATTAAAAAAAAAACAAAAAAAAAACAAACAAAAAAAAAAAAAACAAAAAACAAAAAAAAAAAAAAAACAAAACAACAAAAACCCACAAAGCCAAAGCACCAACAATAAAAAAGATCCATCTCTGCAGATAAGAAATAATTTCAAAAAAGCTTTTTAACAATGTACTTTTCTGAATGGTTTCCATTTGCATTAGAAATACATAGATTGGGTTAGACTGAATCATAAAGCACTTTTTGTCATTCTTCCTTTTTGTTCAGTCATGGTTAAATGCATCCATTCCAGGTACCCTGACACACTGACTTTCAGAAGAAAAGAAAAAGAAGTCTTTCAGCACACATGCCTATTTATGAAAATTACGATCTTTAGAGGAAGAAACATTTTCTAGTTTGTGAACTGATGCCACTAATTTGTTCCCACACACTTCTCTGTCGTGATCAATTAACATAAGCAGCATTTTTAAACATTTAAACAGTGTTAAATATTTTTGTCAGGCTGTAGTGTCTTTAATATGTCTGTTACTTCATCTGAAAAAGGAGGACTCAAAAACAAGAGCATGAGAGACATAAGGAGAACAGAAAGTTCAGATCAGCAAAAAAGCACATTTATAACCCATTCATTAATTTCTTAAATTTCATGCTTTTTAATCTGTGTTCGTAATGAGGTACAGGGGCAATAAGTAATCAAGCAAATACCTGATCTTTCTTGATGAATTCATACCTGGTTCTTTCCTCTGGAAATTGGAGGTTAAACATTTCCTACAGAGTATAGGAAGAAGTTAGTGTCTTTTCAAACCACTTCCATGCAAGTAGGTGTTGACCATATTCTGTATTTTAGAAGGAATCAGAAAATAATTATCACAGTGCTAAATATAACTTAGCTTTTCATAATTTTTAATATGTACAGAAAATTAGGATCTAAAAGTGCCTTCATAGTTTTTATGTCCTGCCTTTGTACCAGAAGAAGTAAAAGCTGGAATGTTCGGCAATAAATGGGAGTAAATCCCAAATGCAATGACAGGCACAGTGAAAATCCTACTGAAAGAAAAGGGGAAAACAGTGAGGGGATTAAAAATGCCTGTTGTAGAGGGAAAATGGACCTGTCTGACAGTTCAACAGTATACTCCGTGAAAAACCTGAACCGCCTCTAATAGCACTGCTGATGAGATAAAAGTGTTATTTTTCCTGAGAGCAACAGGGGCAAAAAACCTACAACTTGCACAGACTAAAAGCCTTTGTTAAACCAGCAGACAAAACACTTACTGATAACATGGAAAAAAACCTTCCAAAACCACCTATCCCCAAAGTCACTGGTGATTTGAAGAGCATTTTTGGTTTTATAAGCAGAATAAAAAGAAGATGAGTACATGGCTGAATTAAGAAAATTAAAAGAGCATTGCCGGCTCAGAAAGAGTTTAAATTAAGCATGAAGAGCCTCAATAATGTGTTGTATGCAGAAGGAAGCGATCTATGTTTACTGTGGCTTTTTATACCCTAAGGTGTTCCCTAGAATTTGGTATTTAAGTGGACAGCTTCTTGTCACACTATAGAGCTGCAACAATATCATATGATCTGCTCAGCAAATTAATCAGACATCAAGCCAAAAGCACAGTATAGGTGCTATTTAAAGACTCCATGCTTTATTTTGGAGATGCAGAAATTTGATGAAGTAAAGCTTTCTGATGAAATTTTCCATGGGACCACTTTTCCTTGCAGTATTTTAGTACTTGCATTTCTCTTCCCAGATAGAATAAAATGCAGCCACTCAAATAAAATTAACAAGCAGTTTCATTAATCAAACGTTTGTTTTATTTTAACGTAAAAATCATTTTTCTTCATGTTGATACTTACTAAGAACCAGATCATTCTGTCATGGGATAGACAATTGATGTAACTGACGGCTGTGTCTCCATAAGGCCACAGACAGCAATCTCTTTATCTGAACAAGTGTCACTGTATCTGCTATATGCAGCAGAGCCAGAAACAGGTCCAAATAGAGTCATATCTTGATGTTAGGATAGCAGTTAAGAAAATTGATCTTTTCAGATGGGCCCGATGTTCTTCAGAATGTTTCATTAATAAATTGCTAAAGGATTACCAGCTTCTTTTGCTTACCAGAGCATTTTCTATTCATTAGTTGCATCAGAGGGAGGGTTGAGGATGATGGTAACAAGGAGTGGAAGCACAGAGCCACATTACTATTATTATACAAAAATAACTAAAATTAATTTTATTAAAAATAATATGTTTTTCCATAGCAAGATTTGGTGCAAAGGTCCAAATTATCAGTTCAGCGCTCCATCAATATCTCAGTGAGGAATTTGGAAGGTCTCCACTTTTGTATTTGCATGTTTGGTCCTATCCATAGCGCCAGCAGCCAGCTGCCAAGCCAGACATTGCACACTGCTGCTCCAGTAAGCGCCACGTCTCACCCCTGCTGCCCACAGCCACACAGCTCCTCTTATCCTGCACATTCACTTTGAGACCCAGAGGTTCCGCAGCCTGTGGTCACTCCAAAATCAGATGTTACTCATTTGACATCATAACCTTACTCAAGAAACTGTCCCCTATACATACTCTAAGAGCTTTCTAGGTATAGTTACCTATCATAACCATCCTTGCTACTTGTGAACTTTCTTCTGATCCACTCTAGCATTAAACAGGGAAGTGCAATAGACGACTTATTAGGGTCTGAGTGCTCTGCTTCTGGTACCATCGGTGCTCTAGATGTCTTCCAGAGCCATGGCTGTACACAGAGAGAGCTGCGTATAGAGGAAGGATATATAAATAGGCCTAAACTGTAACCCCAGAGGAAGGAATAATTTGCCTCCTCAGTCTTTCTAGTGAATGCATTTACAGTAACATACCGTAGCAGGAAATCCCTGCTGTTGCTCCTTAGGAGAAGATTGTCTCTCTCATACTGTGATCCCACTTGTATTCCTTTTTACTGAGGTTTATTATCATAAGAACAGATGCAAGCGGGAACTCCATACTGAACTCCATACTGTAGAGACTGTACACATTATCTGTATCATTATATGAATGCATATATCTGTATTTGTGTATATGAACATATACACATACATTTATACACATACACATGTAATTACGTGTAGGAAAAGTACATGCATGTATCTATTGCATGTATTAAATATAGTGAATATATATGCCCCTGTTCATTGCAGTAGGACAATGTGAATAAGGATTACCTAATGACACCTAACTTTTCTTTGGGGATTGATTCAAAATACAATTTTTTTACATTAATTTGTTACTTAATTTTCTCCCTATCATTTACCTTTACACTTCATTTTTTATTTAGTTCTGCCTCTGGTTAATTTTTCTATAGATGCAGAGATGACAAGGTTTGGGTTTCTTTAAACAGAATTTATTTGTCAGATTGGCTTTCTTCCACAAAGCCTAAGAACTCCAATGCTCAGAGCTTGTTAGGACTGATTCACTTCTAACTATATCCATGCATTCAGGGATGTGATTAATTGTCCCAGAAAAAAATCTATGCAGTTGATAGCTTTAAAAAATATATAACATGAGTAAGTGTCACACAGCTGGGTATGAAAAGAGAAGGGTATTAATCACAACATTTAGATTAAATTATAGGTGCAGTTTTTCTCCCTTGCTGCAACCATTCTTTTTGGAATAGTCACTGCTCTGTTATTCTAATAGGGTGAAAACCACATTTGATTTATGCAGCTGAAAAGGCTTGGCCTTACTTTCAAGAAAGATCATGTGATGAATTAGATAAACATGGCTAATTGAAGAATATAGGGTCAAAGACAAGAATTATCCTTAGTTTAAGATTCACAAACCTCTAGAAGAAGAAAAATGTGAGAGGCAAAAGACAGTAATAATGTTTGACGGAGACAAGCAACTGCGCTGTTAGTTAAAAACTCACACTGCCTTTATGAAGCATGGAATTTGTGACACTTAAAAGCATTGCTGTGAAGTTGGTGCTTAGATTTTTTGGCTCAAGCCTACCCCTACTCCCTTAGGAGCCAAAGGTAACACTTATGGTGTCTTCAAAAGAAGTCAGAGCAATCCCACATTTCTGCTTTTGGTTCTCCATTTCTAACAGGTTATCAGTCCCAGTTAACTGGAATTTAACAAATGTGATGCTCATCTATAAGAATGGCTGGAAGGAGGATCTAGGAAACTACAGGCTTGTCAGTCTGACCTCGGTGCTGGGAAATGTTATGGAGCAGATCATCTTGAATGCCATCACATGGCACCTACAGGATAACTAGATGATCAGACCCAGTCAGGATGGGCTTGTAAAAGTTAGTTCCTGCTAACCTGATCTCCTTCTATGACAAGTGACCTGCCTACTGGATGAGGGAAAGGTTGTGGATATCATCTACCTAGATTTTGGTAAAGCCTTTGACATGGTTGTCCACAGCATCCTCCTGGAGAAACTAGTTGCTCATGGTGTACTCTTCACTGGGTTAAAAACTGGCTTAATGACTAAGCCCAAAGAGTTGTGAATGGAGTCAAATCCAGCTGGTGGCTGGTGACAAGTGATGTTCGCCAGGGCTCAGTACTGGGGCCAGTTCTGTTTAACACCTTTATTTATGATCTGGATGAGGGGATGAAGTGCACCCTCAGTAAGTTTGCAGATGACACCAAGTTGGGTGACAACCAAGTGTTGATCGACTTGAGAGAGAAAAGACTCTGCAGAGGGATCGGGACAGGCTGGATCAATGGGACAATTGTGTGAGATTCAACAAGGCCAAGTGCTGGATCTGGGTCATAACAACCCCATGCAATGCTACAGACTTGGTGATGAGTGGCTGGAAAGCTGCCCGATGGAAAAGGACCTGGGGGTGTTGGTCAACAGCCGGCTGAATATGAGCCAGCAGTGTGCCCAGGTGGCCAAGGCAACAACAGGATCCTGGACTGTTTCAGAAATTGTGTGGCCAGCAGGAATAGGGAAGTGATTGTTCCTCTGTACTCAGCATCGGTGTTGCTGTACCTTGAATATTATGTGCAGTTTTGGGCCCCTCACTACAAGAAAGACATTGAGGTGCTGGACTGGGTCCAGAGAAGGGCCGTGAAGATGGTGAAGGATCTGGAGAACAGGTCTTATGAAGACTGGCTGAGAGAACTGGGGTTTTGTAGTATGGAGAAGAGGAGGCTGAGGGGAGACCATATGGCTCTCTACAACTACCTGAAAGGAGGTTTTAGTGAGGTGGGTGTCAGTCTCTTCTCCCAAGTAACAAGTGATAGGACAAGAAGAAATGGCTTCAAGTTGCACCAGGGGAGATTTAAATTGGATATTAAGAAAAATTTCTTCACTGAAAGGGTTATCAAGAATTGAAACAGGCTACCCACGGAAGTGGTGGAGTCACCATCCCTGGGGATATTTAAAAAAATGGGTAGATGTGGTGCTTAGAGACAGGGTTTAGTGTTGGGCTTGGCAGTTCTTGATTAACTGCTGGGCTCTCAAAGGTCTTTTCCAACCTAAATGATCTACGTTTCTAAGAAGGGCAACGGGGCTTTCTTTTCCAACTGGCCGGATTGTTGTGAGTTCTTCCCAAAACAGGCATATGTTTATATTGAATCTGTGAATAGGCTTTCATAACAGTCTTACTCAGTAGCAAGGAGTCTTACTCAGTAGCAAGGGATTACGTCTTTAGCAGAGGTTGTTGGGGTGTTTTTTTTTTAATGGTCTTTTATCTGAAAATACTGATTTGCTAAAATAGCCTTTGGCTTAAATGGTGTTTCAGACCAAACAGAAGGAGAAAGAAACTAGTGTAAGAATCTCGTAACTAGAACACTTACTTGACATTGCAAAGATGCAGCAATGCAAAAGCTACTGTATTGCTTTATACACCAAGCTATACATCACCAGGCTGTACAACAGCCACTGCTTTCACCCAATACATACTTAATTATTCACACAAAGTGGAAAAGGTGTTTCAGACTGAATGTGGGAAACACAGAAGATCCAGAGCAGGGTGTGTGCCTAAATTGCAGAGACCTGTTTCTTTCTCTTTTGTTTTTGTCTTGAAACTTTGAAGAGATTAATTTTCTTAGGAAGCATAAAAACAACCATTGATAATACTCAGGAGAGTTTTCTAAGACAAGAAAACAATTTAACTCCTAAGTTTCTTGTATGCCATCACAGGTGAGGGTAAAGAAACGTTTTGCTAAACAAACATTTTGCTGTGGAAATAGGCATCTGAAGTAAAACAAGTTTGTCAATAACAAAGTTCTTTGGGGGATTTCAGCATCCCTCAGCAAAGGCAGGACATTTCTATCACTGCTATCAGCTTGTTTAGCTGTTCAATTTATTTTGTGTTGTTCAAAGAAAGAACGATAAGAAATGCTTTGGGAACAATCACATGTCTTCAGGTTAACTGCAGGTGTTAAAGTTGCAGGTTTCTCCTGAAAACCATCTTCAAAATTATAGCAGGTGAGTCCTAGTTGTAAACTTCTGTTTTATTAGCATGGGCTGAGTGATGCCAGAAATGTGCAATTCCTTTTAACCAACTGTTTCTCTTCAGATTTCATCACATTTTTATGTTAAACAGTCTCAGAAAGACAACAGGTTGACATAGGGAATAAGTCAGCTTAAAGTCCCTAATTCTCATTTCAGTCACAGCACTGTAGTTTTCCAGTCTGAAAGATGCTTTGCATTTGATAAAAGTTAGTGCCACATTTCATGCTTTACATTGGAAATTTACACATTAAGGTAGGTTATAACCAGAAAAGGCAAAGGCATAGACTTACAGACAACTTTTTATTCAATATATAGCTTGGTACTGGACCACTATTTCAACTGAAATGTAGTAAATTACTTTTTTCCCACTTTAAGCACCGATTTTTCGTGAAGATTTTTGTCACATGATCCCTACCTTACTACTGAGCACGTTACTTGCTCTCCACTAGCTATTTTAATGGCCACAATGTGGGGTCATATATCACCCTATTTGTTACATGTACATCTGGTCAAACTGTTTCTAAAAAATCATTTACTGAAACAATTTAACCTTTTCTCCACTTCTACAAAATATCCATAAGAATAATGTGAATTTTATTACTTCATTCCTTATTCATAATTGTTTGTCAGATCACTTATATTAACAAATTATTGCCTGTGGATTCTTTTCAAACCTTCCAGTCATTCCTCACCATCTGGATGATGACGCTGGCTTCATTAGTCACACAGTCTTATATGCTTTGATATGTAATAACTATCCTCTTGGAGACTGAACTGGGGATGTCCAAGTTAAAAGCACAATTCATTTTAGCCTGAATTAACTTTCACTAGAGCTGCAATGGACTCAAATGCTCTCAGGAACACACACATCAGCAAATGTCTGCTGAGGGAAAATGAATAAATTGAGTTTAAAGAAACTTCCTAGCATTTACTGGGAAATGTTCTTAAATAGTTTTGTTTTCTTTTTACTTTCTGCACAAGAAAATACATCCTTTTTCCTACATATATACAGTTTCTGTGCTCAGTCAGTTCATAAATGAACCAGCAAGATGGATAACCATCTACTGGTTGTCTAGAAAGTTTCTGGTTTGTTTTATGTGTCATATATACATATGTAGAGGTCTTTGTGTGCTGGTGTATATTGACATGGTATATACTTGACCATGAATTCTTTGTATTTCTTGTCTGATTTACCTAGCAGTTGAGGCATTAAGTCTCTAGCCAGGAACAATCATAAAAAATATACACATATATATGGTACATTTATAAATATACTTCTCAACACATTTCACACAGCATTTCTATGGAGACATCACTTCACCCTTCTTGCAACGATCTCCACTTAAACACACTGATCTCTCTTTTATAACACTGTTATTTATGGATCATTTGTGATAAGCACTGGTGTGAGGGGAGGAAGGAGCTGCTCCTTCAGGTCTCCTGCCCATGCAGATCTGTCCCACTGGGGATGCAGGGCTGCTTGCAGACTGTGTCCTCACTCCTCACCTTTTGTTAGCCGGCTCCGTCCCTTTTAATCTTCTGCTGCTTTATTGACTGTCCTGTCCGTCATTCAGATGGGTTATTAAGTACACATAATTCTGGATCAACTCGCCAAAGGTAATGTCACTTTACCTTGTTCTCTGGCTTAGATTTTAAAGAATTTCCACCACCTAATTCTCTCAATATTATCAATAGAGGTTAATTTCTTCATATATATATATTTCTATTAAATGCTTTTATTTGGAATTCACACCTGGAGGTTTTAATTTACTTTTCTAACAGCATTAAAAAGTGAATATGATGGTTTAGGAAATTATTTGCTAGGTCTAGTTACTAATTATCATGTGTTAATGCTTGAAGGGCCTGGCTGCTTTCTGAGCAACCCAAATCAGTGGAGATATACCACAGAAGATTTCCCTCCCTGTGTATATCCTACGTTACTGAGGTGTGAGCTGGAAGCCTGGAGGTCCCGCACAGCTAGTAAAAGCAAACGATGTCCAGGCATGCGACTGGGGCTACAAAGTCAGGAACTACCTCTTGGTGAATCCTTCTGGAAAAAGACAAATAGCAGCAGCATTTAGTAAGTAGTGTTTAGTAAATACTAAATAGTATTTAGTAAATAGCGGTACTTAAAAATGAAAACACCAAAACTCTAAATGTTGCACATGTGAATGGCAAAGAACAGAGTGTGGGTTAGAAAGTCTGTGCTTTTGTACCCCTCTCTTGGGCTGCTACACTCTTCATGGCCTCTTGGATTTCAAAGGAAAGAAATAAGCACTTGGATTTTTGGAAGTGAAGGACTGGGCTGTGATGATGCTTAAATTCAAGGGAAACCTTGGAACACATCTCTCAGTGGTGTACCACAGGCAAGTGAGCTTGGCAGGCATGTTCTGTAAGCCTCCTCACAGGGATCAGCCAGTGCTCCCACTTTGAAACACCTGTAACCCCTCCACCAGCATCAGGCAGCTCTTTTTATTCAGTTCTACATGTAGTCCATTTTTTCATATTCATTACCCTATAAAACAGAATATTCTACCAATTTTATTTTGGGTGCATGCATGAAAAGTTAAGGAATATTAATTTCAAACTTAGATATTTCCTTGTAAAAATAAGCCTCCGTCCTTCTGGTCATGCATCCATGCAAAAGCATGAACGCCTTCTCTGGATTATCTAATCTCTTCATTCATGGTTTTACATGGGAAAGAACTAACAGTGTGCAATTGGTACACATACACCAGCATTTTGTTAGTTTGGGAGAAGAATATTTTAAATATCATTTCAAATTAATATATTTTGTTACTCAGGAATAAATAAAAATATGCTGTGGGCAGAGTTTAGTTGGGAAGTAAGAGGTGTCAATGGGAAGGAGGGAGGCCTAAGAGGGGATAAGAAAGAGGAGCTCAAGGCTGTACAGCATGCATGCTGTAGCAATCCCATAGATGGATTCTTGACCAGGGGCTTAACAACCAGTGGTCCAAATCCAATAAATCTTATCCACAGGGTTAACAGAAAAATCTTCCTAGTGAGAAATAATTGACTCTGCCTCAGGGCAAAAGCAAAAAAAAAAATTCATCACACAGAGCTGCAACATAGGACTCTGGTGATTCTTCTGTCACAATTCAGCTGGAAACTTTGATGTATCTTCCAATGCTTTAACCTCTGTCCTCATGAATTAATAATTAAAAAACTTATAATGGGAATACTGAGTTAGTTATCAGGTTACCAGAAGGATTAGGAGGAGCCTGATTAATATCATCTTGGAAACAGTCATACACATTCAATATGTGTTCATCCCCTTTGTGGTCCTTCCCATCCTCTTTCAGAGGTTGCTGTCCCTCTATAATCAAGTCATATCAGCACTCTTAAGCTAGGCCTGGGCAAAGTCAGCCGGGTTGGCCTGAGCCCTGCTGGGAGGGACCTGGGTCACCGCATCTGAGTTACTGCAATCACCCAACTGTGGGCATGGCTCAGCCTGACGTCAGTGACCAGAAAGTGAGGGGTGCTACCTAACTACAGGGAACAGGGCTTTTTAAACCACAGAACAAGCTCTTCCTCCCTCCAGAAATGCTAACCTTTTTTCCCTTTGTAGGGACTTTTGCACTTCAAAATAACATCAAGCTTGTATGAACAGGTATCATTCTGCAGAATTTATGCTTTTGGGGATGGAGTCGGTTTCTTGTCGGTCATCTGGCAGCATGAGAACCCAAACTAACTTTCTCATTTATTCATTATGTACAGAAGTAGTTAATTCATTTAACTGCTCTCTAAAAACAGTAAGGCTTCCATTGTTTTCATTTTCGTAGCTAACCTCTTCTGTACTGAAATCATTTTAATTTTGTTTCCTGCTTCTGCAGCTAGTTTAACACACACTTTTAATGAAAAAACATCAAGTTAATATAGTTGTATTCTGTTTTCTTGCATGTTCACCACAACTCTCTGCTCTACGTGAAGCTCAAGGAGTGCCTTAGTACTAGTGTGGGACAAGGGCAATGGCCAGCCTTTACAAGCCATTTAATGTCACAGATTTGTCTCTTTTACTTCTAGCAAGTCCTTTCTACCAGGTGAGCCGTACCTCCACATCTCTCTCTTATTCCTCAAATACCAGAAACTGAGGCAATTAAGTGTTAATAAAGTGTGTCTACTGAAAATTTCTGGAGGCTGTAGGATAATTTGCATGTTTATGTGATTTTTTATGTTGATCTCCTTTTCATAAGAAAACCCCAAAACACACTGTGCAGTAAGATTTGCCCTGTCTCCCTCTTTTGAAAGACAATGCCACACATATTACAGAAGAAACTGATTCTGTCAAAAATATGTATGTTTGGGGAAACAGAAAAAATACAGCAAATATTTCTATGTAAAGTAAGTCAGCTTTTGTTTTTTGTTTTTTGGGGGTTTTTTGTTGTTGTTTTTTTAAATTTAATCATGTCCTGGATTTTGTTTTTCATACCTTGGAGCTGGGGAGTTATTTTCAGTGGGAGATTTTTGCCAGTTGTTGTTTTGACATTTCATTTGTTAGCTCTATATTTGACACACATTTTACGTATTGCTGGATGCAAGAGTTAGACTGAAAATGACCACCAAAGAAATACTAGAACAGTGGTTTAGATATAAGGTTAAAATTAAATGGAAATTTGTAAGTTTTAACCTTTACAGTGTTATTTCTCCTTTTATTTTTTTCTTTATTTTTAATATTTCTCTGATTTTTTTTTTTTTTTTTTTCCTCAGTGGGGAATTAGAAAAGCCCTGGTAAGCATTTAAATCAGTACATTGAACTAGAATTACATAAAATATAAACTGTGTATTTTTAAGACAACCAGAAATTACATAAACAAAACTAGCAAGCTGTACCTTGTGGAATAAGCCAGTCAGGAGTGTTTCCTTATCTAGCTTTTATAGAATGTTTCTGTAGTGTTAAAAAGCCTTTCTCATTATGGAGAGGTCAGATGGATTAAGCAAAGTTGGGTGACACAAATTCTCTTCAAGCTTGAAGGCTGAATTGATTATAGTGTATCAGTCTGGAAAAGATAATAGTTTTGTGAATTGAATTCATTTAATTTTATCTTTAAAAAATAGATAAATAGATAGATACAGGAGGGAGGATACATTATTCTGCCATGATTCAGTCCTCCAGTTAGAAAAAGTTTCTTGGATTTCACAGGAATGGCACCATTTTGCAGCCAAATTTCAGATCTACATGTGAGCTAAAAAACTGTATAGTCAGGTTGTGGAGTAGGTTTGTTTATGTATTGTTAAATATAATCCTGTCATTTTGAGCAAGATGTTCCTCCTAACCCTTCAAACTCATAAAAACTTCAAAGAATATATTTGGCAAATGTACAAATACCAAATCAGTTCTTTTCAAACAAAATCATTATCAATTCTTATTCTTAAAAGATACTAGGAGGAAAAGAGTCAATTGCAGTCCACATTTGCAGTTTTTTCAAAAGCACTATTTCATGGGCTGAACTTGTTAAAAGTTGTCTAAAATAAACAAATTTGGCCATTCAAAACATATCTGACAAAAATGCCACTAGAAATTTTATATTAAGTTTTAGGCTGAAGCACATTTCAATGACTAAGCTATAAACATCTACATAAGAGGTTTTGGAGAAAATACTGACAGGCCTCTATCTCTAGTGATGCTGCCAGGTGTTGTTATACTTAGTTCTTTGGAAGCAAAAAACTGTTCATTTCTGCAAGCAGAGTAAAACCTTGTCTGCCTACCAGGTCTGTTGATTTGAGACTGAGTGTTATTTCCGTGCTTGGTCTACTTAAGAAGAATAAAGACCTTTTGGTAGAGATCTCTGGTGCTGAATAAACATCCTCAGGTCTTGACTTTGGGTTCCCTTAGTCAGCAGAAACTGGCAGGAGTTAGAAAGATCTGAGCATTTTCAGCTCGTTTATGGAATAAACCTGTGGACAGACATTTAAACCAGCAAACTGCTGAGAAAAAAAATGGTTTCTCATTCAGCAATGCAGCTGACAGTAAGTGTGTTAAGAGTTAGTAAGAAAATCACAACTTTTTCCTTTTAAAAATTAGAGAGAAATGTATGTAGCAGAAAAAAATCCAACACTGGAAAAGGTAGCATTAAAAAAAGGGAAGAGCACAAGGTATATTTTAACACAGAGATCCAGTAATATTTTGTAAGAAGATGCAATTCAGTCTTGTATAAAAAAGTCAGTATACTGCTTTTCCATCACAGCAAAAAGTGGGTTGTTAGTATTCTTATCCCAGTCTCTTGTAGTCTTAATCTCTTTGCAAGCTGGATCTTAATTTACCTATTTATAAAACAAATATGCAAATATTTTTTGACACCTTGGGGTGTATTAAAAGAATGAATTAATGCTATTCATCACTATCCAAAAACTGCAGTATACATTCTCTGGTTTAGACTGACTAAGAAATGAAAAGGTCCAAATGTAACTGTGGTGTGAATGAAGAAGGCCAATAGGTCTGATAAAGTTAAATTATTCTAAAAATAATAAAAATACAAGGTAGTTTTGTACTCAGGGCAAAAATTTCCATGTCTCCTACAGCAGAGACATTGTGCTTAAATTAGCAATTGTCTGCCACTGCGTCCCACAGAAAATAAAGGGAAAACTCACCTTATAAATAATCCACAGTGGAGAGATTACATAGGTAATTACAGAAATAGATATTGGGAGGAAAAAAATAAATTAGGTGGTTAGACAATAGCTGAAGCTGTGAAACTCTTCATCTCATTTTAATGATTATACATTATCCCCCATGAATGATATTATTAACTGTATGTCATTGCTGCAAAAGTGTTCTCTTGTATTACTAAAACAGTTTCCTCTAAAGTATAAGTAACAGACAGCCGCAAGGACCTTTCCTTTCCACACTAGTAAGTTCTAAACAAAGTTGTGATATCACATGGGGCAGAGCCTTTCTGTTGGCTTTTGCATGATACAAATCAGGCTACTTTGAGGCTGCTGTGCTAGTTAAGAGCTTAAATTCCTGAAGCTGCAAATGCTGAAGACATCTCAGCTGTGAAATCATGGTCATCGTAACCCTCAGATATCTCACCAGCACCTTGAGAGCAGCTAGTACCTCCGAGAGCCAATTGGAAAAACAGCTACGAACATCTGCATCAAAAATTTATTGCTGACACCATCGAATAACGGCAGTTGCTCACTGTGAGTGATCTAATAGTAACAAATAGAAATTTACATTTGGCATCCATTGCCCTCAGTGCTAATCTGGAACAGAAGGTACCTCACAAACTGGGAAGCTGGCAGTGACAAATTTACAACCTTAACAGAGAGAGAAATGTGTAGATGAAACTAGTAGTTATTCAGCTCTTGCAGCCCAGAGGCAGTCATCCTGATTTGAAATAACATCTTTCTACCTTTATGCATATGAAATAGGTAAAATTCAACAAAGCAACAAATTTATCACCAGAGGGGAAACTATGACGCACAGGCTGTCTCTGATCATGGGACTGTCACGCTATAGAGTCCCTTTTGCCCTTCTCAAACACATATGTGAACATTTACGCTATTTACTCCTTTCTTTGTTGGTTCCCCTGATCGTGGGCTGCAAGTCAGTCCCGCCTTCTCATTTAATTTGAAGTCAACTACCTACAGCTGCTGTCAAAGACCAAAACCTTTACTATGTCTGTCAGCTGTAGGACTTCACAAATCACACCCAAGCTACAAAAGCACCAGCTCTCACATTGTTTCCTAGAGGCACCAAGAGCCAGTAAGAATTTAGGTATGCTGCTTAGTCTTCTGGATTTTTGTAGTGACAAGAGTACCTGTTGTATTTTACAAGTATTTTTTGTACAATTATTTTTTGGATTTCTGGGTTTCAGTTCAATATTGCTATTTCATGGATTAGTCATCTTGTAGTTTCTAGCCTTTTCAGGATAAAGTTGAAAAAAAAAAAAAGTTCTAAGGAAAGTATGGGCTTTCTTGTCCTTGTTGGTTTGTTTTTAATTATGAACCAGAGAGGTTTTCTAGTGTGATTGTACCCCCGGACTCTAGCTTAGATCCAACCTGACTGTCAGATAAGTAAATTGCAGAGAGGGTAACACAGAATACCTTTATGTTTATCTTGGGATTTCCTGGCTGTCTGTCTTGGTTTGAAAAGACAGGTGTCTGTGGAGGAAGGCAGGAGCCTCCCTTGAAATGGAGAGTGTAACCCCCTTCCCTCCAAACTATTATAATTTTGAAATTAACGGGCCTTCAGGCAAAGATATGGGGAATAGGAATAACAGTTCTTTACTAATATATATATGTATATAACACAAGGCAGGGAAAAAAAACAAACAACCCACTAGTTTACACTGACAAGAGTCAGGAATACAACCTGACACCCTGTTAGGGTGGCAGTAGCAGTCCGATAAGATGCTGGCTGCAGTCCTCCTGAAGTGATGAGTGTAGTTCTGTGGAAGCAGCGATCAGGTAAAAGAGTCTGATCTTCCTCCGAAGGTCCAGTGTTCGGCAGGTAGCTCTTGTCCTCTGGAACTCCAGTGGGGGGAAAAGCTCCTCTGGGAATCCAGTGGAAGAAAAAGCTCCTCTGGGAATCCAGTGGAAGAAAAGCGGCTAGGGTGTTCAAAATCTCCGTTTTTATTTGGCATGGACTGCTTGGCTCCTTCCCCCCCCCTCCCCGGGCGGAGCATCTCACAACGGGATGGGGAGTCGTGAGGCAGTTCCTTGATGGGCCATTAACAGGAGATAGCCCAGGAGCGAGTTACCGATGGGTCAGGCGATAAGGCATTGTTGTGCCCATGAACAGGAGATAGTCCAGAGGGGGGGAGGCAGGGAGCACCGCCCCACCTGGTCTCAACAGCTCCTGAAGATGGTAATAGAATATATTTTTTCTTTTGGCACATTTTACACTGTAACCCAGGACATAATCCACCCCTTATTCTATTACCATCTACACCATACCCAACCCAATGCCCCCTTACAGATACATATATACATATATACACAATGAAACCTTACACAGAGTTCTCACTTAAAATTAGGTCTCCTTGTGGTACACAACGGGTTTCCCCATTTTTCTGCATTACCCACCAAGTGTAACCAGGTCCTTGAGCAAAAACAACCCCACGGAGGGGTGTGCCTTTGCCTGATGTGGGATTAATCCAAACAGTCTTTCCTAACATACCTCTCGTGTGTACCACAGGGACTTTATCTCCGTCCACTGTGTGCAAGGGTCCAGACTGGGCGGGACCAGCTCGATTGATGGACCCTCGGGTATTGACCATCCAGGTGGCCTTTGCTAAGTTCAGTTCCCAATTTTTGAAAGTCCCCCCTCCAAGTGCTTTTAGGGTAGTCTTAAGTAGCCCATTGCACCGTTCAACTTTCCCGGCAGCTGGTGCATGATAAGGGATATGATATATCCATTCGATTCCATGTTCTCTGGCCCAAGTGCTTATGAGGCTGTTCTTGAAATGTGTCCCGTTGTCTGACTCGATTCTCTCAGGGGTGCCATGTCTCCAAAGAACTTGCTTTTCCAGGCCCAAGATGGTGTTCCGGGCAGTAGCATGAGGCACAGGGTAGGTCTCCAGCCACCCAGTGGTTGCTTCCACCATGGTCAGCACGTAGCGCTTGCCTTGACGGGTTTGGGGAAGAGTGATGTAGTCAATTTGCCAGGCTTCCCCATACCTGTACTTCGACCATCGTCCACCGTACCACAGAGGCTTCACCCGCTTGGCCTGCTTGATTGCAGCACAGGTCTCACAGTCTTGGATAACCTGGGAGATACTGTTCATGGTTAGATCCACCCCTCGGTCCCGTGCCCATTATAAGTGGCCTCTCTGCCTTGATGGCCTGAGGCATCATGGGCCCATCGAGCTAAGAACAACTCTCCTTTATGTTGCCAATCTAAGTCTATCTGGGACACCTCTATTTTTGCAGCCTGATCTACCTGTTCATTGTTACGATGTTCTTCGTTAGCCCGACTCCTGGGGACATGAGCATCTACATGACGGACCCTCACAGGTAGCTTCTTTACCCGAGTGGCAATATCTTTCCACTCATCAGCAGCCCAAATTGGTTTTCCCCTACGCTGCCAGTTGGCCTTTTTCCACCTTTCCAGCCAGCCCCACAGAGCATTGGCTATGTCAATAGTGGCATACCACTTTGCTGCCTTGGACTCCAGCTCGCACTGGAGTTCCAGCATGTCCGGCACGGCAGCGCTCAACGGTGGAGTCACTTCATTCAAGCCACGATAGTCCACAGTCAATCTCCATTCTCCGTCAGACTTGCGCACAGGCCAAATGGGGCTGTTGAAGGGTGAGTGGGTCTTGCTGACCACCCCTTGACTCTCCAGCTCGCGGATCATTTTGTGGATGGGGATCACGGCATCTCGATTCGTCCGATACTGCCGGCGGTGCACTGTCGAGGTGGCAATTGGCACTTGTTGCTCTTCCACCTTCAAGAGTCCTACTGCAGATGGGTTTTCTGATAGTCCGGGCAAGGTGTTCAATTGCCTAATGCTCTCTGCCTCCACAGCAGCTATCCCAAATGCCCACCTGAGACCTTTTGGGTCCTTGTAATAGCCGTTCCGGAGGAAGTCTATGCCCAGAATACACGGGGCCTCTGGGCCAGTCACAATCGGATGTTTCTGCCACTCCTTCCCAGTAAGGCTCACCTCGGCTTCCAACAGAGTCAATTGCTGCGATCCCCCCGTTACCCCGGCAATGGAAACAGGTTCTGCCCCCACATGTCCCGATGGCATTAGGGTACACTGCGCACCAGTATCAACTAACGCTTTGTATTTTTGTGGCTCTGACGTGCCAGGCCATCGGATCCACACCGTCCAAAATATCCGGTTTTCCCGTGCCTCTCCCTGGCTAGAGGCAGGGCCCCTCTAGCACTGGTTACCATTCCCTTCCTGGACATACATACTAGAGGTTCCTTCAAGGGGATCTGTCAGATCATCCTCCCTTCTGTAATATCTGGCAGCTCGGTCCTGGGAGGTTGAGGCTACCTTCACTTTAGTGTTACTCCCCCGGTTAGTGTTTCCCTCCTTGAGTTGACGCACCCGTGCTGCCAGGACAGAAGTGGGTTTCCCATCCCACCTTCCCATGTCTTCCCCATGGTCGCGCAGGAAGTACCATAGCTCAGCTCGTGGGGTGTACCCTCTCCCTCTAGCTGGGGGACGTTGGGCTCCGACTTTGGGGCCTGTGACTTGTACCGGTGCCAAATGGGAACTGCTCCTCCTCACCTCCTGCTTTATTTCCCTCATCTCCTCTTGTAGGCTCTTAATCACAGCAGAAACGTTAGCCTGCATTGGGCCATTGATCATGCTTTCAAAATTTCTAAGCTTGCTCGTGACAGAACCCACTGTCTCTCGGTCGTTATCTGCATTAATCATTGCAATGAAGGTGGAGTATTCGGATGGCCCTAGATTTGCCAGATTCCACAACATTTGCCCTGTGCACCTGACTTTGTCAGGGTCATTACCATGCTGTCCATCCCTCCCAAAGAGTACCTCCAATACTGCCACTTCTCTCAGCTGCTGGATCCCTTCCTCAAGGGTCTTCCAGCGCATTCTATGATGGTGCTCCTGCATTCTCTCTCTGTGGACAAACCTCTCTCTCACACTCATTAAAAGCCGCTCCCAGAGGGAAAGGGTCCCTGGCTCCCTTACAAATACCAGATTGACACCTGAGTCCTGAGTCAAGGGTCCCAAATTCCTTGCCTCACTGCCATCCAGTTGCACACCTGTACCCATAAGATCCCAGACCCGAAGTAACCAGGTTGTAAAAGCCTCACGCCCCCGCCGTACGATGTCTTTGTGCAGATTACGGAGACTGTCGTACGTCAGGGACTCTGTGATTATCTCAACCACTGGCTCGCCTGCAGGTTCTGAGGGCCCTCCTTTCTTAACTGAGTGGTCTGATTTCATCTTAGATTTCCTCGTTTCCACAGGGGCGACTGCTGCTGGCTCTGACTGCCCTTGCGTTTCAGCTGGAACCTGGACGGTTGTAACGTCTGTGGGTTCTACTGCTGCACCATTAGACTCTCCTTCTTCAAGGCAGGAGGAGGGATTCCCAGCAGCTGAGAGAATGCACTCCTTCAGCATCTGGCCCATCTCACGTATCTCCTTCACCCAATCCGAGTGGTTCATTTCTGATGTGAGCTGTGAGGCAGGGTCAGATTCTGGAGCAGCATTCCTAGTCAGGGTAGTTATCCAAGCCAATCTCCCCTGATCTCTGAATACTGAATAAAACAGGATTATCAGCAACACCAGCCACTGTATGATATCATTAGCACTTAGGAAAGCTCTGAATCCTTCGAAAACTGGTGGAGTAGACCCAAAGAGCTGGGTTAGGGGTTGGGAGAAAGTTTCTCCCGGTGTCATTTCCTCACAGTAGGTACCATTATTAAAGTAACCCCAAAAGCATACATTTAGTGTTTGATAGCTCCGAATCCATGTGCCCGCCTTCCAGAGGAAGTTAATAAGCCATGAATTCCTCACCTTATTAATCCATAAAACAAACTGGATAACAGTCACGGTAGCCTTAGTTATAGGACCCATGTTTAGATAAGGGCCTGCAAATGGGAGAAATACAGCCACCACCACATGCCACACGAACCGGGATAAACTAGCCCACATGATGCCACTTAACAAGGAATCTATATCCAATGCACAAAAACCGTTATTCCTTTATCTCTCGATGCCCTCGAGCCCCACGTTGGGCGCCAAAATCTGTCTTGGTTTGAAAAGACAGGTGTCTGTGGAGGAAGGCAGGAGCCTCCCTTGAAATGGAGAGTGTAACCCCCTTCCCTCCAAACTATTATAATTTTGAAATTAACGGGCCTTCAGGCAAAGATATGGGGAATAGGAATAACAGTTCTTTACTAATATATATATGTATATAACACAAGGCAGGGAAAAAAAACAAACAACCCACTAGTTTACACTGACAAGAGTCAGGAATACAACCTGACACCCTGTTAGGGTGGCAGTAGCAGTCCGATAAGATGCTGGCTGCAGTCCTCCTGAAGTGATGAGTGTAGTTCTGTGGAAGCAGCGATCAGGTAAAAGAGTCTGATCTTCCTCCGAAGGTCCAGTGTTCGGCAGGTAGCTCTTGTCCTCTGGAACTCCAGTGGGGGGAAAAGCTCCTCTGGGAATCCAGTGGAAGAAAAAGCTCCTCTGGGAATCCAGTGGAAGAAAAGCGGCTAGGGTGTTCAAAATCTCCGTTTTTATTTGGCATGGACTGCTTGGCTCCTTCCCCCCCCCTCCCCGGGCGGAGCATCTCACAACGGGATGGGGAGTCGTGAGGCAGTTCCTTGATGGGCCATTAACAGGAGATAGCCCAGGAGCGAGTTACCGATGGGTCAGGCGATAAGGCATTGTTGTGCCCATGAACAGGAGATAGTCCAGAGGGGGGGAGGCAGGGAGCACCGCCCCACCTGGTCTCAACAGCTCCTGAAGATGGTAATAGAATATATTTTTTCTTTTGGCACATTTTACACTGTAACCCAGGACACTGTCTCATAAAATCACCTCTGTAATAGTCATTCCCAGTCTGACTCCCTCATGCTGCTTACTTTTGTGACCTCTGAGAGTCAATTATTAGAAGTAAATTTGCGTTGCAGAGCTGTAAGTTTGCAGTGTAGAGCATGTGTAGCGCATGTGTAGGAAGAACTTCCTATGCAACCTCCATGCTCACTAGCATCAGCTGGGCTCTAGGAAAGGGGGAGATCGTGGGAGGGCTCTTGTGGTTGCATTTAACTCAATTTTGGAGGTGAAATTGAAGTTTTGCGGGGGGGGGGGGGGGGATGTGATCTTCAAAGATGACCATCACCAGACAGTAAAATTGGTACAACTCCTGTGTCCTCTCCTTCCTGTGGAATAACATGCTTTACCTTGTGGTTGTTCATATATGTGAAATACATACCTGCTTAGGTTGAATCTCTTAACATTTGCTGTGACTTTTTTTTTTTTCCTCTTTACTCTTGTCTGTATATAAATCACTCTGGCGATGCTGCCGACAGATTCTGTGGCTAAATTTAATAATGAAAATATGTGTTCTTTTAAGCTAATCATCTCTGCCACCTTTGAAATTTAGATTAAATTTCTGCTTCTGAAGAAAAATGTTTTAAATAGCCATTTTGCAGGGTTGCTTGTGTTTTTCAGTTCTGTCAGTTTTTTGTGTATAGCTACACAAGTGTAGATTCTAATGAAGTCTGGTTTTGTGAGGCAAAAGTGAGGGTCACAGTAATTATAGCTAGTCAAATAAAAGGACTGTAACTTAAGATGTACTTTATATGCAAGCGTGCTGAGAGGCAGTAAGAGAATCTTGTAAACAAAGCTGCCCGTATGTTGCATCTTGAACACCCTAAAAATGAAGTTGATTATTTTTTTGCTCTCTTTGTCTGCCAACACTCACAAGGGTTCATGATTTTTCACTGATAAAGTTCCTGCGACTTTTTATTTTTGTGAAAATACAGAATAAAGGTGCATACAAGACAGCAGTTCACAGAATAGATGAGCTCCCAGGGGGCTTAGTTTCTTAAGGTTGGCAGATGATAAAGGAAGAAGCTTGTTTTGATGAAAGAATTTGGGGAATCTGAATGAATAATGACAGCTAGTATGTACAGAAACAGGAATATTATTCTCTGGTTTTTGACCATGGATGAATATCCTAAAGCTTGTCATCAAGATAAGTAGTTTGAGACTATATTAATGATTAAAATTAAAGGAGACTGTGGGAGGCAGAGGAGGAAGAAAAAGGGAATTCATACAGTGCTGTGGGTGGCTTTTTTCTTTTTGAGAGCTTCATAAAACATAAAGATGATAAATACAGGGTAAGGACAGCAGTTGAAAGATTCTGGCAGAAAGAGGAAAACATGGTTTGGCATTTACAGAACATCCGCAAAGCTAGGCTGGAGAGTAGGAGTATATAGTGCATCTGAATGGCAAGAGCAACAATCTGTCTTAATTTGGAGCCTACAGCCATGTAAAATGGTACCAAGAGTTAGGCTCCAAATATTGAAATAAAACGGAGCCATAACTGAAAAACTGACATGGAGAAACAGACAGTGATGGCAGCCCAGGACGGGAGCTACAAAGTAGTAAGAAAGGATAGTGGAGGCAGATAATAAGCAAGTTAGAAGCAGAGAAATAAGAGAGAAGTTCCATCAAATACAACATTCTGTCATTGATTTCTTTCACAGGGTGAATCAGAAATGGGCAAATCATTTTCTCCTTTATACCTCTTGGCATTAGTAGAACTCCAGTAAGCAACTCCACTTCTTCATCAGTACCACAAGGGAGAGAATCACTCCTAACATAACTAATCTATATGGTTTTCATACCTCTTATTTTCCCAATAGGCTTTCTTCGTGGGCTTGAACTAAACCAAGAGAGAAGTAAACATTATTGATGTCAGGATTGTGCTGAAAGAAGTAGGAAACTGGTTTTGAGCAATTTCTACATTTAATTGTGTAGAAGTCAGCACTGTATTTGGCTTATTGTGATGCTACCCTTTTCAATGTTAACTGTGTATGATTTGACCAATTTACTGTGAATTTTTTCTTTTTCCACGTTCAGGCTTTCCTGTGTATTGCTCCCCAGCTTCTCTTCTTTCTTGCTTAATGAAACTCTACCAGCTTGTATTGGTGGTTAAACAGAGTATCAGAAGCTAGATATCATCTTTGACCTTATTTTCTACTCCTAAGTGTAATTTTAATAATTAACCTTTTTGTGTAATGAGAAGAAAGTAATGCAGCAGAAGTGACATTAAAAGGGAAAACTGTGCTGTTATTAAAACTGCTATCAGGATAAATTAGTATCTTCATAGATAACTGCTTTTGTGTTTTGAGCCTCCTCATGCTAAAGAGCGAACCCTCACCTCCTCCATATGCCAGAAATCTTTTCATGAGCTCTTTTGAAGAGCATCAGTAAGAATGCCGGAGCTTTCAGTTGCTTTAGAAACATGATACAGAGGTTATCTACCAAGTACTACTGTCTTGTCTGAGTGTGGTTAAACTAAAGCATATGCTGGTGTGAAAACCCCAAACGGTAGTTTCGTAATGATCTTTTATGTATGTGTTCAAAACAAAACTAACAAGTCCTGCTAGGATAAGGTCAGATTCTGGTTCTGCAGTAAGGCTAATGTTAAAATCTTTGGGGTTTCACTCTAAAATGGTGTACTGAAGCTCCTGTTCATGGAGACGAAAGAAGCAGATTATGCAAGCAAAGTATTATACTTGTACCAAACATGTCAAATATTAAGAAGTTAATGATGCTACTTGTAGGCTCCCCCTAAACACTGGAGAGCAGTATACTTGAATCATAGAATTGTAGAATAGTTTGGGTTGGAAGGGACCTTTAGAGGTCATCTAGTCCACTCATATAACCTAGGCCAAGAAGCACCCTGTACACTGCTTTACTGCACTTTTGCTGGGAGTGCAAGTGATCAAAATCACACCTAGAAATGTGATTTTTTTTTTTTTTTACTTAAGGAAAGTAGTCATGTACCAAAACCAACACTATAGTCAAAATAGAAGAGATACTTGAATTTCTAAACAGCTGATCAAAATGAGGGGTTGTGGAAAGAAAGAAGGAGGCTGTGCCTCAGGGAAAACTTCAGAAGAAGTGAGAGGGAAATCCCAACTCTGTTTGCTTCAGCCTCTAAATAAACTGTAAGAGTGGCTTCTGAACAAAAGCTCTGTGTGAGCCACTGTTGGCTTAAATCACCTTCTGCAGGTAAGAGGCAGATTCAGCCTGTCCTGCTCCATCACATCTTTTGCTTTAGCAAATGTTGCTTTGGCCCCCTGCTCAGAGGGGGACTGCTGCCTGAGACAATCTCCTGATGCACTTGTTTCAATGCTAGGACATGTTTGTAGTAATTGCTGATGGTACAAGTTGCTCCAAGGGATTGGGAGGAACTGCAAGCAAACAGCGTATAAAGCCACTGAGAATAACTCCTGAGGATGAGGAATGATGGGAGCTTTTACACTTGGAATTGTGTTCTCTCTGCTGTTCTCCAGGGGTGGGGCCCAGTGCCATGATATCACAAAATACCACCCCAAAATAACCATGGTTAACTCTTTTATCAGCCTGACAATGTCAGATTTGTACATAAGAGGCCTGTGAGGAAGGTTTGTTGAATGCATCTGGAATTGAAATCTTAAACCTAGTAACAAATTACATGTTACATGAGGTTGTGGTTTAAGCCTAGCTGGTAACAAAGCACTATGTGGCTGCTTGCTTATTCCTTCCCACCCCGGTGGGACTGGAAGGAGAACTGGAAGAAAAAGTTAGAACCTTGTAGGTTGAGATACAGACAGTTTAACAGGACAACACAAGGAGAGAAGATACAATAAGAAAAATAATACTAATAAAAGAATATATAAAGTGAGTGATGCACAAGGCAATTGCTCATCACCTGGAATCTTTGATGCTCAGTCTTTTCCAGAGCTGTGATCTCTCCTCCCTTGGCCAGCTCCCCCAGTTATATACTAAGCATGACACCATATGGTATCAAACATTGACTTGGCTAGTTTGAGCCAGATGTCCTGGCTCTGCCCCCTCCCAGCTTCTTGTAAAAATTAATTCTATCCCAGACAAACCCAGGACGCACAAGCACTAATTATGAGTTTAGAGGTGCCACTGGATTTGAGGCCAGGAGGGACTATAAATATCAGCTACTCAGGCTTTCAGCTTTATATATGCCATAGAAATTTCACCTAGCAATTCCTATGTAGGTCCCATCACTTCTAATTAAGCTAGAATACAATCTTTAGATGGTTAAACGGGTTCAAAACTTAATGCAATGAAGAATCCAGATCATCACTTATTAAATTTAATAGGGAAGATAATTTACCTGTGTAACAAATGTGGCATACACTTGTTTAAATTTGACATATGATATTTCAGCCTTCAACCATCTGAAGTAGTGATAGAGCAGCTCATTTGCCTGAGCAGTTCTAGCTTAGTATTGCATCTGCTCCTGTACAGCTACTGTGCTGTACAATGGCTGGTTTTAGTTCAGTGCCTGTGTGGAATCTACCAGCTCGGCCTTAGAGCTGCATCCTTTGCATGTGATCCCTTTGTCCATAGAGGCTACATCATCCCCAACCTTAACAAAAATTCCCCAAGCTTGTTTGAAAGTGAAGTCACCTGTAGCTGAAAGCAGTAAAACAGAGCCTTTCATACTCCCTGCTTAAAAATTCTGCTCTGTAGGTGGTTCTAGGTGGACTGGATAGTCAGCTGATTTTCTGTTCCTACGTAGGCTATCCTTCAGCATCATGAACTTTGCCTCTGTGTTTACTGAGATTGTGCTTGATCCGTTATCATCACAGTATGAGTATTAACAATGCTATTATTTGACAGGCTTATAAACAACTATTTCTTTTTTTTTTTTTTGTCTTCAAAACTTGGCTTGGCTTGCCCTGAACAGTAAAATCAGAAAAACAAAACCCTTTTATCTGGCAAAATTTTAAGTAAGTGAATGTATGAAAATGATAGGGCACCACATCTAATACTACTTCCAGAGAAAGTGATTCTATATTATGCAATTGTGTGAAGTAATTTTCAGTAAAGTAATGACATACTTGGATTTTACGTGCATATTAGGTGTTTAAACCTCTAACTGAAGCCCACTGATGCCTGGGTACATGACTGTTAAGTTTGTACAGTTAGCTATCAAAAAGGAATTGTTTAAAGTCTTTTTATCAGGACTGCCCAATGTTGCTATGATGGAAGGAGAGTTCAAAACTCCCCTTGACTTCATGTGGCAGCTTTTAAACTCTTCTGATCATTGCAACTTCCCTGAAGGATCAGTAACATTTAGTTTGTTGTGCAATTCTGCACATTCGCTGGCTTCATCCACTGAAGATTTTTAGCTTGCAGTCATAGATATTTTGCACCTGTGAGTTTGTAAAAAATATGAATAAGTTCAAAAAACAATTTTGGTATAAAGGGGTTGAAAAATCAGAACCAACTGAACAATGAAATGATGCATTATAACAAGAGTTGAAGTCACTTCAGTTTCAACCAAAGTCTTTTCTCCAAGTGAAGTCCAAAGTATCAAACTGGAGCATGTTTGTTCTAGATGTGAAAATGGAGTATGAAGCGTTCAGAAGGAAGCAGGTTCTAGTGATTCAAGAATGTTACTGGTTTATCCTTGTCTTCACAAAAGCCTTCAGTTGCAGGTTATTGATAAATGTTCCTGAGTTTTTATTCTTTGTTGTGGTGTCTTCTCTCTTTAAAACAGCTAAAGATTTTCCTAGAATAATGAAACCGAGGTCCCATCACAGTCGTTCAGTGGTTGCAAATAATGTTCCCACTGTAACCAGTTTTGCAAGCCAGCTGTATGCTTTGCTCTACACTACAGATCTTGTGTCACAGTTCAGCTTATAGAACACGTTTGTGGTCCACATTTTGCACGTGCTTCTAAGAATATTGCATCTGATAGCTATTTATTGTAGTGAAGAAGTAATATTTCCTAGGTCTTCAGAAGATTACAGAAAGGTATATGATAACCCACTGATAGCTTTATCATCCCTACACTTTTTTTTTAAGTCTTATTTAATGTTAGAAGTGGCATGAATTCAACGTGCACATGTAAACAATTGTATGTCATGCATTCTGAAACCTGATGTTAAGCATCTGACAAAATATGTGAAGTTTGAGGGAACAAATTATATGTCATATACAATTTTGTCTAAACAGTTGCATTGTATTTCTAACATCTAAAATAATTATATTAACTGAACAAGATGAGCTTTTTCAGTGGGAGGACCTCATGCTATAGGGTTTTTTTCCTTACTCTTGATTTCTTTTTACCTAGCAGGGTAGGCATTACTAAAGCTACTGCTGTTTTTGTTAATTTAATAGAAGTTAGAAGCACAGTCACTCAGGCAACAACATATAATAACCAGTGAGATTATAATAAACACATCGCCCTGTTAGACATACAGAAAATGTGCAAATAACAGTGCAGTGGGTGTATCTCACAGGCTGCGGAGTTTTTTGTCACAGCAATTTAAGAAAATCAATGGCAGACAGAATGAAAACACGTGAACAAGGAAATATCCATGATAATCAGCATGTGTGGGAGCATGCTGCAGCCAGTCTGGGAGATGTTTTTGTAGGGAAGATGCAGCTGGCTTTAGAGGGTGAACTTTTAAGTTCCTTTAAAACAGAGACCTGTGTGGAGTTTTGAAAAGGGCCAGCCTGTGCTTGCTGCACAGACTCTGCTTGTATACAACCAGCTAGCTTTTGAGGACATGTGGAAGTTTCTTTGGGGAAGCACATCATGTCCTATGATATTTAGCCGAGAGCTAATGCCTGATCCCAGGCATCTTGCCCTTGATGGTGTCAGCTCTTGTTGTGAGAGCCTGTGAGCTGTGCTTGCTCTGCTGCTGAAGGCAAGAGCAATGTGTGCTCTCCTTACCACACATGACATGCTACCTGCCTTGCACAACATACAGACTTTCTGCTTTGTAGCTGTGGCTCGGGGACATGTGGAGGGGAAGGAGCTAAATTCTGCCATTGTTATCCTGGCAACTTGTAATACCCTTAACTGTTACTTACAGGGGAGGAAGGTGAAAGAGATATCAGGGTAGAGAACTGATAAAAATCTAAATAGAGGTGTGTTTTTCCACATTCCTATCCTAAAGATCTGTATCAATAGGAATCTTTGAGAACAGGCCAATTCATGCTGACCAACTCAGTCTTCTGGACAGCATGTGTCCTGATGAGGCACAGCAAGGCTCAACAATGTAGTCTATTTTCAGTGAAAAAGGGAAAAACTGAGGTGAATTCTCAGTGATGCCTCAGAGCAGGTGTGTGTGTGAGTGACAGCCCCGTGCCATGCACCAAGCTGCTGCTGGCTTGGAATGTTGTGTAACAACAAATGAGTGCAGGATCAAATCCCCAGCCAAGAACAACCTGTCCTAAATTGATGTTGTCACTTCAGACAAATACCCAGGAGGTCTGTTCCTTTTTACATAGTACTCACTTAGCATGTCACACCAGTAAAATCTCATTGTGCTGTATTCGGTTAGGATGTGTTTCAGTTTGTATTTCAATTTGATAGATACATTTCAGTTACTCATCCTAAGCAGCTCTGGAAAGATGTCCAGATCCTCAAAATGCTTAGAGATTTAACTTCAATTTAATCTGGAGACTTCTTAAATGTTTAAGGGCAGAAAACAAAAGCATCTTACTTCTTCCCTGGTCTAAAAACCAATGTTGGAGAGTAATGGGGGTGGGGCAGGGGGTGGAATAGAGAGTATTGGCTAAAGAACAAGCAGAAGGGAACAAGATGATCTTCCGAACATCCCCGCTATGTTATTCTAGCTATTGTAAAAGAAGGGAAAATAAAACAAAACTAGTGTTTTGAGAAAGTTTGTCTTTTTTATTCCACATGCTAGTATTTGCTCTGTATCTGACAATGAGTTCAAGGGGGACCAATTTCTTATGAACCAGTCAGCAGTGCAGTGCATCAGCGTTCTTGCATGGTAAAGCCTTTAGATTTTTCTGGGCAAACCTGAATGTGATTCTTCTATCAAAGTAGTTAATGTGTGTGTCATCCATACAAATAGCAGAAATGCATCTTTGCAAAGCAACACTTAACAAGTTTCCTGTGTCATCCTCCTTTTATTTAGAACCTGTTACATTTGTTTTTCTTTCATCTCTGAAAGCACAGATCATTATATGCCTTTTCTTAGATGTCAATGTGAGAGCATCACTGTTGCTTAAAGTTTGTATCATAGAATCAGTGAAATACTTTGCTAGCTAGACACATCTACGTTTTTTTTATTGGTGCTGCTCTTCTGATTGTTTGTCAGACTTCATGAGAAAAGAGATTTTTAATGTTCCTGACAGTGTTACTGACAAAATCAGCTGATTTGCCTATAATTTTATTTATCTATTGAGGAAATGCAAAGTTTCTGGAAGAGCAAGGAAACCTGCTAACCAGGTTATGAAAATGTCTTTCATAAACTGGGTTGTATCTTTCAACTTTTATATATGAGGGGAATTATTTCTTGGCTTCATTTGTTATGCTTCCTCTCCTCTATTTAATCTGCTCTTACTAATACAAGGAAGCACAGTAGAACAGTCAAACGGCAAAAGCATTGTAAAAAGAATTTGGTTTTCTGATTGTAACTTAAAATTCTGTAAGATTATATATTTCAATGTAAGTTTTAAGGGCTTTGTTCTGAAACCAAGCATAAACTATTTAAACAATCTACTAGTCAACTGTTGTGTTTACCAGCCATTCAGTTAAAAACGATTACGGGTCACTCTGGAATCTTCACAGTTGTGCTTGTTCTGTAAAGGCAGTAAGAGTGGTCTGTCTCCCCAGCAATGACACCTGGCATATTAGCTAAGATCTTAAAGCTAGTTCCAGATGTCTTGATGAGTCTGGGACAACTCTCCACGGCCCAACAGATTCCACCAGTCCTCAATGCTGCACAATGAGTTCTGCCAAGCCCTTGAGCATCAACGAGGTCTCTGTGTAGCGCCTCAGGGAGCCCTAGGTGCCTGGCAGCGAGTGGTCTTTGAAGGGGGGCAGAGAGGGGACTGCCTGGAAACTCGTTCCTGCTGTGCCTGTGGTGTGCATTGCACTAGGGGAAAGAGGAGGTAGCACACAGGCAGGAAGTGATGAGATATTCACAAAGACATGAAGGCAACGATGAGATAAAGGTCACTAAATGTGAGAGACCCTTGTCCCTGCACAGAGTTGCCCCATTCTGAAGCCTTCTCCCCCAGAAGCCAAGATAATCCTACAGGCCAATCTTGCAATGAAGCTGTAATTGGGAGTTTACAGTATCACAGGAAGCTGGAAAAATAATTGTCATCCCCAGCTCTCTTTCAGAGAAAGACATAATGTGAGGCTGAACTGTTCAAGTCCAATAAAATATTTAAGAGTATAATCTATTTAAGGTGCAGCATGCTATGTTCTTCCCTGGGTGCGAATGTCTGGGACAGCTCTCCAGCTGGTGGGAGCTGGCATTGTTTCACTTGCTTCAGCAGGGACGTGCAGATTCACTGCAGCTGAGGATGAAAACAGCTTTGCAGTTCGAGTGTACTTTTTTCATATGCAGAAGTTTATTCTAATCCCAAGTTATAAGTGAAAGTTAAAGTGTGGGAACGTATTTCTTTTCTCCTCTCAACAATGTTTCCTGCCCTTTTAAAGCTGGGTAGGTTAAAATGCCAATCTGTTTTCTTATTTCTGTAAATTAACAGTGTTTCCTGAGCAAGACGTTTAAGAGTACCTAAAGCTTCTTAAGCAGAGTTCATGCTGTATCACCTAGTAGATAGCTTAGTCTTAGCAAACTGTGTTGACCTGTTCACTTTCCACTTTGAATTTCTCATCGTCTGACTCTCGGTTTTGTCATATATATTTCAGTGTTCAAACCAGATACATTTAAAGCACAGTATCTTTGCTTTTATATATTGTGCTTACTTCTTCTGGATGCTCGCACTCATCATCAGGCCAAAAAGCTCAGTGATTGGCCATAGCTGGAGGTCTCTGGTACATTCCTACATCTCAGCAACCTAAATGGGCAGCTGGAGGTTGGAGGGGCTTGGTGCTAGGATGGGTACAGGGTGTGAGCAATGGTCTTGCCTGACTGCTCATGCTGGGGTGAGGGGAAGAGCTTCTTTGCCAAATTTGTGAGCAGTCCAGGAGCACTGCAGTGGCAGGCTGGGAGCCACAAGGCTCAGAGCTGGCTCTTCTGGGAAGGCAGGGAGTCCGGCCGGGAATGAGGCCCCTGCTGTCCAGTTTGATGCCTTGCCCAGCTATCTCCCTGCAGAAAGTTTCTAAACTGAGTGCAGTGACCAGAGCAAGAAAAATTAATTGCCCTGATTATGCTTAAGTATTAACTGCTTTCTGTTGTTCTCCTTTTAATCTTATATGCTGTATGCAGCTCAAAATTAATCGCTTAAAGATATAACAAGGAGAGGGGAGGGGGGAAAAAAGGTTATCATCTCCCTGCAGGTAGGTGGAAGCTGAGTTTATTAGATGATTTGATGTGTGATGCTGCTACAGTCACTAGCCCCCCTGCAGTAAATTGATTGTCTGTTGACTGCTTGCTGTTTTTCCACCTTGTCACCTTTCATAGGTTTTCATCTGCTCTATTGTCAATGGCAGCCTCCTTCCATGACTTACCGGGAGAGGGAAAGCTAATAACTTTCTCGACCAATACATCTTAGCTATCTTACTGAGAATCCCTTTCATTTCACCTATCAGTAATGGAAGACACCAGTTGTCTTTGGAAATGCTCAAACCTACTTTATATATACACAGCTGCCATTTATTGATAAATAACTAAGCTATAAATAACAAGAACATTTTAAGCAGTATTTTCCCTCCACTTTTATTAGTTCCGGTGAGTTGCATACCCTTCAGTAGATGTGCAAGTCCTGTATAATATTAAGGAGCAGTTAAATTCTTGACAAACGGAAAACCAAAATAAATAATAAAATGGATAACACTAGGAAGATTAATCATGTTTTTCTCGTATTACAAAGGAGTTGAGTAACAATCATCTAGGACCTAACAATGTCTAGCTGAAAATGTTACACTGTTTTTTGAATGAAGTTATTACAGCTCAACTATACTCCGTAGTCTTTGACACTGCTTGAGAGACAGGAAATAAAAAGGGTTAGTAATGACAAAGGTCTTCAGGAAGGTATGAACTTTACATGAAATCTGTAATTCTTCTTTCTGGACTTCCGATTCCAAACTAGAAGACAAATTTTCGGTATGAGAAGTAAGGAGCAGGGGGGACACACACATTTGAAACAATGCTACAGCTCAGGTATTCAGGTGAAACTTTTGTTCAACTGTATAGGTACAAATCCAGTGAAATTAGGAGTTTAGAACTAGCTATTGAAACTTCACTGGTGTACTACTTGAGTATTATTAAATGCATTGTTAAGCCCTCTTTCTTTCATGCTTTATATACTATGAAAGAATAAGTTGTTCTTGTGCATTAGGTCTGTCTTAGAGGTCACTTACTGCAGCCTGAACTTCAGGTCTGAGCTAGAAGAAGGCTGGAGGGAAGATCATGCTGATGTACAAACAACCTTGTAAGTTAAGTATCAGGGAGGTAAAAACTAGGCATGTTCTGGAGACTAGCTATATTTTAATAAACTCCTACAAGCTCTAAAGGAACTTCCAGGAGCACCTGTGGGAGAGAAAAATGCCAGTTAAGTCTTTAGGATAGAGCTTGAGAAATAACTATGCTGTGTATTGGTGCTGTGACTTTTACACAGAGGGCTAACACAGACTAATACTTCCTGATAGTCTAGCGTAATTAGAACAAGGTATAAACCAGCTTCCTGTGCTTGACTCATTGAATTGAAGCTGACCTCTAATGTACCTGGCGTCTGTGTGACACAACTGTCTTAACTAGAAAGTGAGAGTTATTCTATCCAAGGAACCCCTGAGCAAACGCTGCTGCAGTAGCACAGCCTACCCTAGCCCTCTGCGAGAGGGGGACTGTGTTATTGCTCTCTGGCACAGAGAGGGGAATAAAGCTTGGCAGCTTGTTACCATTGGAAAGACATAATAAACCAGTTACCAGGGAGACGCAGACCCTGAGCCTCTGCTGAAAGCAGTTTTCACTTGGTGATATTTCCAGCATTGGAAATGCAAAGGCCTGTTTTGTGTATTTTATGCAAAACAGATTGAAATCAACATCACACTTCACTTGGCTCCCAGCAGTTGAAGAGAGAAAACATATAGAACTATAAACATATTTATTTCAGAGTATTTTTCAAAGGGGAAAATCAAGTACCTCAGCCAAGCTGTTCGTTTGGGTGCTGGACAGATGTAGGGTGAAAAACTTACTACATATTCAAGGCTGAAACTATTGCAGGGTTGCACTAAACAGTTAATCCCTCTAAAGCTTTCAACACCCCTGCGGATTAAAAAAATGGACATTGTAGTCATTGCTTGCCAGAAAGAGGTACCAGAGTTGTGTGGTCACCCAAACCTTTACAGAGTAAAATCCCTGATCCTCAGGGTTCAGAGGCAGCAAGGAGGATTTTCTATAATGTGCTCTACAGTAAAGAAAGTAACTAATTGCAGGAATCTCACATACCTGTGCCAGCGAAAACTGTACTGACAATGTAGCTGCTTTACTGCCTGTATTTGTGGAGCACTAAATTTTAGGGAAGGTCTTTTCAGTCCCTGGCACCCTGCAGTATGGTAGATGTTTCTGTAGTGTGTATGCAGAGATGTGGCATGCTATAAATGAAAGCTGATTTTATGGGAGACAAAAGCAAGGGAGTGTATGCAGTAAGACTCAATAGCAAGAGAGAGAAAAGATTTGCTATGCTGTTTTATCTTTAAAAGGTTAGTTCTAAAGGTGTTTAATGATGACTACTAAAGAAATATTGTTACGTGGCCTTCAAGTTCTAAACCATGCTTCCACTTTTCGCACCCTGTGCAACTCCTTTCCGTAAGAAAATGGCTTTTCCCGTGTTAAGAGCTGAGAGCTCCTGCTCTGGGGGTTTCTGTTGGATACAAATTTTTGCAGTCTGTAGGACTCTTGCCATTGTTGAACAAGTATGTGATACCCCACAAAGTTACATGCCACTGCCTGCAGCCCAGCAGTACCTGTGAAGTGCTCTGTGACAAAAATTAAATAGCCTAGGCTCTCATTTGACAGAGGCTGGTAGGGCTGGAGCTGTTCTGCTCTAACGCTATCCCTCCTCTCACTCCTATCTGTACATTTTTACCGCTGACTTCACATTTACTCAGTAAAGTCACAAGAGACATACCTTCCTTCTGAAAATCATCTTTCACAAAGCCTTGTCCTTTTTCTTTTTTTTTTCCTCCCCCCTCAGCAGGTTCTTTCACTGTTTTCTTAGTGAAATGTAAATGATTTCTGATAGCCTCTGCCATAATGATAATTTCATATCTCCTTTAACATCTTCCAGAGACAAATGACATCAGCTCTGTGTCAGCCTTTCACCTTTTTCCTTACTGCGTTAGTTAGATTATTTGAGGGTATTGCATGTGCTGAGCGCACTGTAAACTAATGTGTGTGTGTGGTGTCTTCATATCTCAAGCACAGAACAAATACTGAATGCAGAAGGCAGGTGGCAGGCTGCTGTTTTTTAATTTCACAGTCTGGTATTTTCATTGCATGAGAAATTTAATCGTTGGATTTTTATAGCTATTAAGAGTTTTAGGTAATCAAAAGCAATTGTTAAGCAAAACTTGTTTGATTCTGACAGATGACTTTCCCTTTCTCAAGGATCTTCTATCACCTATATCTGTATAAAGAGAACAGCATGGCTGTCCCCTGCTGTCTCTGTTCTCTGTGCCTGTTTCCTCCTGCCTGAGAAAGGATGCCACGTCTTTTTTTTTCTGAGATGCAGCCAACCTCTGCCAAACCACATCCTTGGCTAAACCTCCCATCTGTAGGGCAAAAAGCACAGGGAGAACACTTGCTTTAAACTTCAGAGTATATGCTGTCCTTTCTGTCATGTACAGGTAAGGCTGTTTAGCCATAAATGTATGTTTTGGCTGTTGTTAGAAGACCAATAATAGTCACTAGCAGTGCTTGCTTAAAACTGCAGAGATGCTTAAAGTTTTCCTTCTTCTATTTTTGTCACCTCCAGCTGAGCTCCCCTCAGCATGCTGTTATGACATCTCGCTCCCACCCTTTCACACATCTGGCAGATAGTAGTCACGAACTTAATGCCAAATTGTGAAATTATAATACTTTCTTCTCTTGACTGCATCAACTAAGCTGCCATCTTACAGAATAAGTAACTTCCTACCCACAGCTTGTCAGCTTATGACGCTGCCTTACCAGAAAATAATTTTAACGCAAAGCAATCTTTGCAAATGGGACCTGCAGATTATTTTCACAGTGCAAATCATTAGCAAGGATAATTAACTAAGACTGTGGTGATGAATAGTGCTGCACTACTGATCAGTGTAATAAAGAACAGAAGCCACTAATTACAGATAGCAAGCCTTGAAGCCAATGAGAAATTTAATTTAACATTGCTACACAGACTCCACACAGTCTAATGTAACTTTGCAATTATCATAATAAAGTCTTGCTACAGACAATGCTTTGGGGAATGTTCCAGGTACAAGGATGTGTGTCCATGAGAATAAAAGGGTTTGTGACCTATAAATTGCAGCATCTTGAGAGAACAGGTTAAAACTCCTGTATCTGAGCAGGCACTTCTTTTTTGTGGCCCCCGAGTGGGTCCAGAGCTCAGACCCATTTCCATGAGCTCCAAAGGTCCCAGAATGTCTGAGCAGTTTTCAAAGCAGTACTCCAATGTTGTTAGAGATGTAGATGCACATGTTTTACTTAAAGGCATCTCAAAATGTCTAGTTCACTGTGTCAAGTACTCTTTTCACTTGATGTGTGTCACAGTCCATCACATTAAAATGATACATCCTGGGCAACGTGAAGTGCTGGGAACCAACCTTATTATCCCCATACGCATATACAGCAAACTGTGTTTGACATTGACTGTGAAATGGCCCTTAGTTGCAGCGTGTTGTATTTCAAACTCTGAAAGAGGCTGTGCAAATTAAATGTTTGTACTAGTAACCAAAGCTATGACTACTTCCACAAATTAAGGAAAACCATATCTCCTGTCAGCTCTCCAGCCTTCCTTTCATGTGCACTTCAGTAATACACTGAGTGAAGAAGAAAACAGTGGGAGTTGCTGGTTTTGCATCTAGTTGATTGTGATTTTTTGAAGTTTTTTTAACCTACTGCATACTATCGTTGGTTACAAAACGCAATGTTTATGAATGGTCTCCTGATATGTAGTCTTGTGTGCAGATTAGCTTTGCTTTAGTGACTGCAGCATTTGGAGCTGCATTAGCTGAGCAGAGGTGGAATAAGCAGAATTTTCAATAGCATAGTTGGTTTTTGACAGGAGTATTGATTGCTCTGCTGTAAGGTCCTCCTGTAGGGTAAGAATATCTAAAAGGAGACAAGAAGAATAAGATACAACAGTCCTCAAAACACTTAAAGGCTGGCTAAAAACAGGTAGATAACATAGTGTTCTCTGTGTCCAGTCTGTAATGGATAAACATTAATATGTTTAAAATATACAGATTTAAAGAAAGCTATCCAGCTGAAAGGTGGCGGAATAGTAATTTGAATAGCTATCAGGTCAGAAGGCTTTTTGAGGAGGCTCTTAAAACAAGTTAGACAAATGCCTGTCAGCAGTTGTCTGGGTTAAAATGTTCATGCCTTGAGGTAGAGGAATGGACCACATGGCTTTGAGGCCCCTTCTAGGCCTGTTTTGTATATTTTCCTGTAATTATTGTTCAGATGAACAATAGCCCTTGTTGTACCTGTCACGTAAAGCTCCAGCATGTTTCAGGATTTCTATTCCAATTTCTGCAGTCACTAAGTTAGCTAGAAATAACTATAATCCTGAAGGGCAGAAAAAAAAATCTTTAAGTATAGGCTAACGCAAAACTGGGATAAGTTAGATTAAAAGAAAAACCTGTGAAAGCTTACCTAGCTGAATGGACACGGGGAGTTGAGCTGGATTCTGGCCAGGTGCTGTGTGACCCTCATGCCACTTCTGAGTGCCTCCATTTGCAGTGAACATTTTGTTTTTATGCACTTCAGTGCAGAGATTGGGAGTAGGGGCTCAGGAGCCATCTGTAACTATATGATTTTTTCAGAGCTGTACGCAGAGGAACTAAACCTGTGATGGTCCCTATCTGATCCTGAGGATCAGATACAAATCCAGGGTCAAGTCAGTGCCTCACCACTTGTGTTTGCTTCCTTATTTAATCCATATAACAAGTCAACAATCCTGACTGAGTCAGTACAGTAAAGGAAACAGTGCAGTGCTTGCATAATGCATCCCAGTTTCATGTTTTCAGTATGATCTCATTAGTCTGGAAGTGAGCACAGCTGGCTTTCCAGAAACTTCATCTTTTTGTTAATCTGAAAACACTCCTTCTACTGGCTTCCACTTGCAGTGGCATTTTTAGAAAGGCAGTTTCAGAAGGGAGTCTATAGGAGTGATAAAAATAGAAGCCTAATAATAAGCTCCATTAAAAACTGATAATTTAATTAAACTCCCAGAATTCATCTGAATGGGAGTTAGACCAGTCAAGAAAAGGTACAGATTGATTAAACTATTACCATTAACATCATATGATATTAATGCAATTATACAAATGAGTTTAGCACTCATCAGAGCATGAAGAGAGTAAAAGGTTGTGGTCTACTGCTATGGAGAATGTATCATGATCAAAAGGAAAGTTACAATGCAAAAGTAGTCTGCTCCCCTGCTGAATCTAAGACCTCAGCACAGTGCTCCTACTAATAAAACTACCAGTCTCAACATCCCTTGTGGTATTTGTTACTTGTACAGCAGGAGAGTTACAGGTGAAGATCTGAGAAGTAACATTGCCATCATGATAACAGAAAAAGGATCAAGACTCATGATTTATTACTAATAATGGTAAAAAATAATAATCACAGCACTAAATGTCTCTTATGGATCAAAATTTTTATGAATTTTACTATTTTCGTATCTGTAGCTAAGTGAAAGCGGGAACTGAGATATCTTTAAATACTCAATTTATCCAGAACAGGTAATTAGGTTCACTTAGCTAAAATAAGCTTTCTTTCAGAAACTTGTTTTGAGATATTTAATGTTGCTGGAACGAGTTGGATTAATTGCAGCAAATTGTCAATCATGTTGTTTCACTGAAGCAAAAATAACTTGTAGACTTCAGGCACTTCTGTTATTTTTCAATTGAGATTTTTAGACCTGTCTTCAAAACCTGATGTAACGGGTCTGCATGGCAAGGTTTTGGTAGCGGGGGGGTTACAGGGGTGGCTTCTGTACGAAGTTGCTAGAAGTTTCCCCTATGTCAGATATAGCCAACGCCAGCCGGCTTTAAGACAGACCCGCTGCTGGCCAAGGCCAAGCCAATCAGCGACAGCATTTTTCACCTCTGTGGTAACATATTTAAGAAAGGGAAAAAAGTTGTTGCGCAGCAGTAATTGCAGCGAGTGAGAGGAGTGAGAATACGTGAGAGAAACATCCTGCAGACACCAAGGTCAGTGAAGAAGGAGGGGGAGGAGATTCTCCAGGCGCCGGAGCAGCGATTCCCCTGCGGCCTGTGGTGAAGACCATGGGGAGGCAGGCTGTCCCCCTGCAGCCCATGGGCGGTGGAGCAGATGACTGCCTACACCCCGTGGAGGGCCCCCACGCCGGAGTAGGTGGATACCTGAAGGAAGCTGTGTTCCCATGGGAAGCCTGCACTGGAGCAGGCTCCTGGCAGGACCTGTGGCCCGTGGAGAGAGAAAAGCCCACGCTGGAGCAGGTTTGCTGCCAGAGACCCCATGAGGGGAGCTCATGCTGGAGCAGTCGGTTCCTGAAGGACTGCACCCCATGGAGGAGACCCACGCTGGAGCAGTTCATGAAGGACTGAACCCGTGGGAAGACTCATGTTGGAGAAGTCATGAAGGACTTTCTCCTGTGAGGGGGACCCCACATTGGAGCAGGGGAAACGTGTGAGGAGTCCTCCCCCTGAGGAGGAAGAAGTGGCAGAAAACAACAGAGTGATGAACTGACCCCAACCCCCATTCCCTGTTTTCCCCCTGTGCCACTGGGGGGGAGGAGGGAGGAAAATTGGGATCAAAGTTGTGCCTGGGAAAGGAGGGAGGGGTGGGGGGAAGGTGTTTTAAGATTTGGTTTTATTTCTCATTGCTCCTCTCTGAGTTAATTGGTAATAAATCACATTTCCTTTCAGTTGAGTCTGTTTTGCCCGTGACGGTAAATGCTGAGAGATCTCCCTGTCCTTATCTCAACCCCACAAGCCTGTTGTTATTTTTTTTTCTCTCTCTCCTCTCTCCTGTCCAGTTAAGGAGGGGGAGTGTTAGAGCGGCTTTGGTGGGCGCCTGGCATTTTGGCCAGGGTCAACCCACCACACCTGAATGATAGAGGAATACGTGTTTTCAGATCAGACCTAGGTATTTCTGCCAGCAGAGGGAAGAGGAAAGAGTGCGTTTAGTGTGTATGATGCCAAAGGCAGTGGCCTGGGAACTATTGAGAACTGTCTTACTCCCAGGACTGCTTAATTCAGTGTAAACTGGATTGAAGAGATTTGCCCAGAGTTGGATAGCTTATCTGGATCTCTTGCATTCTCAGATAGTGTCCTGATCATAGAACTGTTTGCACACCCCTTCCTACAGATAGAAAGCTCAAAAGTTATGGTTATGTGTAAACACTTTCAACATCCTGCTTTTATTCTAAAGCAGAATGAAAACGACTCTCTTGAAATTTCTGAAGTTGCTATAAAACAAAATTGTCCTTTTCAGGTCTACAGCTGAAGAGCCACCTCACTCTCCCTTTGTTCACCCAATTTATCCTTATATCTAGAACATTCAGAAAAGCATCAGAATTTTTGAATTTTTGTTATAATGGCAAACTTACACTGGGCAGAAAGGAATGCAAACTGAGATTTTTAAATTGACATGTTCCCTTATTCTTCATAGTATCAATTAGCAAATAAAATGTATATCCCAATATAATCTTAGCAGAGGAGCACAGGTTGTAAGTGAACAGAGCGGAGATGAAGTAGCTCACCAGAGATGCATGTTGCAATCCCAGAATTTCTTCCAATGAAGTTTATTATGGTTTTATGAAATAAGAAAATGCCTAAAATTAACTCAAAGGAATTACAAAATGTGCTTTAGGTAAATCTTACTTTTCATCACCACCTTTTATTAGTAGTATCTTTAGTGAGGAGTGTCTAGGAGATAAAACAGAAAATAAAATATTCAGATAAATTCTAAGGAAATCCCTATGTGTGCTGCTGTTACCTTAAGCATCTAAATATTTATGAACTTTTAAAAACAGTGTCTGAGCTTCAAAATAAAACTTTTTTGACAGCCAAGAGGTGAAATACCCAAAAGATGACACTTCTATGGAGACCGTGCAAAATATCTCTCATCTGCAGAGATTTTATTGCTCTGTTTCAGACTGATCACTCAGAAATGGAGAACACCCAAGCTCTCTGGTCACACAGGGTTACATGTACTCACTGTGCACTAATGAGGGAATGATGTGGAAAATGTTAAGTGAACCAAGTATTTTACTGCATTAAGTCACCACCAGCAAGGACCCTCTTGGTCTGTTATGTGGTCAGTAACTGGATTTAGAGAGGCTTGTACTCGGTGATGCTCAAAGCAGTGCAGAGAAGGAGCATGCAGCTCTTCTCACATGTCCTGTTGGTTGTCCCTTTTGCTTCCGCAAGCAGTGTCCCAGTGGTGGACAAAATAGTGATGTGTCTATCTTGACAGTATCTCATGTCTGTAATTCTGTGCAAAGGAAAAGCAAATGTTTATATGAGGCCTTATTTCTCTTCTAAGTTATAGCTCATTTAGATGGGCAGATCTCTTAACAGTCTCATTGCTAAAAGTTAAGACTGCCATGGCTAAAATGAGTCAAGACCAAATACTGCATATAGCATACTGTCACATCACATGCACTTAGAAAAGCCTCAGCACAGTCTGAGGTGTGCTCTTCCAGCTAGTCCAAGCTGAACTCTGACAAAGATTAACGCGTGAATCTCTTCTAGCCAGTGCTGGTCAGTGGTGACATTTCCTTTCTGCAAATCTAGGTTTCAGGCTCTCCTTGCTGCAGCAAGCTCAGTTGGCCTTTGCTGTCCTGCAGCTACAGCTGCTGCAACACACCAATTGAAATGTCTTTCTGCTATGGCTAAGTAGGTTAGCTAGGTCTCCTCTTCAACACACGCGAGGAAGAAACGCCCCAGGTGAGAGGAAGCAGGAAATCCATCATTAGCCTGTATATTCTGTGGATAAGGATACATGAAAAAGAGCACACTCGGAAAACTAACCACCTATGTTTGAAATCTTTCTTAGGAAGAGATGGCTTGTGTTCTAGAGTCATATACCTTGACGATTTCAGAAGGTTGGGAAGGTAACATAGATTTCATGGTAACTGCTTGGTTATGGTTTTATGATTATTTTATAGTCCTTTTTCTGGATACTAATAAAGTTGTATATTTAAAGAAATCATAAGAAATACTAACATAGATGGCAGAAAAAAAATAGTTGTGTAAGATTGCATAGATATTTCTTTACAGGGGAAAGCCACATCATTTGAATTTCTGTTTGGAAGATTAAAAAATGAGTATGGGATGAGCAGTCTCGTCCACACAGAACTCCCCAACCCAAAGACCTCTGCCAACATCAGTAGCTCTTACTTTGTGTTTGGTATGGCAAATTGGGACAGGAAAAAAGAACTGTTTTGCTTTTGTCTTGGATGAGTGGATAATCTACAGTGCACAATCAAGAAGGGGAAACTTGCAGTCCTTCCTCAACAAACATCAAACAGAGCCACGATGAAGCATGTAGATGTTGCCTTGTTAATACAGAGGGAAGCAAATAAGATAGCCTGCTTTAAAAATAAATGAGTAAATAAACTCCTGCAAGACAAATGGTTACTGTGTTTGCATAGATCAGTCTGTGCACACAAAATCTTTAACAGCAACCTTCAACCTCCTAATAGTGGAATGCAGCCAGGCAGCAAGTATAAATACAATTGTGTGAATTGTCTTTATTATCAGAATGTTATTTGAGATAATTGACTGAGATGTGGAAGAATTCCATAAATTCAAATAAAAAATGGTTTTAAATAATGCATATCTGTGCAAAAATCTGTGTTAGCTTTTCATCGCTACCTAGCATCTACTGTCTTCTTTTGGGGGGGCTAAGAACCTCATGGGAAATAAAGTATTATTTTCCTTGGCACCTTGTTTTTTTAACAAGAAGTGTTTCACTAAATTCAACTGAATAGATAAAGGGATTACCACATCTCTGGAGAATCCATGTTGGTTCTAAGAAAATCTAGATTATGATTTACTATTTAATTTTCTCTGATTCCTTAAAAGAACTTTAAAAGTAGAAAATGCTGTGGGGTTTGTGCTCTGGGTTTAAATTGCAATTAGATTCCAGCTGGAGACTGCAAAACACAGCAGAACTCTTACAGGGAGAGTATTTGCCTTGGCTTCTATTTTGAGACTCCTTAGCAATATCACCTTGTCACAACAGCTGTTCTAAGATCTGGGATTGGTGTGAATTTCTTCTCCACTGCCTGGCAAGCTTAAAAGTTGTAATACAGTTTCAGTTCATTTTAGGTTCAGGTGTCGCTAGGAGCAATCTTCATGTTCATCGAAAGGAATGAGATGCAAAGATTGCAAAGCAGAGATTCAGAAACTTATGCAAACTGTTCTCAGTTGGAAGCCTCAACTGGGACTTTATTGCAGAAGCACCAGGCAACAGAAGATCAGTTGCTAAATTTGCAAGAATAAATGCCCAGAGGTACAAAACTATGCCAAGCCACTCTTTTGACAAGGTAGGTAGGCTGGCAGTAGGCCTAAGAAGTTGTCTAACTAAACAAGAACAAGTTCAGTACCTGTACCATTTCAATGATTTGCTAATCAGTGATCTTGTTTGGCAGCAAAACCTACTGTAGCTACCAGGCCTTTAGCTGTGCTCTTGGAAAACTAACGTTCTCAGTTACAAAATACTACCATTCTGTGGTAATCAGGCTGGTCTAAGTAGGTAGAAAAGGTTTAAAGGTTTCTTTTGAAACTGAAGTGGCTGGCACAGTGAATAATAGGGACATTTGAGATCATTCTTCTAATAAACTTGCCTACAAGCTTCTCCACTGCTGTTGGCTGGTACTTGCTGTCACTTATCCATTTAGTTTCTTGACAGTCTTAACCAGGGAACTTTTTGATATAGGGATGGTCCCTAGGGTGTTCTTGCATGTGGTACTTATAACCATAACTTCTAGAGGCTTTCTTAGTTACACAGCCGAAATCTTAAGATCCAGCAAAAATATTCTTTATGTCGATCCACCCAATCACTAAGATACTTGAGAAGAATGGGTCAAGTGCCTGTGCCATCTCAGGAAACTCATGGCCTCTGCCCCTCAGTGGTGGTAGCAGCTGTTAAGTGCCAAGGATGGCTGTGAGCTGCTCGGCTCCTGGGGTGAGGGCCGTGTGCGAATGCCTGAGATGGAGGCTTTCCAGGAACATCAAAATAGACAGAAGATGGTTTAAAAAGAAAACAAGGCTTGCTAAAAAAAAAAAAAAAAAAAGAAAGAAAATTCAAGTTTCAATTAAATATAGACTCCTCCTTTGCCTCTGAAGAGGTCTGATTTCCACTCATCTTTTTCTGAAAATGTAGACAATCATTTCCCTGCCCACAGAACGTAGCTGTCTATCATGAATTCAAATTTCCTGCTCTGAGTATTCTTCCTAAGGTGTAACAATAGAGCCTCAGAAGAAGCAGTAGGGCATCTTGGAGATTATGGGCTGTGATTAATTCACTGGGCCCTCTCCACTGCAGTCCACTTGGTGCAGTGTTCAGGTTAAATATCAGCATGAGTGTAAGGGGAAAGGGAATATGCTTTCATCATTGTTGCAAGCCTTGACTTTAATTGTTTTATTCGTACAATCATTTACAGATGTGAATAGAACAAATTCCTATGTCCTGGTACCCACAAACCTTTTATCACTGTCTCTGAAAACTGTGTGTCAGTAGCACACCAGAAGCCCTGTTTGAGAAGGAGACACTGCTGTTACGTTACTGATACAGTAAAACCCAGAGTCTTTATCTTTATAGGAAAGTTCGGATTTCATTTGTTGCTGCCTGGAACAGGGGCAAACAGAGAATCAGAAATAGATCTGGAGTATACTCTGCATTTGTTTTCAACTTAGACTTTTCTTTGGCAGAAATGTAACACTACTGAAGGCAGTGTAGACTCTGATTTAAAACATAAATTGCCACTGTGCATGTATTTAAATTAAGCCTATTTTTGGAGAACGCTTATGTAGCACCATTTAAAGCACGTAAATATCCACTATTTATAATGTGCAGAAACTACTTGGTTTGTTTTTAACATTTCTGTTGATATTTCTATAAGAGTAAAGCAAATAGTTCGAACAGATGGGCAATCTGTTTCTGAAAAGTGGGACTGAATAATCGTGGTCAGAGTAAAATCAGATTATTTGCATCTTCGCTGTTTTGCAGATTATTTATTTTCAAAGATTTCTTTTTTTCCCCCAAGCTATTAGTATTAGGGAACTAAACAGTTCTTCCAAATGTCTTATCACAGACAGTGTTGAAAATAGTTCCACTGGGAAACCCTTTAAGCTGAAAGAGATCCAGTCAAGTAATATGTTGCTTTTATTCACAAGTAAAGTACCACACTGAACAGAGCCACAAGACCCTCTGGGGCCCCTCTGCATCGCTGCGCAGCAAAAGTTTGTTGCGGTGCAATTTTGCAAACTTAAACATGGTCTCCCAGTCTGGGACTAGGCCTGGAGGCAGGTGCCAGAGAGCCTGTTGGCTACCTCTGGTCATTGGGGCTCTCTGCCTCCATGGGACCTGCAACTGCTGTCTGCCTCATTGCTGGCCAGGATGCAGGCAGCCACATGCTGGTCTGGAAACCATTAACATGCTGCCGCAGGTCCCCCCCAGCCCTTCCCTCAATTTTCTGCTTAAACCTGGTAGGCAATCATGTTTTAAAAAGGCACCTCTATGGACAGTGGTCCCTACTAGAGCAGTAGTACCCATGCTGAAAGCACAGAGAAACAAGAAAAACAACGGCAAAGAAAATTAGAGCCAATGCTGTGATCAACTTGTACTCTATAGAGTTCAAACCTACAGTAAAGAGCTTTGATACCAAGGGAAGCTGCTTGTTTCAAAGTGCTAACATAAAGCAGAAAGAAACTCACATCTCCTATATTAATATCTTAGTTAGTGCTGGATTTCTGTATCTCAGTTTAGCAAGTCATTTATCTTCTCTCATTAGTGATTAAGTGTATCTGTGCAAATAATTTGCTCTGTAACTTTTGTGGGATTTTTCTTCACTGTGCACCAAAATGCCTCTTTTTTTTTTTCTTCCCCTCCCCCCTGGAGAACAAAGAAAATGGATTTTCTGACCATATGGCTGCTGCAAAGCGGTTTCCTTGGCAACTGTAACCTACAGAACTTCTTAAAACTTTTTCCCTCTGTGGATATTTTTTTCAGTGGTTTGATTTCAGGATCTTGTCATCTTCTCCAAAATCATTACAGCAGGTGGAACAGAGGTTAACCATGAAGGTCCTGGAGTGTGCTAGGGCCCTGGCATGTCTTAAAGAGTCTGGGTTCATTTGTAGTGTTCAAAAGTTTTTAGTGCTGCAGATGTTTGGCTCAATTTGCAGATTATTTAACAAATCCCTCTTGGAATTAGTCTGGTATTCTTCACATAAACACTACTGAAAGTGTCCGGTATGGTTTACAAAAACAAAGACAATTTGAAAGATGAGATGTTAAGCTGGTGGCGTTTCATATAGGCACAAGCATTCTCTTGCTTGCAAGCAGCTGGCTGGATCCCACTCATAGTACAATACCTGGGACCACACTGTTCTTCTCCATACCTACCTGTAGTGCCCTGTGGTCTCTGCACCTACATGGAGAAAAGGGGAGGGAAGACAAAAGTGACTATTGCTTCCCTCCTCATAGGAAGGCATACCTCTGCTTCTGAAATACACAAAGCACCTTGCCCTCCTTTTATTTGGAGATGTGAAATTATGCAAAGTGTAATTTTCTGAAAGCCTGACCTTGCTTTTGATTTCAATGAGAAATCAAAAATCTGCTCCGAACTGATGTGTAAGAAACCATTTATAATAGTAAATACAATCTTGTCATAAATACCCAAATGTATATATACAGCCTCCCTCCTTTCAAGCAGGCTTGCTGAAAAAATAGGAGCTTAATGAATAAAATAGTCTAACTTGCGCTGTTTTTCTAGTGACATAGAACCATAGAATAGTTTGGGTTGGAATGGACATTTAAAGCTCATCTAGTCCGAATTCCCTGCAGTAAGCAGGGACATCTTTAGCTAGATCAAGTTACTCAGAGACCCATCCAACCTCATCTTGAATGTTTCCAGGTATAGAGCTTCTACCACATCTCTGGGAAACCTGTTCCAGTGTTTCACTACAGGCATGGTAAAAAATCTCTTTCTTGTATCTATTCTAAATGTACTTTCTTTTAGTTATAAATCCATTACTCCTTATGCTATCACAATAGGCCCTGCTAAAATGATTGCTCCCATTGTTCTTATAGGCCCTCTTTAAGTACTGAAAGGCTGCTACAAGGTCTTCCTGGAGCCTTCTCTTCTCCAGGCTGGACAACCCCAACTCTCTCAGCCTGACCTCACATGGAGGTGCTCCAGCCCCCGATCATATTTGTGGCCCTCCTCTGGACCCGCTCCAACAGGTCCATGTCTTACTTGTGCTCAGGGCCTCAGAGCTGGACACAGCACTGCAGGTGGGGTCTTACCAGAGCAGAGCAGAGGTGGAGAATCACCTCCCTCGACCTGATGGCCATGCTTCAGATGCAGCCCAGGATGCAATTGGCTTTCTGGGTTGCAAGCACACATTGCTAGCTCATATTGAGTCTTTCATCCACCAGCACCCCCAAGTACTTCTCAGCAGGGCTGCTCTTTACTCCTTCATCTCCCACCTTGTATTGCTATCGGAGATTGCCCCAGCCGAGCTGCAGGACCTTGCACTTGGCCTTGCCGAACTTCATGATGTTCACACAGGCCCACTGACTTTGTATTTAGCAGAGTCGGTGAATAAGAGAGTAGGCCTCATTATTTTCCTTAATCTTGGAGTCACATTTACTGGGCTTTGGACTCTATAAATGCAGCGAGTAGCATGAGAAATGTGTTCTTGGTCAACTCTTTCCAGTATCCTTTCCCACAGTATACTGTAACCTGTATTACTTTACAGCTTTCTTCCACTGTTTTTCTTCTGCACTCTTTCAGACTTATGTTCTGCAACTAGTTCCTAATAAACGGAAGGAAAAAAAAACCCTGATTGCCCAGTGGAAAAATTACAAAACTTTCAGACTGTTTCTGAAGCAAAGAAACAAACTGGCAAATATCCCTGCTAAAATCTGTCCTCTTGCCATATTTCCGCGAGCCTAACACAGATTTCCCAAATAGTAATAGGTAAGTGTTACTGCCAGGGCCCTGATCTCAACTGTGGCATGTGCGGTTGAGCTTCCTGCTTGTGGTAAGTTTTGAGGATGAGCTCCAGAACCTTTTTACCCTCTGTGATCCAGATGGAGCTATAGGTTGAACATGTCTTGTGTCTAACAGACACCACACTGATTGTTCTGGTGTCTTTACATTGTTCTGCACATTATTTGGAAGACAATTAGTACTCTGATTTGCAATTGAGTGAATGATCAACAGAAGCACTTTGTAACAAGAGTAAGGAATTAATTTCAAGAATAAATAAGAATTTGTTACAATCCTCTGATAAAGCAGTGAGAAGAGCCAGTCTTCTAAAAATGTGAGAACCAAGATGGAAAATTATGGCATACTTAAAAGCACAAGTTTAGAAGAGAAGAATAAAAAGGCATTTTAAAAGTCCTTTTACCTACTTTAAAATCCACGGTGGTTTTATTTTGACTCCTGTAGAGAAAACCAGGTGTGGAAAGACTTCCACGGAAAGAAGAGCTGAGTATATCCCCATGTCCAGTACTTTTCTGGGCATGAATTCTTGCTACCGGTTGGGCACAACTCATGTGCTGGCCTCTTGCAGCCCTGCTCTCTTCTCAGGCCAAGGCCAGCCTTGGGGAAGCCTTGGCTTCCTCCCTTCCTGAGCAATTACCACCACCGTTTTTAACTGAGGGGGCTTTGAAAGGTAACATGTGGGCAGATAAGCTAATTTCTGATGCAGCTAAATACTGCAGCTTGGTTCTGGACCACAGACCTTCTGGGACCAGGTTATTTCTGTCATGCTAAGCCATCTACTCTAAAAAGTAATTCTGACATCTCCTGGTTTTAGAGGAAGGAGCACAAGGAAGAAAATATTTTTTTTCTCCTTTGCATATGATGTATTCATTCTTGAAATTAACTTTTCATTCTTATGAAGTATAGCCTCTGCCTATTTCTTCTGTGGATTTAATCTTTACTATATTTTCCTAGACAAGGACTAGAAAGATAAGATGCTTCAGGAAGTGGGCTAAAACTCCTGTCCCAAAGCAGTCAAACTATACAATAAGATTATAGGCAGCTTGGAGAAAAAACAATAAATTTACTTTTTTTCCTCATTTCCTTAACTTCTGTTTTGTAATACTGCATTCTCTTAAGAAGGGCAATTTGGAAACCACCTGAATTAATCAGTAAGTCATCAAAAACTCGTAAGTTGTTCCATTCAAATATTAATAATGTTTTTTCCATTTCCTATTTTCTTTATGAGTGAAATAAACAAAGCAAAAAAAAATCCAGAAAGCCCTGCTGTAAACAAATCCCACAGGCACTCTCATCATTAGACAGTAAAGCACACAGAACAACAGATGCTGGATCTGAATTTTTCCAGGATAATAAATGCATGCAGTGTCCCCAAGAAGAAGATTTAAAAGCACTTTTTCTGCAGAAAGCTAAACAATTCATTGTCAAAACCTCTGTTTTACATACAGTGTTAAAAGGAGAAGCACAAAAGAACATTGAATACATAGTCATAATGTGCTGCTAAGCTAGGGACAACATTTTAGAAGTAACCAAACTCAGTGTTTAGAGTAATTAAGTATACAGGAGTATGAATAATTGTTTCAGCATTTAACCCTTTATACCTTCTGCTCAGAGTGCTGTTGGGAAAAACAGGAGGACATTTACTCTGGAAAACCTCAAAAGCAGTTATACACAGGGGTTTAGTGACATACTTCTTTTTATGGTTAGTGTTTGGATATTTGCCTAAGTATTTTTGAGGACTTTTCTTTAAGTAAAAGACTAGGTTACATCTGGAGCTTGGACCAGTTTTTACACTTATTTCTTCTAACCTTTTGAGATGTTATCAATTTATTTCTTCCTCAGATCTAAGCCATTCAGTGTTTTCTGATGAGTCAGCGGATCATAAATTCTGCCTTTATCCCCACGGACACCAAGACAGAAGTCAGAACTAAATTTACCTGCTTTACCCTGCTGCTCACCTGTATAACATCTCTTTGGATGCCAGATGCAGTTGTCATCCTGCTTTTGACTTCTGTGCTAACATGGATTGCTGCTATCCTCTAGGAAGAAAGCAACTGGAATATCCCAAGAGCTATAAAGGAGCTGTCATTTGATTTAACCTCAATTATTTAGAATGGAAAAATCAAATCTTGGGGTATAATATTGGATAGACTTTCAGCCAACATGAGAAACCTCCTACAGAGACACAGATAAGATGATCTTGTCAGTCCATATGTTTTTATAAGGTGCACCTTGCTGTGAGCTCAAGGAGTTAATTATTCAGGCATCTTCAAATACCAGGCAACTTCACCAAGTTCACAGGGAGTGAAACGTCTGGACAGGACTCTGGCAAAAATCTGTTGACATCAACCGGGTCAGAGCAGGGGCTTACAGAAGTCACTGGTGACCTGAAAATACCTGATACTGTGGGGTGGTTGTGGAGCAAGTGACCAGTTGGCCACAGGAGAAGAGCTGATGGGTGAACAGGACTAACTCTGTGCTCAGCTCCTTTGCAATTGCTCTCCAGAGAAAGGCAAAAGGAGACCACCTGTGACCATCAAGGAGAATGTAGCATGCTTTCAGTGTATTTTCACATTTGTACTGTATCTGTGCATCATCTATTGTGTTCTTGTGATTACTTGTTTGTCTGTTAATGGCTCCTAGATGAGATTCACAAATATTAATATTATCTGAACTCACATAATTTAGGAAGGAAAAAGAAAAATCTGAGTTGCTATCAGGCTTGTTGAATTATTTACTCAACACAAGAGTACTCTGGAAAAATGGGCTGAGGTAATAGTCCTGAAACTCTGCTTGTTTGTGGCAAGTTGTAAAGGGATTTTTGAAGATGGCAGTATTTCTCACCCATAGAGAAGACGTTCCTATGATGAAAGCTGAAAAATTAAATGTATTGCAACTTGGAGCTTGCAAAGGTGTATTTATACCTTCTGCAGAAAGTCACAGAAGAGTTCAGATGTTCTTTGCCAAATTCTTGTTGGCTGTGTAGTGCAGGCTGTATAGCACACGTTTTATTATTAATTCAATTTATTTTTCAGAGAAAATACGTTTTCAGATTCCGTTGTATGTGCCCATCTTAGGTAGCTGATTGCTATCCTGATGCATTTGATTTTACATTTGTTTTCTTGTGTTTAATAAATGATGTCTTATTCCCTCTTTTGCCATTACTTGTGGACTCTGATCTGAATTGCTGTTTGGCCATGCAAGATTACTGGTGCTCATGCTTGCTTAGCCTAAGTCAAGAGGTTTTTCTTCAGTGTGAAATTAACTGTGGAGCTCTTTGCTACATGGTGCGGTGGCAGTTAAAAGCATTCCTTCATTCATCGAGTGATAGAGTAATAAGATGGACATGGTTCTTTAATAAAGGAATATTCTCTTGGCTCAGGAGTGCCCACGTCAAGTACTTCCAAATACTAGAAGAGGGGAAATGTCTCTTGTTTGACTCTCTCCTAGATATCTGTTACTTAGAGATGAATTAATTTAATGTTTTTTAAATGATTTTGCATAATATGTGATCTGTATCTTTATGGTCAAGAAAACAAATGTATATGAAATTTTAGTTTTTCTGTGTTCCTTCTTACCCTTAAGGCTGTTTGATCTTTTTTTGTGTGTGTGTGTGTTAACTAGTGGTTTCCTACCAAGGAAAGGGCAGGGCTTTGCAGAATTTGAGCATGTGACTTGAGATATGGATTCAATGTGAGGATTTAGCTTGCTTTCATCTTTTTAGTGCATCATCAAAGCATTGTCTTTGCCTCCTTCCCAGAAAAGGAAAAAAAAGAAAACATGTGAAAGCTGGGTGTAAGCTTTGGTGTGGGGCTGACTGGCCAAACTGGTCACTAGTGCAGCAGGTTTTTGGGAGCAGTGAAAAGCCTTGGACCCAGGCAAAAGCACTGACAGAGCAGAACTGTTCTCGGCTGCTAAAGCTTAGGAAGGGGCATTACACAAAGGGCTAAGTATCATTCTGTAAATGACATGGCTCCAAATTGTTGAGAGCATTTGAAAGTGGTTTTAAAGCCAGAAAAAGGCTACCTTGGTCAAGGAAGCACTGATCCAACACCTTGATTACTATGATGAGAATATTAGTTTAGGCTTATTAATATTTTGTCAGGTACTCATGGCAGTAATCTAGAGGCTGTCTTGGTGCCCTAAAAAGAGACTGCAATCTTAAGAGGCAGCTTCTGCAGCTATAGAAGTTGGAGAGTTGCAGTGAGCAAAAGTGTGCTGCTCGGTGATGCCCTTAAACACAGAAGCAAAACTTCAGATTCTTTGGCAAAAAATTCTGCTTTGACAATGCGAAATGTGTACCTTGATGGCAAGTCTCATTCCACTTTTCAACTGGTACTGAAATCAGATTTCAAAAAATTGGAATTGGACTTGTACCTGGCTGGAGCTGTGATATTTGTGTTAGCCATTGCTTGCCAGAAACTCACTGCCAGTGCAGAGGGCAGGGTGCAGCTGTGACGTCCTACAGCAGGCTGTGACATTCAGCAGTGAGGCCATTGTGGTGTGCATCCTGAGCATACTCTCAGCCAAAGAACAAAATGAATTTTTTGCATAACTTACACAGGCATGTCTGTGCCTGTGAGGCTGCAAGGAATGAGGAAATAATTCTCTTGCCAAATGTAGAAGCCTCTGAGGTCTGGCAGGTCATCTCTTGAATGATCAGATAGTCAAAGAGATATCGGAGATTCAAGCCCAGATATTCACCCACCATTTAGCACAGATTGTTTCTGAATCCAAAAAAATAAAAAGAATGAGGTATCCTCAGTGAACCAATGGCAATTTTTTTCCCCAGTTAATCTTTCTAACATTCTGAGTCCCAAACAATCACATAGTTGAGAACAAAAAGTGAAGCCCTTGCTTTAAATGAGCTTAATAAGTGGTGGCAGTGGGTGGTTGCTTAAAAACTGAAAGGGAGACAAGGTGTTCTTTTCACTAGCAAATAGCATATCCTCAATTAGTATTGAAACATACTGAAATATCCAGGAACCTCAGCGTAAATATGTGACCAATGGGCCCATTGGCTGAAGGGATTTGATCACTGTGGTCAGTGATGCATCATTAAGTAGCTTCGCTGGCTGAATTGAAAGGCCCCAGCAGATGGTGGCAGGTGTTGTAGAGAGGTCCCTGTCCCTGGCTTTGATCACACATGCTAGGAGAGAGATGTAGCACTCACGATAGTGATGCTGGCCACCAGAATTAACTGCCTGAGCCTGTTACAGAGGCAGTTCAGAAGGAGACATCATTCAGTTTCCAGAGACGAAAGTCATATGTTGTTTGTAAGCTGCAGGACAAGGAAGTTGTAGAAAGTTTGGCAAATGTAGCACAAGATCATCACATGGAAGTAGCTCCAGTGATAAGGTCTCTCTCTGTTTCCGTTACACCAATAAGAACTATTCCAAACATAACCATGGTAGACATCCCTAACCGGGTATTTTGTGAAATACCTTGAAGGTTTTTGGTAAAAGGATTTCAGATGGAGCTGTTCTTGACACCCCTCACCCAGCCCCACCCAAGCAAATTCACCTGCTACTTTCACAAAAATTCTTTATTTTGTTTTTATAATGCAAATAACACGCTCCTTCAGTAATTTTCCCTCCCCATTTGCACACTTTCTTTTAAACTCTGTCAGTGATTGCTTTTTGGTCTGTTTCTCAATTGAATGTTGATGCTCTGATAAAGAGGTCTAATTGTACTAACATGCTGGTGGCTGATTGTTATGTCAAATTGTGATTTTTTAGAATAAGTCTGTAATTATGGCATATTTCTGAAACCCATACCATACTCTGCAGCCTTAAAGACTTGCTGAGGTTACTTAATTGCTTTTATCATAATCTATTTGAAAAAAACCCAACCCAAACTTTCTTGGGATAATTTCTCATATGAACATTTGCATGCTTGCATTTTGCTTATATATAAGCTATTTTGATAAAGTAGCTGAATATTAATCAAGCCATTAATATTTTACATATTACTTTAATGAAATATGTCTGACCTGTAGCAGGAGCACTATGAAGGTTTGGCTTGTTCTGTGAGCATAGCACAGAGTTCTTTAAATACTCTACTGTGGATACTAGTGGAAGTAAACTCTTTTTCTTGTCCTTCGTCTTTATCTCATTACTGATAGTATTAGCAAAATCTCACCACTTTTCAATTGTGTTTGGTAAAGCATACTACAACATCGGGCCTACATAACCTGGAAAGAAGCCTTTACATCTTAAGGCACGCTTCTCTGGGATAAAATAAGGGTCTCTAATTCAGTCTAAATTGAATGTATCTGCAGGGAGAAGTCAGTTTTGAATGAAGCCATATGCTGCACCTCGTTTTCAGTCAAATGTTCTAGTAGTTGTAATATTTTTATTGTGGACACGAATTCAGAAATCATGAATACAAAGTTCAATATTGAAGGAGAAACAAAAGTGTGTGAAATGGGGAGGCAGTATATCTCCTTGTTTTTAATAATTGGCTTGAAAGTCTCGATGTCTAGAAGAGGGGAGACTTCAGATAATTCTTGGAGTTTGCTGGAATTTTGTCCCTATCTGCTTTCAGTAATGGAAAATTCAGATGTTACGGCTTGAAAGTGGGAAAAGTGAAGGAAACTCACAGCTTTTACTTCTGTACTTCAAAATGCAGCTTATGATTTTATGGAGCAAGTGATTAAATTAAGGATCACCTACCTCACTGCTTCATGTAGGCAGCAACTTAACATCAGTCCCTCTAATGCTGTGCTACTGAAAATCTGCGATGAAAATAATTTCAAAACAACTACCAAATATTTTATCCCCTTTCACCACAGTAAGGCTGAGATCCAAAGTCTTTTGGGTTCTTTCCACTTACGTCACTACATGTAACTAAGAGCAAGGTTTCAGAAAAGGTCTTTAGACTTTGTCCTTGTTTGAACTAGAACCAAACTAATTCTGTTCAGTGATTTTACTTTGCAGCTAGATCTGTTCGAAGTAACTGCACTTTCTGAAATCAACAGCACATTTTTACAGACCATGACTGCTTCTAGTAGTGATAGCAGTTGATGCTTATAGTTACTACCAAGGGATGGTATGCAGAAATGCTCTTGCTTATACTTGCTTCCATAGCAACCGAGGTCACTGCCGAATCGTGTGCCTCATGTTGAAGTGCCGTCAGTAAAAGGGGTAATAATGAAGTAAAAAGGTGGCACCTGCGGGGAGGAGCAAACCGGACAGGTGACCCAAACCTGACCAACTAAGTATTCCATCCCATATACATAATATTCAGTATAAACCTGAGGAATCAGAGGGGTTAAGCTCTCTACTTTGATGGCTGGTGTTCAAGGAGGATTCTGTCTGTTCTTCTGTCTTCATTCCCTATTTGTGCATTTCTGAATCTAGTACCAGAATCCAGCTCCTGAGTCCAGTTCCCATCTGCTGCCAAGCCCAGCCTGGGACTTCCCCAGTGCCAGCTCTGCAGTGTCAGTGGTGACATATTGTCATCAGGGCATTGGGGTCGGTATTGGTTTTGTGTATATTTGTGTATATTTCATTATTTTCTTATTAGTATTATTATTTATTTTTTTAAAAAAAATGTTGTTGTTTCATTAAAGCTGTTTTAGTTTTCTTTCCAAACCCATAAGTCTCTCTCCCTTATTCCCTCTTTCTCTTCCCTTTCTGGGAGGGGAGAGGGGTTAATAGACAGCATCTGTCATTCCGTAGTGGCTGGCCCAGGCCTAACCCATGACAGACTTTCAAGGTGATTGTATCTTGTTCTTGCAGAGAGGAATTTGAATGTGCAAAATCACGATTCTGTATGTGCCAACAGTGCAGAATTGCTTGGTTTTTTTAAAAACAGATCTTCTGAGTTCTAAGTGAATTCGAAAGCTTCTAGAGGAAGGTTAAGATGGCATTTGAGCAGGCTTGGCCTTTAGGATGGAAGGATTAAAACCAAACCAAAACAAAACAAAAAAGAATTTTGTAGTGAGTTTCCTGCACCATCATTTTATGGAATCACTGTTCAACGATATCCATTCCATAAGCTTTGTGCTCATAGATGAAGTCAATATTAAGGATACAATAACTCTATCAGAGATAAACTGTTGCATTTAACTGTGGTGGTGAAATTGAGCTTTTCAAAAAAATTGTTAAATGGCCCTTGACTAAACAAGGCTGATTCAACTGGATGAAATTTAATTTTTGCGTCAGTTGGCAGAATATCAAAAAGCTAGAAGCCTTCTCTAATTCAGCAACTTTTGGCAGAGGAGTGCTGCTGAAAAGGAAGGATTAAGCACTTTGGTCTCTGCATACAGTGCTGAAGGGAAGGGTTTTACTTTCAAGCAGTTCAGTAGCATTGGTAGAACTGTTCTTGTAGGGAGAGGTCTGTAACCCTATGGAGAGATACTGACCCTCTCTTTGCTGGTCAACGTTGAATTATTCAGGGAAAACACTCTTACTGAAGAAAAGATATATTTTATCTTTTTAAATGAATGGAGGAACATACCTATCTGAAGTAAGGGAGTGGGGAATGTTTGGTCCCTGGACATAGTGCAGACACATGGTACTTTTCATGGCTGCTCGCACGGGCTGGTCTCTGTAACTCTATCAGTGACACCTACATAGGAAAAAGTTGGAGGCCTGTGGCATATATAAGTGCATTGTTTCATCCAAATTAAAGCAGAAGCCTCTTATGCCTATAGTAGCTGCCTTTTTTTCCTACAGGTATCATATTATTACATATTAAAATACATAATGCCAGGCTGTGGTAAATTATAGCACAACAGAACTTTGATCTTCAACTTTGTTATTTGTTACAGAAAATATCTTGGTTCTAGCATAATTAACACAGGAATACTGTTTCTCTGCTATCTTTTACTTCTGCAGAGGCTTTACATCATAATAATCTAAAACACTATATTCCATATATTGAGTATTTTTTTCTGTGATAAGTTTAAAACGTGATTTGAAAACAGGATGAAAAGGCAGAGAGGTAATACAAAATGAATTTAAGGAAAAATAAATTATAAGAAAAAGAATTACTTCCCATCTCACCATCCATTTTATTTGCTGCCAGCCTCTTTGTCAGTTTATCACCACAGATGATGTTTTCTCCTTCTCCATTTACTCACATATTTAAATTGATCAATATTTGTATTGTGCTTGCTGGCATCATCCTATCATTTATACACTTACACAAGTGTAAGTTCCATTTCTGTATATTGATCCTGACCCTGCTCTGAAAGGCAGATATAAGTTGTTCTGTCTGCCAAGGCCGACCTTTAGCATTGTTTAAATATCATCTCTAAAAACTGATGGCGACATAGGGGAAAAAGAAAGCAGGAGGTGTTTTTACTCTTTGCGTGTTTCGAGGAAATGCCAGAGTCCTACTGTGGAAGAGGCAGCATGATAGAGAAGAGATGGCATAAGCTGTAGTACAAGAAATTGGAGCCTCCCCTCTGTATCAGTCTTTGTCTTCAGCATGTAGATGCTATTTATTCCGATCAAAAGTTTCCCATAAGAAAGAAACTCAACATGCCTGACTAGTCCTGTCAATCCTACTCGCTGTTTTCTTTTCCACCTTCAGTTTTCTAATTTAGACTATTCATTGCTACATATTTTTTTCCTCCTGTGCAATGCAGTGCATTGAAAACTATACATAGACTGTGCTATTCAGTTTGTACTATTTTTTTTCTTCTCTTCATCTTCATCTTATACAGCAACCTTTTATTGATTGTAAAATTTCTCACACAAAATCCAGCCCTCCTATGTTAAGTCAATTAATATTTTTGTTGTTGCCTTTGCAAAGTGAGGACCTCATCTGAGATCCTGTTTGGAATATGATTTATCTAGAAATGTAGACTTACCTTATTTTGATTTATGATCATTGAGGAAATAAAAAAATATGTTCTATGTGATTCATATTTCCTTAAAGATTTCTTTGACTCCAGTGTCCCCTGCAGTTTCCCTAACAACATCAAAAAATATCTCAGAAAATGAAGATAAGTGAGATACTTCATATCTATTTTTTGCCTCTTCTAGCAAACATTCACTTAGCTGAGTTAATGAACAGCTCAGCAGCCACACAAGACTTGTTTATGTTGTTATGGGCTGTCTGTGTAATCACTTCCAGAGCCAACCAAAACCTGAAGAAAAAATTTGCCAAGCTGCAGCTGGAGCACTGCAAACAATCCATGACATTTGGTGAAAGTTTAAATTAACATATGTTATAGCAGGCAATGAGGAAACAGCTGGGAAATACGGCAGCTGTTATCCATAAATAATGTTACATTATCAGCACCTATATTTATATGGAATTTTATTGGGTAACTAGGCAAATAAGTATTTCTTTACTTAGCAAAGTGACTGCACTGTAGGAAGAACCCTGACTATTTTCAGTGTAGTCCACGTGCTGTACAAACAGCCTCATGTCCTCCAAGTTGTCATCTGAAAACCCAAAGTTTACAAGGAGCGAGTGAAGCTCAGCTTTTAAGCAGTGAAGTACTCCCAGAGTTTCAGAAAGGTTTCTCCTCTACTGACGCAAGAGGGTTGAAATGACATTTTTGTTCTCCAGAGTTTACGTTGTTGAACTCCAGATTGGTGGATGGTTGGTTTTTTTGGTAGAGCCATCTAAAATTGGAAAGGAGCCACCTGTGATTCCTTAGACAGAATATTTTCTAGTTATTGATATTAATTCTTGATTTTGTGCATTTTTTCTTCCTCCTTGATACAGCAAGAAGCAAACTTGGCAATTTTCCTCATAATATCTGTTAAATATGTAACTGAAAATTCACTCCTGAGATAATTCTGTTAACTGTGAGGGAGAAGAGACTTCTCTGTGCTTCAGAACTGAATCTCTTCGGTTTGTTATTTCAGCTCATCCCTGGACATAACCTTGTCAAGCTTTAGGCATAGTAAGAAAAGTGAATAGGCCCCCCAACACTGATCCATGACAAACTATCTTGATATGGATTCTCAGTTACTTGGAGATCCTTTGGTTTAGACTCTACATAAGTACATACTGCACTAATACAATTAAATAATTATGGTATAGCATGATATTTTTAGTATAGCTGAGTAGGATTCTTTGGGTATTATTTTTTTAAATCGTAAGCATTTTTGTTCTTAGTGTAAATTTAAGTTTTGAAATAAAAGTAGTGGTGGCTACTTGGTTCAAACAGGAGGAACAGGCAACAGAAGGTTCAGAGTTCAAGTTAAAATATCCACAAGAAGATAGATTCAGGACTTCACTGTATTCAAATCTGTCTGCTGACTACAGACCTACTATAATAAATTAACTTAATCACTGCTTATAATAGTAAGAATTGTTATTGACTACCATTGTCTGTTTTTACAGTGAACATTAACTTAATACAAAGTTTTGATATAAATGTCTTCCAAGTTTTCTAGCTAACATCTGTTCAGTTAAAAAAAAAAAAAATTCTCATGGCCAACTATATAAATAATAATTGATCTTTTCCAAAAGTGATCAGACCTGTATCAGCAGTGTGGAGGAAAACTTCTGTTGCATCAGTTGTCCATGGGTATTTTTCACTAGGGTGTGGAGATAAGCACTACCTTCATAAATATTTATCCTGGAATTTTAGCATCTAAAGAAAGAGAGTTGACAATCTTCCTTAGGAAAACAGTAGTTTCCTTGTAAAGCTAGATGATAATTTATGTATTGTAAATACAAAGGCTCGTATTGGTAACTGCTTATGTTAAGGAACATATTCACTGGGAATATATGGAACTTAAAACCAAATGAATGAAAAAGGGTCTTTTTATCATCAGCACACTCGACATATTGCTTTGAAACAGCTCTAGTAATACATAATTACTACTAGCTCTAGTAATACATTAAGACCTATTTAATTCAGACACTTTGCCAAGAATAGTCAACGATGTTGTTTACCTTTTATTAATACTGAATAAAGTGAAATTATATTCAATTTTAGCATCTGGAGAAAACATAGCTTATTGAAAGGTCAGACAGTTGAAAGGCTGTCCAGGTTCTAAAAAATGCGGAAGCTGAGGGTCTGGTCTGAAGAACCACAGTAAAAGTATCAGCAAAGAATCGAACTGACAGGAATCTGATCCAGAATGTTTATTCTCTCTCAAATTGCTATATCACATTCCTTGCAATGCAAATTGTTATACATGCTGGCATTCTTTAAACTAACCAAAGGCTATGTAAGAATAAATGAAAGCTGGAACAAATAATTGCAGCTTTAAACCAAAAATTGTCATACCTGACCCAAAAGCACTTAGAGGCAATTTGCCACGCCTTCTGCTAAGAAAAGTGAGGATCCATTTAAAGTAACCAATTCATAGCAGCAATGACATAGATTTGCAAATCAGTACCAAGTTGCTACAGTTACTGGAAGAACAAATTGGGTCATTTGCTGTTGAAGAGAGAATTTTGTACTTGTGATATTTCTTTTCCCTGTTCCCTGTGCAGTGAAAACCCGTTACGACCCATCCTCACAATCTTCAAATGTGCTCTGGAAAAGCTGTCAGTCTGAGTGGATATACCTGGGATACAAAACATTCAGAATCATCCATCACCTCTGTCTTGGTTTTTATTTTTTTCCTTAAGAAGTCCCTTGGTGTCCTGGTAGCCAGAAGCAATACTCTGGTTAAATGACGCCCTCATTTGGTGACAGAGAAGGCTTCCCACACTGCCTTCTCCCAGCGAACCTAAAAAAAAATCCTTCACCTTGGGGATTTTCTGTGGGAATTGGGAAGCACAAGAAGATGACACACAACTCTGACTGTGTTCCAAGTAGTCTCTATCTGGGGGAAAAAACATGGTGTGCTAGGTGTGCGGAAGTGGAGTCAATACAGTAACGTGTAAATATAAACAGCATTAGTAATGTTAATTTAAGCCTTGCTAATACAGTTCTTTAAAAGATTTTGGAGAAAGACTCAAGCTGTCCTGCCATTCTCTGTGAGGTTATCTTTGTAGCCAAAAGAGATTCTCATTTTGTTTGTAATCTAAACCTCCTACTTTCTTTGATTTGAAAATGTGTTGTAATTTCAACTTATTATCATCTACCCTCAAGGCAAATGTAGCACTGTTATTCTAAAGTTCAAATTCAGAAGGAGAAAAAGACAAGTAACTGACAATCTGATGATATAATTTCATGAATCAAAGATCATTAATTTTTATTCTTGAGAATAGGTCTTTAGCTTCAACCCATATTGATGCCATATTCTCAAACACAATTTCTAGTAGGAACCTGATGGGAAATAGGTCTTTGCTTTTCTGACCTGTGGGACTCATTAATGGCTTTAACGACTCTGCTGAATTTTGACAAACAGCTCACTTCTAAACAAAACAAAAGCATGGACTATTCAGCCAGAAAGAAATCTGCATGAAACAGTTAAGAACAGTTGAAAGGGAGAGCATGTGACTGAACCTGGAACTTGATCACACAGCTATGGAGATGTGCTCAAGTGTTTCTTTCAACTAAAATAAACAGGCATGTACAGTGGACTGTTCTGGGGAAAAAAATAGCATTGCTCTGGGCTGTAGAAAGAGTCATGGGAGCATCCACTAGTAAAGCTGTGGGGTAGTGTTATTTTTGACTGTGCAGGCCAAAGAAATATTCCATTTTCACTTTTCTTTTTAGAGACTCCAAGTCTCAGTATCACACAATCGCTGATAGGTACAGCTGTCCTATGAATACCTGTATTGCCTGCAAACACAGTGAGGCCTTTCCATACACACATGAGTCTGCATTTCAGTCCTGCCTTAGATTTCATCCACTTAATCTTGATCTTTCCAAGTTCTGATTTTCACTGTGGGATAATAACACTGAATTAGAGGCCACATAAAATAATGTTCTTATTTATTATATAAATATTGTATTTATTTTTAAATGTGAAGAGATGGTGTACTTCTTCCTGTTCTCTAGAGCAACAAAAAGGATGTAATCATTTTGGTAATAATTAACCTGCCTGTGAATCCAGAGTAGCAATCAAGTTGTTTCTTTAGCATTTATGTATAATCCGAAAGTGGTCTTCTAGACAAAGAGAAATTAAGTATGTAATCTCTATATCTAGCAGCACATTATGAAAACTTACTACTCTGAGATCCTCAGGTGTGTCAGAAGAACCCAAGTCATTATGGCAGTGACAAGGAACTTGTCGCAGAGAAGTCTGAAAAGCAGAGAAAACATTTAGAATGGTACAAAAGCGTGTCACTAACTAAATCCGGTCAAATGTAAGTAAATGTGACCTTCAGCATGTTAGGCTTTAACATATTTAAGTGGCGATTTGCAATCAACTTCCATTAGGGAATTATGAGAATGTATTTGGTTTCATCATGTGAAACTCCAGGGTGGAAAGCATGTGTTTTAGGTGAATGTTACCAGTTAGTGACACTGGGCAGTAGGAAATAGCTACCAAAAACAAGGGCTCCTGCACTGCATGAGAGAAAACCAAATGAAAGAGCAATAATTATACATCTGCCAGGAAAAACCTTCACAATAGGATTAGGAATATAGTTTACGAAGGATGCAGTCCCTGCCAGTTCACACTGGCTGTAAAAAGCAGTTACTAGGTAATACGGTCTTTCTGACGCTCATGGCTTCTGTTTCCTAAAGACAACAGAATGAGGAGCATGAAGATTTAGACAGAATACATTGATGCTTGCAAAGGAAAGCCAGACATGGGATGGGAAAGTAGAGGCCATCTACAACCATTAAACTTTATTAATCAGAGAAGTCAAGCACTGGGGAAAAAAATGTATGCTATAATATGGTTGATGGTGAGCAAGGAGACCACTGTAGTGACTGTAAAACTGTTGGCATAATAATAAATATGAACAAGTGCTGTAACTGAATTTCCTTCTCTCAAAGTGACCAACTGTATGATTAGTGGAAATGCGTTTTTAAGTTAAAAGAAAATGAGTAATCCTTAGAAAATATAGTCAATGGGAAAAAAATTCTTTTAGAAGAAAAATTAATTGTAGCTGGCTACTAAAAATGATATAATCATGTGAGCCATGAAGTGAAGAGCAAAGTTTGATCTGAAAGGTTTTGTTACTTGTCACGCACTAATTCACAGCACTCATCTCTGCTGCTTTTTTGTTCTTGGGTCTGGCTAGACCATTATATCATCTGCAAAGAGAGTGGGTTTTTTCCACAGGCTTTGAATAAAGAATGACAGACCCAAGAATTCAAGCAGATTAAAAGTTTTTTGTTCTCTCTTTCACAAATCAGAAACTCATGGAGTACTGCCTAGGATAGACACTTACCAACTGTACCCTTAGGATATTAGCTCTCTAGCTTAAATATTTGTAAACAAAATGTGAAAAAGTGCTACTATTCACTCACACATGCATACACATTCCAGGGGCAACATGTATCTTGAATGTATTATTAAATACTGAGATGTTCTGATAATTGTTTTGCCACTGGTCTATATCCCGCAAGTAGATTTTTAAAAAGTAAGATAACATGATGGTGGTTTTCTATCCATAACTCATTTGTCTAAGCATCTGTTATCATGAAACACCCAACCTGCCAGTCCATCCTATTCCCCCTCTCCCTCCACAAAAAGAAAGGAAAGGGAAGGGGGAAGGGAAAGCCAAGAAAGGAAAAATGACAATCCCAAATGCTCTGTAGGCAAATGAAAGGACGTAGGAGTGTGGAGGCTGCCCGTGGAACTTCACTGGGGGTTCCTGATTTACAGCTCTGGTACATTTACATTATCTGAGGATCTTACCCTCAATATTTACGCTTTTCACTTCAGCAAGTTGAAAAATTTCCCTATTTTCTGTGTTTTAAATTTTAAGTCAGAAGAAAATGAACATGGAGAAAAACAATGAGAGAAGCAGGCAAAAAGGCAAGAAAAGATATTAAGGAGAATACCCAACCAAAAAAGGCAAAGTATCTTGTATGGCATTTTTCTACTAGTTGTTTGGATTACCCTATGAGTGTACAAGAAATAACCTTCACAGGATGGATATCTCAATGAAAAGGTGAAAAGTTTTCCCCATCCTGAAACTTCTCCAGCTTTTTCACTATTCCAAGGGAATAATGGTATTTTTTCTTGGAGGAGCTAAGTTTCTACATGCATTCGTGCAAGCATGCACAAGTAGTGCCTAGTGTTTTGGCAAGGAGACAATAATAAGCCTTTTTTTCTCATAATTAAGCCCTTCCGGAGATATTAACACATCTTGATCTTTTCCTAACTTGGCTAGTGTCACTGCCGTGACTTTAGATTTGAGAGTTCTCTTTGAGTTTTGATATTCCTTTTCTTAGAGAACAAGCACCATTTGAAATGTTAATAGAGAAGAAGAAGCAGATAGTGCACTCTCATTTTGTGCAGTGAAACAGATTCAAGGACTCAGTATGTAAAGAAAGTTTGCAGCTGGCCTTTGGGATGAATGTCGTTAGAGAAGATGTAAAGATATTCCATGAGTATTAATACTGTTGTCCTGTTCCTTTGTACTCGTTTACTGTTAAGTCTGCAAATGCAAACTTTACGCTATTGTGTTGGTTACTTTACTATAGCACTCTATCCTATCCATACTCTACGTTTTTATTATCCTTTCATAAACTGTGAAAGTGAATCTTTGAATGAAATTCAAAAACTTCTGTGAGCATGTCACCTTGCTGGACAATATTCTCATGTCCTGAGCTGTTTGTGATGAGGATCCTACTTCAGATTTTGATGCATATAGTATGGTTGAAAAACACAGTGCCACATGTGTGCCTTTAAGACCAACAAGGCTGTAGGATCAGATCCATCTCATTCACTGTCAAGTCAAATGAAAACTTCATCCCATCTCATAAAGAAAAGGGGATAAGGAGATCTGCTTTACTGTGGAAAGATCTTGTTAGAATTGTTTTTGCAGTGTCTTGGTGTCTTTGGAGGGTGCAGAACCAAACCTTCAGCTTTGAAACTTAGAGAAGGCAGCCCAGGAATATATGGGAGGTTGCATGAGAAGCTGATTTTACTGATGTAGTTTTCCAAGGCTATTAAGTAGTTTGCATTTTCAAAAATCAAAAATTACATGCATGGATTTTTGATTTATATATATGTTTTTACATTATGCTAAATCTACTCTATGATTTAGTAACAATTTGTATTGATTTTCAATGAGTTTCTCAACTGTGGCAGAAATCAGACCAAAGGAAAGAAATAATCAGTATTTCTTCCAACAATAATCATCCACTATGGCGGTCTATTCCATTCTTCTCATTTCCTCCTCCCCTTTAAGGATATAATTTCTAAAAGTCTGGCTTTGATACTGAATCCTGTCTTTAAGGTTTTGTTGCATACAGTGATTACATTACAAGATTAATTCCAATGTATAAGTATTTTGTTATTGAAGGATAAGCCCAAATGAGCAGAAAATGTAGGGAAGCCTATGTGGAGTAAATACAAAACTAAGTAACGTGGTTTTGATTTTTCAGTTTGAGGGATGTGTGGCTATAATGCTGTACTTATTCACAACATAACAAGGTATTATTTTCTTGCATTTAATCAACTGTATTCTGGTTGAGTAACCGTTATGATTCTCTCCTCTGCATTCAAAATACTTTTCCATTAAGCAAACCTGATATCAATGCAGAGGAACACGAATGATTCAAATCGGGTTGAACTGTCAAGGTTGATGAGTGTCTCACAGAACGAAAGAAGGTGCAGGTGGAGTATGTTTCTCTGAAGTCTGTTTAATGCCAGCACACATAGATCTTAAATGCGAGGATGAACTTAACACACAGGTATTTCTGAGGAGCATCTTTGTCATGGTTATTTTGTGCCTAAAAGTTGCAGCATCCGTGCTTTCTGTGTGAGTACGTGTTTCTTTCTTAATATATCTACAGAAAAGTGTGATTTGTCCCCTGGGATAGACAGGGACCCCGCCTGTGAGGAAGAGTGAGGGAGGCATGTTGAAGGAAACTATATCAAAGCCCATCAAGCACTGAACTTGTTCTCTTGTTAAACTCTTATCCCATCATAGGCTGTGGTGCTAATGGTCCACTAACACAATGCCAGTGAGATCACTTTTCTACTTAGCAACCCATCCTGTGACTGTCCAAATCATTACCTCAATTAGGCAGACTCAATTTGGTTGCTGCACAGGATTTTTTCTACTAGAAAGCTAATGGAACATCCAGTCTGTCTTTTTATGTTTAGTATCCTGAATAAAGGCTTTCCTTTCTTAGAAATAATCTGACTCACATCTACTGTGAAGGAAGAGATGAAGTCCAGTTTCTCATCATGCCATTAAATAAATTTCAACTGCTACCCATTCCCCCCCAGGTGAGAAACAATTAAAATTGTGGGTGATCATAATTTGAAATTTGTTTCCTTTTCTACCTATTTAAGCATGTCATTTTCCCTTTAGCTCTCTTCATCTCTGATTTACTTAATTACTATACCATTAGTACCCATTCTTCTCGGTTTCAAAACCCTCCTTGCTAAATTTTTAATGGTATTTCTTTAAGAACACAATTTCCCATGTCTTTCAGAATTACCAGACGAAACTGTTGTCAGTAATGATCAGATCAAAAGAGCACAGTGACCTGCATGCTACTTATGATATTGTACTTGCTGTGGCAACTGCTGCTGAAGTTTAGGATGTTTATTAATTTCCAGGAAGGCTTCTCCTTTCCTAAGCACTGCTTTTCCTTACTTAAGGCTGTGGTGACCAAAAATGACATAATGGGAGATATATGGCCTCTAATCTGTTTTGGGTCCTCCTTGAACAAAGATTCTTCCTCTCAAATGACATTTCTTTCCTTTGCTGCTCTGGAGGCTGGAAGGCTTCTCCCCTTCTCCCCGAGATAGGTCTGTCCCAGGAAGAGCTTTTTGCATTTTGATTATGAAGAGATGTTAGAAAAGTGCTTCTATTTGTCCGCTGCCCTGAATGAGTTATACTGGAAAACTGTTGACAGTTGTAGGAAGCCAAGAATTGTCCGTTCTGTTCTTATGAATGTTTTGGAAAGAAGCAAATCTAAACTACGGAAAAATGTAATTGAAATTAACGTAAGAACTACTCATTGAACTCATTTTCAATGAGCCAGGCCACCACAGACTCCTCTGTGTGGTATGTGAGCAGCTGTTCATGTTGAAGTGTAGGTTATGAGTTAGGCTTGGTTACAATTTCTTCCATGTCACAATTTTACCTCAAAGATGAGAACAGAGTTTCTACATAATTTTGCACTGGCTGTTTACTTTATATAGAAAAGAAACACAAGAAATGATTCTTTGCTTAAGTTTTAGGTTTAAGCCAGGAAGAAAATAAACTTTAGAATAGATCAGTTTTGAACCGAGGCAAATAATGTTTTTAGAACGGTGACATTCTAGAAAAGTCCTAATCTCAGCTCCTGCTAAGTAATGTAGCTCCGACTGCAGAATAGCAACAAAAATGGTTAGCTGAAACACTACATGCCTTCAGGTACTGCATGTGTGTGGGCCTTATGTATGGCACACTTAACTACTCAGATATCATCTTGGTGTTGTTGACTTGGCCAGGTGGCTTAAGAAAAATGTAGAATAATACTGTCTCCAACCACATTTACTGTGAGGAAGAGAGAGATTCCTGACTAAAATAATAATAAAAAATTAAAAGGCTGCAAGAACTGACAGCACATATACATAGAAACCAGCATAAACCGAAGCCAGGTACCTGAGCCTTGTGGCGACTGTAACAAGAGGAAAAATGGCACTACACTGGTTCATCTTTTGTTTCACTGACTGTAATGAGAATAGAACATTATGTTAATTTAATCCATTGTTTCTTCTTCTTCTGAAGTATTCCTAGTGGTTCTCTTCAGCTGCTCTTCTCCACAGGTGCCAGTGCCACTCCTTTCTTGTGCTGGGAGAGCTCCTGGAAGTGTACACACATACTTAGAGAGGAGTTTATATTTAGTACTTTGCTAACATAGTGCAACTGTGACAGATTTGTTAGCAAAATTTTTTTTTGCTGTCAGGCTGAACAGCAGGTTACCTTAATTCACTGAATATGTCAAGTATCATAATTCGATGAGAGCTCTTTCTCCTGATACAAATTCTGACTACATGGTTCCTGTAAGCAAATTCTTATTCAGTTCTCCCTGCATGTTACAGTATGGTGCAAAGGCAGGTATTCTCCTGTGGTTTCTTTGAAACACTATGACTCACACCTCTTATTTAAAAGTATTTTCAAGGAGAGCTCATAAAGAGATGAACTAATGTACTGCACTCTAATTATTTTTTCAAAGAAACATTGTTTGTGAGCAGATTTAAAAATCATTCTTCCCATGGATTTGTGCCTTATGTCCCCTAATTGCGTCCTACTGCCATTTACAACCAGTTTCCTCCAGTTCTCTCGTTATTTCTTGACAAGCTCCCTCTTGCAGCAAGCCTATCTCCCTCTAGCATCCTCAGTTTATTTGGCTGGACAAATTGCTGTGGCTCATTCAGAGCACATGTGTGCTGAATTGCTGGCTCTTATCTCTGAGAATGGGAAAAAAATCTTTCCTTCAGCTGAGGCAATAATTTGGATCTCTTTTCAATAGTCAACTCTTCTCATTATATTTGGAGCGGTTTCACACCTGTGAAAGCTATGCCTTTTTAAAAGTAACCAAGAAGTCCAAGGGTTATTAAGGGAGACAGTCATACGGACAGACTGCATAGATTTCATCTTATCAGTAAACCGGAGAAAATAACGTGCCCCCAAATGAATTTTGGGCAGGGGAGAATTGGTAGCGTTAATCTAAGAAATTTTTTGTTGTTTTGAAAATCAAATTAGTTTTAGAATTGCATGTGGACATTTTTTTTTTAATTATTCATTGGTGAGGATAAATGTAAAATCTTTTGTGATCAAGAAACTCTCAAACCTATTTTGAGCAAACAGCAGTTAAGATTTTTTACCTTGCTTGTATTCATGAATATTAACTAGTGGCTCTTTGATACTCCTATGAAAAGCCCACACGATGTCATTATCTTTACAGGTAAAAAATGTAAAAAATGTGTAGGGAAAAAACCCCACCCCCTAAGAGAAATAAGAAGATCATTTTTGGAGAAAGAACTAAAATTCTATCATCTGACCAAGTCCATCTCAGCTAGTGCTTCGACCACTACAACATGAGGGACAGCAGGTCTCTCTTCTGTGTCATAGAAGAGAGAGCAGTCCTTCGCCAAGCTTGTTAAAAATGTCAGAGGAAGATGGTATGGAATATTATTTTCCCACCGCTGAAATCATCATAATACCTATCTGCTTTACCCTCACAGGGTGCTGTCTTCCGGTACATTTCACACAGAGAATATCAGTCTGAAGTCCTTGCTCTGATTTGGCTTTTGCTTATTAGTCATTTTGAAGATGGCCCTTGGTTTTCTGTTTTTCTCTTTCTATCTGCTGATGTCTCCGAGCTGTATTTGCTTCAGTTTTGATATGTGTAAGCCCTAATTAATTTTCTTTTCCTATATAATTTTTAGTTTTCTTTTTTATATGTTTTCTTATCAGTTTTCCTTCCTATCCATACCAGTCAGGTCAAGGGAGCATCTTAGCAGTAGTTTACTTATTAACTCCTGTCACTTCAGAAATGTGACACATACTGTATACGTTTTTGGCTATATAAAAGTATTGGCATAGTATGATGTGTTAAAACCATGTACTGATAGGTTTTATACTCCTAATTATCTAGCTGGGAAAGAAATATTAATTTCAGGGGAACATACAATAGTTCAGTGCTGAGAAATAGGAAATCTTAACCTTTATGACTTTCTGAAAACCAAATCAAAGTGATTCACAATACTAGAGATTAACATAGGAAACAGACACTGGTGCTACTTAACCTTCTTCCAAAGCAGTTGCTGGATGTAATTTCCAATAGGGACTGATAGGTGAACCCATACAGGAAGGGCATGACTCAAAATAAATGTTTCCAGCCAGATAAAACAGCTGGCAATGCCCCACAATCCCATTAGCTCTAGTGATAGCACTCAGAGTCCTTTCAAGAAAAAATGTCTATTGCCACAAAATATTTTCAAATGGAATGGATCTCTTTTATTACATCAAAAAGATGAAGTAACCTTCTGAAAATACTCTATTAAAAAAAAAAAAGTTGAAATTCATAGAGCAAAAAATTATGAGCTTGGGTTTTTATAGGATTTGAAAGGTCAGGAGGGTAAGCAGATGGCTAGCTGTAGAATTTATTGCGCTCTTGGCAATTGTTTTGATGTTCTAGGTGAAACCTTGCAAGCTTATGAGACTGTAAAATTCTACGACCCTGCATTAGAGTGAGGATTATGCTCATAATATGCATATGATTTTAGAGATCAATCTATCACTCATTTATTATCTGCCAAAAATTCACGGGATTCAGTGTGATTGATATCTTCAACTACAATTTTTATGGTTCTGCAATAGTGCATCCCTTTTTTTGTCCATTTTGCATTTGTTTCCTTTATGAAAACAACACAAATAAGCTTATGATAATGAAGTGATACCCTGGTAATGCAGTGACTTTCCAGCAACCTTTCAGTACTCAAAAATCATGTGATTTTACAAGGCATGTAAAAAAATTATTTATTCAGTGATGATTATTGCTCACACCTTCTCACGTATAACTGAATTAGCAAATTCAGTGTTATCAGGGTCTCGATGCAGGACCTTAAGGAGAAAAGGTTAACAACTTCAGTACAGAAGCACAGCACAGGGCTCAGACTTCACCAGTGCCTATACAGCAGACAACAACAGTAATATCAAACTGTTACTTCTTTTCTTACAGTAGCCCTGTGAAAAGCAGTCCCCTCCCTTCAGATGCATTGTGTTCCAGTGGGTGACATTTCATGTCTCTTTAGGCGTATTTATTAAGAGATGTCTAACGATGTAAACAGCATCTAAGACTGCGAACAGGAATTAAGCCGCTCTCCTGGACTTGCAGCAATTGTTTCAGTGCAAGTCAACACAAGAATACAGTGAATTTGACTCTGAAGCACATATGACAGGCCCATCTTATTATTCTAACTTTTGTAAATGAAGCATAAGGCCATGCCAGTGGCTCCTGGTCCATGACTGAACTTCCTACTGAAGTATTAATAATGAAATAATGGTAAAAATTTCCTGGTGTCCCATAGGAGTTGAAAAGCATAAATGCCTTGTTTCTGTCTTGAAGAAATTCCTAAAAATTTTCAAAGATGGCACAGCCTCTGTGGTTGAATGTCCCGTGATAGTAGAGACAGAGTATGGGAAAAAAATCCATCAGCTTCCAACTAATTCATCTCACAGCTGGGTTCAGACTCCTGTCCAGAGAATACTGACCAATACTGTCACAATGGGTGGGACAAACAAGGATGGCCATCAATATTTTCTTCAACTTGGGAGAGAAAAGGCAACATTTCAGTATTTCCCACCTTGGGAAAGAAAAGAGCTGTAATTTTCTTCTCAGTTGAAGAGATGTGCATGTTTCACATGCAGTAGCTCATTTTACAAGTTTGTGTATGTGGTGATACACATCTGCAAGTCTGTAGAGAAGATCTATTAGCCTGTTTATAAATTCAGCCAACATCTTGATTAGTTTCCCTTTTTGCCAAGATGATGTTTAATTTTTCAAGAAGCAGCTCATTTGAATTTTGGTAAGAAAATAGGTAATTTTCTTCATTCCAAACTCATGTTCTAGCAAGATTTCTGGCTCTGAGTACTGGTAGAGGAAAGAGTAGGGCTCACAGGAGGCCAATGTTCTCCTGAAACTGCACTGATTGTCTTGTATTCTTGTGAAATAAGGTGCAGCAGCTGTATTTAGGTAGGTATCTATCCTATAGGGCGGGAAGAAGGACAAGTGGAATGTCTGTGCAATGACTGTGCAAAATTTGTGCTGTTGAAATCACAGCTATGTAAATGTAGTGCTTTTACCACGGAAGATGTTATTTGTTGTCATGATTTTGGGCACTGATTGCTGAGCTCAGATTTGGATTGTACTGGTTTTATAGTGGTGGGAGCCCATTACGGCTTAATGCATAGCGTCTTGAAGTTTGTTATCTAAGGTGAATTATCAAGAATAATTAGCTTTCTCTTCAAATTCCAGTGTTGGTATCCACACAGTTTCAAATCAGATGAAGCCCAAGCACTGAACCTAAATAGTTGCTTTTCAAGTAATTCCACCCACTCTTCCCCCCTATCCACCATCCGCACCCTCAGTTCAGCACCTCTGTGTCCACTGGAGTTGGTGCACTGTTTCTGCACAAAAATGAGCAGTTAACTAAATGCTAATTAAAAGCAGCATGTCAGTTTATTGTGCTCAGTAGGAGTAGCCACAAAAGAACATGAACCTGAATTAATTTTTTATCACTTTTTTTTTTTTTTTTCTTCCTTAGCAGACCCCAGGAGGGTTGAGGGAAAAGCTTATTAGGATAACTCAAATGAAAATTTGAGATGAGTCTAAGAAGATTCCAATCCTGTGAAATACTTTGTTAGAGCCTCCCAACACCAATACACTAGCTCCTCTGCCTGTCAGATCAATATGCCACAACTTCTGAAACCCAAAAACTGTCTCAGGCTTCCATCAGTTCTGGTACCACTAGTTAGCTGTAGCCTTGGTCCTGTGAGGTTTGTTGATGTTGTTGACTCCTGAAGGCATTCAGCAGCTCACACAGGTGATCATATCCATACTGATTAATCCCAACAGGCCTGATCCAAAGTCTATTGCATTCAATGAGGTTTTACATTTTACTTCAATAGGCTTTAGGTTAAGCCTTGAGATACAGGATAGAAGATAATGAGAGCAGGATGAAAGGTACATCAGGTAGGGGAGTGTGAAGGGAACTAAAATGTAAGGAGGAGATACTCATCTCACACACACAGCAAACTTAGTTTATAATCTTGGGCTGCTTTGTAATACTTGAGGGTGCTAAATCCTACAATTAAAGCAAGGAAAAATCTGTTATTTATAGTTGGTGGCATTCAAAAATGAATTTGTAAGAACCAAGGACAGACCTTCACCGGTTCAGTGGAGCCGTACTCATTTGCATCAGCAGGAAATGTGAATTCATGTAGTTGTAGATCCACTTTTGAATGCTTCCAGCAACAGAGGAGAGGAAGAATTTTCCTGCGCTTTTAAGTACAGAAGAGCTTGTTCTTTCAATTGTTTCAAAAATGTCGAACGTTTGCTGCCTTTATTTTTTTCAGTGAAGCATTTATATACAAATGCATTCTTGAGGTTGAGTTTGCTAGCCCATAACTGAGGTGTGCACAGTTGGGTTGATCCACCATGTTGTAGTATACGGCTTTCATGAAGCGCCCCACTCCATAGATCTTTCCGATCACTATCTTACTTTGCGCCCTTGCTTGGCTGTTCATGCGAGTCAGGTTGTATAGCGTTCTCAAGGCTTGATGACCACCTCCTGAATTAGCAGACACACCATCTCCAACATTAGCAGTTTCCTCCAGACACACCAGCTGGGATCTAGTGTGCTGTCAGAGAAAAATCTTTTCATCAACCTTCTCTTAACTCCTTTAACCTGTTACTGGCACTGTTTAATGTACAAGAAATCTATATGACAGGGTGGAAGAGCCTTCATTTTAAAGGAAACACTGGATCACATAGTGATAACGTGGCTCTGATAACATCAGTTACACATAGGATACAGTAATACTTCATATGAGCAGTAATGATTTCATTAGAAGATCTTTAAACAACCAAATATTAAGCTACACCAAGACACGTTTACTACAGAGCCTAATCTCATCACGTTTTATTGTAAATGTACTGTTTCTTTGTCCTTCTAGTTCTCCAAAGAGTATAGGACAGAAAGCAAAAGTTTAAAGTCAGTTTTGGCTCAAGCCAGATTCATAACATGCCATATTCATAACAACTCCAAGAGTGCTTTAATTTTAGGTAGCCTGTAACAGCCCCCTCAGGAGGACTGGTAAACACAGCTTCACCACAACACAAGGGTATCCAGACACTTACTTTCCACATCTTTGTAGTTACAGTAAAATTACAAATGTGGTGCCAGGACATATGTCAGTGTACAAGTGGAGGGCTGACAAGAATGGAAGTCAGTAGAAAATATCCAAGCATAATACAATGCCACACATCCCTCTCTTACCTAACTATTACATCGTGCTATACCAGTCATTTGTCACATCATTTGGCTTTCTCTTTTCAGTCTATTGCTTTCCTTTAGCTCTTAATTTCCCCTGGCAGGGAAGGAAAAATAAGACTGTAATGAGAGGCCAAGATATCTTTGGATTTACCAGTGTCAAGAAGTATTTGTAATCTTTTGACAGTCTAACCATATAAATCTAAAAGATTTGAATTGTTTCAGGTACATGTCAGTTATTTTCCTATAAAACCTGAGAAAAGTTACCAGGTTTTCATGCTTTGCTCAAAGCTCATAAGAAGGATAAAGATCTCCAATACAACCAACTAATGGAGTTATTCCCTTAGCTCCAGATTCATCCTTCCACCTTCGGTGACTCTGTGAGTGGAATTAGCTTCTAAAAGCTTCTGATCCAGTTTAGTTAGTCCTGAAGACCTCTAGTGTTCAGAACATGTTCATTTTGCTGGTGCAAGTGAAATTAAGGATCCCATGATACTCCCATATACTTTTCAGCCAACTTCTTCCCGATCTGTTCTCTAGCAAAGTACTTTAACATACTAAGAATGCAGTGGTTACACTCAATTAAACCACTGACTTGGTTCATTCCTCAATATCTTATGCTGTATGTAAGCTGTTACTAAATGCATAAAGTATTATTCATTGAATTATTACTGGTCATCTGTGGCAATTTAACACATTACAGAATCTCTCCAACTTCAAGAGCAGCTGTTGGAGCAGGTTGAAAAAAATCAATGGGCTCTTTCCCATCAGATAGCACAAATCCCTTCATGATAACTGCAGTTTCTCACTCAATGCCAACAATCTATAATGATTCAGGATCAGATGAACAGAAATGAGCTTAGCCACAAGTCTGTGACAGAGGTTTGAAAAGACATGTCACGACTCTTGCTCTGAAGTCATCAATCTCTTTGAACTATAGGAGATTCCCCACCACTTATCACTTCTTATTTCTTTTTTGTTAAATGGTCCTGACAAGTAAAGAAGCACAGGTCTGACTTTATTGCCTGATCATACTGAGCTTTCTAGGAGATCCCATTATTGAAGGAGCTAATTTCTTACCTACTTTAAAAACCCAATCTAATCTATCTCTTTAAAAAACATAATACACAGTTACAAATGAGGATCTTGAGTTTAGGAAATGAGCTCAAAGAAAGGAAGATATCTGTATGGCCTGTATAACATTTATATACTCACTGTGCACACCAGATCACTGTCCCTAACACTGTCAGAAAGCCTCTCCTGCCAGTGGGTACTAGCCCCCTTTTTTCCACCAGACTGTTTTTTTTCTCTCCAAAGCTCTCCAGTCACTTCAGTGCATGTTCCAGATCCCTGGTGGGACAGAAACTGGCAGCTAGAAATGTCTGAAGTGGTTTCAGCTCAGTGGAAATGAAGCGTGAAAACATGAAGCAATCGCATGTTGTTGTTCACATGAAATTATTTTCTGTATTTGATACAGAGAATATTAGCAACTCACCAGGCGTTTTTGTAGTGTGTTTTCTATTACAAAGGATAAAATGGCTGAAAATTACAAATACTGTTAACTGGTGCAATCATCTCATGAGGTCTAAAATATTTTTAATTCTTAATGGGAGCATATATAGTCAAATTAACAGATATCTGACATAATAGTACTTGGCAATGGTTCATTTTCATTGCACATTTGGAGTATGTGTGGCTTACCTACTACTCTAAAATCAGGAAGAATCTCGACATTCTGGAATTACTGTCTTTGGTGGACCCTAGATGTGGGATGGCCAAGTATAGATTAGATTACCTGTCTCAGCTCTAACTCTTTGACATCTTCAAAAGTATTGCTTAATTCTGAGTACCAGAAGTGTGTTAGGATTATGAGGACGTACATAAATTGAACAAATAAATAACCCTCAGAATTATTACGGTTTCTCATTATGCACAATTTTAGCAGCATATATAATTTTAAACTTTTATTTTAGGACTAACCAGAGATAAATTTATCTGTCTGTGCACTAAGACAATTCCATCATAAAACCTGATCTGTATCCCTTAAACTTCATTATTTAATCCTTATGTTGTAAATGAATGCTTTGAGCAAGCTGTGATGCTCACACTTACCCCTCAAGAAGGTTTGTGTAGCTCTGTCAGATCTTCACAAGCAGCTCCAAAGGTTTCAACTGTGTTGTTAAGTTTAATATAAAACAAGTCAGGATCCTATGTCGATAATCTGTAGGTCTGGCATGGTAGGTCCAATGCAGCTGGGGACATATAACAAATGATAAGGCACCTTTTCTATTTAATAATAACAACAACAACAACAACAATAACAATAATTACAATAATGTTTTTTAAAATTGCCATATAACTTCCCAAATAACTCCATGGAGGGCTCTCTGAAGGGTTAAAAAAAATATGTGGTTTTTTTGAATTCTGAAGGAATAAACAAGAAGACTGTTGCTTTCAAAATTTAGTGTCTTTGGGATGGTTCAGTTGGGTTTTTTTAAAGTTGAATACCTGCTTAAATGCTTTATCAAATAGTATATAATAAATATCTCAAGTATTATAATTAATATAAAAGTATTTCTTCTGAAATTTTCCTGGCACAGGTTTTTGACACAAGGTACAGTAACTGCACTAGACTTAAACCCCGCAGATTTTACCAAGTAGTATGTCTTATTCCTTGAGCATTGTGTGTATTCTTTTATAAAGCAATCTTGTTTAGTTATACTGTCAAGACTTATATAAAAGTGTTAATTGAAATAAGGGACAGCTAATATTGATGATAAAGGGGTTTTTTATATTGTTGAGTAGAATTACTTGAGGCTACCCTTAGGGCTTTTATTTGCCTCCTGATGAAAGGATGAACCTTACAGCCTTTCTGATTCTCTCCTGACAAAAGGGGCCACGACTACAAAACAGGGAAAAAATCAAAAGATCATCCAAGATTAAAAGACCTATGTTAAAATTAGTAACAATTCCCCATAAGTAGAGCGTGTAACAGCACATCTGGAGAGTGCAAAGGGGTTTCAGAGGCTGTCTAATCGTATCTTGAATGGTCTGATTGATGCTACTTGCAGACATGATGTTGAGGGCTATGAAAGAAGTAATTGCAGAGTTTCTATTTGTCACAATATTCCTTGATGGGATTTCTGATGTTAGTAATTTGTCACAGTGGTTCATTGTCTTGCCAGGTGTCAAACAAAATGGAGATGCCAGAGAGCTGATGATTTGCTTTAAGAATGTCAGTGTCAGGACTGTGGGAACGGATTTATAGTGAATATCAGGGCAGCTGCGAAAGGGCAGGCATTCGGCAGGGCTCTGGCCGTAGGTAGCAGAACCAGTGGGTGCTGCTGTTTTTGTGGTACGCTGCAACACCCCTGTTCAGACTTCTATTATCCCATGGGATCTCACCTCAAAAGTATTTGAGGATGATGCTCTCTTCAGCTAAACCACACATATTATGAATCTACTTAAAATTTATTAATTGGCAAGTTTATTTGGGAGTGTGATTTACAGTCTGTTATGGTGCATTCCCCTCACAAATTATGGGGAAAGGTGTCTCTACCTGAGATACTTCACTGTAACACAAAAAATGCTGTTTCAAGCTGGTGACTTCCTATCGTGGAGTAAAACAAATGTAATTACTGATAAGTTTTGCTGCAGCTGTACAAGGGGATGATCTTGGGGGGGGGGTGGGCTGGGGTGGGTGGGCACTGAGCTAGCTGTTGGGTGCCCAAAGGAGGTCTTGTCTCTGCCACTGGACCCTTTTACAATTTCTGTCATACTACCTGGTCTTTCCCTCCACCTCACCCAGGATGGGATACAGTGGGTACAGAAATATATTGTTCCTCATATTGTCTTTGTGTAACTTACTTGCATTGAAAACTCTTTAAGGCATAGATAAGTCCTTATCATACAAATACATATTGCCTAGTATAGAGGGAGCTTAACCTTGATGGGAAGGATCTTAACCTTAATGCAGGTGAGGATTCATTTATACAAATAATAATAAACCATATTCCTTTGTTTTGGTGGTGTTCTGTACAGATTTAATAGGAAAAAAAACATACAGGAGAATCTATGAACAGAACTGGAATCGAAATTGTGGCATTTCTCAGAAATGTTCTATTAAGTCTATTTTATTGTTATTCTTCAGCAGTTCACGCATAAATAAATGATAGGAAGGGTCACTGGTCTGCTCTGGAGAAAGACAGCTATGCCTCCTGTTGTATGAGATCATGGAAAAACAACATAATGATGAAACATTTCATTGATGGCAAGTTCCAGGCATAAGCTGCTATAATCACTCTAGGGGGGAAAAAAAACCAAACCACAAATGGACATAACAGAGAAAGCTGACTGTCAGAGCACGTCTTGGTAAGGTGCCTGTGGAAGCTTGGGGAGTGTAAATAAAGGCAGAAAGAAAATAATGCAATGGTAAAAGTAAACATGGTGCAAAAAGATCATGTTGTAAGTTGAACAGCATTTTGGCCTCTTGCTGAGATAGTCAGAGGATGCCATGATACGGACAATGAGCAGGCTAACAGTCAAACACAAAGGACCACAAAAACAGATGTGTGATACGCAGACAGAGTTTAAATCACTATTCTGTGCTGATTCAGTTGTTTCTGACCATAAAATTAAAATACAGGAAGAACGAGAAACTGGGCTGACATACAGGTCTTTGTTATCCCGAAAATTTCAGTATACCATATATAATGAGGCTGACTTTATTCTTAGTGATACATATTTTTATTCTCAGGTTGCACATCAGTCTCTGAGGAGACATACAGCCCATCTGTTGTGGCTTTCTGCCTGCTGACTGAGCAGTTCTACCCGGTCTGCCTTTGCAACCACCACTGCTACAAAGAGGCTGAGGCAGGAATTCGTGGGGGCACCTAGTTTAATCTATAGTATGCACCTGCAGGTGGTTTATCTCAGGAGCAGGTTAGTATGTCAGGTAAAATACAGTAGGTAGCTGTGATTCGCAGGCAAGAAGAGGGCACTGAAGGAAGGTTTGATGTTGGACAAATAGCCTAACCGATTTCCCAGGAGAGCTGAGACCCCACTGGCTCCTGGCTGTATGGACCAGGACCTCCACCCCTCCTGGCAGAGAAACCCTCCTCTCATCATCTGCTCCCTTCGGGGTACTCCAGCTACAGCATTTCTGAAGTTCATGTATGAATTCTTCACAAAAATACCAGAGGACATATGAAGGCAGACAGATGTGTATACAAGAAAGCAAAGGGAAGATTGATAAGTTGTGAAAAAGACAATAAGGATTTCAAGAGAAGCTTCTGAAAGAAGAAATGGGTTAAAAAAAGGAGAGCAAAGCAAGCTAAACAAGACTTCAGAGACAAAATGAAAAGATAAAAAAGTGGTAAAGAAACAGAAAAACAAGGGATGAGTATAATAAGAAATTTTTTACTCGAGAGTGTGTCATGGTCTGTTACAGGAAGGTGAAGATGAGAGTGAACACAGGAAGGGAGCGTACCAAGGTGACAAGAGTGAATAAGACATCCTGAGCAACGTTGGTCTAACAGTATTCAGTGACTACATTATTTCGTCACTTAATGTGTCTTATCAGGGTAGAGTAAATAATTTCCAACAAAGACATTTGTGGCAGAATTTTGTTAGAACCTACAGAAATATAAATGAATGAATGCATCAGAAAAGTGAGGATGACAGTTTAAAAGCACATTCACCACTATTTCTTTCTGCTGTTTGTACAGCTTAAAATAATAATTTCTGAAAAAGATACTTGTCAGTCATTAATTAAAAAGCTGAATAATGACATTACATGTTTATTTTACTGGTTTCTGTTTCAGGAAGTATAGCCAGACTTTCACACTGACTAGAAGTATATGTAAGGCCCCTGTCCTCTTTGCAAGAGCTGAAACTTCTCTAGTATGATTATAAGAAAGACACAGACCCTACAGTACCTAGCATGTCCCCCATAGACCTATGACACTCGCTACTGTTATGTTCATTCTCAGTTAATTCAAAATAAATGTCTTAAAAGAAATTTCACAGACAAAGTCAGTGCTGATAATTATTTTTGTTAAATTACTTTTTTTTTTCAAAGCTGACTCTTTAAGGAAATATTAAATACTTGCATACAACAGCAAATACCATTTCTGAGCTTGCTTCCTCTGTCAGAGATAATTAACTTGGGAAGAAAGGTGAAATCTCTTTTGTGTGTTTTCATATTGCAGCTCCTCATTATTCCAGACTCTCCACATGCCCTGAATGATAGCAGACATCTTTGTCCAAATGCATTTTGGAGTTTCATAACAGGCAGATAGAAGTAGTTAATGATGTCACTATAATGGATCATTATTCCTTAGTGCCAAACTCCCAGTAATTTTACATTTTCTGTCTTTCACACCTGCATTCTACAAGAAGAAAAAAGAGTTTGGGCTTATCTAGAAGGTGAGGGAAAATTTCAAACCAGGCTGTCACGTACTACAGCGCCATCTAATCAGACAGTGATAAAACTGAATAGTCTTATCTATAAATCACAATAAAGCTTGACACAATTTACGTCTGCCTCCAAAGCCTTAAGAGCGGTTAGATTTTCCTATTAGAAACAAAACCAAAATGCATTTATCGGAAACATCTGGAATCTGGGAGAAGTAAGCATGTGTCATCAGGGGACTTCTTGCCCGAATCCAAGCAAAAACATCTATCTCTGGGTATCAGCTTCTAATAACAGAATGAAAATTAAAAGTAGGGGTTTGTGTGCAGATACAAATTCCCAACGGATCAGGCTCCCACCCTCGTGGCTTTATAGGACACCATTCCCACCGGGTCCCGCCCAGGACATCCAGGGGGAAGGAGAGGCTCAGTGTCAGAGCTGCTCCTCTTCTGGAGGCCCTGGGATCCTCCCTCACGTGCTGGGGAGGCTTCCCAGGAAAGGAGGGCATACTGTGAAGTAATATCCACCAACACAGCCAGACATTGGCAAAAACAGCCCTGGGCCTGGAGTAAAATGAGGGAACGCTTGCTGAAGAGCTGTGCTGAGAACGTTCACGTGGCAGAAAGCATAAATTTTTGTTTCTAGTAATGATGGAAAGTATTCACATCAATCTGCCTCAGAGAAAATCTGTGCAGCTCTTTATCTCCAAGAACAATATAATTTACTGGCAGAGTGCCCACTGTGCATCCTAGGATGCCTGTGCTTCATGCTCAGCTGTTGCTCTTCTCCTGGATCAAGCCCTGCTTAAGCATGTTGCAAGGAGCCTGTGTTCCTCCCCTGGCCATCTTATGATGTGACCTGTTTCTTGCTTCTTGCCCAGGTCTGGAAGAGGATTGACAGCAACGTTGATCATAGAAAGGAAGATGAGATTATTGTAGAGGAAGAGGTGGATAACTTTGAAGGTCATGCTATTGAGGTGAGATTAAAAGCCACAGTGCAAGCTAACACATAGTAGGAGGTTTTTTCTGTGAGCAGGGGGCATTTTGGTGACAGCAACAGAAGACAGGACAAGCTGATCATAGCAGGACCATACCTCACAAGATGAAACTCTGAAAAGAGACAAGTTAACTGTGGGATAAACTGGGTGAGATTTTTATTTTTATCAATAGAGACACTGTACAATACCCTGTAGGGGGTTCATCTGGAGCATTTCTAGAAGTGGAAGGATTTCTTACAGAACAGGCTTCAGCCTGGCAGTGAAAGGTCTGATAGAGGATGTAATTCTTCTCTTAGAGATAAAAATATCAGGCATTTGCAGAAGCTTCTCATGGTGACAGGCAACACAGGCAAGAGACCAGTTACAAACAAGCTTGCACTGAGAATTGGAAAAGTGTTTCCACAGTTAAAAAGGTCTGAACAACTTCTTAATAGGACTAATGTGGAAAATAATGCAATTAATGTGGAGCATGGTGCATTTGTGAATGTACTTATAGGAGGTGGTTTTCTGAAGAAGCAGAGAAATAGTGCTGGTGAATAGAGGATGTTCTTTTTTGTCTGGGGACCTGCAAACAGATGAAGGCTATCAGGTCAAACATAGCTGCAACATATTGAGTATCACAGAGTTTGTACCAACCCCAAGTTCTTCCTCAGCTTTTGTTATCCATAAATGCCACTGTTTTTTTCTTGCCTGATCATGTTCTCCCGTTTGCCAAGTGAAAGATATGCTGGCTGGTGGTTTGGCTTGTTAACTAATTATTTTTTTCAAAGGTTAAATATTCTCTAATCTTAGAATACGATATTATTGCAAGATTATTTCCCTTTTATTTTCCTTAAACACAATCCCCCAAATTCAAAAAAAGTGCATTGTTTGTTTGGTAATTGACTGTATTTCATCTTGATCATTGATACATTGATTTTCACGTGAAGTGAGCTTTCAGGTTGCCATTCAGAAAGATGAGTTCTGGCAAGGCTCCATTAGACTTCTTTGTATTATTGCTTACCCTTCATCTGGGAGAGCAGGCAGCCTTATTTCCAAGTACCCACTGCCTGAACCATCTCATTCAACCTCAAATCCTTTATTCTACTTTCTGTTTGTATGGTCCAAAGTGTCATTATTTTGCTGGCTAGTTTGTTCACTGGCTAATGGGAGGCACTTTACCCAGTACTCCCAGAATTTTTTTTTCTCTAGAAACTATATCTCCATGCTTTACCAGCTACATTACAGGCTGCAGAAATATTGCACACATTGTACTGCTATCTGTGAGTGACACTGCATCTATAGAGTCTCTGCTTTCCCGTGCATTCATTTGCAAACTTCTCCTTTGATTACCTTTGTCAAAGATTATTATCTTGTCCAAAGGCTTGGGAGGGAGGGAGGGAAGTGGGCCCTTATTTTTCTTTTTAATATTAATTACACTTTGTCTGTTTGCATTAGCATATATGGAATAAGAGGAGCCAGCCTTCTATCTGATAGCACTTTAGTTAGTTACTCTGGAAAATGACTGAAGGCAGTAACTAATACAGAAGTTTAATGCAGCAGTGATATAGAAGTTATTTGTTTGTTTGTTTATTGCGCCTTTGTGCAGTTGCAGTTTCAAGAATTCTGAGTTTTTCAGGAGTTCCTAAGTGAAAATCAGACAACATATTTCTCGCGTGCCAAAATTAGGGAAGATGTTTTCCAGAAAATTTCTCACCAAATCAGTGAAATCTGGCCTTGAGTTTTCTGGATATCTGAAGAATATAGCCAGAGTAAAAAATTATATTAAGATACCAGGACTATGCCCCTGTGATGCTCCTGTGACAGTTTTTTTTAATGAGAAGTTATGTACTGTAACTGTGGAGATGCTTTACTGAAGCTTGTACTATAAGGTGTAGGAACCAGCAAAATATTAGGGAAAAGTTCATGTTAATGCTTCTAATCATAAAGGTTTTGCTGATTTCTTTTTAGCATCCAGCAAATATTCATTGATTTTAGACTGATACCTTAATATTCCAGTCTGTGTCTTGCAATAGATTATGCTTCTGCACTTTGTTTGAAAATATTATATACAAGCAAAAGTTTCTTGCCTTGGGTGAACAGTGGGAGATTAAGGTAAGGGAGTACGCTTCCTAGTGTTTTTTAATATTGCCCTGCAAAAAGTGGTATGATTGCTGTCCAATACACACATAAATTTAAATAGTTTATACCAGCTTGCTGGATAAGCAAGTAACTTGACTATCATAAGAGAAAAGCAATACAAGAAAGACACAGTCCTTTGGAGAAAATGTTAAGAAAGAGAAAGCTGAGATTATGGACAATGTGAAAATCACGGACAAGTGCATCTGACGGTTCATGGCAGGGAAGAGTAATTTCAGTTAAATATGACAGAGATTGGAAGAGAAAAAGTGAAGGCTGAGGTACACAGAGTCAATCTGTATTTATGCCAATACAACAATTTCAGCTCTTAATCACTGGTGGTATTCAAGCTGCGGATAAAGCTCACATATAGAAGACCATTATAACATATCATTTTTTTAGATGGAACTGTGATAAGAGATGTTACCAAGAAGGAAGAACAGCTAAGTAATTTCAAAAATAAATCACTGAAGTAAATTTTGAGTTTGTGTTAGAAAATGTGTAACAGAGAAAAAGATCTAATTCAGAATGGAGAGATCTACACAGAGTCAAAAATAGTAACTCTAAATTGTGGTGATTTAAGAAGGCAGGGGATGTGGCTGTGATGATAGAAGCACCTCTTTGAAAATCATTCTTATCAGGCTTGGCCCCTTGGCCAATAAAGGAGCAGAAAAAAAGTGAGTATTAAGCCAGACTTTGAGCTCTTGCAGTAAACTAAAAGGACCAAGAAAAGACATCTTTACAGAAAGGGTGGGCCAAGAAATTTTCATAGATAAAAGCTAAACAGTTCACCCTTGGCAGAGAGCAAGCATGTCTCTCGGCATGCAGCATTAGCTGGACACCGCCAGCAGTGCAACTCTTTAGTAGCAGCAGTGGGAGTTCATAGAAAATGTTTCAGTGAATTTCCAAATATACTCAGGACTACAGACAGCTGAACGTGTGATTAAGGCACCTCTTCAATGACTTTGCAAGACGCTTGTTCACCAGATACAAACAACCCCTGACACAGATATAGCACTGGAGAAAATGCCCAAAAGAGCATTCCTAGATTTTGGCATCTTTCCTCCTGTTCGATGTTAGAAACCATTGCTTGTTACCAAACGCAGTATTGAAAGTTCCATGTATTAAAATGTGCAAGTGCTTTTCACATTTTTTTTTCTGCCAGTCATAGACCAGACTATGTGCCAAATAAACTCACAGGCTGTCAGACTTGCCAGTGAACAACTGATACATGACTAAGATTATATGAATCTGGTTGAAAAATGTGGATGAAGGTGGCCGCAGAAGATTTGAAGGAAAATAATGTCTTTTCTTAGCAAAGTAATAAGAGTTATGAAAGGTCATTCCAGAAAATAAACAGTCAGGAATATGAAGGTCTAGTGTTAAAGGGAGAATTTAGAAATGGGAATATGGGCGGTGGTTGTTTAATAAACAAAAGAGTACGTGGCTTACAAATTATAAAAGTCATCAGTTTGATCATAGGCATACAACAACTTAGTATTGGCTTTAGGAAAATGCTCAAGTCCCAAACTTCATTCTTGTGCACTTTCCAGGGCTACGTGCCATGAATGGGGAGGATTTGAGGGAGAATCGTATTGCTTTGTCCTGTGGCTCAAAGGGTGCTTTGAGAGGTATTTTAACAGTACTTTAAGAGGGTTGCTGCAATCCAGTATACTCCCCCTGCTGCCCCATGCAGATCTGATTTGTGTCATCTACCAGATGCATTTTCCATGAATAGCCCTGTAATTTTTAAATGCTTGGGGCAAGGACTGTCATGGTATTCATAGGTACTGCTACAGAGCAAATAAATCACAGAAATTATGTCTCTGCTCCTTATTCTACATATTCTAAATATATTTCACCTCCAGTCCCTAATTTTGGCAGATACTTTTGACATTATTTTGAATTGACCACATTAGGGATTTGGTAGTGATTTGAAATGGTCAAAAATTGTGAATATCTTTTCCTATGAAAAATTTGGAACTTAATTAGCATCATGGTGTGATATATGTCTAAATTTATTCCTACATTCTCAAAGAGGTGTCTTTTGAGGGGATTTTCGTGAAACTAGACCTGGAAATGGTATGAATCACCAAAATAAGGGACAACTAAGGAGTCATTTCTAGGTTTTTATGCAGAGGTTCCTCTGACGTACTTCTAGGCTGTATCCCAAACAGCTGCTTTCAGTCTCATTTGAAAGCATGTGAAGCCTGGGTTTTTCTTTGTAGCCAGGAGATCAATTATTTGGTCTTGGCTTTGACAATACCTGCTTGAGTGGTGCTGGGTAAGTGCAGGTACCTCTGGCAGAGCTGCCTGTGCTGTGATCTGGTAGCAACTAGCGAAATCCTACCAGTGTACAAAATATTCTACCAGTTCCTCCTGATTAAGCAGATGAATAATTATACACTAGTTTGTAAATACTCTTCAGTACGTGTAGTAAAATGGTTAGGCCAGAAACCATCTCTGTGCTTTAGCCACCTGGCACAAATTACAATCCTATTTATGGATTAAGTAATACCAGCATTCAGAGCATAACAGTAATATAAATATTTGTCAGTTTAATTTATATCAACACGGATTTAGAACATGGTAGTAACTTTAATATTGTACACATTCATTTATAAATTCAATATTGATTTAGAGTAACGTGGTAATCTCCAAAACCTGTAAATGTCCGATTATTTAATATATGTATCCATAGCCTAAAATGAAGTCAGTTTTGCATCTTACGAACTTGTGAAATAAGGATTGCTTTCACACAGAGGCTGTATGAACCAAATATAACTCTGAAAAAAAAAAACTTTTTGATGTTGTAGTAATAAAGCCCTTTAAAATACTGTTTTTACAGGGTTAGTGCTGATACAAGCCTTACCACAAAGATACAAATGCCAATGCTATAATAATAATTCTTGTTCAATTTCCCACCCAATGGATGCAACAGGGAGCTGAAGTGCTGCTTTGAAGGCTGCCTCCCCAATAAGATAAGCTGCCTTTTGAAACCTGTGATTCCCCTACTAAGATAATTTTGTATGTTGGTGTCTTGTACAGGATTTACGTTGCTAGAATCATAGACATATTTTGAAACTCCTGAAGTATGCAATACTTAAGTGGACTAAACCAACTTCCAGTCTTTATCTCCCCCATCAAACTGTCTTCCCATAAGAGGTAGAGCTCTGCTCTCTGCCCTTTTCACTATGTTTAACATCTTGAGTCTTTAACTCAAAATCATTTTATTCCAGACAGTTTAAGACTCCTTTTAGGGTTGATGATTGTGATTTTCTCCTCCCACTTTCCTTCTCAAGTAAGATTATACATTCATTAGTCAGTCTATTTTTATTTCAAATCCATTCCTTCAAAGATTGGTCTGTCTGAGGGCAACCCTTTCTTAGAAATTATAGGCTATCTTTTGCATGAAACAATCATTTAGATGATGCCTCTGTAATCTCTTTTTCTAGTCCATTTTGGAGATGATGGCAGACAGAGCTATTATCAATATAACTGACTTGGAGGAATAAAGGGAAATGCAGATGTTGTCATGTTGACAATTTTATGGGCAAGCTGAGTGCAGGCACTAAGAGCTGGTTATTGATACAGCCAAGATTTGGAGAGGGGGGAGAATGGAAGTGTGACAAATGAAACATTTTTAATGCTTTCTAATGAAAACATCTCTGTGTCTTCCTTCTGGCCTCTTAGGATCGCTTCTTAGTGCTAGAGGGTGTCTGGAGCCAGAGGACCTGTTCACTCTGCCTCCTTCTTTACTCATCAGCAGTGAGGATGGGACTGGCCTAGAGCAGTCTTTGTAGACATAACTAAGTGCACTTACAAGTGAAAGTAGAGCATTTACAGGAACGTATGGGAAATAAAATGGGACAGGCTGGCTGCTATCACTTTTCCTGCAAGTGTTTTATCAGTTGCAGCCCCTTCTCTTGTTACAAAGGACACAAGACCATGCCAGCAAGTAAAATATCAGCTGGTATATTAATATTCTTTATGCCAGTCATTAGAGACTCATATTTAATACGTGCAGCTCTAGTTCTATGGCAATGGAAGATGGCAAGATGAAAGGGAGTGATTTTTGAGTGAGCAGACTGAGTGACTGGGGTGATTTTAAGCTATTCACACTTAGAGTTGGTAACAGTGCCACCTGATAGCACTTCGGTTGTAAAAGAGAGATCTAGGAAAACAAGTCTGTGCCTATGCAATATGTTTTAGTTTTAGTTTTTTGTAGCTACTGCTATTTTCAGGTTTTCAATATTTTTTAAGAACTGCATTAATTCCTTGGTGGAGGAGTGGGGAGGCAGAGAAAGAAATTACTTGAGAAAAACTGTCTATTCTTTGTGGTTAGTTCCTCCCTGTAACTATTGGGTTAGACAGTACACCAACTACAAATAATTTGCCATCTGCATAACTGTATCACCAGATTCTGAGCCCCATTTTGAATAGGCTCATTTTGAGTTTTAGAAAATAAGTAAGTTGTCTCAGCAATTCTTAGAAGAAATTATTATTTCATTCTTTTTTTAGTGAATTTGCATAAGATAAAAGATGAATGATACAAGTCAATAAAGTGTCTACCTCTTCATGTTTGTATGAGGGAATTTTTTTTGAAAATTTTGGCAGGGCAGAGCAGAGCAAACTGAGCACAAAATGAAAACCTGAACTGATCATGCTCTGATCACAAAAGAAGCAATATTTTCTTACCTTCATTGAAAGACAAATACACCTAACTACCTGCTGGTCAAACATGTTTTAAAGAGCTTTCCTACAGTCTGGATTAGCATGACTAGTTACTGGTTAGAAGGACCACACTACCTGATTCATAAATAGTAAAGAGGGTAACTCAGCAACTGCAAGGGAATTATGTTCTCTGGCACAGAAAGGGGTGTTTTTATCTATTTTTACTTTGCTCTTGGAACCTAAATAGATTTTTAGAGATTCACAAGTGCTCTTAGTTAGACCCATCTGGGTATACAAGGTTCAGAAAACTAGTGCTTCTGGTCCTCTTCTGCTGCACAGTCTTTCTTCCAGCTCTACTCTCTGATGAAAATAAGAAAAATAGACCATTTACTTTCCTAATATTGCATCACTAGGTCATCCATGCAATGGTGAAACTTTGATGAAGCCTGACATGTTAAAACAGGTTTAAGGCATGACAAGAGAATTCTGAAACAATTTTAATGCAAGTGTTCTTTAATGACTCTGTTTCTCTAAAATCATGTAGCAGCATTCCTCTGTTCTGGAACTCCCTAATAAACAACATTTCAAACAACTATTTAATGTCATCTGTGGAGAAGGACCTAGATGTAAAATCCATCTCTTTTCTTATTCCTTTTGATATATGTTTCTGATGACTTTTTCAGAATAAGTGAAAAAGGGCAATGGGAGGGGGAGTTTAGGTGTGAATGATTAAGCTTGCTTCTTCTCTTTTTTTTGGTCTGGCTAATTATAGAATTCATTGGACTTCAGTTCCTTAATTTTTTTTATTAAATTCTTATTGTAGTTACACTAAGAGTTAACGTGTAATTCTTCGATCTATGGGTGCCTTACAAATATAAATGTATTAACACTCCTTATCATAACTGAATATCTTCCTCACAGTGTTTGACTACTGGGAACCATAAAAAAGCATCTTTAATGCTAAAGTATGTTGTGTATGTACCAAACATACTGCCAGAATGTATGCTGAACCTCAAGAGTAAGGAGCAGACTCTTTTATGTTATTTGAAGTATGAGTGTCCTTACAGGACAAATAAGGATGAATAACTGTTACCATCATAGCTTTCATCTCACTGAGATGGTGCAGAGCAACAGAGAACATGTGAATCCTTTGCATAAAGAACATTTCTGCAGTTTCTTGACACTCTTTTCTGCCCCATAATTACAGTACATTTTTGCATATTGAGATTTGAATTTGGAGCATTACATATCCACTGCATAATGCTCAGTGCAGGCTACAGTAACTGTATTGACCTCTGCTGGATGGATGTCTTAGAGAATTTGGTCCAATATCATCAAAGTCATCATGGCACACAGTCCATAATTCAGCAAGATACTGAAAATTTCTGCGGGTGAGAGCAGTATCATTGAGATCAACAGATTAATTATGAATTTTAAATTAAGTGTGTGTTGATGTGCAGGATTGAATTGAAACATTCCTAGGACAAGAAATCAAGAGCAGCAGTATTATGGTGAGAGGAGAACACTGGACCTTGCCCAACAGGGCTCTTGTGTTCAGTTCCCAAGGTGTCTGAGGTAAAGCATCTGTAAAGCTGAAGTGTTGGCTAATGTTTGGGACAGAAAGCTATCCCTTAGACTGGAATTGATGTGCAACTCTGAATCCTGGGGCGTGCTCTTATATAGTAGAGATTTGTATTTAACCACTTCTTGTATTCAGAAAGGTGAGAGATTAAGATTCAACAACCTGAATTCCATGGCAGTGCCCTTTTGGTCTGCTATTATTGCTTGTTTATAAAAAATAACCCATAAGCACTGCCACTTATTTCACAAAAATAAAAAATATCCATGAATTGCATGTATTTCTGAATACATAGTATTTCAGAAAATGGAAGAAGCTGTATTTACAGCATATATCTCTAGGCAGTGGGTTGCTATACACTCATGCGGGTATGATTGTATTTATTGTCCTAGTTCAGTAGTGGCCCATTTCCAATGTTCACAAACTGACTCAGTTTGTCATGGTTTGAATAACTACAGACAAGTGCAAACCCTGCTCTCTTCCAGGTTGTCAGGGGTCTTCCCTGGTTGATGCGACTTCATGACATAGATGTTGAATACAGCAACAAGATCACAATTCTTAGAGCAGAAAATACAGCTTCAGGACATCTGAGATTTTAAGTCAGGGTCAGAGACTGGCCTTATTTTATGAAATAACTCCCTTATTTTATGAAATAATAATAATAATAAAAAAGTATTATCAATAGCAAGATACCACCTTACAGCTACTCAAAATACAATTTATTTTAAGATGGTTGTTAAGCAGCTAATTGATAAAATAGTTCTTTTTGGTTTTACAAGTGTTTGAAAGAATATATTTATTCACAGAGACTGACAAGTAAAAAGTAAAATGCCGAGAAAAATCTTAATAAGTTTTGCAAAAGAAGCATGAATTAACAAAATATTTGCTATTGGCACAAGTGTCTGCAATGATAGGATCCCAAATATATGTAAGCTTTCTGGTGAAATTAACACTTTCTATCACCAGAACTATAGAAAGTAAAATTCAACACAGCTTAACCATTTTCTTTTAAATTTGATTAAATCAAACTCACTGTTAATAGTTCTCACCAAAATAATAAGTCTCACCAAGAAAAGGCTTTGTATCAAACACAACATTCCACCTGACCTAAAATTAAATTATTTTGTCAAGATTTTTCTCCCTTACCTATCTAAGGATTCAAAATTCAGAGTTAAAAAAATGAATGCATTTAAAAAAAATATTTACACTGAGTTTTCAGCTTAAGTAGTTTAACCTAAATCAACACCCTTAACTTCAAAAGTGTGTGCATTTTAACTATATCCTCAAACGGATAACTTCTGTAACCACTCCCCTCGCGTGAAGTGGCTAAGTGACAAAAGAACTTTAAAATCTCTCTTCTGTGTGAATTCAAATCCCTGGAGGAAAAGTGGCTTTGTTCCACACTCTTGCTGCCACCTGACACATAAAAAGACTAATGACTTTTCTCTTGCTCCATGAAAATCTAACTGTGATACGTTAATGGCCTTCATTAGACGTGTCACCTAACATTCTGCAAGCCCTGTCATGCGCTTATTGTCCTCGTGTCCCACTGAGATGTTTTATCACTCTTCTGATGAGGTGAAGGGAAGCATGATCCTTTAGCAGCAGCACCCGAAATGTCTGGAAATGTCTGCAGCGGAATGATGCAATGTACCATCATCTTTCAGGTCCTGTGCAACCACCTTAACCTCTGGTCTTCCTGGTTTCTTCATATCATTCTACATTTCATGATAACTCTCCAGAAATGTGTGTGAATAGACTACTTTCATGCTTGAACTATGTTACGTGATTAACGCTTAATGAGTTCATTATTCTATTTAACATTTCATGGATAATTTGCGATTACTTAAAAATAAACATGTGTATTCAAGGTCTGAATTAATGGAGAGAAAAAAGCAAGTGCTGAAATACACACATATTGATAGGGTAGGTAATTGCTTAGAACAGGAAAAATCCCCTCCTCTTCTCCCACACGTAACTCAAATATATGAATATGTAGGCAGATACATGCACATACACACACACACATGTATACACATATATTAGCGTGCTTTATGTCTTTTTTTAAAAGGTAGTATTAAGATAGGTCTTCCTGCTACGAGATATTGTGTATTCTATCACCTGTTTCCTGAAATACTGAGAGCTAACTAGCTGGTTAAGCCTTAGGTGTTTTCAGCTTGAGCATTTTGATAATTTTCTCACATAGGTACACAGGGAAATGCAGAGTATAAAAAGTAAAACTGGGATTTATTTCCATATATATTGTTTGAAGAATCAGTCAGAAAGAATGGATCCTGCTCATGGGGAGGGCTGTGTTAGAGAAGAATTCAAGTGTTTTCAAAGTATCTCTACATCACTTAAAAGGCACTCCCTACCCCAGCTTTTCTTCTCTTCCACTGCTACTTTCATTCCTGCTACGTTGCTGTTTCTTTTACTGCCCTTCTCTACCTTGAAAGTGATGTTCTCTACAGCACATGGGACATAGCTGGTAACATTATCTCCTGGTAGACATCACATGTCAGGTAAAGACATTTGTATTTAGCATACAGCATCCAAAATGAATGTATGTTCACCCTCCACTTGACAATATGGTTTAGAATACAGTTTCTTGGCTTGCTTAATGTGGTATTATGCTAGACAAGACTTGTGAATCAGAAATTGTTATAAGATATTTATGTCTAAATCAAAAACAATATTCACCTTAGATGAAATTCCAGTCCCCGACAGAAGCCGAGGAAATTTTGCCTTCGACTTTACTGTGACCAGACTTTCAATCAGAGCTGTTACACATAAAAACAATTGAATAGCTTTGGTGGTTATCATTTCAGTCAGAATCTCCTGCATTTTTATTAAATTAGTACCCAATAACAATAACTTCTGATAGTGTTAGAGGACAACATAAGAACAAAGGAAGAAAGGAAACCTTGAGAGGTAAATGCTTTTCTTAGAGAGGCACATGCTAGCCTTTGACAATGGATATAGTTACATCCCATCTGTGGGAACCTCAAGAGGAACAAATAATTAGTCTGCTATAATCTGTATCAAAGCAAAATTAATGGTATCCTTTGGGGTTACATATGTCTGGGCAATTTGTGATAGTGAGAATTTATTAGAAATATGCTCTGGAACCCACCCAGGAACAGATTAGTCCATTATAGAGATAGACAAAGGCTTCCTTATCCTTTTGCTCTAGCAGCGGATCACAGCTCGTGGTCTGTGGAATTATATTTTTGTGCAGCTAGAATGAAAAAAGAACATACCACATGCCTCTGGTGAACGGTCACATTAACACAGAGCAGCAAACCCAAAGAAAGGAATCATGTTTGAAAAGTATTTTGTTCCAACAATTTTGAATGTTGTTTTGTACTCAATGGAACACAGTCTCAAAATTATAACTTTATCATATCACTTGAGATAGTTCTGCTAGGCTAATGCAGGTATTGGAGCATAGTTCGTGAATCAGGAAAATAATCATTCAGTTTTGAAAACACATGGGATCCAGAAAAAGCATATATTGAACTTGTATGTTGAGTTTGCAATTATAGGCTCAAAAACTTACCAAAACCATATATATCTGTTTTTACTAAACTAACTCAATAAGGCTGCAAAAGAGCATGAGTTCAGTCCTGTTTCAGATATAACTGTATCTGATTTTATCATTAATACTTTAAGTTGTCTTGGTTTGAAAGACAGGTGTCTGCGGAGGAAGGCAGGAGCCTCCCTTGAAATGGAAAGTGCAACCCCCTTCCCTCCAAATTATTATAATTTTGAAATTAATGGGCCTTCAGGCAAAGATATGGGGAACAGGAATAACAGTTCTTTACTAATATATGTATATAACACAAGGCAGGGAAAACCAAACAACCCACTGGTTTACACTGACAGAGTCAGAAATACAACCTGACACCCTGTTAGGGTGGCAGTAGCAGTCCGATAAGATGGTGGCTGCAGTCCTCCTGAAGCGATGGATATAATTCTGTTGAAGCAGCAATCAGGTAAAAGAGTCTGGTCTTCCTCCGAAGGTCCAGTGGTAGGTAGGTAGCTCTTGTCCTTTGGAACTCCAGTGGGGGGAAAAACTCCTCTAGGAATCCAGTGGAAGAAGGCTGCTAGGGTGTTCGAGATCTCAGTTTTTATTTAGCATGGACTGCTTGGCTCCTTCCCCCCGGGCGGAGCATCTCACAATGGGATGGGGAGTCCTGAGGCAGTTCCTTGATGGACCATTAACAGGAGATAGTCCAGGAGCGAGTTATCTATGGGTCATGGGATAAGGCCTTGTTGTGCCCATTAACAGAAGATAGTCCAGAGGGGGGAGGCAGGGAGCACCGCCCCACCTGGTCTCAACAGCTCCTGAAGATGGTAATAGAATACTTTTTTTTCTTTTGGCACATTTTACACTGTAACCTAGGACAAAGTACTAAGGCCAGGCCAACTCTTTTATTGTGTTTTCTATTTATATGCATTTTTTCAGGAAGATGACAGAATTCCTAGCTAAGGCTCTGTCATCAACATAACATTACTAGAAGGTCTTTTGCAGAAGGAAGTATACAACTCAAATGACTTTGATTGAGAAACTTGTGAGGCAAGACTCACAAAACAGGTAAGAATTGGACTATCCTCATTTTTATTCCTCAGTTTTTCCCATAGTTCATGTGGATGCAGGTTGTCTGTTTTCAGCAGTGTGGACGCACACGATGGCATGACATTATTTGTCACAACAGATGCTATTTTGTGCAATAATGTTGAAGAGGCGAGGAACAACTAATGCAGCAAATATTTCTGAGCCCTTCTGACTGCAGTCAGAAAACTGGATCTGCCATAATGGGGATCAGACAGAAAGTCAGCAATGGTAGGGAGACCCAAGAAGGAAGGGAAGGGGAAACGAAGCCCAGAGTACCCCACTACTATCCTAATCTCTATTTGACTATCCTTGAGCTGTATATTTTTGTGGTTTACATCTGCTAAACAAATATCCCTCCCAAACCCACCATAGCTAAGTTGCTCCCAGGCTGCAGTAGCACCAGCAGGTCATAACACAGCAGGGCAGGGCTCCTGCCATGTTGAGCAAGGGGAAAGCGCTCAACACACTTCAGACCTTCTGCAGAGTGTGCAAGAAATTCAACCCCTGCTTCAGCTTGAGAAAACCCTTTGCGAGTCCACCACGCAGAGAAGCAGTTAGCAAAAGTCTGCCCCAAAAGTCAAAAGAAATAAAATGCAGAATTTCAATTCTGCTAGCAAATACGGAACTTGAGGAGACAACCAGCATTTAGAAACATTTAAAAACCACCATTATTTGTACTTTCCTATATTACTCAGATATGACACCTGTGGCTAGGGTAAGAGAACTGAACAAAACCAGAAATCATGTTTTTCTTCATAATTCTGAATATATTTACAATTGAAATATAGACTTATTTGACAAAACCGAGCTAAAACCTTTCACATGGTTGTAATGTATTTCAGTTAGTTAGAAATGCAGAAATATTATATCATCTTACAGCCAGGGTGTAAAATCATAGGAAGAAGAGAACATTGAAACTAGATTTACCCCCTGTGGAGGACTTTGTACGGAAATTAGAAGATGATCAGATCTCTGAATGGTAATTTAATAGCTAATTTAAAAGCCTCTCTTGCTTAAATTATCAAGAAACCACAAGATACACAGTTATATATCATACAATGCATATTATAACACAGGCATATGCTAGTGAAGAAAGGGGTCCAAAAACACAGTTTGAGTCTCATATTAATTTAAATATATAAGATTACCTAAAATGTCAGGTGCATTTAATCATTTTTAAAGCACAAATGAGCACAAAGGCAACCTATTGTTCTGGTTTTAGGCAGATTCTACCTAATCCCAACATAACACTCTGGGAAGTAATGCCTCATTCAACTTCCTGTCTATTAAATTCACCCGCAAATAAATGAGTGTTGTACTGCAGCCAGAGACTTGGCAAATCTATCCAATTTGGGACTGAAATTTCTCTGCTTTCACCTCCCTGTCTTTAATATCAAGGGCTGTGACTATAATACCTCCACTAATCTCAAATGCAGTATGAACTGAGCCCTGATCACTCATGCAGGTGAGTGTCAAGCCACCTGTAGGCCTGCACTAACACTGGTGCCTCACATTCAAGCTCAAACTGCCTCTTGCCTTTTTTGTCTCTGCTATTACCTTTAGAAGTTTTTTATATATTTCCTTTTATAATAATATTCCTTATGCAGAGAAGTTAGGGAAAATCAGAAGTATTACACTGATTGTACCAAGCACAAAGAATTAAGTACCACCCCATCAAAATCTTGCAGGAAGAATACATTTTCAGATGCTCTCTGCTACATTAAAAAAGTAATTTTCTATTATTTATTAGATAATCACTGGCCATTTTTACACCATCTCCTCTTGACTTAAAGATGCAGTTGTGAAAATGGGAGATGGTTTTGATTGCACAGCTGCACAGGGAAAATGGATTTGTTAATCGGTGATGATGCACAGCTCCACTTTGTCTTCTGGTCAGATGAATGAGCTCTGAAGGAATTTATCCCTTCAGTGAAATTCTCATGGTAAACCTTAAAGTCCTGTGGCAGTCTCTTTTGCAACAATTCTTCCTTTCATTTAAGCAGTTATGAAAGAAGATATGTTTTCTTTTCCTGCTTAGAAAAAGTGAGACAGAGGGGAGAAAGAAAAGCAAAACAAAATAAAACAAAACCCAGTAAGAAGTCATCTTCACTTCTTTTCCAACTAAATAAGCCTAAAACACACATAGGTTTCACCACAGGGAAAGCTTCTGACTGACATGTTGAGTCAAAAGAGCATCAAACTCTTCCAGCTGTCACAGCATTGCAAAAATACAGGTTCATCTGCCAAAAGCCAGGAAGTTATTCTGTGACTGCTTCCAAACAAGTATGCCAGGGATGGTTTGCTGATTAATTCAATCCAGGGGCTTCCAAGGTGATTTCACTGAAAATGACTGACTTACATTTGTGCACTGACCCTCTGCTTCCATAAGTCTGGGGACAAACATTCCAAAAATACCTCTGAGCTGCCCCTCTGTAAACTGCTTAAAAGAGAAAAGAGCCATGTTTTTACACCAAGGGCTTGATCCAAAATCCACTGAAGTGAAAGAAGGGCTCCTGGAGATAGCCAGGCATTTTGAGTCAACTCTGAGGTGCAGACAACAGCTATCTTTTGCCTTAACATCTTCAGAAAGTCTACTGTTTCAGCATTGTTGCAATTTTCCTTATCAAAGAGGACCACCACCTAAGGGCGGATGTGCGACTGCTTACATGAATCTTGTTACCCCATTCAGCAGGAGTCTTTGTTTTAAGAAAACAGTCTCTTTTGTATCTTCATACCATAAATTAAATATATTTGGCATGAGAACAACTCTCAGAACCAGACTCCACTTCTAGATTGAGCTGGTGAACAATTGCCAATCCTGCCGAGTTTTGATTGAAAGTGTTTTACTTAAACAAGGAAAAGGTGTGGAAGTTCCGTTTTCTTCCAGAAACTGAAAAAAGCTTTTAATCAAAAGAGGTAAACCAGAATTTTAGTGAATACATAGTGAAAAATAGTAATTTGATAAAAGAAATAAAGAACTAAAATTATTTCCTTGACAAAAACCTCTATATTTCATTAAGCTTTATAAGTTAAAAATGGTGTTCAAATAGCATGCAGTAACTAACCTAATTGTAATGGCCTGTCAATAGGAAACAAAAAAGAAGAATAAATGTCTGTATTTTCTTATATAAAACCTATCTCTCACTGTTTTAAGGGGCAATTTCTCAATTGCAGCTGAAATCTAAAATTATCAGTTTGATCAATGGCCTAGGTAGATGAAAAATCTGGTCGACCCATTAAATAAGAAAGTTAATAAGAAGAGAGAACCGTCTCACAGTTCATGAAATAGTACAGCAAAGTACAATTTTTCAAGTCCTAGTAATTATGTTGGCTATCACACCATTACTGATATAATGTGAAGCTAATAAGCCAAGTAATTAGAATACACTAGGTCAGAGTTTTCACCTTAATATGTGAAGGGTAAATGAGAATGAGGCATTATGATATTTAACATACGGCTAAAACAGTACAAAAGCAGTAGAACCGAAAGGTTACTTTTTAGAAGGAAAATGTTCATCAGGTTGAAAGTTGTTTGTACTGACTTACATGCTTGGCCTAATGAAGGTCATTGTGGGCATTTAATTGTGTTATAGATGCACCATAGAGGCCTGACTAGCTGAGTTTCTCCTCTGTGAACTACTTGCTGCATTCTGCTGCTATCGCCCAAGTTCTCACAGGCCGAATTGCCTTTCTCACTTACAAGCCACTTACAAATTGAATGCAGCACTACAAAAGCTTGTCTAACACAAAAGACCTAAATTAGTCTATATCTCAGAAAAAGTGTGATATCCTGAAAAGCACAGGGAAAATGCTTCCTTTCCTGATGTTTCAGTTCACAACATTGCCAGACTTAATACTGTTACTTTATGTTCACACTGTCAGACTATTCAGCTGTTTTTGAAAGAAAGCTGAGTACAGACCCTAGAGTCCATAAGTTTACCAGAAGAGTCAGGTGTGTTCCCCAGCACAATATTCACTGTCAGCTGGGGAGCACATCTGACTCTTTACAGGCACAAACTATCAGAGTACCTTTCTCCTCAGCCACAAGTATAGCAAACATCAGACATGCAGTTTCAAAACACGCTTCACTTTCAGTCCTTGAAGAGACAGAATGACAAATTCCAAACGAATATGGAAAATGTACAGATTTAAAAAAAAAAAAAAAAGGTTATTAAAAGAACAAGCTGAGATTCGTCTCAATTTTGCAGTGAGAAGTCATGCAAGATACCTATCCTGCACCACCACATTTTACAGTTGGGCTTAAAGAGGAAATTAAGTTGTTCACTGCATTTGTTATACAGCATGATGATGCCTCATGTTTGTGATGCCTTGGGCTGCCAAGTGTGATGAAACAGAAAGTGCTATGCAAAAGAGAGCTGAAACCTTTGCTTGACTCTCCTTTGCAGTGAAGCCTCTCTTTTTGATCCCAATTTGTCACTATCAAAGAAAAAAGGAGATCACGAAATCGGTCTGCAGCAAATGAGTGGAGAAATTCACAGAGTGAATGAAAGAAGTCAACAGGAGAAGTCATTTGAATTCTTCTGGCAATGCCACGCAAAAAAAGACTGCCTCCCGGAAGGTTTTGAATTAAAAAGATGCCTTTGAGGTTTCAGGCTCTCTTCAGCCTGCATGTTTTATATGATACGAAACACTAAAAACATTAAGAGCTCTGAGGAATGCTCATTCATACGCTTCACTGTGCAGTCTTGCTTTGAAGGGTGGGTATGTTAAGTCCTGAAAAGTCACTTCAGAAGCTGAAAGGGAAAATCACTCTGATGGGGCAGCGCTTACAGCACACTTGATCAGTGCTGAAAATGTAGACATTGTCACACGTGCATGGTAAGGGTCTTTCTCTGAGGCCCTGATCCAGATAAGAATGGGAGCGAAAGTCTGCCTTCATTCTGTATCCATGTTACAGAGGATGATGCATGAAAGGTCCATTCAGCAAACGAGCTTATCTTTTGCAAGGAAATAATTTTAACGGATGTCCTTCAAATCCAGTTGTAAAAGAAATAACATTTTAGATGGAAATTGGAGCATGCCCAGCAAACAAATCATAACAAAACAGTCAAATTAACCACTTCAGCTTCTCTAAGGAACTGGTACAAAATGTAACTGTAAGGTAGACATCTATGTTGTGTCTCAAACATAATGTAAATATGAACTGTTCTAAGCTTTGTTAAGGTTTGTTAAGTTTCATATACTGAAATTCTCTTATTCAGATTTTACCTAAATCAGCCACATTAGGTAGAAAACCGTGGATGGAAATAGAAGCTAGGTCCTTGACATCAACCTAATTCATACTGCTTTTACATAGCTACTATGTAGACACCATTTGGTGAATAGGTCCTGACCTGATTCCACACCCTCTATTACACGGAATTTCTGGAAGCAGGAGTGGGTGTTAGAAGATGTAAGAACTCACAGTTTTCCAAACCTCAAAGGAAGAAATTTTAAGGAAAAGGAACAGTCTTCTCATGGCAGCAGCACTACTGTCCTCGACACCTTTTTCCTCAGTCTGCCTGGTGGAAGAAGTTTGCTGAGCAGCACAAGCAGCAGACAAGAAATGAGAACAGTGAAGGGTAGCCCTCACCCGACTCCCATCAGGAAATCTGGAAGCTGGGCAACAGTGGTGGAGCAGTGGGTCTTGCAGCAAGGTCTGTGCCTCACCAGTGCTCTGCAAGGGGAACATGCCACAGTCCCAAACACAGTCCTTGGTGACCTTCTTCAGGGACCACTCACTCCTCTGCCTCCAGTCAAGAATGGATGCGTGGGAAGCTGGTCACCAGAGCAGGTCATCTTGGCACCAGCAGTTTTTGCTTCTACTTGTTTAGGTCCTGCTAAATAAAATGTCAATGTAGTGAATATAAATGAGCATAAAAATAACTTAACATTGCCAGATTATACTCTTAAATTATACTTCCTCAATAATTGCTTCTAAGCATATATCTCTCATATCCACACTAATTAATGAGTTGGCACCTCAAGAGATTCAGAAATACGCCTTTCCCTTCACTGGAAACAACATGTAAGACTCTAGAGTATTTCCATGTAAAATTCCATTTAATATTTATATTTCATTAATTTTTTTTTTTTTTTTTTTTTTTTACTTTGGTAGCTATTCTTTAACTCCCACAGGTCTTAACCATGTTCACAAAGGGGCCTGAGTAATTCATGGCATCGTTTATGCAGTTGATGTCACTATTGTTTTTTCTGTTGCATGCACTGTCCACAAACCAAGTGTGGACTTCTCAGGTGCACTTCTTCCCAAGTACAAGCTTTGCATCTCTTCAGTGAGCAGTGCTTAGCCTGCAAAAAAGAGGCTAAGGTAGATTCAGGGAGAGCTGTTGCACTTTTTTTCTAATTGTTTCAGTAGATAACAGAAAGACATGGGCTTTTGAATGATGGAGATCAATGACCTTCTGTCTTCCTATTGCGTCTCTAAAGAACTTTGTGACAAGATGCTCAGACATCTGTTTTCTTTTTTTTCACTCAGTGAGATGCTTCAAGCCAATAAAGGACTGAAAAGTGCTCAGTCATCCACTCCTTCCCCCTTGCCACCCCACAGCTCACAGATATCAGAAGGAAGAAAAGTGATGCAGAATATGGTACTGAAGCTGTTTTAAACCTTGCCCTTCTAGTCCAGAGTAAATTTTCATCAAATTACAAGTCTCTGTCACAGATGCAGGTGTGAATGTCACCAGAAGACATGCATTGTCAGTTTTTATTTCATCATGCACTGAAAACAGGAGGCAATTATTCACGTTTAATATCTGAACTTTAAATAGCTTTAAAGATGTTGAAATAGATGTCCACTTAAATAAAAAAGTGGAAATAAAGTTTAAAATTCCAGTAGGTTTTGGAGGATAAGATGAGGGGAAATATCAGTTTAATAAAGACCTGCCATAAAGTGAAAAAGTAATTTTTTTTTTAAATCTCTTCAGGTTTTCAGCAGTGCTCACCTCTGCTTGGTTCTTTTGCAGAATTATGATCAGTGCCTAAACCACAGAGAAGATTGCTGCCTAAATCATGGAGATACATGTTGTCCTAAAACCATAAATGATGATCAGTGCCCAATTTTATTTTTATTTTCAAGGAGATGGGCAATGGATGACTGCAAAAAGCAAAAGGAATAGGTAGATCTCCTTTATTTCACAGTGTGCAAAGAAGCATAGAAAGAGTTTTTAAAAATTTGAATCTTTCAAGTCCCCACTGGAAAAAAAAAAAAAAAAACCCACAGATCTACTAATATGGCTTTGGGGTTGGATTTTTTTGTGTTTTGTTGGGGTTTTTTTAAGTGAGTCTAACAGGTTTCTTTTCTGATTGAATATAGCTGGGATGGAGTTCTAGAGGTTCAGGAGCTCAGTGCCCTGCAGTTGAAGGCACACTTCACTGATGCTTCTCTGAATCCACGAGTGCAAAGCAGAGCAGAAGTCTCCTAGGCCTAGGCTTCCTGCAGGCATTTGAAAGCTTTTTTTCAGGTCCTAAAGAAAACAGAGAAGAAGAGAAGCTGCAGCAAAATGAAGAGCTGTCTAAAGCATTACCAGTATTGTTTCTGTGATGTTGAGGTCTAGTTCCAGTCAGTGTCAGTGTGTATATGTTGTGGGCAGCAGGGACTCTGCCACCTCTTACAGTGCTGCCACTTTTACGGTGGGATCTGGATCAAGGGTGAGGGCACAAAACAGGTCAGGATGGAGCTGGCTCCCTCCCTGTTCTGGAAATCACTAAAGTAAATGTGCCTGCACTAAGAAGAAGTGTCAAAATCTTCTGGAATCAATGGAGAAAGGTTTATTACTGCCACTAATTTTTATTTAAAATTTTATTACCGAAGCTCAGATGAAAGCTAGAAGCTTGACTTATGCAGGCCGTAAACCCCTGACAGCTGATCATCAGCCAAGCCTAAACCATGTCAAAATGACAGGTGGGGAGAGGCTTACAAAACTTGACCTGTCTTAAGCACATCAGCATATGACACCAGATCCAGATTAATAAGCACTCTTTACTGCGAACACATGCAAAGGGGCTGTTCAAGTATAAGAAGCTGCCATATGGTGTAGCCAGTACACCTGTGGTGTTGCAAGGAATGATGGATCATGTGCTCTTGTTGTTAAATGGTGTCATCTGTTATTTGGATGAGAGTGGGAGAGACCAACATACGACTAGGAAACACAACTCCTCAAAAGGTTTTAAATAATACACCAAGATTTGGAATAAACAGATAACAAGCTGATCCCTTGCTGTGATGCTGCGGAGCTGCGTGGTCTGTTCAGGGCACAGAGCGGTGTGGAGCAGCAGCCTCTGAAACTGGCGGGGATAAATACTGTATGGTGTGGAATGGCCTCCTCAGCAAGAAGAGGGAGTTCCTGCAGCCATGTCCCTCCCAGGACGGAGTCGGGCAGGCAGGAATAGATGGTGCTAACCTGTATGGTGTGGATGAAGGACCACCCATTTCCATCCCAGTGAAATGTTACCTGGAGGTAGCCTGGAATATTTCATGGCTGAGGTCAGTTTTGGCAATTCTGCATTACTGTAGGGGATTCCAAATTCCTCCCCTTGGAGAGCTGAAAGACAGAGGACTGTAACATCAATTTAGATTGACCAAGGAAATAGGTCATCCAACACCAGTGGTCCTTGTTTCAGAGGGCACATTACAGCCAGACCTCTGTAAGTGCTGACGAGAACCGTTTCAGCAGGAGAGGGTGGACCCATGCCTCTGCACATATGCAGATTTATTTCTGCCACATTTTCAAAGTAGCTGAGAAATGATATCTCAGAGAGCAGGTGCAGCATTAGGCATTCGGTGTGAGATAGTAGATGCATTGGGGCAGTTTACTGGCCGTGGTTGCTGCTGATCACAGGCCAGTGAATGAACAGCTGTTCATTCAGGGGTGGGCAAGAGGCAGCTTTTGTGGTCCCTTGTCTTTACCAGTCTGGCATTCATGCACATGGCAGCTAAAGGCAAACAGAGAGTATGAAGCCCCACATCATGCCCCTTGCTGAGGTTGTGGCCTTCACTAGCCTTGCAGTCTACACTGGGCTGTGCGTATGCCAAATTATCCTGCTGCTGAGATTACTGAGGTGCTACGCACTATTTCTGCTGGAGAACAATTCTTTGGTGGAGCAGTTCCTGGGAGCAGTCTTCACTCTGCCTGCCTGGGAAACTGCTCACCAAAATAAAATTGCTGGGTTTAGCTGTGAGAGGCCAAAATGAGTTACTCAATTGCTGTGCATCAACAGATAAATGGGCATTACTTTAAAAAAAAAAAAAACCAAAAAAAAAGGAGGAACCTGTACTACTGACTGCATTTTAACAGTTCACTACTGTCTTTTTGGTTTAGACCACACAAGTCAAGTGTGACACACTCGTCCCATGTGTTCAAATATCGTTCCCTGATCAAAGCACAGATTTTTGGCATTTCTATCTTTGCAGAATGCTCCTCCCTGAATAAGCGGTTTTGTAGCATGAGTAAGAGCAAGGAGCAGAATCTGTCTCTCTGATTTCCCTTGACCAGAATACACAAGAGAAACAAACAGAAAACAACACAGAGCAAAAGACCTGTAAAAATAGATCCTACTTAGTATGGGGAACATTCACATGAAATTACAGAGAGGGAGAAACTGAACTAGCAGTATTGTCAGGTAGAATGGTTCCATAATTGACGAAAAATGTGAGTGAAATAAGGACAAAATAAATGTTCAGCAAATAGAAAAAAAAAGGCAACAATATTGTAGGTGGCTGACAGCAAGCTGAACCTCACTGCTTAAGGTAATCAGAGAAGAAGAGTGGGTGTTTCCTGCATGTCAGGAGATATTTCCTGCTGTGGGATCTGTTCAGCTGAGGATGTCTATCACCACCTTCCAAAGTACAGGACAAAATAAACTGGTTTGAGGAAAGGATTTTGAGGTGACATGGTAAGTGTGCAAAGAGGCAGGCGAAATCCTAAGAAATCAAACACAGCCGCATTCAGGCAGGGCAAGAAGCACAGGTTTCTGGGGCAGCAAGGATCTGCTGACACACAAATCCACTAAGCAGCAGCAGCAAGCCTTCATGAATGAGAAAAAATGTACAGCAGACCCGCTTACTGGAAGCAGCAATTTCTTTGGAAATGGCTATGGCTATGCTAACACAAAAACCCTAGAGACATGGTTGAGCTCTTTGGGATGCATTAATCAACAGTGTAGGAAGCTCAGAAGGCTTTGAGGGGGCAATTGGCTTTCCCAGCTTCTGTTTGATATGTTGCCAGAGGAGTAAGTCAACAGAGATGGGGCTTTTTGACAGTTTATCTCCATCGTGTATGGCTGCTGCCTTCCCTCTGCCTCTGTGCACAGACAGCTTGCCTGGCAGAGGCTGGACAGTTGGAAGGTTTGTAGAGGTAGATGGGATGACATCTAATTGCAGTGATGGCAGAGGCAATATGGGCGTGCACAGGACGTTTGCACGTGTAATCACATTGGCATTCCCAGGCATCAGAGCTGCCTCCAGAGATTATGGCTTTAGCGGGAACAAATGGGTGCTAGGGACTAAAGACTTTACCCCCATCCTCCAGCCTCACAGCTCTGATTTACATTTGTCTACATGCTCTGAAGGCTTCTGCTTGGTGGAGATTGCAGACTTTGGGCTATTAGTCACAGCCATTAGAGGTTAGATTTGTCCTCCAGTCATTAGTAAGAGCAAACACCTCCTTTTAGTTGAAAAAAGACACTGTCAACTGATCAGTTTGCAGGCAAACAGCAAGGAAAAGGCTAGCACAAGTCAGTCTGATGGCTGTAATTGCCTGAGAGGTTTTGTTTGTGTTGTGCCCCTCCCCACCCCCCCCCACCCCCCGCCCTCTTTTTCCAGATTTTCTTCTTTTCTTTTGTGTTGTGGAAGGCCCCCAAAAACAGCAGGGGAAAGTGAGCAAGCACTGGTTTTCGTGGCAAAGCTACTAAACAGAAGTGCTGTCAAATCACAAAGGGAAAAGTAGGGCATATTCCCCTTCATCTTTTATAGTTATAAACTGAATTATAAATAAGACCGATGAGTAAAACAACTGTGATTTTTAAATCAATCCTAACAGTAATAGGATTTCTTTTCCTCCTTTCAAGCAGAGGAATTTTTGTTCTGATAACCTTATAAGCATGAGACTATAAGCTTGCTTTACAGAGGAAGGAGGGGCAAGGAGAGGAGTCAGCTGGAGCAGGGCCCTGCACCAGTCTTCCAAAACATCCTTTCATGTCACAGCAGCTCTTCCAGGCATCCAAAAGATGTCCTGCACAAAGTCAGGATGAAATTAAAACCCTATGAAGTTTTCTGTGAAATCTCACCCATCTGAGATTAGACAATAGCTAAAATGTTCACCTGGGAGATTCACATTTAAGTTTCCTTTTAGAAGCAAAACGGAGAGTTGAATAGAGTGAGGAGGATTCCCATGTGCCCTGTGAACATCTGAACCATCAATTATACTCTCTTTTTTCTTATCAGAAATTTTGTCTCACATCCAAGAAAAAACATCCTTCAAAACTGATGTGTGTGGGTGAATTAACATTTTCCAAAAACACCCAGCCACTTCTGCATATTCTGAATGATGTCATTGTTTCCTGATTGGGATAAGCATTTCACAGTGTTTGCGTTTGTGATGCACAGATCAACATTTTCTTCTTCTCATCCATTTTCTGTCTGATTTCACCCATTCATTTCTTATTTTGTTTCAGAATGAAAAGTGGAAATGTGCAAGTTTCTGCCTTTTCAGATTATTCCAAGTAATGCCCGATCTAAACAGCACTAGTGTGACAGGGGACAGGTCGAGATCCCACGGTACATACGTTCAGGCTGGCTGTGGGCCGAGCCCAGGCCACACAGCAGGGGCTGTGGCTTCCTTCACATGGGGAGTGGGGGTCAGAAGGAGCACCTGGTCTCACTACCATCGTCCCCTGTGGGGTTTTGACCAAGCAATAATGGTGCAAAAGACATGGTAGGTGTTATTTCCAGATAACAGTGGCACAGTTTATGAAAAGGTGCAATCATGGCACACTTGAAATATAGTCTTTAAACCTCTCAATGGTCCTCAAAGTAGGTACATGAAAATAGCATATTATGGTCTGTTCATCTCTGGACCAAATTTTATAAAGTCCATCATAAATATACTTTATAAAATTTATTTATCTTGTTAATTAAAAAGCACATACTTAGATTCACTGTGTGTTTTATCAGGAGATCAGAATAGCTCTGAACAGCTGCTGGTGTTGAATACATTGTTTTTTGCCAAATCTATCAGCTAGTAGGGGATACGGGGACAAATGAATCATTCTTCACTGAAGATCTCATAAATATTTGTAATTTCACTGGGATAAGAACCTGGTTTCCGTAATACTCTCTTCTTTATAAGCACAGGTATACATACACTATATTTTTGTGTACCAATTTAATTCCTGTAATACTTAGAGACGTTGAGCAAGGGCATATTTGGCCACTAAAGGTTAATCCCCACACCAAAGAACTTCTATCTTAGGAAGATAAATAACAGCTCAAAGATAAGGAAGATAATTTAATTAACCTTCCTACAAATACAATCATTTACTATTATTGCTATTTTGAACAGTCAATATGCCTGCCAGGCAAAACTGAAATATTTCCAGAATCTTTTAAAGTGTGAAGAGATTTTTTCCTGGATTTTTTTAAATTTAAAATATTCTGTTAAACTTTCAGAAAAATTGAGATGCCTTGAACAGTTATTTGTTTAGCAAATGTTAGTTATTTCCTTTATTAAGGAGATTTAGCTGGTGTCCATCCAGATCATTCTCACCCCTAAGAGTAAGAAATGCACTACTCACTATTTTGTTGGTGCATAAAATGTAGTGCTATCTGCATTCATCAATTAAACACATTTTTTTTTATTGTTAAATAGTAGAAGATATAAGTTATTAGAAATGGAGCTTTAGAGATGCATGCCAAATGTCAAAAGATTTGTCTAAATAATAGAAATTATGCAACTTAAAATTGTTGGCTTTCTAACAAAAGAAGACTTTAGCTACAGGAATTGTAATTGCTTAATACTGACAACTTTGAAATAAAATATCTCCATGTGGAAAGCTTATAGGAAGATTTTTCAGGCAGTGCCATGTAGTAGGAAAAAAATTGGTTTTGGTATCACTCTAAAAGTTCCCAGATAGACCATACCTCACTAATATTTCCTTCCGTTTTCTCCTTAACTTTCCAAACCTTACATTAGCAGCCTCTAAAAACTAGTAAGAAACCAAACCCTTTTTACATTGCAGTTCATAGATCTGCAGCAGGCTGCTGCAGCTCCAAAGCCATTACGGACGGGTTAATGTCTTCACCAGTGGCATTGAGGTCTTGCAAATCAAAGGAAGAGCAGCTGCAGCCCACAGGGGGGATCATTTCCAATGGGCAGTACAGTACAGGTGGGGAGGACTTGAGTTTGGGACAAAATGAGCCTAGCATCCCATGGCACCAGACTTAGTGGCCTATCACTTCCTCTTATACACACACCTCATACACACACTCCTTCCCTGGGTCCCCTTTCGGCCTGAGTTGTACAAGCCTGCCATGATTCACATGCTTTTCCATTTTTTGCTGAAAGGAGAGTAACCAAATGGAGTATTTTCTCTATAAATGCTTCAGTAAGTAACCATCATCTGCCTTTCAGACCTCAAGGTCTTAAGCTTTCAGACACATGCTTGGTGTAGGAGCCAAAACAAAGGGATAGAAATAACACCGGGACCGTAGTAAGTAGAAGAAGCTACAAGTCTGTCAGCTTTGGGCAGGCTCAGTTGACAAATCTCCACTAAGTTTTACACCTAAGAAGAGGAACTGCCACTCTCCACATCTGAGACTGTCAATATACTCAAGCTACTCAAGCTGTCGGCAGCGTGTCTATTGTATGTCCTCGCAGTTCAACTTCTGACAGAGGCAAGTCTTGTAATCCTGCCCTTGATAAGTCTAGCTTTGGATCAAGCTTAAGTTATAAGGAGTAGCAGTAAGCAGGTATATAAAATAAGAGATAGTGAACAACAAAGGCACAGAAGCATGCATGCACATGGACGTACACAGAAAGTAGAGCTGTTTCAGTGTGACTCACAATAGGCTGTCACCGGGGTCAAGAATTAAATGGGAATTGAGAAAACCATATTCCATGTAATGGCTTTAGCATTCAAGGTTGGGTTTTTCAAGTCACTATTCTCAGGATCATTAAAGATCAAAAGTGAATTTATTCATGTCGTTCTATCTTGCAGAGTCTATCACTTTCATATTTAAGCAGTGATTCCCATATATGTGTTTGTGTTTACTAGAAATGGAGGTGACTACCAGAAATATGATAGTCTTTTTTATTATTAGGGCTTCTTGAAGTTTAAACTTGTAAATCATATGCAAAAAAAATATTAAAATAATACTATCAAAGGCTCTGTCTTTTGGAGATTCAGTTCATAAATATGCACTTTGATGGAGGAAATGCAGACCCTTTTATGCAGTATGAATGTCATCAAGGAGATATTCTCATGCTAATTATTACAGACAATTCATGGCTGAACAGCTCTCAGATAATGTAAGAAATGGCGGGGGGCTTATTTCCACATTCTTCTATTCTTCTGCTAAGGCTCCTGTTAACCTCTTTTTCACTAGCTCTGCTGTTTCATTTGCAACTTGCCATCTCTGAGGAGAGAGAGTTTGTAGTTTGGAAATAGTTGTTGGGGATCGTGTGAGGCCCTGATGGCCCTGAGCAGCCCCAGCTGGGACCTGCACAGACCTGCCCCTGGGCTAGGAGCCCCATTTCAGCCCAGCCCGGGGCACCCAACCCTTCCCCAGTTGCCCTGAGCATGCACAGCTTCCTGCAACAGCCCCATATGTGCTGCTCCCTTGTCTTCATACTTAGACCAGGTAATGATAGAGGAGTAATCCATCTTGGCATATGGTGATAACCACCATAAGCAACAGCTACCACTGGTGAGAACATGAGTTTCTGACATGAGATGGACACAAGAAATGTGTATGTACAATGAAATTGAAGGATTAGGTTGTGATGACCCAACTTATTTTCATGACCTTTCCTACTGGCCTCTCTGTGCCAATAATGAGATAAACTCCCAGCAGTCTGTCAGTTTGTAAGATTGTTCTTCCTATTTTTTGCCCTTTTCTTTCAAGAATGAAGGGAAAACAAGTGCTGGATTCTGTATCTGTTTTAACGGATGTTAAAGCAGGGGGGAATCTTCTAATTTGCTGTGCTGAGAGAGCAGTTGTGGAGCTGGGTAGCGTATAGAAGATGTTGCATAGAAAAGCAATCACTTGAAACGGATGCTGAAATAAATGGATTTATGTAGTAAAGGACGAATAACTGAGGCTGAGCATCCAAACAAGGTTGTGTTGTTCGCTTTTCCTCTGGATGGGCACAGACTCTACTGTCTCTGCGATTTTGCTGTCAGTACAGTTCCTAAACAGGACTCAAGGAGAAGAGCTGAAATGTGCATAAGTGTGAACCAGAAAATGTCAGGTTTCCAGGTCAGGGAACTTGCAGAAAAATAAATGGGAGAAAAAAAGAAGTCCCCTTTTGACTGCAGAAGGGCATCTGCAATAACTGGCAGCTGAACCAGGGCTTAGTTATAGCAGCACAAAAATGAATAATGGTGAGGTCTGTTAGGATTTTACCGTCATGGGTCTGAAGTGCTACAAAGCTGGTAGAATCTCATCTTTTGGATTGGATCACAGCTGGGTTTCAGGGCATGTCCCATTCTGGGAAGTTGGCACCCCAGGACACATGTGTCCCCCTGTAGCCTTTGCAGAGGACCTGGGCTCTGTGAAGCTGTCTAGAAGTGACAGTTGCCCAGCTGTGCTCACAATTTGTTTTTCATTTGGATGAATCCCAAATCAGAAAATAAGTAGGATAACCTGGAAAGCTCAGGTGGAGGTTTGCCAGATTGGTTTCATGAGCTTCTTACAAGCCATCTTGGAAAAATACATGAGACAGCATTGGTGTGGCTGGGTTGCAACACAGTGGTTAGCATGGCAATGCAATACGATGTTTTTCTTCCTGAGACCCAGAGGCAGCTGGCTGCCATCTCCTCACCCTGGACTGGCAGGCTAGTTGGTTAGGGCTTTCAGTTGTTGTTACAAAAAGACCATTTACCCACTCATTTCCTTTAGCTTGTATACAAATCACTCTCAGCTAAATCAGTAGTTAAGTCTGAGTCTAAGCCATACTCAGTACTGAGTATTACTTCATTACTGTTTGTGACTGGTTTATGCTTTATACAACCAAATGGAAAATGAAATATGAGTTTGACCACTCTTGCTCTTTCCATCTACTGTCAGGGTCCTTGAGCATGGTGTGGCCAAGTCAAGTAACAGACACACAGGGTACAAGGGTGCAAGGGTGTGTATATATGTATATATATAAAAAAATTTAAACGGCCTTTCTGGGACAGGGAAGGAAGACTACATGATGTTCAAATTTACGTAACTGCAGGTATACGTCAGGTATGAACCAGATATTTTTTATTTAAAGCAGGTAAATTTTATTTAAATATGGCTTAAAATCTCTATGCTATACCTTCTCCTCTGTTCAATAAATAAAGCTTTTTAACCACCTCTTTTTCTATGTCAAATAGTGACGCAAGTGTCTAATTCTGCATAGATGAATTTTTAATCTGCAGTGTGATCCTGCTATTGTTGCAGGTTCATCCATCCCTTAGGCATCTTGGATGTACCCACATGAGAGATCAGACGTGACTTTTGTAGGCTAATCTGGTAGGCCGTTAGTCTGTCATGCTATTGTAGAGTATATAGCCAGGACTTTCCGAAGTCAAATGTTCTGTAACCAAACTGGTCCCCAGAGTGTTCTCATAATTTTCAAACCTTTCAGCTGTCAGCCCTTCTTCATCATAAGAAAACTTTTAACGTAAGCCACTTCTGAGTGGTTTCTTGGTTTTGCTACTCACACGAATATTTAGGGTTTTGGGTTCGGTTTTATTTTTTGCTGGTGGAATGGGCTCTGATCTTACTTTTTCACCCAGCTGCAGTGTAAGTGCTAGAAGAAGAAGGCAACATGGGACTAAAGGAGAATTTTGTGTCCATGTCTTTCCAGACAGTCAATGTGCCGGCAGGTCCCCATGGAGAGATCTTCCAGCAGCACTATGGAGAAGCAAGAGCTTGCTGAGACCCACCAGCAGAGCTAGGGCTGCAGGGCTTGACCTTGCTATCTCAAGTAAAGCAGCTAAGGGAGAGCACAAAAATGTCCTTTCTCAAAATTAAAAGTAATTATCTGTGTTTGTACAACAATCGTAAAAGGGTGGACATGAGAGGACAGCATAAGAGGACAGCATAATCTTCCTTTTAAAGTAAAACTTTTTAATGTTTTTTTTTTTTTTAAAAAAAAAGAATTATGTGTTGTGCTTTTCTTTCAGCACTCTATAAGCTCCTGCCTCTTTTCTATCTTAATAAGGAAAGCAAAGCTGAACTGAAGTTTTTAATATATTAAATCAGAAACCTAGACTGGAATGAAAGATAAGAATCCAATAACACCAAAAAGACACATAGAATAGAATCGGTTATAAATGATTTATGCACCAGGATTAGGAGGTTAAAAAAGGCAAAAACTTTAATGTTCACTCATGCAAGATTGTCAAATCACTGGCCGAAATAAGGAATTTGACAGTAATAAGATTTTAAAAGTGCGCATTTTCAGGTGGTGCTCTCTGCCGTAATAAATAGAGGTCATAAAACTTTGATCTAAGTATATTCCTGGGATGTTAATGACTAGGATGGTCACTCACTTGAACTTTGAAAATTTATTTTAGAACCTGTTTTAATGAACAGCTATTAATACAAGGCATATTTACATGCCTCAGTAAGACTATGCTTCCTAGACTTGCTTTCCTTATCTGCATCTCTGCAGTCCTTGTCTAATGGCAGACGGTGCCAGTCTTCTGAAGGATTTGCTGCAGGGATAAACCTCATTTACTTTGCACTTCGTCTAAGGTGAAAAGTATGTAATTGTCTTGAAAGTTTGATGAGAGGAATTTCTAAGTGCTAATGAAGGACACCTGTCTCTCAGTTACTTGGGATGGAACTTTTCATTCAGGATAGCACATGGGATATGGCAGGAAAGCAGAGTTATTTAACTAGCCAGAAAATTAATTCTTCTCCCTGCTAGCATGTGTTTACATTTATTGTGAACACTGAAGAGCTGAACAACATCAAGCCTAGCTGTAGATAGACCAAAAAATAGTACTGAAGGTTCTGCCCTTCCTGCTTTCTGAATCAGAAGATTTGAGGGAAGAATAAAAAGGATGTCATAGCAAGTGGCGTACGGCAGGTACTTTAGACCACTGCTTAAAATCCCTTGATACTGTTCCTAAATATCAGGTCAGACTATAAACCTCAAAGGAATGGCTGTATAATTTCTACTTGAGCCTCTCAGAAAAACGGCTGAACCTCGGCGGTCTCCTTTCAGAAACAGGTGATATGAAGCGGCCACAGCTGAGGAGCCGTAGCAATGGTGGAGGCCTTCCACGGCTGTACCGTCCCTTCACAGACCAGAGGGCCCGGCCGCTCGGCGGGGCAGCCCCTGCCCTGCCCGCGGGACTCGAGGGGCTGACGGCGGGGCTCTCGCGGGAGGGACCGGGGCCAGGGCGCGGCAGTTTGGGGGCGGGGAGGGGGGGGAACCAGGCGCGAAGTGGCTGTCTCCCAGGCTTTCTGGTCTGTCTGACAAATTAGCTCGTACCTGCTTTTGCGCGGGGCAGCAGTGCCATCTCATGGCTGCTGGCAAGCACTGCAGCTGCCCAGCGGCCGGGACCGGCCCGGTGCCGCCCGGGCCCTGCCGCCCCCCACCCCCCCGCCGCTCCCGTTGTTTCTGTCAATTACAGACGTGACGGTATTGGTTTGGAATACCGTTTCCCGCAGTCCCATGAGCTCACCCTGCTCCTTTCACCTGCCGACCCCTCACCATCTCGCAGCATCCCACACACAGCATCCCCAACCCGCTGCCACCCGGGTACCAGGGTGACCCCGCACCCTGCCCAGCGCCCGAGTCTTCAACATTCCTCCCGTTTCACACGCTGTTTGCTGCTTTAGCTACACATGAGCAGCCGCAGTAGCATTTTTCCCCACTATCAGCAGGAAAGAGGCAGGTGGGCCACAGTGTCATGCAGACAGTGCTCTAATTAAAATACTCCTCACTGGCATGTACAGAAAGTTAAGAGAAAGAGAGACAAAAATATTGGTTTCTGTTTGAAAGATGTTCAAAGCTCAACATTTTTACAAAAGCTCAGGAAAGTCTTCCGAGAGTACAAGCTAGTTAGTCATTAAATTAGTAGTTTATTTTCTGAGAGAGAGAAGAGGAAGGGGGGATTGTGTGGGGGACGCATAGGAGCTGAAAGAGCACTTGTGTTATTCACCATGCAGCCAGGAGCAGAAAATAAAGAGGCAATTAGAAGGTCAAAATCAATAATAATACTCTGACAACCTGTAGAAGCTGTAGAGCAGGTGTTTGTTTTCTTGGTATTTTTACTGCGAACCATCATTAAAGCTGTACGACACCACCAGTTCTCATGCCACAATTATGTGCACACAAATTTGACATCTTCAATGTCAAATTATATCTTCACTAATTTGGTCCAAGGCAAATTGTCACTATTTCCTTAAGAAAACCCCGCTTTTCATGAGGAAATTATTGAGTGCCAACTGGTTTTTTCATGAATTTATCCCAGGCAACCAGGCAGAATCATGCTTTTATTATTTACTTACACTGTATAATCAGCTTTTCATTGAAGATGACAGCTTTCAGCCAAGAAAGTCCAATGTTTTTTCTCAGGGAAACAAGACAAACAGGAGACAAAAAATGTTGAGCTTTTCCGGGGCTGAAGCAAGCCATTGGTTTTGCTATTCCCCCTGTACATATACATATGTGTACACACATATATACGCACTCCAAGCATGCACACCTGGAGCTGTGGCCTCACTGAGAGCTAAGGGCCAGCATGAAACCCTGTGCACTGTTACAAAGCAGGTCCAAAGCAATGGTCAGAAAAGGCCCTTTAGAACTTGAAACAGAGAAATCAGGGCTGAAAATTCCCACAAGAAGCATGGAATGGATGGAAGCATAATAGCCGTTGGTTTTATGTTTTTATTACACAGATGTTCTGATCCTCATAGTCTTCACTCTCAGGCTTGAAATGAAAGCTGCATGTGGGGAGAAAGTCACAGCGTAATTATTCAAGCATTTCCCCGGTTTGGGGCTGCCTGCAACGACCTGAGGCAGCCCCTAGCAGACCTGTTGTGCCTCTGGCTCACAGAGATGTGGGTGTTCAGGTGCAGCCTGTGCTGGGCGGAAGGCAGGGCCTGTGTGCGGCAGCAAGGGCACATGAGGCATTGCACTGCGATGCTGTAAAAGCAGCAGAATAACTCCAGATTTGTGCCTTCAGGGTGGCCATCACAAGGCAGTGACAGAAGACTCAGGTCTGTAATTTCTATGTATTATGTCCAGGAAGCCTATGCTTTGCTTAGCTTTGGAGGTGAGGCTTACGGCTCAGGGTCATGATTAAACACATAGTTGTGATGAATTGTTTGACAACATGTTCTTCCTAAACCAACCCTTCCTTATAAGTATTGCCCTACAAGAAAATGTGCCACTTTCCAAGAGCTGAAATGGGAAGAATAATTAAAAAAAAAAAAAAAAAAAGAGGGAAAAACTGTTGCTGCCAGAACTCTGTTGCTGCCAGAACTGTCTTTGACTTCCTTTCTTTTCTGTGCTCTTAGCGTTTTTCCATGTGCTCATTATAAAGTGACTTTTCTCACTGTACCTGGGAAGATAGTGCCACTTTCTCAAAGCTGATGCCTTACACCTCTCCTTTACCCTCTCTGAAAGAGAATGAGCATCATTTTGTCATGGTCCTTCCATAGGGCACCTGAATGTCAAGCCCAACTGGACTAGGCCCTGTGCCAAAAGCCCGTGGCCTTTTGCTGAGGCCATGGAATGACTTGGTGTTGGTGAGTGTCAGCTGCTGGCAGCCTCTGCTGCCTCTCTTCAGAGGCTTTGCATTCATTTTTATCAAACCAGACAGCAAGGCATCGATCTTGCATGTACACTTGAAGCGGAAGATGGAAAATTATTAATGTTTCATTGTCTTCATGTTTAAAAGTGAAACCTTTTAAAGAATTGGGTCTTCACCAAGGATAAGAGAAATGTTTTTCTTAACTGCATAACAACAAGCTGTAGCCGCAATTATTTATATCAAGTATGAAATTCCCTCAGTGCTTCATTTATTCAAAGCTATATTTTTACTCGGTTTTTGTTTTCACAGATGGCTAAGCTAAGATGCCGTCTTGGGCTTAAATATCTACACAGACTTTGGCAGTCCCTACCAACAAACAAAAATAGATTAAAAAAAAACAACACAGAAAAATTACAGTTAAAATTGCAAAGCTCCCCAAAGAGCACAGCAATATTTTTAACAGATTTAAAACTACGATTATCTACTGAGGAATTTAATGTAATTCTGTCATAGCAACATAGTATTAAAATGTTTATTGGAACCACTGATTGTCATATGACTATTATAAGTAGGGTTTTATTTATTTTTAATTCTTTTTTGAAAATCACAGGTTTATAATTTGATTCCAGAACTTGTTCTGAGTGCTTTGCTCAAGGAAAGTTTATTATTATTCTTCGGTAAAAGAAAGTTGAGTACTTATAATCAAAATGTACACACTCTACCAACACTGAGATTCAATTTCAATATTTTCTCATGCTCTTTCAGGGTGAAAAAGTGTGGTTTGCTTTGTTGTTGTTTTTGTTTTGTCTTTTGCATAGTACAGGAAAACAGTGTCCTTGAGGATGCGCTGCCCTTGCACGTGTGTGCTACCCTGTCCGGCTACACCAGGAAATGACCGCCTTCGTATCCAGCCCAAATTAGAACCCATTCATTTTTCACTGCATCTGCCTATATTCCCAGGTATTTCCAAATAATTATTTTGGTTTTGATATCATTTTGCGTTTGAGGACCATAATTTGATCGACCTTCCCTCCAAAATAAGTATCACACTCCTACATCAATGGCCTTCATTTGCTTCAACAGTAATGGTTTTCCCTACATTTTTTTACCCTGTGTGTGGTATTTTGATGATGTGCACTGCATCAGCTGGATATAGACACCCTTTTTCTCAGGCAAACTCAGTTTTCTACTAACGTGGAATGTTATTTAAGAGTAATGCAGAAACAGGATGGGTTTGCCCACACCCAGGGGACCACAAACATTGTAGACCAGTTGTACAGGAGTACGGCCATTACTTTCTCTATAGAGCACATAGACACTGAGGAGGTGTCTTTCATCAGATGAAAGGTTCCTTCCTCATCTGGTCCTACCACCAGCCTTCATTTTTGATGTAATGTATTTGAGCTCTGGGAAAAAAACAATCTATTTCTAGTATTCAGATCAACAAGTAGACTTCAGTTTGAACGTGAGTCTCCTGAAGTATGTACCAAGTGTGACAGACAGGGACTCCTGCATTGTGCAGGTTATTTTGGCTCTGCTGCCTAAAGGTGCTGAGAAACCTGCTTTGCCTCTCTCTGGCTTAGTTTCTTGAGCTAAAATATCAGATTAGGACTCCTTTGAAATCTGCCAAAGGTGTGAAGGTGACTTCTGTGGACCAGGTAGTAGGAAAAAACAAATGCAAAGCCGTGTTCACCATTTAAAGTAAAACGTATTGGAGATGCTTCAGCTTCCATGAAGGTCTCACAAATGAGTTACCATCCTGTCTAATACAACCTCTGTGCCAGTGCTGTAATGCTTATCAGTCAGCACAAGAGTGGCTGCCACAATCAGAAACAATTACTCACTTCTACTGCAGCTCCAAACAAAGAGAATAATGAATACTTTTCACCAGCTCCTGCCACTTTATGTTTTCATATCAACGAGTCAATCAGACTCTGTATAAAACAGCATGTGTCTGTTCATTAAGAGAAGAAAAAGTTGATTGGTACCCAGAGATGAGTGCAGAGTGATTTAATTGTAACCTTTTGGCACATCTGTGTTAGATATATTAGGCACTTAGACACTCCACACTGACAGCAACAATGGGAATTATATTGGAATAATACAGATTTTAAAGCTGTACTTACCAAAAAACAAACAAACAAACAAACAAAAAAACCAAAAAAACACAAACAAAAAACAACTAACCCCTTTTCCTTTTGACCTTTGTGATTAAGTATTCCAAGTGATTTCACATCATCGGTTAGTCTTTCTCCTAAACCAGACCGAAAGCTGTTACCTCCCCTCTTCTGTACAAGCTAGCTGATCTGTAAATATGGAATATGTTCTTACAAAGAGAGTGTTCTTATTGATTGTCGAGATGTATTGATACCATTTCATTACACTTGGTCGTTATACACTCCTTTCCTGCCAGAATTTTTTACTCATTGCGAAGATAGTGACTTGCATACTTTGTGAAGGCATCCCCCCTCAGTCCATAGCTGGGAAGGATGTTGTCTCCTGGCCAGCAGCAAGTTTAACCTGAGTGAAATTATTGGCAATAAGCCATAATTTTACTGTTAAAGTCTGTCATCTGAAACCCATCCTGGATCTTAACTGGGTTTCTCAGAGTACTTTTACTATTACAGACTTCTGGAAACTGTGAAAAGATAGACATAAGAGGACAGTTTCCTGGAAAGACAAATTGTGGTCTGTGGTTTCCTTAGGAATTGTAGGCACCAGTCACCTGTTACTTTCAAACTGAGAAAAAAAAAAAGGCAAATCAGACTTATTTTCTATTGCTCAGCGAGCATGATTCATGATCTTTTTAATGACATTTTAGTTATTTAAATCCTAGAGACAGCCCCCCTGGGAAGCAGCTGCAGAGTGGGCTGATCTGCAAAAGCTCAAGGGTCTGCTCCGGAGGCGCCTCAGTGTTAAGCAGTGCAGCTCTGGTATCCCACAGCTCAGCCTCTCTGCCAGCACCACTTCTCGCCAGGCTGCTTCAGCATGGCCGTTAAGTTTGGCCACTTCTGTACTGCTTGCTTTGCCAACTTCTCCACAGTACTGCAGGTCTCTGAATCCATAGAGTCTCTGCTGAAACCTAGCACTCCTGAAAAATGGAGATATCTCAGAGTTTGTCTTAAGAAGAAAAAACACATTCCTTTAATGTTAAAAGTCACGCAAAGATAATATAGCACTTATTATATTTTAAAAACATAACTTTGTAATTCGTGTTCAGGATCATTTAAATTTCCTGGGGAGCATCCATATTTTCTTGTATTAGCAATGTTTAAAGCAGAACCAGACAAGGATGCTGAAAACAAATACATTCAGCAAAGCACAAGAGCTTTCTCCAGCCACTGTCTTCCTAAGAACCAGGGGCATCCCTGGTCTCAGAGCAGAGGGCAGATGCTTCCACACACCCGCCCAGTTCCTGCATCAAGGATCCTGTCCCATCCTTGCTCTGGGTCAGGGTGCTCACATATTACAGCATTGCTGATGCTTCCATCTGTGGGCAGAGTGCTTGGGGAGCATAAATTCTTTGGGAGCATGAAGTGCTAGAGCCCTAAGCAGAACAAGAGAACAGGTAGGAATACAAGTACAATGTGACCAAGACCACCACCCTGGGAAGCCTAGTGGCTGCCTGCCACCCCCAGCACAGGCCATGCTGCCTAGCTGGCTATGAGCATTGAGCCATCTTTGTTAAAGAGCCAGCAAGCTTTCAAGTCCTGTCCTAACAATCCTGAATGTATCATTATGAGAAAAGCATGGCTGAGTCTCTTTTATTGTTTCCATTTGAAATGTATTCTGTGCTAAAACATTTTTGTGGGGCTGAAAATTCTTTTCAGAATCCGCTAATTATTTTCACAATCTACAGTCTGCTCTTATGTTTCTAATTGTAACTATTAATCCTCACTCATCTACATGTCCTAGATCTGTGCAAGGCAATAACACATTTTATGCTCAGCAGCACTCTGCCTCTTGACTCATTTGTCAAAAGGATTATTGTACAGTCAGTGCTGAATGTGAGGAATTAGCTGCATAAACTTGGCCATTAAAAAGAATGCCTGCATATTACCTGTGCCAGGCATCAGTACTTACGCAGTAATTCCCTCCTCAAATATGCAAACACATCTCACTGGTTTTGGTTAGATTCATACATGCTGCAAACAAATTTAGAATTTATTTGAGCGCAATTTCATCTTTATGTCAAGTCAAATGGTGTTATAATGGTAATTAATAAGGACTGGACTTCACTTCAGTCTCTTGACTCTTATTTGGTTTCCTACACAATTTTTTTTAATCCGTTTAAAAACGTGGCAAGTACAGAACATGCTTTGTTGTTTTCAAAATGTGATCAGGTAGCTATGTACAAATATTGCCACCAAAGGTCTGACAGATACTTATAATTACCGCTCGTCAGCTCTGCCAAGACAAGACAGCATCCCTGCCACTGTGTTTGGAGGCAGGGAAGGGCAGTCAGACCAGAGTAGTATCTGTTTCCCTTCAGCTGTGTAGGAATGATGTGATTTCCAATCCTCTCTCACAGCAAAGAAATTCCTCTTTTCTGTCTGATGAATGTTGTCTACCCAGGCGTCTCTGGACAGCTTTCAGTGAGGGTTGTTTGATGGTGAAATCCATTAGTAACTGCCTTATCAGAACGGCAGCTGGCACTGCCCCTACCCTTACCGCCAGAGACAGCAGCCAAATATTTCCTGTTGGCAAAGTATGAAGAAGTCTACTGAAGCATTCATCTATACTAAAATTTGGTCCATTATTTTCATGGACAGCCCTCAAGCTGCACAAAGATCTGTTCACTTCTTGGCTTATGGTTATTCACATTCATCAAATTCACTCTACAAGAAGACCACTGGGAAAAAAATAAAGAAGACACTTTACTAGTTATGTCCTGTTAGCCCCAGCTACATCACAGCTGGACACAGCCAGAGCCTATGTGCCTCATCCTTGGTGCATGGTTGGAGTTCAGACATTCACCTTCTAAAGTCACACCACAACCTCTGCTCCAGGCTCTTGCACAAATCCAACGTTGTGTCTCAACACTGGCGCTTGGTCTATGAGGCTCACTGAGACATGTGCAGGTCAGACTCCTCATGCTCACCCCACCGTCACCCATGGCCTTGTTTCTCCTGGGGTTTCCCTTGGGCAGTATGACCCTTCATTCCTCCTGCCAAGGGAGCCTCCTCTGGCCAAAATAATGATAATTCACCCACCCTTGAACCCTGTGCATCTAGCCTGCTGCTAACCTCACATTTGGAGCAAGCTCAGCCCTTGCTTTGGATTGGGATGCTTTAGGGGTCAGTCTGTTACACTTATTCCTCTCCCAGTGGTCCTTTAGGAATGTGCAAGGACAGGGTATAGTCCCACCAGGTAAGGACTCCTGTGGGAGGAGGTACAGAGTCATGTGCGCTAGTTCTCTTGAAATGCCATAATATATGTACCACTTGAAGTGATATAAGTTGGTATGGTACTCTCATGGTTTGACTCGTTTGCCACCAGTGCAAAATCTCTTCCAAGACTCTGTAGCTCATTTAAATGTGGAAGGACAAAATCCTTTCCTTCCCCTTTATCTAGCACAAGCTTTCGTAGATGATTACGCGTATCCTGCTAAAGCCTGAATGATACATCAGGCTGAAGATTAAGTTTGTGTGTGTACAGGTATTTGGGGTGGCATGTTCCAATGGGAAATGCTTAAATAGACAAAGCTGTACTCAGGAGACCAGAAAACAACAATTTTCTGAAATAAATCAGATCTTGCAAGAGGACCATGTGGTTTTTTCCCGTTACACCTGCTAATATGCAGGAGACCACCCAGACAGAGGCTGTCATTGTACTGGCTGACAAAGATGACTCATCTGTAATCTAAAATCAAGACTGGCTTTGCAGAACTGCTTCTCTGCTCTACATTTGCTTTCCCATCTCACCCAAGCCATTTAGCTGCTTGCCTTCTATTTCAAAAGGTGGCATTTATTCTAATTCTTCGTTCACATTCACCCCATTAAGCTTCCACTTTCAATCATCAGCCACTGAAGCACTTGGCTGCATTGCTAAGAAAGCCTCGGTGTCTGGCTTATGCTGGAACATCACTGCGCCCTTCTTTATCACTTTGCTGACACTGGACTGATAAAACTTATCTTCTCTGGAGGCTGGTGCAGGGGAGGGGCCTTTAAAACAAAATGAAATTTTCAGTGGGTAGTGATAATGCTGTTCCAAGAAATAAGAACTGAGGTGGCTTTCACCTGCCGCAGTGTGTGGCTTCAGCCTGGGGACGGCAGACGAGGGCTTCCAGGGGAACTGCTGAAATGCATCAGAAACATTGTGTTACGCTGTATCATATTCATTTATTTTTCATTCTGAAGTTTTCAGCAAGCATGCCAAGAAAACTGGAACAGAAGAGCATTTATTTGTATTCGAAATAGCAAATGCATTTCTGGAGTGATGAGGAAGAAGGGTGCTTTCTGCAAGAAAATGGTAACAAATACAAAACAGACAAAATCAAGTAAAAATGAGGCACAACATAGTTTATTGCCTGTCCTGCCCACCAAACAATTAAAAAAAAATAAAAAGGGAAAAACTGCTTAACACTGGCAAGCTAGATATAGCCTTATTTGTGAATTGACTCCTGGATGTCACCAATGTGTGTGGTGTAACAGAGGAAGTTATAACAGCTATAGTGTGTCTCCCTTGGGCTTCCTAACTCCCAGCTACCTGAAATGCTTGAATAAACATAGAGCTTTCAGAGATGGGCTGATTTTTGGTACCCACACCAGTCCCTCAGGCCCTGTTACATTAGCCAGGTAAGGCAGAGGAGTACGAGCACAGCACCATGCCCAGCCCTCTCCAGGACTATCCTGGACAAATTGGCTACGGCAGGAGCTCCAGCTGGGTTGTAAACTCAGATAAACTACTTTGTGTTGGGGTACACCCAGCTGAGGAAACCCTTTCTGATGGAAATATGGGTCAGTTTTGGCAAAAGTTGTAGGATTAGGTCCTCAGTAGTGTGAATAAGCTCAGCTGCAAGTGATCTCAGCTCCCATCAAGTGGGTTTGAGCTCTGTTACCTTTTCCTCTGCAGCTTGGACACCTGCTCTGACCACCACTCAAGTGTCACCAAGTCTCTTATCTGGCTACAGTGTGTTCATGGGGTGACACCCTGCTGGGAGCCTGGAGCTCGAAGACCACCACAGTACTGGGGTACCCAAGGAGGGCTAAAAAGGGTCCATCAGGAGACTGATCTTGGAAACTTCAACAGTGTGGCCTGACATGACATATGTTTATTCGTTGTCCGCTTTCACAACAGGCTAATAAAGGTAAGATGATTGACAAAGTATAAAACTATTCCATTTGAAAACGGGAGGGGGGAGTGTTATATGGTTTAAAGAAGGAAAGACTTTGAATAAGCAGTCTTTTCTATGACAGATTTTTAATTTCCCTGGTCTTCACTGAACCCTTTCATTTCTCTTTTTCTTATTACTCAAAAGACCTTCCGGAAGAGCACATGTAATTTTTTTTTAGTGTGATGACAGAGTAGTGTGTTCCTATAAGTCACTCTTTGAATATGGGGATTTTGATTTTCTTTTCTTTAAAGGTGAGGATCACACTATCATTTTGTCTTTCCAGTTTCCTCTGTACTACGAGCATGTGGAGGCTGGAGTTTCACTGAGGCAGTTTTGGCTTCCCTTTTGATTTGTCTTCATTCCATCAGGGCTTACTTAGAAAATAGGCAAAGCCCAAACAAGAAAACGCATGCACTTATGTGCAAGCCACTGTTGCTGGTTTGCAAGGAGGAGGGAAACTAGGAGCAAAAGGTCAGCATGTGAACGATGAGGACTCAGAGTCCCATAGCCCAAGGAGTGTTTGACAGCAGGACTGATTCAGGAGAAGATGAAGACTCTGTGCTGGCATAGGCTGGAATGGCTGTTCTTCCCTCTAACTGAAGGTCTCTTCGTTCTGTGAGTTTTACATCTGTAGTATATAGCTTGGTAATAGCCTAAAGTTTAAGGGTTTAGAAGAGTAACTTTTCTCTGCCTGTTCTTTGCTTTGTTTCTTATGTTGTTCTTCCCATGCCCATGAAGTTTTCTAAGCTACTGAGTTAATGCCCAGCTTTCTAAGTTGCCAGGTTAATTTTTCTTCCTTTAGAAAAGAATTAAAAACACATGAAACTCTTCTAAGTGCTGTTTATCAAGGGCGCTACTGCCTTCTATCTCCATATAAGGCTTTCTGGGCTCAAGATTTTAGGCTTCCTCTGGATTCAAGAAGTAGAAGAATCTGTAATATGGGAAGGTGCAAGTGTTTTCCTTTATGAGATACCTACAGCAGATCGACCTTCTACAAAATTACCATCCCAAGGAAGTTGTCAAATTTGAGGTTCATCTCATCTCTTCTTTCATTTAACGAAAAATTTCTCCGTGTGGTTATAAATGCAGAAATACTTTTGGAAGCAAAATCCCTGCAAGAGTCCTGAGCTAGAACTGGAGTGCTGAGAGAGACTTTCCCATCTTCCCTAAATGTTAATAACTGATGCGGTGAAATTTGAAAGTTGAAGCTGTTACAGCCAGATCTTTAGGATACAGAAAATGAAACACCTTAGCTCGAGTTAGTCAAGGGATTCATGGCTTTTTGTTTCACATACAGCCACACAGGCTATTAGAAGTGGAATCATATGGAACAATAATTGAAGAAAAATCCTTTTTCCAGTGATAGGATCAAAGACTTTTGGTCTCTGCTTAATATGTAAAAGCCTAAGTGGTGCATCTGTTCAAAAAGCAAACCAAAAAGCTTCAGACAGAGGCAGTGTTACCATTGATTTTCCTATTATTATTTTTATAAATGTCATATTTAAATCAAAACAAGAGCAGCATAACAGCATATTTTTTTTTCCTGTTCACATTTTAACTGTTTGAACTATTGATATGAAGGCAGGTGGGTGCTCAGGAAGCAGGCATATTAATTTTTTATATAGCCCTTAGGAATTTTTTCCCTCGCTTGTCAAGAAAAAAGAACTTTTGTAACCTTACAACTGATTAAATTAATCTTATGAAATATTAAGCATTACTAAACTGAGTTTTTTAAACCCTTCTTGGTTGGCCAGTTATCAACTCAGGTTCTTTGCTGTCGGCAAATTATTAAAGAGGAATAAAAAAATAAGATGATCAGGGCTTAAAGCTAATGGACCTCTGCTCTGAAGGTATGCTGCTTCCACACCTACCAGCAACACAGAGTTTTAGACAGGAGTTAGGGCAAACACAGCATTTCTGAAACTTCATTTGCAGCAAGGTGTTTCTTTGTTGTTTGGGTTTGTATACCAGTTTCTGGCTCCGAGGTCAACCTCTGTGATAGCCATAAAAGCACAATGCAGAGTTGCCACAGCACCTCAGTGGTGGAATGAAGCTAGGAAGGGGGTGTGCGCACAAACCCATGTATGGAGAGCAAAGAGGCAGACAGAGAGCGCTCACAAGTTGGAGTTAGCGCAGCAGGAGTGTACCATACAAAGCCAAATGCCACAGTGATCCAAACTGTTAACTGTGGTGGGTACACAAACCTGCACCCACCGCTTACCCTGCGATGTCCCTGAAGCACTGTCCAAGGAAAAGCGGGATGGTCTCCAATTCATTGATGCAAATACTTCACAGGCTTTGGCTTGTGATGTACCAGTGCACTTGCCTCTCTGCAGAGACACCCCAGGCTTTTGTGGTAGATTATCAACTTTCTGTGACAAACTCTTCCACCAAAACCCATCTTCAGCCAGGTGACAGCCAGAGGTAGGGCTGCCTGCAAAACCTCAAATTTCTTACTCTGGGAAGTAAACATTTGAAGGGAGAATACTAACAATTTCTGAAACAAAGTTGAGATTTGCTGATCTTAGTCTTGGCCAGACATGGACTGGCAGCCAGATTGCATCTTCCCATTCATCTTTTACTTTTTCTGAAGACTTATTTCAAGCAAATTCTAACCTTCCTGCCTATTGCAGAGTGTGGCCTCCTTGTATGCAGGAAGACTTGAAAACCTTTTGCAGTCCTGAAATGGTTGCATAATTTCCCTGCAGATGAACACAAGCACAGATGTCACCTAGCTTTGCCATTTGGTGCAGCTGTGGTCCTGTGGCAGCATTTTCCAAAGGACTGTTTCTACCTGCTCACACAGTCACATTTCGTCTACTTAGAAATAATCCCTAACTGCACGCTGACTATCATATGCTTATGGTATTGACATACAAAGCAAAATGAGCAGGAAAGCCCAGGACATAAACACACTGAGCTTTCACTTACTAAGTTTGAAGAAAGATCTGGACAGGCTGAGTTGCTTGCCTGAGCTTATGGGCTGTGTCAGTGGCAGAGCCCAGAGCACAATTCAGCAATACCAGGCTTCTGCTCTCCCTGCAGTGTTCCTTTCCTCCCAGGAATGCATACGAGATGAAGAAGCGGACAGTAGAGGATTGCACATGCTCTTTCATGTTTCCTTTCAGATTGCAAGATAGAAGGAACCTCTCTTGTTATAAGTTGATAGAAATAATTTGCAGCAGTATGTTTTGAAGTAATTGTGCAAATTGAGGAAAAAAGCATATTACTTCCTGAAACTATGTTAGCTTTATCCCATGGGAAAAAAAGACTTTATAGTACTGATGTGTTCAAGAAGCTACATATTTATATGTTTATCAAATACTACAAATATCTGTCTTTTAAGAGAGATAGGATTTTGTTTCTCAAAGTCAGCATCTTCCCTTATTTATCAACACAACCTCTTTGCTTTATTTTAAATTTTTATTTAGATTATGTCTCACTTGCATTTTGAAATATTCTGTATCAAAATGTTTTTTCCCAAATTTTCATTTTTCTGGCTTGTGTTGCAGAGGTATAAAAATAAAACAAAAGCCAGAATTTGTGGTGTTCACCCTGTAATAAGCCTCACTCCTTTCCTTTCTCTATGTCTTTCACTCGCTGTGAAAGTGTTACTGAAATGATCTAAGTTGTAGCACGCTTTCTGTAAGATAAGAGGAAGGGAAGAAGTAAAACTGCGAGATAAGAGCTAGATGTATTGCCCAGCACATTTCCCTGTGGAACTGGATAAGTTAGCAAATGGGGACCTTTGGAATGGCCATCCAGAGTTCAGAGAAGCAACGTCACATCCCAACGTCACACACAAGTGTGCCATGCTTACTATGTAAATAGGATTAGTGTTAGCTCTGCCACCAGGAAACCCCCTTCTCATGAGCGTTGGTCCTGAGATACATAGCCTGAGGAGAGATCCCTAATGGACCGTGCTGTGTGTCACGGTCCATGTGATAGAAGCTCACATATCCCAACAAAGTGATGTTTTTAGCTTAGATCAGCCTACTGAGTTCTTTTTAAGTATTGTACCACTTGTCTTGAAGAAGCAATTGTTAGTGGTAATAGATCCTTATACTTGCATATGGGTTGCTAGAAGCATGGTTTTATTTCTTTTGTGACTTGATTTTCTGAGTTATTCATGAAGTAACTCAGGATCTGCATATCACTCAGATGCACAAGCTGGTTTGGTGAGCAGAACATAGAAGGATGTGCCCGCATGCAACAGGGCATGTTGTCCTGCCAGGAGGACGGGAAGACAGACCTTTGTGAGGAGGTATCTTGCCCATCTACCATGTAGGGTGTTGAGTGGGTTTTGATCCTGATTAACATCTGGATAGCTAACAAAGCACTAATAGTTTTAACAACGCTTTAATCAGAGCAGACATTCAGAAAAAAACCCCATCCATTGTAGAATGTAGAGGTGCTGGGCTATGGCATGAGAGAAAGAGATTTACCAAAGGTGTACGAGACAGCACTTAGATGCAGCATGTCTGTCCAGTGGTAGTAATGGCTTTTGTCTGTTGCTGCTGATTTTTCTGAATTGAATCTCAGCAAATTCTTCTACTGAATATATTCCATTCCTCTCTAAGAAGTAATGTGACATTTGTGAAATATCTTTTGGTGTCTCTTAAAAGCTGTTGTGGATAGCTTAAGAAATTTGTGTTTAAATATGAGAAATTTCTGAGTCTGTACGGGTAGCTTAAGATGAAGCAAATAGGAAGCTATTTAATTCACAATTTCAATTCATGCTGTGGACAAACTAGATGTTTATTACAACTGATTTAAAAGCGAGGAGCAGCAGTGAATCTAACAGTACAAAAAACATTTTCCTCTCTTTGAAGCCTGTTGCCACACAGCAAGTTTGAATATCCATCTTGTAATGATATTTCATGCTTTGAAATATGACAAAGTCCATGATCACTAGTTGTGATTTCTGACAGTGAAAAGCAAAAAGATTGACATTTGGTAGATTGTGGGACTTTGTAAGCCAAAAAAATTCAAGCCAAAATCACTGCTCAACTGAAGTATTCTTGGAAAAGCTAGTAATGTTTTCAGCAACAGCATTGAAAAAGTAGATTTGACAACTCTTTTATAGTTACTAAAAAACCTAAAAAGATCACGAGCAAAAAGTCCCTTGTGCTTTTGGAACAATTATGGTAGGCTTGTGTATAGTTTTGCCATGTGGTTTCTTCTGCTTTTTCAAAAAGAGAAAAAAAAACAACATTAAACTCGTTCCCAGCACAGATCATCATCACAAAGATTTTAAGTGACTGGTCTGTAAAAACGAAGAACGTGCAATTTATAGCTTGATAAATCAGAAGTCTCATAGGCACACCTAAACTCCATTATACTGAAATGGAGTTGGGAACGAAAGTGAATCATAGCAGCACCTCTGAGTCTGAAAAATATAAATGACTGTTGCAGGATTAACTTTTTTTTTTTTTGGAAGTAAATGAAGTTAACAATAGTTTTTCTCTTCTCTTAATGCTGTTAAGCCTCTTAGGAGCTTTCCCTTCTGCAGAAACTGAATGTTTAGTTTTATTAAGGGGGCTTCAAATTCTGTATTCTATCAGTAGGGATATTTTTTGTAATGTTTTGCCGATTGTTTCATTATGTATTTATACAAGTCACATATTTTAATTTATGAACATCCTTTATCTGTTGCTGCGCTGGAGAGTTTAACTGAAGCTGGGAGGCTACAAAGATTTAGCCTTTTGTAATGAAGAAAAATATGTGTAATTGCTTTCAAAGAAAATAAAGAAGTATTAGGAGGTAATTTTCTCAGGGAATCAGTATGTGGAAGTAAAGCTTTTTGCGTTCCTTCTTTGTTCTACAAATAAAGCACTTATGTGACTCGGTGCAAAGTGAGTCCTGTAGTGCTGCAATTATGGGAAGCTAAAGGATTTTTCCCTGACACCAGGTTGCTGTTTTTAATGCAGCTGGGTCTGAGACCAAAATTCCTGTCTCCCTTCAGTCTGGGTCAAACAAATTGGTGAAATCATCTTAATTAGGTGATCTAATGGGTGCCACCACATGTGTCAGGGACTGTGACAGTCACAGGTCTGAAGCATCTGGAGAAGGTGGGTGCTGCTGTAGGGAAGCAGGGCCATGAGCACACATAATTGTCCATCGCCCCATGTGCAAGCAGGATAGCCATAGGTACACAAATATTCTGAATAATTTTTCTCTGGCATTTTACCCCTTCCCTCACTGAACCTCCCCTACTGCTTCACTACTTTCTAAACAAAAGGGCTGCCATTGGTATTGTGCTGCTACTGTACTAGTGGTACTGGACAAAGAATTGCTGCCACCTTTTTCTGCTTTGATGATAGGACTGTGTTCAAAGTCCTATTTTAGGACTGTGTTCAAACTTGAATTCCTCCAAGCGTTCAGCAGCACCTGGGCAAGGGCTGCTCTGAATGCTGGAAAGCTTGTGTATCTAGTGGATTAGAAAGTAATGCACTGGCTGACCATGATAATAGTTGCCTGCATTAAAGAAATCACCAGTCTCACAGAAGGAGCTTTCATCTCAAGTGTATAATCAGCATGGCATCAGATCAGGTGCCAAGAAGAAGATGTTATGCCATTAAGTCAAAAATGCTTGATGGTGCAGAGATAAGTAGCTGTGCTCTCAGCTGCTTGCAGTGCAAAATTGAAACAGTGCATTGGTTTTGTAATGTCAAAGACAGCTTGATAGGCATGGGTTCATAGCAAACTACAGATGTACTTTGAAGGGCCTTGCACCAGGACTTTCCCACCGCTTTGACTCTGTGGGAATTTTCATCCCATTTCAAACCTGCCTTAGCACAGATTTGTGACTGACCTTTCTGGGGAGTGGCAGAGCAGGGTGGGAAATGTAAGGAACTTCTCATCTGCCACCAGCCCTTGCCATGAAATGGTCTTTCCCCAGAAACACAGTCAGTATGAGAAGATCCTCAGCACGGTTCAGTTTCTGGTGACATCCCATGCTAGGCTGTGCTTGACTTCACCAAAGTTTTGTCTTCTCTGCTGGGGGACTTAAAGGAAATTACATTGTACAGACCTGTTAGAGTGAGTCCAGAGGAAGCCCACAAAGATGATCAGGGACTGGAGCACCTCTCCTATGAGGACAGGCTGAGAGAGTTGGGGTTGTTCAGCCTGGAGAAGGCTCCAGGGAGACCTTATAGGGGGCTTTTAGTACTTAAAGGGGGCCTGCAGGAAAGGTGGGGGCAATCTTTTTAGCATGGCCTGTTATGATAGGACAAGAGGTAATGGTTTTAAACTAAATGAGGGTAGACTTAGGCTAGATATAAGGCAGAATTTTTTTACAACGAGGGTGGTGAAACACTGGCACAGGCTGCCCAGAGAGGTGGTGGGAGACCCATCCCTGGAAACATTCAAGGCCCGGTTGGACAGGGCTCTGAGCAACCTCATCCAGCTAAAGGTGTCCCTGCTCATTGCAGGGGAGTTGGAAAAGGTGACCTTTAAAGGTCCATTCCAACTCAAACTATCCTATGATTCTATAATATTTCACAGAGCAGAGATGGAAAACTCTTACAAAAAATTCAGGCATTTAAAATCACATTAGAAAGACACCATCAATTTTTGCTTAGTATCACTTCTGTCAATGTGTCTAGCACTAAACCGCAGACAAAACAGGCATCCTTGGTCTTTATATATTTCAGTGGCGTCATTAGCATTTTAATGATTTGCCGTGTTCTCTGTTCAGTCTTAATTTGGTCATTAATGTGCTGTTGTAAGTTAAGCTTTGGAATAATCCCTTTCCCATTTTTTAAATTTTATTTTATTTGTATTCAACAGAGAGTCGGGAACTTTTAATAACTGTCACTTGGTTATCCACTGCTGCCCTTCACATGAGAAGCTCACTCATGCTCTGACTCAAAAATGGGATGTCAGTGTGTTTGGAGGGACACACGAGGACAAGGGCATTTGTTCCTCTGACACAGGGGATGAGCACTCTCCTTGCAGCAGAGTTTGAGCAGGCAGGAGGCAAATGCAGACAGGAATACAACTAAGGAGGGAGGGTAGAGAGGAGAGACCCTGCTGCACACCAGCTGCTGGGATGCTTTGGGTTGCAGCACAGAACCCAGCACTCTGCCTTTCAAACCCGAACTCCACAAAGGTACGGGATCATTTAACTTGGAAAAAGAATGAACAGTTCTTGTAAAAGCAATGACACAGATAGCTACCCCCAAGATTTCTGCTTGGCCAACTAGGATCTGGTCTGCTAGTTTAGGCTGTTACACAGAAAACATACCTACTGCCTGGAAGGGGGTAGGGAATCATCAGCCTTATTAACAGTGATTGCAGAGGGAAAATCACAGAAGCTTGGTCTCCACAAACACATAACATGGGAGCTTTTTCAGTTACTGATAATCAGGCCCTGCCTTGTTTGCACAGCAGATGGGTTATAATTCAACAAAATGAGAAGCACTTTTCAGCTGACACTGAAACTTTGCAGCAGCTATGAAGGGCTTAGTTGCTCCAAAGTGAAGAAGAGAGTAGAGGACTGAGAGGATGAGCATGTTCCAGTCTGAACAGACATACCCCAAAATTCCTACTACCCTGAAACAATCAATGAAAGCAGGATGGCACATGAAAACCTTGAAAATAATTTGCAGGCAGGTAAAACCGGGTGACTGTTGTTTGCAGCTGACACTCAGGAAAACTGGAAGAAGGATGTCATAGAAACTATTTCGACTTGTATGATATACATCATGGGACAGGTACAGGTGATCGCTGGAGAGGAGTGTAAAGCTAATGTACAGAAATTAAAGTGATTACTTTTTCTTTGAAGTAGCAGCCAGTGCATGTGTATTTTTTTAATTAGGGCAGATGAAAAAATAATCTATAGAAAATTATCTGCATTGAGAAGGTGAACAAAGCAAAAAATCTTCATGAATCTGAAAGAAATGGGGAAGCCCATTAGCCTGTCTTTATGACATTGTTAAGGCTTTTTCTATTACATTTCTTTGTGTAATAGCTTCTCTTTTTGAACACAGTGGCATTTTTCATCTAATCTGTTGATGATTCAAAACATTTACACATTCTACTTATAGTATGAACCACTGCTCTCCCACCACAGGGTTCACATTTAAGATTAGACTGCTGTGATTTTCACTGCTGCTCTGGTTGAAGGTCATTTAGTTTAGGAAATGGAGAGGGCAGTTGCCAAAAGGTAATCTCCTTTCATTTTACCTGGCAGTTGGCTGTCATGTTCAAATCATGGCATCAAAAACCACTGCTACAGCCTGCCTCTAGCCTAGCTTAAAAAAAAAGAAAGTGGCTGAGACATGCTGCAATTGTTTCTCAGTGAATTTAAATCCCAGCTTTTCCAGAATGTTTGCTTTGCTGATATGGTACTTGCAGAGCAGGTCTGATTGATTGCTCATGTCAAACGCAGTGCCCAACTCATAACTCCATTTCATGATTATGTCATTTATGATGTGTTGGGTCACATTATGTCGTAATAGTAGTCATAACAATTACTCTTTCTTTTGCTGCTTCTCCCTCAAAACCACAAATTCTTGGTATCATTTTGGAATGAAATTATTTTCTTCAAAGTTCATTTTGCTCCAAGTAGTGGAATTGTGATTAAAAAACTCAAGCCACCAGCCCATCAAATCTGGCATTATGTGTGTTTACCAGGGCTTAGTTTCTCCATTTTGGAGAAGAAAAATTATACTTTCAGGTCATCATAGTAGTTTTCATACAGTACATTCAAATACACTTGAACATTATGTTTCTCTTTAAGCAAAACAGAGAAGTCAGGCTCATCATCAGTGGCTACAAGCTATAGCTGAAAATGTTACAAGGGAAACTTTATTCAAAGGTCAGATCACTTTTTGAAAGGCAAAATATCTAAATATTTCTATGTTCATTGTCTCCATCTGTTTTCTGTTTAACACAGGCAATGCTGCTAAATTCGAGTCTATGCATGTCATGTATATTTGTTTTATAAAAACATCACTGCAAAGAGAAGGAAAACATGACCTTCCCTTACGACAAACTTTCCTAAATGAAATCTGTAATTTGGAGTGGCATCGATATCACACAAACGCTCAGTGCAAAGCAGAACAGGATTGAACACTCCCACTTTGCCATGAGGCATTTCCAAAAGTCCTTTACACTATCTTTGTTCCGCGTATTTTAAGAAAAGACTGGAAGCATTAAGCTGAGTTTAGTGAAAGAGGGCCAACATATGGCCATCTCTGCGTGATGTCTGCTCAGAGAGCGACATAAAAGCAGAAGAGAGGAGAGGTGGTTTTAACTGATTTCCTTGCATATTTGTGGGGAGCACAGCAAGTAACTTAACTGGAAGGGACAAAAGGCACCTAGGGGCCTCTCTGTCTTGAGAACAATAAATGCTGGAGATGCTGAACCTCCCTCTGGGAAGCTGAATAGCGAGTTCAAAAGCAGGTAGAAATTTCTAGCCGCTGACTAGCATTTGAGCTAAAACGAAAGATAACTGGAAGCTTGGTTCTATGTTGTTTATTATTATTATTTTTAGCTGCAAAAGGACCTGATTCTGCATCCTGAGGCTTTATACCGTGTGAAGTCTACTGTTCCCTAGATTGCTGGACTAAGCAGGGCAGTCGGCTTTTGGTTTGGAAACAGAAACTACCCACCTGCTGCTTAGCAGTTAAAAGTCAGCATTAGACTAGCAGTAAAAATCTGTAGCCTTTCTTGTTGCTTTCCAGTTGCTTTTTCTTCTATGAAGGTTTAAAAATCATCACTGTGATGTGCCTATGTGAGTAATAAATCCATGTATCCATGAAAAAGTGTTTAAAGATAGTCTTTATTGAATATGAAGAGCTACTAAATTGCTTTTGCTCGTATGAACCTTGGAGAACATGGTATCTCATGTCCACGGTGTCTGCTTATGAAGTGAAAAATTTTGCTTAATTAAGGACTGATTTATCACCAAGAAGTGGAACATGAAAGACCCTTTTACTTTACCAAACATGTGTGCTTCCTTCTTCAGGTGATTGTGGAGATTCTAGAAAACACAACTCTATTACACTTTTAATTCACATGGCACATAAACACCCTCTTCTCTCACTTTTTCCTGGAAAAGCTGAGCTTAGGCTTTTTCTGAATCTGGAAGAGAAGTTGTATGTATCCCTTGGCCTTCTGTCACCCTTCTTCTCTTACGTGTTTCACCTTTCAGAGAGTGCAGGATGACTGCAGCTGAATTGTTTTCCACCAGAACATTTCCTAAAGCCTTTGTGTTCATCTGATTTAAGGAAAACAAGTACAGTCAAGAAACGTGGCTTCCAACCGCATGTTTTCACTTGGGGAATAAATGAATAAAGGAGAAACCCTCAAGTGCTTAAGATGCTTTACAGGTTTTTTGTCTTTTCCCTCTGCTGGAAAGCCTCTGGTATTACCTTACTGATCTTCCTCCCGCGTGGCTATTAACAAATGTTTTATGAACAAATATAGAATTAAATTACCTTGATATACCTGGGTAGAAATAAGAGCATCTATCTGAATGTAAAATATTTCTATTCATCAGGAAGATATCTGGCACTATTTATACAACTTATTTACCAAACTTTTATAGTTAGGAACTGCCTCTGAATGTCTGAGGCAGAAAAGACAATGTCTGACAATCACTTGAAGTAAAATTTTGATAAGCATTATTTTAAATTAATTTTTAAAATAGAAACACAAAGACTCCTCTGAAATAGGACTTCAGCTTTGATTTTTAGCCCCGATAAAATCAAAAGAACTTTTTAATAAAGAAATTCAAGCTCCAGCTGATTTTATTAATCGTTTCCCTCAATCTTTCAAAGCAAAGATCTTCTATTTGATACAAAGAGACATCAATAAAGTCACCAAAAAGTGATTACCAGATTTTGTTTAATTGAATTGAGTTGCTCTTTACTGGCAATTTGCTGCAAGTGTTGCACATATATTTTAGCGGTCGGCACAGCATTCCTCTTCATTGGCTTTTGCCATCATGTAAATTAAATAACTTAAAACTTCTAAAGAAACTATGGGGGATTTTTTTTGTTTTCATTTACTTGAACAGATAACTGGAGCGAACTAGATGCTAAATACTGGAAAGGCTGGGAAACCCTGTTGTCCATGGTTAAGCTGAGCTGACTGGCAGCATAAAGCTGGAAGAACTCAAAAGCTGGCAGAACTCAAAAGCTGGCAAAATGGCAGCTTTAATGGCAAAACGGCAGCTGTAATGGCAAAATAACGTGAGGCCTTGAACAGTTACACTTTAGAAAAGCATTTTTCAGCAAGTGTTGCATGCCATCCGGGGGTAGTACTTGCTACATGGCATTTCCCTCAGAGGAAACAGCCAGTTCCTGGAGCCTTCCATGGCCTTCCCTTCTCCCTTTGCTTACTGTATGTTCTATACTATATTTAAAATAACTTTTACTGGGAGGTAAAATTTGAAAGCAGTCACTATCAGCCAATGAAATATTTTCTCTTTAGCAATATCCATTTTTGAACCAAAATTTGTATCTCGACAAAAAGTAATATATCTGCATTTTTGCATTCTATATTTCTTCTGGATCTGAAATAGAAGTCAATACATTATTTTTATTGCAGTTGTGTTGAGATACAATAGCAGAAATCAAGGCCAGAAAAAGCCTCCAAGTTGCATGTATACCTCTAGTAGATGCTCTCCAGCAATCAGAGCCTTTACAATCTTCCTTTTAACTAAATGTTTGTGTTCGACCTGAGGAGAGATGTGTCTAGTCTGGTGGTCACATTGGGGCCAGTAAGACCTTAGGGCCAGCCTGGTTAACCCATTCACCCTGAGCCCAAAAAATGGTCAGTGTACTCTGGATGGCATGTGGGGCTGCATGAGAGACCAAGTATAGGAGAATGTGCTGGAGGTGCGTGTGAGACCCTCTGTCCCTGGGCATGTCTAGAAGGAGCAATCATGGGTGAAAAGTACCTGCCATCCAGGGGCTGCTCAGGTCCTGCAGGGCTTTGCTCCCTCCATAAGGGGCCAGGAACGAACACAGAGCTCAGTGCTGCTGGCATCCATGGAGGTACCTCTCCCATCACACCTGGGCACTGCAGTGCTGGGCAGGGTTAGCTTTGTAGGTAGGAGCGCTTTCTTTCATGTTTGTTTTTGGATCAAGAGGGTGTTTTTGAAGTGAATTGTGGGATTGTTCCCTCTTGCCCCAGTCTGGCTCACCTTGCCAGGCCGCCAGGGCGGCACCACCTGGGGCCTTTTTGGAGTGAGCTGACCTGGGATGTAATCTCCACAAGGGCATCTAATGCCCTCCCGTCCCTGAAGAGCACTCATTCATATCCGAGGTCCAGATAAACCCAGGCAGAAATGCACAACCTAAGCATAAATCCAATGGACACTAAGTCTGTAGCATGAGCTATTTACCTCCATAGACCCTTTTGCTCTTGCACTACAACTTTTGCAAATATAGATATGCCTGTATCTCTTAAGGGCATTAAAAATGGTCATTGCCAGTATATTGTTTGTTGCCTGGTGATTATCTGTATAGTTCTGTGATGAAAGACTAAATTTCCCAGATCTGATTCCTGTTATGACCTTGCCAGGAAGTATTTATCCCACTTTAAATTCTGGCTATCAGCTATACATTGTAATAGTCTTGTAGAGCACTATATTACCTTTTGTAAACCATTGGTAAACAGAGCTGAGTTCATTACTCTCTGTATCAAAGCAGGTATATTACCCTGTTCAAATGACTATTGAAACTGCCTCTTTACATCCGAATATTTACATATGTGTTGCTGGCAATTGTTGCAAATTCAAAGACATATTTTTTCCTAAAAGGGCAATCAGCAAACAAAATTAGAAGAACTTGACACCATAATAAATCAGAGTAACAACAAAATTGTAAAAATAATCTGTAATGACATATTTTGTCGCAGTTCTTGTTTGCTAGATTAGATTTCTGCTAAAGGTAATTGAAGAAAAATTGTTCTGGTTAGAGGGATAAAATATATTAAAATTACATGAGATTCTTGAACTCTGCTTAGGCCTTAAGATATCATATCAAGGAATGAAAACACATTAAACAAGCATAATAGTTACTTTGTGTGGTTGACCATAAAGTATTTAGGGTCCAGCCTTTCTGTCACATAACAGGCAAGGCCTCTCAGGTAACGGCTGGGACATTTGAGCTACGTGAAAGCATGGGGTCCATCTGCTGCTCTCCACCTGAATTTCAGACCTCCCCTTGTGTCTTGCACAAACATGGCATTTGCTAGCTGAGAAGAAGGTAAAAGCTGCAGGGTGTAGATTGGAGAACCCTGTGGCTCAAGGACTGCAGGTGACTGGTGGCACTGCTGCTGCTTCAGGGAGGAGAGATCTTGGTACCTCACTCTCCTTGGCGCTGGGACCTAGTGTGTGATTGTGCTGGGACCTGAAGTTCAGGGTCCAATTTTATAGATTTTCTGTAAAGGAACGTAAAACTGAACTGCCTTTCTTCTGGGCAGCCTTTTCATGCCTCTCTCAAACACCAAATAAATATGAACAGGTGGAAAAATAACTCCTCAGAAAACAAACATTGAATGACAAAAAATCAGTAATTTTCAAAGAACTATATCCTTGAGAAATTTTGAGCCTACAAAACTCACTTTCCCCACTTGTTTCAAAAGACATCACCTTTTAAAATGTGCTTAATAGTTCCTCATGGCTGAATTTGGAAGTAGCCTAGGCTTTGTTTTATTAATTTATTAATTTGTTTTGATGCATAGTCTTCCATTAAGTATATCCCACTGCCACTGGTATTTTCTGACCTTCCTTTCTCTTCTGTGCTTCTTTCCTCCCTCCCGCTCCTTTTTCACCAGAAAGACTCACTCAGTCTGGCTAAGAGTTTGGGGTTGGTTTGCTTGGTTTTTTGTAAAGAAAAAAGAACAAACAAAAACCTAAGCAGCGATGGATGGCAGTTCCCTCTGCAACTGGCACGGGGAAGAAGCAATAACATTTTTTTTAGAGCATCTTTACACATCTGTGGAAAACACTTAGGAATTTTTCATTCTTTTTTATTGTTTACTAAATCAAAGTGAATGCATCTGAGGCTTATAGTGATGATAGCAAAATTACAAAGACCTTTCACATGTAAAAAGACATTTTTGTATGACTGAAGATTTGAAATGTATTACGCCAATCTTATATTCAAAGACCAGCTTCACAGGGTTTGAGTTCTATTATGTAATTTTCTGGAGGCTTTTTGTTTCTTGGGTATTTTTTTTTCCTTCATTTTCATGAGGTTTGTATTATTAGTACTTTGCAACATTTTCACAGGGTCTTTGCTTTGAGTCCTGCACATGAAATGAATAAAGGAGCTGGTTTTGCTTTATGAATCAGTCTCTCTAATATGTCTTCTGGCTTTGGAAATATCCCCAGAATTCAGAAAACTATCAGACAAATCTTCATCAGCACTTTAGCACTGGCTGTACGCTGCAGCACACAGCTTTGAATTTGAAAGATCTTTCTATTCCACTATTATGCATCTTGAAGGGATGTGTTATCTCAGTGTCAGGGGATTTGGAAGGGGAGGGTGAAGCGCTCACAAGAACTAGAACCACAAAATATTTTTATGACTGATACCATGCTTTCAATGAAAATTGCCAGCCTCTCATAGTTCAAGGTCACTCTGTTCTGCTATTGCTGTTATTGGGACATTATCTGTCTGTAGTGATCCTCAACTGTTCAAGACTTTCAGTGAAAAAACTGCTGTCTGGTTTTCTGCTTCCAGGACATGTACAGATTGACTGACTCTTCCCAAAAAGTTTGGCTTTTCTTTGACCCGTCTCCCAGCTGTGCTGGGGGGTACATACCTGCCTGTCACATCAGGCAGTTCCTACTCCCCAGGGTGCAATCTGGTTTTCCAGTCTTATTGCCTGTTTTTCTGCCTTGGTGCCCCGTTTTCTTTGTTATTGAACTAAACAGCACTTATTATTTCCTTGCAACTATGAAACTCTCCTCTCCTGCCAGCATGGCAATAACAACTGGTGTTAGGAGGAAACTGAGCAGCATAAACTAGAACTTTGATTATTTTTATTTTAATTTATAGACATACACCATGAGGTTGGACTCAGTACACAGGGAAACTCTTGCAGTGCAAGGACAAAAATATTTAGATACAGTCATGCCTTAAATGTCCAAAAAGGTGTCCGTTCAGACCCCTGCTGTCTCCTCATGCCTTCTCCTGCAGTAGCATACACAAGCTGGCTAAGGCTTTGGGAGGTTCATTTCTTGCAAGTCCAAGGGTTCTGCTTTCTGCTGTGAAACCTGGGTAGCTACGGACTCTGTGAGTCTAAAGTAGACCCCAAAGTGAGTTACTGCTGCCAGTGGTCAGCTCTGCCCTTAGATTTCCAGAGTGCTCGCTACCTGCTCCTGTGCAAGGCCTGACAGCTTCATCTTGCCTCCTCTGCATCTGGTCAGCCCATGCACCAATTTAGCAACATCTCAGATACATGTTCTGTTCTGTTGACAGCTGCTGGGGTCATCACGAGAAGCAAACTGCAAGAAGTTAATGATTTAGTCTCACAGTCATTTGCAGTCTCTCTTTGGCCTAAGGCAGTCAAGTGCTAATTAGCTCTTGCCTACCACCAATTACCTCAAGCAGAACAAGCTGGCTTGCTCAGAAATAAAAATCTGTTAGAAGCAGCTAGGTGAAGAAATGTTGACTGCATCTACTAACCCATGTATGTGTTAGCAAGCATGTGAGCATCAAATAGCCAGTATGGGGTAAAAGTCATTGATTTTGAAACAAAACTGATTCAGAATGTTAAGGCCAGATATCCTCTTGCCACTGACAAAAGCAGCAGCTACCAAAATGGAAATCAAGAAAGATGTGTCCCATGAGCTGTTGCTTTTACAAGTTACAGTTATATTTTAAATTGAGGGCAACTAGGATCAGTTGCCCATTTAGAACTGTTTGTGCCTTTTAACTATCAGCAGTTTCTGTGCTAAATAAGAAAGACACAATTATAAGAGCTCATGAAGCAGTTTTTTCTCTTGATGGCGTATTTGGATACATACAAGTGAGAGGTAGTCTACAGCATTCCAGTATGTCAGAATCCTTTTCATAAACAATCACAAAATTGTCCTGCAAAGCAATATCTATCTACCTTACTGACAGATTCAGAACAAATTGTGTTATATGAGGTTCAATTTTTATTAATAGACTAAAAAAATGTGCTCAGCTATGCAGATATTTCAGCCATTTGGCTTACTGTAATCAAATATGGCGAAGAAGCTATAAGTGCATTTCAAGTTTATAGCATGTCAGTTCAGCTGGCTTGACTATTTTTTCTATAGCAAGTCTGTTGGAAAATGCATTCAATAGAGCGAAATGGTGCTGCTGCTAATATTAATAATAATACTTAGCACTTCAATTGCATTTCATATTTTCAAAGTGCTGTACAAATGCTAATTAATTAGGCTGTGAAGCTGAATGCCAAATAGAGAAAAAGCCTTGTGTCACTGCTTGTAGAACAAGTTATCCTGATTATTGCACTCTTAATATCTTCCTTGGGAAAGCACTAGTAATCCAAGGAACAATTCAACTGCACAGAGCACAGCAGGGGCTGGGGGTGGGGGGCAACTGCAACAAAAACCAAAAGATGTGCTGATCGCAAAGCTGTGACAAGCTCTTATGATTTTAGTGTTTGGAGTGAAAGAAAGTGTCTTTATTCCAGGATTAGGCTTTTAGTTAAGTGACAGGAGTGGAACAATTGTTTTCCCATTCTGTGCAAAACCTGAGTTTGATGGTTTTCTAATTCCACCACGAAGTACCACCTTTGCACGTTGCTCATCCTTTCTCAAACTAAAAAAACTCACACACCATCCCCAAACACATCTTCACCATCCTGGTATCAAAAAAACCCAAACTGCTTTACAACTGCTGCAAGGGATGGCTGTGCAGCCATCTTGTAGTTTGTTTGGCATATAAAACAAGCCCTTTTTGCAACACAAATGAGTGGCCCAGACCGCCATCGGGCCACAGGGTCCCAAAGAAAGGGTGGCTCAGCTCATAGGCAGAGGCTGGCCGGCACAGGACAGGAGGAGAGGGAACTGGATCTGCCAAATCCATTTCACTGCTCTTCTGGAGATCTCATGTTAGCTGAAGGGGGAAGGCTGTACCCAGAGAACAGATATACCAGAGCCTTAAAGTGAAAGATAAACTTTACATCTTCAGTCCTTTTGCAGGGGACAGTAACACCATTTGCTGATTCATACAAAATTATTTTCTGAGGCCCTGAACAGCCAATCTTTGCTAAATGTAGTGCCAGTCCTGTCTATGTTTCATCACCACTGCAACACTTCAAAAAAGCCAAAAGCAACCCCCCTGTCCTTCTTCAGAAGAAGTCCCACACCAGCAGTTTGAAGTCTGAAAGATGTCCTCATAATAAAGCTGCTTCCCTGAGAGCTGAGCTGCTGAGGGCAGCGTGGGGGACTTTGCTTTTTCCTGGAAATTATTGTTCGGTTTCAGAGAAAATCAAATGTGAATTACAGTTGAGTAAGACCCTGGGCTATACACGGGTAACATTAATTTTGCGTCAAGTGACATAGAGACATGAGTCATCCCCAAGTGGATGGTGCACTGCCCCAGCTCAGGGTCCTCTCCCCTGGGAGAACCATCACCCACTGGTGCTGCCACAGCTCCTTGAATGGTCCTCGCCCACAACCTGCCCAGGTCCTTCCTCTGAGAAATCCCCACACTGCCACTCACTGTTGGACATAGGGCTTTGAGGAGGAGGCAGCACGGTGTGAGCTACAAGTTAGCAGGGAGAAACACAAATCAGGGGCAGCATCTCCTGGGTGTCAGCAAATGCTGAAGCATTCCCTGGAGCCCAAACTGCATTTCTGCATGTTTCACTTGAGAGTTGCCTTCCAATGCAAACCGGCTTCTAGATCACCAATAAACGACATCAGAGACAAAATCAGCCTGACTTAAATTAAGAAGCTGCTTTCAAAGATGCTGTACTGATAATCTGTCTGTATAAAAGAGCATCCTCAGATCATTTCATAGGCAATGTTTTCCCAATCGCATATGCTTTATTATCCTTGCACACAGCCACACCATAGGGAGACCGTGGGAAAGAATACCATGCCACATTGTGGGAAGGAATCATGATATTTAGACAAATTTATCCACATTTGAAAGGGACTTTACAAACTCTTGTAACCAGTACAGAGATAGAAATAAAGGTAAAACAGTACTCCTTCTTATTCTTTCTCTCCCAGAGTCAATGGAAGATTCATTATTGCTTTTGAAAGAAACAGGCTTTTCTCCTGAAAATGCTGCTGCTCCATGTTGCTGTTTCAAAAAGACAGAAATAGGCTACTGTTTTGGAATCAGCAGTTCAGGAATTTTCTTTACCTGTACTGATTTTTTATTTTAATTGCTTGCCATAATTATTATGATGAAATAGCAGCTAATTGTTGTTCTGACCACCGGGCTTTTGTTAAACAATTAATCTTTGGTTTGATGAAAGCAGTGTGCCTACCATCCTATTTTCAAATTGCCTCTTGAAATTGTCTTTCTATTTCTCTATAATACTAAGAAATCACTGTTATTATTTTTTTGTACAATTTGCATGAGCAGCTCCTTTCCTCTACTGAAATACAAATGCAAGGTGCTTCCATAACTTTGTTGATGGTATGTTATGAAGATCATTTATCATATAATAGTTCTCAAAAAATATATAGATTGATACACTGATTTTTCCAGACTTCCATTTTGAGAGGGAGGAGATTAAGTGGTAAAATTGGTGGAATTACTTTTTGTGAATGAATTATCCAGCCTATTTGTTTAATTTTGTGGTTGGTAGATCATTTTGAAACTGACTGTTGTTTCTGTATTGGTACAAGTTGCTCATATGTAATCCCCTTAAAATAACCTGCCCCACAGCTTAGACTGACAGGAATTTGGTCACCTCCTAACTTATACTGAGTGGCAGACTAATGCACGGAGTGGGATCGTCCATTTCAGTCTCAGGAATTGCTCTTATTTAGCAGATCACTCCACAGAAAGCGTGCAAACAGGAGAACAGCGATGCTTGCAATAAGTGAATTATCTCTGCAAGAGTGACAGTGCCCTCTCCAAGCATCAGAATATTGAGGAATCCATGCACCAAATGTTTAAAGCTAAAAACCAAGGGACACATGCAATGGGATGTATTTAGCAGCACTGTTTAATTTCCATGTTATTTTGAAAATACCATGGCAATAGTTTTTAAACCTGTGGTGACAGGCACTGCAGCCTATTGCTGACCCCCAGACAGCAGTGGATTTGGAGGCTTCATAGTACTTTTATGCTGCTCACTGCACTCTGCCAGCCCATTCCCTCCATGGCAGGAGGCGAAAACGCTCCCAAATCAAAAGCTAAATGAAAAATTATGGAAGATATTACAGAACTTCCCAACTCTATGGAGGGATGGGTGATTGAGTGCTAATCAATTCAGAATATATTTCTTCTGGGACAGCACTTACTGGCAAGTAATTATTCTTTAAAAGATACACATCATAATGGATTCTGCTTCCCAAGAACAAAGGCTCAAATGATATCTCCAAGAACAATACAGACCAAAGTGGGCATCACATTTTCCCAGTGAAGATGAGTACGCTTCGATTATATTAATACTGCTGGACCAATTAGGTGGAGCTGCTCATTTGCAATTAGGAATGCTAGGTACTAACTCTATTAATACTCCCAGGCAGTAGCTCTACATCAACGCTCATATGCCAGAACCATTTATTTACACTCTTGTAATGGACAGCCATAAGGCACCTCTGCTCTCCTAGGAACCTCATTCTTGTTGGTGTTAGGATCTTGTAACGCACTCATCAAGCGTTAAAATTACTCAACATTTTTACTGCTCGGTGCAGAGTGCAGGAGTCTACATGTAAATAAGAGCCAGAGTCAGCTGTGTTTGTTTACTTATTAGAAAAGAGCTGGTCTGGCTTTAATGAATGATGTGGCATCTATATCCTCATGCTGAATCTGCTAGAGGATTTGCTTTTCTATAGCATTTAGGAAAAAGCAAATTAGTGCGTGTTGTAGCATTATATATCCTGTTCCTAAAAATATATCCCTTGGTTTACATATTTCTTCTGTGTATGCATATGTAAATATAGATCTTATGTGTCCTGCAGATACATGCACACACATGCAGACCTTGCACTTTATATTCCCTATTGTAGCTCAATAGATAACGGATTACCTTTGGGTCCTCTCCGGTCACTTGCTCTCCTCCCATGCCACTCTGCTTCTCTCTGCCCAGTTGCAATTTGGGTTAACTCTTACTTTAGCTGAATTAAACTCGTGCTCCCTATTCAGCAATTTAAACTCTAAGTTGCCTAAAAATATTTTCAAATCTTTTTTGCATTGAAGCTACGTACAAAAATCTTTTATTCTAGAGTCAATGCTACTCTCATTTACTTCAGAATATATCCAACACATCTGCACTGAAGATGTACAATGGGATAAGCAAAACCAAAATCTCATTCATACAATATAAATAAAGAAGTAATTATCTAGTGCCATAAGAAAAGCAGTAATAATTTCCTAATGCTTCGTCCCAGTGACATGGGAAGCATTAGACCCTCTGAAAATGTTCTGTAAAGTACAGGAGATGTTAATGAAAATTAAAACTGAATTAGTGGACACACCAATGCAATCATGTCAAACAAAAGCAACAGATATGCCAGATTATAATTGCAAACACTGCTCTGTGGCACATTCTGTCATGTGGAAACAAAAATAGCCATATTATACAGTCCCTTTTCAGTCATTTTTTTGAATGTTGCATTTTGTTCTTTTTTCTCCACTGTACAAGCCAGGTGTTCCTTTTTGCTGCAAAACAACAATACATCATTTAAGTGAAGTTCATTTTTTGAAGCTCAGCGAGTTGAGGCTTTCTCCATTTCCCTGGCCGTATCCAATCAGCTAGTGAAGGCACTGGCATGTGTCATAAATTTTGCTGTGAATATGGGCCAGCTGAAACTTATACCGTTTCAGAGATCACATCTCCTCAGCATCTCACTAGGCAGGAAAGGAAATGAAATGTGCTTGCTGTGTTCTGCTAAAGCAAAAGGACAGAGCAGGGGCTGAAAGAAATCTGAATTCTTAGCAGGAAAGAAAACCTCTCTCAAAAGAAAACTTTGAGAAAATTTAACCCCCAGAACACTGCCTACACTTTTCTCCAAGAGTCTTTTCTTGAGGAGTCTCTGAGTCCTGCACATCTCTTGCTTGCAGTGATTCACCAAGGCTTTCCCTTTCATTGCCCCAGCAGTGAATGCCTTTGCTGCCTTACACACAAGGCTGCTGTGAACATTTTTACAAGCAATGTCTGGAAAGGGGGTTGAGAATGAAAGCAATTAATAATTAAGGAGTTCTGTGATGAGTAAGAAAGTTTATTCTTCTGTCCACATGGAAGTGGCTTTTGTGGCTATTTCGTCTGCAGTCCAGGCTTCCAAACACTGAAGAGCAGTATGGTGCATTCTCCAGTGCTGTCTGGCTTTCCGATCCAAGTACTGTGTCCAAGAAGAACGGTGTGGCCAAAGAGGCAGTTACTTCTCAAGTAATATGCTTTATCACATAAATGCAGCCCCAACGATCTAGCGATATGGGAACAAACATCCTACTCCTGTTGTCCAGTCCCCAAAACAACCATACCTGGTTCCTGGGCAAGACGCTGTAAGGAAAAGCTGTACTTGTCAACCTGCTGACCCCACTGCCCTATGTGTGTCCTAGACACACTCTTCCTCTTCTCTACAGGCGTTTTGTGGGGTTTCTAGAGTTACTTGTAGTGTTCATGGAATGAACATCTCCCTTTTTAAGGCTGAAACAATCATTTTCCCAGCAGAGCCATGCGGTCTGTCAAGGTCATAAGACTTTATGCATTTACTTGATGTTGCGGCAGGCTGAAGGTGACATTCCTGAATTAAAAAAAAAAAAAAAAATCCACAAAGGATAAAGAAGTGCTTTGTCTCACAGAAGGTCTGGGTTTGTTTATTCAGCCATTTTCCCACTCTAGGGTGGCTACATGACATGCCCTCCCTTGCAGCCAGAATTTGTCACGTGAGGAGTAGGATATGTATCAAATTTGGAGCTTTCAATTATCCCAGGGAAGTCAGTCCTGACCTGACTTTGGATTACGGGCTGTGGTGTCATTTTGCCACCATTTCTGGTTTCTGTATTATCCCATTTTTTTTTCCTGACCAATCTCTCTTCATTTTGGGAAGCAGAGGTCAGGGTAAAGACTTGAAATGTTGAAATGACCGTTTCTTTTTACTGTTGGGGATTAAATACTCTCCCAAGATTACTCTCTGGTCTCTGCCAAGGGGGAAAGAGCAGTTTGAACCCTGAATGATCTGAACAAATATAGGCACTACAAAATCCCTTGAAATCACTATGGGATGCAGGGGGTCCCGTTCCCTATATAGTTATTTCAAGGAGTTTCCATGGCTGTAATGAACTTTGTGAAAAGAATTACATGCTCTCATGTAGCAGCATGTAGCACAGCTGGGGAAGGATCGCAGTGGTGGTGCGAGGAACAAAGTGAAAAAGCATTTAACTATGCTTGGTCACTCTCTGGATTACTTTTGCCTGTTTGCTTCGGGGTTTTTCTCTTAACTTTGCATCAAGGATATGTATTGACTTTGCTGAATTATTGAAGGTAGTTGCAAATGACGCATGAAATGGAAAATCCTTTTTCACCCTTTGCACAAACTGCCGACAGACAGTTCTGTTCAATCACTGCTGAGCTGCACTGTGGTATCAGGTATACCTAGATAGCCACAAAAAATGTTGGATTTAATGGTAATGGGAGTTTCTGTCTTGATATTTCTTTTACTCCTTTCATCTGTTGATTTCAGAAGAAATACAACCTGCTGCCAGGGCAGTTGCCATCACCGAAAGCAGTTGCACCCACTATAATCTTACATTGGTATAACTGGGCGAGCATTTGGGTCAAGCCAAATAAAATAGGCAGCCTTCCGGTATGTTTCTAGAAATCAGTCCCTTCAGCTTTTCTCAAATTTATGAGTGTGTATGCATGTGTATTTCAATATTTGTTAAGGGCAAGCTTGGCACAAAATACTTTAAAAATTACCTAGAAGCTGCTACAGCGTAACATACCTCTGCACAATGAGAAAAGGATAATAAAGTTCAAGGGTATGAACACCAAAGACTAAACACAGTTAGAGAGAGACAATTACTAATTTGTAACAGGAGGAAGAGGTACACATGGGAAGAAAGCCTATAGTATGCAATTGGGGGCAGGGGGGTGGCAGGGAATGGGGCGGTGAAGGAGGAGAGGAGAAGCAGACCAGATGGTAGAAGACTGGGCTGTGAGTCTCTCAGGATAAGCCCCAAAGTGTGCGAAAGTAGTTGTGCCACATCAAAAATAGGTCTAGGAACAGCATATGTCAGGGTTGAGGCCTCCGGGCTGTGGGATTTTGTCCCTGGTCTAGAACAGGAGCAAGCAACTTCCATTCTCAGTCTCCCCACACTATAACACAGCTGGTGCAACAGTGCCAGGACAGGGGAAGCCAGGGAGCCACATACCGCTGCCTTTCAAGGCTTGCCATGGGCTCTAAGGAGGAGGGAAGTGCACACTGTGTAACATATGGTTTCACTTCTTTTTCTCTTAAAATATGCTCTACCTGTTAAAGGAATCTCTATTTTGAAAAGCTACGTTTCCGCATAGCTACAAAAAAGAAAGTCACACTGCATTTTGAATTGAGCAGTACACACAGATGACAACCAACTGGAACTACAAGAGTCTTTCAGCAACTTGCATGTTGCTTTTTTGAGTGGTGTTTATTTTAGCAAAGCATCCCTTGCTCAGAGGCCCCCCACCCAAAACATGATATTTGCTTGGTATAACTTGAAAATCTTCTGAAAAGGTGTATCATAAGGGTAAGAGATAACATTAGGGTTTGGGGTTTAATTGTGACTGTGCTGCACAGCTGCTAACACCAGCCTCTTCAGAATTTATACCCTCATCTAGGGTTTTCAGGAAAATTTAATTTGAGGAAGTTATGTTTATCAACTTCCTGGCTTGCTGTCAACAGCATGCTGCTTTCTTTTTAATATGAGGTGCTAATTATGTTTTTCTCAGACTTCAATATAAATGAAATGTATTTGGCAGTTGCCAACAGCTTTGCAGAGTATGATAATGCCATCATGCAAACTTTGAGGTTCTCTCAGTATGAGTTTATGCTTCTGAGTTGTGTAACTTACAAGTGTATTTCACACCATGGACAAGAAGATCTGACGTGCAGAGGTCACTACCAGAGGAGCCAGTTTTGAAGGTGTCTTGGAGAACATAGAAACTGCCAGAAAGTATACTAGCACCAAACATCAGAAATGCCAGTTCATTGTGAAGATGTAGAACAACAAAGCTGGTCTTTAGTGAAAATGTTGTGGTGTTAACAAAAAGCTTGAATCAGACTAAGCAAAAGTGCACCTGTGAAATTCCGTCTTGATCCCTAGACTGAGAAGAACTAGGTAAGGGTAAACAATTGAGAAGCGGTGGCTTCATCTTTTTTCCCACAACACACAATGACCTGCATGCTACCAATCCCCACATCATGAAAACTAACAGTCTTCAGTGAGGGGAGATCACAGAAAACTTTCTAAAAGGAGTCTGAGGTCCAGACCCTCCTCTTCCACACAGCTCCTCTGGCCACAATGGGGGAAGCACATGGCCCTGAAATCCCTCTTCCCTGTGCCACAGGTCTGGCAGTGATACACTGAGTGGATCCCACTAGGAGATCCTCTCAGACACGAGCTTTCAAAGTAACTCTCAAAGCTCTTCCATTGTGGATTATTAAAGCAGTATTGAGCCTTTTCAGTTCCAACAACAAATTAAACAATTACAAAACGGAAAGGAAGGAATTGGTAAAGGCTTGAACACAGTTTGAATATCGTATGAGAGACAGACACAACCTGTTTCCACAGGCCACCACATTAGGGACAGAATTGCATTAGTACAGGACAATCCTACCATTTCCTTTGACAGTGACAGTCTCAATAGCAGTGTTTTGAAGTTAAATAACTTGTGGGCTGCTGTGCAGAAGAAAGGGTGATGAGGTATCGATTGCATTTGAGTTAGCAAAAGTGAGAGTGAAAGGGCACAGTCTATTTATAATGTCTGGTTACCACAGTGGATGGAGTGAGACCTGGAAAGCCTGGGAAACCTTTGTTTTGATCAGTGGAGGTAATTTCACTGAAGTCTCAATAACCATTGCAAATATGTTGCTGATATCAAAACTGGAGAACAGGGCAGAAAGGTGATATAGGAAGCCGTATTTTGAAATTATTATGTCTATTTGGGTTTAAGAGACTGTTGGGTTGTTTTTTTGTTATTAATATCCTTTGTATTCTTAGAAATCGAATCTTATTTCAATTATATTGCATTTAAACATTATGCTTTCAAACAAAACTTGCTCCCGGTTTATTTGTAGAAAATTCTGAAGTGGGAGAGGCTTTTTAACATTTTTGTACTTGAAGACAAATTTTTAATAATCCTTTTTGCAAAATAGGTTTTACACCTTCCATGCAGATATAACAATAATCTTTCTCTCTATCATAATTAAAAGACACTTCCTTAACATTTCTGCCTCCTCTTTTTCCTTTAGATTAAATATTTCTTTAGAAGAAATACTGAATCTTGCACTTTTCCTTCTGCTCCCGCTGTGCTATCACCCCTGCTGCAGGAATGGTGTCGTGTTTGTATTCACTGCGACTGCTCTGTGGCTCTGTTTCCTTCCAAAAGCCATAATGTTTGCATCTCCCTGGCAAAAGCCACTCCAGGACCTGTGATGACAGGATCATTTGCAATGTTCAGCTCCTTTTGAACAGCGTCTTTGACTGATTTGGTCATGCTTGTGCGCGGCAGTTGCCCTCCTGAGTATGCACAGAAGTGGAACACCTCTGGAGACTCCTAAAATGCTGGCCAGGCAACAAGGATAACATCTTTTTCCTTCCCCCAGGAGCCACTAACCATGCACAGGCACAGGAGATGAACACATATTTCTTACAACTGCAAGGAAAGATAATTCTGACCCCAAAGAGATTTGTGATACAAAAACATGTCCCTTTTCCCTACCCAAACTAAAGCAAATTGACTTCTCTAGTCAGTTTGATTTAGGTCAGCATGCCAAGCTCTACAACTGTTGCCAAGCCCTTAAGAGGGGGAGATTCCTCAGAAACTAAGATATGTCTGATGCATATGTGCCTGCTGGCACCCCACTGTCTGGTCCCTCATGACTGTAGACCATTACATCACCTACTGCCATTTCCATTGCTTCTCTTCATACCACAGTAACCTATACTTTTCCTCATGCTTTTTCTAAGAGTATATTTATGATTTAGCCAGAGGAATAATTTCTACAGTTGAAATGGGAAAGTCTCTCTCAATCTTTCCTCCACCACACTGGCTGCACAGTCACTCCTGGTGCTGCTCAGCATGCCTCAAAGCCACCCCTGAGTCCAGGGACAGGCCAGGCACTCGGCGTTCAGCCAGTGCCAGCTCTCGGTTTGTGCAGGAAGATGAAATGAGAACCTCGGCTGGTGCAGCACCTCTGGGAACAACTGCAGTAACCTTCCTGCTGATACTTGTAAGTGTCCTCACTGGTGCTTTGCCATAGCAGAACTGCTTTGGAAAAGCTCCTCTCAAGGGCAAAATATAAGACAGAGTCTAAAGATATGAGGGACCACGGGAAACCTCTTGTTCAGTGTATATTTGAATTCGCAGAATACCTGGAACACCTCTCTTCTGCAGGAGAAAGGTATTTTGTTCATAAAAAACACATACCTTCATTCATGAAGCCTTGAAAACAGCATGGGTGAAGAAAGACATTTGTGTTCAGCCAGTGGAAGTTGAGCGTAATCCTCCACAGAGATATCAGAAGACGCTGAAGAGTCTATTCCAGTGCTTTCTGCATGCTTAACTGTAAACACATAAATAATAGAGCAAAGAAAGGAATGATATCCTGACTGTCAAACCAAAACTGAAGGAGAAAACAAATTAGTGATGAACCTTGCAGACCTTGGAAGGGGAGTGGCAGGAATGCCAGCAACATCGTCTCGAGTTGCTCTGCCCCATGCAGGGCTGGGCAGCACTTGCACCACATGCCCAAGGAGCCTGCTCTGACATTTTTCCTCAGTTTAAAATTTGCTTATATGATCTTTATGCGCAGAAATTTTGGCACAGTTACGTTCCGCCCCTGCCAAAATGTGTGCCTCGTTCATCCTTTCGTTCTTCTCAACATAATCATCATAGTTTAATTTTGCATAATTTAAAAAAAAACTAAAGCCTTCAGGATTTTTTTTTTTTTTGCATGAACATCCTAGAATAAAACATGTTTCACTTTTACCATTGTGTTTATACACTTGAAATCACTTGCTATTTCTTTCTGTAAAAATTAATTTGATCTCCTTTCAGGAAAAATAGTTAATTCATTTTACTTATTTTCAGTCCTCTTCTGACTAATTTTCTACATGAGATTTCCCTCTTATTCATGTGTTTCTTACAGCCACTGCATCGAAATTGTAATTCACCACTGCTTCAGAATTATAACTCACAGTGATATCATAAAAACCAAAATGGAAAGAAACTTGGGAGCTTAATTTATTTTGACTCAAGATATGTTTTTGCTTCTAAATGTTAAAAGTGCAGCAGAACCCTTGTCATTTCTGTTCATGACATGAGAAATATTAATAAACCAAATAAAGGACACCACACTAGAAAATGTGAATTCTAAAAAAAAGTCAAAATGAAAAGCTGAAACTCACTCCATGAAAATGAAAAGAAAGAATCCTGAATTTTTTATCAGAACTGTATTTGGTCTGTATTTTTTAATGTATTTGTCATGCATTATGTACACAACAATCATAAATCAGATTATTTTTATTATTTTTTTCCAGATTAAGGCAAGAAACAAACAAAAAATACATAAACAGCTCATTTTATTCTTTATTACTGTGTAGTTCTTGACTTTGATGGAGTGACTTCAAAGACTTTACATTTCTTCCAGCATGAGAGTAACAGCAGACTCAAATCCTTCATATACAAAACAGCGCTGTTTGACTCAGACAAACATTTTCCATCTGGAACTTTCTTTACGGTCTAAAAGGAAACCTCAAGTCTTTTCTCCTCAAACTTGTAAGGAAAATGAATATTGTTAAATTTTTTTGAAAAAGTAGTCCACGTGAAAATCTAATACAGGTCAAAGGATGGAAACTTAGTGGGAAGTTTGAAGTAAGAAAACCAATCAGAAAATCATAGGAAATCCTCTTACAAATGAAAAACTAAGATTTTGGTCTCAGATTCCAGGGATTTTTTTAAAGAATCTGTAACTGAAAAATTTCCCCAGTCCCAGTAGTTGGGCTCTGGATGCAGAGAGCGATCCGTCTGTTCCCAGAAGTCCTCACTGCGTAAATTTTTCTTCATAGTTGTGGCCACCCAATCACTCAATTTTTTATTTTGCAGTTTAAAATAGTTCTGCTGAAATGCCTATCTTCTATTCTGAGAAGTCATTTTGTTCCCTTTCAGAAGGAGAACACTGAGGCTTTGCAGTGGTGAGTGTCATAGGATTTTCTGGGTTTTTTTTCTGATTAGGAAAGACAAACTGCATCAGTTTTCTAGTTAAGTCTGATCACTGCTTAAAATAACATGGTATTTAAACATTAATTTATGCTAGAAGTACAGAGAGAAGAGATATGACACCATCATTTTAACCACAGTTTCTATGACCTGTATGTTTAAAGAGTGACAAATGTTCTTAATGCAATTGATTATTTTGCAGAGAACAATTTCTACAAATGTGACTTTATTCAGTCAGTAATAAAGGCAAAAGAGATTGTTTCAGTGTTAAGATGGGTTAACTACCCATCTAACTCCATGTTTTGAAGACTAGCATGGTACCTGCATAAACCATGGTTCTACATTGTGGGTATTGCAGGGGCAGGGGGAAAGAAGCTCCAGCTAATTATGTTAGTATCCCTGTGCAAACTAGTCACTAAATGGAAATATTTTCATCAAGAATGGGTCATATTAGTATGCAAGCTTTGAATTAATATTTGATGCTCTTTGAAGTCAACAATATAAATTTCCTGTTGGGCTGAGTAGATCACTGGTTTTTTAGGTTTTGCTGGTAGGGGAGGAGAAGGCAGGCTCTGAACAAGTAGAATAAGGAGGAAAATATTCATCAGGCACCTGAGAAATTTCTCTTATTCGCAGGAACTAGAAAGAGGCAGACTTGCAAGAAAGGAGATGGTAACGTATTTGCAGCACTCCATTTCTGTGCTTGTAAAAAAGAGACACATTGTTGTATAAACAGTGAATGTGGATTATGGGACAGCAGATAGACAGAAAAATCAGTCTGTGGGACATAGAGACAGTGCCAGGAAGATGCTTCCTACTTCAAATCCAATCCATCCAATCTTGACTTCAAATTTTTGTGTACTATCCTGGGTCTGTCAGATCGAGTGCAGAATCTGAGGTTTCAGAATGACGTATAGCTCAAACAAATGATACTTGTTCACTGAGGAAGACTGGCGCTTGAATGTGGTGACAGGTCTTTATAAGTTGCAGAGGTGGGTGGCAGAGCAATCCATAGGAAAATTAAGACTTTTTATTTTTAGGAAGGTGGAAGAGCAACGTGCTAAGAGACAAATCACGAAGCAAACAGAAGTGGGCTGAAAGAATTTAGGAGAAAAACAAGCTATGCAGGACAAGTGGATAAAATAAAAAGCCACATGGATAAAATTAGAAAACAGGAGCAAAATTTCTGACTCAGGTGCAAATCCTGAAGTCTGTGATTCAAACTGTGGTTTATCTATCCAGAACAACCAAGAAAGAAGAAAAGACCTAAATTGGTGTGCTTAAAGGAATGAAAAATCAAACTTCTCTCATGCAAAACTGGTTAAATCCCAATATGTTTGGGTTTCTGAAGCTTTCTGTCAGGCAGAGAGTGGCTGGGACCCATGGCTGCCGACTCCATGGCTGAACCTTATCAGCGTTGCCTTATCAGAGTCTCAGCTGGGAATGGCCAGGCATCAGGAGTCAATGGGAGAAAGGCTGGTTTACAGGGCACTGAGGCATCTTTCTATAGGAAATGCCACCCTGCAACAGGGTTTTTTGCCTAGATGTAGCCAGCCAGGTCCCAGAGTGGTTATTTTTCTGGCTTCTCTTCCTTCCATTTTGTAGTGGGGGACAGCAAAATACAAAGATGCCAAATGATGCACAGGTGAGTCAGAAGATAAATAATTGAAAAGGACTAAATACCTTATGGAAGTGAGAAGATATGTCAGTTTAACTTGAACATGGCATAAAATGGACCTCCCTTTCATCCCAGAATAGTGTCTGCCCTACATTTCTCTCTGGTAACAGCTTCATCATGGCACCTTGGCTTGTCAGGAGCACACAGTCCCATGAGAGGGTTCCCACATGTGTGCTTGGGGTGGGAGCTGCTGTTCTCAGTCTTCTGTAAAGATTACTATAATTGTGGTGGTGGTGCACTGTGAAAGGATTATTACCTCCCCACTTCAACTGATTTTCTAAACACAGGTTGCTCTGGAACTGGAGCATTTGTGTCTCTGAGGAGTTGGATACACCATTTCTCCTTCTGTCCCTGGGTGAGGGCAAGAGGAAATGCTTGCTCAAGGAGAACTTCTGGAGGAGAGGTGACTATGATGCTTACTTGTTTTGTGTAAGCATTCATTTTTAATTCTGGCAAACCAATTTGAATGAGAATGGTGTCACTTTTTTCTCCTGCGTTTCTCACAGGTGCAAAATGTCCAATGCACTGCTGACTCCTTGTACCTTCGTAACTTTCTAATTACTCCTTACCAGAGTTCTTGACAGGTCTTTACATCAAAAGTGTATCAGGCAGCTTAAAAATACTTTGTTTTTTCTTGTCCCCTTTCTTCCATTCCGCCTTTCCAAATACAGCTCACTGATACGTACCCATCAATAGCTTCTGTCCTGATGCAGAAAACAAAATGATTCCATGAAAAAAAAAAGTGATGGGTTTATAACTTTTCAAAGACAGGAGAAACATGAGAAGCACATAAGAGCGTAAAAGTTAGCAGCTTGGGGTGGGTAGAGCAGGAAGGTCTAGTCTGAGGTCTTATTGGTTTGGGGAAAAAGTAATTTGGGAAGAAGTATTCCTTAACAGAAAAATCAGAACCAGCAAAACTGAGATGTGTGTGTTTTCAAATGTATCCATTTATATGAGATTTGACCCAAGAATCCTGATGTACACATGCTCTCTTCCTCACTCTTCTACTTTCTAATCTTCTACCTATGGAAAATGCTGGGCCTCATTTGCCACATAAAGAGGAAACTTTGACTTTCTTAACAATTAACATCAGTTTATGAAGAGACTATTTGGGCCTCATTTGCCACATAAAGAGGAAACTTTGACTTTCTTAACAATTAACATCAGTTTATGAAGAGACTATTTTTTTTATTTTTTGTTTGATCACATGGTGTTCAACCTCAACAGGAGACATTGACCAGCCAACCTTCTTATTTCCCTGGACTCATAGTCCCCTTACCTGTAAAGTCAGGAAGACATCTTCTTACCTAACATGTTAGGGAAGAAGGGTGTTTGCATAAACCTTCCCAGCTCAACATGGGTAAGACAGCCAGGAATGGTATCAGAGAAGACAAGCTGACATGAATAAATTGGGCAGGAGCAGGCTTTACATTCTAAATACAGTAAATGAACATATAGAAAGGTTAAATATTAGGAAATAAAACCTTATATAATAATACTATAATTTCCTCCCTGAAATGTCTTCATTCGGGGGGGTATTTACTACTTTTAAAACATCCTAAAAAGGGAAAATACCCCTGAAATCAGTATTTTTTCTATTATTATTCCTTATATTTTTATTTATTTTTATAACTATTTTTAACAGCATTAGTGATTTTAACTTGTAAGCCTGAATGCTTACTTTTGTCAGACAAATAAACTAAGCCCAAACCTAAAATAGCCTATTATGTCTAAGAGGATTTTCTCCTGTTAATTGAAAATGAACTGGAACTAAGCTAAATTACTTGAATGTTTAATCTTTCTTTGCTACACCAAGGTTACTAGCAGGTGCAAGCATAGTCACATTTCTAAATAGAAATAACAAGCTATTTAGTGTTTCAGCTTTGGTAAGTGCTGAGAAGGGCAGTGACCTGTATTACCAGTAGGAGTCTGAGCATTTCAAACTCCCAGGAATTCTTCCTGAAATACAACTTCTCAAAGCTTAGATTTGTTTGTAGCTGAGGGAAATGTTAAAGAAACTTCTTGTAAGAAAGCTGATTGCCTCCATCATTAATGTAGAGAGAATTTAATCTTCAGAAAATTGAACTACTTTGCAAACAGGAAAATAAAAAAGCTATTTTAAGGCTCAAGCAGCAGGATAGACTGGATCTCCTGTCTTGAGGGAAAATTACAGTTGTTACAGCTCCCTGTGGTGTGAAACCCTTGCTAATCCTCCAGGCATGCACTCCCTATATCATCAGGCATATCGTACTTGCAGCACTCTGAGGCTGGTCTTGGAGGTAATGTATGAGGGAGCAATTCATATAGGAGAGTGGAAGGAGGAAATTGCCCTACATCCCTAGGGAAACTCTCAGCACAGAGAAGGCACAAGAGAAGGTCTTTCAGAGGAGAAAAGATGCATCTGGCAGCTAGACAGTGATTAAATCCTACTCCTGGGAGCAGACATATTGGGACCAGTGTCCAACAGAACCTGGTTTACTGGCTGGGGGTGTGGACAGCTGGGGAGGAGCACAGTTCTCCACTGCCTCTCAGTAAGGAAGGACATACATGTCCAGTGAGCCGTGCATTAACAAAAGTTAGTAGTGGACAGACACAGAGAAGAGGCAGAGGCTAAACTTTTAAATATTCTCTTTTAAAAAAAATTACACTTCTCCTGGGCACCTTGTTATTTTCACTGGCAGGCAGTTTCCCCTTTCTCGCAGCACTTCACAGCCCCTTGTTAACTTTCCCTTTTCCGTCCTTTAGGCACAGGTGCTGTTTCACTCCACTGCCACGATTAAAATTTCCTATATATATGTGGTACAAAGGTGCTTTTTGCACAGTCCCTCCAAGCACAGACATCAAGAGCTTGATCCCCAGCCCACCAACATCAACGGGAGACTTTCCATTCATCTCAATGGAGTCTGTGCCAGGCCAAGAGGTATACAGATGAGAGAAGGCAATTTGGCCATTGTATTTTCCTTTCATTAAGCACTTTACACAGCCAAACTTTTTAATGTAACTTCTGCTCCCGAGTTGGAGATTTTTGTCCGTGGTAAGTGAAATCAGGAAAAATCATTATTTTTTTCCTCACTCTGATAAGTCTAGGTCTCCCTTTTTCAGGGTCAACTTAGTGTAATTGTCCATAGAATTAAGATCTCGATGAATTATTTTGAAAGCAAAACAACAGCCACTCATATGAGATGTAACAAGACAAGCAATGTGTCTTGGATGTACAGTCAGGATACCAATCACAAGTTACCTATGTTTTTTTTACTAAGTATGCATGACAACAAAACATGTATATTTAAATCCTTCAGATTATTGCCTCAGTGGAGTTAAGAGCTAATTTACACCACTGAGGCTCCCACTGATTCTGTAAAAGTTCAGAAAATGTCTTTAAAAAAGCCTAGCGTCTAAGAGGGGAAAAAAAAAAAAAAAAAAAAAAAAAATACAAAGTTAATTTAAACAGAAATTAATAAACTGCATGTAATTTTTTTTCACGGTTTAATTTTCAAAAATTTCCTTGCTGTAGATCTACTGTAATTTGCATGTTCTGCCATCAAAAAACACTTGGAAACTGATTGCTTAAACGGTACTTAACTTTGCTGAGCTGCGTATTGAACAGTAGAGGGTGCTACCCAGCCTAAAGACTGCTAAATAGGACACAGATTTGGGGGACTGGAGCAATAGGTTTTTCTGTCATGTTTTGCCCCTGAATCCTGTGACATTCTGAATGTGTCCACATGGCTTATCAAGTACACCAGAAGCTAACAAAGAGATATTATTTTCCATCTTACATTTTCCATCCCAATAGTGGTGGTTGCTGTTGGCGGAGCACCATTTTTACATTTTTGAGTGGAAAGAATAACAATACTTGATGGAACTTCAAACTTTATAACTGATCTTTCTTCCAGAAGTCAGCATAAACTGTTTTTTCTATTGTAATAACTAAGATATTTTAGGTTGTACACCAAACTAGTAAGTCCATCAGCTTCTGTTGCGGATAGGCTGAAGCTAACAAACATTCAGTTTGGCATACAGGTTGTCACTAAACAAAATATCTGTTTAGCAAACCATCAGAATTTGTGGATGATGGGAAGCAGATGTATCATTAAGCACTAAATGAGAATATCATTTACAGTAGATGTCATGTTTCATTTTGATAAACTGCAGAAAAATCCCATGTGAAAGATGTAGCTCTGTGTATCCAATGCTGAAAGCAGTATTTTGAAAGGTAATGTTATTGATACTCCACTAGGCTGGCAAATCTAAGATTTATTAGAAAATATGATAGATGACTTGAGCATTACCATGAAAGATAATGAAATGCCATCTGATATATGAGACAGTATCCCACATAAAAAGCTCAGAGAAAAGCAGCTAGAAAACAGCAGCCTTCCTTACACTAACACTTAAAAATGATGGGGTTCCTGCTTCCTTCAAGTCTTTCATGCATGAGGCTTCTCCTTCCTCCATAATAACACTACATATCCCTGACATGGCTCTTCTGTTATTTAAGCTCTTTGAAGTTATGAGCTAATTACTCATCACAACTATAACAAACACAATCTTCACTTTGTAGAAAAGGCACATGTAGTACAAGGACTTGACTGAGACCAGCAAGTTGGCATCAGCTGTTTGTGGACTTTGGGTTGCTGTAGAGACCAATCTTCCTTTGTAAGCACCGATTGTCCTGCTAGGTGAAGCAAAATTGTTGCTGTTGTTTTTCATAGCCTGTAATGATCAAAAATATCTTTGTGTAAATAAGAAGACACAGTGAAATATGCTTGAAATTCTGTTGTTGGGGGAAAAAAAATCCTTCAATTTATCTATCATATTCCTGTCACTGTTACTTGAATGCCAATTTACCATTTTTAATGCATGAATCTCTTTCACCTTTTCCTCATTTTGAATGTTCTTCCTCCTTTCTCCTTTCTCTTCTTCCTATTTAATCTCATTTTTAATGTCAGTCTGCATAGGATGTTCGTCTTCTAAATTGAAAGTTAGTTGGGAGAAAATACCTGGAAATAACACTCTTCTTAGGGCTGTTCTAATTCCTGTTTCCATCATCAGTTTTGTTAAGACTCCGTTTGCTTCAGATTTCCCCCAAATACTTCTCAACAACTATGTTTTTCTTTCTTTTTCTGGAATTCCTGTCTAGGTATTATAACCCTTTTCTTTGGGTATTTACACTGTTCCCCTTATTATACATGTGAAATACGTAACATGTATGAAGCAAATGCAAATCGTACCGCATTATTATTAATAGTAAAGCTCCCTCTGCGCTGACTAGGGATCCACTGCTCAATAGGTACGGAAAGACACTACTGGCTCGGAAAGTGCAAAGTGTGATATGGTGATGGGTTATGGTTTGCTCATGCAATTCTATGTGAATTGTCCATCCCCTGTTTGCTACTCCATTTAAATAGGGCATATACAGACAAGAGCGCTAATGAGACACTTCTGAAATTTTGGACCATACTTTCAATCTCCTGAAATAACAGCACTGTAATGTCAGGAAAGAGAGTGATAGGCACGGTGTTCTGGCCTTTTGCCTTTGACCTGTGAAGGAGGTCTGCTGAGAGGCCGCGGATCAGTTGTTTCCATTCTGGATAGCCATGACAGCTGCTCCTCCGAAGCCTGGCCAGATCAACAAAGGCAAATTGCAGAGCTCATTGGAGGGATATTCTGTCCTTCTAACCTTGATAAACTGGATTCCTTTACCCAAACCTTTGATCCAAAGTGAAGTCCTGGTGGCACTTTCCCAAATCAGCAGTGGTTGAACATAACGGGTAGTTCACCGTGATGCACTGAGGTTTGGGTACTGCATGGGGATTGTAAGCAGACCAGGAGACCGCATTTTCTCACGTACATTACATGAGTGAAGGGGACTCCAGGAGGAAAACAAGGGTGTTGAAATGCAACACTTTTGCTCACAAGAGCTGAATTGTTTAGGGAAGACTATTAGAGAGTGAGGGGAAGTGGCAGCAGTACATACAGCTGTGTGGTATAGCAGGTTTCCAGATGGGTCAGAAAATCTTCCCGGGCAGTGGGTCAGCCTTGAGGAGAAAAGGCTCTGGTCACTGTGAGACAAGCATACAACCAACAAACTGCTGAAGTGATGGGTGTTATCTGAAGCTATTGGGATTCACCAACCTGCCTGTGGAGCTGAGAGAGACAGACTTGCTGGGCTGATGCTCCTGCCACCCAGCAGCAGCTGAGCAGAGGAGCAGATGCTGGCACAGCTGCCGGCTCATTGCTGCCCTGAAGTGCGTCTGCAAGCCAGCCACATCCCCTGAATGACAGCACCTCTGGATGAAAGCAGAAGACACCATTTTTTTTAGTGTCTGATGGCCCTAGTGCTGTCATGATGACACAGAAGGCAGTGGTGAGGACAGGGATGATCATTACAGGTGGCTCTTACATGCAGACTGACGGATGTGGCTCACTTTTCATCATTATGCCACAAACTGCTGGGTCCAGTCTGTGAGCCGACCTCCTCCACGCTCCCAAACCCCTCCAAGGCTCACAACAGAATGAATGATAAATGAACAGCTATCAAATTAATTTCAGAAAGCAATAAGAAATCAATAGCTGTACAGTGCAACTGTTAGTTAATCAATTAACTGCACGTAACTAAACATGCTCAGAAGTTGGAGTGGTTTTTGTTCTGCTGATATTGATAAATTTCTAAGCCTTCACTTTCATAGTTTATGATGTCAGATGAGTCCCTTGGGAAAGTGTTTTCCTTCCAAATGATGTTTAAACGTCTGTAATTCTGTGCTGGATACAATTTACCAACAATTGTAGTGCTTTAAAGCATACAGTAAACTCCCTTATTTCTGTATCAAGCAACTTGACATTTAAGATAGTTTGTTAACTGCAGCAAAAATACATAAACAATGCGATTTTCTTGTAAACAGTTACAAAGTAAGAAGCACAGTATAATTGGTAACCTCTGCTGCAATACGAACAATGCCGTTTTAGAGAGACGTCGTGAATGTGGGTGTACAACATGGAAAGAATTCTGTTGGTTTGCACCTGCGCTGGGTCTGCTCAGCTGGGAAAGTAGAGCAGGCTACACAGAGGCTGCTGCTGGAAATGTTTTTTTAGGAGGGAAAAAAAAAAAAACCCACGTTTTCCCTAAGGCTTGTTAATCTTCCTTCTTCCACTCTGCAGTGGGGCTGAGCTGCCAGGACATGGCAAAAACTGGTGAACCTGTTGGGTAAACGTCCCTGGAGGAGGTGGTGGCAGCAGCAGGCCCTGCAGTGCCAGGCTCGTATCGTACAGATATTTGGGACTTGGACCCCTGCTTCCTTGGTGGCAAGGGTGCAAAATGGTCATTTCTGAGTATCAAAATGACTCACTATGCAGTGCCAGTCAGTACCAGACCCCTGCCACCTTCATGGCGATGGGGCACTCGAGAGCCTGTGGGTGCAGCAGAGTTTGGGTCACTTTTCCCAGGACATCAGACAAGTTTTCACAGCATGGGCAACCCATAGCTACGTTCTCAGCAGTCCAGTCTGCTGTTTGTGTGCATTTGTGCTGTTGGAACAGAAAGAAACCCTTTGTTTCTGGTGACCAAATGTATGAGGATATAACCCTTATTGTAGCTGATTTTATAAGCAAGGCAATAGACATGCACTGCAGTGTACCGCAATTCACAAACACGTTGGTCGTTAAAGAGGAAATATACAGTCACTAAAAGCAATGTATTCAAAGAATTTGCTTAGAGATTCCTGGTGATGCAGTTATTCCTTAGCCACAATTATTGGAGGATACAGCAGAATTTTTTAAAAATGCTGGATGCTTTTTGCTAGTCAATTGTAAACTGCATCAACACAACGCATATTCATTAACTCACTGCAATCATTAATACTCTGTAAGCTGTGGTTCCTAAGTAAGCTTCTGAGAGAGGAGAAAGAGGATTTCTTTCTAGAGGTACATTATTCTGAGTGCATCCTTCATCTGGCCATTGAAAAGATTTGTTTTCCTCTCCTATTCACTTTGCTTTCTTGCACGAATGTCTTTTGTGAACTACTTCTCTTTGCAGGGTCTAGGCCTCTTCTAGACAATAACTAGGCTGCCACAAGCCTTCCCCATTCACATGCTTTCTCCTGGTATTATAGCAGCTACCCTTTGTGGATGCTATTGTCCTCTTTACTTCTATTTCTCTGGAATCAAAATCAAATGCCCTGTTTCTCCCAATGCATAATGGTGGAAACACACTTTTCACCAAAAAGATCTGTATCTGTGGCTCCACTCTTTATCTGCTTCGGTACTGCAGTCTTTATTCCGAGCTTATATTATGAATCCTGCTTCTATTCAAATTGTGCTTACAGTATATTTAGAGGTATGTGAAACATTTGCAAGCACCTTATCTTTATTTAAAAATAAAATAAAATTTTATTTCCTTCTGAAATGCAGTCTTTTAGGAGAATAAGATTTTATGTACTCCTTGTGCATAGTAACGGTGTTGCTAGGGGGACAGTATTTCTGCAGAATCTCCTTCATCTGAGGTTTCATCTTAACATTTGTCAACTCATTCAGTGAGAAAAAAGCAGAGCATTAAAAAAAAAAAACAAATCCCGGAGAAAAAAAAAAAAAAAAAACACAACACGAAAAAGCCCACAACACTCACATCACCTTAAACTTTCTACACATTCAAGGGTTACTGTAACAAGGACTTTTTTCTCCTCTCAGTTAGGCACAGTGCACACCAGCTTTGTATTGAAGTAAATGAAATCAGACTACTATTTTATCTTCAAAATATGTGCAAATGAGGTTTTTGTCTTCACGATCAAGCTTAATTACCAAGTGGAAAATGCACATTTAGCACACAGAGCCATAATGAATTAGGTGGGGGTTTTTACCATCAAAGGATAAAAATGGAAAGAGTTTGGGTTCATTTTGTTTCTGTGAAAGCTGAGATTTTGTAGAAATCAGTTGACTTTCCTCATGAGTGGCCAAGCTACACTGTGGGAGGACCTATCTAACCAAACACCACCCCACACACTTGAGTGTCTGCTCACCTTCAAATGCACAGGTATTTGTGTAAATATGTGCTTAAGCATGCACTCAGTCACCAGCATCAGGAGAAAGAAATGATTGCACTGAGTAGTTTTATTAACAAAGTTTATCAGATTTAAATTTCTCTTTTAACCTACTCTCTTAGACCATGAAGGGCTTGTCTTCAGGCAAATCACCATTTAAAATGAGCACGGGACTCAGGTACTGGCCAGGGTCTTGTATTTGCAGCAAAGAAAGGGAAGGATGAGAAACATGCATCTTTGCATTAGTTTTTTAAGGCCATGCAATGCTCCTATAGAAGCAGCTTTACCTGTTTAAGATTAAATATGTCCATGTTATTTTCAGCAAAATCCCAACTGTATCTCAACAGAGACATAATGTAGTGTAATGGAGGTAATTTTCAAAACACAGTCGCAACATAGGATTTACTCTTTTATTTGATTGGTTTAGTAGGAGATAGAATGCTGTTTCTCATAAACACGTTTTGTTTTTCCTTAAAAATCCATTAGCTTCTATGCAGACCTTTAAATATTTATAAGATTTAAATAATCTTTTAAAGCATCCTCAGAGAAGACATTGACTTTTCTTTTAGTTAAATAGTTCTTATTTTTCTTGAAGAGGATCTGTTTAAGTATTTGGCCAACTAATTCCCTAAATTAATTGTGATATTTTTATACTCAAATGTCTATTTTATGTAAGCAAAAAGAAATACAAGAGGCAAAGTTGTTATATTTATGTGTAAACTGCCTTACTACTTATATGATGGGGATATTAGGCAGTGATTCTGGAGCTGGGTGTAAATTGAAAATGCTTTTAAATAAATACCTCAGGAAGTTCATGCACCTCTAAATATTTATATTATAAGAAAAAGTTTACCACAAAACATTTCTCATCCTCCCATTTCTTTCTTAAAGCCATCTGAAGTGTTCAGACTCTTTGCAAAACAGGTGCTGGAGAATAAGCAGTATCACCTGCAGAAGGAGCAATGAAGTTTGTGGTGAAAACCAGAATTAGAGACAGTTCTGGAGATGAGCAATATCACCACTTGCCATAGCATCTTTGCTCACAGCTCGCGGTTAAATCGTGCTGCAGGCACAGGATACATAAGCAAAGGCCAGAGTCACTCGGTATGTATTTCCAATAATTCGAACAGTGTGAAGACTACCTTATACCTCCTGGCTACTGCTCTGGCTTCTTGAGACTGCAGGAGACACTTTTTCATGGAACATGTTTGCTTACCAGAGGTCCCTTGCAGTCAAAATCTGGGCGGGGGGGCAAGGTGTGTGTGTCTGTCTCAGATACTTTTATACCTGCCCCTGCACAGCACAAGTGCGTGAACAGAGACTTGTGGGCTACATTTTTCATTTAGTTGGCTCCTGGTTGGCTTTATTTGGTCTGCTCTTGCTGAGCAGAGTTTTGGTTTCTTTGCTTGTTTCTGCTACCAGCAGAGTAGCTACATCTCTGTAGAGCTAAATTAAAATCCCGGGCTTAGGATGTCTCTTCAGAACAACTAATTGTTCTTAGAGATATGGCAAAGACAGTCTCCAGTATCACGCAAGTTCAACAGTTTTCCTGCACGTTCAGCTTGCGCTGAACCCTGCAGCTGAAACAAATACTTCTTGGGCACATTTTGCTGAGAAGGAAATCTACCTTTTCCAGTTCAAAGTCTTGTTTCCCCTGCCCACCACATTGCCCCCAGCAGTTATCTGGCACCCTGGGCAGTCAGGCACTAGCAGAAATTTCCTCACTGGTGAGGAAATAATTACCAAGAACCAAAACCATCCAGGCACACGGTTGCACCCTACAAAGATGTTCACAAAGGTAATTCATATTAATGCGCTTAAAACAAAACAGACACTCTGTAACTGTAGCCAGTTACACCAGTGTAAATATAGTATATTTTCTAGCATTAGCCTAACCCTGTGGTCATAATGATAAAAGATGCCCCATTTTTTAAATCAAGGGATGATAATCTTGCTGGCTGATTTAGTGTTTTTATTGGAAATAACTTCCAATAATAACCTGTCTTGTTAGTACTGTAAATTCTGCAGGCTAAAATCCTTTGTTTCTCATTAAATTAACTAATTATTGTCTTACTGGATCCATGGATTTAGGAGCAACTGACATAAACTTAATAGGAAAGAAAAGCTGCCAAATTCCATCACTTTGCATAAATCTATTACTCTAGGATCTGGGCGCTGGCAGAAATTTATCACCATGTAATTAATGGTTTTAGATGGTTGACTGCAATATCAAAGAGGCAGATATAAGTTTTAAGCTAAACAAACAAAAAAAAGGCATCAGAAAACTGCATATGCAGTTTATTAAATTAAGGGTTTTATTTTAATGTATGTAAAAAGTATTTTTGGAAAAAAACACATAAAATTCTGCCCATCGTTGCAAGACAAATGATGCATAGAAGTAGTGTTCAGCTGGCCACAAACAGCAAAGGCTCCGGACATGGGCCCAAGAGCTGCAAGGGGTGTTGGTACACCCAGGCACACAGTGCAGGCTCCCCACCTGGGCTGGGGTGCAGGTGTTCTTACACTTGAAACTTGCCCCAGGGATGCCTTTGCTTTACACAACCAGAAAATTAAATGTCATACTGAGGATCCCGTGCACCACAGAATCATAGAATCATAAAACTTATTGGGTTGGAAGGGACCTCTAAAGGTCATCTAGTCCAACCCTTACAATAAGCAGGGACATCCCTAACTAGGTCACGTTGCTCAGAGACCCATCAAGCCTGACCTTGAATGTCTCCAGGGATGGGGCTTCCACTATCTCTCTGGGCAATCTGCTGCAGTGATCCACCACCCTTATATTAAAGAACTTTTTCCTAATGTCCATGTTAGGGTTTACCCAACCCTCTGAACCTTGAGCCCCACATATATTTTTTTGTGACTGCATTAAAATCCCACTTATTTTCTTTTTTGCCAAGCTTTGCAACAGAATATTTAGGGTCTTGTCCTATGTGAGATATATAAAAACAGGATTTCACAGGATTAGAGAGCCAATTAATCTCTAAAACAGTTGGTCCATAAGGTAGAAGGACTAAATTTTAGGAGGTTAATGGTGCAAACAGGCAAAGGCTTTTCTCAGCTGCAAGCACTGCACTATATCCTACTCCCAGCTTAGCTATCCAAGTGGTTTTATTATGTTTGCTCAGCTTTAATTTATACATGTTTTAACATACTCTTAGTTAATTTTAATTTTAAACTAAGAAACCCTGGCAAATCTCTTTCAATATAATTAGAATTTTTCTTTAGTTTGATATTTAGTCATTATTTTCTTATTTCCACTTTATTTTCTAGGGAATAAATCCTCTTATTCATTTGTTTCAATGAAGCTTGAATAAAGGTCATTTAAATTGATTCACCTTTCTTATCTTCCTTGCGTTTATTCTATAATCCTACATTCTATTGTGTAGGGGAGAATAGCTTGCTTCTCTCTGCCTGTTTCTGCTAGAAGAAAAATGGTAACCTTTTATTAAATAAATCTGGGAAGGCTGAGCTCCAAATCCGTATTATCAGTAGCTTGGGGAAACAAATTACTTCACAAACTTAAAAAAAGAAAACATGCAGCACTTTTTGTAGTTTGCTGTTAGATGGCCTGAACTTACTGCCTTAGGCACCTTAAATGAATGAGGGGAATACTTTGCAAAAGGAAATGCCCACACAAAATCTCAGGCGGCCAAATATAAGAGCAAATGTCAATTATGAAGCCCTGCAGAGGTGCAGACTTCAGTGATGCTGGGTGCTTGGGGCAGGCAGCCAACCAGTCGTTTCCTACCATTTCCAGTATTTTCCTACTGTTTCCTGTTATTGAGCATCTAAGGAACCTGAAGTTGCACAAGTCCATGGGATTTAATGAGATGCATCTGCAGGTCCTGAGGGAACTGGCGGATGAAGTTGCTAAGCCACTGTCCATCATATTTGAGAAGCTGTGGCAGGCCAGCTAGGTTCCCACCAACTGGAAAAGGGGAAACATAACCCCCATATTTAAAAAGGGAAAAAAGGAAGACATGGGGAATTACAGGCCAGTCAGTCTCACCTCTGTGCACAGCAAGATCATGGAGCTGATCTGCCTGGAAACTATGCTGGCGCACATGGAAAATAAGGAGGTGATCAATGACAGCCAACATGGCTTCACTAAGGGCAAATCATGCCTGACGAATTTGGTGGCCTTCTACCATGGGGTTACAGTGTTGGTGGATAAGAAAAAGAGCAACTGACATCATCTACCCGGACTTGTGCAAAGCATTCAACACTGTCCTGCACAACATTATTGTCTCTAAACTGGAGAGACATGGATATGATGGATGGATCACTTGATAGATCAGGAATTGGTTGGGCAGTCACACTCGAAGAGTCATAGTCAACAGTTTGACATCCAAGTGGAGACCAGTGACGAGCGGTGTTCCTCAAGGGTTGATACTGGGACTAGTGCTGTTTAACGTCTTTTTTGGTGATGTGGACAGTGGGATTGAGTGCACCCTCAGCAAGTTTGCTGCTAACACCAAGCTGAGTGGTGCAGTCAACATACTGGAGGGAAGGGATGCTAGCCCGAGGGACCTTGACAGGCTGGAGAGGTGGGCCTGTGCAAACATCATGAAGTTCAGCAAGGCCAAGAGCAAGGTCCTGCACCTGGATCAGGGCAGTCCCAATCACAAATACAGGCAGGGGGATGAGTGGATCAAGTGCAGGCCTGAGGGGAAGAACTTGGGGGTGCTGCTGGATGAAAAACTGGAATGAACCAGCAATGTGCGCTCACAGCCCAGAAAGCCAATTGCATCCTGGGCTGCATCAAAAGCAACGTGGCCAGCAGGTCGAGGGAGGGGATTCTCCCCCTCTACTCTGCTCTGATGAGACCCCACCTGCAGTGCTGCATCCAGCTCTGGGGCCCTCATCACAAGAAAGACATGGACCTGATCGAGCGGGTCCAGAGGAGGCCTCAAAGATGATCAGGGGGCTGGAGCACCTCCCCTGTGAGGACAGGCTGAGAGAGTTGGGGTTGTCCAGCCTGGAGAAGAGAAGGCTCCGGGGAGACCTTATACTGTCCTTCCAGTACCTAAAGGGGCTCTGCAGGGAAGGTGGGGAGGGACTGTTCACCAGGGAGTGTAGTGATAGGATGAGGGGTAACGGTTTCAAACTGAAAGAGGGGAGATTTAGGTGAGATGTTAGGAAGAAGTTCTTTACTGTGAGGATGGTGAGACACTGGCACAGGTTGCCAAGAGAAGCTGTAGCTGCCCCCTCCCTGGCAGTGTTCAAGGCCAGGTTGGATGGGGCTCTGAGCAACCTGATCTGGTGGAAGGTGTCCCTGCCCATGGCAGGGGGGTTGGAACTAGATGATCTTTAAGGTCCATTCCAGCCCAAACTATTCTGTGACTCTGTTCCCAGATATTTCTGTGTTTAGGAGCACTGTCCAAACTCACCAACTTGTGTCCTAACACACAGCTCAGCTTCTGGGGCTATACCAGACTTCAGCCTTGAAGGGAATATTACTATTCTTGATTCCTAACCTGGAATACATACTATCTACATCTTTATGCACTTTTTAGCCTTTTTAATTGCAAATCTAGGTTTCTGAAAAGCACCAACTGGAACAGAGCGAGTCTGTACACTCTCTGAAAGATCTGATATGAAAATAACCATGAGTGACTGTTCAGCTTACTGTGAAAAATTACCTGAGTGCATACTTTTATTTTCTGTTCATAGTTAGTTGAGAAGCGTCTATATGCTCCTGCATCACTTTCTGGACACTTTCTGGTTCTGTTTTAGAGAGAATTTTTTTTTTTTTTTTTCCTGATCAGATGATGTTCTGTGATGTAGGACAGGTTTTATATGAAGAAAAAAATCTATTTTCTAGTACTGGAATGTTTAAGGAAGCAAGAGGAGGAAATGTAGGATCGAGCCATATGATTAGGAAAATAAAAACAACATAAACCAATCTGTTAACCATATGTTCACATCCATAAGGGTGTATGTTCTTCATTTTAAACAACTAAACCAGTATCGCTTTTAATTTGTTGCCAAGGTTACTGAATTTTTAATAGTCTCTAAAGGCTGGTGGTTTTAACTCATTGAATGGCATCATTGTTTAATATTGAAAAAATTCTGATAAAAGCTACCTCAGCTATGGAAAATCACTTCGTTCAAAAAAAGCTAAAACCGAGTTGCCATTTTAAAACCACTGGAAAGAGAAGGCTATTTGCTGGCTACAAAGTACTGCAAATAGCAGGAATGAGCAGTTATGTAAAATCACCCTCTGCATCACACCAGTGTGGGGCCAGCTGGACCTCAATGAGGAACCCTGGCCCAGCAACAGCACCAGGGCTGTGTGCCAGGGTGTCTCTGAGTTTGGCAGCCCAAAGTTTGCCGAGGGAGAGCATGGGGTTTGCAGCATGGACACAGCTCCATGGTCCTGGTGCGAGACCTCCAGATGCACTTCAGTTATCCGTGCAGTGAGCTGGCCAATGCCAGGGATGCAGGGAGGCCAAGAGGGGATGTGTCACACACACTTGGCACAGACTCAAGAGCAGGGAAGGTGACATTCAGAGGAGAAGAAATAATTTTTGAGACCAGTATCACGGGCAGAACACAAATAAGTGCAGCAAAGGCACAGAAGCCATCTCCAGAATCACAGCAGCAATCAGGATGCAATGAAATCTTACCTTGCAAATCACTGAAATAAAAGTTGGGGGACCCTGACTGCAGCGCAGAGACAGCCAATCCCACAGAACAGTGAAGCCAAAAGCTGACATTAAAGAAAGGAAAAAAACATCAGGACCCAGTCTTCATCCCCCCATCCCAAAATGACAGATTGGTACTGACTGAAAGGAGGCAGAATTCCTCCCAAAGCCAGCAGATCGTAGAAAGCAAGCAGGAGTGAGATCTCCATTTAGACCCTAGCAGTCCCAGACTGCATACAAGGGACTCGCTACCACTTTGAGATTTTTTTTTTCTTTCCACTTCCTTCTGTAGTCACTTGCACTAAATGTACCATGACACCAGCCTCTCACATTAGCACTGCATTTTCATCCTGTTGAGGCATAAATATATAAGAATGGGTGGAAATGGCCTTCCTTCTCCATGCCATGTCCTGCAATCAAGGTCACACCTGCAGAAGGTGAAAGAGAAAAGGAGATAAAGTCAGCAAGCAAAGACTAGAGAGAAAGAGGGGTAGACTCAGCTGGTGGATCGGGATGCTTGACTTTATCTTGCTATGTAGTTCTTTGCTGATCATACATGAATAAGTACTTGAATCTAATAAGTCAAACTAATGCTCTGGCAAAACACTGTTTATAAGAAAGTAATATCCAGTTCATGGTATAGAAATACCTTGGGTATATAATATATTTACTGCCACCCACTCATCCAAACACACACGCACTTATATACATTGAAATGTGTTGACATTGATATAGGCAGTAATTTGAATTAAATGCTTGATTTAGGAAATGCTGCCAGAAACATTTTAGCTAGCATATATTAGTCTTTAAGTAATCTCCTTCCATTTTTTTTACCATGAAACTATTGCTTGGAAAATCGATTTATACTGTGCTGAGAGTACAAATAGGCTGATGTGAGGCAGGGTCCTCAAAGATGTGCTTGCATTTGGGACCAATGGACAGGTTTGAGATAACTCCAGGACATGCAGGTCTCCTTTGAGCTCAGGCAGCCCAAGAGAGACTCCAGGAGCTTCTCCTAAATTCTCAGTTCTGCATCTAATTATTACCCAAAGCTCACTTGGTTATTAGTTTGTTTTACACAAAAAGATTTTTAGTGTCTTCAAGTTTGTCATCAAGATCTCGAGTAGTCACAAATCCCAGCTGTAGCAGAACAAACCTGATCCTTGCACTGTTTTTCAGCCCACTCTTCACTGAAATTTGGTGACCAGGCTATTTGAATACATGACATTCAGCCCACTGTCCTTGCTCGCCCTGTGCAGCACACCTCTTGCATCTGAAAAATACATTATGCGGCACCCTGCCTGAGCATTCTCAAGGCAAAATGGCATTTTAAAATCTGTAGGAAGACAGACTGACATAAGTTAGAAATCTCTTTTCCCCCAGTAGCCCAATACTGTAAGTGAGAACTTTTTCAGTTTCATTAGGTTTCGGAAAATTGCTTTCTTCTAACTACCTTGGTGTTCAGTTCTACAATGCTCTTCTGTGAGTTTGGCTGTTAAGCATTGAGTGCCACTGCTCAAAACTGCAGCCACACTACTGGGTGCTGCTATAATAATCTTCCTCATGAATATGTATTGCCAGATAAGTAAAGCAGAATAAAAGATTAGAAACTTTTAACATGCAAAACTCTCCAGAGCTTCAGCCCTGGAGATTGGAAAGGTATTCTGCTTCTTCAGGAACAGAGCACTGAGTGAGCTAGATTTTTGTGGCCCATTGTTGTGGTTTCTCGGCCCCTAAAAAAAAAAACAACATAGACCTACTTATTGCACTGCTAAATATTTTTCATTTGAAAAGCAGTAATGTAAAATGCAACAAGAGTTTTTTACAAAATTAAAAAAAATAAACGTCAAGGAGTGGTGGACTAATTACCAAGAAAAATCTGGTTCCAGAACGCACCTGGGTATTAAGGAGTTTGAATTAATTTCAAAAGTAGATCAAATTTAATTCTGCACAGAATGGATAGTATTTGATATAATCATAATGAATATTACCATGTACTGTGCAGTGAGGGAACTCAGCTGAGCTTGCCAAAATTCATTCCTGAAATCACCACTGACACAAAAAAAATAGCTTCCCCCACAGGCACAATATTGACGATTTTTAAAAATACTTCAGAGTGATGTTAGAGTTATGTTTCAAAAGTATCTACTTAAGTTCTGGAAACTGTGCTGTGCTACTCGTTCCCCAGACCAGAGTCCTTTCCAGGATCTCTGGTGTTATGACTTTGCATGGTCATTCAGTGACCATCTGTCAATTATCTCCTTTGGCTCCATATGTCCTCTACTATGATCATCATCGATTTTTTATATTTTTTCAAAAGGAAAACAATAAACTAAATGCAGAAATTACTACATTCAGGTCAGGGGAAAAAAAGCCCAGTGTTGCTGTAAATTGTTTATGTGTTTCTAAAGTGCTGGTTAGAAGCAGCCAACAAAAGGACAAATCATTTTATAGGAGCCATTTCACACTGGGATCATTAAGCTCGTACCCACAGTTTCATTACTAGTCTTTATTTTTTAGAGGTAAAAGTCATCTGCAAAAATTTCCATGCTAAGTTTTAGTGCCATGCTAAGTTTTAGTGCCACGGAGAAGAGTTGTCTTTCCTGCCTCAAGTTTCTCGACCTTTTTGAGCTCCATTTGACTGTTTTATGGTTCTCACAAAATTTCCCCTAAAAAAAAAAACAAACCACCTTGCCAGCTAGTCAACTGTTCTGCACTTCTCTCCCTTCCAAGGCTGACTTATTCCCCCTGCATGGCTCTCATCCCAGGGCTGTTCTTGGGTTCCCAGAGCTCCCCAGTGCCAACCCAAACCCCTGCCCTGGGCTCTGCGGATGGCCCTGCCCTGCATGGCCCCACACGTGTGGCAGGTTGATCAGCAACAAATCTGTTTGTGATGGTAATTCTTTCCTATATTTCAACCAAACACAGACTTCATAACAGCACAATATTAAAAATAGAATCCCAGAATTTTCATCTATTATTTTGACTAAAAATGAGCTTCAAATACCTTATGAATCTGTCCTGAGTGTGAGCTTTATTTTTTACATTCTCTCATACATTTCAGGTATAGTACTGTTTCTGCTCATTAATGGCATAGCTACCTATTGAATAAATGCATTTCATCAGTAATCAATAATTCCCTTCATCAAGCTGGTTCTAAATCTGGGAGGAAATGTACCTTATGCATCTGCCTTCACCTAAAAGCGATTGTACTAAACCCTACCCTGAGGCAAAAAAGTCCAAAGGGACTTCAGCCTGAGTGTCTCCTGTTTACCTTTTTGAGAGGGTGTTTCTCCCTGTTTCTGCAGCAATCAACAACAAGCACTAGGTCTGAAGTCCTTTCATAGCATCCAGTACGGCTGTTGATTAAGTATGTCTCCCACAACAAATACTCTAGGTGCAGTGTGTCTTCCAGTTGGGGAAATGAGGAATTGACATCTGTCTCAGTGGGATTTTAGAGATGTTGCACTCAATGTTGCAACACCTAAGCTCCATAAAACTGAGATTTGTACCTCGCTTTCCTTGCATGTTGAAGAGGGAGGAGTCGGTTATGACACAAGCAGATTTGTAACATTCAGTACCCCGTGCAGACACTTGTATGGGAAGCAACACCAAGTGCAGCTATGCAATGCAAATGCCTGTCTTATTCATTAAATATTTTACTATGACATCTGCTTTTATTTTTCCAGCTTTTGTATGCTAAAGGAAGTAGTATCTCCAAGTCCTTTTAGACTGTCCTGGAAAATCCCAACTTCATTTTGCTTTTGCAAAGACATCTTCCTAAAGATAGTCTCTGGATAATGCATACAGAAACTAGACTTATCCACAGAATCCAGCTATTTTCCCCTCTTTGAAGTCCCAGAACCATTAATATTGTTGTGATCCTACCAGATTTAGAGGAAGACTATATCTTCTGATGGTCATAGACCACCACTTAACAGATTACAAAATAGCCAACTAGTATCCTAGCTGAACTAGTGCCTTTGAATCCATCATTTTTCTAAGATAACAGAAGAATGACTTCTTGGTTGATATGGCCTCACTTATAGGATGCTATTTTACCTTGGATGAAGTCTTGTGGTAATGGAAGTCTTTATCGGCTTTTTATTGGTAGCACTTCAAAATGTTTTGCTTGAAACACGCTTTCAAAGGGTTTTCTTTTCTTTGCATTTCTCTCTGCTCTGCCACCTTTAAAATGGCCTCTCAAAGGCTTCTGGGAATTATAGCTTAGTGTGTTGGTTTTTTTTTCCCCAAGTGAAGTTTTGCGCTAAGAATGCTATTTGCTTTCCAAAATTAGAATGTGTTGAATTCCTAATTACAACAATTGGTCTAGCACCTTGCCACAGAGTACGAGGGAAAAACAACCTTGTGTGAGGCTGCACTTGTACTTACACAGTCAGAATCACATTTTGGAGAGCGGTTGTTCAGTCAACATCATCCTGCCCAAGCAGTTCTGAACAAGGAAAGTGATGGGGAAAGTTTTCATGTATCAAACTAATCTTTTAGTTGGGCAGCTTTTCACATGAAAAGGGTGCAGTTTTCACACGAAAAAGTGCCTTAACTTCTAATCTACACGGATTTCAGAGCACAAGGACATTTACTCGATTATTTTCTATTAAGATTAATTTCTTGGGGAGCACAAAGCACAGGCACAAAGTCTGAACAAGAATCCTTAATTTGGAAACAGTTTCTGATTAAAAAACAGCAAAATGTGTTGAGGCTTCCAATTAGCACAGAAAAACAATTGCGTGGCTAGTAGTTTGAGACCAGAGTTCTTTCAAGGATTGTTAGAGTCTGTGGGACTAAGAAACTATAGATGTAAACTTTATACGCATCAACTATATACGCATGTCAAATATAAATTTATATTTGATTAAGCAAACAATAATCAAGAACATTCATACAGACATACTGAGACTGAGACCAAATCTAAGAGCATAAACTTCTGTATGACTAAGTTTTTTATACTAAAACAATTTTAGGGATTGTTGACTTGAAATTTCATTCCGCAAGAAAATTATTTGGTTTTGGCCTTCAAAAGTTATGGTGCATCCCTGCAGATTGCACATTCTTCTAAGCACAACAATTAGCAAAGACTTTCAGTACACGTTGCATTGTACATTATTGCCTTAATGTAATGTTTTCTAGCTGTGCATATTTTGCTAGTTTTCCTTACTAATCCTATCGTCATTTTTCCTTTATTTAAATACCTTGCTAATGCCATTCCTAACAGTGAAAGCAAGTGATAACCTATGCCTTACACACTTGAAGTGTACTCAGGTTTGTAATATGATATTTATATTTAAAATACATTCACTGTATTTGATGCCAATAAGAGTAGTTTGGGGAAATACAAAATTAGTTTAATGATAGATAATACACTTCACTATCTCTTCTTCAATATATTGTATAGTCTCAGGGCCTGATTCTGATCTCATTTGCACTAATTTAATGTTAGTTAAGCTCAACTGACAGGAATTAGATTATTTTTCGTTTACTAGAGACTACGTGACACCAGAGATTCATTTTTTTGTATCATATCTTTGCATTACCTAATATAGGATAATGATGCTAAGCACCTGCTCAAAAAAATGATTGCTCATTCTGACGATTTCCATTATATTAAAATATCACGTAGGAAAAAAGCCATTGTTTCCTTTTAATAAGCAAGTTTATAAAACCAAATGTCTGTTAAAATGTGCCTTTAATCTTTGTTACGTAAATAACCACATGACATTGCGAAAATCAAGCTTCTATTTACCAGGATGCACAGCTTACTAGGAATAATTGCAAAGTGGTTGCAGCAATCAGCCCTTTCCCCTCTCCAATGACACTTTCTTAAGATCTCATTCGTTCTCATGCAATGAGACAGAATGAAAATGGAGAATGTCAACCCACACACCTCCTTAGATTAGATAAATCCCATACTCAATTTTTTTTTAATTTACTACCACCAAAGAGGAAGCAGAAGATAAATTGTAGACGATAGACTCTACTCTGTTTATCACATCAATTCTCTAACGTGCTCTGGGAACCAGCTATGGATCTTTAAAATTTGATCCTGCTGTTATTCTGTAAGACTGGAAGGACAATACAAATAACTCAGTTTATGTGCAGTATATACTCACAGTAATACTTTTCTTGACTTTCATGATTTTTTTATACAAGAATAACATTTTTAAAGTGTCAAACAATAGAACTATGTAGTAAATAAGGAAATCGAGAATAACTAAGTAGTAATAGCAGGTTTGGCATGTTACTCAACAGTTCAATATAAGCATGACTTGCCTCATTGTGTAGTTTATATATAGCTTCATTATGAGCAAAAGTACAATTTACTGCAGAACGATTTTCTGGAAGGCCTGTTTTATGCATCATCTACTTTCCTGGCACCTTACAACCATGTTTAACCTGTATAAAATTAACTATATTCATAGGTGATATCTAAACAAGCTAAACATGATTTTTTTTCCTCCAGCCTGTTTCCTAAATCAGATACAGCAGCTTAACTCAGAACAGAAGAAAGCTGATGAATTTCAGCTTTGGCAAGACCTCTGCAGCCAGCTCAGTTTCTGTCCTTAATAACATAAGGCAGATCACCCACAGAAATTTCCTTTGGCCTTCTCCTTGAAAACTGAGCCCTATGGATCAGCTGGGATGTGTCTCACCTTTCAGCCAGAAAGGATTTTGAACAAAAATTTGCTGTAAGGACAAAGAGCTTTTAATTATAAAAGAGAAAGAGGGTAGGTGATTTCTAATGTTTTTTACTTGCACTAGAACTACTTTATCCATATAATGTGAAAGGTGAATGATAATAATCAAACAAGTAACATTACTGTAAAGTGGTAGCAGGGGGGAGAGTTTACTGCCATCTTATCAGTTGTCAAAGTCCATGTGCATTTGTCTTATAGAATTATGCCTTCAGGTGGTAGCTAACCATCCCACTACTCAAGAGTAATTGCTCTTCAGCTTATTTACCAGAATTATTGTGTTATTGACAGCATTTGAAAAGTTTTGTGTAAGAGGAATTCACGTACCATTTACCTCCAGTTATCTATGTATTAGCTGGCATTGCTTAATACTGCAGACTGTCTTCTTCAGGACACATATTGAATAAAAGCTATTTAACTACATTGAATAATGATAAACTTCAACCAATACACAATCCAAGGACCTGGCTCCCCAACATTGACCTTAATTTTCAACTCAGTTCAAGCCAGACACCTTATTCACTGAGTATAAAACATGGGGTAAACAAAGTTTTCATTTAGAAGTCGTTATAGTTCTAGATGGTCATCATATGATATAATCTTCTACAAAAAACAATAAAGCCATGCTTTTCTCTCAAATCTGCTTTGCCCCAGAGAATATGCATATAGAGTGCTTATTAAAAAATAAATAAATAAAGGGAGGGAGAGGAGAAGAAAAATATCTCAAACAAAATTATAGAAAATGATGTGAAGCTTTAAATGTCACCCTTCCCAATGAAGTTAGCAGTAGAAAGTCACAGGAAAAAGATCTGTTTTAAAGTCTACTGCGTGATAAAGACATGGAAACCTCCCAGGAGATAGCTGCCTCACTGATAAAAGGAAAGGTCCACTGGCTGCCGTGCCTCACAGATTACAGCCCCTCGCCTGAAGCTCTTCTCCTGCTGACCACAGACCCCTATTGATAGCACTGCAGACTGAGAAAGCTGTGCTTCAGTATCTTGCATAAGAAAAGATGATAATTTATTACCATATAATGACCTTCCAGAGTGGGAGCTCATCTCAATAGTATATTAAAGCAATCCATTCAGGTATAACAGAATAAATAGCCCAAACTATATCAAAAATTCCTGAGCCATACACTATTTATTGCCAATTGAAAGATAAGCTTCACAGAAGAAGCTACTGTATATTTGCCTTCTGGTATAAAACTATTTTTAAATCTTCAAAGATATGTTTAAAAACTTGCAAAGCCACCTGTCAGTCTAAGGTCCATGGGAAGAATGGGCACCTAGCTCAAAGCTTTGAGCACTGTGACTAGCATTAGTTTTCAGCTTAACATTTCAGAATTTCTTACATTAAAATTTATAAATATATATGAAAAACTTTATACATATATATAAATAAAGCATACTGTCATGGTGAGAGGACTTGATGAAATTAGATTTAAGAAAATCGGGCAACATATACCCAAGCAATAACTAAACAATCATCTGCCTTATTTACAAATGTGGTTCAAAAGACATTTTTTGATCAAATACACCCTTTCTGTAACCACCTTGGGAAAGCAGTAATTAAATTTAGGACCTGAAGCTAAAGGTACAGATTAGCAATTAATCAGTGACAAATAGGCATGTTTTAGTATAATTCCAATACTTAAAAAAAAAAAAAAAGTATTTGTGACGTTTCCTGGAATAACAGTGGGAGCAAATTGTATACCAGCACTAGTAGTTGTGATAACTCGCATGCAGCTCTATGCAAGCCAACTTTCAACTCTGTTCAGAAAAATGGTATATCTGCAAAACAGTACATAGGACTATTCTGTGTGGCTTTAGAGAACTGCTTCAGCTAAGCCTGCCAGAGGAGATGAGAAAGAAAAAGAATTTCGGAGCTTCTGCATATCAAACAATTTTAAAGAGACTAGAGATAATAATTTTAATTTTTTTTCTGAAACAAAACAGAGCTTTCTCTCTCATTAGTTATTTTAAAAAAAAATAATTCCACTCCTAAAGTGTCCTTAGACTCTAAGCACTAAATAACTGGATGGTACAGAGAAGAACAGGTTGATAAAATGCATAAGTGTGCAGGAATGAATGTCAAAATCCATACTTGTTACAGCTTATATTTTGGGAGACATCCTGAAATTTTCCCATATTATGTTTGAATTAATAGTCTTAAGATACAATGAATTTTAGGAATATATAGCAGAAAGCTTTCTTCATACAAATTCCTAAGGCTTTTAGGCAGCACTGCGATCTACCAGGGCACTTGTTCAAACCACTTTGAAGCCCATAGAAATGGCAGTGAATAATATCTCCATGGCAAGAGCTATTGGCAAGAAGTCAAAGACAATGGCCAGATGGAAATAACAGCCCAACAAAGGAACTCCATTAAGTTGTGCAAAAAACCTGAAAAGCTCAATGACCTTGCACTTGTAGCTAACCAACAGTTAAAGACACCTCTTGAAGGTGATGTGAACAAAGATTTTGAAGGAAGTAAGTTTCTCCATGTTCTCCCAATACTGATAGCTGTCTGCACCAGTACATGGGCATAATCAGTGACAAAAGTTACAAAACTTGTCTGAATTGAGACACAAGTATGTTCATGGTATTTCAAGTGAAATGAAAACAATTTAACAGCGGAGTCAGGTAATGTACTGGTCTTTCTAGCAGGTTATTTTTTCTGCAAGTCAAAACTTGTACAAGATACCTGTGGTGCAACTGTTATTTAAATATTATAGTTGCCTGCAGAAGCAAATCAACTTTTATGAAAAGCTTCAACATTTCAAGGTTTTTTTGCTAAATTCTTTCAGAGTAATTGCATTCACTTTACAGACACAATCGTAAAAAGTGGAACCTTTAAAAGAAGGACCCTTTAAAGAGGGGGACATTGATTGAAATGAAAGCTACAAGTGCTGACAAGTAAAAGTATACTGGACATGTTTAAAAGTGTGCATATGGGCTCAAAGAAACTGTACATATGTTTATCAGTAAAATCAGTGTGCTTTTGGCATCATGAAGATTTGTTTTGGACCTGCCAGTCTATGATGTGAACAGTCTGATGGTGACCACTAGCCATGAAGCCATCAAGCATTTTAAGGCATAGTCATTCTCTCAATCAGTGCTAGTCCCTGCACAGAACAGATTGGGAAAATGATCTTTCTTTTTAAATACCAACAGAATAGCCACATAATGGATAAGAATAACTGCAGTGTTACTGAACGGTCAAAACCAAGATGTGTTTAACTGAGTCAAATTGCTGTGTCTGCATGTTGACAAACAAGATGCATCTTATTTCATGTCTTATCAGTAAATCATGCTTAATTCTCATTTTGGAGGTTACAAGGAATGGAAAAATGTCAGAGGGGTGAAAGCAGTGGGCTACATAAGTTCAGTCCATGCTGGTCTCTCCAAGGGTCCAGGACCATCTTCTCTCCTTCATGTTTCAGAGCTGCAGAAATACTGGTATTGGCAGAGCAGCAAATGGCTAAGTCCAACTCTTAACACTGTGTTTCTTAGCTTTAACATACTCCACCACCCTTAGTTACTACCCTTCACTGTTATCAGAGATAAGTAGCTATTTATCCTTCAAATTACAGACTCAATCCAACTTCCAGAAAAGGAGATCTTATTCCCTTTCACTTGGGATTGGGAAGCAGAATGAACAGGAGCTGCAGAACTTCCATATATATTTTCATTTTACTCTAGTGAGTTAACTCTAGTACTAGACAGTCTACATCAAATCAGCTGTAAACCAGTTGATATAAAAGCAGCATTCTCTTGCCTAGATGTTTATACCTATTAACATAAAAATTCATTTGATGTATATGTGAAGAATTCCAGCAGTTGTCTTTTTGATGTCAAGTATGAAAGAGCACACACTTCATTAAATAGCACACCAAAAGGATGAAAATACAATCATTAATTTATGTTTTATGATTCTCCTAACAATGTATTGTAGAAATCCATATTGCATCAAATAGCAAAAAGATCCTGAAAAATTCCATAAGTGGTAGAAGGAGTATTCGTACTTTCCTTTTTTTCTGGCTTTTAAATTTCCTAAACTCTCCATTTTGTACCCGAACACAGCCATACACATCCTCTTCTTACTGATTGTCCTGGGTTACAGTGTAAAATGTGCCAAAAGGAAAAAAAATATTCTATTACCATCTTCAGGAGCTGTTGAGACCAGGTGGGGCGGTGCTCCCTGCCTCCCCCCTCTGGACTATCTCCTGTTACTGGGCACAACAATGCCTTACCGCCTGACCCATCGATAACTCGCTCCTGGACTATCTCCTGTTAATGGCCCATCAAGGAACTGCCTCACGACTCCCCATCCCGTTGTGAGATGCTCCGCCCGGGGGGAAGGAGCCAAGCAGTCCATGCCAAATAAAAACTGAGATCTTGAACACCCTAGCAGCCTTCTTCCACTGGATTCCCAGAGGAGTTTTTTCCCCCCCCTGGAGTTCCAGAGGACAAGAGCTACCTACCTACCACTGGACCTTTGGAGGAAGACCAGACTCTTTTACCTGATCGCTGCTTCCACAGAACTACATCCATCGCTTCAGGAGGACTGCAGCCACCATCTTATCGGACTGCTACTGCCACCCTAACAGGGTGTCAGGTTGTATTCCTGACTCTGTCAGTGTAAACCAGTGGGTTGTTTGTTTTTTCCCTGCCTTGTGTTATATATATATATATTAGTAAAGAACTGTTATTCCTATTCCCCATATCTTTGCCTGAACTCCCGTTAATTTCAAAATTATAATAATTTGGAGGGAAGGGGGTTGCACTTTCCATTTCAAGGGAGGCTCCTGCCTTCCTCCACAGACACCTGTCTTTCAAACCAAGACACTGATGTAATTTTAATATCTGTACAACAGAGACAAGGTTAGGGATGTAAAACGTAAACACTTATCCACTGTGCTTAAATCCTTTGTCTTGGCAACAAATTACTTGCATTTGATCTATTTGATTCTCTAAACACCGAACTCAGTGCAGTGCACATATCCAGACCTAAATTAAAGCAGGCTAATATCTTCTCCGACTTACCCAACTCCACGTTCTAATGTACCAAGGAATGTCTCTATGTCTGACGACACCACCCCAATATCAGATTTATATTGCATTAAATATTGTTTCTAATCAGGAAGGAAATCCATAGCTGGCAGGGAGGCCAGATCTCCATCCTCACTAGCAAGAGAGAAACAGGATGTAGCTTTGGGTCAAGATGGCCCTCACTGATTTTAATAAGTATTGTAGTTGTGAACATCCTGCCTGGCAGGACTAAGCCTGTAGCACTCAGCTGATCATCTCTGCTTCTTGTGGAAAGGAAAAAGAGCTATCTGAAGCTTGAACCTATTTGGAAAGGGTCTGCCTGAGCAGGAACAAATTCCCCACTGGGAATACAGAGGGGATGGTGTGTCACAGACTCTGTGGTACCCACTTTCCAAGGAGCCACTCCGGAAACTGAGTCAATACAGTGCTGGAACACTCACCTGCTTTGCTAGCTGCATCTTTATGCCAGGTGCTGTGACGGTAGAAGCCAGGTGAGAAACTGTAGGACCTCACTTCCCAGAGCAAACCTGCTCTATCTGGCCACAAATATATCTGAGCTCCTTTGCAGTATCTGAGAATTGCAGTGCCTGGAGAACTACAGCTTATATGGGATTTTGTTTTTTAAAAAAGCCTCTAGTAGTTATGGGATTGGTCTTAAAAGTTCAAAACCAATGACTTCCCTTTTCCTATGGTTCAAATCCACTAGAGCAAATTAAAACTCTAAAATGTACCATGACTTTAAAAATGAGACACTTGTTGATTGAAATTCTGAATGAAATCCCAATAAGTATAATTATTTTTATTTTTTATATTTGAGATTGTTAAAACTGTTTTGACTGTGACTATGTCCTGAAAGCAGCTACATGGACAATTTCTGACTTTCTTCATTTCACACAGAGCTTGATGAATTTTCACCTGATGAAGAAATGTAATTCAATTTGCTGTGTAGCTTTCCCATTGTATTTGAATTCCCCAAATATGCTATTGAACAAGTTTTCTGGCAAGAATGTTCACTTAAACAGAAAATGAAAGTAAATATTGGAGGCGTTCACAGAAGGTTCCTTCTTCTCCAAGCTGTAAATAAGAATATTAACACTGGAAATATGCTTCCACAGTATAATATTTCTCCAATAACAATAATGTGACCTATCTATGCTATTAAAACCAATCAATATAGTTGGGAATAAACATGTAGATGTTCATTTTACCAGAGAAGCTACTTACTGAAAATATTTTCGAACTACTGAATACAAATAACAAAAACAAAAGAAGGAAAGAACAGTTTTAAATATGTACTACCTGAGAGAAAGAAGGAGAGTTTAAGTTTTCAGGCTGCAAGATTTGTCAAAGCAAATTTTGTCATTTAAAAATGCTCCTATATTACCTACTTACAGGGACATAGATCATTCAGTCATGAAACAGAAGTGATATCCTATGACTTAACAGGATAATTTGCTTTCCATACTTCCATTATCAAATGCTAAGAATAAACATGTTAACATTTGAGCTACCTGTCATAGGGAAAAAATTATTAAGAAAAATGTTAGTAATTCTGAGTGAAGGATAAATTCAACATTTCTCTAGTCTTTTCATAAACTTTTGAAAAAGAGAAACACAATTTTCTATGAAGTATATCCTTTTGATACCAGTCATTTACATATACTTACTACAAATCCAGTGTTCGGCATACAGGGATTGTGATGTTTGAAAAAATCTGTTTTACATCTGTAGCTGGAAAGCCAACCCTACAGGTGAAAGGCACAGCCCCCTGGTGAGCCTGGGGCTGCTTGACACTGAAGAGAAGTGTCCTCAAGACATACAGATTCCTTTCTCTCATCCCTTTCACTTCCTGAATTGAATTTGACTCAAAGTAGGGCACAGTACCATGTTTAAATCTGAAATTGGCTGCATACGCCCATAGAGCAGGTGGCAGCCCTGGGTTGACAAGAGACATTTCTGGAGATGAGTAAAGCATTGCACCAGCAAGGACCCAGAAGCTTTTTTGATCAGGGAGGGCAAAATGAAGATAAGGGAGAGCCACACAATGATGAACTTATCTGGGAGATGAAAACCCATGGCAACAACTCAAGAATGCACTACGAGATCTATAAAGGGTTGGTCTCCCAGCCAAATGTTCAATTATCTTTAGCACTTAGAGGTATTAGAAGTATTAATTGATGGGGGGAGGGGGGGGACACGACAGAATAATACGAATGGATATTGTTTCCTTGCTAGGCTGGCAATGAGTGGGGACTTCAGTGACTCGCTGCCTGGCGTTTGAATCTGACTGGACATAAACAGATGTGTCTGTCCTAGGCCTGCCCTCCAGTGTGTAACACTCAGAAGAGCTGCACCAAGACCGCCACAAACCCAAACTCGCATCCGTCACAGAAGCACTGTGAAACATCTACTTGCTGTGTTTGACCCACTGCCCTCATGCAAGGCAGGGAGCATCCCCATGCTTTGCCCTGGACGCTGTGTCCAGCGCAAGGGACTTTGAGGTGTCCCCCTGGACTGGGGGCAAGGGACCAGCAGGCATCCATGGGGGCCTATGGGTATGGGGAGCAGCCAAACTCCTTGGGACAAGCATCCAGGGAAGCACTTTCTCTAGCAGTTGACAAGTCAGAAAGGCATCAGCACATTAGATTTTGCAAAGGCAATGGCGCTTAAGGCTCAGCTCCCTCTTGGAGGCTGACTCTTGCCTGGGTTCAGGTCTTATCAGTTTCCCCACGAGCCACAGAAAGAGACCCTTGCTCCTCATGCAGACAAATGAGTTAAATTAAACCCTGACACATATGCCTTTAACAGCAATTTTGCTCTGTGAAACTCAAGCTGAATTCAACCCACATTGTTTTAGTAAAGCAACTGATATTAAATCACACACATGCAGGGGTGCAATAGCACCTGTATGAAGCCACTGCTGAGTGTCTGAACCATCGCTCACTTTGGTATCGAAGCAAATATAAACTAGCAATTCCCAAGTGCCTTGGACTGTGTCCGAAACTTGCAGCTTGCTCATCTGTGCTCCTGCTGCAACCCTTCCTGTTACTGTTTATTTGCATTCAAAAACCCTTATCATCAGATTACTCATTAAAGCAAACTCTGAATCAAGTAAGGCCTGTTTGAAAGCCCAAGAGGAGGGAGAAGGAGGTTCGCTCCAGTAGCATTTCACAGGCGGAGAAGGATAAGTTTCAATATCCTCTGCCTTAGGCTTCACACAGGTGAGATTTTTGTCTTCAATCAACATAAAATGTTCACAAACATTACATCTCCCCCATGCAGTAAACAGCACAAACAGAATATAGCTATCAATAAACCAGCTGAATCAAACCGGCATTTTTTTGAGTCACTCCCTATATAGTGGCAATTAAAGAGAAAACAGTACTTCAGAGTTTCTGCTCAGACTTTTTGGCATTCAGCAAGGAAAACATCCCTGAACATCCCCTTTTTCTCTCAGGTTTTTCTCCCTTTACTTTGAAGGTCAAAGGTTTAATTTGTATGCTCATCTCTCTCTTTCACTTTCCAACATATCCGTAATTGAAATTTGACACATATACCCATTAGCTGAATTTATTCTTTTTCCATGCTTCATTAACAATGTTCTTTGCTATATTACGATGCTAATGCTCATCATAAAATGCTCTCCTATGCAGTGTGGCTTACAATGGATGGTGATTGATGGTATCAAAGGTAACATGGAATCTAGAAGGTATAACTTTACATGCTGAAATTGCAAGCTACAGCAGGAATCTCAACAGTTAGGGTCAGATCCTGACTTTGTAAGGTCTATCAGACGGTGTAAAATGCCATCAGACTCCTCTGACGCAGCAGCATTAACCCAGCTAAAGCAGAATCTATCCACTCCTGCATTCTCAAAGCCCAAGTCTATCACAATGAACTTTTTCTGGCTGAACTTGATCTTAATCTACATTATTCACCTGAAATGTTGAATATAATTTTCTCCACTAAATTGTGCACAATTGGGTCTTGTAACTAGAAAATGAAACTCAAAACCATAAATGCAAATGAGCTTTTCATTTTAAAAGTGCAATTTCCTTTTCTGATGTACTGTACCACTTGTCCATGAAGTTTTGTCTTTTTCAGAAAATGACATTTTCCTATGGCATATAAGTTTCATAGAGTTGCCATGGAAACTGGGCCTCTCTTTCTCTCTGTCTTCAAGTCTTTCACCTTGAGAGGAAAATGGTTGTCATTTAGAGTGCATAATTTTGCAGGTTAAACTTTCTGTGATCACTCAGACAGTGATGACATACAATCCCAGAGTTCATGGAAGGGGAAGAGGGGAGAGTGCTCATGTATTTCTAAAGGTGACAGTCGAACAGGTGACACTGTCTCGAACCCTCACTTTAGCTTCAGGGGCAAAGGGTGCAAGTCTGACACACTGAGTAAATGGCCCAGGCTCTCTGCTTTACGGCATGTTTACATGGCATAGTAAACAGGCTCCAGCTTCTCCTGCCTTTGCTCCAATAGGGATTGCACTGAGCCAGACCTGGTTCAGGGGCATATCAATGCTTGGTGGCCCCCAGCCAACCCACACAGCCCCCCAGGAGTCAGATAGCCCAGCCACAGCCACATCGGAGGCTGCCCTGCAGGACAGGGAAGAGATGGCTGCTCGCCCATAGTGGCTCCAATGGCCGAGCAAATCAGAAACACAGGGAGCACATGAAGAGCCTCAGAGAGCAGAGAAATGCTTTTGTAGCTAGGAAACAGGGCTTGGTTTTACTGTAATATCGGCCAAGGTTAAATCAAGCCCTTGTAACACAAGGAGAGAGGATTGCCTCAAATAAAACATTATTTTGAACAACTTGTTTGTTATTCAGCCCAGCCAAAGGAATGTACCAGAGGAAACGGGGGCTGGAGAGGGTCAGGCTTGTTCTTTTGTCCAGACCCATAGACCTTTCCCCTTGCCTAAGACTGGTTTGTTTTAGTTTCCATGCAGAGGTCATGTGTGTCATGAGCTGTATTCTGCAACAAAAAAAAAAGCTATAAGCTTTAAGCTTTAAGCCCAGGCACCAGCACAGAGTGGATGCTCCTGGATGGGCTGCACTGAAGGGATCAGAAACTAGTGACAGTGTGCCAAGCTATGGGGGCCTTGGCGTGGCCACATAACATAGCTACATAAGCAAGTGCAGAATATGATGCCCTAAACTCAGGGACAAATTCTCTTCTCAATCTGCCATCCACTTAGGTAGATTGTTTGCCCATAAAATCTGACGTGTATGTAAGAAACATTTGTCTATATAGAAAGTATCTTAAGGAAAACAGAAAGGCAGCAGCATAAGCAGGAGTCCTTCTGGCTTTATGGCCAACCTGAAAGAAGGAAAAATGGCAATCCTTACTGTAAGTGCAGTCTTTGAAGTTTCAACCAGAGGAGGCTGAGATGAGCTTGGATAAATTTTGGATAATCATCTGAACCTCTGAATGTTTGACAGCATTATCCGAGGTTTACGAACCACTCACTTTAACCCCTGCAAACCAATTAGCTAATGCGTGTAAACGCTTGAGGAATGATTAGTCAGGAGGAGTCATTTTAGTAGCACATACTTAGCAGGGAGAAAAATGGATGTTAAAAATGAGGCTATTTAGCAAATGAGTGTTTGAAATCTAAAAGCAGTAGTAAAAAGTTCATTAGTCCTTTTCTTTGCACTACCAATTTCACCTATGGGAAGCTGTACAACTTTATATTCTCCATGTTAGAATATTCAGCTCAATAGAGGACTTTTTTTTTTTTTTTTTCCCAGCTTTTAATGAATAGCACTGCTCTGTGCTGCATGATGTGAAAAGAAGAGGTTTGAAAAAGGCTTTGCAGGAACACTACATTGCACTTTTACTTGAAGAAACACCTGATATGTTTTCCAGCTGTTTCCTACAGATGTTGTACATATGCTTAAAGGTCAGTGTTCTTTTCAGAGCGTTCATGGCCTCACTATAATTTAAATAACAAACAAATGTCTAGTGCCAGGATAAAGTGTTTTAAATACAAAATGTTACAGAAACAAAAAAGTCTAATCAGCAGGTCAGGAATGGAAAACAAATAATTCTCAAGAAAAACCTGCGTAATAATTTGACTATTGTCCCAGATTTAGAGTGCTGGGATGGGTCCCATGGGAAGAGACCTTGGAGATGGCACATTAGGAGACGGAGAAGCTGTGCTGCCTCATGGCTCTCGCTCTGTCAGCCACCCTGTCACTGACAGAGCTACCTAACCACATCACCCTGCCAAGGTTGAGTGCCTGGCCCCACACAGTCCACTCCAAAAAAACAGCCTGCCTTGTAAACTACCATTAAATGGGAAAATAGTCACTCAGAAGAAAAACTTTGAGACATCAAATTTTAAGATCACTATGATATTCTGGGGAAGGAAAAAAATAATCAGACTGGGATCATTCTTAAATTTCTGAAAAATATAAAATGTAGAAGGTGCTTGATTCAGTGCTGGTTTCTCTGAGAGAAAGAGAGGAAAAATACAGCGTAGCCTGGTTGTAACATGCTATTTGCCCTGAGAATTAGTATAGACCATTACAAATAAAAGGCATAGGTTGGATCCTTGGATTATTTATTTTTTAAATTATGAAACTTATCCTGTAATCGATAGCAACATCTTTTAAAACACAAAGATTTAAAACTGAATGGTAAAACTTTCAGACGTTGATGTTTGACTTAGCAGCAGGTAATGCTTAAGACTGGCCTCCAAAATGACCTCCAAGAAAACTGATGAGGAAGATTATAGTTTTAGTAGTCCCAGACTAATTACCAAAAACTAAATTGTAACTCACAGGTATTTACCTTGGGATATTTGATCTTCATATTCTGGTGCAGCCTAGGTGAATTCATATCATGCAAGTAAGCACCCTTTTCCTTGAAACATCATGTCTGCCTCTGTTCTCTGCATCCCATCACCGATAGATCTAGCCAGCAATAGCTTGTGCAAAGAGAAAACTAAGCAAGTTATAGTACTTTCATAATAGCCCCTTATCCACCTGGCAGTTTATGAGAGGTTTCATAAACCTTTTTACTTCAGGTATTTATTCAAATACAGTGGTACATTAGCAAGCTGTCACAGTACTTAAAGGTATCTCTCAGCTGCATATAAAGGAAGTGCACATAATTACCATTTGTTTCTTTATGGAGTTTTATTACAAGAAAGTAGCACAGATTGTCCTGGGTTCTGTTGCAGAATATGAGTACTTTTCAATGTACTGGTAAGTTAGTCAGAAATATTTTATAATCCCTCTCTCTTGGTGTGCTCTTTAAGCATTTTGGGGTATATTTTTCTTTCCTATTCAAGACATGTAGTTCTCCTTAATAGATGAAAGCTCACACTCTGTAGATTAAGCACATCAATTTTTGTCCCACAGACTTGTCAACAGATGCACAGACTGGTCTGAGAATCATGTCTAGGTTACGCTCATAGCCAGGTTTCCACAGGCTCAGGGTGACTTTGGGTTTGTCACTTTGCCTTCCCCTCTCCCACCCATAGGTTCAGGTTGTCCTGGCTTCTTTTCACTCATGTCGTGTCAGTCTACTGTATTTGCAATATAACTTGCTTTCTTGAATGTGTTTGTACAGAAAAAAATGTAGTCGGCTTGGTTAAGATTCCTAAAAACTAGGATGATACCAATAAACAAGCAAAATCGCTATGTATTGCTCCAAGGGAAGGTAATTGACAAGCATTCTGCATTTGATTTCTGCTGCTCCCTTAAACAAGGTTGCAGTGTTTTGCTTTTTAAAACAAACAAACAAACCCAAACAAACAACCCCCCTCAAAACCCAACAAGCTGTAGCTGTGTATTAGTGGGAGTTTCCTACAGTCTCCCTTTCACTGAGTTGAAGGATGAGGGCATGAGGAATGGTAGGTGCATCCTACCAGCCAGTAGAGATCGCTCATGTTGCTGATCTGCTGCTGCTACCCCACCCCAGGCAGATGCAGGGCTCAATCTTTTTATAAAAGTGGATGGAAAGCAGTTTCCACACATTTGCTCTTAGCTGAAAAAAAAGTTCTTAGACTGGGAGTGAAGTCATAAAAGGTCTGAACCTTCTAGTAATCATAAAGAAATGCAACTAAAGGCAGTCAGCCAAGAGGAGACAGTAAAAAGGACACTGAATGTCATGCAAATGTCTGTATTTTTGCAATGTATCTCACATGAATCACAGAATCACACAGAATGTTAGGGGTTGGAAGGGACCTCGAAAGATCGTCTAGTCCAACCCCACTGCCAGAGCAGGACCACCTAGAACAGATCACACAGGAAAACATCCAGGCGGGTTTTGAACGTCTCCAGAGAAAGAGACTCCACAGCCTCTCTGGGCAGCCTGTTCCAGTGCTCTGCCACCCTCACAGTGAAAAAGTTTTTCCTTATGTTGATGTGGAACCTCCTGTGCTCCAGCTTGCACCTGTTGCCCCTTGTCATATCACTGGACATCACCGAGAAGAGCCTGGTTCCATCCTCCTGACACTCGCCCTTTACGTATTTATAAACATTAGTGAGGTGAACCCTCTTCTCCAAGCTAAAGAGACGCAGCTCCCTCAGCCTTTCATCATAAGGGGGGTGTTTCACCCCTTTAATCATCTTTGTGGCTCTGTGCTGGACTTTCTCAAGCAGTTCCCTGTCCTTGAACTGAGGGGCCCAGAACTGAACACACTATTCCAGATGCGGTCTCACCAGGGCAGAGTAGAGGGGAAGGAGAACCTCTCTCAACCTACTGACCGCACCCCTTCTAATACACCCCTGGAGGCCTTCTTGGCCACGAGGGCACATTGCTGGCTCATGGTCATCCTGCCATCCACCAGGACCTCCAGGTCCCTTTCCCCTACGCTACTGTCTAACAGCTCAATCCCCAACCTATACTGGTACATGGGGTTGCTCTTTCCCAGATGCAAGACTCTACACTTGCCCATCTTGTATTTCATTAAATTTCTCCCCGCCCAGCTCTCCAGCCTGTCCAGGTCTCACTGAATGGCAGCACAGCCTTCTGGTGTGTCAGCCACTCCTCCTGGTTTTGTATCATCAGCAAACTTGCTGACAGTGCACTCTACTCCCTCATCCAGGTCATTGATGAATATATTGACTAGTACTGGTCCCAGTACCGACCCCTGTGGCACTGCATTAGATACAGGCCTCCAGCTAGACTCTGTCCCATTGACAAGAATTCTTACTGGTTTTAAAGACATGGTAATTTAGGGAAAACACTGTGCAGTTTCCTATTAACTTATTACTTTAAAATACATATTCAAACAAACAGGGACGATTCACTGTACAGAGGAAATCATCATCGCCACTTCCAAGTTCATGGGTCATCATTTCCCAGTGAAATCCAGTAAAAAATGGAACAGCTCACTGAATTTATTGAAGACTGACGTTCTAGTGCAGTATCTGCTACCAGCTATTTGGTACCCTGAAGCAAACTTGAGCTTCAAGCTGCCTAAAGAATGAATGCAGGATACTAGGGTAGCAGAGCTCATTTTGTCTGCTATGTTGATCCAGAATTTGCATCAGGGGAAAGGAAATTTAGTAGACTATTTCTTCAGGCCACTTGCAGCCCATATAAATCAGACTTGTTCACATGAAGCACAATAAATATTGCAGTAATTGCCCAAGTTACTGCACTGATTTCTGCTGTTCTTGCATACTAAGCTGCAACATCCCAAGATGAAAGCATAAATGAACAGAGATGTTAGTTCTGTTCAAGCTATCAACCCCATGAACAGGTGATTAAATTTTCAATGAGAAAACACTGTCCATTTGAAAAATTACCTTGACTTGCACAAAAAAAAAAATACACTCTAGCTGCACAGTTGTAATTCTTGGTGGCTTTCCCTTCAAATGCACCTCTCTGTAGGCACAGCGAGTTAACAAACTATAAAACAAAGGCTTAATTACAGGAAAAAAGTCAGCTATGATTAAGAGGTTTATACACTTAATGTGTTCACTCACAGTCTTGTCCAGTGTAATATTGGTCATACAACCCATTAATTTGGTCATGTTTGCAGAGTAAACAATGCCAGAGAGGCATACGGTGGTGCCCAGACATGGCCAAACAAAGCCACCTGGTTTATCTTCACTCCCAGTCAAACCCCAACCTGTTCACCATTTTGGTCACTGTAAACTGATGTTGGAGGCTTCCCTTCTTTTGTTAATACTCATATATTTGATCCATAGCAGTATTACTGCAGTGATCATGACTTTCTACGTCTGCAGATAGCGAAAATGGAATATACCCAGTACAATTCCATAAATAACTGTAAATATTCATTTTTGTTGGTTTTTTTTTTAGAATGCTTTTTGAAGTGCTTTGCTTACTCCATTCAGAAACATTTTGAACATAGAAGGAAGTGACTATCCTAGCAAAAGCATTTCCAAGCCTCAAAGCTCTTGCTAAATACTCAGTGTGAGGATAAAGCAATGACTGATGTTATTATGTGATCACCTCTAAACATATTTTTAAGGGTTACACAGCAATTTAGCAGAGGGATTCCCATTCTGCTAAGAAACACTTAAAACATTTGCTTGGTGTGTAGGCAAGTGACCTTCAGGACTCATCTAAGGACAAGGCACAGCACAGAAGCTAAACCACAGCAGCAGGGAGCTGACAAGTCAGGAGTGTACACGCTTAAACAAGTTTCACTTACTAAAAGAAAAATGTAAGCTTCTTTTCTGCTACATGTACTGCACAGACGGAGGCCTGTGATTACATAGTGTGCACCAGTGTACCCTAATCTCCACCAGAAAAAGGAAATAGGTCAGCAGAGCAATTAGGACCAAAGCAGTGTGTAGTATTCACAGCTTGAATTCCTTAGGTGACATCTAAAGATTACTTGAGCTTTAGGCACAGATAATATAGGCTGTCACTGTAGTATAAAGAAAGGTAGATCTGAGATACTCCCCAACAAAATTTCAAGCAAGTAGTTGTCAGTTTGCTGCATTTTACCAACTGTGACATTCTTGACTATTGCCCACAAATGAAAACAGTTTGCTCTGTCTTTCATTACTACCCATAGCCATGGGCAAGAAAACATAAGGGCATACTTATAGAGGTATTTATTTGGACTTCATCTCAGATGAAGTACCAAATATTTGATTTTTATCATGTTCCTTCTTCTAGTACTGAAAGGAAATAACGTATATAATTTCTAATAGACAAGAACAAAGCCACTGGATTTTCATGTGTTAAAGACATGACAGTTGAGAAACCACAGGAAGGCACAGGAGTGCAAATATGGCATGATGACATGAAAGCAGCAAATAATGAGAAGGAGCAAGCTAGCAGATGGAGGAAAAACAGACTGTTCAATAGCTAAAGACTAGCTAAGATACGATAATTTGAGTGGGGAAGATGACTTTGATGATCTATTAATTAAGAAGTCTGCATATGATAAAAGCTGACGAGAAAAGAAAAGGGGGAAAGGAAATTTTAAGAGGTCTATTTGAACTTCTAGTTTTTGTAATTTTGCTTTTTAAAAAATACATAAACCTCATATTTTAAAATGCAAAAACTGCTCATATGGCATCTATGATAACTGAAGATCCCTATCCCCAATAGCCTTAAGATAAGGAAAACAACCATATTTAGTTGGATCTATCCACTATTAAGCAAACAGCCCAGAAGAAATGTTGATGCCTTCTAGACTGCCTCTACTGCTTAAGGGAAAATATTAAATATTTTAGTAACTTTTGTTATGCTGAAAGGGTTCACGGTTGCTGTCAAATGGATTTTTGTATAGAAGCACTGAGTTCATTGAGGTTGATAAGCATACTAGCTGCCTGTCAGTCCACCTAAAATGAAAAAAAACCGTCGTGCTCCTATAATGGATATGACAGATTAAACAGGAGAAGCTATTCACCAAGGTACAGCTTGACAAGGCCTTTGTAGATGATGAGTCAGGTTTTGGAGGGTTAGGTACTCCAAATCACAGTAGGAGAACAGAGTCCACTTTTCTTTTCTGAACTAGTTTCTGATTTAGGGGGCTAATAGTCATGCTCATAAAAGTTCCAGCTGAGAGGTGACTTATATGTACAGTACTGAGAAGTGGCACACACCCCTTTCAGGTTGATGTCTGTGACTGCAGTAAAGCATCTGTCAAGCTCTGAAGACTGGATCTGCACAGAAGAGGGCAATAGTTAGGGTTAGCACCTGCTCTATTGATGTAATGCTGTTAGAGACAATTTAAAATGTTTTTAAAATACAGATAAGTAAAGGAAGGCTATGTCTGAAATAATAATGAAATAATGTGCGAGCAGAGAAATCAAGTGGGATCATCGGAGTAACTGGAGACCAACCAGAGATTTTCTTTAGATGTCACTTCAGGACGTCTTTGCACCCCCCAAAGACAAAGGGGAGTTCAACCACGTAATTACCTCTGACGATCTGGATGCAAACCACTACTAATCCTTGCCTATTTGACCTGGCACTTAAATTTATCACATTTAATCAGACAATACATCAGAATTGGTTTGGTTTTTTTTTAGTATTACCAAGACCTCAGAATCCTTGGTCATGAAAGGAAAGAGAAATGTTTGCTGCCACCCAGAAAGCCTTCCCTACCTTGCAGAATAAGTCCCTCTGTTAATTGCTAACAGGCAGAAGGTTGCAGAAGTTAACTACTAATGCTTTCTCAGTCCGTTTAATCAGGAAAGGGTCATATTACAGCTGAAATAATATGTTATTCTCATTAAGGCAGTGAATTTCAGACAAAGATTAAATTCTTGATCCAGGCATAGATTTGTCACAGAGGGCAAATCAATTAAAGTTTCTGTTACCCACCAGTAAATGGGATATTTGTTCTCCAGATCTTTTTGTATTTGCCAATTAACCCATGTTTATTTAGACTGCAAGTTCTTGAGGAGAATGTCTGCATTTAGCCTATGTACATCTATGATGTTGGGGGTTTAACATCATTCAGGATCAAGCCGTAGTAATGCTTTTAGTATCTGTCAGACAGCAGCAGAAAATTTAAACAAAATAAATGTTCTCAGCTATTCCTCATTTTATTTATAAGAGCCAAAGAACAAAATTTAGGATAATTATAGGAAAAAGCAAGGCTATTGAACATAATCAGAAATAAAGCTAATATTCTACTGATGACTGATGTCTATGCTCTAGATTATAATTGTAACTATAACTGACAGTACATGAAAAGAACACAAACCAATTAATTTTTAATCTTCTTCCTGTTAAATTGTTAAACTATTTTCTAAAACCAGATTTTGTTCCTGAATTAGACCAGGAAAAGGATAATTACAAGAGAAAACAAGTTCACAGTCTCCACTTTGAGTTCAATAATCTGACTTTATCTAAGTTACAAAAACCTGGAAATGTTTTTAAGAAGGATGTCACAAAACTACTGAGCTTAGTACAGAAGGCAAAATCTTTCGCTGCAGATCCAGATTCTGTGTCAAAGGTAAAAGAAGGTAAATTCTCCTAATCAAAGTTACAAATTGACCTAATTAATTTTATAATTAACCTTGATAATTGAAAGGAAAAATAGTGACCTTCACTGAGTTTGTTCAGTGTTTAGTTTCAGACTACAAGCAAATTCATTTCTGCTAATAAGGCCACTACTCCCAAATGTTGATGGGATAAAGTAGAAATTAATTAGCACATGCAAATGAAGACTACTTGTATTATACTGTACCATAGTTCCTAATTTATTCTTCCAAAACAGAGAGCTGTTTTTGTATTAAATTTTGAGGATACTGTCTTAGTCATGTACAAACACTAGACTTCCATGAGAAAGCCTATCTAAATAAACGAGCTTCCTAATGATAAGATTAGTTTTACTTAGACTACATCTTTAAAACAAACAATTCCCTAACTGTTTTGGTGAACAATCCTAGTTGGAGTAAATTCTGCAGTGCTTAGTCCTGTCAGATTTAGGTCATCTTCCCTCAAGCTGACAAGTAAAAAAGCCAATTCATTTCAATTAATTTCATTTAAGACGGAGTCAAATAACAGGATTTTATTAAATCTACAGAGCAATCATTTTCTATATCTGCATACAAATCACTGCCTACCACCTGGCAGGGCAAATACCGTGGAATAAGTTTTGAAACGTTTTATATTCCAGTGCCATCACCTTGAGTCACTTCCTGAAAAGTCTTTCAAGATTGAGTCTTGTGCTGGAAACCAGGATGGTGTCTTGCATAGCTACCCACTAATTTCTGGGAATGGAGACATCTCCCTCTGTCTCACTGCAGTCTGAATCTTTTAAGGGTATGGGGCGAAGAAAACCTTCTCAGCTGCTCTAAATGCTATCACATTTACCCAAATGTAAAACATGTCATCACAGCATTTTGAACCAGCATTTGGCAGAATGCTCCTAAAACAGTCTTGAGGAGATTATCTTCCCGAGGAAGGGGCAGGAAAGTGGTGTGCTCTGCTCCTAACTGCACTTAACGCATGAGGTTTCTAAGGGAATATTCAGTGCAGGATCCAACTCGTGCAAGTAGGAGAATAACCAAGTTTGGATACTTGCCCATAACCAAAACATCTTAGCTTCAAACTAATAACTGTTTTTTAAAACTGTCTTTGAGAGGAATAAAGAAAAGGGGGGGAGAGTGGAAATGGAGCACTGGAAATACTCCAAGTTCACATACCTGTCATTTTTTATTTCTCTGTTGCAGTGTAATGCCTCTTGCCTGTGTTAGAATTAAAATGCAGTTCTGGTATAAAAGAGCAACAACAAAGCATTGCAAGTCTGCTAAAAGTGGCTGAAACTTTGTATTATTATACATTTATTTTAAACTGACAGTACTGAATTGCAAACATGGGGTGTTCAGATCTAGGTAAAGTCCTACTTGGACAGAAGCTGCCAGAACAATACAAGTCTGCAGCAGGAATTACCTCCTAACATCTGCTGACCCACATGCAGATTTATCCATCAATTGATCTTCATTTACATTCATCCACTTCAGATGTCATTTCTGCAAATACTTTCTTAAAATCTGCAGAAAAATTCGAAGATACATGCCTCAGTGAGAGGAAACACTGCTATCCTTGCTCACACCATGAGCAACTGTGCTCGGAGGACCCAGATGCTTGAGCTCAGTTGTGCTCCCTGATGGGGCTCTGCAGCTGCACCTACCAGCAAGCATCAAGGTGGGAGGGGACAAAGAAAGCGCTCCATGTAAATGGCTTAGCCCTAATTTCCTCTCTTTCCTACAGGCATCGGTTAGGATAACAGGGGAGTGACAGTTTATAGGTGATCAGGCAAAAGAAGTCAGGTTTAAAAAAAATCTCTGTAACTTGCCCCGAGTTATCTGTCTCAGTAAATAAGGAAGGCAGTAAGCACAGGTCCCACTGTGAGACTGGTGTGATTATCTAAGGCTATCTCCTTCTGAAGTAAAAAGAACCTCTTCTGCTCCTGACACTTTAATAAAAAAATTAAAAATTGTATATCTCATTTGGCCTCATTCCTTGAAAGCCATTTAGGTACTGTAAAATGGGTGCCTATATTTTTATGCATCGAGGACAGTGTTATGCACTGGAATTGAACGTGGAAAAGAACAAGAAAAAAAACAGTGTTTTGCTTTTGGGACTTACTAGGGCAGATGTAGGCAGTATGTAATGATAACCAGTACCATTTTTATGTTCTTGTGTCCAAATAACAAGAAAAGCAGGAAAAATTCCCTTTACCCTGAAGTACTGCACTCACCTCTCTTGTTCTGCAATTCACAGTTAGTGTGGGACATCCTGGTGGGGGGTCATGTAATTATTTTGAGTTTTCTCATTATTGAAGCGTTCTTAGGACACACTATGGGTGCTCTTCAAAATGAGAGAGGCAACTCTTGGTGCTGAAGAATTTCTTAGTGTCCTCGGTTTCAGCACAGAGGGAATTCTGTCACCAACGCTCTAAGCCCCAGCAAGCTGTTGAACCAAGCACCGCCTACCAACTAGGTGTTTATCTGTCTTTCTAGGTTTACTGTCATGTGTAGTATTTTGAGAAACCCCAGCCTTCAGGAAGCACTCCTATCCACGCACCTGCTACAGCATGCAAAAGACAGCTGCAACTCCAGCCACTTATATTGGATGGTCACACTATTTCCATGAGGTACAAACATTGCAGTTACAGGGATGGAGTCACCAAGAGCTGGGATGAATGAACTGCAGGGCAAGTGGAATCTATGAGGCTATTCAAGGTGTTACATAAGGAAAAGTCTTTAATAAGGAAAAGTCTTTAATACTTGCATTGGGCAATCTAATTCTTCAGAAGTGTGAAGAATAAAATAGCAGTTGCAGTGTCTGCCAGAGCTGCAGCCTACTATACTAAAAAGCAGAAGAGATATGAGGTATGAAATTCCCATATTTATTTCAGCTCTGTGTGGCGTCTACATCCATAAATATAGTATCATATATACAACAGCACCCCTGACTACATCGCGTCTGATGGGGGCATACAAGAACACACTAAAAAAATGATCTACTCAGTGCAAGCAGCAGATCAGAGTCCTTAACTGGAAAAATCAAATTTATATTATATTTTATTTTGTATCATCTCTATTTAGTCTCTTTCTAACTGTAATTGCTACTGGATTTTATTATTGATATTTTTAATCATATTAATTCTAAACCACTCCTACAATCCAACCCTGGTTCTTGGCATGGCAGCATAATAGAAGAGTTACAATTCTGTTCAAGCCTCTTGTGCAAAAGCAAACAGTAATGACTGGACATCCAGTGTGTAAATAGTTATCAACAGTATACAGTTTCACTGTTATTTATTCTACCATGGTATTCATCAAGTCATTTGTTTTTAATTATCGAGCCAAAACCTGCAGAATATATTCCACACAAAATTAGGGGTACCCTGTTTTTACTTGCTAAAGCTGTGAATAGTTGTTACTTGAAACACACAGTGCAATATACATTGTCTTACCTGAAAAAGTAGAGAGCAGCTTCACCCTTCACGTTAAACTGACTGCAACAGGAGAAGCTGACACTTACTGGTTTAAACCCTTCTTGAACCACACAGATGGTAGCTTGTGTAGTCTGTCAGTGAAACTGTGTTCACATTACCTCAATGTCATTCACCTGGGTAAAGTTCTCTCAGGTAGTAACACCCAGCAAGTTGGAAGTTAGGTTTTATTCTTAGATTGCATAATAATGTTTTGACTTTCTACAACAGAGTTTCATACGAAGACCTCAAAGTCTCTGAACAACCTTTTAGGTAGATAAATACAACTGTATCTATAAAGTAGAGGCTCAGAGGGATTTGATCAACACACAGGGAGAACTTGCCCATGAGAGCATAGAGAGTATTTTATCATTATGATGGCCAGCTGGAATAGAGCAGACATAAACCAGGGAGGCTTTACTATTTCCTGAGGGTGTAACTGAACATATTCTATATATTTTTTCTTTCACATCCTGCGTACCTATTACAATACCCACACTCAGAATTCATTACAGTTTCTTTAATTCTCTAGTACAAGGGATCACAGACAAAAGCTGTATCACATCTGGTATTACTGTGTCAAGAACCTGTGCAATTTTCTTGATTGGACTACTCAGTGAATTATCTTTGCTTGTGCTACAGAAATTCAGAATTATCCTCTAGCTTTTTAAAAAATACTTTAAAATGATCTACCTACATCCAACAGCTGGTTCCCTGTGTGACTGCTAGTTTCAGTGAAGAATCTCTTCAATAGCCAGGCAGTATATATTTGGGGTATCGCTACATCCAGCTTCACTGGAGCAAATGCAGTATTTTTAAGACATACGTCTGTTCATCGCTGAAGGCTCATGTAATGAGAAAAACAAAAGTACATTGCGTTCTGCCCCATGCACAACAGCAATACCTATCCTACGAAGAATCTGGAGATGTGTTCTTTACTTCAATTTGTAGCATATTTTAACTTTTCCTCCATTACCTTTGAATGAAAAGAAGCTAAAACTTCATGACCCACTTATCAGGAGTAGTGAGACATTTCCCAAGTCACAAAAACCATCCTCTGAAAACTGAATACCCTGCTCCTTTCAATGACTCCTTCCCAAAACACTTTGCAAGCCCACTCTCTGATGGACAGCCTAGTATCCAGGAGCAGAACACAGACTTCTGGCCCTCACACCTGGTGCTGGCCAGGAGGTGTCTGCGGCCTGTCGCTGATCAAGAGGCACAGATGGGAAGGAGACAGAATGATGCTGACTTATTTTACTGGCAGAATAATAAAATAATAAGTCATAGTGACTAAGATGCCCATTAGCAAGGCCCAAAAGAAGAGGAAGAGTCTAATGCTGCTTTGCTTTATTTCTACCAGTGTTTTCAGTTTTTATCAATGTGTCATTCTCTAAAAAAAGATAGTCCAGCCTCTAGCTGAATATCAAATTTATATATTCTAGAAATAAATTTTATTTTATCATTCATTTGTTGTGAAACTCGGGGGGGGGGGGGGGGGGGGAAGTGTTCACAGACTTCTGGGGTCTAAGGCTCATGTGTTTTATAAGGTCACAGCTCTAGTGTGTAATACAGAGCCAAAGAAAGCCCCACACCACCACATGTGCAATACTGCCCGAAGCTCTGACCTCTCATGGTGGGAAGGTGACAAGCTAACAAGGAGGGCTGCTCCCCAGTTTCGCTGCCCGGCTTGGACCACATGCACCAGAACTACTGCAGGAGACCTTCAGCTTGACAAAGGCACTGTGAAAGAGGAGCATCTCTTCCAGGTCTGAGCATGCATATCCACCCACCCAGCTGCAAACCCACCTACCAGAATGGGCATTTATTAACACCCTCTATCATACAGCGTAGATGTGCCCAGGGGCTCACAGGAGCTTTCTCAACCACAGAATTCTACTCTGTAGCCTTTCTTTTCTGTAATACTTTCTTTGGGCTGACAGAGAATATCCCATCTCTATCTTAAGTAACATGAGTTCACCACACTGCAGAGTGTATCTGCTCAGAGCTATTCAGGAGATTGTGCTGCAGTAAGGAATAGCTACAGCACCAGTACAAGCAGACAAGTCAGCCTCTGAGGGTTCATTTTTTTCCTGAAGATAAAGGCACTTGGGACCTGTGGGATGCAAAAAATTCCCAGGTCTTGCCTTCTAGAAACATGTTTCAGGAGGATCTTTTTGCATGATGCTATTTATTTTAATTATCTCAGCCTATCAAGTTAGACTCTGCCAATCGTGCTCTGTTCTTGTTGACAGGGACTCGTGATGTTGTTATTGATTTATGTGATTACAAGGATTACCTCTGAGGGAGTCAATTACTTCAGCATTCATCTGAGGGGTTGCTGCAGAACTGGGTATGACTTCTGAGTTCAAAATTATGCTGATCAATGCCTTAAAATAATGTTACAGAAGTTCTTTGATCGCACTGGTTAATTAACAGTTGGCAATGACTGGGTAATCAGAATTAATGAAAACAGGAAGCCAATTCTTTTATGCATCATACAAGAGGGAGAAGCAAATGTTGAATGTTAAGGTTACCATTTAACTATCCAGTTTTAACTATATACAGAAGCATATGCATATCTTCTGTCAATACCCCTCTAAAAGAGAAGGAAAACAGAAAGACGGAATGCAAACTGGTCAAAGATCAGCTTTGTATGAAAGACTCACATTTGAATATTTTCTAAGACTCATTTTTCATTTTCTGAGATAGCATGTAGGCATCTCATCAACTTTCCCAAGATTTACTTTCAAATAAACTAAAACACTCTTTATAGAAAACTTGATTTTGGTGGATGAAAATTTTTCTAAGCATCTTGAAAACACCAATAAATATTCCAAATAAACAAGTGGGTATATTTCAATGGAAAATATTAAGGTTGTACAACGTCCAGACTCTTGTAACCAAAAAGTTTAGGGTTTTTTTCAACTTAATCTGTTTAAATTATGCATTAATTTGAGAAAATTGCTTGAGCCTGAGAAGTCATTAGCAAGTTTTTGTTCTTTGGTCAAAGTCAGTTTGTGATTTTCTTAATTTGAATGATGGAAAAACATGCATGTACTTAATTTTAAAGCATATGGAATGTCAAGATACAACAACATGTTTCAAGAATGATAGCCAAAAATTAAAACAAATATCAAAGATGGGATCCACTGATTATCCTTCCTTTATATTTAGCTGTGGAGTTGCATACTGTGCTCCTTATATTTAGAGTGTTAAAAGTATATTCGCTGATTCCTGAAAGGTTCTTGTAAACATTGTTTCATCCAAAACTGGTTGCATATCCCACGAAAGAGTAATAGCAGATACGCTTACCAACTGTCTAACATCACAAAGAGTATTGAAGTGGTAAGCAGGAAAAGGTGCACTATATTATAAAGAGGATTGCTTTCCCATCATCTTATTAATGAATTCAAGTCAGGTTCCCATCTAATTCTTCTAATAAGGTTCATATTCTTGTGGCAGTTTTCACATGAATACACAGTTTATCTTTGCATTTATTTTTATAGAAAAATCACTGTGACGCATGAGACACGGGACTATGACTTTTACAGCCAATACCAGCTATGTTTTTTGTATCATACTGCTCTGCAAAATGTTTAACTGTGTTGCAAGAAATACACAAACGCTTTTTTTTGTCCCCCAGTGATCAGTAGTGTTGATGCCTACTACTTACTTCAGGAGTGTGCCATTAATTGGATTACTTGCTTCAGTATCCAAAAGAAATGAAATGCATGGCAAGCTAATTTCATATCAATACCAGAATGCTTTCCTATCAACTCTGTCACTGTGTTCACAGGATAAAATGAATAAACATGTGCAACCTATTTGTGCACTGACTATGCAAGCTAAGAAACCTAAAAAGCAGAGCAGAAGGCAACCAAAATATTTCCAGGGACCAGTTCAATTTAACAGTTTAAAATCAGCCTTTGGTTTTTGAAATAAAGGGATAGTTTTGTTAAATTTCTTTTTTTTGTTTTTCTGTGATTTTAGTTTTCCTATCATAAATCTCACAGCTACAAATCAGGCAGTTAAATATTACTGGATAAATCCAGCCTTCATGTCTTGTAGTCTACATCTTCCCTATCTGATTTGGTTCATGTCTCCTGCAATGAGAAAGAAAAAAAGCATTCTCCCATCTTTCTGGCCTGTGCTGTTATGTATAAAGTGTAAGATGCCACTGACAGTTAACACCACACTTTGGATATGGTTGCACCCTATTTACAAAAGTCTTATTGCGATGCCTGGCACACATCTGAAGGGCAAAAAGCCAACTCACCAACTGTGACAAGTCTTCATTCACCAGTCATTAAGGAGAGGGATTATATGGCAAAGAGCAAAGTACTGCTGAATTAATTTTACAGCATTTCTTAGTTCCACCCCCACACTGCCCACCTGAATATCTCCCAAATAGTCAAATATAAAGTCAGACAAGAGAAAGCAGAAGTATGCATTCATGTACATATTTATACATACCACAATAAGTTTGAGACTGCCAGATACTCTTCCAGTTCTGGTCTTAATTGGATGCTTAATTGAAAATACTTTGTGTAAAGCATAATTTTACTCACTCTTCTTTCCCATAAATCACACCAATGAAGAAAAGTTAAAGATCTTCAATAAATCTGCATTTGAGACTTGGTATATTCCAGAAGACAGTGTAACTCTCTCTTACTGGGATCAATTTATTTGTGCAAGTCATTTGCAATTTAAAATCCCCTGCCAGACTTGTTGCTTCCTGTAGAATTGATTAAGTCTACAGAATTGTATCTATGTGTTGACAATGAAAAGATATAAAATCACATTATTCTATTACTATCTCTTAACTATTTAGCAGAAACCTCCAGAATGTTTGCAAACTTTTCCTTTTAATAAATTAACTTGTTAAGTGGGGGAAAACTGGATGAAACAGCAGATGAATGTGGGGACATGATAGCTTGTAGAAAATGGTTAAATCAAGAATCCATTTTTAATAAAAAAACCCATGAATCGTCTGTAGTGGAAGTAGGAGCACCAATATTTATATATATTAATCTATATATCACAGGGATTGACTTGAGGCAAAAAGGTATAAGTCATCATTTATGGAAAGCCCAAGAAGGAATTACTTCCTGTTATTTAAAATTCATCCCAAAAGCAAAGAAATGCGGTGAGAAAATTGCACAAGATTTCCTCTCCTGTACATACACAAATATTCATTTACTCATTTTTCTCCCTTTACTTGACATTTACTTTGTTCGCTTCATGATACGGCCCTTCCTTCTCTGTTGGAGAAGGGGAACATGAAGCCAAACAAGGTAACAGTTTAAGTTCCCCATTTGTAGTTCTTACAGATGTTTCCATTTTCCATCAGTGTTTATATTTACACGAGAAGGAAATGGCCTAGCAGCCTCAGCACAGTACTAATAATCCTAAATCCTTCAAACCAATTGTTTTGTTTATTCTCTTCCTTTTGTACAACAAAGGGAACATAAGCCCTGAGAGTGAGTCTTTCCCTTGTCTGGAGATTGGGCCTTTACTACTAAACACACATGCCCTTAGCTGAGAAACCATCCAGGAAGTCCTGGGAGACACCAATTCTCCACCCTCAGAAGGCAGCCTTACACCCATGAGTGTAAAGTGTGCCCCAGCTTGTTATTATCTCTCCCAACAGCATCAGCTTTCACTCAAGGAGTGTGACAAGTCAAAGACAGCCAACAGGATAGCAATGTATTTGCGGGTCCATGCAGTAAAAAGGAAAAGCTGCCCAAAATCTATCATCTCATCTAATTTTACACACACTCAGGTACACCACATATCCCCCATAAATCCCTGCATGTGGCTCACAATTCTCATAACATGCTATTTAGGAATGGCAGACTTTCCAATACTTGCTGAATTGCTATTTAAAACACTGATTTAAACACCTGCAAAGGTGTTTAGAATGAAATTTAAATTTCTATTTTAATATAAATGTAATTTTATGATACATTAAAAGACAGTAGCAGTGTCTTTAGAAGCAGTGTATTTCGATAATCAGCAGGGACTTAAATGAGATTACATGTTTATGCAACTTACAGCAGCTACTAAAACTGTAATGGAGGTAGAGCCTACATATGTTTAGAAATGAAGGTGAGAATGTAGATAACATATATAAGCATAGCAGGAAGATCAGAAAAATTGTAATATATCCAATTTTCTTCCAGCTAATGCACAAAACTGGAAGTTGCATACAGGAAAAAAGAAAAAAAAAAAAAAAAAAAAAAAAAAAAGACAAAACCTAAACCCTGCAGTTATAGTGCCTGAGGAGAGCAAGGACTGGTGAGCCGTTCCTCCCAGAAGGAGAAGATCAGCTGCCAGCTCCATGCAGCTGAGGGCCCTGACCAGGACAGGAGCAGAGGAAGGGCTGGGTGGCACAAGGCTCTGGCAGGGTGGGAGCCATGGCTCTCCAATCATCAGCTCCCTCCCCTGCCCAACGCTTTCTGGCCCCTCCTGGCACTGAGGGGACAAAACAGCAGGCTGAGGTTTTGCTATTCCCCTGCTTGCATCTTATTTTATATTAAAATGAGCTGATGGAACTTAAGGCTCATTGGCAGTAGCTGGATTTCTTCCTAGGCACCTGCTAAAGTAAGGCTAGCATCTTTCTTTACATACAGACACAGAAGAACAGATGCACACCCCTGAAACGCAACATACAGTCTAGCATTAGGCAGCACTATCCCTCCAAGGCAGCACGTTCCTGCAGGGCTTGAAAAGGGAGAGAAAATTTCCACCATGCTGCAAGCACTGTACCCTTTTTCACTGTCTTTCACAGCACATCTGGGTACAAGTCCCTGGTTAAAACACACTTTCAGCATACATATAAAAGAAAATCCTTCCAGGAATGGTGATTATTGACTTGCCGTTTAAAAGCAAATGGAGAGCTACTGAAGCAAGATAGGAGATATATTGTGGATCAAAGCCGCATCAGACACAATTCACTGCAGGAAGCTGGAGGCTATGCCAAAGCATCAGCAACAGAGGAGAGAATTTTTTAGTGTGAGCTCCAGCAAAATATTTTTTTTTAAAAAAGACCTGAAAGTGAGTAAGCAGAAATCTGATGTAAAAACCTGATTCACTAAGGGCACAGGCTCAGAAAAGGCAGTTTGGTTTATATTCTCGCCCTTTCCTGCTCACGAAGTGCAGGGAACATACCCACATAAGAAATGATAACAGAACTCATAAAAAGGAACCCAGGAACCCTCCATTTCGGAGGAATTGTTTCAGAAAATTGGAAGCACTGACTCGAAGGTTTGCAGCTGTCAAGGTGCCTTTTTCACTTGCAGGCTGGTCTCTCCAATGCCAGCAGATGAAAGGATGTTCAGTTCATGCTCTCAACAGCCTCGCCATTTCCTCTGAGTCTTCTGGAGCTCCCGTGCTTGGCTGAGCTGCTTTGCAGCCTCACTCCATTATCTTTTGTCAACTCAGGCACCTATGGGACTGTGGATCATGGAATTGTCTTTGGAGGAGTGAGACAAGTTGTTCTTTTTCTATTATACGACAGCATTTTTATACAGATGGTGGGGGTTACAGCATTACTTACATCCACTTTGGGCTTGTAAAATGTGACTCAAAGAGCAGTACTCTGAGCTAGGAGACTGGCAGCTACTGTAGCCATCCCATAATATCTTGCATCAACACCTTACCAAAACTCCCTGGTATCTGCAACATGATAAAGCAATAAATCCTGAGGTGTTTCAGAGAACTTTTAGGACATTCTTCCAGACGAGGCAGGGCCACTGCTGCTCCCTCTGTGCCCACATGACCCAGCTTCCTCCTGCAGGCATGCAGAGGATATGCCCAACTCGTCGGGCTGCAGTAAAGGTGCTGTTTTCCCCTTTGGTGACATGTTTTCTGAAATCGTGTCAGGGACATCTGTAAATACTGTTGTATATTACTGAAAACCATGCCATCGGTCTTTTTCTTTTTCCTTTTGGGACTGAAAAAGAACTGTGTGAATATTTCACAACAGAGTCACACGGCTCTCAGCAGTGTTCCCTATCTCATCACAAAAGCTGATGTTTCTTAATCAGTAATTCAAAGATTGATAAATGCTTAATTAGAAATAAAGTTGTTTCTTAGAAAAGAAGCGGTACCAAACTAAATGCTTCTGAGCTTCCTGGTCATTAGAAATGAGAACTACCTAAATTCCTTTTACTTGCAACTTTTCTCATTATATGAGGCAGATCCAGCATAGCCTGGACTCTGTAGGACTTAAAATCTGAGTCCAAATCCAAATATATCACATTCTGCCTGTCTCTGTTTCTCGTGAGTTTGAAGTCACCAGCATTTGAGATATTTTTTAACAGCAGAGCCAAAACGATGCATCAGAGCTGGCCTTTGCAGGAAAGCAGAACAGATCTGACCGCGGCCAGTAGATATTTGCAGGAGTGCTAATGAGAGACAATCACAGCTCACATCATGTGCTGGGACCAGATAAAGCAAACCCACTTGCACAAAAAGGGAGGGAAGAAGAAGTAACAGTGAGGAAAGGATTAAAAACTAAGCAGAAGTATATTTATACATATAAGAATAATGCTTACATATGCATACTCCTATGAAAGCTCACAATAGCATATTTAATCATTTTGTTAAAAGCTTTGGGAAGGTCAGCATAGGTCACAGAGCAGAGAGATTCAGTGAGCACAGAGTGGAGGAGAAAATCTCGTAGGAAAGGGAATCAAAAAAGTTGAGTGAAAAGAGAGCATTTAACTTTTTTGGGAGCAATTCTGAAAAGAGCTGGCTAAGATAAGAGAACTAATGCAACCTGACTTCTTCATTTCTTATTAACGTGGAGCAAAAAGTATAATGAGGATATGTGAGAGATTACAACAAAGACATCGCAGGGGCACCTAGGTGAGAGAGAAAATCCCTGAATCACTTGCCAAGTAGATAAGGAAGCTTTGATATAAAAATAGCAATGAATATCACCTACAGATGTTCAGTACCTTTGTTCCTCTACCAAAGAAAAGCCCATCAAGTGAGGGCTGGTATTTCCAGTTTCATATCTGATAACAGATCTACGTCAAAATGAGTGCTCAGGCACTGGGGCACAGCTCACTGTACAGGATTTTGCCAACACTCTCAGCCTCTATTTTAATACCCCGTTCTTCTACCTGCTGCAAAATAAAATAAAACCCTATCAAATGGAAAGTTAAAAAAGAAACTCAGGTCAAAGCTTTCATTTTTTGCAATGTACTTCAACAGTGGCTGTATGCCAAAAAGAGTAATCCCTGGGATGCTATGCCCTGCACTGGGATTGCACTGCTTGCTGTGAGGGGAGGGCAGAAAGGGACCACACTGTTTCTGACAGCTCAGGACGCCCGGGCCTTCATCCCAGCTCACAGAGAAACCCAGGAAAGACAGAGAGAGATATTTCCAGCCCATGGAAGAGAAAAGTGACATTGGTGCAAAAAAGCTTCTGGAGGTTTTTCCAGCAGCAGCAGCAATCTCCCCCAGGCTCTCTTGAGAGTAACATTTTGGCCTCTAAACTTTCAAATGTTTAGCTGTGCCGGTCTATCTTCTCCAGGAATCTTCATGGTTCACCAAGAAGACGAGGTAGTGCAGGGATGTCTCTACCAGCCCTGTGGTCTCTCTGCACCAGGTGACCTCTCTGGCAGCCCATGCAGTTGGCAGAATTTTTTTTTCCCTATTATGCTGCCATGTCAAAATGAGAGGGAATTGTGTGTGTGGAACTGCTCCTGTAGCCACGTTACCCCTGCAGAAGACAACAATAAGCTTCTGCTGTGTCCAACACCACAGACCTGAGCCTTGAGATCACGAGTAATATGGTACTAATGTTTTCATTATGCATTTTTGGAATTTTCACTTTAGTATCTCAATATATTCCCCAGAGCACAAGACAACAATTTTCAGGCCAAATAGAATTAATGAGTCTGGGTAACATTTTCATCTTTCAATATTCCTATTCCTGTGAGCAGATACAGTTATGTTCGGCAACCTGAATACTACAAAAAATGTTCATTTTTACCATATCACTTCATCTGAGCTTAGGGTAAAGACTACCAAAATTGTGTGTGTTGCTTACTATAATACTCCAGCTAGAAAAGAACTTGAGTTGTATGTTCCCAGTTTCTTCATTCTGTGCACTTTTTAAACATATATACATATGCCAGCATATTTCACAGTCCTTTTGATGCTTATTATCCCTGTGTGTGGGTGGTTTAGTTTCAGCTATAGTTTGAAGTGCAAATTTGCCTCTCAGTTTTCCTATGTGAAGGTTAAAAATACAGTCATGGAACAGCCCCCACACATTTTTTTCTAGGTTTCCAAAGCAGAAATCTCAAGCAAGGCGCTTTTCTTCAAACATTTGCACTATTTAAAAAAAAAAAAAAAAAATCAAATAAATAAAAAACAATCAGCTGTTAAATAAACATAAAAAGCTTCAAAGCCCACTGTCCCTACATACTTCTCCGTATCCCTGAGGCATTAACCATAATGCCCACCCTGTTAAAAATCTCTTGGGAGCAACAGGGATAGCAGCAAAAGTAATCACAATGGGCTGGAGACTAACTCAGTGCTTGCAGTTTTCAGCCCACTGTGTACTTCTTGTGCTTTGCATCTTACTGTGACTCATATGGAAATAAGGAGATGGATCCCAAACAGAGTTTTACTTTAAAAATCAAACATACAATCATGTATTTATTAAATAAGAATTTCCATCTGACATACTGAAAACAAATATGAAAGTGTTAGCTACGAGTTATTTTTCATTCTTTATTCGGTGTTCTTGAAAAGCAGGACAGCAATTTCCCAATTCTGCTTGTCCATCGGTCAATGGCAGTGGCAAACACTACAACATAGCTCCTGGGAATTTGGCTGTCTGGAGGACTTTTGAAATTGTATCAGCTGTGCTGGACATACCAGTGAAGAGAGCAGGCAGAACGTTGAGTATTTTGTTCTCTATGTCTGAAAAACAGGAGGATTTTATAGATATTTCTGTGGAAAGTAATGTTTTGAGGTCATCCCAGAACTCTCAAGCTTTAAGTGCTGTCACAGAGACTAGAAAGGGCTAAAGGGAGCTTGCTGACTTTTAAAATTAACAGCTTTTTAAAAGATGAAAAGTTGCATAAGGGTCTCTCCAGGAAACAAGATAGGAGTGGGGGGCCCAGACTGTGACTAGGGGGGGTTGCAGTGCCCCTTGGACAGCTGGGCTGAGCTAGCTCAGAGCAGCCTAGCAAACATTTGCTACTGGTGCAGAGCAGCAGTAAATGGCACTGGGTAGGAAAGTGTGTCAGATTTTCTCCCTGCAATGATCTCAAGGCACTTTGTGACACTTACAGTCCTTTATTACTGTAGTAACCTTGTGAAGAATTTGAGCCGCTCATTGAAACAGTCAGACATTGAGAGAAAGGAACTAAAAAGGAGTCTTTTTCCCAATTTCTTTGACTTCAAGAATCTCGAGGTGCTGCTTTTTAAGCTTAATGAGAACAGACAGAAGTGTGATTTTCAGGTTGCAGATGCTCCTTTTAACAATGCCAGCAGATAGGAGCTGAAGCAGTAGCTGCAAACAAGTGGTTATAAGAGACTTGATCCCATACTGTTGATACGCTGTACCTTTCCCAGAAGGCAGTTGTTCTGCTGCTGCTAAGCATAAGAAAACTAGGTGCAATACAAGTTATAATAAGGAGGGGTTTTCTTAATCCATGATGGCCAGCGGTAATAGGATTCTTAATCCATCAGGTGCTGTGATGACAGAAGTGAATTTGGTCTGTGAATTGGTCTTTCCTTTATTAGTTTGGATTAATTTTGCTTTGTTAATATTCTTAATCCTTTCCCAAGACAGACCTTTTTTTTTTCCTTCTTTTCCATCTTTGTGACCCCTTTTCCTCTGATCACCCCAACTTTAAACTTCCTTTTGCCACTGCTCTGTATCTAGTTTACTGGCACCTTCTTTCTCTTTCCTCTTCTCTCTCCTCCCTTTCAGCCTGATGCAAGGTATGCATTTTGCAGCTAGACTGACTAGCTAGACTAGACTGTAAGAGTCTGTCTTTTCATTTGTGGGAGATATGAAATATTAAAACCAACATTTCCTCGCTTCACTCTCAGTAAGATCTTAAAGGAGCTGTTACAAGGATTATTTTTCCTCTACTTACTGGAAAACAAAGATAAAAATGTAGCTTTCAAGTAGGTCATTTAATCTTAGAACATTTAATTGTGGGGTTGCCAGCCGTGATTTGATTTCTCATCTTCTTTTGTTCCAAGGTTACAAACCTTTCAATTCATTTATATTTATAAACAATGTTCCCACTATATTACATGCATGGATTATTAGGAACACCTCCCAGTAGAGTACTGTCAACTTTTTGTACATAATTAATTAAAAGCCTCAAAGTTACCTTTTATCAAACTTTCACAGAGGTTTAGCATATCAGAAATCTCAAAGTGAAAGAAGTCTATTTAGACCAAAGGGCTATCCAGCTTATCCAAGTAAGGAAATACTCTTTATTTCATGGGATTAAAGAAATAAAAAAGGATTAAAGCCAAAGTGGAAATCACCTAGGGCAGAATATGGTTGCACTGATAACAGAATTATGTTTCACAGTAAAGGAAGCCAAACTCTGGCTCTAATTAACAGTCCAGTTCTGATAAAATAAGTCAAAGGAGAAAACTGCTAGCCCAACACTATGATCTTACCTGCAAAAGAATTGAGGTGGGAGTAATAACTGATCCCTAATGGTTAAACTGCTTATAAATCATCCACAAGAGGGAAAAAGACTGGAAATGCAAATCTCTGCCTATCTGTGGGGCTGCTGCTTTTTACAGTAGTTCCTCAAAAGCAAATTGAGCCTTTCAGCTTCAAATTAACTTGCAAAACTTTGAATCAGAGGCCAGGTCAATCTCACACAGGCCACATGCACATGGGAGTTCACACATTATCATCCTGATTTTGCACTTGCCATGTGCAGCATGTGTGAGTAGGTCTGGGATGACTCTGTGGCACTGGGGGTAAGCTGGCTAGTACAAAACCCACACATTTCTTCTTGCATGCCTTAAAGAAGCCATTTTTTGTGTGTTTCCTTGCCATTCTAACACCTTCTGGATCTCTAACTGCGAGCTCTCTGCCAGGGGAAGTACCAGAGTGAACATGAGTTACGGGCAGCGAATGTCCCTTTGATTCGGACCATCGCTGGCATGTAACAAATAAATGCAAAACTCTCAACAGCATGTTGCAAAGTTTAGCATTTTACTGGGACTTTTGGGGCAGTGCTTGTTGCCTGTAAGGGCATTATTACTTTGCAGAATTTTTGTTATGAAATTTAAAATGCTTGGGGAATTTAAGGGCTTATTCCCCTTCTCTCCCTTACCACAAATTACCCTTGAAACTAGGCTCTGCTGCAGGCAGCAGAGCGATGCACACAGGAGATACTTCTCATTATTTCACGAGATAGTGGACTGAACCCTTTCAGAGAGGTGGATTATCTGGAATACAACTGATGGTTACATCCCCACCATTCACTTCGATAGCGAGGAGATAATATGGGCTCTGTATATGAGACAAGGAAATCTTTGAGCCACACTGCCAGCTCTTATCATTTTTAACAGCAGATTGAAACCATTTCCCGGGATCAACAACTTTCTATTTTTCAAATGCTATAAAAAGCAGCTTTGTGATGTGGCTATCTGCCAAGGAGTTTTCCTTCTCCTGGTAGGTCACTGCTGGTGCAGCAGCACTTTAACAGAACAGACAGTTTCTCTCTAGAGAAAGTCATATATTTAGTGTCTCAAATGCTAGGTTAGATGTCAGATTTAATTTGAAACCTGAGATGCTGTAATTTAGAAGAAACTCTTGGCAAAGTGTACATGATTAAACAAGAGGACATTGGTTTTACTAAAAGGAGTTCTCTCATTCTGCTTGATATTAATTATCTATAATGAGTAATGGTTTACCTAAAAAAATTAAGAAAGCAAAGGCTAGCAGACTTTCTCTAAAGTACCCTATGGTACCAAAAGACAACAAAAGTTAAAGATGTTAGCGATGGAGTCTTTACTCTTATCGGCCTTCATATGAGTGCCCAGAGCACCACTATAGTGTCTATAACAAACAACAATTCCCCTTCCCAGAGACTGAAACTGGAATTTTGATGTAGTAAGGCAGGAATGCAAGTATTACATCATGCAGCATTCTGAATGAGTAATTTACTACACGAACCTTGAACACAACGGTACATTTTATATTGCACTTATTCTAAGATGTCTGTGCATTTCTTCTACACTCACAAGCCAAAATCCATGAGGCTGTTCTTACAGACATAACTTGGTCATCTTAGAAGCTTATCCTTGTTTTACTTCAGTGAATCAGCTCACCATATTTTATGCATTCCCATTGTACGTATCTACATCTAAGGTCCTCAACCTGGGCTTCATTTATATTCAGCGGAGATCTAGTAAATGAGTTTAGATCACAGGCTATCTTAACATAAAACAGATGTTTACATTTACTCAGATACATCATATCCTGACTTCTACCAATGATAACAACTAGATATCCAAAGGTGACAGAGAGATCCCTGGATAACTGCCTCAGATGTAGACAGAAATACTAAATGCCATCACCCCAACTTCTTGTTACAGCTCTGTACTGTTAAGTGTGGAGCTTCAGACTCAAGTTTATAGATGTAAAAAGTAATCAAATATTCTTCTTTTCTTTGATTATATACAAAGGGAGGCTAATGTAAGGTACAACACTACCCAAAATCGGTTGCCTGTTAGTCTTTAATGAAAGAGTTGAAAATTTTCTCTCTGCACAAGCAGCAAAAGTCACTTGAAAAGTCTAGGACATTGCCAACTTCCTTCACTATTTTCATGAGATTGTATGAACTGCAGTAAAAAGCACTGATTGCCATTTCAAGACTTCTAGTTGAAAGCACAGTACACCACCCTGCTGCCTTCCCTCATCCTGTGTAATATCTTGCAGAAATTCTGGAAACACATTTTCTTTAAGAAAAAAAAATCGTTGCCATTAGTGTCTTTCAGGACACCTCGTATAAATAGTTAAAATTGACTTACTTACTCAGTTTAATTATTTATTTGGAGAATAATTACTTTAGCTGTCAGAACCATTATCATGGAAGTTGTAAAATGATTCTGAAACCAAACAAATGCTGTCTTCTCTAGATCAGTAACCTTAGCATTACAGACACTATTTTAATTGTTGTTTCATTACGGAATCCATATAGAATAAGAATGAAACATGAATCTCAGACTGTCCTGAGATTTAGTCTAGGAGAGCTAACAAAACTTACAGATAACAAGTGAAGGATTCCCCATTGCAGATGCTTGTCTGTGCCTGTCAAAAGTCTTGCAGAAAATAATATATCCCTAATCAGCAGCGGAATACATAAAAGAAATAGAATTAATGCAGACTCAGTAGAAAATGTGAATATATTATGATAGAATATAATTGTTAAAGCTAGAGTCAATAAACTTGCACTAATATCTCTCCATCAAAACCTAATCCTTTCAGTCATACATATGTGTGCAAAGCAGATGCTTATCAAGACCAGAACTGAACGTGCTTCTATTCATTGAAGAAAAGTAAAATTGTTTACTAAATTTATTAAAAATTCAGTTGATTTCCTGATAGTTCACACGCATCTGCTCAGTTCTCTGAAACATCAACCTTGCCCACCTCTTGGAAAGACACTGAACTTTTTCACTAAACATATTGTTGCTGTTAAGCACTTTCATAATGCGCATCTCTTGTCACTGAACAGGAGAACATGCGGACTGGGTCAGACCAAAGATCTGTCCAACCCAGTAACCTATCTCCAGTAGCAGCTGAAGGCAGATGGCCAGGGAAGAGCTGAAGACTATGGCACAAAGTCTGACACTTCCCCTAACAGTCCCTCATCTGTCAGTCATCCACAGCCCAGGGACTGCTGGAGCTGAGTGTGGTTTCTTTGCTCTTAGTCACATCCACTGGATATCCCTTCCCGCAACGTGCCCAGTCTTCCTGCTGAGCCATGGCAACCTTAAGCTTTCAGTATTACTTTTAGCCCACAACATCACATGAAGACCAATCCTACCCAGCCTCTCTGCACAAGAGTTGGCAGTAATCAAGTTCTGCCTATACAGATTTTCCAGTTGTGCCTATTTACCCATTACAGTCTTCATTTCTCATTCTGTACTGCTCTTCCTTGTCATATCCTCTTCTATACACAGCATATTTGCACTCACACATTTATGCTTTATTGTTGTGTTGTTCGATTTTGTATTTCAGTGCTTATGAACTATGAGAGACTGTATATTGCTGGAATACTAATTCAGAATTGCTATTGGAAGTGACCAGGTAGTAGCACATGAAAATGTTTTGTTCCGTGACCTAAAAGCAGCCCAGGAGTTTCCCTTTACCCAGAAAATCAACAACGTCGCCATCTCAATATTATTCCTCAAGATCTTTCCATAACATGGAGAATAAGAGGAATATTATTAGGTACAGACTAAGAGGTTTACTTTTGTTACTCAGAAAAGAGCCTGTGTAAGGTTCACTCCCACACCTACCCTGTATCTCAAGGACATTTTGGCAGATTTAAACATTTAAGGCCGGGTTTCATGTTATTTCTTCCAGAAGCCAACTTTGTAATTTCTGAACATGTGAAATGTTGTTTTTTCAACCATCTTTCAAGGCTTACTATATTGGATTTGAAACCTTCTCTACTTCTCATTTACTATATGCCACTTTTTTTTTAATTGCAACCAAAATACCATCTGTGCTGAAAATTGTTACATGAGGTTTTTGCTTTGGATATCAGCTATTTCTATAAAACATAACTTCAAATCAATTAGTCACTTTGGACATAAAGATAAACTAAACAAACACTTACATCCATCTTCCTATGCTTTTTTCCCTTTAGCTTTTATGGTATTTTGAGAAGCACTAGATTTGCCCAACGAACAGTTGCTTATTTAATGGCAACAGATAAAAATTCTTTAATAGCAGTTGGGAAAAAATACAGGTGGAAAATATATCACTTTGCTTATCATCATCCTGAATGAAGGAAAACATCCTGAAGCTTAGCTTAGTGACTCAGAAGACTCAGATCTCCTCCATCTGTCCACAAGGCTGGTGTCAGCCTTGGGGTGATAGTCAGTGGGGATCCTATACTCTTCAACCAGGTGGGGTTTGGTCAGGGGAGGCAGAGAGGAAGACCCCAGCCAGGAGAAACTCCTGTTACCGGGGTGGGAACACAAAGTTACCCACACAGCTGAGCCAAGGAGGAGAACAAGCTGGGAAGGTAGCTCGGGATTTGCAGTTGTATTCAGGCAGCAACACAAACCACAGAGGCTAGAGACAAAGTTTCCAAGGCCTTGAGGGACACCAGAATTACACACCTGAACTCCTATAGCTGCAACAGCTACAGACTTCACTGGAATTTGTTTGGGTTTTTTCTACACTTGTGTTATTGCACATCTCCACATAGGGGGCCTTTAGTATCACACCATGCCTAGACCACAAGTGAAGTTAGATGGCCGTTCCAGGGTCTGTGGGCTTCTCTGACCTTCACTAGGCAGCAAAATTATACAAGGAATACTCCTTCCTACACCCCTACCAAAAACACCTCCATGTGATCTCCACGTTAATATTTACTCTGTGTTGGTACCTGCAGCATACTGGATACTGCCTACATGTAACATGTGAGGCTTTCAGCTGTGCACTTATGATCAGGTTAAACTCTTTCAAGTATTGGTTGCTGCTAAGAAGGAAACTCCATCCTGCAATTTGCTGCCCAATCTGTAGAGCAGATACTGTGGAGGAAGCTGGATCACAGAAGTGGTCTGGTTGAGAAAGTGACCTGACATAAAACTACCAGATAGTTTTTAACATTGGCTCCATGAGGTGGTTCCCCACACAGTCCTTCGACCAATAATGCCAGTGCAAAGGAGAGGTCAGGGACACAGAGACATCCCTTCAGTCTGCACTTAGACACAGTGAAATTGCAGTCATGGAAACACAGATAAATTCCCTGAGGTCATTTGGCAGTCCTGTGAGTCAGAGTTGGTTTTCTGCCATGCTTAGGGCCCAAGCTCTTTTTAAAGACCCAAATACAGGATGGGAAAATACGGATGTTATACTTTTTTTTTTCATGCTTTGTCAGTCAGATCTTCAGATTACAAATACTTCAGGGCAGGGTTCACCCATCTTCCCACCTCTACAGAAAAGGTTTAATTGACTTTTCAAATAAATGTGTTGAGTAATAGAAAAGCCATAAAGGGAGAGGACTGCTACTGTCATTTCCAGCAGAGGCCCAGATAAAGCTTACTTCTCTTACATAAGTTATACAATACTAAATAACTGCATTTTGCACAAATGAGAGCTAGAAATGGCCTTTATTGGCCCATGGGGTATTAAACACAATTAATCTGGAAATGCGCTTATTAGCAGCCATAAAGTATCCTTCTTGACTAAATCAGCTTAACCTCACTGCCCCTTGACAGAAAGTTTGCATAGCCTGTAGGTCACATACATGCTATTTTATCTCCTTTCTCCCTGTGTACATGCAGTTTAGACCTCTGATATGAATTTTACAGGATTGCAGATCTTGGGGCATACCACTAAGAAATAAGGGATTTGGAAAGCAAAAGAACAAGCCTTGCTGTTAGAGTTTACATTCACTTTTTAGGTCTTAAAAATCACAAACAATTCCCTTCAGAAAGCAGAGTCTCAAACGAAGCAAGCTCTGTAGACCTGCTTTTACTAAGTGCCACGGAAACAAAGATGTAATTTTAAGCAACTTGGTTCATGTAATAAAACAGAATCTAACCTTAAAGGGGTTTGGGGTTGAATTTTTTTCCTGAAATCCCTAAGACAGAAGTTTTGCTACTGTTGAGAAACAGTTTTACTGAGAATGCCTCAGCTTGCCTAGTATGGACATGAATAATGGAAGAATACAGCCATCTCAGTACTCCTCCTGGGGGCCTTTCCCAGCACCTTGTTATAAGCCGCTAAGAAGCATGAATGAAAACAAGCTATAGCCTCAGCCGGGTCCTCACTGTCGGCCCAGAAGTGCCCCCAGGCAGGGGTCAGGCTACTGGTTCGAGATTTGCAGTTTGCCTGCCGGTATGCTCACAGGGTGCATGCAGTACATGCCGCCGCCTTCGGAGCACAGGGTTTGTGCTGTACATATCACAGCCTATGCAGCATGGGGTATACATCCTTTTAGGCATATGCATAGATTTGTAGTTCAGGATCAAAGCAAACTAGCGGAGATCACTTGGCATCAGTTAAATGATACCAACTTACACACTGAGGCTATATTTTTTAGTTACTTTTTGCTGTATACTGTATATAAATTAAGATTGAAATTCCTTGAGACCTTCTATGCGTAGGCCTTCTTTTCAGACCAATATGATGTTACCTTTTGCAAAATAATTCAATGATTCAACATTAATTCAATATTTTAAAGTAGTTTAATAAATCTTTTGCATGAGAAACCTCACCAAGTGGCATCTACTCACAAAAGCAGCACAGGGCAACATAACCATGTCTTCAATTTGTTTCTGCTACTAAGCAGGTTGGCTTGCCCCTGTGCTTTTCAGTTACTGCGGCTTTGATTATACTTCTCTCCATAAAAATAAAGTCTGGCTCTAACAGCAGGGAACACATTTATTTCAAATATGGAAAACTATAAAGAAATAACAATAATAGGTTCTCCTGCTTGCATTTGAGAGAATGAACGAGAACACAACAAATTCACCTACACTATCTATCTGAATGAAGTCAGAATTTCAGCTCTAGTGACTTGTGGACACAAAGATCACAAATCGCAAGACAGAAGAGGTTAAAAGTCTTTAGTCAGTCAGTTGTACATTGCTACAACACAACATGCAGTAGTTATAACTCCAAAACTAGTCGTCTTTAGATAGAAATAAGGCTTCCCCTCATGTTGTTCAATAGTTTATAAAACACAGCTCATAATAATTCACACTGTTGCTCAACAGCAGTAAAGGAAATATCTCTTCATTTAAAGATGAAGAACCACCAAAATGGAAGATAGACATTATAAATTTGCTCTGGTGTATTTGGCATAGTACTGCATACTAGAAAATCCTTTTTAAGGGAGCTTCAGCTTAAGTTCAGCAGAACATAGTAATATTGACAGGAATATTGCGGTAAACTTGATATCAAGAAAAAAATCAAGGTTCTAATATGTGTAGAAAAATATGCTTAGTGAACTAAACCAGTAGAAATGTCCCTACTTACATAATTAGTAATACATCCATTCTTGTCTGCTTTAGTTCATATACAACAAATTACACCCCCTCTGGTTCTGGGCTAAGCTATATGACTCCTAAAAGAGGTCCCTGTTTTGTACAGATTCCTAAACCCTAAAGTGGATCAAAATCACATCTAGGTTCTTTACAGGCTGTAAAGGCCCAGAGACCTTACTTCACAGCTTTGAAACTCACATCTCTTCCTGCCCATGGGTGGTCAGTCCTCCAACTAACGGAATACCACATAGCCATAAACACTACCAAAATTAAAAATATATAGACCTGCTATGAACACCAGTCTAGATCTCTGCTGCTATTCATATCTAACTTTTCATGCCATCTTATTAAGGTCTATGTGAGTATATAATATAATTTAGAAGAGATTTTCTGCTCACAAAGCTATGACATCTCTAGAGGAGTTAATATTTGTTCTGAGGATCAACAGCCACTATAACTGAAATTAAAGATGACTTTTTCATATAAAAAATCCTTTCTAAGCCTCATTGACTTAGTGCCCTATACACAATCTAGAGTTTGGAGCAAAAACAGAGACCACAGAGCCATAGAGTCTAATGACAGAAAAAGATATTTATTGGTGGGCTTTATCCAGTTTGATCCTACTCACAGTATATCTCAATTTCACACAATGTTTTAATCAAAGTAAGCTTTTATGAATATCCATTTCTACTTATTCTAATGGATCCTAGGATTGAGAAACCCATATACTAGAAAGCAGGACCTAGCTATTAAAGTAATTCTCATTAAGTAACATAAAATCCAGAGAAACCTATTTCAAGAAAATGAGTTAAAGGAACTAGGACACAAATGCAGTCACTAGGCATTTATTAACTTTCCTTAGATGACAACAGTCAACTGCATAAACAGGTTAGAAAGAACATAATTTTGCAGAAACAGACCAAGCAGGTTCACAGGCTGTATGTGATTCCGCCACTTAGGTATCAGAAGTGCCACGAACTGCGTAAGAGGCACCAAAGTAGAAAGGCATCAGCCATCCTTATGCCCTGTCCCTCCCAGGAACAGTATTTTATGGATGTGTATTCCAAATGGTAATTCTTTTCAAAGCCTCCAGATCCTTCCTTAGACAAATACCAAACAATCAAAAAATGTGTTTCACTTCTCCAGGGACATTAGATTCAGAGGAAATTCAAAACACAGGGCTACCTTCTAAATTTGTCTTTATGGAACTTCATATTTCAAAGAATTAATATACAGTGCCAAAAGCTCTGGGATAAAAATGAGAAAAGTATCTCAGTCTCATTTTCCTTTGCAAGGTTAATCAGTACAATATTTTAGGGAGATATGCTACCGAGACCACCTCAGTCTGCGATCCCCTATTATGTCTAAAGGAAGCAAGCGTGAGAGGCAGAATAGAGTTTTCATTACAGTTTAACAGTTTCGCTATTTGTTTTGTGACAATATCTGCAGTCCAAACCTGAATGAGGGCACTAATACTCCTGTGCTTTTAGCATGTGTTGTTTAGAAATATGGTAAATTAGGCAAACAGTTTAGAAACATATTTCTAGATGATGATCATTGCAGAACAAGTCAATGGAAATCTGCATGCCAGGTCATGGGCACGTGGTAACTCTCACAAAGGATTCAGAGTCACAGTAATGAAAAGAAGTGGTGTCAACATCCCTGCCAAACAGCACAGGAAAAACTGGGACATTATCCAGGGTATATTTGGCTTACATCTAGAAAATAATTTTTATGTATAAATATATATCAGAATATATAATTAGATTGGGCAGGGGTCGTCACTAGAAACCTAGCCAACAAGATATTTTTTCTGGGATTAGTTCTCAGAAAAGGATCAAAATCCCAGACCCATTATATTAGGGGAAAATTCATTGTGTGGAAGGATGGTTGGATTTGTTGGGGCTCATATACCACTGCAAACACGACTGCAATCCCTGAATGCTCACCTGTGGATCAAAAAAAGTTACTGAGCTTACAAAAGCCATCTCAGTGAAAGTGAATACCACAAGGGCTCTTCCACTACATGATTCACTGTTAAATATTTTAATTCAGGTGGCTCTGTATGTCAAATTAAGCACGTGTAAAGGATTGTGAAGGCGTGACAACACAGAGCCCAAAGATTAGTTCCAGTAAAGTCCTGTGATATCCTTAAACATGGGATCAAAAACCTCCCACTGACTTCAAGTGTAAGAGATCAGAGACTGAAGGATCAAGATTTATAGCAACTAGGGCCGAGCAGAAAGTTTCCAACCCACAATATGAGCACTGTTTTTTATCATATATCACTATTCTTCTCTGAAGGACTATTCTCTCTCCAGCATGGCAGTTTCTCTTTTTTTTCTGAATGACCATTGTCAGATCTTAGCTTTACACTGAAGTTGTTTATAAATGATCCTTATATATTCTGTATTTTTTTATCAAGCCATTTTTCCAACATGAAACAGGATATTTATTGTTCATATATAAGAAGCAATGAATGTGCAAAAGCAGCCTTCATAAGCCCTGGAAAGCACCTTAACAAGCAAAATGACTAACTGTGATGGACATTCATAAATCACTCCATATCATTCATCATAATTCCTGAAGTTCCATTAATTCCTAGAGGAATGTGTAAACATAATGCATATCTTAAGGAGCCAGCAGGTTGGCTTGCTCTCTAGGCATAAAATAAATATGATGCTCTGTTCCTTACTCAGGTGATGCAGGTTTTGCATGTGCACAGAGCAGAAAATCAATGTCACTCAAAATGTGGGGATATTCTTCTAGCCAACCCTACAGGCATCGATTTTGTTTTCAGAATGGCAAATGTTCAGTCCTAATCCTACCCCCACTGAACTTAATGGACACTTTTCCCTCTGAAGCTCAGGCAGAATTACGTATACAGGGCTTTTGATCTACCTCCGACTTTGTGCAATCAGGTTAACAGCGCCAACTGGACTTCCAGGAGGGGCGGCCGGCTTCTGGGCCAATATTGCCCAGGACCCTTCGAATAGGACACCTGTGGCAAAGTAGGGTCTATCTAAACTGTAACAGCTTGGAGGATCACAGAGACAACATATGTCTATAAGAAACTATAAGAAAAGACGATGACAAAATATTTTCTTTTAAAACTGGCAATCTGATTAAAAAATAAACAGACAAAACAAGCCTTTTCAGCGAAGCCTGGTGCTATGCAAGAATCTGCATTCCCTGCAAATGCTAAAGCAAGCTTGACATCCTGTGGCGGGAGCCAGCATGGGAATGACTCGCCCTTTCAAAACCTGGGCTTGCTCACTCAGGAGATAATCCTGCTCCCAAAGTCATATTTTTTCCTTTGAGCTGGGTGTGACAGTCTTGTGACAAGTGAATAAGTATTCTGGAAGAAAGGATACAAACCTGCACGCTAAATATTTCTGGCAGAGCATGACTAGGAGCTGAAAGATAGCAATCCATTGTGAAAGCCCATGGGGCATCATCAGAGGGTAAACATAAGATGGGTCCCCTTTGAAGCCCAGAAACTCTGTGCAGGCTTGAGGTGACCCCCTGCCCTGAAAGAGGGAGGCAAATAGAAATTGGGCAACAAAGACTGGGGGGGAAAAAAAAACAAAACCAAAATAGAGTACAGAAAGACTAGTGTGTTCTGAAAGAAACACGTGCTTGCTGAAATGTAAATATCTCTGAAAATATTATTTAGTCATAATCATAAGGTCTGTTTAAAACTCTGTTGCTTCTTTTTCCAGCCCAGATTTCACAAAAGAAAGAAAAGCTGTCCTTAAAATATGTGTGATAATGGTTATAAAACAATGTAGCAATCTCAGCTTATTGATGCACAAACAGTGTACCACATCAATCATTGTGAACTTTTCCAAATCTGTATGTGCACGTAATTTGGAAGAACTCATCCTACAGCAAAGATAGCAAGGCAGTTTGCTACAGCTTAATATGTAACAAATTATTTCTGTTGAAAGAGCAAATAATAACAAAAGGGTTATCTCTAGATCTATGATTGTGAGGTAAGACCCAGCATTTCAGCACAATACCTTGGGATAAGTCATGCTGCACAAGTCAAAGAAGATTGCCTTTGAATTTTCAAGATTCTTGGTATACTTTTAAATAGAAGTTAATAGATTTATTGCTAGGTTTATTAAGATGGAATGAGTATTTATTTACTCTCGTTTTCTTTCCCAGAGCAAAAAAACCCTAATAACTCTTATCCAGCATGCTTTATATATTCAATGATGGCAAGCTTTCCAGGTTAAATGCACAGCCTTTGAATCAGGCTACAGAATGGTCATGTTGGGTAAAATAACTGATTTTGACATAATCTTATTCAAATTATTCACCCACTGTGACTTGCTTTCTAGAGTCTTTGCTCAAGACAGATATAAACCTCTTACCATTTTTCAATGACAGTGTTTTGACTTTACAAGGAGTAAATGTTTTTATTTTTCAACAACCTTTATTTTAACCTTTTAAGAATGCTGTATTTTACTCTATGTCAGAATATGCATCAGAAGGTTAAAAAGGAGAGAAAAATTCCAATCCTGAGGACACAAAGCAATGAATCATTTTGAGGATTCAATTACCTCCTCTTGTAATTTTTTTTTTTTAATTTCAGAATATTCTGATTTTGTTCATGTTCTGCCCAAAACAAATTCCTAACTAGAAACTTCAACTGTTAGAATGAAAAGTTATTACTAATAAAAGAAAGAACATGCTGAACTCTATTTTGGCTCCACATGAAAATATGTTTTAACTCTAAGCATAGAATTAATGTAGCTGATAATAATGTACAAGCATGCTTTTGGATTCAAAGTAGACTTTCCAGGCCTTGACGTTAAAAAAAAAAAATTAAAAAAATTGTAACTGTGACAGATTTATTTTCAAAATAATTCCAAGAAAATAACCCCCATGCTGTTAACTCACATAGCCATTCTTCTAACTACAAACCTCATTTCAGCTGATTTGATTTCACTCCACGCCTGAAAATCCAAAGACCTTCCATGGTAAATCATTAGACCAAAATCGTGACCAATTGTCTGTTTAAAATAAACTATGTTTCATCCAAAATAAAATGAAGTTTACAGGTACTTCTGTTAACCAATGCTGACTCAGCAATAGACTCCTAGGATTTTACATGTGTTCATAAGGTGAATAGGAGAACAGCACAACCCTTTGTGCTTAGTTTATTCATTGAAAAAGGTGTCATCAACCTAGACACCATACATTAAATAGAGAATTAATCTACACAAAAGCATGCAGTGTACATTAACTAGAGACAGAGAGCTACTCCAGAAGTATCAATGCCTTAGTGCTAACAACATCTGCCTGTTTCTAAGGTTTTTCACACATATATTTAAATTATTCCATATTAGAAAACTATTATCTGCACATCCTTACTATTATCCTCACAGTTAAAGACAGAGCAGATTAGGGCAGTCAATGAAGACAGGCAGGCCTTGTCCTGTTCAGCAATACTCAGTCACTGACCCTCCAGCGTGTGGAACAGGAACTATTTAAACCCTCCTTAGCTAAAGAGCTTCAGCTGTGCAGATGAATAAGCAGACTACTGTTGAGAGCCTCAGTTTCTTTAGCACGTGTGCAAACACGCAGGCACATGGTCTTCACTTTGCAAAGGTAGTTGGTGGCAATTATAATCAGAGATGTGTCACTCCAAATTTGTGAGCTGTTATTCATCAATATTTGCACTAGCAAACATTAGATTATTCTACAAGATGCTGAATGTTCCTGTTGATTGAGACTATTTAAGGATGTCAAAACAAGGCTTTTCTCTATGCTGTACCACACCTGTTCAATTTCTATTTCATTGTTAGCACAAGTGCAACAAAAATAAGCACACCCTGTACAAAAGGCCCCACTAACATATCCAAAGATGAGAATTTGGTTTGCAAACTAGCTGGATTTGTGAAGTAAAAATCTCAAGGGTACTTATATGTAATTTTCAAACCTAATTATAGAGACCTTAGAACTAAACTTTTAATGGCATTTAGGCAAAATTTTAGGTAAAATGAGATCTTTAAGAAGCAGCTATCATCAAACACACGTTATTTACATATCTGCCATAAAAGCCACAATTTCAAAAAGAATGTAATCCTATTGCATGCCAATGTAATTTCTGCTCTCATGACATCAACATTCTCTCAAAAATATTACCCCAGCCTTCCATACTGGGCATTTTTAGGTCACTGACATTGGCATCTTTACCTTTGCAAAATGTCCCACAGAACCCATGCACTGGCAGATGCCTTTCTCATCCCAAACCTACCTTCAGGTATAAGCAGCAACCATTGCACAATTCAGCTAGCAAAACTAGGTGTGAGGAAAGTGGAATTGACTGAAGGGTCTGGTTTGGAGAGCAGACACCTAGCAACTCTGATGCTTACGGCTTATGTATCTCCTGTAGTTATACAAAGTACTTTTAAGGCATAATACAGCCTGTGCCCATTTAGAGTCCTGGCTTTATCTATGCATGGAGCATGTTGTGTAAATGGATGTCTAGCTTGTGAGAGACTGTTTCTGCTCCCTGGCTGGATGAAGTTTTATAATTAGATGGGTGATCACATGCAGTATGAATAACAAACACCTCTCCAGATGCATATCGAGGTCTGCATATATTTATGCAATTAAAACACAACACTGAAAAAAAAAAAAAAAGCTTAGGAACAGTGAAAAACCTGGGCTAAGAATAAATGGAATCATTGCTGTACTAATAGATACTTTCCAGCAGGTGAAATCTTGCTATTATATCACATCCAAAATAGAGCAGGAATTGTTTCATGCTCTGACATCTGGGCTGTAACAGCATGACCTCTAATATCATGCGGGACATATCTTCACTGCTGGCTCAGAAGAAATTAGGAACATGACTTACTGCAGAAAATAAGAGCAATATTTGTTGGCTTATAGAATCAGAGTGAAGAGTGATTTCACTGAAGATTCAAAATACCAGCAGTGAAATCTCAGTGTATTTAGAGTTGTCCTATTTAGCTATTTAACTGATGGCTTGTGATTAATGTAGATAATAAACTTTGAAATGGATTTTTCTGGGAACACAAAGTTGACAGTAGTTTATATTTAGATTTTGGTGGTTTTCTGAAATGAAAGAATTTCTAGAAGCTGAAGAATATGAATAGGACTGCTGAAATACAGCTGTTTTCAAAGGTTTCAGAATAGTCATGATGAGAAGAAAGATGGTTTAGACTTTAATTTAATTTGATAGCAATAATGAAGGACAATTGTTTTGATTTGTTATTTACCATGTTTTGGACAAATGAATGACAGATTCAAGTGCATTTTTTAAATTTAATAACTTGTTAATTCTACTCTGCTGCATTATATTTATATTTTCCCCAGCTACTAGTACAGTTTTCTAATTGAACCATTGTGTCTCTTATTCAAATATCTATTTTTAATTATTGACATATAAAACAACCAAATATGATGCTTCAGCACTAAATTAGCATCATATTAGAGGTAAACAATCTGAATCTGTTCACTAATCAAGTTGATGACTCATCCATATGACATCAATTTGCACAATCATGACTATTGAACTAAACAGTCCAGGTTTTCCAGCAGTCTGCAGACAAGCTCAACAGCTGACAAGGAAAATGCCTAAACAGACGGCTATCTAAGATGAGATTAGCTCTCCTTTCAGGATCCGATCCAATGCTCATTTAGGCAAGAGGACACTTCATTCTTATTTGCACAGGCACTAGATCAGGTCTTTACTAAAAGATCTGGAGGAGGGAGAAGCCATCCTTTTCTTGGTCACTGAAAGAACTTCCAGCGATGGACAATAAGGATCATGGCATGGTTTTCATCTCTGGTAAGTGAATAAGATATTCTGAAAATAAAGCAAAGCTACTAGACTGGAGATTTGCTGACTTGAATCCCTCCCTTGCAACCTCTGCCCAAAAATGTCAGCATTATCTCCCTACTGATAAACATGCAGAACCAGGTTATAGAGTGGCTTGCCTTATAGACACACAAACACCATCTTTAGGGCAGGCTATGCAGACAGAGGTTCTGCACAGCATTTACTGCCCGTCTACTCTTCTAGAGAAATTAAGAGGTAACAGGAGATGGACAGACCAGCTCTGACCCCAGAGGAGCAGACAAACCAGCAGAGCTCAGCTAAGCTGGAATAAAAAGGGCAAATGGGCCAGGGTCTTGCAGTGTTGCAGGTACGTATGGATCACAAGTCCCTGCTGCTGGTGGGTACCAGCAATGAGGGCTTACACACAAGACTCTGCAGGGTCAAGGCCTTTGTCTACTCGCTAAGATCAAAGCCTTGAAAAGGTGTTTGCCTTATGCAATAAAACAGCCCAAAATCATGTACTCTCTCATGTTACAGCCAAAGCCTCAGTAAGATGATACATCAGACCATTATGTACTGGGACTTGAAATGAAAATTAGACTCCATGAAATATGCAAAGCTTTGCAGTGTGTTTTGTTCCTCTTGCCACCTATTCCCTCTCCTATGAAACTGCTCTGCTCCTATTTGTGGTGATGTGAAATACAGAGATTTCATGTTTCGTACACAGCCTCTCCACCTTGGCATGGCATTATGCACAGCAGCTGAGGGCTGAGTGATGCTCAGACTCCCCCAATCTGTCCAGGAACGTGATTCAGGTGGAGTCTTGGCAGGTCAGCACTTTTACAGACACTATGAGATGCAAGTTCCGATCTGCTTGTTCCAGCTCAAATGTAAATGTTTTCTCCCCATGCTTTTCAATCATAAAAAATTATCCATGAAAAATCAATGAGTTAGGTATCAGATTTCTCTCACCTTTCTACAGTGTTTTGAAATTGCTTTTATATACTCTTTTGGTTTTCTGCTCCATCTTCTCCTGGTCTTCCAACTGCTGCCTGGCAACATAGATTACTGTACAACATATGAGCTCCAAAAGATTGCTCAGTTAAATAAAATTTTAACCAGAGGCAAGCATGCAATGTAATTGAAAAGAAATATTTCAATAGAATAATTTTGGGTTTGGTTGGGTTTTTTATTACGGCTGAAAAAATCCATCTTGATGAGACAACAGGGCTTCTGCTCAAGTGGATCAAACAAGGCATATGCAAGAATCTGCAAGATTAAAGCCTTGTCAGTCTGGGGACTGTTGTAACATCTCCATTGTGAAACAACAGTATTCATTGTTCACTTTACACACCAGCTCCTGAATACCACCCAGTACTCTGGATGGTATGATATGAACCAATTCACTCTGTTTAATACTAAGCATAGGGGAGTGTAAAGGGTATTTAGTAAATATCTCAAAATTAGGAGGCATAAACAGTCCCCTGGATATGTATGGCAATTTAATATGGCTTTAGGAAATTTGCAGCACCGTTAGCAAACACAAAATGAGTTGGTTTCACAGAGGCTTGACTACTTCTTCTTAATACAAGCTTTCCTTTGCATGATCAGATTTTTTTTCCGAGAAATTAGTTTTTCATTCCAACTAATGAATACCTTTTCCAGAAAAATCCTGGTTTTCCAGTGGCACTTCTTTTCATCATATGACTTGCCTTTAAGATAGAGTTGGCATTAAAAAACAACCAGGGTTCAAATGAGATAAAATAGCTGAGAGGCTTTTTCCTTAGATTTTTACTTTTTCCCCCAATATATTCTCCTTTTTTCAACTAATTCCCCATTTTATTTTTCATGGACTTTATTATCCACATTCTCAAAGTATCTTATTTTTATCTCTCCCTTCAGATACTTTTGTACTGTTGCCCTGGGCTTTACGGTACAGTGTGTGCTAACTGGACCCCAAATAGGTGAATTGTACTCTTCAGGCAGTTGGAGTTATGAGAGAGTTTCTAGCAGAGTCTCTCTCCCTCTCCTCTCTCTCTTTTTATTAATCTTTGATAACCCTCTTTTTGATGTGCACATTGCACCCTTCTAATTTACAGATGCTTTTAAAACTCAGGCATGGGATTACTTCATTTGATTCATGGAAGGCCATGAGCACTTCAAATTAACCTTTTGCTTCCTTGGGAAGAAAAAAAAAAATACTTTGGGGATTTGGTTCACCTGTTGAGAAGGAAGCTGTCTCTTCTTATTTACTGAGATTGCCTCAGTACCATGGAGATGACTCATGCATACTCTGCAGGACTTAGCTGGCACCGTAAATTCACTGCTGGACACCATGGACCTGGTCCAGAGCAAACTGAGGTCAAAAAAATCATTCCCACTGACTCCAATGCCAAACCTACATTATACTGAGTGCACTTTGTTCCCACAGAAATTAATATAAGAAGATGGTATTTAGTATATCATAGAACCATCTAAACGTGACATCGTATTGTTTTATCGACTAAAAAACAACAGCATGAAGTGACATCATCATGCCACTGACAATTGTGTCCTCTGACCTTTCCATACCTGTTTACCATCTTTTTTTTTTGAAAAAGATGTCCAGAAAGAGATGTGGTCAGTGTCCAAAGCATGTGTTAACACCTGCTTTTCTACCAGCCCACTGAGGGGGCACAATATTTGCAAATACCTTCAGTAAAATGAGGAGAGGAATAACTCCTTAATGGAAAAAGACATAGAGACCACTTGAAAAGAAACCTCCCCTGGGGTGGCAGGTAAAGGTCTACAGGGCTGATCTTCAGTATAAGGTGTTTGAACTTCTACAAGTGTGAGCAACTACTTTGTCACGGTCTACAGAAAAGAGCTAAGGAAAGCATTCACACAAATATCACCAAAAGGCTGAAAGAGTTTGCCTGTGAGCAAAACAAACATGATGACTCAATTTCCTGGTACATATACCAGAACTGGAGTGTAAACATTTTCAAGCACTGGATGTGGTTGCTGTGTGCATTTGAGAAACAGCTAGATCAGAGGTTTTTCATCCCTATCTCTGGCCGTCAGACAGGAAGCATCACACCATAGCGCTGAGAATATAAAACAGGGCAGGGGTGAAAGAAGAGCAAACTCTGAATTTTATTTCTGCTTTTCTAAGCACTTTACGAAGAAGAACTTGGCAATTAGAAATAGACCCCAAAACTGAGTTACTGTTAGTTTAACACTATTTTCCTTCTTCACAAGTTTCTCCTCTGTCCCCCTCAGTATTCAGAAACAAAAATGATTCTTTAAATCTAGTCCACAACCTGGTCTAATTGCTTGACTGCAAACTACTTTACATGACTACTGTAATAAGCTGCATGATTGTATTATTCAAATACTGTTAGTGTGCATATCATTTTACAAGCAAGCAAGAAGTGCCATGAACCTGGGAGGACAACAGCACTTTGTGAGGGTTTAATACAGTGCCACACTGTGCATACACAGTGGGGCAGAACAGGGCAGTAGCAGAGGCCTTATTAGAGCATTTCCACTCAGACCATCCATTTTCTGCCTCCAACAGCACAGGCTGCCACGATATAAAAAAAATCCAGAAAGTATGAGAAATGTCAGGATGCATGTTGTCTTTTCATCTTCAGATAAGCTGTTTCCTGCCATTAAATCTGAGTGTTACACCCTGCATGGCTTATCCTACTTCCTTGCTTTAGCCTGTCTGCCTCTCTGCCTTTTAATGAATCAGGACTCAATAAAATCTGGCTTGGTCCATCATACTCGTTCACTTGTAGCTATTGATAATACACAGGGCATACCTTCACCTAGGGTTTATTGCGTCAAGTGATGGTGCAGAGTAATAGTTCATACAAGACTACAGATGATATTCAGGCTATCTCATTTGAACACTATTTTCTTGCTCTTGATCCTGCAATGTGAGGGCGTTTTGTACCTGGAGGTGCTGGCTCAATATGACTGCAGTAAGAAAGCAGGTTTTGTAAAGCACAATTCACAATGCTATCTATTAGAACTAATATTATAAGAAGAGATTAGCATAGACAATCTTATGTCCCTTTAGATACGGGGAAGCCCAAGCGGTGTAGCATCGAAGGGGTCTCTGATCTGCATGCAGCACACCATGCAGACCCTGTCCATAGAAGAGATTCTCCCCTTTCAGTCATTTGACTTATTACGTGATTTTCTGACACGGAAACATTTTTATTCATCATTTCCACTGTGAAGCAGAGAGGAGGTTCAGGTGACGACTTCTCGCTGCACCTGCAGGTGAAGGCACAGCTACACAGGCAGGACAATGCCAGTACTGATTGGGACCTGCTGCTGACTCCTCTGTCACAATGAGCTGGTGGGTTCGCCCTGCAGCTGGGCGGTTTTTGTGGCAGAGGGTGATGCCAGGGGTGCAGTGCAGTGTGGGCTGGGTGTGCCTGGGGTGCTGCACTGGGCACCACTGGCTCCTCAGTGTACCAGGGTCTCCCAGGCAGGACCGCTGCTGGAATTGACACACCACATCATGCTGTTGATTATCTGCTCACCCACGATGGTGTTGCTGATGGAGACTCTGGCAGGGCTCAGGAGGCACATAGCAGAAGCAGCAGCTTCATCACCCTAGAAAGATACAGAGTTCTGTAGGTTAAAGTCCAATGGAAATACTTCAATTTATGGACTGTGGTTTAATTCACATTAACAAAAAAGACTTGGAATCCAGGTATTTTTCCTGGAAATGCATCGACTCTTTTCACATAGAGAGCTATCTGGGCCACATAACTCAGCTTCTTCCTCCCTTTCTTCCTCCTCCTTTGTTTCTCTGCATAAGCCAAGTACTATCATAAATCAGTCTTCTCAAGTTCTTCAGGAAATAAGTCAAAGTGCCAAAGGGATTGAAGAAATGGCAATAACTACAGTGGCACCAAAATCACAGTAGCACCTGGACCTGCACTAGCAGCAAAACATGCAAGATTTATAGGCATTATTGAGCCAATGCAGAAAAGATAGCTGAAGTCATCAGCCAAGAGTGACAAAACTTATTGTGCTGTGGCACAGGTGGAAGATCTTTCTTCAAGGTCAGTTGATCCCAGAGGTTCCAGAGTTTTTAGGAAGAAACTGTCTGTAGCATACACATACAATCCTAGTTTTATGCTGCTCTTCTCTATCTCTCTACCAGCCTAGTGAGAATAACTAGTGTGTCAAGACATATGAATGGATTATACACAGCCTTAAACTGCCAAACTCTTCACTGCGATGAAAAGCATAAAACCTCAGCACTGTGCAGAACAGATGCAGGGAGAAAAAGGAGAAGGAGAGAAGAAGAAGGAGTGAATTATCAGGATGGCCCACTTTACTCTGCATAATTAGTGTGACTACAAAAAAAGGCACATGTGTCCTCCTGACAACTTTGCTACCTAGAGTAGCTCTTTAATATGCATCTCAGCTAGCAAAATCAAGCTTAATGCCAGTGCAGTTAAAGAAATGGAGCAGAGTTGAGGCAGTCTCAATATTCACAGTCAGATGCTTAAAGAAGATGTATGAGTGTTCGTTTGTTCCTTGCAATGATATAACACACCAGATGACTGGTATAAAAGTGTTTAGTTGTGGCTGACCTCTCACGAAATACTACATGGCTATGGTTTATGGAGTAGCTGTGGTTCAACCTTGTGAGTTATGACTTCATTTTTGATGAACAACTAGTGTCCTTTCAAAAATTATTTCAGGAAATGGAAGAACACTGTCTCTTTTATAACCAGTGCAAGCAGACAGTAGCATCAGTCACACTTAGTCTTATTTTACAGTAAAAAGACCACAAAATAGGAAAGAATAACATGAATGTTTGCATGTGCAAACACAGATAACTTTTCTTTGTCAGAGTCATGGCAACGTTACAAGAGAAATTGGGACCAAATGCCAGAATTACATAAATCTTCAAAATCTCCAGTAATCCAATATTAACACTTTCTTAGTACAGTGTGACATTGTATACATAATAATGTATATAAATTATATATTATATACAGGTGTCCCAGCAGGAAAGAGAAAATAGCAAGACAGTAAGCTAATAGTGAGCAGAACGACCTGTATCTTTCACTGAAATAATATTTTGCAATGAGCAAGTTAAATTGTCTCTGTTTGGCTTCACTAGCATTGTGCTTTAGTGCAAGAACAAGCACAAGCTGAACAAAAAATGGACTCTGTTGCCTTATTTACAGCCCTTTGCACAAGGTACTTTGCATGAGCATTTATTAATTGCCTGCAAAATCAGCGAAATATGTTCTGTGTGTCAACTCAGCATATATTGAACATAATTGCACATTTGAGCTACATGGTTGTTTATGTCACTTTGTAATCACACTAATAATTACCAAACAACCAAATAATTCAATGAACAGTAAATGTAACATTTAATTACTTTATTAATTTCCACATAACATGGAAGAAAGAAAATCACCAGCTCAATCTACAATTTCACTCTATTTGCAAACCCTATCTTCATGCAGATATATGGGAGAAATTATCAAAACACAGCATGGGAGATGCACAAACATAACTCGGTGTTTGCTTGATGTTTTCCGTGTTGGCATCTCTCCTGCATGGAGCTTTGAAAATTTATCCTATAACATCAAGCAACTTCAAGGCATCCTGGACTTCGAAAATTAAAAGGAAAAGAAAAAAATAAATAAAATCTACACTGAGATACAAATTCCACCTTCTGTCAGGAACTTACTGATTAGAAAACTCTTTATAGGTTAAGCCGACCATTACATCTTTTTATGTTGCTATATATTTCAAAACATAAAAAATAAAATATTTTCTCCATAAAACCTTTCAAAACCATAAATACTAGCACAGTCCACAGCTCCAGACAAAGTTGCAACTTATTATTTATCTGGTTTTATATTCTGCTATGGTATCTTTTTCTTTTATAAGCCTGGCAAGTTTCCCACAGAAGTTTCTTCATCAGCAGTTATTTTAAACTATAGTCCTTCATGGTCCATGCCGCTCATATGCTGAACCAGTCCTCAAGAACTGAGGAAGTTTCAGCAGCAAAGCGTCTTGGTTTGGGGAGACAAAAGAAAATCTCTGCAGTTAATGAGCATTAAGAAAGCATCATTCTGAACCATGCCTGAAGTCATGCTGAGCACTATTTTTTCACAAGTGTTTCTGCATTCACGCTGCCTTCAGTAACAATGCTTAAGACAATGCTCAAGTTTTCAGTGTCAAATTGTGCAAGCCAGTTGCATCCACCCTCAGAGGACAGCATGAAATCCTGAACCTGAGTTTCTCTGTCTGGAGCCTCTCTAGAACAAAAGCCAAAGAGTGGGCTATTTTTATGGTAATTTTTATGGGCCATCAGGAGGAGTGCATTGGAAACCTATGCTAACATGGAAATACAGATGTAGCCTCTGACATGTATAAGGCTATTTTTCCTAGAAACTACCACTGGATGTACCTGAGTTTTATCAGAACATGGCGTCCTCCCTGGAAAGTAATAATGCCTACCATCTCTGACCAGCCTATTAGAAATAACTGTGTTGCATAGCTACCACATAACGTGTTTGACTTTCAGTGATAATGGCAGGAGGTCTGGGCCAGCTCTCACAGACAACAAGCTGTAATGGTCAAAGGACTCAACCAAACCTTCATTTGTCCTGGCCTGCAAGGAGCTAATTATTTGTGCTTTCTTAAAGTCACACAGTGATGATCTTAAAAATGGAATCTTTGATTGAGGTTGCTATTTAATAGTAGGGCAAATGGGAAGGGGTTAGCACCTCTTAAACTAGAGCTATAGCTGAGGCCCACCTGTATCTACACCAGAAAAATGGCTCCAGATGAGCCTGGAACCTATCTCATCTCCAAATAATTCATTTGTTCATTTATGAAAATAGTTTACACTTCTTTTATAATTTTTATAAGCTTTAAGACATTCATTAACAGTTGACCACCTGTATAGTTTACCAAAAGATAGCAGTGAAATAGACTGAACATAAAAAAGGCTTTAGTGCAAAATGTAAATGCTTTGCTTTGTCCTTGATGTTTAATACTCACATTTTTCAGCTCATCTACTTTATTTATTAGACTTTCATCTTATCACTCACATTTACTCTGACACACAGAAGTTCTTAGTTCAGAGAGTAAATATAGTACAATGCAAAGGGTTATGAACATAAAAAATGCATTAGAGAAAAATGTAAATGCTCAGATTTGTCCTTGATATTTAATACTCATATCTCTCAATCCATCCACTGTATTTATTAGACCTTCACCTTATCTCTCATCATTGGTCTGACAGTAAAATCTTAGTTCATCAAGGTGTAAGATTGTTAGTGCTGAGTGCTGAATAGTACTCCTGCCGCAATTTCTAAATTTACCATGCGTTTAGCTGGAGACGCTGCTTCTGAGAGCAGAATCCGGGAAGTCTTGAATAAAGTCATTAGTGTAGAGGCCTGTATATCATAAGATTATTCTGGTATTTAAAGGAATTAACTAGTCATTTCTATATGAAAGTGTTGTACTGGGAGCTCTACATGCATGTTAGTACCGCTACCAGTGAGGATCTGTGACCATTTTCACTTCTAACCTCACTAAAGAAAGTAATAGATCTCATCTGTTTCCAATGGCCTTGTGTATGATAACACTGAGATGTAAGTCAGCTTGGCTTCAATGAACCCTTGAGTGATCAGCTCGTATGAGTTGTTTTACTACATGTATTCTTACATGAGTGCAACACTGATTATATTTTTTTCCATCAAGTTAATAATTAGGATGAAATATAGGCCAATGAAGTTTAACAAGACAATCAACAATTACAAATAAGGGTGCAGCTGTCCTGGTCAGAGCTGTCCTAAAAACCTACACCTTCCATCACCATCTGGAGTAATTTAGGCTTTGTACTGTTACCAACAGTCATTCAGCTGACATTAGTTTTTAAGAGCTAATTTTCAAAATCCTTTGATAATGTATCTAAAGATACTTCAGTGCTGATCTAGAACCAAAGCTTAAACAAAAATCCCATTAGTTTCCCCAAACAGAGATCAAGAAGGATCTCTAGAATTGAGACAGTTTTTACAAAATACTGCTACTCGTATGAAAAAGTAATGAAAAGATAATTTGTCTAAGTGTTGAAATGATGATAGAAATATAACTTACATAATACAAAGACAAATGCAAAGGAGATATAGATATAGATATAGATATAGATATAGATATAGATAAGTAAAATACCATATAATTTTGAAACCATTACAATGTGCCTGAGAGATTCTTTATTAGGGAGCCTCAAAAAAGCATGTAATTTCATCTTCCATGAAAGCTGTAATCTCTCTGTTGAGTGTGTTAAAAATGGCATTTCAACCTCTCCTCTGAAAGTCTTTGATTTTGTGGGTTTCTCTCAGGCTGCTGTCATTAATTTAATGAATTTCGTGTATACTATAATAACATAAACGTTTTAATGCATTTCTTCTCAGATCAGTCTGGACAGGTATCTCTAAATCAGTCTTCTGTAATGATAGGTAAAGCAGTTATAATTGGATCAATGGGAACTATTGGCAATGAAGAAGCATTTGAACTTTATTTTGTTCATTTCCCTGTAGCAGAACTTGTAGTGATAGACCTCTCAAAACTACTCCTAGTTATATTTTTAGTTCTTGACTTTTAGAAAACACTCATGTGAGATAAATTAACCTGGAAATGCACATGAAGTGCAAGCAATCTCCCTCACAAATCACTTGCAAACTATTTTTATAAAACTCAATAAACCATGTATAATGACGGCAAGAGACGTATTTTTGAACAATTGGAAACCATCATACTGAACTTGCCAAGAAATAGCCTCCAGTGAACATAAAGCTGCAGAAGAGAAACCTCACCACTCCTTAAAGTGAGGTTGATTTCCTAGAATTATTAGAAAGGGAATTGTTTGGCAGGTGGCATTACCATTGTAACTCAATATCATGGAATTGTGTCTAGTCAGAAAGATAAAACTCTATCAGCTCTTGGGACGCCTCAAAACTTCATGTTTTTTCTTGCCAAAGTCCACTCCTCTTCTCTGAGGTAGCTAGAATATGTCTACCACTGAGCAACAGAGCATAGCATTGGAAGCATGACTTGGGTCTTGAAAGCAAGTCATTCAGCACGACAGCTGTATCAACAGCAAACTGTTATCACTATTTGGAAGCAAGTATCACCATTGTAAGAGTCTCTCCAATGTCTTTATATATAAAGCTGATGACAACCTGACAATATTTAACCTCCTGTCTTGTGCATATAATTGAAGTAAATTAATTCATTCAGTAAGGATATCTTGAAGCACCATTATAATCACCCACATGCCAGTTTATTTCCATGTAGAAACTCTACTTCTGTAAGTATACTATCATTCTAATGAAGTAAGAGGCTTATTCATTAGAGGAAAATAAAAGGTTGAAGCTTTTAGAGTTCAGCTGGGCATCATTTTCTGATGGTAGCAAGAAAAAACAGAAAAGGTCGAATTGCCTACCTAGGCAGAACCGTTGGGCAATCATTTAACGGTATAACAAATAATAATACCATCACTGTTCTCAAGCAATAGAAAGGTTTACAAATTGGCATATATTAGCCAACACCCTTAAACTGGTTTGAAGACATGTAAAGACACAGTTACTGGGTTGAACCCTTGGTCATTTCAGAAGCTCCCTATTCCAATGGCCTCTATTTTCAGTAGTGTAATGAACCATTACACAATTTGAACACTGGAATCAGGATTTAGCCCACTGAATGCCTGATGCTCACTCACATCAGGCTCCTTCTTTTGTTTTTTTACCACTTATTTATGCAACCTCTTGAGTACTCCCTGAAAGGTTCTTGAACTAATGCTGATCAATAACCATAAAAGGATTTTAAAAGGGATAATTTAACACCACACTCTCTCACAGCTGTCAGGGAAAGCCAGCACACACACACAGAGTCCAGCGTTCAACCTGATCTAACCACAGTAATTAGACACTTCCAATTTGAGCCTTATGCAGATGGCCTTTTGCTCAGTAGAGACAAGCTTAGCCTTTGGCTTGACCTTTGGCTAAAATCAGTCTGAAACAGCTGACATGTAATATTCCTGAGCATTGTCATTTAATTCCACAGATTCACATTTCCTGTCATTAGGGATAGGCTGTATAATTTACAGGAAATACACTTTCTGAAGCTCTGTTGTTCTGACTTTTAAGAGTTTTCTGATGCTGCTAAAGAAGTCTTTCTTTGCCTAGAGGCTGGCAACAGGTTATTGAACAAGTGATCTTTTGGATCTACTATTTAGTTCTGAGGTCTTGTTCTTATGATTTGGCCAGGCTTCTACTCACACCATTATTAGGACAAGGGACTGGGTTTTGCTTCAGTTGGAAATTGGTTTATCCAAGCAAAAAGCTACACTGTGGGCTCAAAAGGACTCCTGTCCAGTTCTCTTGGGCTAAATGTACCAATCCTAAATGGGAAAGATCATTAGGATATACCTGTGGAGCCAGACAAGAGGAAAACTATCAGAAACCATAATCAATATCAATGAGATAAAATCAAGAGAAGCAGAAAATTTTGCTCTGTTTGAGGCATTTATTTTTGCTGTAAAATACTAGATCTCAGACTTGCAATAGCAAGTCTCAGACTTAGCTGAAGGAGCCCAGTGTCTAAGCTCCCAGGATAGTCTAAGAGATGCACAAGTACAGGCAGCTGCACAGGGAATCAGGTAGCTTTAACATACAACTTGAGCAACTGAACTGATCAGCAGAAAATTATTTTGAGAACTAGATAAAAGGTTTTAAAATGCAGGAAGAAGGCTAAAATACACAGACTGTTGGCCTTCTGTCTGTCCATTTAAGAAAAGTTTGTCAGGTAAAAAATGTAGAAGCAGTCTGGGTCAGATATGTAAAGGTGTCTGGTCACCTGCAACGCAGGCAGCAGGTCTGTGTAAGGTATTCTGACACATAAGAAAATGATTGATGCATCTGCTTCTAATGAAGGTCAGTACCTAATCTGCTGTGGGGCTTTTTAAAGCACTGTTTCTAAATTACCACATATTTATGGATCTGGCCACTTTTTGACACTGAGTTGCCTAAGAAAAGTTTGAAAATGGAAACTAGATGTTAAAATATTAAGCATCCTTGAGTTAGCAAAGTTTTATTTTCCTATTCCTGAGCACAAAGTACTGATGGATTTGCCTTTTGTGGCCGCTATATGCATAGCTTCCCTGTGCAAAATCAAGCTAAAGTTACTGCTAGCCAAGATGGTTTGTTCTGCTTTTTCTATCCTATAGTTAGCAAAAATTATGAATCCTTTATGTAAGTTCTTGTCTTCTGTTTGTTCATCTCCTAGTGTAACAGAGAATCAGTAGACACTGCTGGTCCATTGGCACATTTTCATGTACCAATGCACAGGTAGAGAAGATAATGGTTTGGGAGTGATATTACTTCTCTCCTCCATTTCTGACATGGATAGGAGCAAATACATTGGAGAGAAACTGGACTCAGAAAGAACAATAAGCTGTGGATCAGCAGAGCCAAGGGCCCTAAAAGCAGCAGACCAAACTGGGGAGAGTGGCCCATATTAAAGTTTGTCTTTTCTCAGCTAGAGCATTTCCTGGATTTCACTGGGTGGCACAGATGCTGGAGGTGAAGCGGAAGGGTAAGCAGAGCAGAATAACTTTAGCAAATCACTTAAACTGTCCACGAAACTGTGGCCTTAACCTTCGCCAAGTGTGTAAAAAGAAAAGATGTAATTGAATATGGAAGTAGCAAACATTGCAGATTCTTTTTGTGTACTTTCACAGGAAAGTGTATATGTGCATAGGTAAAATAAATTTGTTTTAATGTTTACAACAATGAAAAAAAGGAGCACAGTGCGTTTTATTGGCTTGCAAAGCAAAACATTTCTCCTTTTATCATGGGTTAAACTGTATCTTTAGACTCTAGAGAATTTTTTCATCTTGCTATATTCCACAGAAGGCTTAACTTTAAGGGTAACCAAATGTTATCATTCTCGCAGAATAAATACTGTAATTACAAGAAATGTAAAGAATCCTACTCGACCTTTAGAAACTGCATGCTTAACAAACCTATTTATGACTGCAGACACGTCAAAAAATCTACACTTCGTAGACAGTTATTAAAACAATGGTTATACTAAAAATCTTTTCCTTTCTTTCTACTATAACTTGGGACAATGCTTATGTATGTGTGGGAGCACTGCATTTTCCAGATATGAAAACTTTGCTCTTGTTTTTTCGAGTGTCAATTTATCCTGCTAATAATACATAAGCAACTAAGACTATTGATATGTAAAGCAACTGCTAGTGTTAGTTAAAAGAGAAAGCTGGGAGTTTGAACATAGATCTTCCTAACTCTACATTTTTGTCTGTGCTTCCTTAGCCAACAAATCTTCCTGTGGGGAATGTGGGGAAAAGAAAACCCCTGTATCAATTCCTTCAGCATATGCTAATTCAGTACATGCTGTTCTTTATGTATATTAACAAATCAGTTACAGTTTCTCCTAGTACAAAGTCATGGGCCAACCCTTTGCAAATTGTAGCATTCAAAGCACAGACATTTGGAGCATAGAACTGCATAGAGCAGTCACTCATATAAGTGTGTATTTTTGGTCTTGAGAATATGGGAGACTTTTTCTTCCTACTTTAAAACGTTGACATTGGCATAAATCCAGGATGAAAATTGCAGCATAAAAGGGAGATGTTTCTTAAAGTTGTGAGTGATTGAAAACAGGGAGTTACAACACTAACTGCTTTTTGACATTAATTATAGAAGCCACTACCAGGCATAAATACCCACACTCTTCTCTAGAAGTAACAAGAGCACTTTCTGTGATCCTGTTATCACACTGAAACAGGAATTCTCATCATTTTGCATTGTTAACTGTATTTTGATACAGAGATTTGTCTCACATACATTTACAGTTCTGCCCACCAGAAGAGGCTTTTTCTGTTCATGACTGCAGAATATATCTGAAGTAGTGTAACTATGACAACTTTTTATTTCTTTGACTACCTCTTAATGGCCAGAACTGGGCGTAGTCGTCTTTCTTGGACCTAGTAGCCACAACAGAACAAATTTTGTGAATCTGTGCATACATTTAAAGTAAGATTTTCTGATTGTTTGGGGCATTTCTTGAGCCCAGTTTCATAATTTTGTATGAAGAGGGAGCTGAGCTCTGCACAGGCGCAAGGACTCAGCAGTAGAACCAGAAGACTGGTACAGAGAAGAGGTACCTATGTTTTTGTCAGACCACAGGCAGGGCAGGGCTCTGAATTAACCGTCTGGAGTGAGTTTTCCTATATTTCCCTCTCCTTTTGTTTGAAGATTTAGGTAATTACTCCAAGTAATATTTGAATGTTCACTCATTATGCACTGCTTTAAGAACTCCATATTAGTGATTTGAAATCGTCTGGTCCTCTTACCAGTATAGGTCACATAGCATATTTCTGTTTTTTGATTATGAGATTGCTGCAGTAAGCCTTGCATTTCCAGAACAATGGTGCAGTTATAAACTCTGTATTTGTTGTCTTTACTAATCTTGGTGGGAAAAACTTCTGCTAGAAATTGCCAGCAAGTAAAAAAAGAAACCCCATGCATTTCTCAAAACTCACTTCTAGTGGTGATTTTTGTCTGCTAAATGCAGGTGACATCTCAGGGCACTTCAAGTGTGTTTCCAGACTTCTGACTTTCCCCACACATCAGGAGCTAAGCATTCACTACCTATTCAGGGTCACTGTTTTACTTACAAGTTTATGGTTATATGCATGTATATTATTAGTATTAGTTTTTAATTTGTTAGGTCATAAAAAAGGGTAGACAATTTGTGACAATGTCATCCAACATCACATGTTAAAATTTTAACCAAAATGTGTTTCAGGGGGTGCTATGGTGGCAAGGATGTGATGGCAACCTGTAATCTTCACAAATAAAGATCCTTTTCATAATTCTAGGAGCCAAAATGGCCAGTTCATTCCATGAATTTCATGAATGAGGAAATTAATGTTTTGTTTGCTTTAATTTTGTATTTGCAAGTGACCTGAGCATAAGCACAGAGGAGCAGTTTTAGGAAAATGAAATTTTGATTGGATACTGGCAAGTCCAGTTTAAAAAATAAGAAAAAAAATATTAAGCTTACAGCAGGACTTCATGCTATAATATTTGGTGAGACAGTCTGAGGTAAATTACTTACTAGCTATCCTATTTCAGAATTTTAATAAAAACGCTATAGTCTGTATGTTGAAAATATCTTTTTTCCTTCTTCCTTCTATACAATCCATTCAGTGTGATATATGCTGGTTGTAAATATCTTAATATCTTGCTACCAATGGAAAAACTTGCATAAGGGTGATTGATCTAAAAACTGATAACCATTTCAGCCTGAAGACATGCTCTTTTCCCTTTCTGCATCATAAAAATCTTACATTATCTTTCCTTACTATAGTAAGTACAGTGACTCCCATTGAGTTGGAGCACGCTATTTGAAAAAGTCATGATTAAATAGGTGAGCCCTTCTCACATTGCACACTAAAAATGTCAAGAGATATTTCTGAACAGCCCATAATTGGTCTTTAACATATTTCCTGTGTCAAATATTTATGACTAGCAAAAAGCTCTTCTGTAGTAAATTTTTGCCAGAAATAATATCACAGTTTTGAAGCACAATAGCATAAATACAAGCTCTGGTTTTTACTACATGATCTACCCTCACATAGCACAGAGGAAAAAAATATCAGTTTAAACTAATGTGATCTAATGGAAAGATATTCGCACGTACACAAGAAGTAAAAGTCAGCATGAATTATGTTCTTAAGCCTCTTTATATCTTTTAAAAGTTTTATTCTCAGTATGTAACTGCTTGACTGGGAAAATGTTAATAGCAATACACTCTCTGAGAAACTTGCAGCTCTGGGATGTTGGACAAAATCTCCCTGATTGATATCAAAAACCTGATTAGAGATCAAAGCATGTGCTTACACTTTAAGCTGAAATAGCAGTTAAAAACAAGGTTAATTGCTGTATCAGGTTTCTCATGAGGTGGGAGGCTAAACCAGAACTCAGATATTTTTGTTTTATGGAGGGTTCACTTTTTAAGGGATTTATTAAAACAGTGTTCTCAGGTCACATACGAGAGTAATTGTCTGGTTAGTCTTCCATAGCTGGCCATTTTTCAGACAACTCTACAGGAAGCTCACTACTTTGAAAAAAATCCATTACCTTTTTTTCACAGAAGTGAATAAATATGACCTAAAATTATTAGAACCCCCAAAATGTGGCATTTTTGAAACTCCAGTAAGGAATATTAAGACTATATCATAGGAAACTTTCATGTTGTTTCCTCCTCCCCTTCTAACTACTATGCTTTTACATAAAGAATTCCATGATTTCCTTTTCTAAAGGGAGTTAGTGGAGTTGTACCTTCACAGCATAACTTCACAGGTATTTTCCAAGGAATTTCACTTTCTTGAGCATTTCTGTATACTCAGATTAAAATTGTGTGAAACTGATAGATTTATAGTTAAAGTATACTACCAGAATTGTCCAAAAAAGCTACTCTAAATCAATGTCTGTTCTGATTTCTCCCTAACCAGATTTTTTTTTTTTTTAACTTTAGGCTGTAGATCCATGAAAAACAAAAACAAAAAAAAAAACACATTAGCAATTGCTCCCTGGGGTTAATACTGTGCTTCAAAGAAGAAGCATTTAGTTCCCATAAGTACAGAGCTGATTCAAAGAAATCCTGTAAATGATGAGCTGAAAAGAAAGGAGCATTTAACCATGCAGAAATAGCATGTTTCATTGCTCCGATACCAAGAAATTATGCTGTGCAGTCTGGAGCTCCATCTCCTGGTGCTTGTCAAAGTACTAAAGTAATTTCCAAATGTCTCCTAATCTATACACAGATAACTCAAAGCACCCAAGCTATATTGCAGGAGCAATTGCGAGATTCCTCACTCCACTGTGAGTCCAATTTTAGGTATGTAACCCCTGCAAGCAGGAAACACTACTTTGCTGAATGCTTTTCTGGGTTGCTCTGATCAGTTCCGCAGCTCCTTCACCCTGGGCTGCGCTTCAATAACAGGATCCCGCTTTCAGTGAAAAGTATGGAAGTTTGTGCATATTGCCCCACTCACAAGTGTTTGAGAAGGGTGGAGACTGTTATTATGCAAAAGCACTGTGGAAAATAGAATGAAAATTATGCATTATGCAAAATACACATTCTAACATATTTGTTTGGTTCTCCAGTTATAAGATGCTGAAGGAACTGTCATTTGAGGGTCAGACTATTTTCTAGGAAAAAACTATATGAATTTCTCAGTTAAAGTGAAAACTTTTCATTTAAAATCTTTTTTTTTTAACATATAAAAATATGTATGTATGTCTGTATAATTCTACATCCAATTTTTACCAGAGATGTTAAAGCTTGATTTCTACTTGGCAAAATATAACTTGGCCAGAGGAAATACCATACAGATAGGTGTACTAAACGTACAATAAACAAATTAATGTAATACATGAGGGAATAGACAAATCAAGGTTAGGATGCCAGATTGGAACAATGCATTGTATGGTCACAATGGGATGTTAAGTTAATGAATTTTGTCTATGCATCAGCCACAAAAACATCCATAATAAGAAAGACACCACAAATAATATATTTCAGGAATATTTCTGAAATAAGAAGAAAATTAGCATTATTATGAATATTAGTTATTTTATTAGAAGTTATTTCTGTCATCTTGCCAGTAAATGTACCCATTCTTGTCATATTTGTATTACTTTTTCTCCATGAATAGATTCAGAAGTGAATATCCCATCATTTCTTAAGAAAGATCATTATACGAGTCATTTAGAATGTTTTTGCTTCTATTAAAGTATTTACAAGTAAATAAACTATTTTATTCAGCCAATCAAAAATACCGTAACTAAAATACATTGCTACTGCTGTATGGTAGCTGGATCATTAATTTAATATACTAGTTTCACTTTGGCTACGGGCTTTTTATCAGCGCTGCCAGTGTAAGCATAGTCAATCTAATAGCTAAGTTTACAACTTATCTATTTTTACTTTATTTCTTCAGCATTTGAAGACTTACAGGATCACATGGAGATCTAAATCTATTCCAGAGAGGACTCTTATGAAAGAAACAGAACATGTAATATGGGATGGTGGTTTCTTTGGGAACAAGTGGTAGCTGTGATCTGCATTTAAGTAACCGTCACTTGAGTACTTTTGACCAAGTGCACATTGCTCTCCCCATTTGCAATTGTTGAACCCAAGCCCTGTTTTGTTATTCCAGTGTAAAAAGATATTAGCCTCATCAATAAAGCTAGTTTATTCCAGATTTGTCCCACTGTGAGAGCAGACGTTAACCTGTTAATCAGTATAGCTGTACTCAGCTGCTCAATAAGATGCACCCATTTCTCTTTCAGAAGCTAAATTTCATTAACTGAATAACACTTTTAACATGTGTTAAGCATAAAAAGGAAAGAATAAAATATGAAGGGGAATATAAAGGGGAAAGAATAAAACCATGGACAAATAATATTAAAAGGCTTTTGCAATTTTTTTTTTTAAGTAGGAGTAGCATACATTTGTACCTACTCTTAAGTTTAGTTACATGTAGTCTTGATCCTAAAAAGACAGATAAGAATTGATTTGGGACTATGAACTGCCTTTCTTGTGTATCATTATGCAGCAAATTCCAGTAATATATGTCCATCCTCCCACAGTGAGCAGAAAATACTAGAAATCACTGGCATTATGTATGTGGCAATTCTCTTAGAAACTATTATTGCTGCTCAAATTATTGCAGATTCTTATTACAAGGCACATGCCTGATCAATAGCAGGCTTTCATTAGTTCCCTTACCAACCTTTCAATATATTAGACACGGCTGAAGTTGTAACAAAACTTGTCAGGAATAATGCAGAAAATTTTCAAAGCATTGGTTTGAGAGGGAAACTTCAAGCAGCTGTGCTTTTCTGCTCTTTTCTTGCAGCAGTCTGATAATAGGCTCAGACACATAATAATTGTTTAAGGTGAGTTTGTAATTCTACCCCAATATTTCTCCAGGAATTTGTCTCTGTGACTCTGCATGGATCACATTCAGCCCTGCTATGCACAGATGAATGTGACAGAGCATGATAGTTGATCTACATCAGGTTTATTACACAACCTGTAATGATTTTTTAATTTTGATAATATAATTATTATTTTTATAAGATAATTATTACACAGCTGTTATTACTTTGCCTGTTGGTGCAGCCATTAAAGAACTACAAGAGGTTTCAGATTTCCAGCTGAAGATTTCCCAAAGGAATGCGATCATCTGAACCTGAACCTAATTAGGCTTGTATCCTCAAAATGAGAGCAGAGGACGAGCTCGCTCTTCTTGTTGAAGGAGGGTCTGCTAAAGCTTGTGTAAGGAGGATTGAGTTGTACCACTACTCAGTAGACTCTGAGTAAGGCTGCAGGCTTTTATGCTGCTTAGAAAACACAGGCTGGGCTGGATTAGTATTATCTTAAATGTGCAGTATGCTTGTAAATACACTAAGTTTAACTAGTCAAAATAGTTCTGCTTAGCCAAGCAATCCATAGGTTGCTCTTTAGCTGCTCAACCTCATTCACCGCTATAGTGTGCTGGTAGTGTTGTACCTGGTTCCTAGGAAGTATGTGCTAATTCTTACTGTGGTAGCGTGTACTTATAGATTCACAGAGATCATTACAGTCATGACCTTTTAAAATCAGCTAGTGCTTTAAAATACTAGAGCCAAAGACCTTTTAGGTATTTACGATTCTGGAATCTTTTGTTGCAATGAATTTCAAATACAACATCAAACTGAGCAATTCTAAATGAGACTGACATTTTGCTAAATATACCCTAGGATGGAAGAAAAAGATTCTCATAATAGAAGACCTCCTAAATGCCTTCCTTATCCTCATGATGTTTATTGCCTGTGTTGATGAAGACTTCCAGCTTCATATCATTAACAATTTCAGTAGCATGTTCTCATTTTCTGTCATGTAATTAGTGAAATTATTGATTGATATCTAATGCAAGGTCAACCCTTCCATTAATAACTTCTCTGCCACCTAACTATTCCCATTTTTTTATGAAATCTTTAGCTTCCCATTAGATAGAATTCCTTACTATTCTTGTGATGTTCTTCAGCTTAACCCACACAATCTCATGAGATACATACCAGTTGCATTAGTAGAACATAGAGAAATTAGGTCTAAAGTTTTCCGTAAACCCATAGAGCAATTCTTCTCACCAAAGAACAGCAGTAGCACTTTTTGCCAGCACTGTCCTTGGTGAATCAATGGTGTACTTTATTAATTGTATTTCTGTGATTTTAATTAGTCATTCCTTCAAACTATCTTAAACCTTACATGATACTGAGTCAGACTCAACTGAATCCAGTTTGCACCTTGACTGCATGACCAGAGTTAGCTAGTACTCCCGCTATTGTACTATGGCAAGTCCTACAGCTGTTGTCTAAAGGTAGATATATATTGAGATTTGAACAGTCAAATTACAGTGTCTTGCTTTTTTTAGATTTTCTCTGAATTACAGTGCATAATGTAAACAAACTCATTGTGAAAATATTAGCTTGTGAGTTTTGACCAGATGACTAGAGAGAACTACCATCTTCATCTGCTACTGTTACTTTAGAACTAGTTGTTGCTTTTAAGCCTGTAGTTAGTGTACTACAACACACTGACAGAGCACCTTTATTAAGGAACGCTAGCATAATGTCCTTCCCAAAGAAGCAGTAATAATTAGAATAAGCAGTGGACTTGACTAAGACAGGGTGACTGACAAGGAAACCACTGGATAAGAATATAGCAGACCCTACACGCTGTGTAACCTTGGGCACGCTACGAATCTGGGGCCTCAGTTTCCCCATCACTATGTAACACAGGGCGTAGAAACTGCTTTCTTCAAGAGGTGTATTGAAATCCATTAATATTATGTATTAGGGAAACTATTATTAAGTATTTCACTAGAGACCAGAGGCTGGGTATTTCCAAAAACCTTGCGAAGTGAACCCAAACGAAATCCCACAGGAGGTCTTATAGCACGTTCCTTCATGCATCCACTCAGCATGGTCGACACCTTTCTTCTCCAAAAGGGACCTCAAGTCTTTTCATGGTCAGAAAGTCAAATCGCTCTCATTAGGCATTTCTACAATGTAGGATGTCATAACATCACTCCATCTCATATATAAATATGTTCATTGATGTTAAACAACCTCTAACCTTTCCTTCTTTTAGGTGCAAACTTCCAATGTCAGATTTGGGGACAGTCAAGAATTTCCACTAACTATGCAGTGCACCTGCAGGCTTAACACAACAAGTTTGTGTTGTGGGTTTTCTTCTTGTTCCTGTTAAATTGGCCTTTTGAAGACTAAGGGCTTGTGAGCTTTGCATGTTAAAGGCTAAACTCTTGTTATAGTGAAACTGATTTTTTTAAGGCTTGAGGGAGATTGAAGGAAAATTGAAAAGAACGCCATGAAGTCCTTGTGCAAGTCATTCACCTTGTAGAGCTCTAGGCTGAGAGCTCAAATGCCACTCTACATAACAAGCTCAAAACCACTAATTTAAATAACAAGCACAAACTCCACTTGGGATCCACACTGAAGCATTTGTGGATTGTGCAGCCTGAACTCCCAAACAACATTATTTGAAGGAAAAAAGAAGAGTAATTCCTTTTTTAAAGTGGTAATTGAGGGACCAAGTCTCAAAAGCATTTGAACATTTCAAGGACTATTGCTATACCAAATTGTTCGTAACTACAAGTATTAAACTTTAAAAGGGACAAAGTACTTTTTTCAAATTCAAATTATCAGCTTCAGGTCTCACAAGGATAATAAATCTATGCATATTCTTGTCACTTCAACTTTAGCAGAAAGTACAATATTTGTGCTTTAATGCTGAAAAGTTAGCGCTTGCTATCAAGTGATGTAGAGGATGTCTAAATATCATCTTAATGGCTCAAAAATGAACAAGAGAAAAAAATAAAACTCCTATATCTAATACTGTTACACTGAGAGAGTATAACAGACAGATTTCATGGAAGAAAGATGCAACATGAACCACTAAATAAAAAGATATCACATCTGGCCAGTGAAGTCCTTTGGTACAGACTATGTTAACTGTAATGCCACACAAATACTGCTATATATTTTTCCAGTCATTGTAACTTTCTCAGCTATGTTAAAATGCTGTAGTCAAACTTCAGTGGAAGTGTTTGCAGCTGCTTTGGACACCTCTCCATATTTAAAAAGTTTGTCATAACTAAAAACCAGTGTGTGTTCAAAACATGGAAGAATATTTGCTGGTTTTTTAAAGAACAACTTTGCATTTTGAAGAAAAATATTTATCCGTAAGACCATCTAAGTTCTTTAGAAATTAAGTCATTTCACCTGATCAGTTTTAAAGTCTTCTGGTTCACCAAAAAAAGGCAAGATGTTAATTTTACTTCTTTAAAATGAAGAAAAATACGTATTTTGGAAACAGATCCCGTGTCCTCTAAGAGGACAAATTTTGTTAAAGTCTCTCTTTTAAGTCACCTGAGCTCAGTACTTCACTTGTTTTAACAGATTTTTTTAACAGAAATCAATTCAAAAGTGATTTAAAAATCCTTTTTTAGACCAGGATGGTACTGAGATTCAAGAACTAGATCATATTATTAAAAAAAAAAAAAAAAAAAAAGAACAGTGAGCAAGATCTTCAGAGGTATCTTAGCTCCTATGAAGATTTTTAGAAGTACCTATGTTAAATAGGCATCTAAAGACCATTTTTCAGAATATCATTAAGTTAGGAGTAGGTGCCCCCTTTTTAGGTCTTGTGAAGATGAAGAATTGTGCCAGAAATAGATGCAGCTATAACGCAAGTATATGACTTAAGGCAAAAGTAATAGGTAAGAAATGAAATGTCTGTTTTCAAATTCAGTTAGTTTCAGCACAGCATAATTTTTCCTTATTAGTTTTTCAAGCTAGTTTTGAGACAAGTCCCACAATTCATATACAGTCAAAGCTCCCATTCAGTCAGTGGGAACTCTGCCCAGTTGCAGGAGTACAAGCTGCAGCACTTGGCCCTAAGGATTTAGTATTGCTATAATGACTCATTATTGAATGTTTATTTGAATAACAACTGCTTATTAAGTGTATTAATCTCAGCTGATGAACGCAAAAACTATTTAGTGAAAAGCTGTTTTTCTTTACATTAGTATGCAATTATTCAACTGAAAGGTTCAAAGAAACACATTTAATTACAGTGTTGCTTTAAAAGTATTTAAGCATCAGTTATTAAAATATCATTTGAAATATGCTTATGGACCTCCTGTAGTGTTGTTAAAATGCAAAATTCTGTGTTCAGATTAGTACTTACAATAGGTTTCCTTTCTATACTGAACAAATCCTTACCAAATCTTCTTAATGTAAAGGATTGAACTATTTCCTGTAAAATAGAGCAAGAAGATTCAAGAATTTCTCTGTGTGCAGAATGCACATGTCTATGCTCAGGCTGAGATTACTGATTGAAAATCAAAATTAGTGATGCACATTTACAAACAGGCAGTTAAGAATCCTACTGCTGAATTGGCATTTATGGGGAAAGCATCTATTAATACTAAAAGTAGTTGGCCATGTAGTGGTCTGTTATTAAAGAAATAAAGATACTTATCACTATCTGCAGCAAAACTGATTCAGCTTGCCATTTAGCATCTTCAAATATTTGTCCTCATACTTCTACTTGCCTATAAGAAAGTATCACATGTTTCTTGGCTGTGGTTCGGTGGTTTAGTCACCTGTTTTCTGGGGATTCTTGTTCCTCCATCATGTTCTTCCAATGCTCTATGGAGGACAGATAAGCACCGCATATCACTCCTTAGAAATTCCTGCCAAGCTCTGTACACCTGACACATGTGAAGGGAACAATCAGAGAAGGTATATTTGGTGGGTAATGTAGCATGTCAAAATGTCTAGCAAAATTCTGGTTGGTCAAAGACACATAAGGAATTTGGATAAAAGGAGGCAAAGCCGTAAACAGGCATATGGATGATAAAAGCCTGGTACTTCTCCAGCACCTTTATACTACAAAGCAAGCATGATATGATAGAGCTGCTCATCTGCTGAACTTGAACAGGAACAGTAGAAGTCTAAATGACAGTTCCCAGCCTCAGAACAAATTCTCTGCCCTATGGCTTAGGCACATAATAACTGTCCTTGCTGAACAGTCTTTCTGTCTTTCACAGATGCAAGGTATTAAGAAAGCCTGTTATATTTTTTTTTTCTCACTAAGCCCCTAAACTGCTCAGTTAACCCCTTTCCACTCTTAAACTTCAAGCCTATATATTATTGTTATTGATTCTTTCTTTGTTTCTTTTTCATATTGGTGTTAATGTTACTGATCTTTCTGACTCACACTGTAATCCTGTCACTTTGTTTTCTTCTCTGCCTTCTGTTTCTTACTTCTTATGGGGAGGAGGTCTCAGTCCTCCTTGTTCAGGGCTCAGTTTGTGTACCTGGGTGCCTCCAAGGTCACTACATGCTGTGGTTGTACCAAACAGTGACAGAAGAACCACAGACAAGGAAGAAGGGCAGAAAAGCTACAGGGCAGCTTGCAAAGAGTACTTCAGTTAATGTTAATTAGCCATAAACCTCCCTAGACTGCTCCGCCTAGGGACAGTCTATTGGTTTGTTCCTTAAGATCTCTTGTCCTGCTGTCAGCTTTGTGTAAGTAATGACTAAACTGCAAAAGCTCTGAGATTGTTGCTTTTTTCACAAACTGTCTCCTTGATTCATTTTGCTCCATGCTCCCTTTTTGCAGCCATCAGGTTTTTCCTACTGTAGTGGGATTGCTATTTTTTCCTGTGTTTCCACTGCTCTACCAGAATCAATGTATCAGGCTCTGCCCAGTATCAGTGTTCATTAGTAGGGCTGTGGTTGCTCCTTCTAGACAGAAAAGCAACGATATGTCACAGCACTTACACTTTTTCATTCTTTGTAGAGACAGTCACAGCGAGCCAAGCTCTGGATGACTTCACAGCCTTGAGAAACAGGACGTGTCTGGGGGACATTCATGTAGGAGGCAAGAAGAGGAGCCCTGGATCATCACCTCTGCAGCAAGCCCTGCCCTCAGGTGACAAGCACCAATCTCTGCTCCACACTCATGACATCCCTGACTCATGCAGTTTCCCCAGGTAGAATAGTCACAATACAAAGAAACACACAAAGGATTAAATATCACAAGTGGAAATTTCAGGATTAATTTTTCCAGTCAAATAATAGCACAGTGGAAATATAGGTCATTTTCTGTGCTGGGGAGCTAATGCAAAAGAATTAGTAGTGACCAATAATAACAAAAGTTGTGACCGGTGCAGGAGGTTCTTACTCAGCATTACTGTGGTCCAACAGCCTTGGTGACCTTAGCACAGAGGTTCTGGATCCATCACTGGTCATCAGCACTAATATAATAAAATAAAATAAAAAAATAAATAAAATCAGGTTTAGGACTTAACAGCATCTAATTCAAAGTAAACTTCCTTAATTGTGATCTAATCATAGACTCACTCTTGGGATTTGCAATCCTGTCACTGTATCACTAGACCTGCAGAGGGCTTCTTCAAATAAAAACTGAAAAGCAAAAAAAAAAAACCAAACCAGAACCAAGAATCACAACATCTGCAGCCTCCCACTTTCAGCAATGTCTTAGAACAAAAAAGTTAGAAGTTTTTAGTAATAGCATTATAACACTTGCTTTCCCAGTAAATAATTATTAGCCTCCAGCTCAAAGTTGTCAGCTAGGTGAAGGGCAATTGGTGTCAAGGCAGCTCTATGGCAGGTGCAGTGGGGAATGAGCTGTCAGACTCAAATCACAGTTGCATTCCGTTTTCTTCTCTAAAAAAGTATCTAGATACATCAGTGCTCTACATTAAAAATTACTGGCTGCTAGTTTGAAAGAAATGTGTCAAGAATAGCATAAAGCATAGCAAAAGTTCAGAAGTATGGGTATGTGTATTCCATGTTTCCTTTCCAAAAGTGGCCTTGCTGATTCCTTGCCTTTTGTCTCCTAGTTCTGCCTTCAGTATAAAAGGACTCAGAGGAGAGAATAGTAAGAGACTTTCAGTCTCCTGTAAAAATCCTAACCTAATCACAGTGCTGGGGCCTCTTTAGACCCCTACAGCAGGATCTAAGGGGCTCTTAGATGTGATTATGGGCAACTCCTCAAAAAAACGCATGAGAAGAAGAGCAGTGTAGCAACAGGAGTCCTGGTCCCTGCTGCGAGACCTAACCGGGGCTAGAAGCAGCTATCAGACTCTCTGCATGGGAACCCAGCAGGAGAATGGCAACAGCTCTTAAACCCTCTGCAGGACATTAGAGATGAGTACTAAAGAATACTAGAAAATCACACAGGAGTACTTAAATATTACTTGATCATTAACACAGTAATTACATCAGCATTGCTCCTGCCTGATGCCATAATTTAAGAGCTTTCAGCATTTTCATTATAATCAGTAGCAGTTATTTCCTGTGGTTCATTGCCCATAAAATGTTCACCATGAAAAAAAAACCAACCCAAAAGAGTGGAAGAGAGTTTGCCGTGATGGCAGTCAACATCCACTGTTGTGCTTGCGCATCCCTGAGCTACAAATCACTCTGGTGGGTGCTTCATCAGACTTCAGGGGGCCACACAAGGAACATTCGTTCCTGAAAGCTTTTAACAGAGGCTTTTAACTAAGATTTTTAACGGAACCTTTTCTGAGGAAGCAGGACACTTCTCAAGTATGCCTATGTCTATTTTTTTTCTCTTTTCATCAACATTTTAAAGACAAGGTTCTATATTTACTAGGTCTCCTGTTTCGGGCTAAACCAGAATTAATTCTGGTTTAGTGATTTTACTTTTCAGTTAATTCTCTTCTAAGTAACTGCACTTTCTGAAATAGCAGCATGTTTTTCCAGACAGTGACTGCTCCTAGCAGTGATAAGGTCTGATGTTTATAGCTCGTACCAAGGAATGGTAAGCAGAGAGGCCCTTGCTTACACTTGTTCTTATAGTGACCAAGGTCACTGCTAAATCTCGTGCTCCGCATTGGGGAGCCGTAAGTGTAAAAGGGTTGCAAGTACGAAAAAGGTGGCACCTGCAGGGAGAAGCAATCCAAACCTGACCAACAGAGTATTCCATCCCATATACGTCATATTCAGTATAAAGCTGAGGGATCGCGAGGATCAATCTCTCTTCTTCAATGGCCAACGTCTGAGGAGGACTCTGTCTGTTCTTCTGTGTCGATCCCGATCCGTGCATCCCTGAATCCAGTGCCTGAGCCCAGCTCCTGCATCCCATTCCTGTCTGCTGCTGAGTCCAGCCTGGGACTGCCCCAGGGCCAGCCCTGCAGTGTGGTGGTGATGTATCATGATCAGGGTGGGGGGAGTTGGTTTCGGTGTTGGTTTTGTTTCTATTTGTATATATATAATTATTTCCTAATTCTTCTTATTATCTGTTATTATCTTTTTTTATCTCTTGTTTATTATCTTATTGTTATTGTTTCATTAAAGCTGTTTTAGTTTTCGTTTCCAAACCTTGAAGTCTCTCTCCCTTTCATTTTGGGAGGGAAGAGGGGTTAATAGCGTCTGTCGTTCGCTAGTGGCCAGCCCAGCCTCAACCCTTGACACTAGGTTATATGGAACGTGCAGTAGTGCTTCTACAATAATGTGGACCCCAGCTACTGTGCAGAACGCATTTCCTAAAGAAGCTATAATCTCTGACATAAGCATATAGAAAGTGAACTATCAAGCTTTGCTGCCATCAAAACGAAACTTCAAAAAAGGTATGAGAAATTAATTTCTCTAATAAGTTCTCACACATTTTGCAAATGGGAATGTAAATGATGGTTCCTATCTACCAACCACATTGCATGATTAATTAATACATTATAAGAGGAAAAAGTTTGACATTTAAAGCAAGGCCAGGTACCTCTCTCAGTGCATTAGCTTTTATGGTTTTGATCTGAACTGGACAAAGAATTACAACATTCAATCAACTTGAACTGTTTGTATTGATCTGCATAGAAGACTGAAAAAAAAAGATATATTGTCTCACTATAAGCTTTTTCCTGGTTTTATTTGCTTTGCAAGGGAGCAATATTTTCCTGAGCACAGATTGAGTGCAATGGCTCCATAAAATGGCCCAGGAGGCTTCTGCAGCACCATTAGAAGCACGTTCTCTCTGCCTCTCTGCTACTGAGTAATATTGCTGAGGAAATGGAGTCCCCTGGTATATTATTCCCACAGCTGCTATGATGAACCAGCACTTGAAATTCACTTGAAATAATTCTGGGCTGCAGTGACTATGATAAAAGTAGTGTAGTGAATTTCTCCCCTAAAACATTGCTTGCCGTATGAATGACTCCTTCAGAAATTAAATACCTTGGGAAATCACTTGAGATGAAAGAATTAATATTAGGACCATAATTGTTGTTTTTCAACTTTATGACACACAGTTTTTATTTATTTATTTTCCCCTCTTCTCCCATTTTATATTTTTTCTTTCTTTCTTTCTTTCTGAGCTCCAGTTTTCCACAAGCAGATTGTGGTTGCCTTGAATTCATCTGTTAACTGAAAGTACCCTCCAAGCACTGAAGGGATCTGCTGGACTCAGCACAGATATGGGCTCTGGCACACAAAGAGATAATTTGGGAAGTAGCTGTGACTCAGGATACAGCTCTTCCTGTGTTCTCTTCACTTGTATAAGGTAGGGAAGACATGGGGGGTGCAAAGTGCGTTCCGTCACCCATTCTCAGGGTGCAGCTGGCCCAGGCTGCCTCAGCAGACTGAGTTGCTTTTATCTCCTTTGAAGAGGGTTTCAATGAATAGAAAAGAACATGTTAGCAAGAAATGATAAATCATGCATAGAACAAATTCTATTGTACCCTCCACGGAAAGACCAAGCTGGTAAGAATTAACGGACCATTTATGTACCACCCTCTGAATACGAGCAAAAGGGAACCTTCCTAGGAAAACAGAGGAATCTCCTCTCAAATTAATCCATGCCATCGAACTGCTGTAACTGAGAAGACCATTTGTTCCCAACTGTTTGACTTTGCCACATTTTGTACCACCTGCAATGACATTTCATTACTGTGGAGTGACAGCAGCAAAATCACCATGCAGCTATCAGCAGGAAAGGAAATTAGTGATGATATGATTAACAAAACGGTTCTGACTTAGCCAATGCCTCCAAAGGAATCGAATACTGCAAGTATCAGAAATGAAATATCAGCACCACCCTGTGGTTCCCTCAATCTGCTTTCCTCCTTGTGTGGGTCAGAAGGGACTGGATCTGGCCAGGCAAAATCAGAAGGAAGACCATCCTCTCCTCCTGGAATTTCTCCACTCCTCCTTCGTATGGCTGAATCTAAAAACTCACCCTGCTGCCCTCCTGACCTGAATAAAGTCCAAAAAACTATTCAGAAAAGACAGAAAGTTTTGTGGGACTTGAGGCAATCCCTAATGAATACTCTGCTTGTCTGCAGCCAACATTCTGTCCTGTCTTCATGTTTACAGCTCTTTATATTGTTCTCACATGGCAATGCGATCTGATGGCAAGCTTAAGGGAAAACAGTGAAATGTAATCGGATTTATGTCATAGTTTTTACAAATTTCGCTGTTCTTGTAATCTCTGATTCAGATAATTAACTGAAAAATGGGTGTCAGTGTAGAAGAAAACCCCTCCTGGTAAAAATCAACATATGCAACAAGTCCTGTCATAATTAGAGTGGTTTGGTTGTGCAAAGCAGTACACAAATACTATCCTTATTTTAGTAGTCTTCATTGAGGTACCAAATTAAGAAAAAATTATACTAGCTACATATCCTTATGGTAGAATCTTCTTTGTTGCAGCATCTACTGACATAATTTCAACTAAACTGATGGAGTCATACAAAATCAATAAATGTCATTCAGAAAGATGCTTATGATGAATCAACAGATGTGAGGCTATCTGCGCTTCCCCCTATACAGCTTGACAGTTAAACAAAAAAATACAGACTGAGCTTCCATGCCAACCTTTTTTATTGATAAAGAGGAAAAGTCCCTATATATATCTATATATCACTAAAATAAACGTAAATGTTCTTTCATTTACTTTTCACGTTAACGAGTCTTCCAAGGATTTGACAAATTTGTGTATGCAATTCTGTTAACTTTTGTCTGTGTTTTTCTGCCTTTTCAGAAAATCAAAAAATCACATGCATAACTAATGGCTGGGATTTAACAACCACAAAATGGCTCACCCTTTACTTTTAACTGAATTGTATAATGAAATCCAAATAATAAAATTACCCAAAATACATACCAAGTTTTCAGATGCATGTGACCATCTGTGGTACAGGGTGTTGTTACCACCTCGACACTGGTTGACTGAAACATAGTAAGGAAAACACTACAGATGCACTCCAACAAAACATCTACTTACAGCAGATGCTTACAAATGAGCATACAACCACAGCCATAGCAAATCTCATCATGGGACCAGTTAGCTCAGCAAGTTGTCCTGAAGAAGACCCGTGTCCCAGCTCAAAGGAAAGAGCAACTATTAAACACTGGACAACACCCTATTACTCACCATGAAGAACAGGGGAATCTGTAGCAAGTAATTTTTATAAAAGTTCAAGTTTCTAGAATAACTTTCTTCCCACACTTAGAACTATATCTGATTTGGGTGTCTTCAAAATTTTGTTAGAGAATGTTTTGGGGCAGGGTTGAGTGTTTTCTTCCCATAGGGAAAGAAAGAGAAGGAATCTGTGTAGGAGTCTGTTGGACTGAGTGATTAGTTTAATATTGCTGCGATTTTATTGTAATATTAATTACATGTTATGGTGCCTAAGGTCCTGGACAAGCATCGTTTATTATTTTAAATCTAAGTAAGTATATAAATACAAGAGTCACAGGAGAAGCTTCTTTGTTAATCTGATCAGCACTGTGGCATAACCACAGTCATAATAAAATTAAAATATATTATATATTCTACCCATTTCAGAAACTACACACATTGAAACTCTGATTTTATTTAAACACTAAGGAAAACATCAATTTGACGAAATTTATCACCAAAGCATATGTTACCACTCTACTATTTTACTAAGACAGTGAATAAGGTATTCCGGTCCTCATACGGGAAATGCAACTACCGCTTCCACTTGACGACAAGATACTGAATGAATATTTTGAATCTTGTTTGTACAGCAAATCCCATCAAAACCAGTAATGTCCTGATTTTACACATTTTAATCACTACACTACTTCTTCCTTCAGACTAGTGCATATCAGCTTTAAAGTGTAGTAAAAACAAATAATTTGCAATTTATCTAGAAAAATAAATCCAGGTCAAGGTTTACATTTTTCCGTGTTTACTAGCTTTAAATTTGTGGAGAGAGGATTACTGGTTTTCCCACTACTTTTCCCACTGTTTTTCCTTTCATTTTTTTTTTTTTTATTGTGAGTAGAAAACATCTGGCTACCCACTGTCACGTATTTTATACATCTTGAAAATCTCATGGGAATTTTGAGTGCAGCTGTATGTAAGGAATTGGTAATGTAGCTGGTGAGCATGACCCATTCTGTATTTGTCAGAAGCAGGTATTTTAGGGAGGTAATCCGATCCTTCATTACAACAGAGAAAGTATAGCAACAAATATGTCAGAAGTAGTTTTACAATTAATTTCATCATAGAAGTGAATGTATTAATACATTGTTATTAAATTCCATATTAGTTATGGGTAGGGAAACAGCTTTTGTACACCCACTCCTAAGGCTTACTCAATCTAACGCCATCTCAAAACCAGACAAATCTAAGGAAAAAAAAATGGACATAAATGCTAAAAAAGACAAATGCTTTAGTCTATGATGCTCTATTCTACACAGTTTTTCATTAAGCTCATTGCAGAGCATCTCAGTTTCTCCTTCAAGGAAAACTCCTGTTTAACCAGTCTGGCCTTCTAAAGTATAAAGAACAGACACACCTGAGGGACACACAGAGTTATGCGTCATCTAAAGGTGTAAGTTGGTCAGTTTAGTTGAATTGGTGCAGTCTCCAACGGAAATTTAAACAGATCAAGTTGTCCTCTGTTTAGGCAGAGAAAACCAAGACCTCTTTATATTGGTCTAATTCCTGAGTTTAAGCAAGGCCTTTATTTCTCTTATTTTCTCTCATTATTCTTGTCTTTGGAGAATGTGGCTACTGTGAGAATTTTACATCCAATATAGCTAGCTACACCATGGATAAAGGACAAGGTGCTATAGGACTATGGAAAGCTATAGAGCACTGCAGCTTACATTTCCATTTCCTCACTCTATGATTCAGCTTATTGCAAAAATTCAGGAGGGAAAAAAAAAAAAAAAAAAAGAGTCCTTTTTCTCTTCTCCCATCTTTAGCTTTATGTATTTTATGCAGTTAGGAACACTGCTACATTCTTGCCCTGTAAATGCAGTGCTATGTCTACAGTGAGATCATACTTTCAATTATGCCCAAAAGTTACATTTTCCAGTAATTACTTCACACATTTATGCATATGTCTATCTAGCTAGCTGAAACCCATTTCTGATTGGAATTATTTTTCTTTCCCTGGTCTTAACAGAAAGATGCAAGGAAGCAGCTTTAGATTGACTTTTAGAAAAGAGTCTTTCTTATCAGGAATTAGCATTATGTTGAATTTCACCAACAAGGTCATTAAAGTTTGAAGAATATGAGATGCTATAATGCAGTGAGATGGCCCATGCCAAAAGAAAAGGTAGTAGGGGTTCTTTTTGGTCTGGTGTGACTTTCAGCAGATACATAGTATTTTTACTTTTCACTTTCAGAGAATGAGGAAATACTTCCTTCACAGAAAACAAGAAGAGTTCATCCAACACTCTTGAATTAAGCAGTAAGTCCAGCCCATGCCCAGGGCTGCTGAACAGTGGTAAGGAAACACCAGGCTGTGTAAAGCAGATGGGCTTTCATACCAGCTGGCTGCCACTCACTTCAGGAAACACTTGGCAGACAGAAAAGCAGCGGAGGCACAATTCCCTTTGACTTGTACTCAGGGCCATGCTGTACTCCTGAAAGGCATATGGGACTGACAGTGCCTGTCCATGTGTAGTTCAGATTCACTCCATTCCTTTAGACAAACGGAGATTTAAAAGAATGACTATCAATGTAATTAAGCCAAACCTATGATACTCTCAACTTTCAAAAAGTAAGACACTGTGTTTTCTTAAAGCAGAAATTATTCATTACCCAGAAGCATGTATAATGTCATGGTGGTAACATCCACTAGTATCTGTCTACCTGAGATGCCCAGACGCATCTTACATTTAGTGAGAAAAAGCAAAGAACCATGCTTCACTTTGTTATCCTCTTCTCAGCTAGTTTTCTTTTAAATTTCATTTTCAACCCTTTCTGCATTGCAGAGAAGTATGTGTCAACAGACCAGAATTAAAAAGGTGACAAACTGTGAAGAATTAAAACTTCTAATTTAACAGATGAGCAACTGCAAATAACAAAATCTCAGACAAACACAATTTTAATGAAAGGTGACATGCTGGAGATAGGAGGTTTTTTCCCTCTCTCTTCATCAAGTAACAACAAATTAGTTTAGGAAGCCATACAATAATGCTGTGAATGCAATAACAAATTCATATCCTGTGCTGTTACTTTTGTTTGCTTGTTTGCTTTCTGAAACCATATATGACACTTCTTTTGTAATAGTATATTTTCTTCACACTAGATGTGTCAACATTTGTTCATGTCTGGACTAGCTCTCATTCTTATTACTCTCAGGTATAGCTCTCATTTTTCATCTCCTCAGTGGAGCTTTACATTTTAGCCTTCTGAGTGATGGGGGTAGGGCTGGCACTGCAGCAGCCTTTCAAAAGTTTTCTAGCACCTGGTGATATTTCATATGTAGAGAACTGGCTGGATAAATGTTGATCGCTTGCTTGTAACGAAATTTTCAAGTGTGATAAACGTCAGAAGGAAAACTAAACATGTATGTAAAACAACATACTGAGCATGAAGTAACACTCCTTTACTCCTTTTAGTGGGGCTAAATCCAGGCCAAACATGAGTGGCTTCCCTAAAGTCAGCAAGCCAAGTCCAGAACCAACATAAATCAACAAGCTTTGTAGAAGTTAATGAGTAGCCACACTGATTTATGCCAATTTGGGATTTCGGCCCAGTCAAATGCAATCTGCTTATCTTAGAAATGAATGCAGTACTCTTTGAGTAAACCCAGCAGTGAATTAAAAAGCCAGCAGAGTGCTAAAACCTACTTTAAAAGAAATATCACTACCTCTATTACTCAAAAGGTATAATTTATATCCATGCATGTGAATTTTACAGGCAATTTGCCTACTGTTGGTAAGCATCACTTAGATACCTCTCTGAGGATCACGTTGAAATAAGTTTTCAGATGTATGCAATTAAACTCGAGCACAAAGAGAGGATGAATAACTTCAAATGACTTATTAACAAAATACTGTGTTTACTACATAGCAGGTGGTCACCACATGTGGCTTTAGGAAGGCCTTAACCCAAAATGCATTGTCATACATAAAATCACTGAAATAGCTCTTTTTGTCCTACTGTGCTTCAAAGTATAAAGCATGGCAAGGTTTTTTGTAAATTATAATTACGTGAACAAAACAACAACAAAAAAATTATCCAGATCCTATGAATGAGATTTCCATCACAGTGACTGGGAGTCTTGGAGGCATTGGAGTTAACTCTGAGCATCATTTCCAGCTAGCAGTCCTGCCTGTAACTTCCCCAACAGTTCATAACATGTATGGGGTAAATACCTCTAGATAGCAGAGTATCCTAATTTTTACCTACTCTCTGCTCATATGCTTGAAAATAACTCTCTCATTTATTTCCATACCTATGTCAGGTGCCACAGTAAATCAACCAGTGGAAGTCTCTCATACACACCTCTGCCTCACCGGGTATTAATGAGGTTTTTCATTTAACTCCCATTAGGGAATGATTCCATGAATTCAGTATATGGGACATGCTCTTTAAATTGTTTACAAGTGACTCTTTAAGTATATGTGACAATGGAGACTATTTGTCCATATATCCCATCTGTGATTAATTGTTGTGTATTTTATGTAATAATCTGAATTTAAAGCAAATGTCACAACTTATATTTTTCCCCTCTGACATATACTATATGTTACAGCATGAACTAAATATGCCTTTTTAGACTGCAGTTAAATTTCATCATAAATGAGTCTATTTTATGCATGTTTTGGGAGAAACGGCTTTATCAGTTAACAACATCTTAGAATCAATAATGGAACCGGGAGGTCATTTTGCTTAGATTATACCTGGCAATTGAAAGGCCAAGAAGCATTATCAAGCAAGTATTGAAAATTATTGGAAGAAATAGCTCAGATATGTCCAGTGCAGGCAAAGGAAAATTATGACTTAAAACTTCACATGAAGTCAAATTACAGCCATTTATTTTACACCAGCTGAACTAAACATATATATTTCTCACAGCAGCTAGGGACAGTGGTCCGGACTGTTACCTCATTGTGCTGACTTGGTACAAACACAAATCAGAAAAAGACAAACACTTTCCTTAATATTTATCATCAAAACAGAGAAGTGAATTAATGATTTGGAGGAAAACATGAGAACATTGTAGTAATATTTTAATCAGTAAAATAAGCAGCTGCCTTTGCACACTGGGAAAATTAATGTCAGGTTTTGAGAGGCATTGTGGAATGGGAAAATCCAATAAATATAAGATCTTTGATTGTTCATAACAAATTTTTTCCAAGTTTGGGGCATCACATGGCAGAAAATATTAACGTGCTTGTTTGAGATTTAGCAAGAACATAAGGAAGATTGACATCATAGGCTAGAGACAGCATTTTAAAGTACTCAAAAGGATTTGGTAGGATGGAGATAGGTAACAAAGTGCCTGGTGATAAAGACAAGCAAACACATTTTTAATAAAGGAGGGAGTTAGAATGAAGGTAAATGCAACACAAAAAAGTGATATTAGAAAAGGGGCAAGGTAGAGAAGTGATATTTGCAGCTGCATTTGGGTAAATAAGAGCTGACAAAATTTAGATTCATTGAGTCACTGAAGGACCCTGCAACAGATGAATCAGGAGTTAATGTGCTTCCTGATACTAAATGTGAAAGAAGGAAGAAAGAGCAGTAGCTGGAGATCTGGTCAAGGAGAAGAATGATTTGCTGGGTGGGAAAGAGTATGAGAGTAATATCACACTTGAATAATCTAGAGACAGGAGTTGAGACGGTTGAGCAGTTAAGAGTACGGAAAAGTGGATGGAATATATCCAGGAAAGATCAAACACGTTATGGGTCAACATGTTTATCCTCTTCCTTTCTTACCAGAAGAAAGCAAAGGAGAGACCTCTGTATGTTTCTATCAACTTCAGCCCTGAGCTACTGATAGAATTATTCCTGTCACACTAAAGGGAAATGTGGACCCTGTCTTGAGAAGGAGAGTATCAGTCAGAAAAAAACCCAACTAGTCAAAATGGCCATCAAAGACTGCATTTATGATCCTTGAGCAATTTTTAGCACAGCAGGTAGTGCCAGGACCATCCCTGCACCATCTCGATGACTGCTCAGCTCCAGGTTAATGAAGAGGATTCACAAGACTAAGTGGTCTGAAGCGGCCTGATTGCACACCCTTCACATGGTGTGCAAGAACTGCTCCTTATATTTATTGCTCTTTAAATAAAAAGGAACACATTCCCTGGGGAAGTGCATATTTACTAGCTGTTCTCGTGAGGATTGTTATTTATCTTTCCAGCTACCTGATTTTGCTGCAGATTCTTCTTTGAATCTGCCTATTGACATGTTCAGCACTTTTTAATCCAGCATATTTTTTCTCATCACCCCTGTAGATCTTTTGAGGTGGGTCACAGAGCCTTACCATATGCTTCCACTGCCACGTAAGACTTCCTCCTAAACCACTGCTAAAACAGAAATATATATTCCAGCCTATCGGAAAGCCTGGATCCTGGTCTTATCTCTAAGATCAAAATCTGGCAACAAGCTCCCACTAACTACAAAAATCAGATCCTGCAGAAGGGTGTCCTGGATCCTCTGCCTCTAATGGGGAAGGATCTCTTTAAATTAGATATTTCCTTAAGAAAATAACTATTATACTGGCTTTATCAGAAAGAGGAAAAGAATAGATGTCCCACTTGTTGCAGCTTCTTTCTGTTACATAGTATATTAAATAAGGCTGAGTATTAATTCAACAGGGACAAAATGTGATGTAGAAATGATGTATAAATTAAAGCATTCATTCAAAGTAACAAAAATATTGATGATATGATGCAGAACCATCTGTACTAAGCCATATGTTGGGTAGAAGGATAAATAAAAATCAAATAAGATCATTAATAATCTCTCAGGGAATAGTTCAATATTTTCAATAAATTAGATTTATAGAGATCATTACATCTTTTGAGCAGGAATATACTCTTGGCATTATTTATGTGTAAGATGCAGACTTAATATGACATATGTCACCTAATTAACTTAAACAACACTTAAGTATCTCTAGAGTATTTTATGAAATCTTCTTTATTATTTAGTCAATTTAGAAGCCTGGGAACAGACTACTCAAGTTCCTAATTCTCTTAATTTCAAACTAAAGAGGAAATAGGAGCCAAAGTACAATTTAGAATCTGGAATCCTTGTAGGTGCTGTGAAACAGATGTTCCTCAAGTCTGAAAATCCAAAAGTAAAGGGAGAAGGGAGGTTGTACGTCATGCAAGCCATGAGGACTGCTCTTTGGAAGGTTCTGAGGACTCATGGTACCTTTGGAAGCAAGTAGCATCTTGCTGTACAGAACTCTTCCTAAAAATCAGGTCTGTGCAATACAGCTAAAAATAGAAAGTACCATCACTTTGATAAAGTAATCCTCAGAGAATACGAACAAGGCAGTCAGGCTGCACATCTGCACAAGTTCCCTTAAAACAGAGTTGCGGGAAGAAACCAAGAAAAATTGTTCGCAAGCACCTGCAGAAGGTACGATTGAGAGACCAGTTAGACCATTTCCAATCCAGACACTTTCCTGCCTCAGCAAGATTGTACAAAGCAGTCTAAAATATTCTGTGAGGAATAATCTAGTTTGAAATTTTCTGCATTGTCCATTAACATGAGGTTTCCATTTATTCCTTTACTTCCTAACTGATACATCTCAATGTCCTAGAAATTTTCCCAACAACTTTTTCTTAATCACATGCCTTCACATTCCTTTGTAATCAGTCCATTTCCATTTTGTTCATGCACATTCAGCTTTACCAGATTCTAACATCTCTCCTTGTCTCCCAAACAAACCAGGTTTCAGTCTTCTAATCCTTTGTCTTAAGTAAATCTCTCCAACTGTAACAATGAGTCTATGGCTCACCTTTGAATCCCATTCACTTTGCCAAGATATTTATCTCCAATGAAGGTACCCCTACCTCTAAAAAGCCACAGAAGGGAACCTTATTTTTCTCCTCCACAGCATAATGAATCTGTATTCTTCTCTAACTGTTCACCACTATGCTGCAAAATCATCTCTAATTTCCAGTCTGTTATGTGCCTGAACTTTGGTAGTGCTATGCCTTGCTAGGTCACTTACTCCCACTGAATGTCTTTTGTACTAATTTCCACTAAATATACTTGTCTTTGAATGGCTCTAAGGCTTCTAAGGCTTGCCTGTTACTTTTGGTCTATACTTTAAGCTCTTTTTTCTTTGGTTTGGATCTCTGGTATTTGCCAGAGAACTCTTAACAAGTTAATGTCATCTATGGATTTCATTAATTTTATTTTTCTGCCCTTTATATAATGATAAAAACTAACACAAGTATCTTGAAAGATATGATTAAACACAAGAAACTTTCTTGTAGCAGTCTGTACACAGCTACTTCATAATTTAGTGATTCATCCTTCTTCCAGATTTTGATGTATATTGCATGTCCATACACAAACCAATTGCTTCAGGGGCATATTTTCAGATACATGAAGGATTAATATAATTCATATTACACATATCATGCTCTCCCCAGTGCCTAATGCTGTAATTCGTTTGCAAGAACAGCACTTGAGTTTGAGTGGCAACGGCTATCTTTGAACCCAGATCACTCACTGCTTGTTTATGTCTCTAGATCATTAAGGGCTGTCATCAGTACTCACTTTGCTAATTGGGGCAGGGCGAGAGAGGGACTAACTCCTTTACACCGTTGAATTGCACTGGTAGTCTCTTTTTCAGGCATCACCAAGAGAAGACCCTGCCATCTGCACCTGCTGTACCTCAACCACCACTCTGAGGACACTCAGACTCTCGCAGAGAGATCAGGGCTTGATTGAAAGACAGGACCACAGTAATGTAGAGGTGTATTTTCTGGACCTGCAGAATAGAAATGCTTTAAACAAACATATTTCTATGGGAGAGTATGCTATAACCTACTGTATACACAAGCTGTCCTTTTGCGGATCTTTGCAATTCTGCCCAATTCACTGTAAATATTAACATTCACAGCTAGTTGCAAGATCAAGACCATAGTCAGATGCTTTGCAGACATAAGACAGCAGAAAGTTCTGCCACAAATGCAAGCATTGGTACAGTGTTGGGCAAATTATGGCATCAATCCTTCAAACATCCACACCTGTGACATGTAAAAATGGAAGGACACAAAAAGCAGCAAAAGTTCCATTTTATCTGAAAGCTGAGGTTGTCAGGCATTTGGAGCATCACTACCTGATGAAATTTTCTCTCTAAGGAGCTAATGAGTTTCCAATCCAATTTTTTCATAAGCAAGGACTAAAGGTCAGTCTTAGAATCTACTTTCCCTGTCTTTTTAGCCAGGTAAAGATGACCACAAAAGTTTGTGGCTGCAAACATCTCACAAAGTATAAGCCACATAAGGAAGTTTCTAGCTCTTGAACATCAGATGTTGCACTAGCAGCCATTCCTCATTTCGTCCAAAGATAAGAGACAACAGGCAGATACAAATACAGGGCAGCACTAGGAAATTGTAAGCATTGATCAGCATGGTAAGTTCAGCATGATAGATGGAAGGTATAACTAGCAGCCTTGCAGCAGGGAGACCGACCTGATTCATATGTGCAGGTGCTTATTGAGGGTTCTCAGTTCTTCCCAGCCACCAGGAGGCAGCTGGGAAAGGTGAGCTACTATCAGCAGGTGCTGGGGGACAAGATCTCGGTTTCTAAAATAAAAGTGAGGAAGTGCTGTGGAAGTGAAGTGGAGTCTTCCTGTTTATTACATTCCTAGCTATTTCATGCAGTCCTGGGAATATAGATATTTTAGAATTTAAAATGTCAATATCAAAGATTCACTTGATCTATGCAGTTTCTCCCTAGCTGGTGTTTATTTTATCCAGCTTGGAAAAGCAACTTTGTGTTCTCTTTGTGAGTGTATATGTGTGTGTGTATGTGTGTGTGTGTGTGTGCATATATATAAAAAATGCATATGTTTGTAAAATACATACATAGTATTTCCCTTAGTTTCAGAATGTCATTCCCTGTGGCCTTACCTCTATTACACACATCATTCATTAGATTATGAAAACCGTTAATGTCAGGCAGCAGAACCAAATGAATTCACTAAGGGACCACCATTAGCATATCAAGTAGCTATTTCTCAGCTAAATATTCCTGACAGCTCTCATTACATATGATGGATGGGCTTTATAAGAGGTAGTAGTTTCAGAAGAAAATAAAATCTCAGCGTTCTACCACATGTGGCCCAATAACTAGATATAATTTTTTGACTGTCTGTTTGCATTTCTTTCCTTTTTTTTTTTCTTTCAGAATGGAAGAGTTGTAAAACTCACAAATAGATTAACTGCATAATTCAAAATTCATTAAAAATTGTGTGCCTATTTTAGCCTAGTTTCTGAATTCTGCAGGTGCTTTAGTCATGGGATATCAAACACTGTGTGTCATCATAGCTGTATTGCCAGCAGCCTGTCAGAAAGAAAAAGATATAACTGAAAAAGGAAGTGAGGCTGGATTTTAAAAGACCATGTATTGCAGAAACTTTTTATGAGTTGAAACCAAACATTTTCTAAGGTGAAAAAACCTCCAATTTTAAAAGAAAAAAATAACTGCAGCAATGTCTTCAGGAATCCATGAATTGTTATTGCAGCACCTCATGAAAAACAGGCAATTGCACATGGAGCCACAAACAAGCACATCTAAATGTCTGCTGACACTTGTAGTCTCCTGCTGGGTGGGCACATCTGTGGCAACTGATAACACGCTTTTATGGGAATATAGACCCCAGCACTTCATTTTACAATGTGATGGGAAATAGTTTGAAACTTTCTGCTGTGCATTTCCCTGTAAATTGCAGTAGCGGAACTCAACTAACAGCAACAGAAGATTTGGCCCTTTTATGTATAGGCTGAAGCTTTTTTATTTTTAAAGCAGAATTGGAATTTCCATCCTTGGACAGTTGAAAGCAAGTGATGTTCAAGGGATCGAATGATCTTTCACTTACACTTGCGATGACAGATCTGAAGTCAGGCAAAATCACCCAGTCAAAATATGCGTTCTCACACATTCCTGTTCAGGAAAACTAGGCATTGTTCATATTTGAAACATAGTAAATTCACTTTCCATATCTGTTTTTATCAAATCACCAAATCTAAAATGCTAAAATCTGTGTACATATCTTTTGCGGGTCTATGATATACCGATTTCAATTTTTTTTCAAAAACTGCAATATAATTTGTCTAGCATGATTTACTATCAATACTGCTAAGTTTTTATGGTTCTGTTACCCTCTAAATCTGAACTGATTTGACTTAAATGAGGCAGAGGACTCTGTTGCAAACCAAATTATAAAACAGCAGGGTATTAATTTTATTATTATTCAGAAGTAACAGTTATTGCAGAATCAGAAAATCGACTGGACACCTACTGCACAATGATCACCAGTGCCACATGCTGATGTGGCAGGAGGATGTATTCAGTCCATTTCTTTTCCCCAATTTAACTCCCACCTACTACTTGTTAACTTGTTTCAGTTACCTGTTTTTTTCACTATTATTTAGAGGAAGAGTCTCACCATTAACAGAAACAGGTTCCTCAGAACAAGTCATGTAAAACAAGAGTGAGATACAGGGAAGCCATTCTTTAGAAAATTGCTGAAATCATTGGAATAACATTGTTTAACTCCCAAAAGAACTTTTTTCCTTCCAGTATAATTCTGTAGCATTTGTATGCACAAGTCCTGAAGTGCTAATAACACTTCTGAGATACCTCCAACCAGCTCAGGAAAGAGTCCAGATTTTTTAAATGGCTCACCATTTGAAGTGCTACTATTTTTTTTTTTGCTCTCAAACTCAATAAAATGTGCTTTTTTCTCAATATGTGATTCTTCAGAAATGCAGAGTGCTCATCCTTTGAAAATAAGTGCTCTAAAGCAAATGAAATTCGCCACCCAAAAATTAAAAGGGCCCAAAATAAATACTCACCTTTGAAAACCTTGTCTGATACAATTATAAGCAATTATAAAACCACTGAAAAGCAGCTAGCTAGCAATAGCATTTTCAACACTAGCTCAAGATTACTGGTCACGATGCATACTGAGATATCTTAGATTTTAATGGAGTTGTAGTGGAATATAATGATGGTAATACTTACTGTCTATGAAAGCACTAAAATGTTTACAATCACCTTTCCCAAACAATTAACTTCAACATAATATTAATACAATAGTGATACTTATTATGCAAAAAGAAAACTGTAAAGGCATATTTTCAAGACATACTCTGAATATTTTTCTTCAGACTGCCTCAGTTTTCTTCTAGTATCAACAGTTACATTGATGTGAAAATGAATAATTAGTGATAGCTTAGTGCAGGAAAATCAACTCTGTCTCATGTTCCTTGTGAAATGTTAGTTTAAATACTCTGTTCTCACAACCAGTATGAACAATAAATTCACTTCACAGATGATGCAAACTATCAAATAAGAGTAAATATATTCATTGTTTTAACCTGCATAATTACCCGTGTGTCCTGATATATTCTCATAACTCTCACTACCTGGACAACTGTTTAAACAGAAGTTAATACCCAAAGCTATGATATATCTTGAGAATTTAGCATTGAGAATTCATCTGGCAGGGCTAAAATTTTAGTCTTCCCTAGCTACATATCACTTCATAAATCTTTCCACTGAACTATAGGGGTCAATACATTTGGGGAGGAAGGTGGTATGCTTAAGATACAACAAAACAGCCATTGGTCTACTTCTGCCACTGAGTTGATTTTCATGTGCTCTTCTCCATGGTATTTCATTTATTTATCATTTCATTTCTTTATCTGCAGGAGAGAGACACTAGTACTGGCCTCTTTTGTAAAATACTTTCAGGCTTATGTACAAGAAATATAATAAAACCTAGCTATTATTTCTCGTGGTCCATTCTTATATCACACATAAGTCAAATTGAGAAATAGTTATAGGTTAGTAGATAGATCCACTTTTGTAAGTCTTGAATAGCAGAAGATGTAGCAGATGTTCTGTATTATTAGAAAAAAAGACAAACAGGCAGACCAGAAAATAAATCACATTTGTTTCTTCTCCTTATAAGAAGTTTCTTTGCATCTTTCCACAAGGAATGATTGATGATTCAGCCATTTCCATCCTTTTGGACCTCAGCCTTAACAAACGTTATTCGCTCTGTGTCTTCATTCACAAGAATGTTAGAAAATACTTAGACACATTCAATACACAGACATTCCAGCAACACATCTCCAGATTATAGACAGAGAAATGTACAATGCTACTGAGTCAGACTTGAGAGTATGAAATAGCTTACAGACTATTTTTAGTATGGTTTACAAATATTTTCATGTTGCAGTGTATTGTTTCAAAGTTTACACATTCAGAAGAAACATTAACTGGAGGTCCTAGATTTTACTGGGTGTAAGCCAGCAAGCAGCATACTTTACTTACATCGCCATCTTGGGCTGATTGCTTTCCCCAACCAGCCTCTGCACACAGCAGTAACCCATATTAACAGGAAGATGTATCTCAGTGGTGGTGCTCCCTTTTCCCTTTCAGGAGACTTTTCAAGACAGGGTGCAATCATGGGCAGTGCCTTGCAGACCTGCCATACACCCCTGGAGCTCTGCTACATGCACCCCACTCTCCTAAGAGCAAATGGGCTATGCAGATAAACAGCAGCCACCTTGTGAATGATTGATGGCAGTGTTGCCAGTGGTACTGTACACTATTTTCACATGAATATACACCTGCATAGTGAATAAAAACAAGAGCTGTTCAGACATAAGTGACACATTTACACATCAAAACAGCAGGAGCCTGTAACAGATGAGTATACTGTTTTCATGCTAGCCCTGCTCATTGCAGTGCTTACTGAGAAGATCTGTTCTCTCTGACTTTGACCATCTACAGTCACTTAATCCCACCTTAATCCTTTCCCTTTTTGTGTTCCCAGAGACATGCAGCTACAGCAGAGCTCAGATCTGTAGTGGTATGTAGTAAATCATGCTAGACAGATGAATTCAAATTAGAGCTTCATTTTCACAGCATGTGCTGCAGAAAAGGGAAGAAAAGTACATATAAAGTAACTTATTCTTAACTTCATATGCATTTGGGAAATCATGCAATGCAGGTCCAGAACAGGTACTTTTTGTCTAACATGGTATATAAAGTGTTGGCTGGATCAGAGTTGTTCCCAGCTTATTCCAGTGTCTCTTTTACAGGTCAAAGTGTACATGACAATATCAGGCTCTGAAATCTGGACAAAGTATCTACTTTGTGGGAGGATATGTCAAAATCCAACGTCCAAGTCTCCGCTGCCCCATCCAACCTGGCCTTGAACACTGCCAGGGAGGGGACATCCACAGACATCCACAGGATGGGGAAATCCATCCATTCTCTGGGCAAACTGTTCCAGTGCCTCACCACCCTCACAGTAAAGAACATCTTCCTAATATCTAATCTAAATCTCCCCTCTTTCAGTTTGAAACTATTACCTCTCCTCCTATCACTACACTCCCTGATCAAGAGTCCCTACCCACCTTTCCTGTAGGCCCCCTTTATGTACTGGAAGGCCGCTAGGAGGTCTCCCCGGAGCCTTTTCTCCAGGCTTAACAACTCCAACTCTCTCAGCTTGTCATAGGAGCTTCAGGCCAGATGATGGAGGGAAGCTAGTGCAGGTATCATTAATGTATGATCTTCTTTTGACTGCGAATTATGATAATGCATGAAGATTTGACACTCTCCACAGCATCTGATACTGTAGTCATAGAAATCTGGCCACTCTGCCTTGCCAATACAATGCTGAGATGATTTTGTTTTTACTTTTCCAGCGACTTTTAGGCAATTATGCTTCTATTTATAAACATTTCATTTGCTGATTACCATAAATTTCCCATAGTACCTTCCATAACAACCCAAGATAAACACAAGCACCAACATGTGAAAATTAGGGAACAGACACAGAACTAGAATCATATAAAATAATCATACTGTCCTCCCTACAGACAGCAAAAAGCAAAATTAATCTTTTGTTGTGTGCATCTTGGAACTTTGATTAAATGGTCAGAAAAACACTTTTACATAACTTTACCTCTTAACTGATGACGTAGTAGTGCAATACCATATTGCACAGGGAACAACTACGTTTAAAATGGACAAAAGCCAAAGCTAACAGTTTTTAAAGAAGCAGTTTTAAAACAGTGCCAACATCCTCTAATTTTCTGTGATGTTTCAGATAGATACAGAGATTTTTTCCACTAAATATATTAGGTCTTTTTGAGTTCCTCCTCCCTTTCTCTACTCCTCTTTCAAATGGGAGTGGAGAGATATGGAAACTGAGTAGAAAAAGAATAACTGTCTTTATGCAGAGATGTGCCCTTATCAGAGCTGAAATAAAAAAATGGACTGCTATTTTCATCCTAAAAAAGAAGTAGAAAGTATAGGCATACATTTCTCATGAGAGTCTTACCTCAAGTTTGGAAAAAGCATTCAGCTAACCATATCATAACACTGAGAATGGCTGAATTGTCATTAAAGTTTGTCTTTTTTCTTCTCCTTTTACTCCTCCCTTCCCACTAACCATGAATCTAGTATTATCATGACTTGCACATAACTCTGAAGATGAATTAAAAAGCATGGCATGATTCCCAAGCATATCCATCCCAACAAAGCACATATTTCAGATTTAGCATTCTGCCTGGGAAAGAAATGGGTACCTATCAATGGCTGTGAATTTGAGCAAGACTAGCTGACTACAGCAGCAGGTGAACAAATGCGGAGAAATATCTTGTGGATCACAATGATGAATTTCTCTGTGTTTATAGACTTTCAATACATTAAAATTATTTGCTTCCCTACATGTCCAAGTAAAGGCTGCTCACTACTCGCCTTTGCAAGAAAGGGCTCATATGAAAAAAATATGACTAGTACTAATTCAGAAATACTGGACAAGTTAATGGGCCTCCTTTTTTTTCCAAGTAATACTTTCATGCAAGGAAGTATATTGGCACAGTTGCCCTTTGCAAGTGCTATATTTTTCTCTACTTACAATTATCCTTTTATATACACACTTCAGTAGGTTATGGCAAACATAAAAGCCAGCAGGTTTGCATGAGACGTGATGCTCCTACTGCTCTGAAACTACAACAAACATACAAGCCCACTTTTAAAATCTTGTGAGCTCCTTAAATTCAACTTCTATCTATGTCTTTAATACGCACAAAGAATGCCTTATATGAGAAAGAGACTATCCAAGTTTTTCTTATCCACCAGCCAAACACATATGAAATTCAAGCACAACTTCAAATGAGAAATCAACTGTGGTTTTAACAGTCGAGGGCAGTTACTGTTAGGATAGATTAGCAAGAAATCTTGTCCTTTCTCCCTCTGTAAAACAGTTCAAACAGAAATGAGCTATCTACAAGTCAGACAGATCAAATTTGATGTCCTCTCCAGTGAAAAGGTATTATTCTAAATCACCTTTTGCTTCTAAAAAATATAAAATATTATAAAAAATACAAAATTATGAAATTTCTGTGATGGATGTACAGGAGTTAAACACGCCATCTATACTTTCTCAGTGTAACTTCCATTACTGAGCATAATGAAAACCAAAATAAACTGCAGTTTGTTTTCCTGAATATTTCATGACCGACTGCTGTCATGGTTTTCTTTTTAAAATGTAGTTGTTACTAAAGCCATGCTCCATTCAATCACCCATTCAAGTCTTCTTGGAAGCATGAGATACTTCCTTAGTTCTGCAGAATGTGAGAGCCAAACTGTGCTCCTTTCTTTGCAATATCCAGTGTATTTTCGAACATCTAACTTAGAAGCAGTATCCAAAACACTAAAATGTAGCTACTTAAACAACTGAATGAATGCCAAGTTCCTAATAAAAGATCTCAGGTCCAAAGGCTCAGCTTAAATCAACTCATTCATTTTATTTTGCTTTGGCCCTCAGAAGAACTGGGGAGCAGTTCTATTAATTTTTACGAAATGTTGTGCCAAAGGAAATCTTTTGAAAGCATGGAGTTTTCAAATGTTTGCTGCATGAGGATGTGGTAAACACCATAAAGGTGCTTGCCCCAAGAGGACTGTGCATATGCATCTTTAATTCCTCCCTCTGTGGCTGGATTTTCTGTAGAGGAGTTTCAGAAAAATTCCCCAAACTAATTAAGCAGACATTCAACGTTATTAAGCTTCATCCTGCGAGGCACAGAAAAGAACAGCCTGATCTTAGTACTGTACTGCAACTGGGAAACAGAACAGCGCTGCTTCAAACCCATCTCTGCTTACTGGTGTCTGAAAGGCATTTGGGATTGACTGCTAACAGCAATTCACATTAAATGGGTCGGTTGGCCACATTTTCAAGAATTAGACATTTCTGGAGGGGTATAAATTTCACAGTGTGCTGGGGCGTATGCTGTCAGGTTTGAGTCTGGTCATATCATAAAATTATTTTCATAACTGAACAAACTAGTACACATGCTGGCAGCCTTAGGAAGGGCAAAAGGCTGAAACATCTGAGATGGAATTGTCTTACAGTGATTCCTAATGCTTACAATAGAAGTGGCAAGGGAAAACTTGCTTTGTTTCCGCCTAACCTGCTCACACGCAAATATATGAATTCATTCTCCACAGCCAACACATTTTATTTAATGAAGAAGTTATGTGGGGGAAAAAAAAAAAAAAACCAAAGCAATGGGAAACAGAGAACAGAATGAAGACTCTTTTCTCTGACTATGGATAAAGGACAGAGGTACCTACACAGAGCTTCTTGTAGTTGCACAGAAAAACTATAGTGTGAAAAATGGCAAGGGAAAAGGATTTGTGTGGTGTAAGGGGACAGCAGCATTCATTGCTGGTTCAGGGTCCAGTTTCAATTTGTGTAAAGCTCCCTTTAATAAGTTTGCCTTATTAAGATCATCCAGTGAAAGTCCAAAAAGCTAACCTAATGGAAATAATTGTGTGATCTACTCTAGGTGGTCCTGCTCTGGCAGGGGGGTTGGACTAGATGATATTTTGAGGTTCCTTCCACCCCTAATATTCTGTGATTCTGTGATTACATTTTGTTAGTTTTTCCCATTAAAAATATTGACTTTTAGTGGTGTTCTTAATTAGCCATTAATGGGAATATAAAACAAATTAGAAACAGACTAGCCAGTTTAAGCTTGGGAAGCTTATGGACCTGACAACTAAGACTAAAACCAGTTCCCTGAGGTACCTTCTCAGGTTGTGTTGGGAAAACACACTTCATGACGTCACTGGAGAGAAAGTGTTAGCAAATTATTTCATTGGTTGCATTCCCATGCTCACATTTCTATACTTGAACATTCAAATGTCTCTGTCTTTAGTGTTGGATCAACTACTGCAGATATAGATTTGTGACATAAGCCTATGTGTTTCTAAATTTAAGTTTGGTGAAAGTCGAAAATCTCAACTGATATGTTAACTGTTCCCTGACAGTACCAGAGACTTTTCCCATTTCTGCAGAAGGGATGGTGCTTTCCCTCAGCAGTATTGCCAGTGGTGTAGAACTTCCAAGAATATTTCCAAGGGAAGTTCATACAATTATGTGAGAACTGTTTTAGATAAAGAGTCGCAACACACCTGCTCAGCTTTCTAGTTGGTCTCTTTCTTGTTCTCCTTATCTTGCCCAAAGCAGTATCAAAAATAAATGAAATTCTGCTGCTGTTGCTGCAGCTGCAGTTTCTTCAAAGAGAAACTTGTCTTCAGCACCTGATCAACAAATCCAGTTCAGCAACATTTATTAAGAAACACTTTCAGCACCTCTAGATAGGCACAAAACCCACAGATTTTAGGACACAGGGCACCATGACATTTGTTTCACCAACTGAATAACATGTTTAGTGCTTTTTCTTTTAATGTTAGCATATAGGTATTCGAAGTTCACCTATGAAGTTCAGCATATGCATAAATCTGAAGAAGTAGGCTCTTACATCTTACCTTAATGTGTAAATGGGGCCTAACAGACTTCGCTATAATTACGCGTAGAGGTCTTGCAGTCTAATCTTTTTGGATATAACTGTTCCCAAATGCATTCACAATTACTTTTTTCCATACACTTTCTGTCAAATCTCACTTTTCAGGTTAGGAGAATTGTGTACTTCTTACTACAAATTCTAATTCTTTCGGATTAGATTGTGAAATTGTCCAGAATATTCTGTCTTTGAGCTTGATCAAGTAATTTTTCATTCTTTTCATCAACTCACTTCAACAAGCTTTTGTGTTTGGCATCATAAGGCATTTTCTATAGCTTTCAGGACCATTTTTGTAGGTTTTTTTCATTCCTTCTCCAATTTTTAACAATATATGAGAGTCTGGAGTCTTGATCACAATAGAGTATTCCAGGGTCTGAGTCACCAATGACATAGAAACCAATCTTTTCCAAACTATCAAGTAGTGTTTTGCTTTTCTTTTCCATACTGCATAAATCAGAACATCACTCAGAAGAACATGCTACATTCTTCTGTAGACCAAGATGATTCCCTCCTGACTACTGTATAATCAGGCAATGTGTCTGACTGTTCCTATGAATAACCAGTCTGATAGGTTTTCAAAATGAAGGGAGAAATCTTGTTCCTTAATTTATGTTCACGGAGTTGGAGTGGCTTACCATGAGAGGAAGACATCTGATTGACAAGGATATTTCTAAAATAATTTTTTATTAAAAAAACATGAGGAAGGGAGGGGGAAAGATTTAATGTCCATAAATGATCTTATTGAGTCTTAAGTGCTCCAGAAAAACAAGACACATTAGACTGATGTTTTCTACCTCCCAATTTGTTAAATATTTGCTCTTGAGTAGATTTTTCACAGCTGTCTCTTTTTGCACTTCATCTTCCTGCTTGATATCAGCCCATCAAGAACAGTCCCAGCACACATGCTGTTCAGCTGCTGTATGTGCCCTTCAGTCTTCTTTAATTGATGCAGTTTGCACTCTTTACAGGGATTCCACAAGGACAAAATTCGTGCAGGCAAAATGCCAGAGCATTCTTCACTGGAAAGCCAGATGTTTCATTTCATCGGTTGGCTGGCTGGCAAGGTTTTACCAAGGGAGAAAAGGAGAGATCCATGCCTTTTTCTTAAATCAGACCCAGAGTTAATTCACTACTAAGTTGGCAGCCTCAGATTTTGAAGTGAATTGTTTTTTCCACCATTTGTTTTGAATCAATTTGAAAGCAAAACAAGCAAAGCCTATCAAAATAATTCTAACTCTGGGTAAAAAGAAAGAACTCCAGTGAGGCTTTGAATACCTTATAAATTGCTTCTCAGTTAAGACATTCTTAAAAGACACATACAGCAAAATGCTGTCATCTGAATAATAATAAAAAAAAAAAAGGTATGACAGTTGTGCTTGTTAATTGTGTTTGTTTTTCTTATGACTAATTTATTAAGGACAATTGAGAAAGCTAAAGCATTCGAACTGATTTTCCATTTGTTTGGCTATTAAAGTTCCTCTGTGAAATGTATGTTTATTTAAAGTATCTCCAGCTACCCATTTACAATGCATTTGTTAAATTAGTTAAGAGACTTTAATTGGGCACTGGGGATTTGTTGTGCTATTCCCAAATCCGTTTACTAAAAATACATGAGAACAGTGAGCAATTTATTTATAAACTTGTTATATTAGGCCATTACCAACATCAGAGTTTTTTCTTAACCTGTTTTTAATTTGCATTGGCAAAATTCAAGACATGTTTGCTTTTTTTGCTATTTTTAATAGAGCAGCCTGCAAACTGTTTCTAGTTAAATACAGTACAACCACCTGTTATATTTGGAACAGTGTTAACAGAAGCGAATTCCAGAAAAACAGCAACAATATTGAATCAGCAATAGAGAATACTGTCTTTCTGTCTTTTGCATCCCATTAAGATCAATAATTTGAGCAGTTAACTGTATTTGAGATTACAAATGCACTGTACTATATTGGCTTTATCATCAAATATTCACTTAGTTCTTTTGATCAGATCCCAGGCATTTCATACCAATTAAAACACAGCACACCAATAAAAGTCCTATTACAATGCTTTGTTTAGTGACTGCTCTATTATCACCATCATCCTCAGCCATTCTGCCAGACCCTGCTATATTAGTATCAGACCTAAATGTACAAACCTCTTCTAAGAGACAAGAAAATTAGAAACCTTAGCTTAAAAAAGGCTAGTTTCATCCAAAGAAATGGGAAGAAAAGACAGTATTTCCAGCATCTTGGCTAGAGTTCTAAATATCAGGATTTCTTCACAGTGCAGAAGCCTAGATCTGTTTTGTTCACCTCACGTGTTAGAAAGACAGGGATTATTTACAGGGTGGGGTTTTTTACAGATTTCCAGATTGTTTTTTTTTTTATTTACAGTTCTCTCCCTGTAACATCCTATCAAAGTTTAGTATGTTGTCTATAATGTATTCTGAAAAGAAGCAGGAACTTCGTCTTGCATTTTCATGCAAAAAATTGAAGAAAACATCTATGGATCTTTTATGTTTTCTCTTAACTATCTTAGTCGGCCAACAGGCAAGAATGTATGGTGGAGGGGTACCTTAAACAGAGGTAACCTGGGAATTCTGTCTGAGCTAAAAGCCTCAGACCTGGGAGAATGGATGATGGTGGGTTTCCAGAATTTCAGTTTCCCATCTTGTCTAAAAGGCTCCCTGCTTAGCCACTACAGGTTTCCAGACTTTTTTCTTTTTTTACACCCCTACTTTCATTAAACAATCATAAAAATCAAACTACCTCCACAGAAAGAGAAAGACATTTTATGTTTTGGGTTTTTTTAAACAAAGATCATTTTATCTGGTGAACCCTCAAAAGAGTAAACTATGTACCATGCATTTAACTAGAGAAAAGTTCCTAGATTAAGCTCTTCCTTCTTTGAAGTCAGCAAGGGATTTGAAACCCATTCCTACTGAAGTGAATTACACATATAATGTGGCTGAATATGCTAGATTTTAAATATAATATCTCCTAAATTGTCAGTAAAAGAAATAATCTTCATGTCCCTTATAAAACTTTAGCAATAAAATAAGCAAGAATTTTGACCCATCCCCATACATTACTAGGGGAAATTCTTCTGCTTTAACATCAATTTAAAGTTCAAAGCACAGACTCTTAAGAAAAAGGAACAAGATTCAAAGTTTCAGCTCTTCATTAGCCTATTCTGTGCCAGTGTCAAAAGATTGCAATGGGGATTCAAATGCCTCTCAGAGATGAGGATGCCTGCACACCTTTTCTCTTCAGACAGGTCATTCACATCCAAAGTCACGTTATTTCTAAACCACAGTCTTATTGTTAGAACAACATTGTACAGGCAGATTCCCTCACCCAGAGCCTAGGGAAAGTCATTGGACTGCTACACCGAGGAAAGTGGTTGATTCCCAGGAAACAGCATGTAATTAAATGTTTCAACTTTCCAGAACTAATTTTTTCTGTCTTGTTAAATCCAGTTGCTTTAACACAATTTTCTCTCCCGCTGACACTGATTGGTTGTGATGTGATGAGTAAGTTAACAGCTGTAAACGTTAACAAGTAATTTATTTAAACTGTTATAGAAGTCAGACTGCTTTCATGGTAGGGGAAATCAACACCATACTCTCTATGCCAAATATTTTTACTGAACATAATGTTGTATGAAGCTTGAGTTGTTTTCCATAGCCCAAAGAACAGCATTCTGTTATTATACAAAAAATTGCTGTCATTTTTCAAAGGACTGCATAGCCCTGGTAAACAAGGAAAGTCCTGAACTGGTACAAATTAGCATAAATGCATCCATTTTAATGGAGATATTCCAATTTACACTGGCTGATTTCCTGACCAAATATGTATTGTTTAGAAATAAAACACTAAGAAACACAAAATAATTCAGTGGGGGACATAAAAGAGAGGCAGCATAATCATACATAGGTCCTCTCCTGTCATCCTACAAAATGCATGTAAGAATGCAAATTATTCTAATCTGCAGAAATTATTGTATGTCACAAGACTTCAACAGACTGTGCATCACATCTTCTAATTTAAGTTTGGGGGTTAATTTCTCTTTCTAGCTACACCTAACGTCACAAGCTCCTATTCAAAACTGTCCAGCTTTGGTTCTACTCTAACCAAAGAGCTATCTGTGCTTGCTTGTCGAATGCTGTAACTTTCTCCTTACTCTGAGACCCTACAATTAATGACAGTTTGTGTGCAGACCCAAGGACTTCTTGAAAGACCACAAATCCTTTCTGCTGAATTAGGATCTGGTCTGATTTTCAAAATGTGTTCAAAAAAGTTTTATCTAGGTTAAAACCTTTCTTTTTTAAGAGTGCTCCAAGCACATGGAAATAAAAGTGAAAAAAGCTTAATGAGTCCTTTTGGGGTTTATGACTGCAATCAAAAGCTTGCAAAGAACAAGAGGTAATAAAACAATTGATAGTACTGAACATCCTGGCATAAGCAGCACAAGGGAGAGTATTTGCTTAACTTTGCAGGAAGCTTACAGCTAGATCTTATATTCAACAACCAGAAATAACAATTAATACACTTATATGATTGTTCTTAAGAGACCATAGACATTCAAAAATGTATAATAGCAGTGGGAAAATGTGGAGACAGTTTTAATTAGTGAAAATGTTGTTTAAATCACAGTTGATTTTTATGTTGTTTACTTACATGCTATTTCACAGAGCTTAAAGCAAATGTAGTTTTAAGTCCTAGGCAAGACAAATATTGGCAAGAAATTTTTAAAAAAAAAAAAAAGAAAAACAAAAATGACAAACATTTCACATAGTATATCAGGAAGCATCAAGAGCAGCCTTCTTGGTGAACGGAGAGTTTAGCAGCTAGCAGCTAATATTCTCACAATGCCATCTTGACAAATTCAGCACTCCAAATCCTGAGAGCCCAGATTTATACCCATCTGGCAATACTGAGAGACAAACACTCATATATCAGATGGGCTGCAGAGCTAACATTCCCACGCAGAGAGAAACAGTTATCCTGTTTTGATCTCAAACTATCTCCAAACATCACGTATTTCCTGATTTTGTTCTGAACATTGTATTATTCCACAACAGGGGAGACAGATCCAGCCATTTGGAGCTGCTGGAGAGCACTCACAAAAACCCCATAGGCAATCTGGGGAAGAAAGCTCATGCCAATAATATCAGAAGTTGTCTACAAAGGACATGAAAATATGTCTGCTTCTTTGACTCAAATGAACAGAACTGCATCTTTACAGCAGACAGCAAGCAGAGATGACAGAAACCTGTAGGCTGGCGAGCACTGAAGTTCACTGAATGAATCTAGTGTTACATTTGAGTTCCAGTGAGTTTCTTGCACACAAAATATATTCTCAGCAATGGAGGAAAATGTCTCTTATAATGTAATCAGTGTTGATTACACTATCTTTACCAGGTGTATAATTTCATTTCTATTCTAAATGCAATGGCAGATGACTAAAAAATAGATGAGACCTTATCTGCTAATTTTCCTCCTGTAGTAGGAAAGCAGTGCAGCAGAATAACAATTTTTGGAGCAGGTGACCTCCCTGACTGAAACCAATCTTAGTGAAAGTTCATAGTACACCAGAATGCCCACATTTACTTATCCACAAAATGGGAATAATGCCTTCCATGTAGATTTTGTTGTTTATTGATTACACCTCTGACAGGACGGTTTCTTTCTTTCACACCTGCAAAGTGTCTGTTTTCATATAAGAACTACTCCTTAGAGCATTCTCATTTTGTTCACAGGGGGCCTGTGCCATTTAAGGGCCACTTTTATCATAACAAGAAAACCCTGTAGTGAAAAATAATGTATCATTCGCCATGGAATTAATTTCTTTTGACTGAAAATGATCCTTTTTAATCTGTAATTAGAATTTGGGCTCACCTCAGGCTTCCAGGAAGATTTCCTGACTAGGAAGCAGAACTATGAACAACTCATCCACCAGACTGCACAAAGAGCCACAAGGAACAGTTTAATGAAGTCAGGTTACCTTCTGCAAAGGTTGGTCTAGACTTTTGGCACTGCAACGGCACAGTTGAGGAAGGAAATCAATCTGAAAAAAAAAGATGGCAGAAAAAAGATTGAGGCATAGACAGAATATACAAGAGAGGTACTACTGTACAGATGCCAATCTTTTCAAGTATGCTTTACACATTATCAAGGAAAGAAGAACAGAAGAGTTAAGAATTATTACCCAGACAGAATAAGAAAAACCTGAAACTTCTAGGGGAAAAAAAAAAAGTGATGTTTGCCCATTTCATAACTCTAATGAGGAAATAATGACAGCTCAACTGGGTTGCAAATGAAGTCCAGGTTTCCCAATGTTGCAGACACATTAATAATAATATCAAGAATGCTATAGTCTGAATGTTGACTTTTGACAACTTTCAAAATATAAACTGTATTATTTTCAGGGGCACCTTTTTCTAATATTCAATAGCATCCTAAAATAGGCCTTGCATAATATTGATGTACTATGAAGTGGAAATGTTTATACATTCATGCAACTTTTAATATACACACACCTCTATATTTAGAGGAGTAGTTCACTCATGCATAGGAATCTCAAGTTAAATACCTTAGTCCATACTTAGCTAAACTTACGAGTAGCCAGATTTTCAAAGGAACGCAGGATATAGCCTCCTTCTTATTTCAACATTAATTAATTAGCAATGACATATTTAAGTTTCTTGCTTTACATACAGGACTTCATTCATTATCTTCCCCCGTCAAACATACAAACATAATCACAATATATATGCATGTATATCTATCTACCTATCAGTCTCTACACACACACGCGCGCGCACTTTCAAATAACAGGGTCTAACAAGCCCTCCGAGATATACAGATTATTAAAAATATAGAACATCGAATTCTCATCTTACCAACATCTCTGAAGGGAACAGCAGGAACAAGAAAATAAAACTAGACCAAATACTCAACCTAACAACTCCCCAGTGAGGTATGGCAGCCTAGGAAATTATAATAATGAGATCAAATACAAATTGCAATATGAAAAGTGAAAATTCAATATGCAAACATGAATAATGTAAAATTACATTAGTAAAGTGACATCTTCTATTAGTAGAATATCCTACAGTATATTAAACCACCTACTTTATGCAACATAACCATGCTTTTTTATATTTCCCAAATTTAACTACACTAAAATATATCTTATGGTAAAGTAGCTATTTTCATGTGAATTAGAATACTTCAGAGGCAGTAAAAAGCCATATTAGCAGAACGCCTAATGTCCACCTTCATTCTTCTACTTCAGTCAACTGCAGTGCGGCTTCAGACACTCTCCGCACAGAGCCCCAGACCTCCCTTAAGCAGCGCTCATTTGAGTAGCACCAATACAAAGGAGAAGTAGCATAAGGAACCTCTTACAGCTAGACCATCCTCTTTTTGACAGCAATGGTTTAATGGAAATGAAACGTGCACAGGCTACATACAGCTGGTGATACACACACTGAGACATGTGTGGCCTCCTCGTCTACGGTAGCTGTTTGAAGAAAACAGAAGATGTTTTTCAGATCTATCTCCAGCCTAGCTATGGATAGCAGAGTGCTCACCAGGAGCAAAATTTTATAAGGTGTATTTTCCTAAAGGGCCTTCACTGTCCATTTCTTAGACCAAATATATTTTGCCCTGTGAAGCAGGATAACTCCACTAGACATTCAGACCAAGGAACACAGACTTCCTCCCTCACTTGCACACTACCAAAGGGCCTATCACCAACCCTAGCAATAACAGGCTATTTCCTAACATATCCTATGTTTTTGTCTCTTTCTTTGCCTCTAAAGAACTACAGTAGAATCAGCCACACAAATGTACCCATGGAACAAAAAGCCTTCATGTAATTAAGGTTGCACAAATTTCATCCTTACTGTATGTGGAATTACCCTTTGCAAAGAGAGTTCTTTCATTTGCTATGAAGTCTGCCAAAATCCTCCAACACCATGTTGAAGGAAAAAAAAAAAAAGAATAATTCCATTTTCTTCAGATATATCAGGAAGTAAAACTAAAGGTATAGCATGTAGTTTTTGCTTCCAAGACGAAGGACAAAGCACATCACAGCAGCACACCTTAAGACTAGACAGGATAGGTTGTCCCTGGCCTTTATAGATGCCAGTGAGGTCAAGACTCCCCCTGCTTCTGGGCGGAGACCTTCCATGCAGCACAGTGCTGGCAGTCTTTGGGTACACTATTTGCTCTCATTTGTATTTCTGTATTGGATTCAGCACAGTGGGGAATGCTCCTGAGCAATTTAATTTCTCCAACCATTTTGTTCAGCTCCTCTCACCCCTGGGGACTGAAAGGAAACGTTTGACAGGTAGACAGTTCCCGGTGTATAAAAAAACCCCTAACGTCAGAGGGAAATTAGTAGCTGGCTAAATACAGTAAATAAAATGAAGGAAGAGAAACAGCAGAAGGAAGACATTGGAGATAAATTGGCATTCAGAGACAGTATATGAGACAACTGCCTGCCTACCAATTTAGCTGAGGGTGCAATGGGTACTGGGAGGTTGCCATATTGTTATCTATATCTTACCCTGAAACCTTTCAGCTGAAAGGTGGGATTTCCTGCTTAGGCGTCAAAGCTGTACACAGAGCTTTAATTGGCATTAGCTGGAATTTATTCTAGTAAAATAAAAATATCACTGATTAAGACTTCTATTGCTGATGTGATGACTGTCAGGAGTGCTGACACATGCTAACACCGGTTTTAATGAGGTCATTCGGTTGTTTCTCAAAGAAACGTTTCTTAAAATGATACATCATTAGGAAGCTACCAAACACCATAAACAAGAATCCTCTCCATCATAAAAATATTCACCCTTGTAAAAAAGGCAGCAGAAGACCAACATATTTAAGTTCCAAACATTTACTTTGGCCAAATGATCACATTCAAACAGCCACACACAAGACAGCATTGTCAACATCCAAGTCTTTGTAGACATTCCATAATGCTGTACTTCAGCACTAAATTCCACATGCACATAAAATATATACAACTGGGCATAAAATTGTGGGTTCTCACTCCTCCATAAATGATATTCACAACCTTTTTTATGAAAAGGGCTTTTGGGGCAGGGGGAGAGAAACTATTGTATTAGGGTATCTAGTTCCGTAGAGGAATACTTAGAAAATAGGTAAATTTTTCTACATAACAATTTACTGTAAGGAATTGAACAGTAAAACTGGAGGCCTTGAACTTACAGGCATTCCAGCAATTTCAAGTTTTGCATTTGAGAAACAGCACTGTCTTCATTATTTTCTACTTCAGCGCTTCTAAGCAGGAAGAATTTAGGTCAATGTTGAGCCTGTTACTGTTGATAACTGTCAACAAATAAAACTCTGCCCTATATTTCATTCTTTATGAAAAATAAATGAGCATGGGGCAAGGAAATTGCCTATCTTTCTAAGACAAGAATCTGTTAGACAGTGCATTTGCATTTTGAAATTACTTTCAAAGACACAGTAATATGGACTTTCCACATCGAACATGAGACACATAAGAGAGCATCAGAGACCTGTCCATATTTGCCTTTGTTAGTCCATGGCATGTGAACTTCATCTTCAGATAAGAAACAGGTATGTTCAGGAGATCTGGTATAAGAATTAACTAAATGGTAATAAATTGGCTTTAGCTCTGCTAAATGACAGCAACCTAGAAGCACAGGAGGAAGGATTTTTTTTTCCTGTGATACAGAAGGACAAAAAGTCAAAGGGCTTTTTGACTGTTTGTAGCTTTTCTCCCATAAGTTCAGTACTTTTACATATGTGGCCGGTTTTGTAATAGATTAAAAATAAAATCTCTATAATACATTCTTGAATTTAAATTATACTGCTGTAATTGTGCAGTCCCAAAACAACTGTAGGTGTGAGTAGAAGTCTCTCTCGTCACTCCCGAGTCCTCTGGTCTTAGAGAATAGTATGTTGTCCTCCAGGGAACATCAATATCTGTGATTTGACACGTGTTCAAAAACAATAATTTAGTTCATGCTTATTCCTGATGGCACCTGCTGGCTTTATGATTGTGTGTATGTCCGTCCCAGTGAAACCATCAGGATTTAGGCACACACTTCAGCTCTGCATGTCATTCAGCATGAGTGAGCATAAAAAGGACTTAACCATGCAGAAATCAGGCCTCATACTGGAGTAAATTGCCTTGTTAAGTTTTAGTGGCATTTATACTTCCAGCTCTTTCTTTTACTGCCTCTCACTACATTTCTCTCTTATATATAAAATATAAAATGGAGATAATTTATTTTTAACTGATCTTACCTAATTGCTCTTTCTTGTCAGTAAAGAAGAAAAACTAGAAACTGTGTGTAAAAGCCATTCCTTTTCAAGTACTTCTTCCTTTAGAAATGTCCAAGCCATTCAATATAATTAAATTTTAATTAGTCATTTTCTTTGTGCCAGGAAAATGCCTATTGTATTGCTACAACAAGCAACTTAGGACAGCACGACACTATCTTCAGAGAGCATGCTACTAGTTCTTCTTTACAGGAGAAAATAAGCCACTCTGACTCTAGAAGAGGAAAGTTATGCTGAAGTGTTTAGAACTGCAGCATGTACTTTCAACTGGCACAAAGCAAATAAAGGCTTTGATGTTTTAATACATGTTTCTGCTACTAGATATTCTGCGCTGCCAGACAAAATGAACTCTTAGGAGAATCTCTGCAGTTTACTCAAGGTAAAATCCTGGCCCCATCAAATCAGCAGTTTGAATGGATTTTACTGGGGTCAGGATTTCACCCAAGTCATTGTCCAACCTTCCCTCCTAACTCTTCATGTTTACAGTCTTTTTAAATCAGTGTCAGAGGAAACCAAGAACAGAGTCTTGGCCTCACAGTGACAAAAGTCTAAAAATAAATACGTATAATACTCATCCTCTTCCCTAAGCCCATCAAGTCCAGTCATAAAAGTTGTCTCTGTCTTTCCCTCAGCTTCTCACTGCTGTGTGTATTAGAGCTCAGGCTTCTGCTACCTTTTAGAACACCAGTCTCATCTAGCTTAGGTATATATCAGCTCTTGTGCTAAGATCCCCCTGAAATTAATAGTTCCCCTCTATACCTCAGAGACACAATTCACATCTTCTCTCAGCTGTGATTTTACCAGGCTGTGCAAGTTAAACCTTTCAAGCATTTTCTATAAGGGTGTTTAGTATGCAGACAGAAGCTGGCTCAACTAAGGCAATCCTGAGGTCTGAGATGCTTAGATAAAGACAAGGTCTGTGAACTTGAATTCAGTACTGCACTAACAAGGCTGCCTAGTACACAGCCAACACCAAGCAGCATCCGCCATAGTCATCCCCCTTCCCTATGACCATATCACTAGCCTGCTCCACTTCTTTCCAGTATATCTTTTCTTGAACATGGCTGTGAAGAAGTCCACCAAACTTGTATCAAGTTAGTCTGCTACAACCCTACCTAATTTATCCCATTTTCTAGTAATCTCCCTGGGTTTAGACATGATTTGCTTTAAAATGTGCCTGAATTTTCCATCCTGCTAGATTTATATTAAAAGGCCTGCTGCCAGCAAAATTGCTTTTAATTCAATTGTAATGTTAGTTTCCGTATTTGCAAGGAATAATTGGTGTTATAAACCCTGCTAAGACTGAAGCAAAACCTTCATCCAGCACAGAGGTCATTCGTACTTTACTTATGATCTCTGCCCATCTTCATAGCAGAGAAATGCCATTTTCTTCAGTTTTCTCTTAAGTAAAGCTACATTGCCAGTCATATTCTGTTAAACATCTGAGATGCATAATCATATTGGATTTAAAATTTTCTTGGAAAGGTTTGCTTTTGAACCTCCATTCACCAGAAACAGAAGATAGCATAATTCTCCATTTACAGTGTATAAGAAAATAATTACTTCTACAGAAGCAAGGCTCCTGACTCAATCATTATAACATTATCACATTAAATAAAAATAAATTTGTGCACGATATTTATGCTTTGTGGTTTTATTGTGAGAAAGCCAGAAAGAAATCCGGAAACCATTTCTACCAGCTAAGATACAAAATGACAATAGATTAATTATGTCAAAAATGTGTGAAATCATTTGAATACAGAAAAAAGATAGTACAAGTTTTCAAACTTGGAATAATTGAACACACTTTAGTAGAATGTCACCTTAAACAGACATAGCCAAGTGAATTGGCACATTTCTAGCTTTGTAAGGTGAAATAATTCCTTGAACCACTGGAAAGAATTGATTTTTGTGTCTTTTATTATAGCAATATAGTAAAAGTTAAAAGATGAAAAAGGCCTATTATTTCATCCAACACATACCAGTATATTCACAACTGCTTTGTCCAAGAAAATTTTAATCAGCTCATGGAATAGCATTTCAGATGTTTCTCACATCAACTATTTTGCAGTCTCTTAAATTTTAGTGTAAGGAATTTTTATTTTCCCAAATATACCCTCTTCTTTTATCCAACAGTTCTGTAATATTTTCAAAGTGAAATCCTGGCCTATAAAGTTAAGGAGATTTTTGTTACTGACTTCAAAGTATCTGTGATTTCCCCCTTAACGTTTACCTATTTATGTTTTTTATGTATAGCTATTGTGCAACTCCATTAAAAAGCATTACAGAGCTTCTCAGGTTTGGGACAGTTTATGCAACTAAATAACTGCATTTATCATTGTCAATAGCTTCTTCCCACTCTGTTGTCTGCAGGGCTATGCAGTCAGAACGTGCATATTCCTTCCCATTCTCCCCATCATTTGCTGATATACAAGAAGTCAGTCTCTCTCACTGACATCAGGATTTGTCTCTCCCCCATGTTTATAAAACCCATGACATTTCTCAGACATGCAGAATGACACAAAAGGAAATAGGAAGGTAAAGCAACATTCTCTACCATTGATAATTCAACAGGAAGTAAAAGCAACGTTTTCTGTACCAAAAGTGTAGGTTTCTTCCACTTGAGAAGGCAGGCAATTCCATTTACTGGTACCAAGGTCAGGCATACATCCTCCAACGGTCCACATACCCTGAACGATCATGTATATAACAAAGCCTATTCGTGGGAGAACAAACCATCTGACAAATACTCCCCTATCTTTCCACTATAATGAAGACAGGCACTTGTAGCAAAAGACAAGTTGTGTAAAATAGACTCCCTGATACCTCGATACCCGTGTAAACACTTCTACTGGAAACATGGTAAGAATTAGTAATTTTGAATGGTGCTTTGAGGTCCTTGGCTGAAAAATTTCACGGAATTACGAAGTACCATTGCAGTATCTATTATTTTTATACAAACACAATTCAAAGCAACAGTACAAGAACGGGCACAACAAATTATCTGAACAGAAGGCAGAGGAACAGGAGCTCTTATTCCTAAAACACTGCTATGGTTTCTGGCTCACACTGCACACCTGACCAGTTCTCTCTGAACAAATATTGTCAAATCTGTTGTTCCATTCCTTTATCATCAGTTAGAGAAAAGAAAAGACCAAAAGGTTGAATATATTCTAATGTGGTCTTTCAACCCCTGATCTATGGACAGATGTAGAATATTCTTTTCTGATGGATTCTGTGATCATCCACATTTCCCATCTTTCTGGCACCTTTACTCACCGCTAACTTCCATTCTTACACAACACTGAGGAAGTAGCTTAGGAAAAAAAAAAAAAAAGAGAGAAGAAACAGCAAGCTGGGAAAGCAGAGGCAATCAATCAAATCTGTTTGGAGCTTTCTACAATGTAAAAATAAATATTGTTTGATTTCAACTTACCACAGCAGAAAACTGAGGTGTGTTTATCTAGATTCTCCCTCTCTGATGCCTTGCTTGAATGTTGCTTTAGCATATTAATTATCACGGTTGGACTAATATTTTCATCATTCACTTCAAATGTGCTCTGATGTGTCATTAATTAGTATTAATCACAAAATTGCCATATATGTGCCCCATTAAGCTAATAAAGCTTAAGAAATTGACTGGACTTTCAAACATTTAAGCTATTGTACCTGGTAAGAATAAGCAATTAAAAGTCAACTAACTTAGTGTCAAGTATACTGTACAGATGGAGTCCAGTGAATTTCGCAAAATCCTAACAAAAAGTTATTAAGTATTATTATGGCTATTGTTCTTACTACCATTAGACATTTCATGATCTTGATTCCAAGAACACTCACAATGTGCCAGGCACTATAGAAATCAAACACGAGAAGCAGCCATTGCCACAATGGCATACAAAGATGACAACACAAAACAAAGCACTGCTCGTTGCTTAAGCAAATGCTTTCTGCTGGAAAAATGAGAGTTAATCAAAGAAGATATATCTCTCTGTGAATGCAATACCATGCTAAAGGCACTATATTTTTTCTAAGCACTTCTCTAAAGAGGTATGGAACTGAAACTGTAATAGCAATGAAGAGCATAATGCAAAAAAGGGGCATTTATCAACACAATAAATAATCCTAACAGTAAGGCATTGTTGGTTATAATGTATCTGTTAGTGCTGAATCTTCCTATAATTGTTTACATTTCTAGTTAAAATAAGAGCATATATAGAGAAAGACCACAGCTGTTCCTCCCAGGAATCCACCCTAAATGTCTTAAACTCAAAGCCTGCTGCAGCTTTATTGCAGAAACACAGAAATTATACCTTAGGTGCACAGCATTGGCATCTTTCATTTAATTGCAAGATGTTTTGGTGCTATGTTTGAACAGGATTCAAATTGGCTGTCGTGTGTGAGACAGAAGTCTGGTGCCATGAAGGCCTAGAATTAGCCTCGATTTCTGTTGCTAGTGTAGTTAGTTAAATGTGAACAGTGACATATGGCTTGCATATGCATAGGTATCTGCATATTTCAGTCTGCAAAGGAGAACAGCAGATAGTCAAATAATTTGATTTAATATGTGATTTCCTTTATCATTTTTTGCTTGGAGATTTCATTTTGTCGAGGACATCAGTATATAGAGATAGCAATACATGATTCAGTTCTGGAAGGGGGCCCCTAAAATACTAAGTCAATCTCAGCTATTGTAATTAACTATGATCATAAACCAATCAAGCTTAATACCTTAGGTATTACAAAGCTTTATTAGAAAACTGTTCTCACATCTGATCCCTCTGAAGATTAGAAACTTTCTTTTAATGTATTCCTAAATGTATTCATGGCCATTTGCTCCTGTATAGAGCTGTTTTTTGGCTAATTCTGTTTCCCTGGTCTTTATCCACTGATGTAGTTACAAACTATTCTCCAGTCAGTTTTCACTTGACTGTATTTTAAAATATATATATTTAAGTTCTCCCTATCCTGATCATATGAAAATACAAAAAAAAAAAAAAAAGAATAAAAGGAGAATTTTGATCATTTTGCTTTTTCTTTTAATTGAATCAGGTCAGATATCATTTAATGCTAAACTTCCTATTTTGTTTCAACTAGACCACCAATTTCTGAGCAAATCATGTTTCCCATTGTGTTAACCTTGTCAGACTAGAGGACTGACTGAATAGCGGATGCAACCACTTCATGGTCTTTGGGTGTGAAGGCAAAGGAAGGGCAAAACAAAGATGTAAGAAGGAACTGGTCATACTGATGAAGAAGTCACACTGGTGTCTGAACTGGGTGTCTTATGAACCTGTGAATTTTATAACTCAAACGAGCATCTCAAATTAGCATCACAGCCAACTGCTTTACCTAACTACACTGTCTTTTTCCTTCTACATTGGACAACAAGCAGCACTAAAATTACAGCATGATGGCACTTCTGACGGAAGTGGCTGGACTAAAAGTGTGCTGCTAACGGTCTCAGAAGAACCACAGGCCAAGTGATACTATGAAGGCATAATCTTTCCAGGCATTGGCAAGATTTGCTGGCTAGGAAAAGCAAATTATGTTCCACAATGGCAGATGGAAAGGAAATTACTCTTGCATGGGCTTGAAAAACTTTCTTTAGCCTGCTCTATTTTTTGCCAATGTCTAGCAAGTTCAGCTGGACGACAGTTGCAAGCTGACTGCCCAGGTCCTGTTTAGCAAGGCCTTTTTCATTATTTAATCAGCACTGGAATGTCTATTAGTGATGACTGGGTTTCAGGATGCAGAATATTCAAAAGAACACAGTTCTGCTGTGTTAGCCAGAGACCTTCATTGTTGAATTAATAGGCATTGTTTGAGTAAACGTGACTTTGGCTTTTCCAGGATAAGAGATTCAGTAATCCCTAACAGAAGTGCTGGAGATATCTATAAGATAATCTATGCAAGAACTGTGTGATAATAGAGCCTCAATAAGCAGTATAGCCAGTCTCCCAGAAGGACACAGCAACACAGATATTTTTAAGAAGGAACATCAAAAGTCAGTCAGCTGAGCTGACAGTGAACTACAAGCCAATACTGACTTCAGTGTAATGGAAAACACAGATGGTAAGCAACAGAATGATGCTTTAAAATTACATAAAAAATAAAATAACAGAGTTAAAATAACAGAGTGATAAATACCATTGAAAACTATGAATTGTTCTGGTTCTTTCCATAACTTGAGAAGCTGATAAAATGATGGCACCTAGTAAAATATCTGGAATATAAAAATCTTCAGACTGAAATAATTTGACCTCTTGAGATGTGCTGTTAGGGATGCACTTGAGAAACAAAGGGGTGGCCAGAATTGATATGTTTGCAGGAATGATCTACAAAACATTTTTAAAGTCACACTGTTCCCTTTTCATCTTTTTTTCTTCATATTTCTAGGAGTGATTTGTCACAAACATAGTCAGGACCCTTCTGACAGACACTATCTCTCTTCATACTTTCTAGGGATGTGATGAACAAAGAGGCCAATAAATGGCATTTTAGTTTTGCTAACTTGATCAGCTTCAATTCTTATCCGATTTGAATTCTGATCTAATGACGCTTTGGAAGATAAGGATTGACCTTTATAGGACTTCTACCATTCTAGATAAAACTGTTTGGTGCCTGCATTAATCCACTCAAAAGGAACCTCATGGAGCTTAAATGCCAAGCGAGTATGTGAAATACCAGGTTTTAAAGTGGAGTTTACACAGCTGCCACACTGGTTTAGCAGGGAGCAACTGCGGCCACAGCTCTGAATAACAGGAAAACAGAACTTTGGATGGAAATTGCCTTTCTGCTCTTTGGCAGAATCCACCAGTAATGCACTTTGCCTTAGCTTTGGGTCTCCCTCCTGTTCATTCTTCTTACTATTTTTTCTTCTATTCCCTCATTCCTCCTATGCTCTGTATATTTTCTTTAATAAAGTTGATTGTTTAAATTATTTTGCATTTTTGCAAATATTAAAGTGAGATTTAATATCTGAGTCAGTTACAATGATAAGGATTTCAGCTCCAATATCAAGCTGAGCTAGTTATCTCATAATTTGATTCATGATGTAGGAAGAATTTTAAAACATTTCCACAAAAATCAGGGTTTATTTGTTTTGCTGTCATTGATTGTAGATTCAGATCAAGCAATTAAATGTTTTGTAACAAATACAAAATACTGCACATTATAAATATTAACAGCACCCAAACTGTTTCCTAGCTGCTGTCACAAAAGTCTGAGAATATTTGTTGTTGATATCTTAAATATCAGGACTCTAAACATCAGAGCTCTATTTTGTGCCTTGAACAAAACAATTCTTTTCATATTTCTTTTGCCGTACTTTACATGCCACTGCCTTCAGTGTTAGCATTGCTTTGGAGTAAAAATACATTTAAAAGCTAAATAAGTCCTGTTACCATGATTAGATTCTGAGATGTATCAGTATTAACTTGTCTATGAAAGAGAGATTTAAGGTATGGGGTACCACAGAAGGGGTGGTATAATAATGCAAATAACCTGCTGCACAAGGCATAATGGTGCCTCAAGGTAAATTTAGATACCTCAGGTTAGTCACAAATCTTGTTATTTTCTTGGCCTCATTAACATATCTTGCTTCGGTGAGGCTCTGTGACGCTCAGAATCTCTGAAAATTAAGCCAAAGAAGTGGTGTCTTCTGGATGTGTACTGGACAGACAAATGAAAGGAAGACTTTACCTGAGGTTCACAATTACATAAACAAAATTTGCAATGTGAAATGTAAAAATATGTGAGAAGAACACAATGCAAATCCACAAGGAGACAGAAAGTGTGTGAAAGTTTTTTGTTACTGGTGACAAGAAAAGAAACAACACATAGGACTTGGAAGTAAGCATAAGGTAAATACCTGTTTCTGTACGGAATCTGGTGCTCACATAAGACTTTAAGTACCAGACTGATTAATTTCAATCCTGTTGACTCAACAGAGACTAAATCCCTCATACTTTGGTTTGAATTCACACATTGGTCTCATATTTACTCATTCGAAAAAGCTGATTCTAAAACAAAACACTGGAATTGTATTTCTAAGAGATTGTTTCAAAACAAACAAGAAAAAGAAAAACATTCAGATTTCAGATATATTTCACATGTTCAGGATTTCCTTGAAGGATTATTGTCTGCTTTATTCTTCCCCATGCCTGTTTATTTGGCAACCATGAGCAAATACAGTGTATTGTCAAGCCTGCTTCTTGGATGCAGGATGGCTGTTCATGGGATTATGTTGTCCCACACTGCGTCCTTAGGCGGAAAAATAAGAAAATAATATCTTTCTTTAAGAAGGTTAGGAAAAAAAACTACCTCTCAAAACCTCAAATTCTAAAAATAAAAAGGTTCCTCACAAAAAGCAAAATTAAAAATCTACGTTGCTTCACTTGTCTTGGTATAGAAGCGTAATCCAAAATTTATTGATGTGACTTGGAAATATTTTCATTTACTTCAATATGATTTTGTATCAGGCCATATTGCTGAACTATGTAAACAATTTCTCCACCTATGAACCGCTTCATCAGTTAATTACAACTACATTAACTCCTTTGGTTTATGTAGATTCTCCTGACTTTTACCAGCAGAATCAATGTCCCATGTTATAGGTCTTTTGGTCCGTGTCCCCTGGTTATGTATCAGTACAATGAAAAATCAACCATAGCTTAAAACCCATAGACATTTCAAAGGCTATCATAGACTTAAGGAGCAGTAGAATCTACAGATCCCACTCTATCTTCTGTTAAAGACAGACTGGTTTTGATCTCTTCTGATGAAATTACATTTATCACTCTTGGGTAACCTTTTCTTGCCATCCTCTGCTACAGTATCACCATCTGTACAGCTGATGTCACTGAATTTGAATTATTCTTCAGTCATATTACCAACTGACTGAGATAAATGAAATCAATATTCTTTTCCTTATAGGTGAAATTAATTTAGTAATCCAAAATAATAGCAGACTTTCCCCTCTTTGTCCAGATCTACACTGCAATCCATCAATGTTTTCTGCTTGGCGCTTGAATTAACATATCTTAATTTGTGGGCAACAACTTCTTCTAGCATAATGAAATCTTTCAGTCTTTGAAGACTCTTCCATAGTCTAGGCATTTTTACCAACTATCAATGATCTTTGATTGGGATATCAAAATATACAACAAAAAAGATACATCTTAACGGTGCATGACTTGTAGTTCTATGCCTAAACAAGAGTTCTTTTGATTATTTCTTAAGAAAGATCATCTTTAGTTAATTTGGATCCAACTTTATGCAAAATATTTTCGCAGAATTTTGTCTGTACTGATGGAAAACACCAGCGATTTTTTTTGGCTGAAAAGATGCCAGCTGGAGCAAACTATGAGCCCCAAAAAGAGAACATTTATACAGCTGGAGTCTGAATGTTATCAAGCTGCTTGTTTTTGATTGACACAATAATAGTCATGATAGTGGAAGGTGATCAATAATACTCCCTCTGTGACACTGTAAATAGTATCATCCAAGAGTGATTGGCAACAAAAATATTCAGAGGTTCAGCTCAATTTGGGTAAGCATCCAAGATGTCAGAGCTTTCTTCTAATTGCCTAACCCATTGGGGTCTCCAAATTTCAGTCAAAAACAGGTTGATCAGTGGCTAGCTCTTGTACTTGGTATCAGCCCAAGGCAGGAAGTGTGATAATGAACAAGAACAGTTTTTGAAATCATCAGCTCTTAAGCTTTTAAAAGATTCACTTTGGAAAAGGAGTTTAACTCCTGCTATTTAGTTTGAGCTCATCATTATTCTACATCAGCTTCAATTTGTTGTGTATTTAATACAGAGAACAGCTAGTGTTGTTATTATGTTGACACATGCTGCCATGTACACAACACAAATTATTCAAAAATTTTACAAGACATGTCTACATGGTCTTAATTCAACTCCAACGGAGACAGACTTCCCTGGAAATAATTAAAATAGAGCCCCATCTAAACACAGATAGCAATGGTTTGTCACTGCAGCCAAAAAAATGTGTGTGTTTCCAATCAACACAGGAGTACACCTGAAGTGAGAGGCTTCAAAAAGAAAAGAAGAAAAAAATACAAGCACTTGTAAGGCAACTTGAAAAGGTTATAGGAGCACTTAAGACAGAAAGATGGATGCATTAAAGGTGGAGGAGATAAGTAAGATTATAGACTTGAAGGCTACAGGTATAGACTATGAAGGGCTGTAAGCAATGTTTTTGTGTATTTTTGCTAGGTAGCAGGAGTGCTCTGCCCAGAGCTAAAGCAGTAAGGTTCAATAGCTTGGAGAAGTGGGGTTTTCTTCATTTTTATTGTGCTTTTGGAGTATTTAATGCCTCACTAGACCTAAAAAACCCTAGGGTCCCATGCTCGTTTCAATTCAATTAAGATATACAGGCTGTGCAAAATATACATCAATAGGGAGACACATTTTCAGAAATAACTGCTTATGTGTGCACTTTTTAGCTCATTATAACAGACTCATGGAATCCAACTTTAAATAAAAGCTGTTGGTGGACTAAATTACAACACAGTATCAAGAGACTTCACGAACTAGATATATTTTATTTTATTAAGCTTTCATTATATATAGTATGAGTCAGCAAAGCATTCAGTCTCTACTAACCAGAGTCCTGCTACTTACTCTAAATCTTGAAGGCAAATATTTCCTGCCAAGGGCACCCTGTAAATGAACTGTAGATTTTGGCCCTCTCCCTGTTAAAACAGACTTGACAGAGTGTCTTGTCTCACAGACTTTGGATCTCCTTCCAGAAAGCCTGCCAAGCACTCCAGGAGGCCATACGATGCTCACTTCCATGCTGTATGGCATCGTCCTTCCATGAAAATACCTTTCCACACAAATACACCAATTCCCTAAGACTATTTTTAAGATGATAAAGATTTTTTTTTTTTTTAATTCTGAATAAATAAACAAGTTATTTCTCTTGTAAAATCACTTACTCTGGTTTGAGATGAAGACAGGGGCTTTGTCCCTAAATTCTCCCACAGCAATGGCATTGACCGTCCACCTCTTGCCCTGCATACATCCTCACTGTCCAAGGGGCTGTCAAGCAACATGCAATGGCTGTTTCATGTTATAAACACACTGGTCTATGCCAAAAAGTAAAAAAATGCTCCGATGTCAGTGATGCTTGTCGGAACTCGGTACTTCTTTAGGTTTCTGTCTCTGTCAGATGTTTGAAATCAGCCAAGATTGGCAAGGTGCGAAGCCTGTCAGGGAATGACAGCACATTTCCTCAGGCAACCAAAAGTAGTTTCTAATGTGGTTTCTAGTCCTTTTCTCCAATTGTTTCTTTGCCAGCAACGAGAGGGCCTCAGCAGCTATCAACACCACAAATAACACTCATGATGTGCAGATCAGGGAGCCCTGCTGCCCCTCTGCCAAAATGGACTTAAAACCCTTCTAATCTGCAGAGAAAGCCTCTGTCAGCACTCACACTCTTAACGGGCTAGATGAAAGAATTGCAGCCTGGGGAAAAGTCTTTGATCATTACATTACTTTCCTCCTCCTGGGCCCTTGTCATTCAGGTAAGGAAGGTGCCTCCTGGTACACCTGGGGTGGCAGTCCCTTGGAGCTGCCAGGCTGAGGCTACAGGGAGGAAGCAGTGTGACTGCCCCCAGCACAGCTGAGCCCACTGAAAACAGAGGAGAAGGTGCTAGAAGGGAACAAATGGGGCTGGGTGGCTATTTCAGGAGAGGTAAGGGCAGCCCTTCTGGGGAGTGGGGTCTATAAACAGGCCCCAGAGCTGCCCAAGTGGGGGTAAGGTGGGCAGAGGCAGCACTGAGGGTGCCCCAGTGCTGGGGTGCCTGTGAAAATGCCCCTTTTGTGTTTGCTCTGTCTGCTCTGCATTGCCTCCGTATGGCAGTGCCATCAGCTCTGGGCTGCACACTGATAAAGCACAGTGCCAGGGGTGTAAAGCGTTTTACGCTATGGCAGGGGAGCAGGCAGGTTCTGTCACAGGGCATTAGGCCTGCTTGGGGCCAGTCTATGAGCCAGGCTGCCAGTGAGACCCAGGGCCACTGTTTTGAGGGGCAGGGTTAAAGCACCAGTGAGCAGGTGGGTGGCTAACTTTGTGTTGTGATTTGGGGGGAGCCCCGGGAGCAACAAGCAGAAGCAGGGCCCCCGCATATGCTGAGGCCAGCCTAGCAGGAGTGGGCGTGCTTCTGGGCTGTCGGGGAGCCTACACGCCTCGTAGGACTGAGGGGCTGTGTGAGGCCTGGGCGAGCTTTGGGGGGGCCGAAAAAAAGGTGTCAAAAAGGCTGCAAAATGTCAGACTGAGCGGAAACAGCCGTTTCAGAGGCAGATCCAGGCTGGCCTGGGTCCCCCTCCCAGCCGGTCTGAGTAGCTGTATCTCAAATTACAGGAACACGGCGGGGAAAGGGGGAGCGCTGGCGGGAGGGCTCGGCGGGACCGGCCTGCGGCAGCCCGGTGAGTTCCGTGCACCTTCCCCCTCCCCTCCCCGAAATCGGATCTGACAGTAAACCCGGTACAAATATAGCCTGAAAGCACAGTAAGGCTCTTCAGACACCTACAAGACTCGGTTTACTTGTTGCAAATGCACCCAAAATGGTGACAATGAAATGTAATTGCCTTTGAGGAAAAAAAAAAAGTAGCTAATGAGTCAATGTTGGTGCACTTCTTAAAAGGCCTGAACAAGAGAATATCTTACCTTGTTACTCTTTAAAATTTTGTTTTGGAAGCATAATGTCAGAGGTGACGGTGGGGATTGTACTTGGCTCAGCTTCCTTCAACTGTAATAACTGTAAATGTATCTCTTTGTTACTGTAACGGAAATATCAGCAACCTTTGTGTTTGTACGCTTTAACATTCTCACAATGAAGGACTTTGAGACCTCCCCATTATAAGAATGACAAGACTTGAATCACCTTTGAAGTAGATAAGAAAACTGCAGTATTTGATTATATTGTGAAGTATATGTAAAATTTCATTTTTAAAATGGCACTGCTCAGAAAGCTGTAGTGAAAAGTAACATGAAATCACCAGTCTCAACAGTATATAGTTATTTCTTTGCTTTAACTATAGGATAAAAAAAAATGAAGAACCTTAACCTGTTGTGCTGTTTTGCTTTCTGGAGTATTTTACATCTCTTTTATAACGCAAGTTGGTACTAGCATGTAGGCAGTTACAGTTAATGCCGGCATTAAAGTAATACATGCCAAAATCATAAAAACACCACTCAGAGAATCAGTTGGTATTGTAATATGTAAATCAAGTGTTGAACACACATACATCTAACACTAAAACAAATCTGTCTTAATTTTCAGCATATGCAAAGTATGATGTTCTTTACCACAAAAAAACTTTTGGTATAGTGGGGTCTGAGACAAGGCCTTGTAATCGCTTTTTTCATCACTAAGGGATTTGCAAAAGAATGAAATATCAGTAGCTTAAAAAAGAAGAAAAAGAAAAAAATACATGCAGATGCGACATTCTTCTTAATGTGCTTGCCTGGTATTTCACATGATTATTTGGAAGTTGGCTGATGTCACAGTTCACTTTTTTCTCAAAGAAATAATCAGTATCAGCTGTTTCTTACATAACATAAAAAAATTGAATTATAAACCGATAATAGGTACAGTGTCAATTAATTTATTAGTGGTTCTGAAGTGTCAAAATGAAGCATAATACCTGGCATAAAGGTTGCGTGTTGTTTTTAACTATTGAATGTCATTGATGTCTCCGAAACAAGACACTGGATGCTGAAGAATAGTATATATTTTAGCCTATCTACTTCCGATCTTTTTTACATGTTTCTTTTGTTGTAAACTCCCAGTATGAGGTGTCTCTGGTCTCACCTGGAGATACCTTCCTAGTGTTGGTTGGTTGTTGTCTTAGCTCACTATAAAAAAAGCAAATGATGGTAGGTGGAGGTAATCTGGTTGGGTTTCTTGCGTCCCAGCTCCCAAATTGTGCTTAGAAATGTGAGTTATTTGCTGAAACTTGCTTGCCACTTGTATGCAGTTAATGTTGGGGTAGAAAGTTGATAAAATACATGTGGGAGTTACATGGGAAAATCAGGGAAGATAAGGTTAGTGGTGAATAAATTTAACAGCAGAACCAAAATATCTAGTTAAAAAACTTTTAGATTTTTTTTTCTTTGCCCCTTAATTTGTGAAGAAAATGAACAAGCCCATTTCTTTCTTTTGAAGGTTACCTTTAAAAGTGATATATAGTTTATGGTACTACACTAACTTCTGAAGATATATGGGCCAGAGAGAGCCACTGATATTATCGAGACCGTTGAAAGCTTGATGATAGTGGCACCAAATTAGAGACAGGCACCTTGTATCTCAGGCAATCCTAGGAGGAAAAGAAAAGAATGTAGTTTATCTGAACTAGTAAAAATGTAGTGGGTGGTGTATAACTTTTTCATTATACTGTCACACTCAAATTCTTCTTTGCAGCACCTTGAAGTTAAGAGCATGTTATGGCTTAACCCCAGTCAGCAACTAAGCACCACACAGCTGCTTGCCCACTCTCCCCCACCAGCAGAATGAGGGAAAGAGAACTGGAAGGGTGAAAGTGAGAAAACTCATGCATTGAGATAAGAACAATTTAGTAATTGAAATAAAATAATAATACATTGTAAGGAAAGGAAAATAACAAAGAGAGAAATAAAACCCGAGTAAGAAAAGTGGTGCAAATTAAAACAATTTCTCGCCACCAACTGACCAACACCCAGCCAGTCCTGGAGCAGCAGCCCCCTGGCCAGCCTTCCCCCTAGTTTTATTATTAAGCATGATGTCATACGGTATGGAATATCCCTTTGGTCAGTTGGGGTCAGCTCTCCTGGCTGTATCTCCTCCCAACCTCTTGTGCACCCCTAGCCTGCTCGCTGGAGGGTGGTGTGAGGAGCAGGAAAGGCCTTGACTCTGTGTAAGCACGGCTCAGCAGTGACTAAATACAACCCTGTGTTATCAACATTGTTTCCAGCACAAATCCAAAACACAGCCCCATACTAGCTACTGTGAAGAAAATGAAGTCTATCCCAGCCAAAATCAGCACAGAGCAAAACAAATTTATTGCAGTGTATCTCTCCTTTCAGGTGTGGTTTTGGTTTGGGGTTTTTATTGCCACCTTTCCTATCTACATTTCACACTTGGTATTAATCATTTCTCATCTCATTCTTGAGATGAGATGAAATAACAAGGGACTGCAATGCTAAATTCAGATCAAAGGAAGCCACTGCTTTCCTCTTTTTTTGGTTGCAAATCTAAAATGATGAGATCAAAAAGCTATTTATTCTATGTTAATTTCAGTGTCACTTTCAAGGAAAGGATATTCTGTATTCCCAGAAAAATGTTGTCTGTGTGTTAAATAATTTCTGCAGCATTTTGAATATGGTGAAAATCCTTTTGTTAGTTTTTGATGCTCTACAGAAAGTGAAAAACCAGACACGCTTTAGGCCTGGAAGACATTTTGTCTCTTTTATATGGATACACACATTTTTGCATGCAAACTTCTGCCGTCTTTACATGGCCAAATCTTTGTTGTTGCATGAAATTGGTTCACTTATGTACAAACGCATGCACAAACCCAGTTAACGTATTACAATGTGTAAGTTCCTCCATGCACTCAGAGGAAATTAAAAAAAAATATTTAAAAATAATAATAAAAGAACCAAACCAAACCTCAAACTGGCAACATGGAAGGCATTCAGACTCCTGGTAATGATTGGTGCCAGGCAACTGAAAATAATGCGTTTAGATGGTTACTTCTGTAGTGTTTTAAAGTTTGAGGGGTTTTCAATAAAACAGAGAGGGCTTTACTTATCTGTCCTACATATCTTCAGTTTTTAAAGGCTAAGATTAAGGGGTTACCTGAATCAATGGGACAGATCTTACTGCAGGTTCTGCCCTGGAACAATAGCTGTCTGGAGTGGAAGGCTGGGGAATCTGCCAATGTATACAATGGCATGTCACATTGTTGCCAAATAACTCCATACCTTAGACCTGCAGGCAGACCTAGCTATACAGTGTATGTTCGAATATGGGTGGAGGTGTCTTAACTTGTACAGTCTGGTATCTACCATGTGTGCCTTTAACCCAGAATATCACTGAAATGTGAAATATGACTAGGACTGTACCCTTCTGAGGGATATGTATAATACCTGTCCAGTAAGTCTGACTGTTTTACAACATATATACTCCTATGGGGTTTCCTTCTCCATGGACTAAAACCTAGTGTTTTTTGGTTTGCAGTACTTTTTTGAACATTCATAAGGTATAGAGGACTGTAAGTAGTGGCAGAAACATACGCTTCTGACATTTAGTATTCAAATAAGAACAACAAATTCCTAATGGCCAAGGGAAGCTAATATCTGTCCAAGCAGTAATTAGATCACAAGATTTCTTCCTGATTTATAGTGTTATTAATTAGGAAGTCACTTCTCAAGTCATAAGTTCCCAGAGTCTGGACAGTTCTGAAGTTTAATTTTGTTTGCATATCAGAGGACAATGACTTCTTGCTATGTGAGAGGAAGAGGTGGATTTGAACATCTCTCCGATAGTCAAAGAGCAGAAATCGTGTATATTTGTCATTGTTACTCTAAATCTGCTGTTGTAGATCCACTTACTTGAATGGGGATGATTTATTGAATTACCCATTTTCGATCAGAAGCAATATTCTGTCATTCAGATGATCATAGTGAAAGGAATAGAGGAGAGGATGAAAACTTTGAAGGTAGAATATTTTTGTTCCTAGCTACTGGATAACTCTTTCAAACAGGGTCAGAGCTAACACAAAAGGTTTTATGTAGCTGTGGTAAGGAATACATCGTATCTTCTACAACCCAGTCCTTTTAGCTGTCTTTATCTGTGATCAAAATGGAGAATCATTGGGGATTTGAAAGTGCATGACTAGAAGTAGTTTAGAAAATGCAGAAATACTTCTGCATTTCAGAAATATGTGAAGTTGTAAAAGGAAAAAAGTAGTGTCCACAAGCTGTAACTGTCAATGCTACTACACACACTTTCTTCACTTCCAACTTTTCCTCTGATAACTTAACCAGCAATTACTTGCAAAAAGAGTTCTCACAGCTAGTGTATCTCTTGTCACTTGCAGTTTCCACCAGAATGACAAAGCTGAAACCCTGAACTCCATGCGAAAGCAATAGTTTCTTCTATGGCTTTATTGTTTGGTTTTTGCATTAGCTTAAGAGCTTCGGTCTACATTAGAGGTTGGGGCAGATAGGTAGTTAATAGTTTCACAACATAATGAGCTGAAGTTGTTGATTGATAAGGCTCCATGAACCTGACAAGTAAACTGTGTCACTGTGCAGCAAGTTGGGCTTGTGGTCTCACTGCTTATTGTCCTGCAAGATTCCAGTGTGTCATAGGCACATGCAGTCATGACCCTGCAATTTGCAGCTGTGAGACTTGAAGCTTAGTTTATCTTCCTGCAAAAAATTGAGTACCTTTTACATGCCACTTGTTTCTCAACCACAGGTAGCACTGCATACGTGACTTACTTTCCAGTGTCTATTTGCTTACTGTTAAGCAGCTGATTATGTTCACTGCTTATCTGTTGACTTTCTCCTACTTGCACCATTTGATCAGTCACGTGACTGTTATGGCGACAGTCTGGTCTATTTCTTACATGTACATTGCCATGACTGAACTACAGGTGCAGTTTTGATATTTTTTTCCTTGTTCCAGATAAGAAAGCGTGTACAGGCTACTTTCCATTCTATTGTCTTCAACTTTACAAGACACGTGTAATCTGAAACATGAAGTAGGTAATCTACATGCTTAAGTGATAACATCCCTTCAGTAAGAGAAGTGTCTCCTGACTTCAGGATAAAGGGAATGCCAACAGGCCTACAATAATAGGCAAGATAGGTAAGGAAGAAAATTAAAAAGTTAATATCATCTAGTGATTATGGTGAGTGAAGGCAAAAAGCAATTCCTTCCAGTTGATGGAAGAAATTTGAGATAGCAGAATACCAAACTGGGTTTTTTGGGTGCAGGGCAGTATTTCTTGCAAGATTGTTAATACCTTCTACTTTCTAGTGTGATTACGCTTCTATTTAAGGTTTTGCTGCCTGCAAAATGTGTTTTTACTTAGGAAAAATCAGGCATAACCTTCCCACAAAGAAGCAGCAGAAAGAGGCATTCCTGAGTTACTGGGGATGGAGCAAAAGAGACATGATTACTTACGAAAAATACTTGCCAGGGCCTTATGAGCCATGCTTCAACCCACAGTGGACTTGAAGGGTATTACAGAATAAACGTCTAAAAATGGGTTTATAATGGAAACCTTGACAGACCTAAAAGCAAAGCAGTAAGCAGGTGCCACTATAATTAAGAGCAGTGACCCTTCAAAGAAAAGGGTTACCAGCAGGTAAATAAACTGCCATTGTGCAGCTCACCTCGTTAAACAGAAAAGTTTGGAAAATGATTGGAGAAACAGCATCAATCAGTGTTATCTTAGACATCAGTTATATGAGACAGCTGCCTGCTGTGGGACAAACATAGTGTATGTGCTATTAAAAACAAGGTCTTTGTTCTGAGAGTTGTGCTACAGGTAATCTGAACCCTTGAATTTATATCCTGTTTGCGGTTGTTAGGTTCTTTAATATAATTTTTAATCATGTCATATTTTCCCCTTCCTCAAACCTTTGACGTGTGTAATATACTAGGCCAGGTGGATAGAGATATTCAGATGAGTGAGTTGAGCTTCAGTCTCTCGTGAGTGGATGTGCCAGCGTAATTCTGTATGCATGCTCTCCCTTTTTTTAACTTTATATTTCCATATGTCAGTGTAATTGTGTCTGATCTTGACTGTTTCAAGTTCATGGGTTACTACAGCCAGTTAAAGCTGCATTTGCTATGTTTTTCCAGTTGCTGGGGTTTTTGTTACAGCATGAGTGTTGTTTCAGGCAGTTCCACAGAAGCATGATAAAATTGCTTAAATGAACATGGCTGCTTTGATTGGCAGGGGACACTAAGTCACAGCTGAAGCCTTGCATCATCATGGACTGCAAAAGCAATATTGTTTTTATAGTAGTGAAAGAAGAAAACCCAGTATGGAGTTTGGAACTGTTTTGTTCGTTATCAAGCATATCTCATTCTAGAGATTTATTTTGCATATTTTGCCCTGCGTGCAAGCTCTTCTGTGGGACAGTATGATCTTGGATTTTGTTGCAGGGAAGGTAGCCGGGTTGTCTCAGGCTTTACCTCATGTTACTGGGTACTGGGTTGGTTGGATTTGGGGGGGGGGGGTGGTGTTTGTCTATGATGTCTTGAGAGGGAGTACTCTACTTTTTTTTTTTTTTAACAGAGATAATGATTTGAACTTGCCAGACACTGGTTTTAAGGCTGATTAAAATTTAAATAAGCTTACAAGGCAATTGAGTTAAAGTGGTGCAAAATCCTGTTTAATTGCTTTCAGTCAGTTTTTAACCTATCTTGTTCTGCCTTAGCTTCAGATTCTAAACCTTAACTATTTCTCTGCTGGGAAAGAGAGAAGTATAATTGTACATTTAAACTGTGGCATCTAGAAAAAAATCAAATATGTTTCCCCCACCAATTCGATACTACTAGGTTCTCTTGAATTCATCTTGATCTATTGCCAGGAAAACATGGTGACAATCAGTTTGAACTCCAAACTAAGGACTGCAGCTTTTGAAGCATCAGGAATTTTTTTCCTCTGGCAATCTTTACCTCTAGGTGTGGCACAACTTGCTAGCATTTGCAGAGTGGAACTGTGTTTCTTCAGCAAAAATGAACATACAGGTGCAGTCTTAATGAAAATTAATCTATAAATTGAGCTATATTTTTTGAAATGACTGGTTAATACCTGTTGTGTGTGTTCATAGTGATTTGAAAGGAGCTTGAAGGTATAAAGCTTACAGCAGCTGTAATTTTGACCACTAAAGAAATAAAGCGTGGCTTCTGAAGGTTTCACTTGCTTAATCTCTTTTTAACTCCTCACAGATTGCTTGTTTATCAAACTGGCTGCTTTGATAAAGCTGCTTATCTCAGATCAAGAGCACAGTATCTTTCAACTTCATTTTATTAAATTCCAGGAATGAGAGTCTGTCTGTTTTGTTATCTGGAACTTCACAATACTTTAATTTTGGAATAACAGGTTGCATTTAGCAGATATGTTCTTTTTAAACGTGACATTCTTTTTTATTCTTGATGGTTAAGCATTTGGTGTTGTTTCCCTTCCCTCAAAAGTCAGTCTAATGCTCTAACAAGTACTGGGTGAAGAGTATCTCTTCCTGTATCTACTGGCTATATCCTGTTAATACAGCCCAGGATGCTGTGAGCCTTCTTTGCTTCTCAGTCCCTCAGTTCCCAACCTTTATTGTTGCAAGGAGCTCTTCCTTCCCAGATGCATGACTCTGCTTTTGTCTGCTGAATTTCACAATGTCCCTCTTGTCCCATTCCTCAGACTTCTGTAGGACTGTCTAAATAGCAGCCCTGCCTTCAAGCATGTCAAAGGGTGCCACGAGTTTGGTGTCATCTGCAGACTTGACAGAGCACTATGTTACCTCCTCAGTCATTGATAAAGATGTTAAACACAGTGGGTACCTTGAGACATTCAACTTACTGGCCTCGGTATGAGGTATGGGTAGGTACTATATATTTAGAACAAACACAGCATATTTTCTGTGTGTAATCCCCACTTGCCTGGCTTGAGTAACTCAAGCTGTGTCTCTTGCATGACCTGTTAATGGGAAACAATGATGATACTGATTTGGTAACTTCATTTCTGTTGCTTATGGCTTTACTGTGACCCCACCATATTGTCTTCACACTGCATTTCTCTTAGCCCTTTGCCTTACTTCTCAGCCTGTTGGCTGTAGGTTGCTCTTCTACGTGTTGGTTCTGCAGCTGCCACAGCTCTGACCAGGAAATTGAAGTGACAAGCAGAAGCATTTCTTTTCTAAAAGGCTGTCTAGTTACATATGTTAGAAATGGCTTCTGGCTCAGACCTTGTTCTTGGGAAGTATAGCTATTCAGGAAAGAGACAGATGCCTTAAGATAGAAACAAAATGTGCTAAAAAAGCAATTTCTGCTTATGGTCTCGGCTACCATTTGATCTCAGCATTGGGCAAGTTTTACAAGTTCAGAAATAACAGTATTAATATGAATGGTGGGAACAAACCTTATGCATGTTCAGGCTTCAACATACAGTTGCTGAACTGCTACTGGTGCCATAATGTTCCCTCTCAATGAACCAACTTACTAAAACTACTCCATTTTGCTGTAAAAAATTTTATTCTCTTTTAAATACTTTAACCCTTTAATTCAACCAAATAACATTTGAATTTCTTGTGTCACACAGGGTTAATCCATTCTCCACAGTGAAGTGCAAAAATTTCAGAAATAACATACTCTTTTCCACTGCCATTCATGTAAAATATTGTTTACACTCCAGGCCTATTGCTTCAGGAAATTATTGATAGGAACAGCTGCTCCTTCATAAGAAGAGTAGAAAAGTCCTTCATCTCTGACCAGGGGTACTTTTTAGCCATCTTTACTATATCACCATGATACAGAAGTATGGAAGACTGGATTTCAGACTTTAAATAATAATAATAATAAATGTGTAAGAAAGAAACTGAAATTTCACTCAGGAACTTTTATGAAGCTCTGAGCCATCTCCCTGTGCTCAAAAGGATTTGTTCAAAACCAAATGAAATTCGGAGCATAAGATATGCAGTACAATCAGTATCCAACTTCAAATGCACCTCATTGCTACCGAGTTGAACATTGTAATTACAATTATAACTCTGCAGTGCTTTATGCATAAATTATTTAAATTAAATCACATAGATTATTCAAATTTTATCTCCAAGAAACACTTCTAAAAGCCTGCTAATGCTCATGTTACAACTCATTGCTAATATGCAAAAGTATTAAAGGCTTGATTTTATTTATATTGCTTTTAAATCTTTTTGGAACTAGACTCTTGCAACAACTTGACTTATTTCAAGTTGAATGAGTCTTGGGTTAAATGTGTTTGGTGTTGCTGATGTTGTAATTTCAGATCCACCTTCAAGTTCAGTTGACCAAAAGACTAAGCCTTGCTATTCAGTATTTCCTTTCCTAGCAAGGAAGTAGCATTCTGTGACTCTTCTATGCAAAGCAAAAGCCTCTCCAGTAAAAATAAGGAATTCTCACTTTTTGCTTTATAAGAGCAGCCCTGGCTGGTGTAGTAATTTGACATGATATTGACAATCATTACCTCCAGACGATCCTAACAAAAGAATAATATTTGCAAGTGAAAAGAGCTTCATAAGAGGTCTAACCAGGGTGAACCTGGCTCCTGGAAGACATCCCTCATTTTGACCTCCATGGGGAGGACGTCCCCATGGTTGTTAGGGAAAATCAATATGATGAGTTCATTCCTCTGTTGCCAATGTAGGCAGATGAAGCAGGTTAGACCAGCCTGTGTTATATACTCCAGCCTATCAGAGAATATCCAAAACCAGGGAAAAGTAATGGGAATTCCCCCTTCGCAGCTTCTCATTAGCCTGAACTTGGAGACCTAGTAAAAAATAATCTAGAGTTTCCAAGTACAATATATTTTTTGCTTTTAGTATTTGGGGCTTTGTTACTTTTGAAATCAGAAACTTCTTCAAAATTTGCAGTACTTAACTATGGACTATGAAGCAGATAAAAATACCTTTTATTATTAAAATACGTTGTATATGTGCATGAATCATTGTCCTGCACTAGACTCTCTTTAATTTTTATTTTTTTTTTCTTCAGGGAAAAGGAGTGGAAATAAGAAAAGCACAACTTTAGTGATCACATTATTCCTTTCCCTTTGTGAACTGAAACAATACAATGAAAGAGTAGAGATGCTTACTGCTATGTTACAGTTAAAGTGCACAAAATGCTAAGCCAGATCTAGGGAGTATCAGAATAACCAGGTGCTTGATTCTGATGGTTGGCTAAGTTTCCTGAACTGTCTGAACCATCTTCAGCCCAGTTTGTATTCCTGCTGTGAGTGCTTATTAGCAAAGAAACTCTAAAACCCAAAAATGGCAGGGGGAGCCAGTCAGAAGATGGACGTGAAAAAGCAGGAATGAATTTTAAGCCTGATCCAAGAGGACAAATCCTATCTTGCCTGATATCCTGTTTCAGAGGAACAGTATCCTTGAAGTAAATCCAGTCCTAGTACCTAGTAACTGCAGACTGGCTTACACTCAGAAGCAATAAATTAATAGATTCAGACAAAACTGAAAGCCGAATGATCAGCTTCATTTTAGTAGCTCCTAACAGCGGTGAGCTGTGTCCTCTGTACTGGGTGTCGGTGCATCTTGCACTCTGGGCTAGTTGTTTTGCAAAACGGTCTGTGGTCCCTGATGAGAGGAAGTTTCTTATGGCCTTGCCAGGTGCTGGATGGTTTCAGTCCTGTGTTTATGCACCACAAATTGATGCTTTCCCCATACTGTGATAGAAGGTAAAGCAGTGCTAGGGTATAGAATTATTTAGAGTGCACTGCTAATGCCTCTGAAGGTCCTGGGGCAGCATACAGTTTTACATACACAGAACAAAGACGTGCCTCTTCCAAAGGGTTTAAAAGACAACTGAGATCAGATGGATTCAAGCCAGACAGGGGACTCTTAGGGAAGAATGAGTAATCACAGGCAGCATGTTACCTATCCTCTTCAGAGTTGTCAAGTGTAAGCTTGCATTTGTTGGCACCAGATACAAAAGTCATGCCAGAAAGTGTCAGGACTTCAGGGCTGGTTATTTTCATGGAGAGATGGGGAAAGGGAGGACAAAGAGCAAAAATGCTGTATTTTTGGTGTGAGTGGTTTCAGCATATTAAAGTTACAGAGCAAAAATAAAAATGGAAAACGGTGTAGAATTTCTGCTGTTAGAAAGCATGATTATTTTTCCCCACATGGTGTTTCCACATGTCTTATACATACACTCTACCTGTATATAAATTAACATTATGATAGTGAGGTCAACTTAGTTCAGGTACTCAGTGATCTCTCTCCACAGAAACCAGTTCTCAAGATTTTTCTGTGTTGAAAGTTGATGAGTCACAGCAAATTTTAAATTTCTTACTGCCTCCTGAAGAGAAAGAAAAGTAAATGTCAGTCTTGTCATTTGTCTGCATTGTATCGCTGCCTGTTATGGTATGAGAGGATAACCCGTATACCTTAAAATGGGAATTGAACATTCATATTTTTTGTGGAGTCATAAACTGTCAGGATAGGCCAGTTATACAAAGCAGTCTTATGCTTGGCAACCTGAATTCATCTGAATGGCCTGCATTTTAATACAGCCAAATAAAGGTGCTATATCTCAGTATGAAAAACTTAGGTCATCCTTAGTGACGAGAGAACGTATCTGGGAGGTAGTGACTCTGGCAAGGAGCTGGAAAGCAGTGGGCAACCAGTTGAGGGACAGTTCCATTGGGAGGCTGTGGGCTAAGATGTGTCTTGGGATGTGTGAGTAGAGAAGAGATTGACGTCTTTTGGAGTACCTTTAACTCAAAGAGAAACGATGACCTTCCTACAGGAATGCTGGGTGAGTTTGGTGCTTGTGGTATGCCAGAGATAGGGAATTGCAGTGGCAACTTCTCCCCTTAAGACTATTAAAATTCAAAAGCTGTAGAGTCTTGAGAATATTAACGTCTGAAGTTATTGATATTTGAATTGGTAAATGTATCATAGTTTAAAATTGGATGCTGTATTAACCTGTTATTTGACCTTAGATATTGTTACTATTGCATATATATTAATGTGTGTAGCAGAAGTTACACTCTAAAATAAATATTTTTTATAAACTACTGTAATATATGACCTGAGTTTAATCATGGATGCAAATTACTGTTTTGAAATTCTGGCATCTCTACAGCAGTAACTTCTGTGCAAAATACTGGTTTTTACCAAACCAGCTGTGATATAGATAGGGTTAAAGCAGTGCAGTCTTCATCAGTGCAAAATTTTAACTACAGTGATGTGTTTTTCCACCCTCACCTTCTATGGGCAGTCACTCTTAAATCTTTGTTTCAGCATGTCAGTGGAGGGGGTGGAGGGAGGGAGACTTGTGTGCTTCGGAGGGTGGCTGTTATTTTCCCTGCCAGCTCTTCATTTCACTAAGCATAGACATGCTGGAAAATAATCGAGGTATGCGAAGGAAGGTGTCCTACATGACTAGCAGTACTGCAAAGGGACATGCTATTGCATGTCAATGTAAGGTTTAAGAGGGATAACACATGATGGTAGTATCAGTAACTAAGTATTTGGCATCAAATATATAGTAACAAATAGCTGTGAACATCTGCAGACAAATAGGTTAGAATACCTATAGCAAACCATAATATTTTTGTCTTTTCGGCAGAGCTAAGGTGAAATATATTAATAATTTTGTTCTGGGACCAAATTCAGAAAAGTCTTTAACCCTTCTCTCTGTCAGTGCTTCGGTCCGGTAAAATCACCTAACCAATGTTTAATATTGTTCTTGAATGGGTTACTGGCCATAGACTGTATTAAAATGAATCACTGAATTGTAGTGTGCAAGAACCTGGTTTGCAATTTACAGAAGATTCTGGTTTAATCTTATTGTTCTTAGACATCTTAATTCTGAATTCCTCAATGCCGTTTAACGTTTTCGCTTAGTATAGTTCTATTTCCTGAACAGTCAGTGGAAAGTGGAGTTAAGCCAACACACAGTGTGTCTGAAAATCTCATGCTTAAAGTCTAAGTACTTTTTTTCTCCGCATTAGAGTGATGTTTTACTGCTGTAGAAAATGTACTGAAGAAGGGTATGCTTTTTAATGTGTCATCTTTTCTGAGCAAATAACTAACACAATTTTGCAGACATGGTTATTTGGAGGAGAAATTAGTATTGCTATGACACTTAGATATCTGCTGAGAAAGAAAAATAGACCTGTTCCAAGTTGCTGAAATCTTAGGAGGCGGGAACCACAGATTTAAAAATTCCTCTTGGGCTTTGTATCTCTTAAATTATAAATGAAAGGAAAAGCTTTCAACTTTCTATCTTTCATCACAAACAGAGTATTAAGTTAGGTATGCACGTATAGTAACTCAGGAAGAATGACACATGGCTCGAGGGTCTATATAGAGTTAAAAGGCTGTATAAGAACCATTTTTGCTTCCTCATGTAGGCTACTCAAACATTTCATCTTTGCATGGTCAAGTAAGCAGAACTGTACTGTATGGGGCAACTTTTCTCAAAGCAAGTAGGCATAGAGTTAACTTCATGATAACACAGCTGCTGAAGACCAACAGCAAGATAGTCCTTTCTTCCTGCAGTGATGGAAATGATGATTCTTCCATGTTATTCCTTGGTGGTAAGGTTGTAATACCCCTTTTAGTATAGTATTTGTAGCACCACATCTTTTCAGTTCTGGAAAGAATCACAATAGTTGCTTGGGTTTTTTTGGTTTTGATTTTGGTAGTTTGGGGGGTTTTTTTGCACCCTACCCCAACTTGGGAGTGTTTGGCACTCATAGGTAAGTTCTAACCTCGATGCCCATTTTAGCTGTGATTTGGGGTGAGTCAAAAGGAGAAACAATCTGAAATTCATCAGTGAGTCTCTCTGAAATGCAAAAGACAGCTTGTATATCAAGTCAGACCAATTCAGTGGATGAACAGGAACATTCAGTTTTTTCTAAATAAGTTCAAAGAAGAAAAACAATGAACATATTATTCCCTCCCCAATTTCCTTAAACATATGTTTGTTTGTCTAAGACTATTTCCCTCTTTGACATGCTGTTTTACAGTTAAAAAGATTTCAACAAATCAGAAGTAAACCTTAATGTTGCATGCAAATTCTAAACTCATCAGCTTTAGTTGTATAATAAAATCATATCAAAGCGCAGTGTGACATGCTAAAGATGGTGTTATTTCAAACCCCTGTGGTTTATAGCCCACAATTCCATGATAATTTATCCAAAACTCCCTTTAAGGTTCCCCATGTTATCACTGAAAATATTTTCTTGTTGTCTTTAATTACTCTGCCAGAACTGTGGTAGACTGTAGGTTGAATGTGTTATTAAACAGGCTACAATTAAATGTATGTTTCAAAGGCATAGTTCTGTACTTTTTACGCAGAAATGAAGACAAGTATTCCATGAATTAACCCTATTTAGTAGTGTAGCTCTCATGGTTCAACTGTAGCAGGACAACAGTGTACTGTTGCAGAGTTGAGAAAGGTTAGTAGACTTGGACGTAAAGCTTTATTTCTTTTTTCCTATGTGTAATAGTACAGAGTATTCGTATCTAACATTGTATGTACATAATTGTTAAAAAAAAACAATCTTATGATGGCGCTTGCATTTAAATAGAATCTTCTCGTATCAGGAGTTGTCCACTGCCCTAACATAAAGGCAAATCTTCAGATACAACAAAAATAGGATTTGTTTAATAAGGAAAACTAGTGCTGTTTCCAAATCAATCTAAAGTTGAGCAAAACCAGATTAACTTTCAATCTTATTGATTCCTCTTTCCAAAAATCTCTTTTGTAGCATGAATTGTTCATAAATGCAAATGGTTTTAAACACTTTTTTCCAGAAAATAAGCCATTTACCTGAACAGCAGCTTCTGTTCACCGTTGCTCTTGGCTACTGTAACCTGCCTGATAAAGTCCCACACATACATCATGAAAAGATTTTGGAGAGTTTTTTCTGTTGGTCCAATATCTTGCTTTGCTATCAGCCAATCAGCCAACTTGTAAAATGCAAATAGAAGCTTACAGATATTCCAACAGCCTTTTCTAAACTGATAGTGATCTTAAAAGACATTTTTCAAGGAACTCAAAACTGCTTTGTCTGAACAAGCTGTTTCCTCTGTTATCTCTTCTATTTTGCAGAAGCAGTCATGCTTTTTACTATTCATTCTGAGTGTGCTTTTTTACTAAAAGCATTTCCCACCTTCTGACCTTTATTTTAGCACTTGTTTGCTACTTTCATTTTAATATGATGATCTGTAATGATAAAATTGAAGGATGGAACCACATCCTAAAGCAACTTCCTTTTGAAGGATTTTAGGTTTTATATTGATGAACTAAATGCTTAAAAGAAGGAAAACAAAATTTCGTGGAAAGAATTAATATACCTCAGCTTTTTATTATAGGAGAACAGGGAGATTAGGGGCCAAGTATTGTCAAAGATCCCAAAAGCCTGTGCAAAGGAGAGTGACACCTGCCTCCAATGAATAGGCCATTTTTTTGATCAGGCCACTCTACTATATTATAGAATCTTCTTTCTTTTTTTCAGTAATAGAAAAAAAAAATCCTAATAATAGTTACATGCATGAGTACATATTTTAGAGAGATTTGTAACTCACTAGGGCCATATACGGTTAATTTTTCTTCCAGGCACGTTAGTAATCCATAGTTGACTCAGATTTAAAAATGCACATTTCCTTTTTTATTTTCAGTCATTAAGCTTCAAGGAAGCTGTTGTTAAAGGAGGCCTGAATTTCTGTTTCACTTGTATGACTGGACTGTGTTTTTCTGACTGATGTGTTTTATTATGGGCTTCTGCTAATGACCTGCTGGCTGGAGTCTTTAAGTCTGTAAGTAAACTGCATCTGCGATCCTAGGAATTATCAGCTAGGGAATAGGTGTTCATCTGAAAAAACAGTGGAGTACATGACTTCTGTGGATACCAGTTTTCTGGAACTTCCCCTAAGGTGAATGAAGAAGGTGGAGTAAAGTTATTACAAAGGAAAGAAGGTAGGAAGCATATGAGTCAGAAGAGGCTGTGAGCTAGAGGAGGAGGAGGAGGAAGACTGTTAAGATCTTAGATATGTCTCAGAGTTGTAAGAAAAGGCATGGTGCAATCTCCACCACTCCCTCGTGTTTGCTATCTGAAGTAAAAGAATTACAGCTTTTGTGGAGCCTGGATAACTTTATCAACTTTGATGTGTTGCTGGTTTGCTTTCCACTATTACTAAGTCACTGTAAACAGAACTTGTGAAGCTGCATCTCTAAGAAAGGAGTATATTATGAGCTGTTCGAGGTGTTTTAGGAATCCATGTTTTTCCTGAAGTACTAGAGCTGCTAAGCTGAAATTTCTTGCTGACACTCAGTTGGTATTAAGGAAGAGCAGAAGGACTAAAAAATGCTGACTGGAGCCTACAAAGTCAGTAAAGCTAAAGTCTCACAGTAGTATGTAAGGCAGTAGTATTTCAACCTAATATTTCATTCCTCTGTCTCCTTTGAAAAACACGAGATACTTTCTGCTAAAAAAAATAATATTATAGACACTTAGTCATGAGCCTGAATCTCTGTTGCCATGTCTTTTGTGCAGTCCTCAGTGCTGAAAATCAGAGTACTTGTGCATCAGACTACATTGTCAGTAACAATACATGATGCACATCAAAGAGAAGCGTGGGTCAGTACATACAGCTCATCTTGAATAATTCATATCATGGAATCATAGCATATCTGAAGTTGGAAGGGACCCATAAGGATCATCGAGTCCAACTCCCTGCTCATCACAGGACTACCTACTGCTCTGTTATTGGATGGAAATCTGTAATTATTCCTCAGTAGTTTGTCTCAGTTATTTCATTACAGTATGTGCTTTAAGGCTTTTTTCTGTTCCATTATTTCCCCCAAGATTTCCTCTTAAATGTTTCCAAAACAACCACAAAAAATATCAAAGCTTTTTTCTTTCTTGCAAACTCTTTCTCCCTTGGTAAACTGACATACTCCTATGCACTGAAAGGAAACAGAAGATTATCTTGACTTTCATCTATTTCCTAATATTTGCAGCTGTTTCCCTCCAAAGAGCCAAGACACCTGTCATAACAGAGGAGTACTTTCTTTGAATCAATAATAAATCAGCAATAATTATTAATGTACTGAAGGGAGGAAGCTGGGTTTTAAGTGTTATTCACTGATTTTTATCCAATCTTAATGGAACACATAAGAAAGCATTGTTTGCATCTGTGATCTCATTATTTGTCTAGATGAGAACGTAAAGAATAGAACAAGCACTGAAATTAACCAGTGGTTTAAAAAGTCAAACAAATGCTCTGTTTGTATTAACATAATGGTGAAAAACAGACTCTTGAAACTGTCTTAGAACTCTATAGTGCAAATTTTCTCACCATTCAAATAAAGTGTGGCTTATAAAATAAGAAATTGGATTAACTGTGACTCATTAAGGAAATAAATGGCATTTAGCATTTAACACTTAATTCAGAGGCTGTCATCACCTGTCCCAGCTCCAATGTTCACCAGACTGTCCCAAAAGGCTCGGTAATCTTACTTGGTGTTGTTACATGCATTCTTTCAGAAATCTTCCCTCTAATTTAATATTTAAGTAACACTTATTTTTCTAGTTCACAACTGTTTATTAAAAGTGTAGACAGGCAAATGTTGGCATCCAGTGTGTATTTTACACATTCCAATTTGTTTCTTATGTTGTTTTAAATTCCTGACCACTGCCTTCTGCAAAAAGACACCAGCAGCCCTTCCCACCTGCACAGTGTTCTATTAACTGTGAACAGACTGTGCAGGTTGGAAGAGTTCGCCAGATCATTCCAGTCACTAAAGAAGCAAACAAGCTATAGCACTGAAAATTTGTGGAAAAGCAAGTGTTATCAATTTTTTTTTCATCCTTAACATCTTTTTTATTACTGTGAAGTATGCAAATTCCATCTGATATTAGGGCTCTTTTAATTATTTGAGGCATGTGAAGGAGGGGAAGGGGATTCCCTGACCAAAGAATTTATGACCAAAATAGTTAAAGCAGAAAAAGTTTGGAGAAAAAATAGAGCACTGAGGAGACTTGCCCAAGATCTCATGGCAAGGCAAGAACTTAAGTCCAGTGTCCTGACTCGCAGTTCAAGATGTTCTGCTGGATGTGACAGATGATACAAGGGTTTGGTTTTGCTATGCAAAATCCTGGTTTCAGCCTAACATGTCCCACTTGACTAATTAAAGTCAGATTTGTTTTGGAAAGGTAACGCGTACAGCTGCAGTTATTTCAAGTTCTATTGCTTCCCTCTCAGCTATCATGTATGTCAGTAGATCAATCCTGCATCACTAGATTGATCCTGCAAAAACAGCTGTAGCTCATGTAACTGAAAGAGGTATCCTCAAAGCTGAGAGCCATGCGAGTCGTCATTAGAACTACCTGTGGATGGAGCAATCCTGAGAGACTGGAAAAAGATTAATGCCTTAGGCACAAACTAGTGAAGAATTTCATTAAAGCCCTTCAGTAGTCCTTTTTTTTTAGCTCCAAGATAGGCTGTTACATGGAAAGATGGCAGAAGTATGGCAGCAAGGCACCTGGGCTTTGACTGACAAGAAGTCTATTCTAAGTCTCAGTGAAGTGTTCAATCTGGACTGCAGAGGATTCTCTTCTTGTACTTGTACTTCTAAGAGCATACCTAGAAGTTTTCCCTTATGTCCAATATGCTGGAGAATAAGGTGTGTCAGTCCTGTCTCCCAACATCCATTCACTTAATTCTAGCATCATTTCCTCTTTATGCTTCTAATACTCTGGCTAATCAACAATATTCTAATTTGTGGCTATATCACCTGTATTAAATTAAACTTTTAAATTAAAAGTAATGCACTTGTTGAAGTTTTAACTGTCTTATCCTCAGCAGGAATTGGTAACAGTGTTATGTTCAGGCAAAGTAGGGAAATTGAAAAATAACACATAAGCATTTTTGAAATTATTACAGGTAAATAATAAGCAACTTTTCCCTACTGCTGTTATATGGTGATAGCTCTCTTGTCTCAATTTTTATTTTCCAGTGCTAAATTAATTTAACAGTTACTTCAGACCTCAGTAATTTACTCACATTAAACCCACAGCTAGGAGAGTTCTGGGGATCTGCAATGAAGAGGTAGAAAATGCAGTGCACACAGTTAATAAGAAATTGTTTTTCTCAGCTTTACTGTGTGATTATGGCTGCAAGTAGAAGGAAATATACAGAAACATGAAAAAATTATAAAAAGAGAAGACTGGCAAGTCAGATATTTTGGTCAGGATTTTCAGAGACCTCTGGGATTGGAATGTCTAATTCCTATTAAATTTCCATTAAGTTAGTGGGAATCCACCTCTTTTTACGTAGTTTTTAAAACCTTAGTCCTTTTGTTAATACTCTCCATGAAGTTACACAGATAAATATTTGGGGTTTCAGTTCATCTTTTTTCTGGAAAAAATGTGATACAAAGTTTACATTTGTACCATAAGACAGATATAGCCTTCCTCAGATCCAAAGCATTTGCTGCAGGTGCCTTTCCTCTTTTTTTTCTGTTTTTTTTTGTTTGTTTGTTTGACTAACTGGATTTGTAACTCCGGTGTTTGAAGTAAATGTCTGAATTGTCATGAACTCAGACGTGAGCACTATAGTAATATGATTGAGAAATAAATATAGAAGCACAATTCAAATGTTATAACCTCTCACTTCGCTTCTAGGGCAGGAAAAAAGGTGGTTTTTACTGGAGTGATTTCTTGTTTGGTCTTATGGCCTACTTTCTTGATGTTGTGGTTTCCTATGCTTCAAGAACAAAATGTAGTTTCTAGCAGAATTCTGTTTCATATTAAGAACGAACGACAAAGAATACCTTCAGACTCCACTGAAAAGAGTGTATTTCACTCTAAGATGCTGCTGGAAAACTTGATAGCATGTGTTTCCTCAAAGAAAAAACTGCAAATATATCAATCCGGATGTTATTCCTGCTTACTATGTCTTCCACAAATGGCCTTCCTAGACCCAGAGCTTATTCCAGCTCCCTGCCAGTCCTGCAAACCAGAGATATCACCCTTTTAGCACAGTGTTTTATTTTTTATTTTAGTATTTGTTTGGTTGCTTTTTTCAGGTTTCTGTTGTCTGACAGGTCCTGTATGCTTCTGCTACCAGGACTGGGTACAGCATGATCTTTTAAAGTTTGTCAATGCACTGAATTCATTGGACAAACTGGAGATACCATCCTGATTTCTAAGATTTTTTTTTTTCCCAGTGATAACCTCAGTGATACAATGGATTTATGCTATCATCAGATCGTCTGTGTTTCAGGATGAGGCACTAAAATGCCTTTCTCCATATAATTTGACGCAGCCCTTGGGCTAACTGGGCCCTACCCAGAACTCATTGCAGAATGCCTGTGATCTACATGTGCTCATAATCTTATGCCTGTGTCAGTAAAAATCAGGTGGACTATCTAAATTATACTTAATTTATAAAAGTTTTGGAAATTTCTTCAGGCTTTAATATATATATATGATTTCAATTGCCTGTAGGTACTGGAAAGAGACTGCAGCTGAATGCATTTTATGTTAAAAAAAAAATAATCTGAAGAGGTTCTATGGCATTCTATATATAGCAAAAGTAACTGTCACGTGTTATCTCGCTGCTTCAGTGTATACTTTCTTTGTCCCAGCTCTTACCTCTCAATATACATATTTTTCCAGGCAAGACTTGTTTTTTCATGTGTTTTCACAAACTTGGGGAGGTGGAGGGCTATTTAGGGAAGAGAAGTTTCCGGAGTGTATGACAGCACTGGCAGAATGAGAATGAAAGTCAGAGCAGGTGAAGAGAAACTGCTGAGCAGAAGAGGGACCAGACAGGCTGGCTTCAGGGATGAGGAATGAAGATGCTTGGAGCCAGAAAGAGTGGTGCTACAAGTCAGAAAGCAATTGGTTGACTGAAATCAAGACTGAAAGCAAGGTGTGCTTGAGAGGACACACTGGGAGGGCTGTGCCCCTCTTATCTAATTCTGTTTTATCTCATATCTAAAATTTGTTCTGTTACTGGATTTTGTAGTTTTTGGGTTTAGCATGTTGCTCAGTTATTGCTTTATTGTGTGATTCCATCACGCTTTTCCACTAACCAGGTATACAAGTTTGCATCTTGCCTGTATCTAACACTGATTCCTCAAATGATGAGGAAAATAAGCCTTTTAGAAATCACCCCCTACAAAGCAATGAGGAAGAGTCTTCCAACAGGAGAGAATTACTTCAAATGCAGCTGGTGGTGTGCAGTCTTTTAAATCTGAAAACAGGGATGAAACATAGAGGTGGACAATTAATTCTAGAGAAAAAGGAGACTCCTTCCGGTTCCCTCCTGTGGGAGACTTCTTGGAAGATTCTCATGTGAGCTCGTAGAAGCAGCTTCTTGTTTAATTTTTTATTAAACAGAATTTTACGTGAATCACATGTGATTCCAGGAACTGATTGTAAGGTAGTTACCCTTAGCAACCTGTCATTTGCCTTGGATCACCGAATAATGACCCCAGTGTATGTAGCAGGTGTTCTCTATAATAACTGCAGAGAAGCAGAGAGAATACTACAGTAATACTATGCATTTATCTAGATTAGAAACAGCTCATTTTCTTAAAGAGAAGACTTCTACTTTTTGCTTTGCAATTTTTTGTTTCTGCCCTGCAGTTCAGAAACTGTATTTCAAAGCAAGTAGGAAAAAAAAAATCACAAGAAATCAGTGTGTCCCCGCCCCCAAAAAAAAAAAAAAAAAAAAAAACTTAAACAATTAAAAAAGGCAAGAATCACCATAAAACTCAGTGCTTTGCGGCTAAGGTATCTGTCAGTGAATGGACAGGTTATGTGAAAAAGGTTTGGGATTTTTTTTTTTTTAATAGCTAAACATAAATACTTATTTGTAGTTCAGATAAAACTAGTATTTTTTCCAGGAGAAACACTTTGTTTCAGATTGCCTCACCAGTGGAAGGAAGGTAGAGCAACGACCTCTGGGTTCCGAGTAAGGGATTTTGAAATCTCTTGATGCTTAATAATGAATCTTTCACCGGCAGTTGTACAGAATCCCACAAAAGAGACATAAGAGTGGAAAATCTTGCCCCTGACTATCAGATTCCCTGGAAACCTTCACAAGGCTGAAGATAATAATGGGAAGGAGCTGGAGGATGTACATGAACTGCTTCATGGATATTCCAAGTCAGACTCACTACTGATTCATTCCTTTCCTTCTCTGACTCTTTCCTGCTTGAAAGCGAACACATGAAAGGTCACGCAAGAAACTCCTTCCAGGCATGCAGGCTAACAGAGTCCTTTTTAGTATGGTCCCATGGGAGCCACTCTTGTATGGAGGAAGCCTGAAGGCAAAGAAATTTCTTCCTACCCTCTCTTCCCCAGGCAAAGGGGCCTCTGGGGCAATTCTGAGATGAGTTTTGGGTGTCACTTTTGCCTTCAGTCAGAACAAGTCCTTTGCAATTGAAATGAACAGCATGGGACCAGAGCTTTGAAGATCTCAGATCTGTTACTTATCTTCTAGATTTCTAGCCAGGGTTATTTAATTTAGCATTTCTGGTTTCAGAGCCTCCTTCCCTAAAGAGGCTTCTGCACCATTAATCTGTTACTAGCCTTAAAAGCCTAATATGGAAAGAACTTGTCCCTTAATCTAACTAAAGTCATGTGGAGACAATAGTGGCCTGGAGACCCTCCCCCTCTGTTCATATGCATGTCTGCCCTTCAAGTTGGTCAGATTTAAGAAATGATGCTCAATAGGAGATGATGAACACCTAAAACAGTAAGATTGCAGGATGGAGCTTAGATCTTTTCAGCCTAAATATTGGCTAAATAGTTTTCCTCTGAATTCAAGCGTTAAATCAAACACAGAATTAACCTGTATTTGAAGTCCAGCTCTGTTAAACTTACCTTTCTGTACTGGTGGTATTTTGTGGATACAGAGTCAGAATGTTTGCACTTTACAGGGTCAGCCCTTTGAAAAAAGCCCCCTTTGCAGTAGGCACCTGCTATTGCTGTCTTTACTTAGGGAAAAAAGTTACTTCTGTGAGAACTGAGCGTTCAGTGTCTCTATGGAGAAGACCTGTAATCTACTTTCAGCAAATTAAAATCTAATACAGTTTGTCTATATTACATTTATGCCTCAGGACAAATTAGTGTTAAAAAAAGCCTTTGAAATGAAAATGGTGAGCCCTCAGATTAACCTACTTGTAGTGTTTTTATTTCAGGTTTCTTTTGGGAATTGAAAGCGCCTGTTAAATTACTGGTAGGTAAAACATCAGTGACAATTTGCTCACATTTTTCTGTGAATAGATTTTTCACTCAGAAAAGTACAGTGGGATTTAGAAAAAGAAGTTATGAAAATAACTGTACTTGGTCTTTTCCTTTAAGTATTTTTTTATGCTCCAATACTTTAAGTTCTGTTAATAAAGCAATTACAATCCTAGAAATTCATATTAGGAATAGTCAGTAATTAGTTTATTTAAAGCTGTGTGGACTAGGGACAGGTCATGTTAAGCTTCCTGTGCAGTTTGCTGTTCAAATGTGGCAGTCTTCACTGTGCTGTAAGATGTCTAGAGCTTGAAATGAAACTCGTTTTCCTGTGTGAAGCATAAGCAGGAAGGCCCAGTAGAAAGACAGAAAGCGAATATGTTTGCAGATTGACCAGTGTCTCATGGTGAGGAGATCCTCCCATGCACTTTTCAAAGGTTTTGTCAGCCTAAAGTAATCTTAACAGAGAGCAAAAAGTCCAGCAGATTGAGTGGGAGGTAATTCACTTCTTTCTGTTGAATACCTTCTCATAATAAAATTCTGCTTTCTTCAGGATCGTTACTAGACAGGCTGCTAAGGACATCATAGCCCACCAGAGGCCTTTCTAGTTTCTGCCTCTCGACCATTAGGACATTGATTTTCAGAAATGTGAGGAGGAGGAGCCTCAACATATGTGATCACGCATGTATTTTCTCTGATGAGAAGCAGCTAGCAGCAAAAAACCCTGGTTTTTCTTCTAGATTCATAGTCGCATTTTTAGGGCTTAAAGAGAAATGTTACTTTCAGCAGTAGCAAATATTTATTCATTGGGTCAGTGCATGTCATGAGATGAGGGTGGTGGAGGAGATGTCCCCGTTGTATTTTGTAATTTTTGAACTGAGTTACCATGGCTAAACAAGCCATTCCTGTATGTGATGTCTGTCAGCAGAACTGCTGGATGCGGATTGTTTGGTGGTATTTAATCACCTTATAATCAACTTCTGAAGTGGCTAAACAAAGCAGAATTCTAATAAGAAAAAAAGTATTGAAAAATACTTCCCATTTTTTGTTTTAGTATACTGTATTTGTAGTTTACATACTTGAAAAATACTTACCTGTAAAGCAGAAAAGTGCCTTTGTCATACTCCATCCTCAACTAAAAGTGAAATATATACATATGTTGTTGTAGTTTATTTAAAATGCGTATATTGTTCTGCTCCTCACACAACGCTTCTCTGCAGGTTTTGGTGTTAAGGTTAGCTTTTCCCTTTTTTTTAATATAACATTAACCTAACTCTTCTACCGCTTCTGAGCTCACTGTCATTTCTTTTCACCAATTAAAACTGACTGCTTCAATGTGGAAGGAATATGAAAACCTACTGACAGCCACAGCAGCAATTTCATTCATAGCATATAAGCCCAGAGGGTGAGTGTCAGGAAGCCAACAATCTGTTAAATGCTTTATCCATGTTATGCAAAAAATATTTCTTATTAGTTATCTTTTTTCATATTTTAGTTTAAGAGAGCCCATTATTTTGTGATGTTTAATTTGACTTGCTATGTAGAAATATATTAGCTGAATAGATACACTCTTCTTACTTGTCTTGGATAGTTACAAGGGTTGTTAGTCCATTTGCTTCAGGGCAAACACAGACCACCTCAGAGGTCAGAAAGCAATCGCCTTCCATGGTGAAGCAATACTCAGTGTAATAGTTGGTGTAATAAAAGGGATTCGTTTTCCAGTACTTTGTATTGTGGGTAGCCATGGTAGGTTTCTGTGCTCTGTGTCAGTCTCTCTTTACTGAATATAAGCAAGTAGTGACATACGTAAAAGCTTTCCTACTAAGCCTTCAATACTGGCCACCACCAGAATTAAGGTACCAGACTAAATGCACTATTGATCAAATTCACATGATATTCCTGCTTCCACAACCAATAGCTGCAATTGTTAAAAATTCTGTGGGCCTGATCTTCCCTCAGCCTTGCATATTATGCAGACTTCTACTTGCTCAAGGTGTTGCAGGATGGTGACATCGCATTTCACACTGGTGTAAGTCACTTTGTATGGTAGAAGTTACTGAAAATAGAGCCGTCATGTCTTTTGATAAGCACTCAGCTCAGGACGCAGCCTGTGAAATGTGAGTGTCTATTATATGTGCTGAATGGATCACTTCTGACCTTTATAATGCCATTTACACCAGTGGAAAATGGGTATGAAGTATCGTAAAGTCTCCCTAGACATAAAAGGTCTTGGTCCTTTATCTGTACCAATGACTGATAGCATCACGTGTACAGAGCCAACAAAGTGTGTTTACTGTTTTGTCTCTTAGTATATTACAGTTCCGGTGGTTTAGCACAGTTGTACCCTTAGCAGCTTCTTGTATAAAGGCTATTTTGCAATTTCATAATAACAAACATTTTTTTTCTGTAATGCTGTCAAGGGTTCAGGCTGGGCCAGCCACTAAGGAATGACAGACGCTCTCTATTAACCCCAGAAGGGGAAGCGAGAGGGAATAAGGGAGAGAGACTTACGGGTTGGAAAAGAAAACTAACAGCTTTAATGAAAAAATAATAAAAATAGGAAAAATAATTAAACATATACAAAACCAATACTGAACCCAACCCACTGATGACAATATGTCATCACTGATGCTGCAGAGCTGGCACTGGAGAAGTCCCAGTCTGGACTTGGCAACAGATGGAAACCTGGTACAGGAGCTGGGCCTGAGGCACTGGATTCAGGGATGCATGAATCGGGATCAAAGGCAGAAGAATTGACAGAGTCGTCCTCAGATGTTGGCCATCGAAGAAGAGAGCTTGACCCTCAGAATCCCTCAGCTTTATACTGAATATGACATATGTGGGATAAAATACTCTGTTGATCAGTTTTGGGTCACCTGTCCAGTTCGCTTCTCCACGCAGGTGCTACCTTTTTAGGTACTTGTGACACTTTTCACTTTCAGGACCCCAACATGGTCTGTAAGATTTAGCAGTAACCTTGGTTGCTATAGGAGCCAATATAAGCAAGAGCCTTTCTGCATACCATTCCTTGGTAGTTACTATAAACATCAAGTGCTGTCGCTGCTAGAAGCAGTCACTGGAAAAACATGCTGTTGGTTTCAGAAAGTGCAGTTACTTAGAAGAGACTTAAATGAAAAATAAAATCACTGAACAGAATTAGTTCTGTTTGAGCTCAAACCAGGAACAAATGCTTATATAAAGATTTGCCTGCTTATATGCAGTATCTGTTAAAGAAAGACGTACCTCAAGTTTTATACTAGGGTCTGACTCTGAAGATTTTTTTACTAGTTTGGCCTTGTTCAGTCTATTTCTAGTATAGAGAAAGGGTTTGGATTGTGAATTTTGTCACCTACTTCATGAGTTATAAAGTATTTCGATCTGACACATTATTTTAGCCAGTTCACATTATATGTGCAGGGAGAAAAAGTTATCCATAAATGACTGGCCAGGTGCAATGCTCAAATATATTGAAACACTTCGCTGCAGTTACCATGTCAAACAGATACCTGACTTTAGCAGCCCAATAAGCCGTGACAACAAGGATGCCAAATAAATGCCAGACATGACACAAAGTCAGGATTCCAGGATTCATTTTTGTCTATATCCAACATATCAGAGCATTCTAACCATATTTACGCTCATAGTTCTTTCTCTTCCACATTGGTTGCCTGTGCAAGAATTTTGTCATAATGTCATGCTCTAATTTGAACAGGTGGTGTTTTGCTCCAACTTAAGGGTTTTCAACCAGATGCAACTTCTCAGAGTACCCATATCAGGAAAGCAGTAGATGGGATAAAACAAAAGGCTGATAACACAGGTCTAAATTTGCGGAGAAATATTCTATAATGCCTAGCTAAAGACTGTAATGTGATGTTTTTACTTAGAAAACCCACTTAATGATGTTCTAGACAGAGCTGGGACTTCAAATGTCTTTACTGGAGTAGTAAAAACCTCATTTAGAGTGGAGGGTAGTCCCTCACAGGAGTAACCTACTGTGACAGTACATAAGGCTTTTCCTCCTGCAAATTACTTGGTATAGGGACAGTTAAGTGTAGGTCTGCTTTCCTGCTGTCTATGCTGAGCTGGAGAAACTTTCCTTTTTTATGGCTTTACCATTAATGCGGCAGGAGCAAGGAGGATGTTTTTTCTCTGTGTGGTAATCAACTCCAGGAATTTTTGGACGGTCCTAAATAAATTTGTAAAATTTTTTGGATGGTTATAAATGATGACCACCTACTGGCACTTGTGAAGGTGGCTCATAAAACAGGATGTCAAGCTCAACGTGTAATAGTCACAGCCTAGACCACATAGTGTTGCCCTGTTTCTATTTCCATAGCCTGGGAAGTTCCTTGCATACAACCTAATCCACTCTGCTTCTAGACACAACCTGCTGTTTGGATCTTGTTAATTAGCATGCAAGCAGAAAGGGAAGAAAGTGACCTTTCTGTGGCCTAATTCTCCAGCTTTGGTTCAGCAAGAGCCAGTGAAGTGCCATGCAATTAATAAGAGTGCAGAAAGAAGTAAAGGTCTCATTTTATGGTCGGAGAGATTAATTTCACAAAGAGGGACTCAGTATAATTTTAGAAGCAGTTAATATGTGTTCTGTATCACAGTTACTTAATTGAGCCATTCCCCATGTTCTACCAGTATATTAAGAGAAGGATACATTTAATAATGTTGTCTTTTACATTATGTTTCTGTGTGATTAGTCATCAAATCTGAAATGACATCTAGGCCTAATTGGACTTTCACAGCTCCTCAAGGCAGTAATACTTGGAATTGTCCATGTT